>NC_085930.1:141834285-143195357 GCF_028885625.2 Pongo pygmaeus | reverse complement strand
ACATACACAAATCAATAAATGTGATTCATCATATAGACAGAACTAAAGCCAAAAACCACATGATTATCTCAATAGATGCAGAAGAGGCTTTTGATAAAATTCAACACCCTTCCATGTTAAAAACTCTTAATAAACTAGGTGCTGAAGAAACGCACCTCAAAATAGTAAGAGCCATCTATGACAAACCCAAAGCCAATATCATACTGAATGGGCAAAAGCTGGAAACCCTTGAAAACCAGCACAAGAGAAGGATGCCCTCTCTCACCACTCCTATTCAACATAGTTTTAGAAGTCCTGGCCAGAGCAATCAGGCAAAAGAAAGAAATAAAGGGCATCCAAATAGGAAGACAGGAAGTCAAACTATCCCTGTTTGTAGATGACATGATCCTCTATCTAGAAAACCCCATAGTTTCAGCCCAAAAGCTCCTTAAGCTGATAAACAACTTCAGCAAAGTCTCAGGATATAAAATCAATATACAAAAGTCACTAGCACTGCTATACACCATCAACAGTCAAGCTGAGAGTCAAATCAGGAATGCAATCCCATTCACAAATGTCACAAAAAGAATAAAATACCTAGGAATATAGCTAACGAGGGAGGTGAAAAATCTATAGAAAAAATATACAACACTGCTCAAAGAAATCAGAGATGACACAAACAAATGGAAAAACATTCCATGCTCACGGAAGGAAGAATCAATATCATTAAAATGGCTATACTGCCCAAAGCAATTTACAGATTCAACACTATTCCTATTAAACTACCAAATGACATTCTTCACAGAACTAGGAAAAACTGTTTTAAAATTCATATGGAACCAAAAAAGAGCCTGAATAGCTAAGGCAATCCCAAGCAAAAAGAACATAGCTAGAGGCATCACACTACCCAACTTCAAACTATACTACAGGGCTACAGTAACCAAAACAGTATGGCACTGGTGCAAAAACAGATACATAGACCAATGGAAGAGAACAGAGAACCCAGAAATAAGGCTGCACACCTGTAACTATCTGATCTTCAACAAAACTGACAAAAACAAGCAATAAGGAAAGGAGTCCCTATTCAATAAACGGTGCTGGGATAACTGGCTAGCCATATGCAGAAGATTGCAACTGGACCCCTTCCTTGTATTATATACAGAATTAACTCAAGATGGATTAAAGACTTAAATGTAAAGCCCAAAACTATAAAAAACTCTGGAAGACAACCTCAGCAATGCCATTCTGGACATGGAAACAGACAAAGATTTCATGACAAAGACACCAAAAGCAACTGCAACAAAAGCAAAAGTCAGCAAATGGGATCTAATTAAACTAAAGAGTTTCTTTACAGCAAACAAAACTATCAACAGAGTGAACAACATATAGAATGGAAGAAAACTTTTGCAAACTATGCATCTGACAAAAGACTAGTATCCAGCATCTACAAAGAACTTACAGTTACAAGAAAAAAACAAACCACCCCACTAAAAATTGGGCAAAGGATATGAACAGACACTTTTCAAAAGAAGGCATACAGGCAGCCAACAATCATATAAAAAAATGCTCAACATCATTGATCATAAGAGAAACACAAATCAAAACCACAATGAAATACCATCTCACATTGGTCAGAATGGCTATTATTTAAAAGTCAAAAAATAACAGATGTTGGCAAGGTTGCAGAGAAAAGAGAACGCTTATACACTGTTGGTGGGAGTGTAAATTAGTTTAACCACTATGGAAGATGATGGTGATCCTTTAAAGATATAAAAACAGAAATATCATTCAACCCAGCAATCCCATTACTAGGTATATACCCAAAAAAATCTAAATCGTTCCATCAGAAGGACACATACACATGTATGTTCACCGCAGCACTATTCACAAGAGCAAAAACACAGTATCAACCTAAATGTCTATCAATGGTAGACTAGATAAAGAAAATGAGGTACACTGGAATACTATGCAGCCATAAAAAAGAATGAGATCACATCCTTTGCAGGAACAGAAAACCAAATACTGCATATTCTCACTTATAAATGGGAGCTAAGTGATGAGAACGCATGGGACACATAGAGGGGAACAACACATACTGAGGCTTACTGGAGGGTAAAGGGAGAGAACCAGGAAAAAAATAACTAAGGGGTACTAGGCTTAATACCTGGGTGATGAAATAATCTGTATACGAAACCCCCACGACACAAGTTTACCTATATAACAAACCTACACATGTACCCCTGAATTTAAAATAAAATTTAAATTTTAAAAAAAGAAAAATCATCACCTTTCTCACTACAACGCTTCACAATCACTCTCATTTGGCTCTCTTCTTTCACTACAATCACCTATATCCCTTGTGAACCCACATCCAGAAGAAAACGCTTTGCCAGTATGACCCTGTGACCCACTTGAAGATCCCTGTCCTTTTGAGAGTCACACCTAATGATTCCTCCTTCCTGGATTGACCTGAATTTTCCTGATCTCTTGGCACTTTGAGTCTTTTCATCCATCACTAACAGATTAGATAAATCCCAAATTAGATATATCCTGTTTATTGACAAGGAGAAAGGTAGGAAGTAAAATGTTTTTAAGACAAGGAGCAGTAAAAATTATTTCCAGGCAAATTTGTTAATTAATAAAGAAATGCAGATGACAGTTACCAGATCCAAAAGAAACAAGGAGAAGAAATACAATGAAAAGACACTAAAAGAGAGTGCATGTTTGATTTGCAAACCAAAATGCCAGAACAGCTCCTCCAAGTCCAGCTGAAACGTCATTTGCACACTCTATATAGTTAAAGTGCACTGCAAAAAGTCCATCCTCAAAAAGGTAAAAAGTATTCTGGAAAAATGATTCTGAAAAAACACTAAAAACAATAATGTGGAATTCAACATCCCCCTCCCAGAAAATAAAACTTCAGCAACACTGAAAGGGAGAAATGAGAGCTTCAATTTAGTTAATTGGACTATTGATTCTTATGCAATACTAAGTCACTGATCATTAAACAGAAGTGAGAATATTAGCTGTTAATGAAGGTAACAAGACTAAGATATTCACAGATCTTCTAGTACTTCCTGCTATAAGAGTTCTAGAATAAAACAAAGTGGGAAAAATTATGCATGTAAACAGAATATATTAATATAAAAGAAATAAGCAAGGAGAAAAATACAAATGTACTTTGTGTAAATGTAAAAGATAAATGTGAAAAGACAAGGACTTTTAGTGTTTAAAGCAGAAAGCAAACATGCTAAGTAAGTCATGTTCAACCATTTCCAAACTTTCAGGCCCAAAGGGGAACAATCCAGAATACCCATGGGAAAAAATACACAAAATGTATATTTTCTACTACTGAAAATGGGAATTGACTGTTGCTTTTTAAAATAAACTTAAATTGAAAAGTAAATATTTGCACAGAAAAGTACAGCTCTCTTTTTGATAAAATATTGAGCTGTTTCATACCCCTATAGTAACTTAGTATTATTAGTCTTTTAACTTTTAGCCATTCTGGTGTATGTTTAGGGTTATCCTGTGATTGTAATTTGCATTTTCCTAGTAACCTATGAAACCAAGCACCTTCTCACATGCTCGCTGGTCATTTTGATATCTTCCTTTGTGAAATGACTGTTTGTCTTTTGCCCATTTTTCTACTCAGTTAACTTATTAATTTATAGATGTTCTTTATCTTCTGTTGGTTGTATGTTGTAAATATATGAAATGTTCATTATTTTAATATAGTCTAAATTAGTAACCTTTTATCATTACTTTTTAAGAAATCTTTCCCTACTCCAAGGCACTAAGATTTTCTCTTATGTCATCTTCTAGAAAATTTTCAGCATTTCACATTTAAATTTGTAATCCATCTAGAATTGAATTTGGTGTATGGTATAAAACTAGAAGTCAAAATCTTTCTTTTTCCCCCATATTGTTACTCAGTTGATCCAGTGACATGTATTGAAAAGACTCCCCACCACCTTGCAGTGCCATCTTGTCATGAATCAAATGTTCACATATGTGGGATCTCTGTTACGGGACTCTGTATTCTGTTCCATTCGTCTGTTTTTCTATCCTTGCAATACCACACTGTCTTAATACAGTTTTTAATAAATCTTGTTTTCTAGTACCCTAAGTGCTCCACCTTAATTTCTCTTCATCAAGATTGTTTTGGCTACTGCCATATAAATTTGAGAATCAACCTTGTTGATTTTCACTTTAAGATATACTGGAGTTTTAATTAGAATAATACTGAATTAATAGATCAAAATTGGAGAAACCAATACCTTTAAAATATTGAGTCTTTCTATCCATGAACATAATCTATTCTTCCATTTATATCAGTTTTAATTTCTCTCCATAATGTAGAGCTTTCTGTGCAGAGGTCTTGTACCTCTTTCATTGGATTTACTGTATTTGGTGCTTTTTTGATACTCCTGTCAAGGGTATCTTTTTTAACTTTATTTTTAATTGCTTTTTGCTGGTACAAAGAATCAATAAGTTTTTGTAAATTAACCTTTAACTCAGCAAACCTACTATTTCATTTGTTAATTCTAAGTCTGTCTACATAGATTTTTTGGGTTTTCTGTGTACACCAACAAAGCATGTGCTAATTACTGCAGTGGTATTTCTTCCTCTCTAATCCTTATATCTTTTATTTATTTTTCTTGCTTTATTGCACTAGCTACACCTCCACTACAATAACAACAACAAAAAAAGTGGTGATACTGGGCATCCTTGTCTCATTCACAATCTCTGAAGGAAAGCTTCTAACAATGGGTTACATTAATTGCTACTTGCTATGTTTCTTATATACTATTTTACTAGATTAAGGAAATTCCCTTAACATTTCTAATTTTCTAAGGGACTTTAATATTTTTATCACAAATGGATAACTGAATTTCATTAAATTCTTTTCCTGGATTGAGATAACTATGGTGTTTTTCCTCTGATAATGTGATGAATTATATTGATTTATGAATGTTGAAACAACCTAGAATGCCTGGAATAAACCTAAGTTAGTATATCTTTTCTAAATACTGCTGGATTTAGTTTGTTAATATTTTGACTAACAGTTTTATATTAACATTCACATAAGACTGGCCTGTAATTTTCCTTAACTGCTACATCCTTGTTAAGTTTTGAAATAAAGATTATGATGCTTCATAAAAGCAGTTAGGAAAATCTTATCTTTGCTTCTGTTCTCTGGAATATTTTATATAAAATTCGTGTTACTTATTTCTTAAAATGTCTGGTAGAATTCACCAATGAAGTCTACTGGGCCCAAGAGATTTATCTATGAGCAGGTTTTTCAATAACAAATTCAATTTAGCCGGGCATAGTGGCTCACGCCTGTAATCCCAGCACTTTGGGTGGCTGAGGCGGGCAGATCACCTGAGGTCAGGAGTTTGAGACCAGCCCTGACCAACATGGTGAAACCCCATTTCTACTTTAAAAAAAAAAAAAAAAAAAAAAAGCAAAAATTAGCCAGACAAGGTGGTGCGCACCCACAGACCCAGCTACTCGAGAGGCTGAGGCAGGAGAATCGCTTGAACCCAGGTGGCAGAGGTTGCAGTGAGCTGAGATCATGCAACTGCACTCCTGCCTGGGCGACAGAGTGAGACTCCAACTCAAAAAAAAAAAATCAATTTAATAGGGTACTGTTCACATGTTTCAACCTTTCTTGTGTGCTGTGCTTTCCTAGGGATTTTTCTATTATATCTAAACGTTTTACCGTGGGTGGGGGGGTGGGTGCATGGTCATTCATAGTATCTTTTTATAACCCCTTTACTATTCAGAGGCTCTATTATGGTTTCTCTTTTTAATTGCTAACATTAGTTATTTTCCCCCTTTTTTTCTTAATTAGTCTTGCCAAGGTTATCAATTTAATTAATTTTTTTCAAAGAGAATAGCTTTGTTCATCCTCTTATACATTTGTTTCCTATTTTATTAGTTTCTGTTCTTATCTTTATTACATCTTTTCTTTCTCTTTTCTTTGGTTTTAATTTGCTGGGGTTTTTTTGTTTTTCTTGAAATGGCTACTTAGATCACTTTCAGCCTTTCTAATATATATAATTTTAGCTGTATATAAAATGTAGCTATATGTATACACACATAGCTAACATTCTAGGCACCACATTAGCTGCATTCCACAAGTTTTGATACGTACCATATTCATTATCATTCAGTCCAAAATATTTTCTAATTTTCATTGTGATTTCTTTTGATTCATGGGTTATTTAGAAGTGTATTGCTTAATTTCCAAGCTTTTGAGGATTTTTCTGGATGTCTTTCATTGTTCTGAGTTCTAGATTAAATTCACCTTGGTCAAAAAACATGATTCTAATCCTCTGAAATATGTTGAGACATGCTTTATGGCAGTAGTGGTAAATGGTCCACATTCACTTGGATGTTATTAGGTACAATGTTCTATTTAGGTTAATTAGGTCAAGTTTGTTAACTAGGTTAAGTTTGTTAATCTTGATCAAATCTTCACCTGAACTGAGGTTTTCTCTGCTTGTTGTATTAATTAGAGCTACTTGTTAAGTCTTCCATGATTACCATGTACTTAATTTTTCCCTTAATTCTGCCCATTTTTCTTTGTATATTTTAAGGCTACATTATTAAGTACTTATAGAATTGAATTATTAAAGCAACCTGGTTAACTGATCCATTCGTAATTTTTAAGTGTCCCTAGATCTTTAGTATTGCTTCTGGCTTTGATGTTTACTTTGTCTCATGCCAATACAGTTACATCAGTTTTCTTTTGGAAGTTTTCTCATGTCATATCACTTCCAAGCTTTTACTTTCATTTTTAAAAAATGTCCTTCTTTTCACATTCTTCAAATTTAGCAAGTTCTTTTCCCAACCTCTTGAGATGAATCAATACCTCAATGATTTTCAGCCCTTCCTCTTTTCTAATATATGCTCTTATGGCTATAAATGTCCCTCTGAGATATTTTATCTGCATTCTGTATGTCTGATGTTGTATTTTCATTTTGAATTCAAAGTATTTTCTAATTTCCATTGTGATTTCCTCACTGATCCATGAATTATTCAGAACTTCATGTCCTAATTTCCAAATGTATGCAGATTTTCAAGTTATCTTTTTCTAACTTATTTCCACTATGTTCAGAGACCATACCTGTGACGTCAAGCTTTTGAACTGTATCAAGATTTACTTTATGGCCCAGCATATGGTCAGTTTTGGTAAGGGTATTTTTTGTGCTAATAAGAATGTGTACTCTGAAATTCTGTTGTATAATATTCTATATATAAAAATTAAGTCAAGTTTGCTGATCATGCTGTTCAAATCTATATTCTTTCTTATGTTTGTCTCTTATTCCATCAGTTACTAAGAAAAATGTGTTAAAATTCTCCCCTATGATTGTGGCTTCATCTGTTTTTTCCTAGTTCTGTCACTTTTCACATACAGATAAGAGAGAAAGAGGATTTTCTTTTAAAACTATTTAACCAGACACTTACATTAGATACGCAGTTATTTTCATCTTGGTTTGAGTCCCCCCAGCAAAGTGTAGGCTGAGACATGGACTTCAGGGCAACTGGAGGTGACCCCAGAAAGCACAGTGAGGACACAGAGAGCAAGGCAGAGAAGGAAAGAAAGCTAATAAAGGACGTGATATTGAGCATATTAAGCATATTACTGAAGTAAGCAGCTGGTGATGAATTCCACTGGGAACCCACTAAGGAACCAGATGGAATCTTTCTGAATCGTCCCTCTGAGGAATGGGAAGTTGGAGAATTCACCTAGTCCCTCCACTGCTTGAACTTGACCTAAGACCTAAGAGTGTTAACTCCCCAACACTTCCGGATTTCATCTAAGCAGCTTTCCAAGGCCCCAGAGAGAGAAACAAAGTATGGGGAAAGGAAAGAGAGATCAGATTGTTACTGTGTCTGTGTAGAAAGAAGTAGACACAAGAGACTCCATTTTGTTCTGTACTAAGAAAAATTCTTCTGCCTTGAGATGCTGTTAATCTGTAACCTTACCCCCAACCCTGTGGTCCCTGAAACATGTGCTGTGTCAACTCAGGGTTAAATGGATTAAGGGCTGTGCAAGATGTGCTTTGTTAAACAAATGCTTGAAGGCAGCATGCTCGTTAAGAGTCATCACCACTCCCTAATCTCAAGTACCCAGGGACACAAATGCAGCAGGGACCTCTGCCTAGGAAAGCCAGGTATTGTCCAAGGTTTCTCCCCATGGGATAGTCTGAAATACGGCCTCGTGGGAAGGGTAAGACCTGACCATCTCCCAGCCCGACACCCAACACCCGTAAAGGGTCTGTGCTGAGGAGGATTAGTAAAAGAGGAAGGAACACCTCTTTGCAGTTGAGACTAGAGGAAGGCATCTGTCTCCTGCCCATCCCTGGGCAATGGAATGTCTCGGTATAAAACCCGATTGTATGTTCCATCTACTGAGATAGGGGAAAACCGCCTTAGGGCTGGAGGTGGGACATGCAGGCAGCAACACTGCTCTTTAAGGCATTGAGATGTTTATGTGTATGCATATCTAAAGCACAGCACTTAATTCTTTACCTTGTTCATGATGCAGAGACCTTTGTTCACGTGTTTGTCTGCTGACCTTCTCTCCACTATTATCCTATGACCCTGCCACATCTCCCTCTCCGAGAAACACCCAAGAATGATCAATAAATACTAAGGGAACTCAGAGGCCAGCGGGATCCTCCATATGCTGAACGCCGGTCTCCTGGGCCCCCTTTTTTCTTTCTCTATAATTTGTCTCTGTGTCTCTTTCTTTTCCAAGTCTCTCGTTCCATCTAACGAGAAACACCCACAGGTGTGGAGGGGCAACCCACCCCTTCAAACAAAGTATACTACAAGCTTGTCCAACCTGTAAGCCACAGGCCATATGTGGCCCAATACAGCTTTGAAGGTAGCCCTACACAAATGTGTGAACTTTCTTAAAACATTACAAGATTTTTTTTTTTAAGCTTATCAGCCAGCATTAGTGTTAGTGTATTTTATGTGTGGCCCAAAACAATTCTTCTTCTTCCAATCTGGCCCAGGGAAGCCAAAAGATTGGAAACCCCTGTTACAGTAGATGTTGGCAGCACACAAGGACCTATATGTAATAGCTAAAAGGAAATCAGGAGGTAAAGAGGACATACTACAGGGCATAAAGAATGTCTACTAAAGTTATATATCCTGAAATTTCACATTTTCTCATTATGAAGTGTTTTTCTTCACCTTGAGTAATGCTTTTGGCTTCTGCTCCAATTATACTTTTTCTGATAAGAATACAGTTATACCATCTTTCTATTCAAACTGTTTGCATGTTATATATTTTACCTTTTAATTTCAATGTTTTTATATTTCTATCAACATTAAATAATAATTGCATTTGTTTACCTGATCCAGTTGGACAGTTTTTCTTTTAATTCAGCCAGTTACTGCATTTACATTTAACAAACCTATTTTGATTTAAAGCTGTCATCTTGTTACATAATATTTGTACTTAATAAGCTCTGTTCCTTTTTCTCTTCTTTTTTGCCTTCTTTGGGACTGATTACTTTTTTTATCATTCCATTTTTCTCTATTAGCATGGAAGATATTCTCTACTAATATATACTTTTAATGGTTCCCTCAAGATAAAAACATGGATTTGTGACTCAACAAGGTCTAATGTTAGCTATAAATACTTTAATTCCATTTATCCCAACCTGACTTAAATATAACACCACTGCCACCATAATTTTATATATACGTTAAACTCAAAAGGCAATTACCGTTAGCTGGGCACAGTGACATGCACCTGTAGTCCCAGGTACTTGGGAGGCTGAGGTAGGATTGCTTAAACCCAGGAGTTCGAGTCCAGCCTGGGCAACATGGCAAAACTCCATCTACTATTGTTGTTTTATACAATCAATATTCATTTAGATTTACCCATAAATTTACTATTGCTTTTCATTTCTTCCTGCAGCTCTGAGGGTCAATCTGGGATCACTGTCTTTCTACCTAAAGAACATTTTTTAATATTTCCTTAGTGCAGGTCTGCTTGTAACCAGTTCTCTCAATTTTTGTTTATCTGAAAATGTCTTCATTTTACCTTTATTCTGGATACAGAATTCTTGTTTGGTAGACGAAAAAGTCATGTTCTTTCTTTGTAGACATTTTATTGTTTTCTGGCTTTCCCTTTTTTGGCTGACAAGTCAACTGTTAAGAGCTATTTGTAGATAACCTTTTTTTTCTTTGATTGCTTTTCAGATTTTTCCCTTTGTCTTTAGTTTTCAACCATGGCAACTGTTTCTTATTACTTATCTTGCTTGAGATTCTTGGACTTCTTAAATACGTAACCTTCCTCACTTTTGGCAAAATCTCAGCCACTATCTCTTCAAATATTGTTTGTGCCCATTCTCATTTTTTTCTCCTTCAGGGATTCCAAAAACACTTATATTAGACTTTGTTGTTGTCTTCTCTTTCTCATATCCTTTCATCCATATTTTCTATCACTTTGCCTGTGCTTTATTCTAGACATCTTCTTCTGTCACATCATCTAGTTCACTAATTATCCCTTAATCTTTAAGACCTTAATGTCATTCTATTTTTCAATTCTAAAATTTCCACTCTTTTTTTTTTACAGTTTTTAATTCTTTTTCGAAATGCTCAATCTTATCTTTTAGTGCCTCGAATGCAATAAACATTGTTATTGTAAACTGTGTGCATGATAATGACAAATATCTAGGTTTATCATGGGTCTATTTCTATCTTCTGCTGCTTCTACTATTTTTCATTTGTGTTGTCTTGTCTCTTGTCTGAGGTTATTTTCTGAGCAACTACCAAGCATTATATTTGCAAAATTATTTGAATAATCTGAAACCCAGAATGGTAATTTTTCCTTTGAAGAAAATTTACATTTGCTACTTCCAGGTTCCTGGAAGCCCTAGCACTTTGGAGATGCCTGAGGACAGTAGCACTCTTAAGTTTAACTTAAACTGATTTCAGGGATTTAGATGTTTGAAGCTGAGTGGTTTTTTCAAGAGGGCCTGTTCTGGTCCATCCTTACTCCTAGGGTGCAGCCTTCCAGGGTCTTTAGCCAAACTGAGGAGGCGTTCAGAGCCATCATGGACCCCTAGCCCCTTAAAGTTATCAAAAACACCACTCAACCTTCTATCCTCTCCGCTGCCTTCTTTACTTTCAGTTAATAATGGCCCCAAACCCTGGACACACCTCCCTGAACCTCTTGCCCAGCCCAGATCCCAGCCTGGTAATTGTTCACCATCCTGATAGCATTTTACTTCAAGCAAAATTTTTTTAAAATCTAACTTACCTATTTGTCCTCAGTGAGTGGACTGGCCCAAATTACCTAATCTGCCATTATCAAATATTAAAGTCTGAAATAATTCATATTTAACTGTAAACATCCTGAGGGAAATTTACTTCTAAAGCTGATTTCTACAGCCAGTCAAACTTTCAATCAGGCCTGAAAATAGAATAAAGATTATTTTCAGATATACAAGATCTCAAAACTATGCTCTATCAAAATAAAAACGTAAACATATAAATATGGTGACAGAGAATGCAAAGAAGCACAAATAGAGGAGCAAAGAAAACCTCCAGAATAATGGTGAAGGGAGTTCTCATGATGACAGCTATACAGCTATCCTTGAAAGCAACCTATCCACAGTGGAGAATGGCAAGCTCCAGGAGAGATGTCTTCACAGGGAAAAGAAATGAAAGAAAAGAAAATGGACAGATTACTTGCCTTGTTTAAACACAATGACAGAAGATTTACACCTGTGTCAGAGATTTCAGAAAGAATCAATGGTAGGTATGTTTAAAAAACCAAATGAAAGTGAGACAATTAGTAATTTCCAGGAAAACAAAAAAGCAGTACAAAAAACAAGTCTGCTTATAATTACACTACCTGACTCAACTGTGAATAATATTTACCATTTTAATGATGTAAATACTGAATATTAATCTAACAAAAAATTAAGATATACACTCCTGGAAGGATGAGGGGATGATAATTGTATGTAAGAGAGCAAAATCCCACATCTTTCATAGTACCAAGTCATTAAACAGCTAAAACTATAAATGAAAATACAGCAGTAAAAAAGCTTCCTTGGAAACATAGGGAAAATGCCAAAAGAAAGAGTTAAAGGCTTGAAATTACTCCTCACAGAAGTAAGAATCCTAGGTTCAGAGGGGTGGGGAAGATTACTATTTTTTCTTATGAGACTTGTAGAATCATTTTTCTTTTTATTTACTGTGACAAGTATAAATATAAAGGTGAAGAAAAGTTTAGGAACATTAAACGCTAATAATGATGGAAGTTACTTGTCCAAGGCCATTCAGCTGAAAAGAGGCAGGGCCAGGACTCCAAATTTCTTACTCATTTCATAAAGTCAACGTGCCCTGTAGGGAGCTAGAAGATAGTAACAACAGGAATGTCCATTAAAACCAACCCAGTGCCAACACTGTAACCAGAAACACATAAAGCCTTAACTTACAAAATAAGTTGCTTATATTAGTGATCCACCAAGTATGATTTGCAGGTGGGCTGAAGTTATTCACAGACAGCAATCCAGCATAAGAAGCCTGAGGCAGAGTGTAAATCAAGAATGTCTTGAAACACACCATTCGGTGTAACAGACATTCTTACAAGCAAAATCTTCTCAGCAAAAGATGGATATACACTGATTTTAGCTGTTAACAATTTTAGCTGTTTAATGACTTGGTACTGTGAAAGATGAGGGGTTTTGCTCTCTACACTGATTTACATTCTGGTGCAAGCTTTTAATCTCATCATGGACCTGTCATTTGATTAGCAGTGGTTTACACCGTAGGACTAACTGCTTCTAGGTCTGTACCTTTCAAACAAGTAAGAATGACTGATGTGGTTTGGCTGTGTCCCTACACAAATCTCATGTTGAACCGTAGTCTTGTTGGAGAAGGGGCCTGGTGGGAGGTGACTGGCTCATGGGGGCAGACTTCCCCTTGCTGTTCTTGTGATAGTGAATTCTCATGAGATCTGGTTGTTTAAAGGTATGTAGCCCTTCCCCCTTTGCTCCGTCTCCTCCTCCGCCATGTGAAAATGTGCCTGCTTCCTCTTCACTTTCCGCCACGATTAAGGCTCCTGAGGCCTCACCAGCCATGCTTCCTGTACAGCCTGTGGAACTGTGAGTCAATTAAACCTCTTTTCTTCATAACTTAGCCAGTCTCAGGTAGTTCCTTATTGCAATGAGAGAATGAACTAATACAATGACAAAAACATAAAGCCCTATTTTCTAGTTCTTATATCATATACTGCTCAAATTGGATTATGAATGTGTTATAACACATACTTGAAAGAAGTGTTTTGATTCTGGAAAAATTTCGTCGACCTCCACTTCTTTTCCGAGTATGGAGAAGTCAAAAAGGCAAAGAGTGGAAATCCACAGAGAAGTCAAGGGAAGAGGATCAGCAAACTTCTAATTACCAAGCACAACTGCCTTGCCAGGAACATCAGCAAAGGGGACCAAATGAAAAGGTGACAAAGTGCTCTGCCCAAAGAGGAAGGCAGAGTTCAGCGACAACAACCTAAAACCTCAGAAGAAGATACCAATCCCTCCATTACCCTCTAAACTGCTACCCGTTAACCTGATTCGCCAGGACATTCTGTGTGCCTGGTGCCAACAATTAAAGCTGAGCACCAAAGGCCAGAAATTAGATGCACATAAGCACCCGTGTGCCTTCACCTACCCAAAACAAAAGGACATTCCTAGCACAGCAAAAGAGGCCAGAATTCAGAAATCATTACCAAAAAAAAAATCAAAGGTGGACAAGGGGTAAACGTCCCTGAAAAGTTCTGAGGAGACATCCTCCTGAGGTGGCTCTTCCCTCCTGGGGGGGTGCTGCCTGCCTTGGAAGAGTTTGCTGCTCTCCTTGAAGGAGTTAATACGGCTGTAAGAAAACTTCTACCCCAGGTGCTTTGCTGGTCTCCAGGGCCAGAACTGCAGCCAGGGTGGGACACCAGAGGCAGAGGAATCACCACAAGAGACCATGGGAGAAGTCTCCGTGCAGATACAGATGGTTGGGTTGACTTCCAGTTTCATGCTAGACAAGCCTGGGCTCCAGAAATGCAAGAAGGGAGAGTGAGTGCACTCTTCTTGCTTCCCGCCTCCCAATTTTCTACCCCTGCACCTTGAAGACAGTAAGTTGTGCCCCAAATGTGTTCACAGGTACAAGGTCTTAATAAAAAGCATCCAGTGGGAATAAAATACCAGAAAAAAGGCACATATATGGTAATTAATAGTAGAAAGGCTCAACAGTCGATTCCATGGTGGTGTTGCTGATAGGTGAACTCTGCTTCTCTCCATACCTGCTTACAGTCCATGCAGACTGGTGGACTGCAGGTGTTAGACTATGACATGCAGCAGTGCCTGCTGCTTCACTGGCTGAGATATAGACTCTAATTTTAAAAATGATAAAACATTTCACAAATTACCATTAATTCTAGTTAATACATAGAAAAAGTCATTTATAGTACGCTTCTAAAATAGAAATTACTTCAACAGCTACAGCTCTTTTAAGTGAAAATTTCTTCAGCGGAGCACTAAGAAAACAGTAGTTTGCTCCTGTGCTCAATTTCCCTCCCTAGCATACTGACAACTTCAGGAGATGCTCCATTCTGATTGTAAATTTCACAAAATGTGAAGTATTTTAAGGCAGAGAAAGGCTGTTAATTCTCTCCCTCCCCAAAACACATGATTTTCAATATTCAAAACAATATTTGTTTTCTTAATAACCTAACACTTCTATAGTTTGATTCTGGGATAGAAACACAAGGCACTTTGTATTATTTCCACCTATAATTGCTTTGTGTATTTCTGCTGTTTAAAATGTTTAAGGTTGCTCCCCACTCATAAATACATATTAAATTTATATATACTCAAAACCTGTTGGTGGTACAGGTTGGACCACTTGTTTTCAAAATGACATTATTTAGGTATGATTGACATACAAAAAGCTGCACATATTTAATGTATCCAATTGAGTTTAACTTTTAATTTTCTGTGTATTTCCTAAATTTATAGTCCTGTGTGTCCTGGAACAGATCTGTTTTTTACTTCTTCTGTGTTTTAATGGCAGTCTCCAACACTGTCTTATTATTACAAGTAAGGGATTTGCTTTGCTCCTTTAATGAAGATATAAAAAATAATGCACTGGAAATAGTGGTAGAATTGGAAAATTTGTAACTATCATGATTACTTAATAGGTTTGGGAAAGAATCCTCAAAAATGTTAAAGCAAGAGAAGAAAGTTTGTTGACAAGTGATATGGTTTGGGTCTGTGTCCCTGCTCAAATCTCATGTGGAACTATAATCCCCAATGTTAGAAGTGGGGCCTAGTGGGAGGTGACTGGATCATGGGGGCAGATTTCCCCACTGGTGCTGTTCTCATGATAGTGAGTTTTCCTGAGATCTGGTTGTTTAGAAGTGTGTAGCACCTCCCCCTTCACTCTCTCTCTCCTGCTCCACCATGTGAAGATAGGCCTGCTTCCCCCTTTGCCTTCCGCCATAATTGAAAGTTTCCTGGGGCCTCCCCAGAAGCAACTATGTTCTACAGAACTGTGAGCCAATTAAACCTCTTTCCTTTATAAATTACCCAGCTTCAGATTTCTTTATCACAATGTGAGAACAGACTAATACAAGAAGCAAAATATTTTCATGATCTCTTAGTGTTGTTCCTTCCTGCCCTTCATTGGTTGTTGGTGGTCATAATTTTTCAGCACAATAATAAACATATTTGTTCCTTAAAAAAAAAAAAGCAAGAAAGAAGTGTTGTAATACAACACAATCTCACACACGAATTCTATGGAATAGATTCCCATTACTAGATTATCTTCAGAAACCTGCTTCTAGAAACTTAATCAACTTTCAGCAGCCCAATCAATGAAGTAGCAAATTGACCAGAGAGCTGCAATTCTAAATTTTTTGTATGTCCCCAGGCCAAACTTAAAATCTTCATATCCTTACCATGGAATCTATCCATTTAATCCCTTAAATCTCTCTTAATTTCTCTTTGAGAGAAATTTTGATGTCAAGGGCATTAAGTAACGGCAACAATGCCCGTGACATCAAAACTAAGCCACAGGAATAAGTTCCAATTTAGCATCACAGTGACTAAATATTATCATAATCACACATAATTCTTTAATGAGTTTCTAACAAAATAAACAATCTATTTATCAACCAGAAAACTACTTTCATTTCAACTTGCTAAACAGAATTTTGTTTTGCCCTAGTAGAAACAAAGTGCTAGCTAAGTAGCCTACCATAAAAGGAACATTGACCCTGCCTAAATTATGATTTTTAAAAAATCAAACAAGATTACCATTCACTGTACTTTTGCATCACCTTCTGTATTTTTGCATGGTGTGTAATTTTAAAATATATTCTCAAAGTTTTACTCAAATTTTAAATTAATTGCAATCTAGCAAACAGCATTAGCAGAAAACTTTGATACAGCCAGTGTTACCATGTACTACTTTGACCCAAGTTGCAAATGGCCAACCAAGGAGAAATTTTCTGGGTAAGTAAAATAACATTTTTAACAAGTCATACTCTTTCCTTGTTACGAGAAACATTGCTAAACTATTCTTAATAAGTTTTCTCAACAAAATCACAATCTCAGTGTGTACTACTCACAGAAGTGTACCTGAATAAGCTGATGACAGCCTTAATGAATGGTGACCCTACTGGCCGAAAAGGTCTTCAGAGTGAGAAATGGGACCAGTGCTCCCCTACAACTCTAACTCTTCCAATCCCTCTGAGATTGACATACATACCAAAAATTAACAGGCAACTCTCACACATAAATGCTTTCTACTTCCCTTCCAATATTCTGTGTACTTCCTCCTAATTTACCAGCTAAATTTATGAGAAGGCAACCAGCAAATATTATTAAACTTTTCCCCCAAATTACCAATATCAATGAGTGGTGGGACTGCAAGTAATTTTTATTTTCTTCTTTTCTTTCTTCTCCCCTAATTTTCAACATGGTAAACGTGGTGTTTTTTTTTTTTTTTTTTTTTTTTTTTTAAAGATTCTCTTAATTTTGTTTTAAATCTAACCAAAAGAGGCAAATTCTTTAATCTGGAACTTGTTTTGTAATACCAGCCATACAATGAAGCCAAAGCAATTTCCATGAAACTCAGTGAATGTTAATATGAATATGTAAGATGATGAAGGTTAAACAAACAATGTGTGGTACCCTTTTACATTTTCTTAAAGAAGTTATGTATATGTTATATGTAACCAAGGTAAAATGATCCTTGAAATAAATGATAACATTCTTATACATTTTCACAATGAATTTTTCTTCTAAAATAAAACAGCAGAATTATAATAAAAAACAATAAAGAAACCAACTTGGTATACAAATTCTTTCGTCAACAAATATTTAAAAAACACATTTAATATAAAAGACAAGATAAAAATATCAAAAAGAAGAACAAATAAATTGCTTTACCTCTTTATGTGTCACATCCAACTGACTCCTAAGACTCTTAAGTTCCTGTTCACGGATTTTCAAGCAAGTTTCTAGAGCATGTGTACGTCCTTCCCATTCAGATTTTTTATGAGCCACCATTATGTCAATCTGTTTCATGAGCTCCTGTAGTTCTGCTTCACAAGATGTCAAAAATCCCCTATAAAGAAGAACAGATTAAAAAAACAGAAGATATGTTCAAGTGGCTTTTCATCTTTTTCATGTAAAAATATAGCAGATGTAAATCTACCTGAAGTAAATAATTAAATGACATTAATGTCAATTAATAAATTACCAGAAGCAAAGAATACGATTGCTGAGCTTTTGCTTTTTTTTTTTTTTTTTTTTTTGAGATGGAGTTTTCATTCTTGTTGCCCAGGCTGGAGTGCAGTGGCACGATCATGGCTCACTGCAACCTCCACCTCTTGGGTTCAAGCAATTCTCCTGCCTCAGCCTCCCGAGTAGCTGGGATTACAGGCACGCGCCACCATGCCCAGCTAATTTTTATTTTTAGTAGAGATGGGGTTTTGCCATGTAGGCCAGGCTGGTTTTGAACTCCTGACCTCAGGTGATCTGTCCAGCCTCAGCCTCTCAAAGTGTTGAGATTACACAGGTGTGAGCCACCATGCCCAGCCTGAGCTTTTACTTTTAATGCTCATATTAAGATGATTACTTATTCCACAGAATATCTTATCTTCCTCTCATAGCCAACCTAAAGCCCAAGTTGTTTGGTTAAGCACAAGATTGATGTTTTAAGTCTGGTTTGTGGAGCCAGGCTGCTACAGCCAACAAGCACCTCTGTAATATATTAGGGAAGCTTTCAGGAAGGATCCAGACAAGCCTATACGTCACATTTTCATCTAGCTAAAGGAAAAAGCCTTGGAAGAAAGCAGACTATCATGCAGGAAAGTGATAATACAATTGTAAGAGCTGCTTCAAGAAATTCATCCTTCAGCCAGATTCATTTCAACCATTTCTGCCCACCTTTCTGTCAGAAACTTACTGTAGTCTACCTTACTATTGTAAATCTACTGATGTCCTGGCATTTCAGGAGATGCCAGATATTGCTGAGAAACAGAAGTGGACACAGATATATTAGATTCAAAGAGGTTTCCAGAAATGGCCACAGACAGCTCTCAGTAAGGCTTAAATACTTTCAAAAAGCACCTGTTCTTAGTGTGACAGAACCTTTGTACTTTTGCTTCTTAAGAGTAGAAAACTCAAGATAGGATGTAGGCAAACATCTAGCTTCACACTGCTGTGATGAGGCAAACAACCCAAAAAAGGTCCCCCCAAAATGCTGTGACCATGACATGGATCAACTTAGCTTTTGCTCAAAACTTTTGCTTCTGTACCCAAAGCATAATATGGTCAGAGGCATAACTCAGATAAGCTTTTAAAACTGCAGTGAGAAGCTTAAGGTCAAAAGAAAACTTACCGCTGGGGGTCCACACACACCACTTAGGGACCTGAGGACAGGCCTTCTGTGCCCACCACTACTACCAGACACATTGTCTGAGGCACTGGTGATCAGCCTGGGCCCTCCTGCCACCACTAGGTGACTTGGAATCAACCTACCTTGATCACTGCCAGCACCTATGCACATCATCCAGGGATCTTGGAGAGGCCTGCCTCACCCACTACTGCCACCACTGGTGCCTGTGCATGTCACCCAGGGGCCTGGAGATTGATCTGCCCTGCCTGCTACTATCAGTGCCTGTGCATGCCATCTGGGAGCCTGAGGACAAGCCCATCCTGCCTGCCACTGCCATCACTGTCTGGTAAGTGATGACCAGTCTGCCTGGTGTCCCTACCCCAGCAGAGCCTTGCTATAGCCTCCACTGACAATCACAGTCCAAGTCACTGAAAAACTCACAGAAACCACTGATACTGATTATGGCTGGAAAAATCATAGAAACTACACTCTTGCACCCACTGAGAATCAAATCAAAAGCACCCTACCCAACCAACACTATAGATACACCTACAGGAAAAAAATTTTCCCTATGAAAGCCAATCCATATAATTGGAAGAAGTGACTATTATACCAGATACACAGAAATCAACATAAGGACGCAAGAAAAATGAAAAAGGAAAGAAAAATGACACCTCAAAGGAACACAATAATTCTCTGGTAACAGATCCCAAAGAAAAGGAAATGTATGAAATACCTATAAAAGAATTCAAAATAATGTTATTAAATAAACTCAGTGAGATACAAGAAAACACAGATAATAAAAACAAATCAGGAAAACAATTTATGTTCTGAAAGAGAAATTCAACAGAGATGGATATCATTAAAAAGAGCCAAACAGAAATCCTGAAACTGAAGAATACAATAAATGAAATTTTAAAATGCAATTGAGTTTCAACAACAGAGCAGAACAAGTACAAGAATTTCTGAACTTGAAGATGGACCTTTTGAAATAACCCCATCAGACAACAACAAAAACAACAAAAGAATAAAGAATAAAAAAGAAAAAAGAAAGCCTACATGGCATATGGGAGACCATAAAGTGACCAAATATCCAAATTCTTGCAATTCCAGAAAGAGAAAAGATGGGCATAGGTACAGAAAACCAATTTAACAAAATAATAGCTGAAAACTTCCCAATTCTTGCAAAAGATATAGATATCCAAATAAAGGAAGCTCAAATATCCCCAAATAGATTCAACCTAAAAAGGTCTTCTCTAAGGCACATTATAGTCAAACTGTCAAAAGTCAAAGACAAAGAACTCTAAAACAGCAAGAGAAAAATGTCAAACGTTCTGTGAGTTCCTCACATATAAGGATATTGCCATCAGACTAACAGCAGATTTCTCAGCAGAAACCTTACAGACCAGGAGAGAATAGGGTGATATATTCAAAGTGTTAAAAGAAAACAAAACAAAACTGGTGTCTAAGAATACTATACCCAACAGAGCCATCCTTCAAAAATGAAGGAGAAATAAAGTTTTTCCCAGACAAGCAAAAACTGAGATAATTCATCATCACTAGACCAGCCCTACAAAAAATGCATATGGGACTCCTACATCATGAGGCAAAAGGATGATATCTACTATCGTGAAAACACACAAAAAGTATAAGACTCACTGGTGGAGCAGAAACACAAATGAGAAAGAGAAAGGCATCAAACATTATCACTAAAAAAAAAGAGAGAGAGAGACCAAATTACACAGGTAAACAATAAAGGAAGAAGAAAGGAACAAAGCATATACAAGACCACCAGAAAGCAATTAACAAAATGACAGGAGTTAAGTCCTCACTTATCTATAACAACCCTGAATGTAAACGGTTTAAATTCCCCAATTAAAAGATACAGAATGGCTGAATATCTATAAAAAGCAAGACCTAACTATGTGCTACCTAAAAGAAACTCACTTCATCTGTAAAGACACGCATAAACTGAAAATGAAGAGATGGGAAAAAATATCCTACACAAATGGAAACCAAAAGCATGCAAGAGTAGTTATTCCTATATCAGACAAAATAGACTTTAAGTCATATAAACATAAAAACTGACAAAGAAGGTCATTATATAATGAAAAGGGATCAATTCAGCAACAAGATATTACAGCTGTAAATATACATACATCCAACACCAGAGCACACAGACATATGAAGCAAATATTATTAGAGCTAAAGAGAGACAGACTCCACTACAATAATAATTGGGGACTTCGGTACCCCACTTTGAGCACTGGACAAGTGATTTAGACAGAAAATCAACAAAGAAACATCCAGTTTGTTCTACACTATAGACCAAAGAGACCTAAAGACATTTATAGAACATTTCATCTAACAGCTGCAGAATACACATTCTTTAGCACACAGAACATTCTCCAGGACAGACCATATGTCAGGCCACAAAACAAGTTTCAACAAATTTTTTAAAATCAAAATCATATCAAGTATCTTAGACCACAATGGAAAAAAGCTAAAAATCAAGATTAAGAGAAACTTTGGAAACTGTACAAATAAATGGAAATTAAGCAACATGCTCCTGAATGACCACTGGGTCAGTGAAGAAATTAAAAAAGAAATGCAAAAATGTCTTGAAACAAATGAAAATGAAAATACAACATATCAAAACCTATGGGATACAACAAAGGCAGTGCTAAGAGGGGTGTTTATAGCAATAGATGCCTACATCAAAACAGTACAAAGACAAAAAAAAAAAAAACATTGAAATCACACCAAGCGTCTTCTCAGACCACGGTGGAATAAAAATAAGAATACCAGGAGGAATTCTCAAAACCACAAAAATACATGGAAACTAAACAACTTGCTCTTGAATGGCTTTTGGGTAAACAAAGGCAGATATCAAAAAATTCTTTGCCGTGTTAAGAGGAAAGTTTACAGCTCTAAACACCTACATTAAGATCTCAAGTTAACAACCTAAAACAATGTAATGTCACACCTAAAGGAACTAGAAAAATAAGAACTAAACCCAAAGCCAGCAGAAAAAAAGAAGTAACTAAAATCAGAGCAGAAATAAACAAAATTGAGACCAAAACAAATGAAATAAACAGTTGATAACAAGATTGATAGACTGCTAGCTAAATTAGCAAAAAAAAGGAAGATCCAAATAAGTACAATCAGAAATGACAAAAGGTGACATTACAACCAATCCCACAGAAGTACAAAAGATCCTCACAGACTACTATGAACATCTGTATGCACACAGGCTAGAAAATCTAGAGGAAACGGAAAAATTCCTGGAAACACACAACCTCCCAGAATTGAACCAGAAAGAAAGAGAAATCCTCAATAGATTAATAATGAGTTATAAAATTAAATCAGTAATAAAAAGACTACCAACCAAAGAAGCCCCAGACCAGATGGATTCACAGCCAAATTCTACCAGACATATAAATAAGAGGTAGTACCACTGCTACTGAAACTATTCCAAAACATTGAGGAGGAGGGATCCCTCTCTAACTCATTCTATGAAATCAACATCACCCTGATACCAAAATCGGGCAAAGATAAAACAAAAAAAAAGAAAACTACAGACCAATATCCCTAATGAACATAGATGCAAAAATCCTCAACAAAATACAAACTGAATCCAGCAGCACATCAAAAAGATAATCCATCACAATCAAGTGGGCTTTATTCCTGGGATGCAAGGATGGTTCAACATAGGCAAAAATCAATAAATGTGATTCATCACATAAGCAGAATTAAAAATCATATGATCATCTCAATAGACACAGAAAAAGCATTCAATAAAACCTAATATCCCTTCACGTTAAAAGCCCTCAACAAACTAGGCATCGAAGGAACCAACCTCAAAATACTAAGAGCCATCTATGACAAACCCACAGCCAATATCATACTGAATAGGCAAAAGTTAAAAGCATTCCCCTTGACACCTGGAACATGACAAGGATGTCCTCTCTTGCCACTCCTACTCAACCTAGTACTTGATGTCCTAGCCAGAGCAACCTGGCAAGAGAAAGAAATAAAAGGTATTCAAATAGGAAAAGAAAAAGTCAAATTATCTATCTTTGCTGATGATATGATTCTTTACCTAGAAAACCCTAAAGATTCTACCAAAATGTTCCTAGACCTGATAAACAAGCTTCGGTAAAGTTTCAGAATGCAAAATCAATGTACAAAAATCAGCAGCATTTCTATACATCAACAACGTCCAAGCTGAGTACTGAATCAAGAACACATCCCATTTACAATAGCCACACATAAAAAAAAAATCTAAGAATACATCTAACTACAGAAGTGAAAGACCTCTACAAAAAGAATTACAAAACACTGCTGAAAGAAATCACGGATGACATAAACAAATGGAAAAATATTCCATGCTCATGGATTGGAAGAATTTAAAATGGCCGTCCTGCCCAAAGCAACCTATAGATTCAATACAATTCCTATCAAATTACTTCACAGAATTAGAAAAAAACTATTTTAAAATTCATATGGAACCAAAAAAGAGCCCAAATAGCCAAAGCAACCCTATGCAAGAAGCAACCCTATGCAAGAAGAACAAAGCTAGAGGCATCATATTGCCTTACTCTACACTACAATGCTATAGTAACCAAAACAGCATGATACTGGTACAAAAATGGACACACAGACCAATGGAACAAAACAGAGAACCAGAAATAAAGCTACACACCTACAACGAACTGATCTTCAACAAAGCTGACAAAAATAAACAATGGAGAAAGGATACTGTGTTCAATAAATGGTGCTGGGAAAACTGGCTAATTGTATGAAGAATGAAACTCAACCCCTACACTTCCTCACCATAAGCAAAAATTAATTCAAGATGGATTAGATTTAAATGTAAGATCTCAAACTATAAGAATCCTAGGACAAAAATCTAGGAAATACTCTTCTGGACACTGGCCTAGGCAGAGAATTTATGACTCAAAAAGTTATGTCCTCAAAAGCAAATGCAACAAAAACAAAAATTGACAATTGGGACCTAATTAAAGAGCTTCTGCACAGAAAAAAAAAAAAAAAAACTACCGACAGAGTGAACTGACAACTTACAGAATGAGAGAATATATTTGCAAACTATGCATCCAACGAAGGGCTAATATCCATAAACTACAAGGAACTTGAAAAATGTTCAACATCACTAATCATCAGAGAAATGCAAATCAAAACCAAAATGAGATACCACCCCATATCAGTCAGAATGGCTATTATTAAAAAGTCAAAAAATAACAGATGTTGGTGAGGCGGTGGAGAAAAGGCAACACTGTTAGTGGGAATGTAAATTAGTTCAACCCCTGTGGAAAGCAGTTTGGAGATTTCTCAAATAACTAAAAATAGAATGAGACTACCAACCAATTCAGCAATCCCATTACTAGGCATATACTCGAAGGAAAATAAATAATTCTACCAAAAAGACACATGTGCTCACGTGTTCATCGCAACACCAATCACAATAGCAGACATGAAACCAACCTATGTACCCATTGACGGTGGATTGGATAAAGAAAATGTGGTACATATACACCATGGAATACTACACAGCCATAAAAGAAAAACAAAATGTTCTTTGCAGCAATGTGGATGCAGCTGCAGGCTATTATCCTAAGCAAATTAACACAGAAGCAGAGAACCAAATACTGCATGTTTTCATTTACAAGTGGAAGCTAAACATTGAGTACATACAGACATCAAGATGGGAATAATAAGCCAGGCATGGTGGCTCACACCTGTAATCCCAGCACTTTGGGAGGCTGAGGCAGGGGGATCACTTGAGATCAGGAGTTCGAAACCAGCCTGGCCAACGTGGTGAAATCCCATCTCTACCAAAAACACAAAAAAAATTAGCTGGGCATAGTGGTGTGTGCCTGTAATCCCAGCTACTTGCAAGGCTGAGACAGGAGACTCACTTGAACCCAGAAGACAGAGGTTGCAGTGAGCCAAGATCACGCTACTGCACTCCAGCCTGGGCAACAGAGCGAGACTCCATCTCAAAAAAAAAAAAAAAAAAAAAAAAGATGAAGATGGGAACAACAGACACTGGAGACTCCAAAAGAAGGCAAAGGCAGAGGGTGGGCAAAGGCTGAAAAACTATCTATTGTGTACTATGTTCATTATTTGGGTGATAGGATACATACAAGCCCAAGCTTCAGCATCACACAATACACCCATGTAACAAACCAGCATATGTACCCCTGAATCTAAAAAATAAAAACAGTACAAAGACTTCAAATAAACAACCTAACGATGCATTTCGAGTAGCAAAGCAAGAACAAACAAAACCCAATTAGTAGAAGGAAAAAAATAACAAAGATCAGATCAGAAATAAAATAGAGACTAAAAAACAATACAAAGAATCAATGAAACAAAAAGTTGGCTTTTTAAAAAGACAAAACTGATAAACCATTAGCTAGACTAACCAAGAAAAAAGAGAAGACCCAAATAAATAAAATCAGAAACAGAAAAGGCAATATTACAACTGATACCACAGAAATACAAAGGTTCATTAGAGATTATTACAAACAACTATATGCTAACAAATAGGAACACCTAGAGGAAATAAATTCCTGGACACACATAACCTACCAAGATTGAACTAGGAAGAATTAGAAAACCTGAAAAGACCAATAATGAGTAACATGACTGAACCAGGAATAAAAAGTCTCCCAAGAGAGAAAAGCCCAGGACCTGATGGCATTACTGCTGAATTCTACCAACTTCATAAAGAAGAACATCAATTCTTCTCAAAGTATTCCAAAAAAATTGAAGACGAGAAAAATTTTCCTAACTCATTCTACAAGGCCACCTTTATTCTGATGACAAAAGCAGACAAGGATACAACAAAAGAAGACAACTACAGGCCAATATCCCTGATGAACACAAATGCAAAAATCCTCAACAAAATACTAGCCAACCAAATCCAACAACAGAACAGAAAGATAATACAGCATGATCAAGTGGGATTTATCCCAGGTATGCAACATATACAAATCAATAAAAGTGATACATCACATCAACAGAATGAAAGACAAAAACCATATGATCATCTCAACAGATACAGGAAAAGCACTTGATAAAATTCAACATCTCTCCATGATAAAAACTCTCAAGCATAGAAGGAACATATCTCAACATAATAAAGGCCATATAAGACAACCCCCCAGGTATCATTATACTGGATGGGGAAAAGCTGAAAGCCCTTCCTCTAAGAACCTGAACACAACACAACAAGGATGCCCACTTCCACCACTCCCATTCAACACATAACTGAAAGTCCTAGTCTGAGCAATCAGGTAAGAAACAGAAATACAGGCATCCAAATTGGAAAGGAGGAAGTCAAATTGTTGCTCTTTGTGTACAACATAATCTGACATACAGAAAAACCTAAAGACTCCAGCAAAAAAATCTTAGAACTGATAAAGAAATTCAGTAAAGTTGCAGAATACAAAATCAACATACAAAAATCAGTAATGTTTCTATACACCAATAATGAACTAGCTGAAAGAGAAATCAAAAAAGCAATCCCATTTACAATAGCTACCAGAAAAAAAAAAAAATACCTAGGATTAAATTTAACCAAGGACATAAAAGACCTCTACAAAGAAAACTATGAAACACTAATGAAAGAAACTGAAGATACAAACAAATGAAAAGACATTCATGCCCATGGGTCAGAAGAATTAATATATTCAAATGATTATATCCAAATCTATCTACAGATTCAATGCAATCTCTATCAAAATACCTATGACATGCTTCACAGAAATAGAAAAAATAATACTAAAGTTCACACCGAACCATAAAAGGCCCTGAATAGCCAAAGGAATCTTGATCAAAAGGAACAAAACTGGAGGTATCATACTACCTGACTTCAAAATATACTACCAAGCTATAATAACCAAAATAGCATGGTATTGGTATAAAAGCAGACACATATACCAATGGAACAGAATAGACAACCCAGAAATAAATCCACATATTTACAGCCAACTGATTTTCAACAAAGGTGCCAATAACATACAATGGGAAAAGGATGCCCTATTCAATAAATGGTGCTGGAAAAAATTGATATTCACATGCAGAAAAATGAAACTAGACCCCTATCTCTCACCATATTAAAAAAAAAATCAACTCAAAATGGACTAAAGACTTAAATGTAAGACCCAAAACTACAAAACTACTAGAAGAAAACATAGGGATTGGGTACAGTGGCTGATGCCTGTGATCCCAACTACTCAGGAGGCTGAGGCAGGAGGATCGCTCGAGGCCAGGAGTTCAAGAACTGCTTGAGCAACACAATGAGATCTCATCTCTTAAAAAAAAAAAAACACTTTTTAAATTAGCCAGATGACATGCCTATGGTCCCAGATACTTGGGACACTGAAGCAGGCGGATCACTTGAACCCAGGAGTTTGAGGCTACAGTGAACTACGACTGTGCTGCTGTACTCCAGCCTGCACAACAGAATGAGACGCCCATCTCTAAAAAAACAAAAAGAAAATATAAAGGAAGTGCTTCAGGACACTGGTCAAGGCAAAGATTTTATGTTAAGACTTCAAAAGCACAGGCAACAAAAACAAAAACTGACAATTGGGATTTGAATAGACATTTCTCTAAAGAAGACATACAAATGGCCAAAAGGTGTATGAAAAAATGGTCGACACCACTAAATCACCAGGAAAATGCAAGTGAAAACCACAATGATATCATCTCACCCCAGTTAGAATGATTATCAAAAAGACAAAATATAACAAATGCTGAGGAGGATGTGGACAAAAGGGAACTCTCATATGCTGCTGGTGAGAATGTAAAATTAGTACACCCATTATGGAAAACTAAACGGAGTTTTCTAAAAAACTAAAAATAGAACTACCATATTGTATATAGCACCCTTAACATAAGTAACTCCATTTTAGAAAGAGACTGCATCTCACATTTCAAAAGACATCATGCCCACAGGCACCCGATGTTCACCTTATCAACAAAGACTGCACCCAATCAGATAATGACATAAACAGGCACAATATTTCACTATCAGTTCTCACCAGAAGATTCTGTGGCCACAAAAAGAGCAAGACTTTACCAGCTCAAAACAGCTGTCTTGATAACAGCCTGTCTTGCTGTCACTTTTGATCAGCACCTGGCATCTGTCGCCAAAGGCTCTCCCTTGCAAGATGTTGACAACCGTCCAGATCAGGCCAGAATATTCTCTTTGTCCAGTTGCTCTCTTTGGACTAGTTCTTTAGTCCCCACTTTTTTTTTCTATCTTTTTCTCCTGTTAAATGTTACTTTGTTTGATGTGGAATGTTTACGCTGTAACATTTACATATATTAATTTAATACACTATTATGCATGGTTTGCAATACTGACTGACTTGTGGAGAGGCTTGAGCCTGTATGCCCATGGCTCTGACTATTGAGTGAACTGGTAGTACTAGGGGGAAATGCCTCCTTGGGACTCCATGTAGCTTGTGGCTTTTATGACTGAAATAGCATCAATAAAAGTTTGCTCTTGTAGAAAAGACACAAACATGTATGGACCTGGTTATGTCTGACTTTGCACCACTCACAACACATATGATCCAGAAAGCACACTATTAGGTAATCTATCCAAAGGAAAGGAAATCAATATGTGAAAGAGATACTTGTACCCCCATATTTATTGCAGCATTATCCACAATAACCAAGATATGGAATTGACTTCAATGTCCAACAGCACATTAATGGATAAAGAAAATGTCAGAAATATATCCATCATGGAATACTATTCAGCCATGAAAAAATGAATGAAGCCCTGTTATTTGCAGCAATATGGATAAAACTGGAAGTCGTTAAGTGAAATAATAGGCACAGAAAGACAAATATCTCATGTTCTCATTCATATGTGGGGTCTAAAAAAGTTCACCTCATGGAGGTAGAGAGTAGAACGATGGTTACCAGAGGCTGGGAAGGGGTTGGGGGTGAAGAATGTTTGGTTAATGGGTACAAACCATACAGTTAGGTAGAAGAGTAAGCTCTAGTGTTAAATAGCACAGTAAAGTGACTACTAAGTAACTAGTATGTAACTAGTTAAGTAACTAGCACAGCAGGTTGACTAGCACAGTAAGGTTCCTTAAACTTTAACAATTTACTACATATTTCAAAGTAGCTAGAAGAATTGAAATGTTCCCAACACAAAACATGATAAATGCTTGAGCTGATAGGTATACTAAATACCCTTATTTGATCATTACACATTATATGTATGTATCAAAGTATCATGTGAACCCTATAAATATGTAATTATGTATTAACCAAAAAAATTAATTTAAAAAAAAGCAAACTTACCCACCATGGCCTCGATTTTGTATTCCTTCTAACAAAGCCTCCATCACCAAATCCCCTTTGTTTTGGCAACTGACAAAGAAAAAAATATCAGTCATGAGACAATTCATTTCTTCAGTTCTAACATTCTAACTTACAACTTAAGAATGTGAATGAAAGCATACATAACAATGAAAAAATGCAGCACTTCTTAAGACGACTGTAGAAGCAGTCAAAGAACATCACTTCAGGAATACTAGGAACAAACTATTTCAGACTAAAACAGAATAACTTAAAAATACCTGAATTGCGGTTGACACTCTCTCCATGTAACTATCAAATATCTCATTGTTCTTTGCCTAATTCCTAATGTCGGGCGGGCGGGGGTGGAGGTGGGATCTCTCTAGCAGAGGGATAGTACACAAACTCCCTTAACAAAATGAGAAAGAAATTGGGTTCACACACGTCAGAGGGAAAGTATAGCTTTTTAAAAATTAAAGAGATAGTATAAAAAATGTGAAGTGCACTGAGATTAAACTCTTTGGTCTATCATGGAAAAGCCTACTCACCCCTGAAGACAGGCTCATAGAGCTTCCTGCATGCAACATCCTCTCTCCACCGAAAGGCAGCCACAGGGCCCTCCCGCCTCTGCACTTCATTTCCTCCCAGTGCTTAATAGGTTCTTTCATAGGAGTTACACCACACTGGAAGTGAGTTTTTTACATACTATTTTTCCTTACTAGACTATTCATCCCTCCACGGCAGAAACCCAATTTTATTCATCTCTGCAGTTGCAGAGCTCAATGTAGCATTTCAACATGGCACGTGGCAGATTCTTTTGGCTGAACTTAACTCCCCTCCCTCTTTTACCTACCCTCTCCCCCATGCAAACTGGTCATAGCTGGGGAACTACATGAAGGGTCTAGCAGAGAAAGAGGGAAAGGGAGATAGAAGACTGCCATATAAACAGCAAGATACAGTTGGGTGCGGTGGCTCACGCCTGTAATCCTAGAACTTGGGAGGCCGAGGCAGGTGGATCACTTGAGGTCATGAGTTTGAGACCAGCCTGGCCAACATGGTAAAACTCTGCCTCTACCAAAAAAAAAAAAAAAAAAAAAAAAAACTAGCCAGGCATGGTGGCATGCACCTGTAGTTCCAGCTATCGGGAGGCTGAGGCAGGAAAATCGCTTGAAGTCGGGATGCGGAGGTTGCAGTGATCCGAGATCACACCACTGCACTACAGCCTGGGCGGCAGAGAGAGATTCCATCATAAATAAATAAATAAATAAATAAATAAATAGATAGATAGATTAGATAGATAGATAGATAAATAAAATAAAATAAAGGGTAAGATACACCATGAAGAAAGGTGACAGTGAGAAAGGAAAGAGGACCCTTAAACTCAGTAGTGTTGATTAATATGTACTGTATACTTCTCGCCTTTTATAATAAATCTTCAAAATGTTCAATGTCAAACCACTTTTCATTCCAAAATGCTTTTTCCTTAAACCCTTAGACAATAACCAGACTGTGGTGTAGAGGTTCTGCCCCTGGGCTAATCTTCATCTAAAAATTATACTGCTGTAAGAAGTAGATTATTTTACTCAGCACATAATTCAGTGTTGTACTAACAACTAGATATATATATATAGTGATGAAAGATATGGCCCCTTTCAAGGTATTAATAGTCTAGTATGGGACAGAAAAAAATAAGCCAAAAAGGCTTTCCCAGTGTGATAAATATAGTGAGAGGCATGCCAAGGGTGTTCCAGAGACACAGAGGAGAATGAGAAGACTGGAAAATAGAACCACTGCACCTTATTTGCATCTATTTTTAAAGATACTAACAAACTGAGTATTTATTTGTGCACAAACATGACAGGGAGGATTTTTTTTCTAGTTGGTTTATCCTACATATTACACCAAAATTGCAAAAATAAAAACCTAAAGAAAAAGCTTCCCATGTTTTACTCCACTTTCAAATCACAATACAGTCAAACTACAATGCAACCAAGATTCCATGTTTTGGTCTACTCTAGGAGAACTGGGAGGCAGTACATGCTCCACACCACACTAGATGGAGACCCAGGATACAGTCCTACTCTGCAACTAACTAGCTTTATATTCTTGGACTTGTTTTAACATCTGCAAAATGAGGGGCATGAACAATATTCTCTAAGGTTTCTTCCAGCTTTTTCATGGGTTCTAATAGCCAATTAAATGTCCATGTAAGTAGCATGCTCCTGACAACCATACATGGATACTTACTAACATGTAGGAAAGTGCTATTCTTATTGACAGTGCTATCACAGTTATGCAAAATTATCGTTAGTAAAATTATACTTATTTAGGTCATGTTATTCTTAAACATTAATATATTTAGTAATATACATTAATATATTTTATATGACTTTAATAATATAGTTATAATAGAAGTTGTTACTGAATGTTCAACAGCTGCCTTGTACACATTGTCTAAATCAATATTCACAATACTCATAAAAGACAGATACTATTACTTTGAGAAAACTGAGGCTTAGAGAGTTAAATAACTTGACTATGATAAACTAAAAATTATAGTCCTGGATTCAATCTAGACAGTGTGGCAATCAATCAAGTCACAATCAATGTGCAACCTTTATATATTTTACAGTATTCTATATCTTAAAATATATCAGCCTTTTGGCTTAATAGTGTCTTTGCAATAAAAAAAGAAATTAAACTGAAGTATGACATCACTACCATGGCCACCAGGTGGCAGCAGCACAATAATGAAATAGTCACATAAGAAATACTGCCATTTTAGAAATCAAAATAGTCTAACATAGAGATTCCTGTTTAAAAAAAAAAAAAGGAGGGAAGTGGACCAGTAATATTCTCTGTGAGAAATAAACTTACTAATGTGCAATGTGTCTCTGTAATACCTTCACCATCTGCCTGAGTAGTGCCAAACACCATCAATTCTCAGGATCAGGCAAATAGTAAGGGCTGATTTTCTGTGGATGTTTGTCATCTGAGTTGCTCATAGTTATATCACTGATTCTTTTTCTAACCAACCTGACCTTCATTCAACTCTATGCACTATGTCATTCTGATTTCTTCTTTGCATGTGCCATATAATTACATAAAATTAGATATTCTTTGTAATATTTTAAATACAAATTAAAACACTGTTTGATAATCTGCTGCTCCACGCCACTAACATGCAAAGCTAATGTGATCAAATGGAAAATGTATACCTCTACCATTGGTACAATCTTACTCATTTCTGCAGTTAGAACAAAACATCAACAAACAAAACTTATTAATTATAACTTTCCTTTGGAATGAAGGCTGTTTTAAATCAATGAAACCTGGAATTGGATAGTGAAAGGAAATATAAGCTTTTACATCAAGTGTGGGGAGCAAGGAAAACACACTTTAAATTTAAGGGAAAAAGAATACAAATAGAATGTCTTATAATAGGCAAACCTTTGAAATTCATTAACATAGACTTTATGAGCTAGAAAGCACTTCAGGCCTCTAATTTAACTTTATCATTTTATAGATCAGGAAAAATATCATAGTATATGCCCAAGACCAAATTATTCACAAAATGGGACACAGGAAGAAAATAAAAACTCCAGACAGAATTATGAATAAATGTGTACATACTAAGAGAAGGGATATGCCTAACCTTCAAGTCTAAAGGAGGATAACAATCCTCTCTGTCCCTGTACCTGCCTTGGTGTCATTTTCATTACAAAGCTCTATGGTTGTGTCAGATATACCATGGCCAGTAAACTATGGCTGTTCCGATGAACAATCAGTATTACTAAGCATTTTCCAGAAAGGCTCCTAATTAAACTGATACCAGTAAATAAGGTATTAGAGAAACTTTTCAGAATATCAAAGTTTTTAAAAAATTGTCCAAACTATAGTTCAAAATCCAGGAAGAACAATGAGAAAGTCTGAGAAATAGTAGTACATAAAAACAAACTTTTATATGAGAAAGTGCCATAAGCAAAGTTAACAGACAAATGACAACAGTACCTGAAAGTTTTACCACAAACAGTTAATTACCCAAATACATAAGGAGCTTATAAAAGATTAGGCAAAAAATCTATAGAAACATGGGCGAGAGGTATAAACAAGCAATGCACAGAAAAACACAAATGACAGTAAAAATATGAAAAGATGCTCAACCTTGCTCATAAGAGAAATACAAATTAAAACTACACTAAGTTACCCTTTCTTCTGTACCAGATTAACCAAACATTAAATGTTTGATAATATACTCTGATGACAAGGCTGTGGGACAACAGGCACTCATATGCATAATAGGTAGGAATGCAAAATGAACACAACTGCTATAGAGGAGACTTTGGTAATACCTAACAACTGATATATGCATTTACCCTTTTATCCAACAATGCTACTTTTAAGAATCTATCCCACAGGCTCATTGGCAAAAATGCAAAACAACATATCCACAGGGGTATTCACTGCAGGACTATCTGTAATAGCAGAAAACAACACAAGTGTCTATCAAGAGGGAACAAGTTAAATATTCATCCACCAATGGAGTACTACAAAACTGTAAAAAGGAATAACAATCTCTACATACTCCTAAGGGGGGGATCTACAGGACATGTATCACTAGGTGAAAAACCCAAGATGGAAAACACCATACATAATAGCACATTTTACCTAAGAAAGAAAGGTATGTTTGTCCACATAGATTTGCTTTTAGGTACATGTTTTTTTAATGGAAGGACAGACCCAAAACTAGTAAAAACAGTATCAGTAAGGAAGGAAAATAAGCAGAGTGGAAGAAACAGAGATGAAAGCTAAATTGTTTTATGGGTACTTGTTTTATGGGAATTATGCTAAGGTTTTGCATATAATAAAATAAATGAAAATGGGGAAAAAAGCAGTACTGAAAAATTGGAAACAAAATAAAATAAATCAACTACCAACTAGATATCAATTTGACAGGCTAACTATACAATAAATTACTTCATATGCCTTTAAAATACAATAATTTTACTATACACTTCCCTAGAGACATATAAAATAAGGATAAAAGACAATTGCAAAGAAATCCTAAGCACTATTCAGGAATCACATTGATAATAAAATAGGCTGTTAACTTGAAACCATTATATATAACATAGGATGAGGAAAAAAACTAATTCTATTAATGAAACTAGGTACCAAGACTCAGCAAAAAAGATACAAACATAAATCCAACGTGTGAAAAAACTGCAAAATTAAGTTTAAATTTTGGAAATTTAAATGTTAAATGTTGGAAACAATACGAACTTTGCATATTTGTGTTTTTCTTCATGTATAATATTTCCTAACTCTGGCCACCATAAATCCTAGAACCAACGACTAACCTAGTAGCAAGAACACCTCTCCCACCTAGATAAGACTGTGGTCTCCAAATACTATCTCAGACTCAAAAGAACCACGGCTCTTTGGAGACCAGAAATCTATAAATGAGCCAGGAAAATTATTTACCAGAAAGCAAGGAAATTACCAAAGCTATTGGTCATATCAAATGGAATAGGAGCCAACTTTAAGGAGCTCTCACTGGCCAAAGATGAAACAATTTGAGTATTAAAAACACAACTGCCATATGTTGAAACAGTTTAAATATAAAGTCTATAAGTTCATGATGATAGGTTTACAAAAAGGCAAAAACCCTCACGGTTACCTTTGGAGGTTGCTAGGCCACCCACTCATTACTGTGGTCTGAAAATAGAGGGAAAGAATTAAGCATTTTTCTTGCCTTTCCTGTACAAATTGTATTTCAGGGTAGTCAAACAGTTGGTAAGAGAAAGTTCTTCATGAAAGACTCTCAGCTGATAAATATTGAAGAAATAACAGAATTAGATAATCACCACGTTGCAACCTCTAATGCAGTAACGGATACAGGCAATATAACCCCACAAAAGGACTTCACCATTAAGTGAAAGAGTCTTGGGGAATTTCACTATGGGTGGATGGAGCTAACTACACCTAAACCCAATATAATGTTTAATGTTAACATCATAAAAAAAGAAAACAACTCAGACACTGCTTCCCTGATAATTAATGAAATAGGAAGTATATTGCATTACCTATGAAATTTTCTGCCCAACCACCGCAACTATCCCACCAAAAAACAAAACAAAAACAAATATAAGGGTGAAATCTGATCAGGCTTCTAGAGCAGTGCTGTTCAATAGAACTTTCTGCAATTATGAAAATATTTTATAACTGCACTGTTCAAAAAGTAGCCACTAGGCAATCTGTAGCTACTGAGCACTTGAAATGTGGCTAATTCAAGTTAGGAACTGAATTTTTTTTTTTTTTTTTTTTGAGACAGAGTCTCACTCCGTCACCCAGGCTGGAGTGCAGTGGCGTGGTCTCCGCTCACTGCAACCTCCACCTCCCGGGTTCAAGCGATTCTCCTTCTCCTGCCTCAGCTTCCTGAGTAGCTGAGATTACAGGCGCATGCCACCACGCCCGGCTACTTTTTGTATTTTTAGTAGAGACGGGGTTTCACCATGTTGGTCAGGCTGGTCTTGAACTCCTGACCTCGTAATCCACCCACCTCAGCCTTCCAAAGTGCTGGGATTACAGGTGTGAGCCACCGCGCCCAGCCTAGGAACTGAATTTTTTATTTTATTTCACTTTAATTAACTAGCCACAGCTGGCTGGTGGCTACAATACCGGACAGTGGAATTCCACATCTAACTACTGGTTTAGAGCAGTGGTCCCCAACCTTTTTGGCACCAGGAACCTGTTTCATGGAAGACAATTTCTCAACACCGACAGGGCGGAAATAACACATTTTGTAAATATCTTTTTGTTAAAATTCATATGAAATGTTTTGGGGGAGGAATGGCCAAACCACATTTTTTTGTTTTTTGAGACCCAGTCTCGCACTCTTGCCCGGTCTGGAGAGCAATGGTGTGATCTCGGCTCACTGCAACCTCCGCCTCCCGGATTCACGTGATTCTCCTGCCTCAGCCTCCCGAGTAGCTGGGATTACAGGCGCACACCACCACACTCGGCTAATTTTATTGCATTTTCAGTAGAGACGGGGTTTCACTATGTTGGCCACACTGGTCTCGAACTCCTGACCTCATGCCCACCTCGGCCCCCCAAAGTGCTGGGATTAACAGGCGTGAGTCACCGCGCCCAGCCAACCACTTCTTCAGTAATATGAATAATACACATGGACAGGGTTAGGGGCATGGTTTCAGGATGAAACTATTCCACCTCAGATCATCAGCCATTAGTCAGATTCTCATAAGTGTGCAACCTAGATCTCTTGCATGCGCAGTTTACAATAGGGTTCGTGCTCCTAGGAGAATATAACCTCACGGCTGAACTGACAGGAGGCAGAGCTCAGGTGGTAGGTAATGCGCACTAGCCTGTCACTCACCTCCTGCTCTGTAGCCTGGTTCCTAACAGGCCACGTACTGGTACTGCTCTGCGGCCCCGGGGTTGGGGGCCCCTGGTTTAGAGGACTTAAAGGCAACAGAGATACATGTTAAAGGATACTGTGCAATGCCATCTGCTAAATTTAGAACTCTAAGGAAAAATAGGGGCTAATCCCATAGCAATAGCTATGAGGGAACAAATATAGATTAAAAGATGTCAAATGTGCATCACCCAAACACAATAGGCAAATCCCTGTGGGATTTTGGTTCAAACAAGCTAATTGTAAAAAGACATTTAAGAGAGAGTTGAAGAAATCGTAATCTGACTGGATATTGACATCAGAGAATTTTTATTAATTTGTGTATGTGTAATGACAGTACTGTGGCTCTGTAAAACTGAAAAACCTAGCTCCTGACGGGGGCGGGGAGGCAGACTAAAATAACATAAAGATCGGAGATTCAGTTCCTGAAACCTTATGTCAATGTTGGCTTTAGCTGAATTTCAAGTCAAGTTGACATTTTTTGAAAGCAGGAAGCAATGACAGAGTGGACGACTGATGCTGTCACCATCTGCCAGCACAACATAAATTAGAACAGAAAGGACTAAGCAAAGGTCTTCCACCTTTTAACGAGAGGAAATGGCATCAGTACAATCAACATATACAACTTTTACAAACAACTTTCAGATTTGCATCTACATACATTTTAAAAGGCAGTGTGCCTGTTTATAAATCTCTACTCCATTTTAGTTTCAGAGCTTTTTACTACCCTGATCACTGATAATGCCATAGTCAAAAGGCAAACTCAAAAATTAATCTAAAAATGGTACTGCATGCCAAATAAGAAAATATATACACTTTATCATTAAGCTACAGCTAACAAAAATCTAATCAACGATCCTTATGATTTCCTCGTATCTAAAAAATAAATGCAAGCACTTGAGGAACTGTATAAATACAGGGCATCTACCCTACAATATTGCTTTATTAAAATAATAAATTCTTTTAGTAAGTTTAACCGGACATAAGGCTCAGAGAAAACTACTTTGTGCGTATCAGCGTATGCTGCTAAAACTCTAAAAGATGACTAGTCTCTGACATCATACTCATCTTTACTCTCCTGATGTCGTAAGGGACGTAAGAAAAACCACATTATAAGCCTAAATGTACTGTCTTCAAGTATCTCCATGATTAAAGTGTTCCTAAGAAACCGTCCTTATTTCTTTCTATCCCTCATTTGTGCGCATGGAGCAGTTAGTTCAAGGCTCTCCAATTCCAGTCCACGATTTTTGCCACATTTCCGTACCTCTTGTACTAACATAACCGTTTAAACCAACTCACTATTTTAAAAGCTGCCAACCTTAATATGCCACCCTAAATGAGTGGGTCCCCTTGTGCCGTGAATGAAGTAGTCCCAACAGCGCTAGCAAGACAGCAGCCCTGGCAGGGAGGCCGCACTGGGGTCTCTCCGCTGAAAAGGAAGGTGGGTCCGCCGGGGAAGGTGAGTACTGGGCGCAGCTCGCTCGCCCACCTGGCCACTCTCCGAAGCGCCCCCAGCCACCCGGACTCCGAGGAAGGGCTGACCACCTGGCGGGGCCGAACCGCACGCCAGGCTGCGCCATGCCGGACTCCGCCGGTGTGCAGGGCATAGCGGGCCAGGCCGAGGGACTGGGCTCCGGGGCGGACCCGAGCCGGCGGGGACGCGCTTGGTGGTTCGCAGGCCGTTGCGCGAACCGGCCGCAAGCCATGAGGCTGCGAAGCCAGAGTCACCAAGGCAGCCTGGGCCGCCTCCAGACCAGGACACGCCCGCCCCTTGCCCTTCCGACTTGCGCACAGGCGGTTACAGGGTTGCCGCAAGCACGCCCGAGCCTTCCCGCCGTTACCTCGGGCAGGCGCTGCGCACGCGCGCCACCGCTAAGCTTACGTCCAGCCTCTGTAGTCTGCGCGTTTGTTCCGCCCACTGCCCCCACACTTTTAATAATTGAAACAATGTCTTCTCCAGACTTCCCCCGCACGCGAGCAAATGAACTCACCCACATCCGGGAATCCGAGGAAAGAGAGTGCAGACACGTGATGCGGGGGGGGCGTGGCAAGAGGAAGCGTCTGCCGCGGTGGCCGGGTGCTGGTAAGGGTTTCCAGCGCTCCCGGCCTAGATTTTGGAGGCGCGGGAATGCGTTCGTTGCTCAGTGTCGGACTTCCCCCGTTCCCATCGGCCGAGGCTGTCACTTTACGCTCATAACCGTTTTCTTTACTCCACTCTGTGTCGGGAGGAAAGGGACTTGCATGGCACCCCCAGACCTCCCGTCTCCGCTTCCACGTTTGGTACCTCCTGCCTCAGGCCGGAAGCCGCAGCTGAGGGGCGGCCTGACGTACGGTGCGGACGGTGGTGGCCTGCGAGGCTCATTTCTAGCAAGGAACAAGGCTTTCCCGCTTTGACCTTATAAATACGTGTTTGCAAAGCTATAATATATATAAATTGATAAGACGTATCCCTGTCCCGGGAAACGCAGGCACCACGTGTTTGGAAAGACATTCATCTGGGCTGTTTGACAGACTCCCCAGTTGGTGCCATGCTCTGTGCTTAGGGAACTGTGAGACCCCTGGAGGGGTGGGTACCGGGACTGCGCTCAGCCTGGGGTTTGGAGGCGGCCTCCTACAGGAAGCGACCTGGGACCTAAGATTTTTAGACTGACTGTGGGTTCACTGGAATAAAAAGGAAGAAACAAAGAGCATTGCAGGCATCGGGACTGTCACGTGTGTAAGAAAAGTTTGTTCAGGAAACAGTGGTCGTACTGGGTGACGAGTACTTGGGACGGTGGCTTTAGTACACAAGATAATCAATGTGCCCTGGGCATTGATTATCTTGATGCTTCCCATCCTTCCAGCCCCTTATGAGGGAAGGCACCTTCGCGCCTAATCCCGGAAATGGGATGTTGACCTTCAAGAGCTGACGCCTGCGTTTATCTTGAAAGGAAGAGTGGCATTAGTGATGTGGAAAAGGGGGTTTTAACTGTCAAGGCTGGAAAATGTGACAGGGTTGGAAGTGTTTGGAGAAGGGACAGGTGAAAAAGATTGAGGCCAAATGTGGAAAGATCTAAGGAATCATGGGTACAAAATGTACACATAACAGTTGGAGACAATAATACCTGAGCAATTGACCACAAGCTGACCTAGCTTGTTTAGTAGATTAAGTTAGGACAAGAAGCAAGAGCTCAAGGATAGAAGGCCTACTGAAGCTCGAGTGATTTGAGAAAACTTTACAAAGGTGGAAAATCTATGTGGGCCTCGGAAAGTCAGGTTTGGATCAGCTGAGGAAAGTGAGAAGGGTATCCCAGGAGACAGAGCAGCAAGGACAAAGGAGTAGCAGCAGGAAAGTGGGGAGCTCTTGTAAGACAGGGACTTCAAAAGTATAACCAAAACTTCGTCTTGCTTTGAGTTATCCACTGGGTAGTACTCGGTTAATTATTGAGTACTGGATTAATTAAGCCCTCACCTGGCTCACCGGTGACAGAAGTAGCAGGGCGCATTTTGCTTAACTTTTGCCGAGATCCTTGTCATGGGGGTAAAAACCCTTTCCCACACCAATCTGTGTATAATTTTTGCCAAGGTGTTAGAGATATCTTGCAGTTATCCTATGGGGGACAGCTGTGAGCCTTTTTTTTTTTTTTTGAGACGGAGTCTTGCTCTGTCGCCCAGGCTGGAGTGCAGTGGCGTGTGGCGCTATCTCGGCTCACTGCAAGCTCCGCCTCCCAGGTTCACGCCATTCTCCTGCCTCAGCCTCCCGAGTAGCTGGGACTACAGGCGCCTGCCACCACGCTCGGCTAATTTTTTGTATTTTTAGTAGAGACGAGGTTTCACCCTGTTAGCCAGGATGGTCTTGATCTCCTGACCTTGTGATCCGCCCACCTCGGTCTCCCAAAGTGCTGGATTACAGGCGTGAGCCACCGCGCCCGGCCCTGTGAGCCATTTTTACAAAAACTTCCACCTGCCTTGGCCCAAACCTCAGCGTTCTTAGGCACAGGAGCTCATGAACATACTGAGATAACACTAAACTGGACTATGCGAAGGGACCAACTACAGACCTGACACAAATCCTCAAGGCAAGACGATGTCTGAAGTTGAGCTTGTAAAGGAAATGGCTTCCTTCCTTAAAATATCACCCAGGCTGAGCTCTGAAAAAAGCACCTCCAGATGGTGGGTTTCACCCCGCTCCTCCACCCCAAAATTGCTTATTGTGTGAGTCTCCATAGTCTCAGAAACTGAGAGTACCTTTGATGCCAGTGGCTTCCGGGCTTTTTGGATTGTCACTTGGTAGCAGAGAGCACCCATAGGATGATGCCTATGATGAGTCAGGGCCCAACCTTGGAAACAGGGAAATCCAGAAGTATCCTCCAAGCTAGCCAGCCTTTTGGATTAGATTATAGCAGTTTCAGAGAAAAATGGGGAATCAGCCATGGTCAAGGAGCTAAATAAGCATCGTGACTATTTGGGCCAGAAATTGAAGGGAGTGTAGCGTTAAGAATTAGAGGAAGGAACCTCCAAGGAAGGAGCTACCCCAAAGGGAAGCAGAAACTGGAGAAACTTTAGCAGTATGAGGTTGTACCACTGCTGTTCACCTACAAGTGCTTTGTTCAGATCTCAGCCTGGGTACTATTTTAGGGAAGGAAGCCGTTTCCTTTACAGTATGTTCGTGTGACTCCTGTGCCTAAGAATGCTGAGGTTTGAGCCAGGGGCTAGAAAGGAAACTTAGCTGGCCATTATGAATCAGGGACTCATCAAAGGCATCACAAACAGGAAAAGGTGAATGTTCAAGTTAGAAGAGAAGAGCTACATTGAGATGCAACATATTATTTGAGGGCCTCATTTAATGTGTTACTCTCCTGTCACACTCTATGACACTGGTCTGTCAACTGGGCTATGCCTGTCCAGTATACACTATAAAATATGTATCAGTTGGGGTTGGAGAGAGGAACTGTGATCAAAGTAGTCACCCAGCCCATATGAGAAAATGAACCTTTTCCCAAAAGGTGGCCCCAGACTAAAAAGCCTGGAGAATCCTAATAGTGGATTATACCATCTCTTCAGTGTTCGTGTTTAAGAAATAACCTCTTTGGCTTACAGATTTGACAAGATCAAAGCTGCAGGAAAATGGACAGTGAGGTTCAGAGAGATGGAAGGATCTTGGATTTGATTGATGATGCTTGGCGAGAAGACAAGCTGCCTTATGAGGATGTCGCAATACCACTGGTAGGTTGTGATTTGAGCTGAGGATGGGTTAAAGGTATTGATCTGGCAGTAACTAGTGGAGGAGGGATATCAATGGAAGATAAACTAGTGTGGCAAAGAAATCAAAGCTGTGGAATTCTCTAACTCTAGAAGCCTCTGGAAAGCATCTAGTTTTATGTTTTATTTGAAGAAAAATGTGGTTCAGGGAGCTAACATGGCCAGGTCAGTTAGGAGTCATGCCAGGACTAGAGCCCAGATTTTCTGAGCCATGTTCTGTCCACCACAGGAAAACCAGAGAAACCAAATAATGAGAGTTAAATGCGCAAGATGGGGAGGAACAAGAAGCAGCAGCCTATGAGTTCTGTTTCTTTCTTCCCTGTCTGTGGCTCATCAGTCTTTTGGCATTTTTAGAAACACTCATTCTTGGAGCATACACCTATCTTAGGTTCCCTGGGAAATATTCAGAAGATACCTGGGTATTCTTTTGCGTTTAGGCCAGCGGCCTTCTGGAATACTCTTTTCTTCCCTATCTTTGGAAAACTCTGCTGCAGGGAGTTTGTTAAATCTCATGTAATAAGTGATCCAAAAGTTTTGCTTATATAAATGTTTGTTTAAAATCCTATTTATGTCATAGAGGCCTAAAAAAGGGAAAACGGGACTGTTTTTCTTTAAAGCATGCCAGCTGCCCTGAGAAGAGTAGTTAGTATTAAATAAAATATAATTTATAGTTAGAATATCTGCTGCTGCTGTTTACAAAGAAATAAAATAGTTCATCTGTATTTTCATTTATGAATAAGAGATAGTAATATGTTCAGTGAATAATATACATATCAAATAACAAGTTATAGCTTAGTTCAAGCTTAGGAAAATAGTCAAAAGAGAGAGCATAATAAGAATTATAGATGTCATTTATTGAATACCAGTTTTATGCCATGGACTGAGGTTGGAAATATACATTATCTCTAATTCTTAAACAACCCTGTGAGGGAGGTGCTGTTATTCCCATTTTATAGGAAAAGAATAGGATCAGAAAGGGCAACTTGCCCAAAGTCTGGTAGCAGGTAAGTAGGGCTTCATATAACATATACCTAGGTCTGTGAAGTTCCAAATCCTGTCTTGTGAACTTTTGTTCATTCATTCATTTGACAAGCATTTTTTGCAGCCTACTGTGTGCCATAAGACTGTGTGAACATAAGATACAGTTCCTCCTCCTGAGCGGTCTAGAAAGGCAACACTTATAGATAAGTAATTGTGATAATAAATATTCTAGGTGGGGGCATAAACAGCCGCATCATATAGGAAGTGGCTGATTGCCTGGTGGGCATCAGAAAGGCTTCTGAGAGAATGTCATGTTTAAGCTGGGTCATAAGGAAGGACCAGAAGTTTAGTGGAGGTAGACAAGGGTATTGCAGCAGAGGGGACAGATGTGTAAAGGCCCAGAGTTTTGAAAGGCTTTGGGACATGGTGAGTCATTCAGTGTGGATGAAGAATACGTTTGTCACATAAGTAGGCTGAAAAGTTGGGCTTGGATCAGATTGAGAGTGGTATTTGATACCACACTTAGACCTCATCCTCAGGAGATCCAGGAATGAATGGTCTTAAAAGCAAGACTGCTATGCTCAGATTTGGCTTTTGGAAAATCAGTTTAGCAGCATTGTTAGAGATGGTGTGACATGGAGAAAGGGGCAAGTGAGACCAATTGGCAAGCTATTGTGGTGGTCTAGGCAAGGGAGGAGGGCCTAAACAAAGTCAAGAAAATAAAGGAGATGTCCATTTCTGGAGAAGTTTATGGCCCAGATTGGAGAACATTTGTGTGGCAGGGGATGAAGGAGAGGGAAGTTTCCCTACTGACTTCCAGGCGAAGTTGGCTTGGCCCTGCTGCTAATCCACACCTTTCACTTATCTTGTGATTCTAAGGCAATATGTATGCCAGTTAGGTTTTGCTGCATAACAAGTCACCCCAAAGCTTAGTGACTTAAAAGAGCAACTGTTTATTTCATGATTTTGTAGCTCAGCTGGGAGGGACTTCTAGTCTGCACCAGCTCAGCTGATCCCTGCTAGGCTTGCTTGTGTTGTGCAGTCAGCCAACAGACTCTGGAGGCTGGGTAATCTAGGACTGTCCCACATGTCTGGCAGTTAACAAGCTGTCTGCTGGGTGATGGGGTGACTATGCCATGGTCTCTGGTATCCAGCAGGCTAGCCCAGACTTCTCAGTCTCAGGGTTCCAAGAGCAACCTGAGAGGAAACCGCAGAGCTTCTTGGAGCTTAGGCCAAGAACTGGCCCACTGGCATGACAGCTTCATTCTGTTGGCCAAAACAACTCACAGGGCCAGTCCAAATCCAAGATTGGGGAAATCAATTTCACCTTTTGATAAGAGTAGCTGCAAAGAACTGAGGGCGTTTTACAGTACACCATAATGGATGGCTGGGTTTATGATACTTTTGTTTTTGTTTTCCAGGCATATATGCAATTTTATGTGTTGGCATGTATTGCAAGGGACAGTAGATACCAAATGAAAGACACATTATTTTAGAAAGCATACCACAGATAGGATGAAATTAAGCAAAGTTGTCTGCTTCTGAATTAAAGAATTCATTAACCAAGGACCTGTTTATTCTTTGTCATCTATAAGTAATTATTAGGACTGAACTTTCTTTTTAAGTTTAAGATAATATATTATTGCGTTACAATAAATGATAGCTCTTTTCAATCTGTTCAAGTATGTTTGAATCTGTCTGTAGAACAAGATGTATGTGATTCAAATATAGATAAGTGAATATCATTTAATATTGAGCATAATTTTAGAGGGGAAAACATATTCACATACTACAAATTAGAATCCAGTGGGAAATTTTAAGTCTGGATATTGCATAACAGTTTGCTAACCATAAAACAAAACACAGATAATTGAAAAGAAATATATTGGTATCTGTGAACTCTGGTACAAAGCAGAGTTTCAGTAGTAATACATTTAAACTTAAAATACAAGTAAATGATCCCAGATCCTACAGTAAGTGTGGCCCATGACTTACCATTTTAAGAAAATTGCTGGTAGTGTGAATTGGTCATTTGTTGTGTTTTTTGTTGCTCTGCTCCACCACTAGGGGGAGGGCTCATCTATTAATTACATTTTCAGTGTTTCCTGCCCTACCTCCATTTTTATTACAATATAGACATGTTGGGCCAGGCGCGGTGGCTCGCGCCTGTAATCCCAGCACTTTGGGAGGCTGAGGCAGGTGGACCAACTGAGGTCGGGAGTTCGAGACCAGCCTGACCAACATGGAGAAACCTCATCACTACTAAAAAAAAATAAAAAAATACAAAATTAGCCGGGCATGGTGGTGCATGCCTGTAATCCCAGCTACTCGGGAGGCTGAGGCAGGAGAATCACTTGAACCCGGGAGGCAGAGGTTGTGGTGAGCCGAGATCATGCCATTGCACTCTAACCTGGGCAACAAAAGTGAAACTCCATCTCAAAAAAAAGACATGTTGGGTCCAAGATAATTTTTTGGATACATTTCTTGTGTCTAAGGAATATGCCAGCAAACTAGTATTCTTTTAAAGCATGCTCCCCCTAAAGAAGATTTAGGATTGGCTCATCTCAGTATTCCTAGCTGCTAATAATAACAGCAAATATTCCTTGAGCACTGGATACCCCACACAGTGCTCAGCACTTGATCTAAATTACCTCACCTAATCCTTACAGTAGTCCTGTGAGGTGATGGCTCTTTTGTTCTCCCATTTGCCAAGGAAGAAACAAAGGCCCCAAGGGTTTGCATACCTTGCCCAAGTAACCCAGCAAATGGGAGAGTTGTGGTCTTGGATCCTAGTTGGCTTCCAAAAGCCTCTGCCCTTAACCCTTCTGCCACAGTGCCTCCTTCACAAATGTCAGAGTCAAAATGCCCATCATTCCCTACTGAAGAAGGCCTAGGCCATGTTTGAATGATACTTCTGATAGTTTCCTCACGTGTATGATTTTAGCTTTTTTAGAATACACATATCAATTATGTTGCCTGTTCCTAGGAACTCACAAGCTTTAATTCTAAGTGTTCTTGAGTTCCAAGAAGATGCAGAATATATTACTGTTCTGAATTTCTATTGTACCTTTTCAGAATGAGCTTCCTGAACCTGAACAAGACAATGGTGGCACCACAGAATCTGTCAAAGAACAAGAAATGAAGTGGACAGACTTAGCCTTACAGTACCTCCATGAGAATGTTCCCCCCATTGGAAACTGACGCTTGGCTCCTTTCTTGTGGATGGATTTTCTAAAAGTACACAGATAAAGCATGTTTTGTTTCAGTCTCCTAATTCAAATCTTTGAGTAATAAATCAGCACTCAAAAATGTACACCCATTTAGTTTGTGGTAGCAAAGTGCAATGTGAAAATGTTCACTAGAATGAGAAACTGAGATTTCTCAGTAATGGTGAATATTTGGCTCTTTAAACCTAAAACTCTTCATTGAGTCGCTTATATTTGAACATGATTGGTTAAACATTTGCCTCTACCTCTGATTTTGCTTTACTGTCAAAGTTTAACACCTTCCAACTACTTATGTGTGTCCTGTAACACACGCGATTGAACGTATGAGAGGGAAAGGCAAAGAAAGAGGAAGCCAGACACTAGGAGAATTATTAACTTCTCATACTTCCCCACATTGAGACATTCAGAGTGTATTTAGCCTGTAGATGTTGTGATATGCAAATATCCCATTCCCTGGTTACTGGCATTCCCAAGATTCTTCATGGTATTTTCAAACTTTGGATAAATTTACAGATTAGAAAGATATCTGACAGTTACCTCTGTTCTCCTTACAAATTCCTTTTGTGCTGCTGGAAAGGATCTTTGGCTAGGTGAATGACTAGTTTTATTCAGTAATGGCATTTCTTATTTTCTCAAAGCCCTTTCAGTTATAACCACCCCACTACGGAATCAGTATTTAGTTATACATTTGTATAAGAACCTGTATTTTGAGAAACATATTCATGTATATTTATTCCTGGAATTATTTGCCTGTTAAACAGTGTCTTTCATGTTCTCTCCCCAGATTGTAAACTCTGTAAGAAGCAGCCCCAGCTGCTTATATCTGTATCCCTTGTTGAAACTCTGAAAACACTGAATAACTAAAATCTCTTCTCATCCTTTTTATGCTGGGTCTTTTTGTTTACTTAGCTTTTAGGAGGAAGAGGTACATGAAAAAACAAATTAGCTTATTTTAGGTTTTCAATCACAAACATGATTTTAGCAGCTATCCTATAATCCAAATACATCCAGGCTGATTTCTTCTCTTTGCATCAGTAGTTCTGCCTAGAAATCTTTTATCTTCAGAATAAAGACCCCAAGACACCAGTCCCTTCAATAAGCAAAGAAAGACAACCTAATAGAAAAGAGATTTATAATATTAAAAAAAATTACCCAAGAGAAAAAGCTTTTCAAAAAATTAAAGCACCTAGAATGCCACAGTTCTTTCACATTCTTGTTAAATGAGGATTTTACAGCTCACTTGTGGTATGTAATCTCTGAGACACTAACATCTAAGAACTTGACAAATGTTCATGTGAATCCTGCCTAGCCTTTCCCTGGAATATTAGTAGACTAGTAAAATATGAAAGCTATTCTTTATTTCTGCTGAACCAGAATATGATATCTGTAAGACAGCTGTTGGTTTGTGTCTATGACATTCATCTGAGAACTGCCCCCACCCCCAGGAATAGCCTCTGGGCAAGTTCGTAACTTGTGTTATGGTGCCAGAACTGTAGCTCATTGTATCAGGAATTAGGTGACCTAATCTGGGCTAGTCAGATTTTGTCAACCAGGGCTTCGAAATCTCTGTCTAGGACTGGCTTGAGGATGATGGGCACAAGAAATGCTAAGTTGCTGTTACAGGGTAGCTTTCTTCAATTGTCTGTACCAAAACACCCAAAAAGGAAAGTATCTGGAGAGGGAGGCCGACAGGCTATGTGGCCTATTGGTTCCTGCCAGCTTTCCAGTTTAGAGCCTGCATATTGCTTTTCTCTGTGGGAGGCACCATGCCTGGCACTGGGAATATAGCAGTGAACAAAATAAGTATGGCCTCTCCCTTCATGGAGCCTTTAGTTGGGGAGACAAGCATTAAACCATTAGCCATACAAATACATGATTTCAATTTGGGGTGTATGCTAGGAAGGAAAAATAAAAGATGTGACTTAGGTTGGGTTCCCAGAAGCCAAGCCTGAGGCAGAGATTTCTTGTGCAAGTGATTTATTGAGGTGCTTTCAGAAGAGTTCTGTAAGGTAAACAGGATAGGGCAGGGAAAGAAGCTGAGCCAAGATGTGGTTTGAGCTGAAGTCTAGCTTCAGTCTCATCCAGTGGGATTGCTGGGCCGTGATGATGCCAAGAGTTTTCTCACCTTGAGGCAAGGGGTTAGGCCTTTGTACTGAGTATGAATTGGTCAGTCATTGGCTTGGCCCTTCCCGCAATCCCCCAGTGAGAGCGTAACCTCCCAGGCATTGCCAGGTGACACGCCTCTCCAGAGGACACTCTGGAAGAAGCAGCCTTGGCTGCTTGTATCTGTATCCCTTGTTGAAACTCTGAAAACACTGAATAACTAAAATCTCTTCTCACAGCTGTGAGCCTTTGACAGCCAATACACAGTAGCTGGGGGAATGGGTACCAACAGTACTGCTGCAGTATAGGAGAATGTGACTGGAGGGGATCTGATTTATATTGAATAATCCAAGGGAGACCTTGTGATTAGCAGCTTTTGTAGCACATAATTTGAAATACTAATTTTGTCTCTGAATTTTTTTCCAATCTCCAAGGAAGTAACCAGGTCCTGTGTGCTTCCCGTGCACAGCAGGAAGCGGACATGCTTAATAATAACCCTAGCCCTTATTTGGGAAGCAGGGGAGGGTGGGAGAGAAGAGGGTTTGCAGACAGGAGCCTCTTAGGAGTAGTGGAAAGCTGTGTGCCACTCAGTACCACAGTAAGATGGTGAACTTCAGAGTTTCATGGTTTGTTGGGTGCTCCAGAGGAAACCTGCACCTCAACACCGAGTCTTCCAGAAAAGGCAAAGACCTCCAAGCTTGGAACCCCCTCCTACAAGGGCCCCCTCAGACTTGGCAGTGAAGATAATAGCAACGACCCAGATAGACTGAAGAGTAGAGGTCTTTACCCATTTTTCCAGGTCATTCATGAGTGTCCTAAATGCTTGCAAGACCCTAAGAAGGGGAAAGGACACCCCAGTGACCACAGAATTAATTTCTGCTTGCAGTGCAGCAGAGTGAGGCCAAATGGACTTAATTTGCTTTGAAGAAAAGAAATGTGCTATCTCTTGTACCCTCCTTGAGCTTGTGACCCACACCCAAAGGATGAGTAATAGTAATAAGGGAAAGGATTGGGAGATGAGGATTGCTTACAGAGAGAGCTAACTGCATAAAGCCAGGAGGTAGGACTGGCATTATAAGCAAGGTGAGTAGGCAGGTGTCTGGTTAGAAAAAGTTTTTCTAAGTCACTGAAAGGTTCTAACTAGAGAGAGTGGCCTGATCAGATTGGATTTAAATATATATATTATATATCACTTTGGAGGTAAGAATAGAAGTGGAAAGACAAATTAGAAGAGCTTTGCAATGGCTCAAGTGAGAGATGATGGTAGTTTGGATTGGCAAGATAGAGGTAGAAATAGAAGGACTCGAAATATTTGTTCGAGGTGGAATTGTCCATACTTGCCCAGTGTGAGCACTGCCCTCATGACCCAGGGGTTAGATCTCTGAGCTAGACACAGGACTAAAGTCACAGCCCCTGTTCTCTGGAAACAAGGTCTGAGTCCAGGGGCTGCCCATCCTTTGAAGCCCAACTTAGACTCACATCATAATAGTATCGTAACAATGACACGATGGTTAATCAAGCACTTCTATGCACTTTAAACACGTGAGTTCCAGCCCTGACATTCACCTTTTAGGTGGATAGCATTGTCCTTATTGATCAGGAGATGGTGACTTAAATGATTTATTCCAAGTTAACGTTGAAAGACTTATTCCAGGCTGGATGCAGTGGCTCATGCCTGTAATCCCAGCACTTTGGGAGGCTGAGGCGGGCAGATCACCTGAGGTCAGGAGTTTGAGACCAGCCTTGCCAACATGATGAAACCCCGTCTCTACTAAGAATATATTAAAAACAAAAACAAACAAAAAACTAGCAGGGCATGGTGGTGGGCACCTGTAATCCCAGCTACTTGGGAGGCTGAGGCAGGAGAATTGCTTGAACCCAGGAAACAGAGGTTGTAGTGAGCTGACACGGTGCCACTGCACTCCAGCCTGGACGACAGAGTGAGACTCTGTCAAAAAAAAAAAAAAAAAAAAAGACTTATTTCAAGTCATTCAAATAGTAAATGGATTCCAACCTAGGTTGTCTGATCCCAAAACCCATGTGCTCTCCCTGGACCATGTTACCTTTCCTGTAAAACTTTCTGTGACATGGGAAGAAAATCCTACCAGAATACTTAGAACTTTAAAATACGTACCTTGTTTCTAAAATTGAGACAAAGAACTAGAAGCATTTTTAATAGGAGCATGGGAGTCATGAAACATTTAAAGATTCAACCTTTTATCAAACTCACATATAATGTCACCATGAATCCTGTTGTCACTGGATTTTATACAAGATTAAATCTCTGCAGTTTCAGATTTTGGTGCATTTGAGAGGATAGTTTAATGTCAATGCTACAATACCCAGCAGGGGGCGTTCAATTCCTTTTAGAAAGTTTGAATCACTGGCTGATTGTTAGCTCTGAACACTGAAGATTCTCAATACGTGTGATCTTTCGCTTGAAAGTGATTCTGCGTACCTGGGCTGCCCAAAGTGCTAGGTAGCGGTTATGTGAGGAAAGCATAGCCTTCCTGGGATTCTGGCCAGCCAGGCTTGGACTGAGCAGCTCACCTAGTGGGCTCCTCACTCATGCTTTGTCGGGGGCAAAGTGAGGGCACCCAAAAGGTGAGGGCAGTTCAGAACTTTTGGTTAAAGAAAAAGAGATCTGGAACCAGGAATTTTGCCCACCTTTCGTTAAGCTATTTCCCAGATCTTTGCATGAAATCATTTGGATAATTTAGGCATCATCCAGCAATAATCCATTAGGCTCTAGAAAGACTGTTTTTCTTTTTTAAAAAAAAACAAAAAAAAAAACTCTTATTCATGTGCAGATTTGTTAATACAGGGACACTGTTGTCACAGGAGTTTGGTATACAGATCATTTAATCACTCAGGTACTAAGCCTAGTACCCAATAGTTATTTCTCCTGATTCCCTCCCTCCTTCACCCTCCTCCCTCAAGTAGGCCCCAGTGTCTGCTTTTCCTCTCTTTGTGCCTATTGGTTCTCATTATTTAGCCGCCACTTATGAAAACATGCGGTGTTTGGCTTTCTGTTTCTGTGTTAGCTTGCTAAGGATAATGGCCTTCAGCTCCATCCACGTTCCTGCAAAGGACCTGATCTCCTTTTTAATGGCTACATAGCATTCCATGGTGTATATGTCCCACATTTTCTTTATTCAGTCTGCCATTGGTGGGCATTTAGGTTAATTCCCTGAAAAGATTGTTTTTCAAAGCTTCCTTTCTTGATTTGGCCCTGCTTTACCCACAGTTATATTTGTTCCCCGGTTTCTCACTCTTGCTGTGCCATACCCCATCAGTGAGCTCTCAAGGAAAGACTGGGTAGTGGCAGGCCTGAAAAGGCAGCTGGGTGGTCTCCTAAAGGGACTTCATATCTTGTGGCCTTTCTGGCCCAGATGATGGATGGTCCTGGCCTCTGCACTGGAACCAGCCTGGACCAGCTGCTCAGGCGTGCAAGCAAGGCAGTTGCCCTGGGCCTGCACTCAAAAGGGCCCGCATTTGGTATAATGCTCTGCTTTTTCTGTCTTGAAAGTGTTAATAATTTTTTAACAAGGAACCCACATTTTCATTTTGCACTGGGCCCCATAAATTAGGTAGCTGATCCTTGAATCTATGGTATCCATCAGGGTTCCATGCTGGACAGTGACTAAACCCAGCAAATGCCCTCACCTTAGAAGTGAGAATTCAAGGGACTGTGGGTGTCGGCCTTTGGGGTGACAGAAAAGCAACCAGGGCCAGGAGGAGCGACAGGGAAAATGCTGGGTCAGACCGCCGGGCTTGCCAGAGTCCTGACAGGGGTTCAGGTCCTCGAATGATCTCCTAGGCAGTTGCTGAAATCGGTTCCTCAGCTCAACTGAACCCTCTGTCTTTTTTGCCTCCTGAAAACTAGCCTCACTGACCATGGGAGGAAGGAGAGGTACAGAACTTGAAGTGAGGTTATCACCCAATCTCAGGGCACGTCCCTGCCTAAATTTCATCTGGTTCTTAGCCAACTACTATATGAACTTGCACTCTGTCACCCTGGTCACAGCAATGCAGCTGTTGCAGAATCGAGCCCCTTGAGTGCTGTAGGTGTGAGAAACACAACTACAGAGCTGGGACCAATGGTTACCCCATTCCTTCATTAGTTCTGCTCATTACTATAAGGATTTCCACCTAGATTTTTATTTTAGTTTACCAACTGGGTTGAACCATATGAAAAAGCTGTTTTTGTAAATCAAAAATAGTCAGATAATTGCAATTTCCTGTTTTCAGCTAGTATTATTCTTACCAAGAGCCATTTGTGTGTGTATACAAACACACGCACACCACACACGAACCAGATTTGATGGGCGTGGGTGGGGGGGACAGGCAAAGGGTGGAGAATTTGAAAACAACCAAATGACTCCAAAGGAAGTGGGGGAGAGGTTGACGTACAGACCCATCCCAGTTATTCCACGCCTTCCCTGTGACTCAGATCCCCTTTATCATGCTGCCACCACCCAAAGGCAAAAGGGGTTTTCCTCTGCCCATGCATGATCTCCTCTACCTTCTTGGCATCTCTGCCCGTGCTTCCTCCCCACCTGTCATCTTAGTCTCCAGCTGTTCCCCTGTTCCCCTCCACCATGCCCACAGAATGGTACTCACTTGAAGTGGCACACAATCTAATGGCGCAGGGCTTCTGGAGAGAGTGAGGTGGATGCATCCATGCCTCTTGGCCAGTGAGGATGCCTGACACCTGTCAACGACTAAGACCTGATGCAGCCTCCCTTTACTAAGCCCAGACAGACAGGAGGCATGGGTCTGCCTAACGAGGCTCTTCTTCCTGGCCTCATTGTCACCACTCTTGCCTCCCAGCCCCTACTCTCAGGGATGGGCAGATGTTAAGGATATTCTCCCCACTTACCCTACTGCTCCCCTCTGGGCCTGGAGATTAGGTGCCTATTTTTTAGTCTGAGATCCTAGTCCAGACATACACGCATCACACAGCAAGGGCTCCAGGAGTGCAAGAAAAATGAGTCCCAGGCTGGCTTGTAGAGTCTCAGATGGACTCGAGGCAGAAGTGGAGAGGGCTGGAGGCAGAAGTGCAGAGGGCTGGAACTCTCATCCCTCTCCCTTGCATTGACTGTGCTGCCTGCCTCTTTCATCCAGGCTATCTCTTTCAATCAATCAATCTCCATGTTTGTTCCTATTTCTCTCTTGTTTACTGTGTTTTCTCCCTTGCTCTTTTATTTATTTATTTTTTTTTTTTTTTTTTTTTTTGAGACAGAGTCTCGCTCTGTCCCCAGGCTGGAGTGTGCAGTGTGGCACAATCTCAGCTCACTGCAAGCTCCACCTCCCAGGTTCATGCCATTCTCCTGCCTCAGCCTCCGGAGTAGCTGGGACTACAGGCGCCCGCCACCATGCCCGGCTAATTTTTTTTTTTTTCTATTTTTAGTAGAGACGGGGTTTCACTGTGTTAGCCAGGATGGTCTCCTGAGCTCGTGATCCGCCTGCCTCGGCCTCCCAAAGTGCTGGGATTACAGGCATGAGCCACCGCCCCGGCCCTCTCGCTTGCTCTTATTCAAGCATTTATCTAAACATCCTAGTCTATACATTGGACTTGTTTTCTTATGTCATTCAAATTGCAATTATCTCTAAAGTAGAACTTACATCAAATTCATATCTCATTCTGTTTTACATAATATTTACTTAAAATTATATGTAAGTAAAACGTATATAGGCTGCCTCAAAGTACAGTGGCTAAGAGGACACACCTTTGAGGCAAGAAAGACCTAGGTTCAAAACCCAGCCAAGCAACACACCAGTCCATCCCCAAGCAGGTTATTTGCCTTTCTGAACCTCAGTTTCCTCATTGAAAATGGGGTTGATAATACTGCTTACATGAAAGGCTTCTTGAAGGAGTAAATGAGACAATGCAAGTAAAGTGCTTAGAAAAGTTTCTGGCACATGGTAGCACTTGGTAAATATTAGCCATTGTTTTCAATGTAATACAATAAGTATTTCAAAAAAGTTTACACTGATACTCTGAAGTCAAGCAAAGAATAATTTTATTATATAAATAATAACTTGCAGATAATCCTTAAGGATTATTTTACACAGTAGAAACAGCAATGAATTAGGAGACAGAAGACCCGGGTTCAGGTTCTGGCTCCACATTTGCTGACTGTGTGAGCAGGAGCCTGATTGTTAACTTCACTGAGCCTACTTCCTAGGGCTGGAGAGTAAAAACATATTTAAAACTGTTTTGTAGTTGTAAAGAACTATACACATTTAAATTAAACATGATTTGCTTACTTCATAATTGTGTAATTTCATTTTTAAAATCATGTTTCAGGTAGCGTTTTAATATATGTGCTAATTTAAACCTAATAAATGTACATATGGGCATATCTGTATGTGAATATGCATAAACATCTTTTATAAAGTCTGGAAGAAAAGAAACTACTGGCAGTAGTTACTTCTAGGGACAAGATTAAACCGGTGAGGAAGGGAATTGTCCAATCTTACTTTATATCCTCCTGAAAAGGCAATGAGGTTGTGGATAATTTTTTCAAGTAATAATGTTGATACTGTGAGTCAGAAAAGCATTTTTTTTTTTTTGAGACAGAGTCTTGCTAGGTCACCCAGGGTGGTGCAGTGGCACGATCTCAGCTTACTGCAACCTCCGACTCCCAGGTTCAAGCAATTCTCCTGTCTCAGTCTCCCAAGTAGCTGGGATTATAGGCTTGTGCCACCACGCCCGGCTAATTTTTGTATTTTTAGTAGAGACGGGGTTTTGCTGTGTTGGCCAGGCTGGTCTCAAACTCCTGACCTCAGGTGATCCGCCTGCCTCAGCCTCCCAAAGTGCTGAGATTACAGGAGTGAGCCACCACACCCACCCAGAAAAGCATTGTTTAAAAAAAAAATAAATAAAAATAAAAATAAATAAAACTACTCTTACTGCCTTTGAATAAATATTTGAAATGTATGTTAAAACTTATGTCTGCAATCAGTAACTTTTCATTCCTCTAATACTCAGCAGTGAGCATCAGCTGTGTGCAAAGCACCCTGAGAGAAGCATACGTAAGTCAGACGTGAATTGTGCCTGAGATTACACTGTGTTAGACCAGATAAGACACTTACCATATAAAAAGCCAAAATATAAGAAGAAAGTGGTCAGTGTGCCCAGTGCACAATAAATGCTAAAGAAATACTTACTAGATAGATAGTGCAGTGGTGCAAGTAGGCAAAGAGATGGATGAATTAATGGATGGATGGGTGGATGGATGGATGGATGGATGGATGGATGGATGGATGGATGGATGGATGAATGGTAGTAGTACCATGGAAGAGGGGAGTCAGAGAAGAAATAGATCTCCTGCAGTTGAGGGAATTTAGGAAAGCTTTGTGGAGAAGGTAGCCTTTTGAAACAAAGGCCAGATTTGAACATCTGGAGATTAGAAGACGAGTTAGGACAGTACATTATGGTGATGACATTCTGTCATTTCTGATTTTCTTTCTCCCTCTCTCTCTTCTTTTCAACTAAGGGTAGGGCTGGTGTGTTTGGAAACATATGGAAACATTTTTTTTTGGTTGTCACAATGTCTGGGATGGTGGTGGGAGGTACCAGAGAATACTGCTACATTTAGTGAGATGTTGGTCAGGGTTAGTAAATATACTGCAAAGAAGAATTGTTCTATCCAAAACTCTGATAGTGACCACATTGAGAAATACCAGTAAGTGAGAGAAGCATCATAAATAGATTATTACAATGTCATTTAAAAAAATTGCTGATATAGATATCTTTACAAGTTTTCTGCTTTTGTCGGCCGGTTCAGTTGATGTGATCGCCCTTCTAGGCAAAGGAGCAGGGAAGTAAGATTGCAAAGGCCCATGATGGGGCGTGGAGCAGTGCTGAGCAGACAGAGGACTAGTCTACGGAGATTGAACTTTGGTCTTCAGGAAAAGGGGGCCAAATCAAGGCTTGTAATTAGGGGAATAATCTTGTCATATCTGTACTTTAGGGAATATGAAACCTCTAATTTTTGAGCCTGTTATGAAGCCAAAATATGAAGTGATAACAAGTTTATTTTTTAGAGCTTCATCCTGGCTTTGCTTCAGAAAGCAGAAAGAGTTCATTCTATATTTTTTTTAATTCTCCTTTAAATTTTTAAAATTTAATTTATAAAATATTTAATAATTTGAAAGACAAATTATTCAACAAATTATGTTGAGACAATGGTTTTCCATTTAGGAAAAAACAACAACCCAAGTTAAGGTTTCAAGAATTAAACATGAAAAAGTTGTTAAAGGTGTTAGAAGGAAATGTAGTTGAATACTTTAAAATATTTGAGGTAAGAGAAGCCTTCTTAAGTAAGTTACAAAAGCCAGGAAGCAGAAAGTATAAAAATAGATCAAGAAAATTTCTACATGACAAAAAATATAAATGTAAAAGAACAGAAGGTATTCATAACACATATAAAAGACAAAAAAAAGTTCCAGATAACCCATAGAACTTCTATAAATTAATAAGAAAATATAACCCCAATAGAAAAATAGGCAGTGGGTACCATCAGGCAATTCATAGAAAAAAGATGGAAGACCTGAAAACATGATGATGGCGGATATTTCAGGCTGACTTTCCCTGCTTCCCATGCTGCCGCCTTGCAGCTTGCCTCACTGCATGCTGGAGCCCAGAAAGCCACAGTCTGCAGCGTCCTGGCTCCCTAAGAGCTAAGCTTCTGCCTGTGACCTGGTTTCTCTTGATTGGATGTACCCTCAAGAGACCTACTAACTCCACTGGCAGACAGAGTTGAGAAGGTCCTTGTTTTTCGTATTTTGATTGGGGTTATTTTGGTTTTTTTGTTTATTTGTTTTTGGTTTTTTCCCTGCATTAACAACAGCAAAGACCTCAGTGTCTAGATCCAGTCTCCAGCTTCGTGGGCATCGTGGCCAGGATGTAGAGCATCTACCACACAGCTGAGGCAGTACGGTTCTGGAGACCAGGTATGGCTGAGGCTTCCTGGTTTCCGATTGCCGAGCCAGCAGTTGGGGCCCAGCTTCCCGAATCCCCAGCTTCCAGGTCATGAGGGAAGGGAAAGCTCCCTTGGTGGGTCTGTTCTGAGCTGGAGTTCTGGGAGTCAGTCCTTGAAGCTCATTCTGAACTTGCTATTCTACCTTATCTGACAAAATGTTAAACACTCAATTCCCTATATTAAATCACTTTCTACATAAACTAAGGGAGTGGCTTCTGTCATTTCTAGCTGAACTCTGACACCTGACTAATAATCAAAGAAATTCAAACTAAACCAGCGATGCTATATTATTTCTCATTCATTACAAAGTCAGCACTTAAAAAGACTGACAAAATTCAGCATTGGTGAGGATGTGGGGAAATGGAAAATAGGCTGTCTCAGAAAGCCTTTTTTTTTTTTTTTTTTTTTCTGAGACAGGGTCTTGCTCTGTCACCCAGGCTGTAATGCAGTGGTGCAATCACAGCTCACTGCACCCTTGACTACCCGGGTTCAAGCGATCCTCCCACCTCAGCCTTCCAAGTAGCTGGGACTACAGGCACAAGCCACCAAGCCGGCCTAAGTTTTTTTTTGTATTTTTAGTAAAGGAAGAGTTTCCCTATGTTGCCCAGGCTGGTCTCAAACTCCTGGGCTCAAGTGACCCACCTGCCTCGACCTCCCAAAGTGCTGGGATTACAGGCATGAGCCACCGTGCTCAGCCTGGAGAACCATTTTGAAGGCAGTTTGGCAGTATCTATCCAAGTGTTAAATGTGCATCTCATCCAACCCAGCAATCCCACCTCTAGGTATCTGTCAAAGAGACATATTGGTACATGTCCTTAAGGCAACATTTCTCAAGGATATTAAATGCATCATTGTGAGTAATGGAAAAATAATACTAAGTAGCTGAAATGCCCGTCAAGAGGGAATATTTAAGAAATTATTATACAACCATGCTTTGGCATGTTCTGCAGTAGTCAAAGAATGAGGCAGAGCTCCAAATACTAATATGGAAAGATCCCAGACACATTTCCAAGTGAAAAATAAGCTGCAAAACAGCATGCATAGTATTATATCATTTATGTTTAAAAACACATGTCACAAAAATATATATTTCTGTCTAAACACACGTATGTCTAAATAAACTCACAGTTCAGGAGAGACACAAGCCAAGCAACCCCAGGAAGTGGGGAAGGTGAAATGAGGAGGGGCTCATGCCTGGGTTTTGCTTATACTCTATGTGTCTGTACTATTTGGATGTTTGAATATTTTACAATAAAAATATATTCATATACAGTCATGTGTCACTTAATCACAGGGATATGCTCTGAGAAATGTATTTGCATTATTAGGTGATTTTGTTGTTGTGCAAACATCACACAGCACAGTTACATAAACCCAGGTGCTAGAGCCTACTACACACGTAGGCTCTATGGGATAGCCTCTTACTCCCAGGCTACAAACCTGCATGGCATGTTACTGTACTGAATACTGTAGGCAATTGTAGCACAATGGTAATTACTTGTGTACCTAAATATATCTAAACATAAAAAGGTACAGTAAAAATATGGTATTATAATTTTTTTTTTTTTTTTTTGAGACTTAGTCTCACTCTGTCGCCTAGGCTATAGTGCAGTGGTGTGATCTCAGCTCAGTGCTATCTCAGCTCATTACAGCCTCCACCTCCCGGGTTCAAGCGATTCTTGTGCCTCAGCCTCCCGACTAGCTGGGATTACAGGCGCAAAATACATTTTTGTATTTTTTTTTTTTTTAGTTGAGACGGGGTTTCACCATGTTGGCCAGGCTGGTCTCAAACTCCTGACCTCAGGTGATCAGCCCACCTTGGCCTCCCAAAGTGCTGGGATTACAGGCTTGAGCCACCACGCCTGGCCTGGTATTATAATCTTATGGGATCACCATTGTATATTCAGTCTATCGTTTACCAAAACATCGTCATGCAGTGCATGACTGCAGTATATGATTGCATTAATGCATAGATTACTAGGTTATAAAATGCTATAGGGACAAGATCCTAACTTTCAAATGTCTAAGCAAAGGATATGTATTTATCTCTCTGTGTATCTGGAAAGAGAGAGAGAGAAAGGAAAAATGGCAAAATGGAACATTCGTTGGATCTAGGTGGAGTGATATGGCTGTTCATTGTACCATACTTACAACTTTTCGGTATTTTTAAATTTTTTCATAACGTAAAGCTGAAAATAAAAACATATCAAATACACATCATTGGACACACACATACTTTTCCTGTGCATGCAGATTTTTCCAGATGTGGGAGCAAAGCCTGTGACTTGCTCAGCTGCAATTATGGCCAAAAGGCATTGGCAATGTCTCCTTGTCCGCTTCTTAGAGTAAGCATCGCCTTGCTCCTGTGGCCAGTGTCTTTAGAAATCTGCAGAGGCCTCACTGTATACTAAAGAAGGTGGACAGCCCCTCTGCAAAGCATGGTCTGGGCTCAGCCTGTTGGGGAACAGAGGCCTAGCTGGCCTTTTGCCCCTCTTCCTTCAGAGGCAGCAGAGCCCATGGCACCTTTGCCATCGAACATGCCCCCCATGTGTGTCTGGACGCTCCCTGGTGACAGTGCACGGGGCTGCTGCACTCAGCATCCCTATGTGTTCATGTGCATCCCTATGAACATGCCCCCCATGTGTGTTTGGACTCTCCCTGGTGACGATCACACGGGGCTGCTACTCCTGGCATCCCTATGAAGGGCCAGGTGACCCTTGGCAAGAAGAGAAGCTGCAGGCCCCTTCAGGGCCACACCAGGGGTCTCTGAAAGATTCCATTAATTGGAGCTGCTATTCGCAGATCCCTCACTTGCTCCTCAGCCTGGTGTTTATTTTTGAGATAGTAGTTTGAGGAGAATGGGGAAAAATGAATTGCAAAAAAGGAATTGGAATTTTAATGAGAACCATCTGGAGTGTTTTCCAAGGGTGTAATGTTTGGTATGAGAAAGTAATTCGTTAGCTCAAACGTGGAGAAGAGAAATGAAGGAAACTTATATTGTGCTTACTCACCGCCCCCCCCAACTCAAAAAACAACGCTGAGCAGAACCACCTAAACGCACGAATCACACGCGAATGAGGGTGTAGTGGGGGCTTTGGAGCAGGAGAACCCAAGATTCTGGCTCTGACTTGCCGCAGCAAGGAGAAATGTTTTTCCTCTGCCAAAGAGACTTTGAGGGATGCGTTGTGGTGGGCCTGGGGCCAGTGCCTGGAATTTGGGTAACCATGGAAACAGACCTGCGGGTGACAACAAACACAAGATGGAATTTCAGCATTAGCAGCCAGAGCAGAGGAATGGGAAAGTTCGGGGAAAGTTCTTTCTTTCTTTCTTTTTTTTTTTTTTTTTTAACCCTGGGGAATAGGGGAATGAGGGAATGAGGGGAGGTACAAGGAAAGTCTCCGTGCTCTGAAAAAGCGCTCCCGCCCAGCACCCCAGTGGAGTCACAGGAAGCCAGATTCTCCAGAAGTCTCTATTTTCACTCTACCTATTTTCTTCACTTATTTATAGCCCATCGCATTCCACCAAGGATTCCATAGGGATCTAAAAGCACTTCCCAAGGGGTCTCAGTACACAATTAGAACCCTGCTCTTGGGCCAGCAGGTGACAGGATGCAACATAATCACATATTGTGAAGACAGCCACTCTTCTGGTGCATCTCAGTTCATCCTCACAACAGCCCTGCGGCCCAGGAGGGCAGGTCCCCCCCACCTTACCTCTGGGGAAAAGGAAACTCAGAGAGCCAAGATCACCCTGAAAGTGAGGGGCCGGCTGCCCCAGCTGAAGCCCAGCCTCCTTGCACCATGCCATTATACCTATAATCTTTATTCTGGGAAAATTTGAATAATCATGGTCGCCAAAAGAGGTGCAAAACCCTACATCAACCAGTGTGCAAAAGCCAACTATCTGTGTGGCTGCAGAAGTAGGCATGTGTTTCTGCTTCAAGGACGTTTGATTGAATGGGAAATGATTTATGCGATGGGAGAAAGAAATTTTTACAGAGTTATTAGGCATAAAAATTAAAGAAAAGAAACCATGGACTCTAGAATTTTCTTCTCTGAGGTTTTTGGAAGTGGAATAGCTGACATCCATTTAGATGCCAGAACAAATCAGAGCCTGAGATTGAAAGAAGCATAAAAACATCCACTACAGAATCCTTCCTTTGCAGATGGGGAAACCGAGACAGAATTGGGACTGGAGGCTGGGCACGGTGGCTCACGCCTGCAATCCTAGCACTTTGGGAGGCCAAAGTAGGGTGATTGCTTGAGGCCAGGGGTTCGGGACCAGCCTGAGCAACACAGCAAGACCCTGCCTCTACTTTAAAAAACGAAGAAGAAAATAAAATAAATTAGTGGGGTGTGGTGGCATGTGCCTGTAGTCCCAGCTACCCAGAAGCTGAAGGAGAATGATTGTTTGAGCCCTGCAGTTCGAGGTTCATGCCACTGCACTCCAGCCCGGGTGACAGAGCACAAACTTGTCTCAGAAAGAAAGAAAAAAAAAAAAAGAAAAAATCTTGGGACCAGAACTTGCAGTCCTGGCTGGAGGCACGAGGTACTTTTCTTAACAGGATGTCCCAGGAGGGAGCCCAGAAACAAGCCCATGGGTCTATGTCTTGGAGTCTAATTGGCAGGGTTAAAGTAGGAGGCCGAAACAGCCGTTTTAGAGAAGAGGATCGTTTTGTCTGGGATCAGAAAAGGAAAAAAAATTGCATAATGCACTGACATTCTTCAAAACTGAGATCTAGTTTCACTGTTATGACCATCGGTAGTTAAGAAGAAACCTCTGTTCTAAACAGAGAGACTCAACAGTTAAGAATTTAGCAAAAAAGATAGTTTGAAATCAGCAAAGTTACATAACTTTGTTTCAAGAAATCCTCTCGAAACTTCATTAGCAAAAAAATGCCCCTAAATAAGCCAACAGGAAATAAGAAGTGCAGGAATTTCTGGAAATGGGAGGGTGTTTTTTTGTTTTTAAAGGAAAAAAAAAGTTTTTAAGGAAGACGGAAACCCTGACCCACATAAAGATAGGGTTTCAGTAAAACTAATTTGAGACCAAGAGGGAAAGTGTAAGACTCTCAGCAATGAAGTGACTGCCCAGGCCCTGAGGGCTTTGTGTGTGCTGCTGAAAATAAACAGCAGCCCCCTAACATGGGCTCAAGTAAGGCAGCCGATTTTACACCAAAGACAAAACTTCATTCACTGGAACACAGCAAATCTGCATGAAATTTTCCATAGCCCTATTGGAGTTTAACTGCAGAGAAATTTAAAAATTGTTTCACAGAAAACCAAATATCACATGTGCTCACTTATAAGCGGAAGCTAAATATTGGGTACACATGAACATAAAGATGAGAACAAGACACCAGGGATGGTGAAAGGAGGGAGGGAGAGACGGGGGCAAGGGCTGAAAAACTTCCTATTGGGTACCATGTTCACTGTCTGGTGTGATGGGATCAACAGAAGCTGAAGCCTCAGCATCATGCAATATGCCCTTGTAACAAACCTGCGCATGTACCTCCCAAATTTGAAATAAAAATGGACTTTTTGTTTGTTTGTTTTTGAGACGGAGTCTCGCTCTGTCACTAGGCTGGAGTGCAGTGGCGTGATCGTGGCTCACTGCAAGCTCCACCTCCTGGGTTCAAGCGATTCTCCTGCCTCAGCCTCCCGAGTAGCTGGGATTACAGTTGCGCACCACCATGCCTGGCTAATTTTTGTATTTTTAGTAGAGATGGGGTTTCACCATGTTGACCAGGCTGGTCTCGAACTCTTGACCTCATGATCCACCCGCTTCAGCCTCCCAAAGTGCTGGGATTATAGGCATGGGCCATTGCGCCCAGCCAAAAATTGACTTTTCAAAAAGAGAAATAAAAATAAAATTTGTTTCAGCTTTTAGCATTCCAGGAATACTTGCTATTTATCCTGAAATAATTGATTTTCCCTAAAGCTCTGTTTTGTAACTTTTTATCTTGAAAACCTAAGGGGTGAGGGAAGGAGGAGAGTGTAATTCACTTTCTCAGTAAATGTTTTTGACAACTTACTAGATGCCAGGCCCTGAATAAAGTGCTGCCATCATTTCTGATTATTGCCCCTTGGGTTTAATACAATATCTGAGTTTTTAATATTAAAATGCAAAGTCTGCTGTGACCCTATAAGCCTCCCATAAAATATTGAGTTTTCTACCTTCTAATACTGTTAAGCACTATGCAAGCCTAAAGAGGCCACTGCCCATTCCTAATGAGAATCTTCTGCCTATGATTCATGGATTAACCCCTATAAATGGCTTCATGTACATGCCCAAAATATGTGGATCCACAAGAGGTCTGAGAGTTTCATGTAAGTATGTATCTGTTCGTGAGAAAGTGTGTGTGGGAGGGAAGGAAGGAGTAGAAACGGTTTTCATTTAAAAAAGCCAGAGGGGCAAACAGAAAAGTATTCATAGACATCACTAAAGGAGTGAGTTTATAGGGCAGAAAGAGGAAAGGAGCCAATACATTTCCAAATCATAACCCCTTTAATCCTTGAAAAGTTGCTCCTTCAGGAGAAGCCGTGGGCTGATCATTATGCTGAGAGAAAGGTCCCCATTGCTGTTGTCCTTCACACCTGTACATCTAGCAATACCAGCCTGAGTTGAAAAGGGCCTTGGAAGAGAGCATCTCAATCCAGGGTGCCCAGACGTTTGTCACGAGAAGTGTCCTCCAGGCAGAAGTGTTTCTTTCTGACCAATTCCAGATTATACCCATTGGATAAGCAGAAGCCTGAGTCCAGACCTGTTCTGGGTGAGGAGCACCCTGCAGACCTCTCCTGTCCGCTCACTGGCCTGCCCCATGGTTTTCTTCTGGCTTTCATGAGAAGAAACATCAGAGCTATTGCTCTAATGTTCAATATTGTGTGGCATTAAAGAGTATCACTTCTGGCCAGGCGTGGTGGCTCACGCCTGTAATCCTAGCACTTTGGGAGGCCCAGGTGGGTGGATCACCAGACTGGTTCAAGACCAGTCTGGCCAACATGGCAAAACCCCGTCTCTACTAAAAACACAAAAATTAGCCAGCCTCAAGAGGCTGAGGCAGGAGAATCACTTGAACCTGGGAGGCGGAGGTTGCAGTGAGCTGAGATCGTGCCATTGCACTCCAGCCTGGGCAACAGAGCAACACTCGGTCTCAATAAAAAAAAAAAAAAAAAGTATCAGTTCTGTTTTGCCAAAATGCCTGTGTGCAGCTGGAGTTTTCAACAATAATTTTGATGAATACTGTGAACCAGAATATATTGAGCTCCACTTTTTATTGTGCGATCAACTATAGATGTCCAATAAAGAAACCTGTATCAAGGAAATAGGTACGATGTAATATCATTGTATAATTAAGATGCTTTTGGTTGTAAGTAATCTGAAACCCAACTAAAAGAAGCTCAAACAATAGGGAGGTTTCTTATTTCATATGAGCAACCCAGCAGTAGGGTTGGTTAATTCAGCAGCTAAACGACACCACCCAGAACTCAGGTTCTTGTCCCTGTTTAAGATTGTTGTGTATTCTGCAGCTCTCAGCTTGCTCCCCTCATGATTACGAGATGGTGACCACATCTTTGGGCAATATATCCTCATATCAGAGCAGAAATGGGATTATCTTTTCACTCTGGCTCAGGGATAAGCAGATGGCCAAATCCGAGCCAAAGATAGCTTAGTGGGGAAAGTGAAACAGAGGCAAGCATCCCACCCCCACCACATGCACACACATGCTCATTTACACAACACACACACACACACACACACACCCCTGGATGGATATAGCCATGAAGGCTGCCAGCAGCCATCTTGGAACTATGTGGTGAGTGCATACTTGAGAATGACCCAACCGTTCAAAGGAGAGAAGAACCAAACCAAGGGACAAGATGGAACTGGATATGAATGTCCTATTGAACCCACATATGCCCCTGGACTTTTTAGTTACATGGGCCAAGAAATTCTCTCTTTGACCAGATTTTCTGTCACTTGCAACTCTGAGAATTTATTCATACACCTTATATGTCAAAATTAAAAATTGCCAACCCTAGACTCCAATTTTTTTTTTTTTTTAATTACTGTCTGGGACATCCTGTAATATATCTGACCAGTACTCTTTAAAACTATTGAGGTCATACTAAAGAAAGACTGAGAAATGGCCACAAAATGAAGGAGACTCAGAAGCCATGATAACTAAATGCAATCCTGGATTGGATCCTGGAACAGAAAAAGAATTTCAATGAAAAAACTTGGAAAATCCAAATAAAGTCTGTAATTTAGTTAATAGTACTGCAGCTGTGTTAATTTTTTAGTTTTTAGCAAATGCACTATTGTCACTTAAGATGTTAACATTGAGGAAATCTGGGTGAAGGATAACATTAGGGGAAGTTATCGATCTTTGTAACTTTCCTGTGAACCTAAAATTGTTCCAAAATTTTAAATATCTTACTGGTCACTGATACTCCAAAGTCTGGTAAGCATGCAACTAGTCTGACTTCAATTCACAGATAAGAATGCTAAGTCTCAAAGAGGTTAAGGGACTTGTCTGTGGCACCTGGTGTTTCATGTCAGAGCTGAACTTGGAATCCTGGTCTTGTCACCTGGATGCACAGCTCACAGTGAAGCCCAGGGATCCAGGAGTCTTTCTCAAAAGATTTAGTTCCCATGGAAACAGCGCCTCACTAAACACAGAGCATTCCCTTACTGCTCACCATATTAGCTCTGGACTACTACATCTCAAAGTCCACTTTTCACATTGAAAATTACATAATTATAGCAGTTCGGGAATGTGCTTTAACATCACGCAAAAGGAATTTGCGTAAGAAATTTAGACTACCATAAGGTCAACGGATTAGCATTAACCATAAATAGAAACCATCACATTCCCTGGTCCCTGCTTCATATAAATTAAGCATTTTCTGAAGAGCAATACATGAAAAATGTCCATGCAGAATAAACTCAAGCCACAATATTTTTAAAGAGAGATTTTGAAGAGGTTATAAGTCAAATAACTTAGGTGGGAGCAAACATTAGAGTCTGGAAAAAACTATACTAGATGACTCAAGAATTGGTTCTAGTAATGACAGACACTGATGTCAAAGACTCATTTTTAAAGTTTGGATAAAATGTGTTTCATAAAATTTGAAGGAAAAAAATCAGAATAAGCCTCAGGTCTCTAAGAATAATCTTCTCTATCACCATGAATTCCTTCATGTCTGATTAGAGTTTAATAATACAGATTTGGGGTGGGACTGTATTCCTTAATTTGAGGAAATGGGAGATTCTTCTGATCTACTTGCTTTCCCCAAAACCATACCAGTCCTATCCTGCAGGATCCCCTCCCTGTAATGCTTCTGTCATCTTTGCCAGGCCACCCTGTGCTGGGCACAGTGTCAGCCTCAGATGTTAGTTCCCTCGTCTCCTTCTTTTCCCCACCCAATAATTATTCCTCTTCCATCCTGTGAGCACTAGCCCGTCGGGCAGAGCCCAGGCATCCTGCCGGAATGCTGATTACAGAATGTCAGAACCCAGGGGATCCCTGAGAAACACAGCCTGAGATCTGCTAATTAGCACCCTTCCCTGTAATTGCTGGTGACTATTGGAATTATCTGATCAGAGCTATGACAGTATTTCCCCTTCCTTGGCATAGAGATGATTTAGGAAGCACATCTTGATAGAGGAAAAAGCCATAATTTCTGATGTTGGCTATACTGTCCCTCATTAGCTAATGGTTCTATGACAGAAGATAAAAAGTGATCTTGACAGGCAGGAATAATGTGTCCCAAATTGCAAAATGTAATTTAGAAAGAATGTAGGCAGTGCCCTACAGTTAGGTTCCAGAAGTGCCCTGCGGAGGCTCAGGAGGCGGCCTGTGACGGCAGCAAGAGCTGAGGCCCAGGCTTCAGGAGTGCCAGATCCCATCCCAGCAAGTCTCAGATAGACTGGCCATGCTTGCACAAATGACTAGCTTCACTGAACTGCAGTTTTCTCATCTGGAAAGTGAGAATCTCAAATGGGTGATTTTTCATGTACTTCCCAAATTAAAAACAATTCTTTGCCAACAGTAGGAGGATAACCTAATCAATCCTCATGATAGAATATCAGGCAACTACTATAAGTCCTATGTTTCCCAAGAATAATTGATAACCTGAGAAAGTGCTTGCTACCTCATGTTAAATTAAAATAAAAAGTAGGGGGGAAAATTAAATATGGATTATAGTTCAAACGTTGCTAAGAGAAATATATGCCTGAGAGAGAAAAAAGACTAGAAGGAGGTGCAAAAAGTATTAGCAATGTTAACCACGGGTGACTTATTTTTTATTATTCGAAGCACTTAAAATTGTATGTATGATTACGAAGGCAGTAAGTGTTGGATTAGAAATTCCAATCATGCATGAGTATAAAAAGTAAAAATTAAAGTTTCTCCTCTCACTTCCATGGCCATTCCCCAGTTGTAACCTCTATTAACACTGTGAAATAACATTTCACCAGGTATGAAGCTGAATTTCCTAAAAACCTCCTTTGCTTCAGGCAGTCTGCAAAGAGAAGCTAGAGACATAGTTAATTCTTCTTAGTAGTAGTAGTAGTAGTATTTTATTTATTTATTTATTTTGAGACTGGGTCTGGCTCCATCACCCAGGCTAGAGTGCAGTGGCGTGATCACGGCTCACTGCAACCTCCACCTCCCAAGCTCAAACCATCCTCCCACCTCAGCCTCCCACATAGCTGGGACCACAGGGGTGCACCACCACAGCTGGCTAATTTTTTTGTATTTTTAGAAGAGGTAGGGTTTTGCCATGTTGCCCATGCTGGTCTCGAACTCGTGAGCCCAAAGCAATTTGCCTGCCTCAGCCTCCCAAAGTGTTGGGATTACATACATGAGCCACCACACCCAGCCTAATTCTTATTTTTTTCACTGTAACTTAATGACTTTCCTAAACTACCACCAATAAATACATTGTTTTTCTAACAATAAATAAAGGATGACATTTCTATGAGGTGGGTTTCTAATGAAGAAGAATTGAGAGATATATTGAACTTCCCAAAACAAAACTGCCACAAGCGTAGGTAGGTAGGGATGGACCTCTGGCCAGGATGTTGTGCTGAGTTAAATGACCAAAGAGGAAAAGGGTTAGAGGTTTATGGTATAAGAGGTGCTGGAGCACGTCCTGGCCCAGCCTTTCTAGGTGGTGGAGAGGCTGGCAGAGTGAATCGAAGGAGCTATATCTTGTGAAGGTAGGAAAAGCTGGAGTGGCTCCTGAGACCAGACTATGAAAGAGAACACCAACCATGAAAAGCAGGTATCGTGACGTGTTACACTGGGAAAGCCGGGACAAACACATTCCTTAAAAAAAAAAATAATTCTTTTTCCAAAAATGAAACAACAGACATGATTTTGTTCTCCCCTGACTTCCCTGTGCATTCAGAGTGCCTAGATTTTGGTCCCTAATAATAAGGAAAAATCGGGGAGGGTTTGGAACATCCTCTAGTTGTTGCCAGAAGGTAAGGATGTTTTCTGGGATGTTTGAGGCAGTGCTGATAGAACAAGGAGCTGGCTTGTAGGGCCCACAGGCTGAGCTGGGACTCTGAGCATCAAATGGGGAATCATAAATGTAACTGGTTCAAACAGTTCGGGCTTATGAAAAGCCAGAGGACAATAATACTCAAGAAAAAGTTAATACCGAGACTACAAATGACCTGGTTAAGATTTAAAAAAAAAAGAAAAAAAACAATGAATATGATACAATAGATTATTTTTAAAGTAATTTTAATAGATATGAAAGAGAGAGACTTTGTGTGTATACCTATATACACACATACACATATCCACACACCTATGTACACATACATAGGGTTATTTTATTTCTTCTGTTAAACAGATATTTATAAAGTAAAAATAAGTTCTTCAAATGTAAATTTTTTTAAAAAACAGAAATTGTGACTAAGCCAAGGAAAGCCGGAAAAGTAAGTTGCTGTTCCAAGAACAAGACCCACTGACTGGGACCAGAGGCCACAGACAAAGACTCGTGGGAAGAGACCCAAAATTGGCCAGCCAGGGTGGTCACTCACAGTAACCAGTTACAAAGAAGTCAAGTGTGGGTTCCAAGATAACAAAGGAATCAAATGTCCCGAAGATGACGCTGACTGGCCCGACTCGACCTCAAGCTACTCATAAAGTTACACCTGCAGGGATCCTAACCAAGCCCAAGAATCACAGTGGCAGGGCAGAAGGTCAGGAAGCCAGTATGCAAACCTTAGGGGTCAATCATTTCTGGAAAGACACCTCCCTTCTGAAAATTAAAATCTACACCAATTCCAGGGAACTAAAAATTAAGCTAACTTATCAAAGGGCTTCAGCCTCAGCCTGACCCCCAGAGACTGGGATTTAAGGTACAAGTTCCTGGTCCTGCTCAAGAATTTACAGCTCACATCCCACAATCTTGGCTACTCTAAATGATCGATTGTTTATTTCCTTTGGGGGTGGAAATCCTAGGAAAAGAACTTAAATGACAAATTAGAATAAAAGAAAGAATAAGGATACAAGCAGATAAAATACTTAAATCTAGGTACTAGCACTTTAATAAATGGTTTCAACATAAGTTTAATAATTAGTTTTATAATCACTGTGATATTTGGGTTGTTTTTAAAAGTATTTGAAGCTTTTAAGAAAAACTGATATAATGGATTTATAATTATAGAATATGATAAATATCTAGAAGATTAATAATTTGCAATCAATTGGAAGCTTTTAATCAAATAAAGAAGTTTCGATTTATAATTGTGTGAATATTGTGTGAACATGTTGAGAAATATTTAAAGTTAGTGGAATGCTAATTATTTGATAAATTTGGAACATTAATGAATCTTTAAACAGAGTACAAGAGTAGTAATTCTTCATCATCCTCAAAAGCCTTCAAACATTAAAGACTTGTTTATGCACATGCTTGGAAGCCAGATATGGCCGTACTTTGTTAAGGACACCATTGGCTGAATTGCACCAGGATGTGGGGAAGGAGAGGAGTGGAAAATCCACCTCCATCCTAACCAGAGGAACCCCTGCTGCTGCCATAGGCAGCCCCCGAACAGGAGGCTCAGTCTCAGCTGGTCAAGTTTTTAAATGTGACCAGTGGTGTGACACCCTTCTGTGGTGAGGGTGGCAGCAGAAGCAGCAACAGCAACAGCATGGAAACTTCATACATCTCAGAAGCATCAGATGTGATGCTTGATCTCTGGCTTCTGGAATAGGTCTGAGTTCTACTTTCACCCCAAACACCACACATTGTTTCTACCAAAGACGAAACACAGTAAACATAAGTTAACAGCTTGGACACTTCTTGGTTTATCCCAGCAGGGTAGACCCCAGGAAGGAGGAAAAGATGAGTTGGGATTGGAGACTTGAAGTCTTCCATTGGAATACTGCATGAAGAAATATGATCTTAATTGTACCCAAGCTGCCGAAGTGGGAAATATTGGTTACTTTTAAATCTGTGGCTCAGTTAAAGTGCTGTTGTTTTATCCCCAGGGTGTCTATTCACTTTTATCTCCAGCTAGCTATACCCCATTTCTCCTCCAGGGGACCCCCTCTCCTTCATGCTCAGTACCACTCTGTTCCTGAAGCAGTTGTTCCCTTCCTCCTGCTCTACCACGGGAACGTAGTCTGGACTGGCCAATCAGAGCATCGCGTTTAAACTCTGATGTGAGCCTCATGCTCTGGGGACAACCAAGTGGGAGGCTAGAATGAACCCAACACAAGGGAAGGCTGATCCAAAGACTGGGAGAACCAGCCTCTGAACTCTGACTGTCCTGGCACATGGACCTTTCAGTTAGATGAGCCCTTAAGTTCCCCTGTTGACTTAAACCAATTTGATTTGGATTTTCAGTCATTTCTTAATGAAAAATCCTAAGGGATGTAAGTGTATCTGAGGGCTTCTAAGGATCTGGAAAGTTCACCAGAGAGAACAGCTGAGATGATGTTATTCTGGGGAAGAGAAGACTCTAAGACTACAAGCTAACTCCCCTCAAATATCAGGCTAACGAATGTTACTGGAAGATAAACTCAATAGGTAGATGAGTTTTCTAATAACTAAAGTTGTCCAACAAAGGAACCACCTTCTTCAGAAGGAGATGGACTCCCCAGCCAAGGATGGACAACCACCTGACAAGGACATTGGCACTGAGATTCATTCACTGGGTGGGAAGCATGAATTTCAAATGACTCTTTTGACACAAACAGTTAACAAAAAGTAGGAGAAGAAAAACATCACTGGGGAAAATAAGTGGAGGTGCTACAAAACTCTGCAAAACCCTGGTTTAACCAATGAGAAGTTTTGGTGTAGTTTTTTGAATCAGACTTGATCTATAGCCCCCTGCTGTTTAGCAAGAGAGTTAACGTGGAAGTCAGAGACATCACTGGGAAGAGAAAAAGCCTAAACACTTCTCTCTCACATAACATGAACTGTTTAAATGGGGATTCTGTAGCTGTGGTGGAATGCCAAGTCTGCCAAACCACTCAGCCAGCATGATAATGAAATATTATGGAAGGGACCAGCCAGAAGCTTGGGAGCAATGAAGAATTCTAGATACACCTGCATATATGTGTGATTGTGGAAGTGACCAACACTGTCTCAGATCCCACAGCCTATAGTCAATCAGCAATTTCTACATAAACAGGCCCCTGGTGTTAAGTGCCTAGAGATTGAGAGAGGCATAGAACTGATGATGTTTTCATTAGTTCGTGAGTTTGGTTATCATCATGTAATCTGGCCCCTTCTACTTCTCTGTCCTGTCCTCTCCCCAAGTCCATTGCACTTCAATCACTTGGAACTTCCTTTGACTCCTCAAACACGTGTAGTTCATTCCTACCTCAGCTCTTGCTCTTCCTTCTACCGGGAGAATGCTACCCCTACGTCTTTGTGTGGCTAGCTTTTTGGGGTTGTTCAGGTATTCGCTCAAATGGCACCTGTTTGGTGAAGAAGTGCAAGAAGTTAGTGCCTTCTTGCACTACTTCCTGACTACCAATCCAAATTAGCAAACCCCTCACTAACCCGTGTCTCTAGCCAAAGAGAACCCATCCTCTCCATCACGTTATCTTCTCTTATTGTCTTCCTGGAACTCATTACTATCAGAAATTGCTTTTTCCTTTTATTTGCTGCTAGTTTATTTCCTTGTCTTTCCTCTACATTAAAGCACAAGCTCTACAAGAACAGGGGTCATGTGTTTTTTTACTGCTGCATCCTCAGCTCTTAGAGCAATTCCTGGCACATGGAACACATGTCATGAATGTTTGTTGAATGAATATACTATTTCCTGCATTGATCTTGGAGAACTTTCCTTCTATATAATGTTTTCTGGAAGACAGACAGAGTACACAAGTGAGTGAGACTCAGATAGAGAGATTCTTTTGTTGAAAGGACTCATCCCTGGTCTGGTAACTTGCCCTTTAGTTGTCTCAGTGTCCTGAGGTAACCAGGAGGGAAGGAAACACAGGACTTTATTCAGAGCTCGGCCCCCTCTGTGAGCACATATAATACATTCCGCATGAGCCAACTAACCCTATTTTTCAAAGGAGCCATGGCTCAGCAACAACCATCCCAGCTTACTGCCTTTTCAGCAAACAGTTTCTGTTTTGTTCCTTGGTGAAGATATAAGAGTAGAAAAGTCCTCCCTCCCCCACTCTGTGAAAGCCCAGTGTGTTAGTGCCTTCTTGCACTACTATAAAGACATATCTGAGACCAGGTAATTTATAAAGAAAAGTTTAATTAGCCTAAGGTTCTGTGGGCTGTACAGGCTTCTGCTTCTGGGGAGGCCTCAGGAAACTTACAATCATGGCAGAAGGCAAAAGGGAAGCAAGCACATTTTCACATGGCTGGCAAAAGAGAGAGAGTGAAGTGGGAAGTGCTACACACTTTCAAACAATGAGATCTCGTGAGAACTCACTCACTGTAATGAGAACAGCAAGGGGGAAATCCGCCCCATGATCAAAACACCTCCCACCAGGTCCCTCCTCCAATACTGGGGATTCTATTCAACTTGAGATTTGGGTGGGTACATAAACCTAAACCATATCACCCAGCAAGTCTTGAATGGACTTAACTCTTGAGTTTGACCATTGTTTTTCTTCTCAGTATTGACAAATTGGTTACTTGTGGGCTTGCCCCGTGCCTGTGAAAAGTGATAGAGGATGGTTTTTATGTGTGACTGTACCTCACTGACACTGGGCTTGGACCACTTTCCAAGGGACTCTGGCCCATGGGGAAGTTTTTTCAGAACCTTGGGAAGAAGAGCCTGTAATTATTCATATGAAAGAAGACAGTGGGGGAGTGCTCTTTGGAATGTCATCTCACAGGCTTTCCTGGAGTTAGGAATAATCTCAGACACCCTAAATAAGTTACCCAACACAGATAGAGCTGGCTTTAGCCTCTTGGGGAAGTCTGGGTGCAGGGGATTGGAAACAGTTTTCACATGGGGAAAATAGAAAACGATCTTGAAGACAAGATGACAGCTCTAAAACAGGAATCACAGGGAATGTACCCATTACATTTACAAAAATATATGTGGGACATATATTTTTTGGCTAGAATACTCAACTGTTGGCATAATCAGCATCCCAACTGTTGGGAAAAACCAAAATATAATTCTTGGTTTGTTTTTATAGCTGCTGGAAGAATAAGAATATGGTCTACCCTGCATTCACCCACTCATTTATTCATCAAGCAATATTTTTGAGTACCTGTTATGTTTTAGACACCCTTTTGGTTCTAGGGAATCAACTCTGAATAGGTCAGTCAGGGTTCCCCTAATCATGGGGCTTATATTCTGAGGGTGAAGATGGACATTGACAAGATATTTGCACAAATAAGTAGCAACAGATATGAATTTAGTGTAGGAAAGTTAGCCAAATGAAAATAGGGCCTCACTGCCAGTGTCTTCCCCAGTTGCACTCCATCTGTTGCAAGATCCGGTAAAAGCAGTGGAGCTTGGGGTGAATAATGGCCAAAGGAGGAGATGAATACCAGACCTTGATCCCAGGCTCTCTATATTCTTTACAGAAAAGGGGGTAGACCTAGGGGAATATAGCAAGCAAGGGGCCCCATTACACTTTGCCCCATTTCACTTCCTGCTCAAGCAGTGCTCTTACAGGAAAGTGGCTCTGGACGGGCCACTGCTGATCCACCCTACCCTCAAACCACTCTTTCCCTCTCTGCCAGCAATTGGAAAGCCACACATGGCTCTTCTAACACAGACTGCCTCACAAGTCGGGTCAATTCAGGTCCTCCGGGAAGCAGATGGCAGGATGGAGTTAGAAATGCAAAGAGATTTATTAGGGGAAATAACTGTGAAGATTGAAAGGGAAGAAGGAGCAGGAGGAGGCAGGAAGAGCCTTCAAACTGCAATGCAGTCCTGATCCTTGCAAAAGGAGATGGGGAAGGACGGAGGTGTGTGTGGGTACGGAGAGCCTCAGAGCAGTACAGCCCCCGGAAAATCTCAGCCAGCCCAAGAGGGAGCTCTAGAACCAAGATCACCCATTAGAGAAATCCTGCCTTGTTGTCAAGGCCCTAGTGCCTCTGCTGTGCACAGTCATTGGCCATTGCTGCCCAGGAGAGTGTGGCCTCTGCTCAAACACAGCAACAGACCCTGAAGGTGCTGCAGCTGGTGGCCGTCAGCTCACTACACTCTCATCCAAAGGTTCCCTCAGAGGGAGAACTGAGTGGCACCTTCCACTGGCTGCCAACATGGCAGGCTTACGCGGGTGTGTTCATTCCCAGTGTTCCATTCCACGATTGATAACCAAGGTGAGGGTCTCTATAAGCACAGCCTTTGGCTCCAGGGGGTACAGTAGGGGTGAGATAAAGACATAGGCACAACAGAGCACAGGCAGGTCCCTGAGGTTGGAAAAGACACCAGAAACATTGTTGAGGCTCCAGCAGTGCCAGCTGAATGGACAGCAGGGGGCAGGAAACACAGAGATTGGAAGGCCAGCAAGCCTAACTCAGAGAATCTTGGCCAGGAGGAAGAGAAGTGGCTGACTGCTGGGGAAGACCACAGTGGATAAGCCAGTGATGGGGACATAAGACAAGCTGTACCACCTGTTTCTCACATATAGGCAGCCAGCCTGCAAACTTGGCACCCCTTCTTTGCTTCCCTTTATCCTCCTCTCATGAAATCCAAACATCCACCTCTATAAATATTTATTTATGTCCAATGGGGTTGGTCCTTCTGATCCTTGATAGGTTATTAACTGATATTGAGGAAAAACCTCAAAATTGTTTTTGACCAAAAATTCAAGAGTTAAGCTGAACTATCTTAAATTCATTTTAAGTTGCATTTCTCAAAATAGAGGAGAATCATCATCTTAGCAATTCATTTAGCCTAACGTGATAGTTCCCTTCATCTCTTGAAAAACTCAACCTGAAGTTTATGTCTGATGTTAAGAGGCCCTTGGACACACCGAAGATTATATTGTGTCATGCACTGAGGAGTACACTCAACCAAAATATCTATTTCTAAGGTCCAAAGCTAAAATTAGATGAAATAAAACAATGCTGACTCAGCAAGAAGGGCCCCATGCTTTCAAGCACCCCACATATTATAAACACAAAACCTTACATTCATTTTCTCAATTAGCACCAGTTACGGGCCAGGAAAACTTATCTCTGGAGATTTTGCTCTGTGTCCTCAAAACAAAGCCAACTGTCTGAATGCTGTGAAGGTGTAGCATTGGAGAGGAGCAGTGTGTGTAGTTGGAGTTGGAAGTGCTTAGATCAAGAAAAGACAAATTAACGTGCCCAGTCCTTCTTGTCAGCATGAATGCAATAGGTGACCTGGCATGACATTAACAGAATGTACTTTCCCAGTCACGCTGAGCACTCGTTTCCTAACTTCTCTTCATGTTCCAGTGTGTGCCTCCAGAGGCTCTCATTATATAGTGCTGTGTTCATAACAGTTGTATATGGTATGAGGAAGATTTTCAAATTAAATAATTCACATTACTCCTAAAGTTGGTTGTGGGCTGAATTTATGATGTTAAAGTATGTGGGCCTCTATTTGCATTCTTGATGTAGGCCCCACAAATGTTAGGGAAAGGCCTGGACAGTGGCACTCTGGTAACCAAGCAGAAGTCAACAAAAAGTTCGATGTAAATTGGGCCACAGTTCATGAAAACATTCCTATGACAGCTCATTAACAATGATGATAATCACAGCAGCAGTTCTGTAAACACACCTGCGGACGCTGGGCGCTACATATTTTGCTCTCGTAATCAGCCTTTGCCTTGTTCTGTGTGGTGCCTCAGTGAGCTGTGGGCCAAGCACTGTGAGTCTCTGCCTTCCCAATGCAGAGACTCTGGGCTCTCTGATAGTCTGCTCTCCAGATGTTTCTGGGGGTTCCCAGGTGCCGTCCCACATGGGCTCTGAAGCAAGGTCGCAGACATGCCTTCCAGTCTCCCTGCTCACGTTGGCCCCACCACTGCTGCCCCTTCTGCCCATCGTCCTTGTGAGGGCATCTCTGCTGCTGGCTGTGGCTAAGCCCCACCAGAGCATTGCTGCGTGGCCTAGGTTGGGGACCTGGCTCCCGCTTTGTCCCCTTCTTCCATGCTCAGAAATCCCTCCTGCACTGCTGCTCCAAGCACATCCTGAGACAGTCCCAGGCCCAAGCTTGTCTTGAGAATCCCTGTTGCACTGGCTTCCACCCAGCTCCCAGACATCCTCCAAGGACAGGGCCCTCTCCCCACACCCTCCATCTGGCTGTCTACCCTCACCCCACCCAATCTCCAGGAATCTCCATGACACACCCTCAGCCCAGAGAGCAGGTATTTCCTTTCCCACACCATCAGTGGGAGTGCTGAGTGGTCCTTTTCAAAACAAACATGTTGTCTGCCCCCAACGTGACCCTTTTGAAATGTCATTTTTCTCAGCTTTAAAGGAAAAGAAAAGGCCATGCTAAGGTCCAGTTTCACTTAATGATCCATTACACATCCAACAATCCACCTGCTGTCTTCTCAGCTACTAAAACCATCTTTATTTCCAGCCTGTCCCTCAGAGTTGGGCACACTCCAGGAGCGGAGGCCAGAGCCAACACTCACCATACCTCACACACCTCTGGAGAGAAAAGGGTCCTTAAAGTCAACTTTTGGAGCCTTCCCAAAGGAATACAGGCTGCCTGCACACATTCAAACAGAGATGGAGGATCAAGGAAACCATGCAGTTGGATCTTCTAACTTTAGAAGTGGGGAAACTGAGGTGCAGAGAGGAGAAGCAACTGATCCAGGGTCATTCTGCAAGTCAGTGGCAGGGTACGAGCTCTGACCCATAGCACTTCCCATCACAGAAAGTCTACAGCTTCTGTTCCCAGGAGACAAGCCCACACTTCCTCAGTAAATAGCAAGGGACTTCCAGGGCCTTTTCTTCACCCCGAAGGAGGATCGTGGCCAGAAAGTGTGGGCAGAAGATCTTGGACAGTCACCAACTGAGCTGGCTAGCTCCAGACTTGTTTGGGCCTGGAGCAGGGGAAGGAAGTGTGACAGCAGAAAGAAAGGAAGGGGAAATGGGGACCCCCACACACCCTGGCTTCCACAGCATCTGCTCTCTGCCTCCTCCTTCCTGGGTCCCTTCCTGGGTTCTTTCCTGTACCCCCTTCTGGGACCACACTTCCCTCCTCCCAACTGCAACACCTCCTGCCTTGCCTTCCCCACTGTCTCATCACCTGGGTCTTCTTCTGAGTAGAACAAGAGCAGCTGAGAAAATGTTCAGGAAAGGAAAGGAAGGGGATAGTAAAGAGATAAGATATGCAGAACACCTAATAGAGCTCCCCAGAGTGAAACCCTAATACTAACTCTAACCCTAACCCTCCATGCTGGCAGTGGAGCACCTTAGAGCAGTGGTCCCCAGCTTTGGCAGCACACTGAAATTACCCAAGGAGCTTTAAAGGATACACATGCCTAGACTTATCCCACAGACTGATTTATTTTTTCAGTACAACTTGAGAACCAGGATTTGTAAAAGCTCCCTCGATGATTCGAGTATGTAGCCAAGGTTGCAATCCAATTATCAGAAGAAGAGTCCCTTGTCTATCTCATATTGGGTCCTCTGCTTCAATAAGAGGCAAATAATTTTTAGATAGAAAATACTGAAATCTATTCTATTCCAAGCCTACACATCAGAAATCCTGATTGTTCTAGCCTGGCTGTCAGATTTTCTGCTAAGCTATCTTCCCTGGCATCTTGGACTTCTGCTACCACTGTCAAATCTCAAGATCTCTGATTCTCCATAGTCCTTTTCAGTTCCCAAAGCTCCTTCATGTGAGGCTGTATAAAAAAAAGCTTATAGTCACCACTGCTGTGAATGTGGTCTTTTTAAAAGCTCATCACTATCTTATAGTTATGACAGAGTAACTAGTACCGGAGTTGTCCTCCCACTGAAAACAATAAGGAAATTGGACAAATTTATGAAACAGCTATTTCCAAATCCTAGACAACAAGAAGTGCAGAACTGTGATCAATGAGAGTCATGAAACAAACAAGCAAGCCCTACAATTTCCCTGGCTTTCTGCCAAGAGTCACTTTTCCAGACAGTGGTGCAGGGGCAGGAACACAAGCATAACACTGCAGTCTTGCCAAGTTAAGCAAGCAGAGATCAGGGTTAAGGGTGGCTAAATCAGCTGGAATTTATGGGGCAGAGCACTGGAACAGAGAGAACTATGCGGAGAACGAGCCTAGGATCTGCATAGGGATCTCCTTGAATCTATTGCTGAAAACTAAGCTGTGAATGCTTAGGGTAAAACTCCACAAAGCTATTGAAAGAAGTACTGAGAATCTGTATGCTGAACAATTCCTAAAGCTTACCCAGGCTATGAGATAGTAGAGATCCAGCCAAAGGGAAGAGATCTCATTTAACACCCAGGGAACTCAGTGGAGATCCTAGAAGAGTTGTATCTTGGTAGTAAAACTAAATAAAAGAGACCTAAAATAAAGGCTACTCTAGACCTGCCTTAGAAAAACTTAACACAAACTTTGAAAAAAATGAGCTGATTCTAAGTTCCCTAAGTGCATGCCACAATAAAATTTAATATTCTTTACAAGAAACAGAAGTCATCCACTCAAAAAGGTAACTGTGACAATGCCTAGCATCCAGTAAAAATTACTAGACATACAAAAATGCACGAAAACGTGACCCATACTTAGGGGAAACATCAGTCAATAAAAACATACCCAGAATGACAAAGACTTTCAAGTTAACAAAAAAGGATATTAAAACAACTATTACAAATATGCTCATGTAAACAGACATAATGCGAAAAGAAATGGGAGCTATAAAAAAGAACAAATAAAAACTATAGGGATAAAAAAAGAGGTATTAAATTAAAACTTTATTGGATGAAATTACCAGCTAATTAAACACTGCAGAAGAAAAGGCAACTGAATTTGAAGACATAACAATAAAAACCCTCCAAAATGACACATCCAAAAGAAAAAAAAAGACTAAAATAAATTAACAGAGCCTATTAACTACGGAAACATATCAAGTAGTTGAAGATATGTGTGAAGAAGTAAAGGTCAGAAAAATACTTGATGAAATAATACCTGAAATTCTTCCAAATTTGATAAATAAAACTACATGACAGCGTATTGCTGAAAACCAAGGATAAGGAGAAAATCGTAAAAGCAGACAGATTTTTAAAAGACAAATAACACATAAAAAACAAAATGAGAATTTCCATGATTTATCATTAGAAAAAAGTGTAAGCCAGAAGACAATGAAATGACACTTCAAGAATTCTGAAAGAAATGAGGTCAGGAGTTTGAGACCAGCTTGGTCAATATGGTGAAACCTCGTCTCTACTAAAAGATACAAAAATTAGCCAGGCATGGTGGCACGTGCCTGTAGTCCCAGCTACTCAGGAGGCTGAGGCAGGAGAATCACTTGAACTTGGGAGGCAGAGGTTGCAGTAAGCCGAGATTATGCCACTGCATTCCAGCCTGGGTGACAGAGTGAGACTCTGTCTCAAAAAAAAAAAAAAAAAAAAAAATTCTGAAAGGAAAACAAATCAATAGGAAGTAAAAATATCTTTCAAAACCAAAGATGAAGTAAAGATCTTTTCAGAAAAACACAAGCTGAGAGAATTCATTGTCAACAAATCTGCTCTACAACAAAAATTGCTTTTACTTTATATTTATACTTTTGAACTATAAACAGAAATTTTTAATAAATATAAATAGAAGTTTTTCAGGTGGAAGTAAAATCATACTAATGGAAACTTGGATCTATACAAAGGAATGAAAAACACCAGAAATAATAAATAAGTGGGCAAATATGAAAGTTTTTTTATTTTAAAATTTATTTAAAACATAACTGGTTATTCAAAGAAAAATAATAACATTGTGGGATTTATAACAGAAATAAAATGTATACTAACAAGAGTACAAAAGATCGAAGAATTAAATAATATTGTTGTAAGTTTCTGTATGACATCCTAAAGTGGTATTATATTATTTAAGGGTAGAGTGTGATAAGTTAAAGATACGTTGTGAATCCTATGTAACCACTAAAAATAAAAAAGTCAACTAGATTTTAAAGAAGACTGAAGTATTAACATATGCTGTCTATAGGAACCCCATTTTAATTGTAGACACAGGAAAATTAAAGATAAAAAAATGTTATAGAAAAAGATATACCATGGTGGGCGTGGTGGCTCATGCCTGTAATCCCAGCACTTTGGGAGGCTGAGGCGGGTGGATCACGAGGTGAAGAGATCGAGACCATCCTGGCCAACATGGTGAAACCCCGTCTCTACTTAAAAATACAAAAAAAAAAAAAAAAAAATTTACAAAAAGGCATGCTGGTGGGGCTTGCCTGTAGTCCCAGCTACTTGGGAGGTTGAGGTAGGAGAACTGCTTGAAGCCGGGAGGCAGAGGTTGCAGTGAGCCGAGATCATGCCACTGCACTCCAGCCTGGCAACAGAGCGAGACTCGGTCTCAAAAAAAAAAAAAAAAAAAAAAAAAAAGATATACCATGTGAGCACTAATTATAAGAAAGCTAAGATAGCTATATTAATATTAGATGAAGTAGACTTCAGATCAAAGAATATTACCAAGATATAAAGGAACATTTCATAATAATAAAAGGGTGAATATGCCAAGAGAACATAACAATCCTAGATGCTTAACATGTAGGGTTAACAAACAAACTTCAAAATACATTGAACAAAAGATAACTGACAAGAGAAATATACTTTATCTATAATTGTATTTAGATACTTCAATATTTCTCTCTTATTAATGAGTAGAAAGAAAACCAGCTAGTATGTAGAAGATTTGAACAATACTATCAATCAACTTGATCTGACTGACATTTATAGAACACCCCATCCCATAACAGCAGCACACACACTTTTCTCAAGCGCACATAAAACATTTGCCAAAATAGATCATATTCTGGGCCGTAAAATAAGTCTCAATAAATAAAGATTGAATTATATATTCTCTGCCCACTCATAATTACATTAGAAATCAAGAACAAGAAGATATTTAGGAATAAAATCCCCAAATATTTGGAAATTTTTAAAACTTTTCTTAATAACCCATGTGTGGTATTATGACACACCCACACACACACATTGGTTTCCTCTACCTCATACTGTAAAGCAGAAAGCATGTAAACCTGTCCTTCGAGCAATATTATTTGGACCTGCTAAATGGAAACAAGTACAATTGCCAGGGCCCAAGCAGATATCCCTGTGTCCTCCCTGGAGGTAGCCACCTGGGTCCATGAAATTAATTGATATAGGATAGTGGGTACTGCAGCAGTGGAGAGATGGGTTGAGTCAAGACAGTTTCTTTTGCACCCTCTCAGGCACATAATGGCAGTAAGAACTGTTCCGTTTGTCATAAAAGGAGACAGAGACTGCTGATGGCTATGCGGCAGATTCCCTGGTGAAAAGGCCCTGAACACAGCTGGCAAGGGAGGCTGGTGCTGGGAGCCCTGGAGGCTGCAAATGGGTCTTGACAAGAATAGACACTGACTCTGGACTGGGCTTTTGCATGCCTGGTGGGAAATGGAAATGCTCAGAGTGCCATAAAAATTAAAAAAAACAAAAAAACAGAACAGAACAGAAGATATTGCATAAATTTGGATGGCTGACTGCCATTTCTTCAGACCAAGGAACACATACAGCCCATAATGTCCAACAATGGGCAGAGAGATATCCTCCCTCATGTAATAGTTTGATAGAGGAGAACAGGCAATTGAAATATTGGTTGCCTAAAGCAGGGAGAAACAAAAGCTTGCAGGGCTGGCTTGCACACCTTCACAATTTTGTGCTCACACTCAGCATGAGTGGGACTATAGTATCCCCACTAGATTTTTTTCTCAGTTTTTCTGGTTGATCTGGGGAAGGGGAGGTGGGGAGGACACTGGTATGAGTATGCACCTCTTGCCAGGGGAGGAGTGTATTGGTATAATGGCTCTAATTTTTTTTTTCTTCCCCAAATCACCTCAAGAAAATTTTTTTCTCCTCTCAGAATTCCTAAGGGCCTGATGCAGGTGGCTTGCGCGTTCACCCTCTGGCAAAACTGGGACCAAGGATAAATACAGCCATAATGCCTGGTGGTGAAAATGGCTCACTAGTTTGGGATCTATATAACCCTACCCTATGTGAAGGGGAACAGGCTGAGTGGGAGGCACTCGCCAGACTAGTGCTGCTGCCTGCAATCTAGACCAGCACAGTGGCAATTCTAATGTCCTGTCTCAAGGTGAAAAATTTGGATATTAATGGAGAGCAGGAGAAATAGTAGATGAGTGTAAATGAATAAATAAATGAGTTATTAATTGAGGGAAGCTCAATATTACATGAACAACTCAAAAGTCTCAGAGCAATAGATGATACTGTCTCTTTGCTCAATTATTCCATATGCCTGAAAGGGTGAAGCTGTATATTTGTCGGGACCACTCCTGTTTTGGGAACCTGACAAGATTAAAAGGAAGACTGCAAACCTGAGTGGCCTCATCCTAGGACATTTGTACAATATGATGGACTGGACTAATTATTAATGATTCTGTATATTCTTTTGATGTAAGGGATCTGTGGTCAAAACCAGGAGGTGGTCTGTGGTGGCAATGGAAACCAAGATGATTAAGGGAGGCTCCAGGGAGGGCATACATATGTTTTGGTTTTCGTCCCTGATTCCTGGCTCAGGACTCCTAAAATCCTTGGGATCTCCAAAGTGCTGTCTTTTGTGTGTGTGTTTTGTCTGATAGATTCAACGGTGGGGCTGGTCACTGGAAAGACCAAGGCAGGATTAGAGAGTTGGGACTTTCAGCTTCACCCCCCCAACCTACAGGGAGGGGAAAGGAGTTGCAGGTCAAGCTGATTACCAATGGCCAATGGTTTAATCAATCATGTCTATGTAATAAAGCCTCCATAAAATCCCAAGAGGATAGGGTTCAGAGAGGTTCCAAATCGCCTATCATGTGGAGGTTGCTAGAGGGTGGTGTGACCAGGGAGGGCATGGAAGCTCCACGCCCCTTCTCCCATACCTTGCCCTACACTTCTTTTCGTTTGTATCCTTTGTAATGTTCTTTAAAATAAACCAATAAATGTAAGTGTTTCCTTGAGTTCTATGAGCCACTCCAGGAAATGAATCAAACCCAAAGAGGGGGTAGTGGGAACCCCAACTTGAAGCCAGTCAGTCAGAAGTTCTGGAGGCCCAGACTTGTGACTGCAACAGGAGATGTCGGGGACAGTCTTGGGAACTGAGCCCCCAGCCTGTGGGCTCTGACACTGTCTCCAGGTGGATTGTGTTGGAATTGAATTGGACACCCAGCTGGTGTCTGTGGCTTAGTGTGTGGGGGAAAGCCCCACACATTTGGTCAAGAAATCTTCCTCTGTATTGATTGTTGTGGTGGTGTGATGTGAGAGCAGAGGGAAACTCAGTTGGAGAGAGTTTTTCCCTGTACAGTACGGGTCAAAGAAGAAATCATGAAGGAAATATTTTGAAGTAGATGAAAATAAACACACAACATACCATTTGTGCAAGGCAGCTAGAGCAGTACATAGGGAAAAATTAACAGCTTTAAATGTTTATATTAGAAAGGAAAAAATGTCTAAAATCAATTATCTAAGCTTCCACCTTAAGCAGCTAAAAAATAAAGATCAAATTAAGTCCAAAATAGAAAGAAGGCAATAATAAAGATCAGAGTGGAAACCAGTGAAAATGGACAAAAACAGTAAGAATATCAATTTTTTTAATTCTAGGGTTTTTAAAAAAAATAATAAAATTGATAAACCATTAGCTAGACTGATCAGGAAGAAAAGAGAGAAAACACAAATAACTAATATTAAGAATGAAAGACAGGCTGGGCGCGGTGGCTCACGCCTGTAATCCCAGCACTTTGGGAGGCTGAGGCGGGTGGATCACGAGGTCAGGAGATCGAGACCATCCTGGCTAACACGGTGAAACCCTGTCTCTACTAAAAATACAAAAAAATATTAGCCAGGCGTGGTGGCAGGCGCCTGTAGTCCCAGCTACTCAGGAGGCTGAGGCAGCAAAATGGCGTGAACCCGGTGGGGCAGAGCTTGCAGTGAGCCGAGATCATGCCACTACACTCCAGCCTGGGCGACAGAGCGAGACTCCGTCTCAAAAAAAAAAAAAAAAAAAGAATGAAGGACAGCATAAATAAAACAGAATATTATGAAGAACTTTATGCCAATAAATTTGACAACTTAGATAAAATAGACAAATTATTTGAAAAATATGATTTGCTGAAACTGGAAAAGAAGTTAAAAATCTGGAGTGCCATACACTTATTAAAGAAATTGAATTTGTAAATAAACCCCTTCCTACAAAGAAAACTCCAGGTCTAGATGGCATCACTGATGAATTCCTTACAACATTTCAGAAAGAAATAATACAAATTTCACATAAATATTTTCATAAAATAGAGGAGGTAACATTTCCCAATTTGTTTAACGAAGATAATATCATCCTGATACCAAAACCAGACCAAGATATTGTAAGAAAAGAAAACTAAAAACTAATGTCCCTCATGAATATAACATAAAAATCTCTAACAAAATATTAGCAGAGTCTCCCAATTTTATTTTTATTTTTAAAATTGTGATATTGTTTATTTAACTTCAAAAGCTTTTCAGCATTCTAAGCGTACAAAAAAAAAAAAAAAACAACATTGCAAACCGTGTTTAAGTACAGAAGGCTTTTGAACTTTCATTGATGCAGTGGCTCTTCCCTTTGCTGACACTGAAGAATTCTACAGTTTGTTTAAGAAACAGTTTAAAAACTATCACACTTAACTAAAACAAACAAACAAAAAAACACTTCTCATGCCAGCTGACCCACCTTTGTCTACAGCTAAGAATGGAGGCAGAATGCTATGTCATTATATACAGAAACATGACAACCTGAAGTTAAATGGATGCCTGCTGCAGTCACCAGGTCCAACCTCACAGTGCATGAGCTATGACCCCTCCAAAAGGCATCTTCCCCTACAGCCTCAATGCCAAGCAAGGAGTGTCAAGAGTTTGTCTCAATTGTTTTGTTCTTTTTACAAACTAGAGATATATACAGTTGATAACTCAGGATTTCTAGCCAATAACTATATGTTAACACCATTTTACAAGTTAAAAAAAAAAGGGCGGGGGAGAAACATCTTTAAATGCCTTGTCACACCAACAGCAAAGTGCGCAGAGTGAGGAGAACACAAGATTATTTTTTCATTTTAAAAATGTTTGGAAATATGTACAATTTTGATACAGCTTCAGGGTGCTCTGGACACCGATGACCATTTCATGTAAACCACTGACAATTTCTAGGGCACTTTGAGAGACTACAATCTGATCGTGATCAAATTTTGTAATTAAACCTAATGAAGGCAACAGACACTTGATGTGTTAATTAAGGTGCTCCCCTACTCTAACGTATTCACAAGGAGACAGATAAATGGTTTTTAAAATTCATCCTTCTCATCCTCTTCCTACTCGTCATCTTTGTCTTCCTCTTCCACCTTTTTCCAGGCAACTTTAGCAGGACCCTTTGCACCATCAAACTTTCTTTTAGTCAGCAACATCTTTCTCGTACTTCTTCAGCTTTGCTGCCTTGGTGATGTAAGGCGGCTTTTCACCGTTACGTGTTAATCCACATCTCACCCAGTCTTTTTGTGACATTTCCAATAGAGATACCAGGGTTTGTGGATTTGATATTGGGGCAGAATTCGGAACAGAGAAGGAAGAATCCAGACGGTGGGATCCAAACGAAGGATTAGGGACCAACTAAGGGAGGCAAGAAAAAGGATCCTAATGCCTCCCTTAGCTGGTCCGTAATCCTTCATTTCCCAATCATAGCACACTTTATCCACCTTTGCCATTTCATCAAATTTAGACTTCTCTTTCCCAGACATTATCTTCCGCTTCTCAGGGTACTTCCTGGAAAATTCTGGAAAATTGACAGGGACCTCTGGGGTTTTCTTCTTATGTTCTTCTCTGCACATCTGCACAAAGAAGGCATAAGCAGACATCTTGCCCTTTGGTTTCTTGGGGTCACGTTTAGCCATCCTGACTGTATTGTTCACTAGTATGGGCAAGCACAGGGCATGACACGCAGCTCAGCACTCCCCAGCCTCAAGCTACCTGCCTCCACGAGAGACGCCTTGAGATTTTTAAAAGGAATAACATATTGTAAACAAATAGAGTTTATCCCAGGAATGCAAAGCTTATTCAACATTTAAAACTTCATCAACACAACTCACCATGTTAACAGAATAAAAGAGAACAACTACATGATCATCTCAAGAGATAAAAAACAAATGAAAAATGCAAACAAAACCATTTGACAAAATTCCACATCTATTCACCATAAAAACTCTCAACAAACTAGGAGCAGAGAATTTTCTCAACTGATGAATGGCATCTATGACAAACCTAAACTAGCTTTGTACTCAATGGTAAAAGATGGAATGAGTTCTAATCTAAAATCACGGACAAAGCAAGAATATCTGTTCTTACCAATTCTAACCAACATTATACAGGAGATTCTAGCCAGTGAAAGAGAAAAGTAAGAAATAAGTGTCATGTAGATTTGAAAATAAGAAGTAAAACTATCTTTATTCTCATGTGACATGACTGTGTCTACAAAAATGCTACTAGATCATAGAATACTAGCTCAACATACAAAAATCAAACATATGTCTACATAATGTCAAGAACAATGGAAAAGAAATTTTATGATACCATTCTCAATACCATTAAAAAATTATATATTTAGGGATAACTTAACCAAAAAAAGGTATAATACTTGTGCACTGAAAACTACAAAACATTGCTGAGAGAAATTAAAGATCTAAATAAATAGACATGAATTGGAAGACAAGATTGTCAAAAATCAGTTCTCTCCAAACTGATCTGTAGATGTAATGCAATCTTGACAAGTTGATTCTAAAGTTTATATAAAGCTGCAAAACACCTAGAATGGTTAAAACAATTTTTATAAACAACAAATTTGGGATACTTGCCCTGTCTGATTTCAAGACTTATTATAATTCTTTTTTTTTTTTTTTTTTTTTTTTTTTTAAGACGGAGTCTTGCTCTGTTGCCCAGGCTGGAGTGCAGTGGCGTGATCTCGGCTCACTGCAAGCTCCGCCTCCCGGGTTCACGCCATTCTCCTGCCTCAGCCTCCTGAGTAGCTGGGACTACAGGTGCCCACCACCGCGCCCAGCTAATTTTTTTTGTATTTTTAGTAGAGACGGGGTTTCACCGTGGTCTCGATCCCCGGACCTCGTGTTCCACCTGCCTCGGCCTCCCGAAATGCTGGGATTACAGGCGTGAGTCACCGCGCCCGGCTGACTTATTATAATTCTATAGTTATTAAGACAAGGTGGTATTAACATAAAGATAGACATACAAATCAATGAAACAGAGTCCAGAAATGGAGCCAAACATATGTGATCAATTATTTTTTAATGAAAAAGCAAAGGTAATTCCACAGAGGAAGGGAAGTTTTTCTAATGGTGCTAGAATAATTGAATATATGTATGGGAAAAAAAGTGAAACTTTACTCTTATCTCATACCATACATAAAAACTCAAAATAGATCATAGACCTAAAGATAAAAAACAAACTATAAAACTTCTAAAAGAGAAACTTAAGAGCATATTTTTGTGACCTTAGGGTAGGCAAAATTTCTTAGATAGGACATCAAAAAGCACAAACCATAAAATACAAAACATTAAATTGAATTTCATAAAAGTTAAAAATACGTCTATTTTTGAAGGATATCATTAAAAAAATGACAAGGCTGACCAGGAGCAGTGACTCATGCATTCAATCCCAGCATGTTAGCAGGCTGGGAAGGGGGGAACACTTAAGCCCAGGCATGCAAGACCAGCCTGGGAAACATAGTGACACTCCATCTCTACAAAAAAAAAGAATTAATTAGCCAGGTGTGGTGGCACACACCGGTGGTCCCAGCTACTCGGGTGTCCAAGGCAGGAGGATCACTTGAGATCAGGAGGTCAAGGCTGCAGTGAGCTGCGATTGTGCCACTGCACTCCAGGCTGGGTGACAGAGGGAGACCCTGTCTCAAAAAATAATAATAATAAATAAATAAAGACAAGTCAAGCCACAGAATGGAAGAAAATGTATCAGATTAATACACACACATATACACACACATACACACACACACACACACAATCTAACAGAGAACTTGTATCCAAAATATATAAAGAACTCAATAAAAAGAAAACAAACAATGGCAAAAGATTTGGCCAGACCTCACAAAAGAAGATACATAAAATGATGCTCAAAATCTTCAGTCACAGGAAAACACAAAGTAAGACCATAATAAAATACACAACTTAGCCACTAGAATGGCTAAAATTTAAGACTGACAATACAATGTGCTGACAAAAATGTAAAGCAACTGGAACTCTCATACATTGCTGGTAGGAATATTAAGTGGTACAAAAACCTTGGAAAATAATTTGGCAGCTTCTGAAAAGTTGAAAATCTATTATCCTACTGTCAGCAGTTCCATCCCCAGGTATTTGCCAAAGAGAAATGAAAACATTGTCTGCACAAAGACTTATAAACAAAAGCTTGTAACAGCTTAATTTATAACAGACAACTAATGTAAACAACCCAACTGTCCATCACAAATGAATGAATAAACTCATCATGGTGTATCCACATAATAGAATACTATTCAACAATAAAAAAGGAACAAACTATTGCTAACCACAAAAAAGGACGAATCTTAAGAGCAATGTTATGAGTAAAACAAACCAGATACAAAGAATTACATACTTTATGACTCCATTTACATGGAACTCTGATAAAGACAAGGGCCGGTGGTGGCTCACACCTGTAATCCCAATGCAACAGGAGGCCAAGGAAGAAGGAATGTTCAAGACAAGGAGTTTAAGACCAGCCTGAGCAACAAAACAAGACCCTATCTCTACAAAAAAAAAAAAAAAAAATCCTTAAATTAGCCAGACGTGGTGGCGCATGCTGTAGTCCCAGCCACCCAGGAGTCTGAGGCAGGAGGATCACGTGAGCCCAGGAGTTCAAGACTGCAGTGAGCCATGATTGCACCGCTGCACTCCAGTCTGGATGACAGAGCAAGACCCTGTCTTTAAAAATAAATTAAAATTTTAAAAAGACAAATTTAACCTATAGTGACAAAAGCAGATCAGTGCTTGCCTGAGGCTGGGGTGGTGGGAGGGGATCGACTGCAAAAGGATACAGACAGTACCAGCCACAGAATTTGCAGGGCACAATGCAAAATGAACATGCAGGGCCCCTTGTTAAAAAAATTATTAAGAATTTCAAGGCAGCAACAGCAGAGCAGTAAATCAAGCGTGGGGCCTTTCTGAGTACATGTCCTTGTGTGACTGCACAGGTTGTGCATACCCATGAAACCAACCCTGGGCACAAGCGAACTTTTCGTGGTACGAAAATGTCCTATATCTTGATGGTGATATTCTATACCTACATTTGTGCACATTTATCAAAATGCATCAAGCTATGGTTAAAATGGCAAGAAAGTCCTAGATCATTGAGGAGAACAAAACTGCAGACAAACCAGCCAACACTCTAGTGATTTGAGGTCTTCATTAATCTACTGAAAACAGCCCTTTTGCCTTCAGATTTCAGCCATGCCCTCTCCAAAAACCTCCTAGAACATCCTCATCTTCTTTCATTGTTTATTTATTAAATATCTAAGCATGGGCATTATACAAAAAGCCAGAGACACAAAGACTTTTTAAAAATGCAATTCCTGCTATCAAAGAATGAATGTTCCAGCACTGCACTGTCCAATACAATAGCTATTAGCTACAAGTGGCTATTTAAATTTAAATCAATGAAAATTAAATTAAGTTTAAAATGTATTTATGTGTTCATGCTACATTACAATTGCCCAATAGCCACATGTGGCTCACAGAGACCAAACTGGACAACAATCTCTTGGCAGAAAATTCCACTGGACAGAGACATGGAGGCAGGCACTGGGAGATACACATTATCTAGGTAGTTCTACATCTGTCCTGGTGTTAAATACTTGCTGAAACCACATCTTTTGCATTCCATTACCTACAAACCAGAAGCAGCCAGGCAAGGGGGATGCAGTGGGTGTGGGGTCCTGCTTGCATGGGGAAAAACAGCCAACCCCTGGAAAGCTTGCCTTTTGTCAAACGTGAGCTCACCTTGTCTTTCTGGGCTTAAATATTCTTAAGAAGCTCTCAATGAGTATTTCTCTAGTCCATTACAGTTATCCAAGTATTACTTGTTGCTCCAAGTACCCCAGGTGAGAGCATCAGCTCAGAGGTCTTCAACTTCTCCTCCCCAATAGCCTAAGGGACGTGATGCTTGACCACCAGCTGCACTGACGCCCTGTCTGAAATTTGGGGAGGGGCATATCAGTGTCTGCAAAGACAGTAGTAATTTGTTGCCCACCTCCACCCTGAGATTTGGAAACACTCCCTCCTGTCTTTCCTGATGAAAATAACTTTTGCACCAATGTAATATTTTAATCCCCCAGCTGATTCATGAAACCTTTCTTCAGTGTATCTGTCAAGGAGTTACCAGCCTCTGCTTAAACACCTCCAGCGATGAAGAGCTCTACTTCCCACCCCCGCTCATCCATCACTCGATAGCAGTCTTCCTTTGATGCAATCAGACAGAAGGTGGCTATGGAGACTCCTCCCATTTGTCCCGGTTCCCTGAGGGCTCCAGGTTGCCCACCCAGAACCTTATCCTCTCCTACCTAGAAGTCTCTCCTCATCAGCATCTCTTCATGAGCCCTGTGTAGGAGAAGGAGACCCTAGCATGTTCTGCTCCTGCATCCTCTGTCATAGAGAGTGTGTAGAAATGGTGGCCCTCTCAGCATCACTGGTCCAGAACCTCATTTAAGGTCTTCTATTAAGCTCTTATATTAACAAAAAAATCATCAAAAAAATTACCTTTACATCTATGACAAAACCATTGTTAAAATTGCAAGTTGCTCAGGCTTCTCTGCATAAGATCCGTGTGAGACATTTCCTTTTAGAATGAAGCTCTGTTTTTAAAAAAAAATTTTCAAGAAATTGTTACATTTTCTCTTTTACTATGAGACCTCTGTAGGTATTTCTCGTAAGGCTGCCCTGAAGCTCAGCACCAACACAGCCCCTCAGACTTTGCCCCTCTGCAGCCATGCCCCTTCTCTTACCTGAGGCTGTGTCCTGGTGACACCAACACTTCTGTGGCTGTTGAAGCGGCAGCTGCTGCTGCTGCAGTTGTTTTGGAAAGCTCAGAAGTGGCTCAGTGAGAAGAATGGAGAAGGTGGACTCTATTTATAGTGATCCTCCTGGCTCCCTGCCCTCCCACCTCAGCCATCCTCCTCACTGGCCCTCCTGAGGAGGCCATAAGCAGGGCTAGGGATGGGGGACCCGCCTGATGAAGATAAGAAAGGCAGATCAAGGGACAGCAACATTTCTGAAATGTATGTTACAAGGAGTTGTGAGTAGCTTCGCATGTGGGCCTGATAGATGTTTCTTAAAATGCCATAAAAAATGTTTTAATTATTAGCACCATCTCGAGGTGAATTACCATTTCACTCAGGAGGATGCCTTTCCTAAGGGCTCCTCTCCCTCTTTGTCAATTTCACATCCCCCAGTCTAGTGGAACATTTACACACTGCTCCCCTCCCTGGCAAATGTACCCATACAAAGAGCTGTATCCTTTCTTCGAAGCCTTTTCCACTTGCTCACACCTGAGCATCCCATGCTGAGGCCAGCACCAGGCAGCCTGCTGAGCATACATTCTCAGTTGTCCTTGGAGGTAAGTGGGATCTGTGAACAAACCCCGGGGACCAGGTGTGTTTCAAAATCTTGAACTTTTTGGACTTTAGAAAGATAATATAGAGCATATTACCCATATTACGTAAAACCCTAGTGGGGTCTGGGCAGTACTCAATAGTCAAACGCATCAACATTTCTGCATCAAATGTTCACACTACATGGAATAAAGATGACAAAGAGGTCAGTTGAAGTCAGGTTATGCTGTCAAATCCGTCTTTTTTTAATTTTATTTTCAGAACTGTTTTACCTTTTAGAATTGCAAATAAGGTATGGTAGGTCAACCTTGCCTCTCCTCTCTCCTCTTTTTATTGCTTGTTGTTTCCCAAATTAATCTGCTATAAAGAGATTTCCACTTTGTTTGTAGGCAAAGTTTGCAAGCCAGTTAATAAATAGTGATGAAATCCTTGTGCTTGACCCACATTTAAATAGAAAAAAAAAATCTTTGTTTCACTTGGGCAAATCCCTTTCACAATGACCCAACACCTGCCCATCTGTCATCTTCTATGTTCCCTAATTTGCCTTCACAGAACCAAGCCATCTGCCACCTTTCAGCCTCCACCACCTTGCGCCTGCACCTTCCAGATGGCCACCTTCTCTTCAAAAGCATCTAATCCCTCCTTTAATCTCCCCTGACGTCCAGAGTCAGTGTGTGTTAATCACAGAGTTATGCAGCAGCTTCATCCTGGAAGGAAAGATGATAGCTACTCATTCTCTGGGTGTCACTCACAGCCTCCTCTTAAATAGAATTGGTGTGGGATCACAGAAAATCTCCTGATGAATTTCAGAGAAATCTCCTAGAGGGCTGCCCCCAAGGTATAACCCTCATCACTTTCAGGTTGACCAGATGCAAACACCGCATTTTTTTTCTAACCCACACCCACTTTCCACAAAGCCCTCTCTGGCCAAATCCACACCATCCTTGACTCGCCCTCCAGCCTCCCTTAGCAAGTGGGCATAATGCTTTAGAGAGAGCTGAACATATGTACTCATGTTTCTGCTGTTTTTATAACCCAGAAGTTGAGTTATAAAGTTGGATGTCAGAGGATAGTTCTGCATCCTCCAGACATTTCTGATCCCCATCTCATGACAATCCTGGAGTACTTCAAGGCCCTTTGCTTGCCGGTGCTTGCTCCACTTTCCTGATCCCACTGAATTCTGCATCTCTTGCCTCTTGACTCTGAGCATGACTGATGGTGCATTAGCTCATATGTGGAACACAGTCTCCTCTCTTTGACCATCTCTAGACTCTTGCATGGCAGGCACTCAGGGCAGTACACTTTTCACTGAAGGTGTATTAGGTGGTGTGGGGCCTGGCTATGTCGCAGGTCCAGCCATTAAGCAGCTTAAAAGTGACTATCTGACCCCTTAAAAAACAGGCTTTGAACTTAGGCTCGGTCCTCTACCTCTCTCCGTGGCATCTCTCCATGTGGCATCTCAAAAATCTGCTCATTTGAATTTGCAGAGCAATTTTACTTTCTTTGCTGCAGTCTGGCTGAAATGAACCAGGCCTAACTGGACCAAGACCAAACTATGTGAGCTCTGCCACACTGTCCACCAGCAGGGTGCTGGATGCAGCTTCTCTTTGATGAGCACCTGTATCTGTGGTCAGATTCAGGGTATGTGTGTGCCTGTGAATCTGATTGTGCTGGGTCTGGGTGTATTTGTGTTTGCATCTGTATCTCTAGATTTCTGTGTCCTGAGAGAGTGTCCAGCTGCAATAATAATCACAGTAGCAAAAACGGGAGCCCACACTGGGCTAGGTACTGTCCAAGTACCTAACAAGTAATCGTTACGACGTTCCTGTGTTATTATCATTCCTGTCTTACAGACAAGAGACCTGAGGTATAAAAAAGTTAAACAACCTCACCATCTCCTCAAGTGGCTGGGGATCTCTGGGTGTGGGGTCCCCTTAAACATCTTTCTCTGTGTATTTTACATAGTTATGTGCTCTTATGTGTGTCCACATTCATGTATGTATGTGTGTGTGTTCATGGACCCAGAAACCCCATATTCTCATCCAGGACTCTTGCTTACCTTCGAGTTCATCTCTCCTGTCCTGGTCCTGGGAAGGTTTGCGTCTAAAGTGATAGGTCTTGGTGTGCGGACCGTGGACAGTGATGAGAGAAGGTGATGTCTGTGCCCGCATTCCTGACATGATTGTATTCCCCCAGCTTGCTTTCTTTTTCAGTAGGACCAACATTCCATGTCTTCTGTGAGCTTCTCTGTAGAAACTAGTGGGAGAGGCCCTATGGGTGACCAGGGCTTGACACCTTTCTTTGGTGATGCACAGGCCCCACTTGTTAGGGCAGATCAAGACCAGGTAGGTTCCAGCTGCCATGTGAAGAGACGCATGCAGATTAGACATGAGGCAGGACTTCCTAGCAGTGAAGGTTAATGGATAAAGGACTATTAAAGGGCAATGGTGGCAGACAGTGTTCGCCTTGTTCTGAGCACAGGTGAAAACCCACCTCTCTAATGGTTTGAATGTTTACCTACTTCTACCAAATGTTGAGGATCTATTATTGCCTCACGCTGTGCTGAACATTTTACAAATGCCATCTCTAACCCTTAAAACAACTGTATAAGCACAGCTTGTTGCAATTCTCCTCTTGTTATTGATGAGGAAATGAGGCTCAGAGAGTGATTTGTCCAAGGTCACACAGCTAGTGACAGATCCAGGGTACAAATTCAAGTCTTTCTGGCTCCAAAGCCCAGGCTCCTTCTACGACATAAAATTATCTGCAGGCTATTTGCTGAATTCCTTGGGATATTTCTGTTTCCTTGGGTAAGTTGCCACCTCATGCTGGAGGGGCTGCTGTGTTTCTGTAATCCCAGGGTTTGCTGGCTTGGAGGGAGGCAGTCAGCAGTCTCCTTCTGAGCCATGCTAGCCATTAAAAGAGCACAAGGCTTTCCTCCAGCTGCTACTTTGTCCATCCTCACAAACTCTCAACACACTGATCCAAGGCTGATTCTACCCACTTTACAGTAAGAGAAACTGAAGTACCTGCCCACTATCACCACCGCTGGCTTCTGGTGTCTTCCCACCCAGGTCCACCATGGGACTTCCTGGTCCTGAGCCTCCCCTGCCTCACCAGCTTTCACCGTGTGGGCTGTGGCTGATAGTTGGGGGATCAGAGCCCAAATGCTCCACAAGCAGAAACTCATAACTTCCCTGCTGGGGCTCGGGGGACCCAGTTCTCCACTCTCCCTTTCCTAAGAATTGTCCTCAGGGGAAAGCTCTGAATCCTCACAGTGGCTTCCCAGGCCCTGCCTGACCTGAATCCTGCCTCTTGCTTTACTCACCTCTCCTGGACCACATCAACCACGTTGTCTGTCAATGTCCCAAAGCTCTCAGCTTCTTCTGCTTCTTCTGCTTGAAATACTCCTCGCTGGTGAACTTTCTACCCTCTCAATCTCCTCTTACATGGACTTTATTTATTTATTTATTTTGAGATGAACTTTTGCTCTTGTTGCCCAGGCTGGAGTCTAATGCTGCGATTTTGGCTCACTGCAACTTCCATTTCCCAGGTTCAAGCGATTCTCCTGCCTCAGCCTCCTGAGTAGCTGGGATTACAGGCATGCACCACCACGCCTGGCTAATTTTTTGTATTTTTAGTAGAGATGGGATTTCACCATGTTAGTCAGGCTGGTCTTGAACTCCTGACCTCAGGTGATCCACCCATCTCAGCCTCCCAAAGCGCTGGGATTACAGGCGTGAACCACTGTGCCCATCCCTTCTTACAGGGACTTTCCTCAGGGAAGTCCTCCCTGGCCCTCCAGGTCCTGCCAGGACCCCCATTAGATACATTCAGAGCCCCCTGAACTATTCATTCATCATTCACAGCAAATCGCAGGCAATTATTTGTGTGATTGTTTAGTGTCCCCCTGCCCGAGACTACAGGGTGTGTGAAGACAGGGACTGGAAGGAAGGCACAGGCATGTGTCTTGTCCATCACTATGACTCCAGTCCGCAGCACCTGGCACGGAGTGGCTGCTTGATAAATATTTGACAGATGAATATCGACATGCTGGAAAGGAGGGAGGGAGGGAGGGGAGGGTAATCAGCCTCTGAAATCCCACGAGAATTTGGTTTGAAAGTTGCGCCGTGTCCTTTGAACTCCAGTGCTCACTAGCTCATTTTGCTGTAGAAATGTCAATGGCAAAGCCAGCAACCCTTTGAGGCCACTTAGGGGAGAAAACATATCACAGCAGGACAGTCAGAAGAAGCTGTTCCCAGGAATGTTGAGACTCCTACTCTGCGGGTCCCTGACTCACTTCCCAGACACGTCTGTGACGTTGGCCTCAGTCAAGGTGCTCATCACTCACAGGCGTGACTCCGTTGGACCCCGCAGTCCCAGATGACTCAGTCTCCATTCCAGCCAGACCTCCCGCTGTTTCCTGCGGCCTGCCAGCTAGGCTCCAAGGCCCTGACACTGCACGTGTGGAGGGCTGAAGTCGCCATCTCCACCACCACTGTCTCAGCCCTGCCCTCAGACCTCAGTCACTGTGGACTTTCTCTCCTTCCCTAAGAATGCTTCATTTGTCACCTCTTTTGTGAGGGAGAACAGGGAGGGACCAGGAAGTCTAACTCTGCTCCTCTGATCATCCTGCCCCTCTTTCATTTCTAGGAGCCAGCCAAGGAGATGCGTTTGCCCTCAGACCTCCTTGTGACCCCTTCAGGGAGGCCCCCAGGTGAGGCAGGCCTGCCCTCCATGGTAGAGTCTGAGCTTCACCATGAGTCTCACTCACCCCAGGGAATCTTGGAAACACTGAGGGAGGCTGTGAGAAAGGTTGGGATGAAGCACGGTGTCAGAGGCGGCCGCAGTGAAACTCCCGCTTGCTCATCGCTGTGGATGACCAGCAGTGGCTGTGCGTCCATACCCGTCTACCCACTTAACCACCAGCCTGCGAAGTCAGGCCTGATGCAGCTGGAGCAGCTCAGTGGAGGCAGGGACGCGACCACAGGTCTCGGGTCAGAGAGGGTGCTCCATCCCTCATATCCCCAGGATGGTGCTTTCACCATCCTGGTTTTCTCTTATCCCAGGCATCTTTGCCTGGGAAAGTCCTTTAGAAATCCACAGCTGGCTTTTCCCAGAAGGCTGTCTGCAGGCACTCAGCAGTAAAGGGCTCTGTGTTCCAGTTAGAGTGGGCAGCCCCAGCTTTGACCTGGGTGCACTGCAGCCTGTGGGCTTCCCAGGATGCCCCCACACGCATCAGTGACTTGCGAACCTGCTGGCCAAAGTATGGTCCCTGGAGCATCATATGGGACTGCTGTACGTGACTGACACCTGGGGGAAGGCTAATGTAGGCCAGTCTCCTCGTTTCACAAATGGGTAAACTGAGGCCTAGGTCACACTGGCAGTGAAAGTGTGAGCTGGACCTGAAAGAAGGCCTTCTGTTTCCAAGGTGGGAGGTCTCCCTGTGAGCTTACTGAGGGAGGAGTCTCTGTCTTATCACCTCTATCTAGTCTCCAGTGCCAGCACCCAGCCTTGCTCAGAGATGAGTTGTAAGGGCCTGCCTCAGAGACAGCTTAGAGGGGGCCCCAGAAAGAAGAAAAAGGTAAAAGGGAGGCTTTGCCATAGAAGGAAGGCTGCTTTAGGCTCTTCTCAGACAAAGCAAGCTATTCCTCTGAAACCCCAAGCAGGAGCTAATCAAGGACATTCCTTAACTTGAATTATTGTTTGTTTGTTTTTGGGATAGGGTTTCACTCTGTCACCCAGGCTGGAGTGCAGTGGCACTATCATGGCTTACTGTAGCCTTGACCTCTCAGGCTCAAACGATCCTCCCACCTCAGCCTCCTGAGCAACGGGGACTACAGGCATGTGCCACCATGCCTGGCTAAATTTTTTATCATTTTTTGTAGAGATGGGGCCTCACTATGTAGCCCAGGCTGGTCTCAAACTCCTGGGCTCAAACGATCCGTCCACCTCGTTCTCCCAAAGTGCAGGGATTATAGGTGTGAGCCACTGCACCTGGCTTTAACCTGAACTCTTAACAGACTAGACAAGCAACTCACACCGAGGGCTACCCATACTTAAGCAAGAGAGTAAAATGGGTCAGAGCACATATTTATACAAATATGATGAGCCAGGCATGGTGACTCACGCCTGTAATCCCAGCACTTTGGGATGCCAAGGTGGACAGATCACCTCAGGCCAGGAGTTTGAGACTAGCCTGACCAATATGGTGAAACACCGTCTGTACTAAAAATACAAAAATTAGCTGGGCGTGGTGGTGTACACCTGTAATCCCAGCTACTTGGGAGGCTGAGGCAGAAGAATCTCTTGAACCCAGGAGACGGAGGTTGCAGTGAGCCGAGATCGCGCCATTGCACTCCAGACTGGGCAACAAGAGCGAAACTCTGTCTCAAAAAAAAAAATAATAATGATGTACAGCTTAAATTTTCTTTCCTTGTCTTTAAAATATATACACACACACACACACACAGAGGTTTCTTTGTATTTGGGAAATTCTTTTATACTCTCTGGTGGGTAAAACAAATTACTGATGTTATATTTCATTATTGCAAATAAATTTGGAAGACAGGATTGATCCTTGATCGCTGGTGTGGTGTTTTCAGAAAATCTTTCCATTTTCTTAACTGAAAGCTGTCTCTCTCCCCAGAGGGCAGGGAACGGGCAAGGCCCCAGGAAGGAAGCACCTGCCCTCACACCGAAAGGAATGTCTCAGCACTGCCAGGTGTGCATCTGCTTCCTTGCCGTCCCTCCTGCCATTACTACACTTCTTACTATGGCAGAGGGCCTACTGTCCCTGAGTGCTCAGTGCCAGGCCCAGGATCTGCAAGAGACAGCGTGAGAAGCCATGCAGCATAGCAGGGTGCATTGCTGGGTGGAACCGTGAGGCCCTCAGAGGGGATGTGGGAAGCCTGGGAGTAGCAATGGGCATTGAGTTACCTAGGGAAGATGGAAATAAGAAATATAGGCAAGAAGAGAAAGAAATTAGCATTTTTGAGCACCTACTAAGTGCCAGGCAACATACAACAAGAGGAATCAATTACATGGGGCCTGGTAATTTACCAGGCACTTTCCTACAATCTCTCTCCCTCTCTCTGTCCCATTTTCCATAATGCTTTTCACCTCTGAGTGTCAGATTATATATGCATCTACTGATTTACTTGTTAACTGTCTACTCCAATGGAATGTAAATTCACAATGATACTTCTGTAGGTCTAATGTACTGCTGAGCCTAGCACATAGCAGTTTAGAGTTTAGTCAACAGTCATTCAGTGAATAGATAAATAAAATCATCATGATAACTTTTTTGAGAGGGATCTTCTTCCACTTCTTCCCTCCATGTCATCTGCCTTATCCATGAACATTATTTCATCTGGTCTTTACCACACTATTGTAAAGGTAAGTTCTCTTTTTTAGAGTGAGGAGGTTTGGGCTCCGAGAGGGCAAGTGTCTTGCTCAAGGTCACTCAGCAAGTAACTGTCAGAGATCAGATTTGAACCCAGGACTCTCTGCCATCTTTCCCCACAAAGACAGAGAGCAGTTCAAGGACACGCTGAGAAGCAAGGGCAGATGATACCCACTGTTACAGCTGCCCCCAGACAGATCCCAATGCTCTGCAGTGGTGAGGAAGAGTGTGCCAGAAGGAGCTGAGGATCTGGGGCAGTCCCTGAGCCCTTGAGCTCCAGGCTTCTCATCTGTAAAATGAAGGCTTCCACTAGATGATGGCTGAAATCCCTTGTAACTCTGAGATGCTAAAACATGATCTCCTTTGTGATCATGGACCTGAGCCAGAGGACTTGTGCACTGAATTCCATCTTTCCCCTATGTCTGTATATAGTGCCCAAAGTCCAGCTAGTTCATATGGACCTTTGTCACACAGGGGCATAGTGGAACTGGGGTGGGCTAAACCGGAGGCAGAGAGGCCTGACCACAGTGGGGACAAAGATGAACATTGAGGCAAGGGCAAAGGGGCATTGTATGGGGAAGGAAGACGCAACAGAGAGGGGAGCGGGGGCCAGGCCAGAGGCACTCTGGGTGGCCTCCCTCAAGCCGTCCCCATGTCCCTGCAGGTAGCTCTTGCCTCCTCTTCCCTTTCCTGTCATTCTCTCTTTATCACTCTACTGCACTGGACAGAAGACAGAACTGGGTGTATTCCCTTGCTTTTTTCCCCATGCTGGATAGTCCTTGCTTTCCATTTCAGAAGTGAGTTAGCTCTACATTTTTCTTTCAAGCCCGTTTTTCTTTCATATGGCTTATGTTTCTGCCAATGAACCTGACTGACACCTTTTCCCTTGGATCAGTATCCTTAGCAGGGTCTCTGGTGTCTAGGGCCCTATCAGCAGCTCCCTGCATAGTGTGAAGATGCTGTCCCCATGAGAGTGCTTAGCATGAGGAAGCTTCCTCGGAGAACACACCTCTCGCCCACACCTGATAGGTGCACCCTTGAATAGTGCCCTGCACTGCCCACCCTTGCCCTCTGCTCCACCTTTGCTTTGCATGGCAGACTAGGGATTAGGTGACTTGCATTGTGGACTGGGGGTCCCTGGGAGCTGAGCCAATGCCATCTGTTGTGGCTGTAATCTGACACCCAACACACTTGCTTGGGGGAGCCAATGCTACTCTGAGCCTGGCTTGTGGACATCCCTCTTCTATCAGGCAACACAAAACACCCTCCATAGGGGCAAATCCCAGCCAGGCAGATGGGACAGAGCCAGATGTGACACCTCACATCACAGTTGACATACTTCCAGCTCCATCCTTGCCCCAGAGTGAGTGGTCTTCTGGAGATGACCAGATGTTTGGGCTCCCAGGGATAACCCCAATTCAAATGGCAGTCCTGAGCCTTCCAAGAACTGGACCCTGAAGGTCAGGACCGTTCAGGGCTGCAGAGGCTTGCCAGGGAGACATCCACTGTCTGGGAAGAGGAAACAGCTTCCTGGGTGCAGGCTGAGAGGAGAGGGGCCCAGACACACCTGGGAAGGGGCTTCACACAGAGGCAGAGGTAGTGGCAGTGAGGCCCAGGAGACAGTAGTCCTGAGAGCAGAGGTGTCCACAGGCAGAAGTGAGGTTAATTAGTACAGGGGAAGTGGCCAGGGCTGGAAAGGATGGCTTTTCTGGGAGAGAAAGGGCCTTGAATATAGGATCAAGGGACACAGGCTCTTTCTTGCAGGAAGTGGGACACAACCTCATGACTTCCACCCCACCCTCCAGCTTTTCTATTCATCTTCTTAAGAACCCAGGTGTATTAGGCCATTCTTATGTTGCTATAAAGAAACATCTCAGGCTAGGTAATTGATACAGAAAGAGGTTTAATTGGCCTATGGTTCTGCAGGCTTTACAGGAAGCATGGTGTTGGCATCTGCTCAGTTTCTAGGGGGACCTCAGGAAGCTTCCAATAATGGCAGAAGGGGAAGGGGGAGCAGGTGTCTCATATGGAGAGAGCAGGAGCAAAAGAGGGAGGGGGGAGAGTGCCACACACTTGTAAACAACCTGATCTTGCTAGAAATCATTCACTATTGTGAGGACAACACCAGGGGGATGGTGCTAGCCCACTGATGAGAAATCCACCCGCAGGATCCAATCACCTCCCACCAGGTCCCTCCTCCAACATTGGGTATTACATTACAACATGAGATTTGGTGGGGACAAATATCCAAACTATATCACTAGCTATAGAAAGAACTTACTTGACAACAAAAGAAGTATAGGAAAGGCTTTGTGCCCACGGGATTCACTGGTCTTACCACATGCCCCATCACCCAGAAGCAGCAGGCCAGATAGGATAGTGGAAGGGCCTGCTGAAAACCCAGTTACAGCTCCAGTTGGGAGAAAACACCCAGCATAGGCTTTGACTCAACAACGAGTATATGATGCTGCTTTCCCCATAGCCAAGATACTGAAGTCTGGGAATCAAGGGCAGAAGTAGGAGTGACTCCTCTCACTATTACAGCCAATAATCCATCAGCAATGTTGCTTCCCATCCCAACTTAGAGCCTTGCTGGCTTGGAGGTCTTAGTCCCCAAAGGGAGGGCACTCTACCAGGAGACACAAACACTGATTCCATTAGAATGGAAGACGGGACTGCCATGTGGCCATCTGGGGATCCTTGTGCTACTGAGCCAGCAGGCAGAAAAAGGGGTTACTCTACAGGCTAGGATGACTGATCCTGATTACCAAGGGGAAACTGGGTTATTGCTACACATGGTGAGGGTCACTATGCCTAGAACTCAGGATGTCCTAGGGTGCTTCTTGGTATATCTATGTCCATGTCCTATGACTACTGCCCAGAGATGGATATCAGAAAGGTAGGATGTTTTGTATCCTGATTTTGATGGAGGTTGAGTGCATCTTTGTTTTTCTGAAGGATAATTGCATCTTATTATATCGAAGCAGAAGATGGTAAAAGTTAATGAAAAATTTCAACAACCAAAACCCCGTCAGGGCCACTGAGGACTCAGACCATCTAGGCACAAAGGTTTGGGTCAGCCCATCAGGTCAAGAACCCTAGCCATCTGAGAACATGGAATAGGTCAAAGAAGAAAGAAGTAGTACATATCAACTACAGCCTCATGATCAGCTACAGAAACGAGGACTGTAGCAGCTATGCTTGTGTGTGTGCATGTGCGTATTCCTCCATTCTTCCTCCCATTTTTATTTTATGTGAGGATTGCCATTGGTAGTTACCTGTAAAATTTGGTCTTAGGTTATGAAGTAATTGGGTACGACTATGACAGAATTAGAGAAATAATTAACATCACCCAGAGGTAGGTTCTATGACTACTGCCCAGAGATGGATACAATAATGGTGGGATGTTTTGTATCCTGATTTTAATAGAGGTTGAGAGCATCTTTGTTCTTATGAAGAACAGAGAGTTGAATCTTATTATATGGAAGCATACAGTTGTAATCGTTATATGGAAGTTGAAGTATTAACAAAAGGGTGTGTATATATCAGTGTTCAGTAGCTAAAGAGGTAGGCTCTGTTGGTCATTATGTCATTATCTCTCTGCCCCACATCCATCTCCTTATGCTCTTTTTGATGCTGGGAGTAGGACTCCACACACTGCATCTTCCTTTAGCTAACTTGGTCCCTGTTGGGCTCCACTAACAGGAGGTGCTAGATAAAGGCAGAACTTGTTCATTCCTTTTTGCTTTCTGTCTTAGAAATGGGCCTTCCCCTGTGCAGCAGCATTGGGTTCCAGCCCCCAATTTCTTTATAAATTCCTAGAACCAGCTTCATCTAGGTTCTGATAACCATACCTTCTCTTTGTTCTCCATTAAACTTTTATATCAATGGTGTGTGTGTGTGTGTGTGTGTGTGTGTCTGAGAGAGAGAGAGAGAGAGATTGAGGGAGAGAGAGAGAGGTTATACTTCCTGGGTTGCAATATTAAATGGTTGTTTTGTTTTTTTTAATTATAAGTTGTGGTCAAAGAGTTTGGAGAAACCACTGGTCAAGGGATCTTTCTTTGTTTCTTTGCTTTGCTTTTCAGAGATGGGGAAAGTCCTAACAATATCAGTATATTATCAGTCAAATGAATACTCACTGAGCAGCTATATACCTGCTGGAGATTCAGAGGAAGCATTGCATGCCTCTAAGGAGTTTATACCGTGTCGACACAGCAGGCAATATGAGAGAGGGGGTGGTGTGTGAGAGGGCAGGTGTAGGCTGGATGAGAAGCTGGATGTTTGGATGTGCCCACTCAGATGCTACCTTCTTGACATTTTGACAGGTTATGTCAAAGCATAAAACACTGTTTCTTAAAATAATCAATCAACATACGAAACAGACTCTCATAACCCTTACTCCAGTTCTGACTCTCACCCTACCTGGGGGTGAGGCTCAGGAAAGAATGTCTATGTACTTGATCTTTTTTTTTAAGCCTAAAGTTTAATGGTTGGATTTTAGGCTGAGTCGAAAGGTCCTCACATCAAAACAACTGCGTGTGAAGCAGCTGCTACAGTTGCAGTCAAAATGGATGCAGGAAAATTCCATGGGCCTTCCCCGTGGCGGCCCCTCACACAAACTCTTACTTTTCCACTCTGCCGACTTGAGGTCAATATGGCTTTAAAAGTGTGGCGTCTGTGTCAGCCAGCTCTGGCCTCCCAGGCGAGAGCTAAGTAAACAGGAGTCCTGGGGACGGCAGTTTCTTCACGAGAGGGCCACGGTGGGTTTTTCCAAGGGAATGAAAGGTTGCCTTTGTGCAGAGGGGAGGGGAAAGAGAATCTGCTCTTTCAGGCTGTCTGCTTTCCATGACCTCATCGGTGTTGACTTTCCCACCATTTCATCTTGGAGCCAGAGAGAAGGCAGACGAGGGACTGGTGAATAGTGTCACCTCACTAGAGTCAGGGAGGCAGGGCAAGTCATGGATGGCCACTTCTCAGGTCAGGTGACAGGGTGCTGAAGGAGGGAGAAGGGCAGCCACGAGACACTGAAACAAATCTGTCTTCACCCCGGACAAGGCACCCAGGTGTGCCCAGTTGCCAAATGCCTGTATTATTTTTCTCAGGAGGACCTAACATGAAAATGACACTTTGCCCTGTAATTTTGGCACTTCCTGGAAAACCATAATTACCCATCCCATTATAATTACCCCGCCATCACTCTTCTATTTGGAACCCTTGCTTCCGTGAGTTCTATTCTTACATTCCTTCCCTGCCTTGAGAAACAAGACAAAGCACTTTAAATGGTTTCTTGAGGGACATTTTTCTCCTCGAAGGACCTTTATATATTCCATACTACCACTTGAACATCTATTTTAACTTTCATATAAATAAGAGTACTTTTCTAAGTGAGTGAAAGGAGAGGAATAAGGAGTTATTTTTCATGACCAGCCAAGAATAGAACCAAATGTTCTGTTCTCATCTATGTCATCTCCTGATTTTGCTTCTTCTTTAAAATGTCTACAAAGAATTCAGCCTTTTCAGGAAGAACCAGCCTGATGTGGCAGAAAGAACACACCATCATCCAGATGTTTGCCTTTGCAGGAAGAACCACACCCTTCTGGGATTGGTTTATTAATTGAAGAAATAAGGATTAGACAAAATCAACATTTGATTTCTCAGCATTTTCCCGAGTGCTAAAGCTATGCCACCAGGGATTTCAGGTGGCATATGAGCAGGGCATCAAATGACAGTGAAGTAGACACTGAAAGAATTATTTCCTTTGCAAGTCTCTTTCCGTCCTTTGATACTATAGGGGAGAAAGTCTCAATTTGGTGCTGGTGGGCCTTTCATACATTTCTAATGCTTTCTAGTCTCCTTTTGTGACAGACAGAGCACGTCTTAGGTCCTAGCCTCTGCTGGCAGTAGGAGTTGGGATTGAATAACATCATTTTGATTTTATTATTTTAATTTTTTCTTCTACCTTCTATTTATTTTTGGTACTACTGGTTTTCTACTTACAGTGAAAATATAGCTTCCTTTTTAGTTTTTATTTTTTCATTAAAAAGGGTGTTCATTTTTTCACTGGGAGAGAAGAGCAAGAATTGGGGTGGAAAGTGTATTTTAAGTAAACATCTCTGGATTAACCTTCCCAGATATTGGAAGAGTCAAACCAAAGAAACGTATGGCACCTGCAAATGTTGTATTAAAGGTGATCAATTTGGGCATGTGCTCTGCAAATGAACTCTGACTTAAACAGCAGAAATAAACTGAGTACAGATAAACATGTCTGACTATTTTCAGAGAATTAGAGGGGTTTCTTTTCTTTATATAAAAAAATTATGATGGTTTTCTTTCGCTTAAAAAAATTTATACATATAAACTTTGGCACTCTTTGCTCTCACAAAAAAATGAAATCATGTTGTACACACTGTCCTGCATTTTGCTTTATTCATTCAAAGAAACTCTCAGAAATCTCTCCAAGTCCACTTCTATGGCTCTTATTCATCTTTAGAAGCCATATATACCATGTATATACTATGGTGTAGATGTATCACGATTACTTCAACCGTCCTTCCTATGTATCGTGCATTCACACTGATTCTGATTCTCACCCTTCATAAACGATGCTGCTAGAAACATTCTCACATGTATGCCTTGATACACTCATTGTTCAATTTCTAAGTGATAGATCCTCAGGAATGGGATTTCTGGTCAAAGGGGAACTGTATTTTTATTTTAATAGATGGTCATAGATTATATTCCCAAAAACCTATAGCAAGTAACATTTCCACCAGGTCCATAGGATAGTGCCTCTTTCCTCAACCTCCTCCAGCAATCCATGCTATACCTTCTTAATTTTTGCTAGTCAAATGAGCAAAAAGTGAGATTTTATTTTTTAGTTTAGTTTGCATTACCTTGATGGTTGGTGTTTTTGAACATTTTCTCTTTTGTTTCTTAGTCATTCTAAACTTCCTCTTCATATCCTTTGCCCATTTTTTTTCTTTTAGGTCATCTTTTACTTATCAATTTGTAAAAGCACTTAGTATATTGTAGATATTACTCTTTGGCAATTATGTTAATTTTTTTTTTTTTTTTTTTTTTGAGATGGAATTTAGCTCTTGTTGCCCAGGTTAGAGTGCAATGGCACTATATTTCGGCTCACCACAACCTCTGCCTCCTGGGTTCAAGCTATTCTCGTGCCTTAGCCTCCCGAGTAGCTGGGATTACAGGCATGTACCACCACACCCGGCTAATTTTGTATTTGTAGTAGAGACGGGGTTTCTCCATGTTGGTCAAGCGGTTCTCGAACTCCTGATCTCAGGTGATCCGCCTGCCTCGGCCTCCCAAAGTGTTGGGATTACAGGTGTGAGCCACCGCGCCTGGCCGTTTTTTTTTTGTTTGTTTGGTTTTGTTTTTTTGAGACAGAGTCTCACTCTGTCACCCTGGCTGGAGTGCAGTGGCACAATCTTGGCTCACTGCAACCTCCACCTCCCAGGTTCAAGCAATTCTTCTGCCTCAGCCTCCCGAGTAGCTGGGATTACAGGTGCCTGCCACCACACCCAGCTAATTTTTGTATTTTAGTAGAGACGGGGTTTCACCGTGTTGGCCAGGCTGGTCTTGAACTCCTGGCCTTGGGATCCACCTTCCTCGGCCTCCCAAAGTATTGGGATTACAGGTGTGAGCCACTGTGCCCGGCCTATGTTAAATTTTTTTAAGAATATATTGGAAGAATCTGTTATTCGAAGTACTTTAGCCATGCAAAAGCTTTACATTCTATGTACAGTCAAATATGTCTATCTTTTCTAGCTAGTGCTGGTTAAGAAGGACTATCCTAGATTGTATGAAGAGTGTTCTAGATTTTCTTGCAGGAATTTCTTTGCTTTGTACGATCAATCTAAATTTATTTTTTTGATACAATAGAAGAAGTACTGTACAACTTTTATTTTTTCCAGATTGATAGCCTGTAGTGCCAATAACCTATTTCATATCCCACTGAATAAATAATAAATATATTCATAATAAATTCTCGTATAATCTGGAATCTATTCACAGATTGTCTAATCTGGTCCACTTTTCTATGTGTCTATTCCTATGCCAATACCATAGTAATTTGACTACACTGACTTTGTATTACATTTTGATACCTGCTGAAGATCCCTCACCTATTTATTTATATACAGTTTAATCTTTATAATCATTAAAAGCATTTATCCTATTCAAATATTCCTGTGAAAAATTAACCATTAAATTTATATTTTAAAGATGGAGAATTAATAGTTTACGATATTGCCATCCCAAACAAGAATATGTTATGTTTTTCAATAAGATTTTATAGTTTTCTACAAATAGACTGTGTGTGTGTTGTTTTGTTTTGCTTGCTTTTTTTTTTTTTTTTTGAGATGGAGTTTCACTCTTGTTGCCCAGGCTGGAGTGCAATGGCGCAATTTCGGCTCACCACAACCTCTGCCTCCCAGGTTCAAGCAATTCTCCTGCCTCAGCCTCCCAAGTAGCTGGGATTACAGGCACGCGCCACCATGCCCGGCTGATTTTGTATTTTTAGTAGAAATGGGATTTCTCTATGTTGGTCAGGCTGGTCTCCAACTCCCAACCTCAGGTGATCTGGCTGCTTCGGCCTCCCAAAGTGCTGGGATTACAGGCGTGAGCCACTGCTCCTGGCCAACTGTGTGTTTTTTATGCTGAATTTATTCTAGGCACCATGTAACATTTGCCACCCTTGTAATGAAAAACATTTTTGGCTTCTATATCTAGATGCTTATTGTGGAAATAAGGGAAAACTATTTTGACAGATATATTATCTGTCAAGCCATCTTCTAAATTATCTTCCTAATTCCAGCAGATTTTTTTCTTTAAAGTCTTCTGGATTTTCCACGTGAACTGTAACATAACCAGAAAAAGATATATAGTTTTAATTTTGTTTATAACAATTATTTAATATTTTCCTATTATTGCATCTGTTAGAACCTCCAAATTGATGTTGGACAGTAGTGGTGAGAGCAGACATCCCTGTCAAGTTCCTAACTTTAATTGAAATTATTTCAGTGTTTCCCTATTTAATAACATTTCCCATAGGATTTTGACAAATAGTCTTTTTAAATATTTAGTTTTCTTTCTACTTCTATTTTAGTATGATTTTTTCAGGATGGCTATTGAATTTTACCAAGTCTTTGCAGCATCTGTTAATATGATCATATAATCTTTTGCCTTTAACATGCTAATGTAATAAATTATGTTGAATGGAGTTCCTGACATTTATGCTTAGAAAAAAACCTGTTTGGTCAAAATACTTTTTTAAATATTTTGCTGGTATTTATTTGCTACTTTCTTTGCTAGTGACAAATATTTGTGGACTGCTTACTATATTGTAGGCATTGTTTATATCCTCAACAGTGAACAAAATATAAAATTTCTGACCTCATGAAGCTTACCTTTTAGCAAGCTGTTGTTAAAAAATTCAGTGACTTTCAACAACAAACCATTTATTTCTTACTCACAGGTCTGTGGGTCACCTGTCAGTTGTCTGGGCTTAGATTTAATTTTCTAGTGTACTTTTCAGACTTTTTGTTGAATATCATACTTACAGAAAAAGCACAAATCGTGAGGAAACAATTATGTAACCACTACTCAGGTCAAGATAGAGAACATTTCTATTATTTGATAACATTTTTATTTAGAGTTTTTGCAATTACATTAGAAAGTAAAGTTTGGTCTTCTGGTTAGACAGGCTACTAAATAGGATTATTGTACACAGTTACAGTTCTTTCATTCCCCCAGCCTCCAACTCCCACCTTTGCTGTGGCTTCATTAAGGATGGAGTATACACCTCCGGTCCACTGATAGTTTGTGAGTTGCTTTGGCCAGTGTAATGTGAGCAAACACAACAGATGTCACATTCAGCCTTGGTTTGGCTTGACTTCTTACAGTGTTATCCTTCTCCTTGAGAAGACCATTTCTCTGGAGACAGCATGTGGAGCAGAAGTAACCCCAACCTGTAGCCTGAAGCCAAGCCTCACCAAGCCCAGCCAAGCTTTGGATGATGGACAGACCTGTAGCCTGTGTGAAAAGCCACTGAGATTTTGTTTGTTTGTTTGTTTAAAATTGTTATGTAGCATTCTTGCAGCAGGACCTCACTAATACAGCCAGCTTTATTAAATGAATTGGAAACATTCTTTTTCAATGGGCTGATTTTCTTTAAAGATCAAAAAGAAAAACACAAAAACTCAGCCATTAACCCATCTGATACTAGCATGTTCTTCAGTAGTAGATCTTTTATCACATTTCCTATCATGGTAATTGGTCTTTTCAAATTGTATATTTTTTCTAGGGCCAATTTTGGAAATTTGTTTCCAGAAAATTATCCATTTTCTCTAAGTTTTTAAATTTGTTATTGAAAACTCATGTGTAATATTTTTTATAATTATTTTATTTTATTCAATTTTTTTTTTTTGAGATAGAGTCTTACTCTATTGCCCAGGCTGGGGTGAAGTGGCATACAGTTGGCTCACTGCAACCTCTGCCTCTCAGGTTCAAGCAATTCTTCTGCCTCAGCCTCCTGAGTACTGGGATTATAGGTGTGCACCATCATGCCTGTATAATTTTTGTATTTTTAGCAGAGACGGGGTTTCACCATGTTGGTCAGGCTGGTCTCGAACTCCCGACCTCAGGTGATCTGCCCACCTCAGCCTCCCAAAGTGCTGGGATTACAGGTGTGAGCCACCGTGCCCAGCCCCAATATTCTTTATAATTATTTTAATCTCATCTACAGTTATGTTTCCTTTCTCATTCCTAGTCATGGTTTTGCGCTCTCCTTCCTTTGGTCTAAGGATTAAGATCAAGTTTGTGAAAAGGTTTATTTCATTCACCTTTTCAAAAAACCCATTCTGAAGTTTCTTTGTCCTTTGATCATTTTTTTTGTTTGTTTCTACTTTACTGATTTCAGTTTTTATATTTTTTAATTCCCTTTTTCTTGTTTCTTTTCTCTTTACAACTAAGATCCTGTTTTCTATTTCTCTTGGTTTATTTTGCTTTTCTAATTAATAACATTAATATTTAGTTCCTTTATTTTTCATTTTTCTTCTTAAATGATAAAGGCACTTTAAGTTATAAAATTTCCTGTAAGTGAAGCTTTCATTGTGTTCTACTGGTTTTGGTATGACTGAAATATATCTTTGCGCTCTGGATAGTTTAATATAACTTTCAATTGTTTTTACCCAATATTTGTGTGTGTATGTGTGTGTGTGTGTGTGTGTGTGTAGGTATGTGCCACTACACCTGGTTATCATACTTTTAACTTTTTGAAAATTATACTTATTCATAAAGAGGAATCAACTAATATATTTAATTACCTCAATTCAATAGCCAAAAAGAGTCTTCATTTTTTGGGTATATATAATACATATATACATACATATATATACACACAACAAATTTTGGAAATATTGGGTTATATATAAATATATATAAATATAAATATATATAAATAAATATAAATATAAATATATAAATATAAATATATATAAATGTAAATATATATATATAAATTGGAGAGAAAAATTGAGAGAAGAGTACAGAGTCCGTATATACCCCCTGCTCCCTCTCATCCCTGCCCCCACAAGGCTGTCTCCTCCACTGTCAACATCCCACACCAAAGTGCCACATTTGTTACAATCTCTGAACCCACATTGACACATCATTATCATCCAAAGTCCCTAATTTACATTAGGGTTCACTCTTGGTGTTGTATATTCTATGAGTTTGGACAAATGTGTAATGACATGCATCACCATTATGGTGTCATACACAATAGTTCACTGCCCTAAAAATCCTCTGTACTCTGCCTATTCATCCCTCCTTCCCTTCAACCCCTAGGAACCACTGGTCTTTTCATTGTCTCTAGTTTTGCCTTTCTAGAACGCCAAATAGTTGGAATCATACAGTACTTAGTCTTTTCAGATGGCCTTCTTTCACTTAGAGATATGCATTTAAGATTCTTTCATGTGTTTTCTTGGCTTAATGGGTCATTTATTTTTAGCATGAATAGTATTCCACTTTCTGGATGTATCACAGTTTATTTATGCATTCACCTACTGAAGGACAAGTTGTTTGCTCTCAAATTTTATCAATCATGAATAAAGCTGCTATAAACATCCATGTGCAAGTTCTTGAGTGCACAGAAGTTTTTAACTCATCTGGGTAAATACTAAGTTACTGAATTGTATGGCAAGAGTATGTTTAGTTTTTTAAGAAACCACCAAATTCTTCCAAAGTAGCTGTACCATTTTCCATTCCTGCCAGCAATGAATAAGAGAGTTCCTGTTAGTCCACATCCTCACCAGTATTTGTGTTGTCGGTGTTCTGGATTTTGGCCCTTCTAACAGTTATCTTGTAGCTGTTTTAATTTGCAGTTCCCTGAAGACATACAAGCATTTTCAAAGAGCATGTTTCCTAATTTTCTGATGGATTTGATTTTTTGGTCATCCATTAACTACTTATGACTGATCTTATTGAATTATGATCGGAGAATGTAGTTCATAAAACAGGTACTTAATAAAATGTGTTAAAGTTTTCATCAAGTACATGCTAAGTTTTTGCAATTGTTCCATGAATATATATAATTTACTCAAAAAATGAAGATTGTATTTGGCTATTGAATTGAGGAATTGAATATATTAGTTGATTCCTCTTTATGAATAAGTATAATTTTCGAAAAGTTAAAAGTATGACAGCCAGATGTAGTGGCACATACCTACAGTCCCAGCTACTTGGAGGCCAAAGCAGGAGGATCACTTAAGCCTAGGAATTCAAGGCTGCAGTGAGCTGTGATTGCACCACTGAACTCCAGCCTGGGTGACAGAGCAAGACTTGATCTCCAAAAAAAAGAAAGAAAGAAAGATGATTCAAAGGAAATTTGAGGACTGGATATTTAAAGGAAATTTAATGAAGGAATGTTAGAGTAAGATTGTCTGATTAGATACAAAACTGGTTAATGTTCTATAAGGCAATAAATCTTAACCTTTAAGGTTATATTTTCTACAAGTCAGAAATTATTTGAATATTTATTAGACAAAAATATACAGGTTAAAATGTAACCATTCTATGTGTAAGATCTTTAATCAATAATACAGAATGGGTTGACTAAAGTACGTTCACCCTAAATCACTGAATACCCTTTGGATGGCTCAGTGCCCCATATGACTTTGGAAAGACATGATAACCAAATGTCTGCCTTATTTTCAAGTTTTGGATAGTTTTTTGACAATGCCCTATCAATTTTTCAATCTGATCCCTTTAGTTAGGAGAATTGTATTAAAATTCTGTCTATATATCTGTGTTTTTATCGCACTTAGTAGTCGTATCTTTTTTTATCTATTTAGCTGCTTGCTATGCTGTCTGTTGCACACTAGTTTATGTTTATTATGCTCTATTCGTGTCACAATTTCCCTCCTTAATCTTTTTATGCTTTTAGCCTTAAATTCCAACTTGTCTGATTAATATTGCCAATTAATTGTCTATTACATTATTTTGTCTAAAAAAGGTATCAAAAAGATACCTCTTTATAGACACTCTTATTTTTAACCATTTTATCATCACATTGTGTTAGATATTTCTTGTAAACATTATAAGGCCTTAAAAAAACTGAAGTATTTAGTTCAGCCACATTTAAGGAAGTTGTTAATTTACTGAATAATCTTCCTTCCATCCTACTTTATGTGTATTAAGACAGCCCCTTGTCATTATTCACAGTGGTTTTGTTTTACAGAGTCACTGAAAATGCTAAATAGTGAATGTTGAACCATTCCTCCTAGGAGAAATAGAGGGTTAGGTTTCTGTGACTCTCTGGGTTACATTTCATCAACCAATTAATGCATAACTTTGTCGTGGGTGTGTTTCTGCTTAAAGACACCTTATTTAATATATATCATTGACTTGTTAACATTGAACTCACAGCCAACAGCACTATAACATATGCCTGAACAAAGCTTGTCTAACATGTGTATTTTCTCCACGTGGCACATCACAGCCTCTTGCACACAGGAACAGTAGACAGCACCTCAGCACTACACTTGGGGGCCATTTTTAAGGAGATGTGAAAGTCAGAATAAAACATAGCAATGAATCTTTAAATTCAGGGTTTTATTTAGGAAGCACAGAATTGCAATTCAGAGCATACGCACAGACTTGGATGGCCTTCAGTATGTCTGAAAAACAAACAAAAGTTTGGGGGTTTTGCTAGAAAAAGCCATGATACCTATTGTTTTGAAAAGAGCTCATTGCTAGAGAAGCTTTTGGGAACTGGCAAGCTCTGATTGGTGAGTGAAGGAGGCAGATAAAACCAATCTTTGAGTCAAGGCAGTTTGTTTCAGCAGCTACTAGGTAAAACTGGTCTTAGAGTTACAACAGGCTATTTCAGCAACTGGACTTGCAGCAAATTCAATTATTAGAGCTGGTGCTATGTGCAATTATTATTGCTTTTCCCCCCAGCTCCTCAACTCTGACGTATTAAGTTGGTGCAAAAGTAATTGCGGCTTTAGCCATTAAAAGTGATGGCAAAAACAGCAATTATTTTTGCACCAACCTAATAGTTTCATATGACAAGAGTGACTCAATTTATATAATCAGTTTTCACAGAAGTCACCAGCAAAAAACACACAAAGATGACACTAAGCAGTCTGAGAAAAGAACTGTCATTTACAGTATGAGAAGTGAAACAAGAAGGTGGAGCATAGCCTTGTTCAGCCTCAGCTGGGAAAGTGCCTGTTGAGTGACTCAAATTTTTCACTGCTCTTGCGCATGTCCACAAATGATTATGAGTGCTCTCCAAGTATTGATTTTTGGGGTTACAAATAAAATTTAGTGAGTAGGTGTATTCACAAATGCAGAATCCTAGAATAATAAGGATGGACAGTAATTGTTTTCTTCCCTCTTTTTGCTTTTTCTTATTTTTGCTGGCTTCTATTTTTCCCCTTGTTAATTTGAAAATTCTATTCTACTTTTCCAGTTTATTCTCGGTTGGTTCATTTATTTTGGGGGAACACCTTTTCTTGAATATTTTCATGAAATAGCATTAGCCTCAATATTTTTCTTTTTCTGTAACAAGTGAATCACTTGATCAGGTGTGGTCCTATAGAGTCTATTTCACTAGTCTCTAGTTTCTAGTACTGGAAGGGAAGTCTAATGCCAGTTTGATTCTTTTCTCCTTTTAGGTAAGTTAAGGTAATTATCTGGATGTTGTAACAGTTTTCTCTTTATCCTTAGAGTTTAGAAATAGGTCTAGGTCATTTCTTATCCATTCAGCCCGAAAATCAACAAGTTCTTTCAATCTCCAATCTTTAGTCTCAAATCTTTCTTTGCCTCAGGACAATGGTGGTTTTAAAAATTATTATTATGCTTATTATCTCTTTCATGTCTTACTTTTTCTCCTTTGGAAGTCTTACCATTCATGCATGTTGGGTCATTAGATCTACCCTGCTAGACTGATCTTTTCCCTAATTTACATCTCTGTATCTTTGTTCTGTGCTTTAAGGTGTCCTTGAGTGTTGACCTTGATTTCCCATCCCAATCCTCTCTCTCAATTGTAGTGACTGTTTTCTCTTTCAAGTCATCTGATGAGTTGTTTAGTTGGGAAATCACATTTTTTTTACAGCTTCATAAAGTCTTTTTTTTTCCCCCTATTTACATATCTACAGGGGCTTTTTTTTTATTGTTTTTTAAATTCATGTTGTCATCTGCCTCTTTCAGCCACTGTGTCACTGGGTGTGTGTTTTGTTTGTCCCTCGTGACCTTCCTCTCTTTGCCAGCTCACTGGGTTCAGGTCTGAGGACGGGAACACCCTAAAGGACAGATGTTCTATTGAGGAAAAGGAGGGGAAAAGCTCCGTTCTAAGTAGAGATGCGGGGATGCTGCCCATCTCCTGTACAGGCACCTGGAAAAGGCTTCTCTGACCTGGGCTCTATAGGGTCTCCCAACCTCAGGAACTAGGGAACTTAGTCCCCTGGTTCAACAAATTCTTAGTTCTGGGATGGGGCGCAGGGGACCAGATATCTTTATCTAGTGCAATGTTAACCTTCCATTGGTCTCTGGGGTCCAAGCTCTCTCCAGCACTCACTTCTCAGACTTTACTTTGAGACTCCTCAGTATTTGCAGATCTGATGGGGAAGAACTACCAGTTCTGTTCTTTCTACTGCTTCCTACAACTGTTTATCTTGAGAGGAACAGAAATTCATTTGGAAGTGGAGAGAAAGGAAACCATATTCCAGTTATCATGTCCCCAGAATCACCTCTAAAGTGACTTTTTAAAAATGAAATTAACATATAAAATTGGATTTATGGAAAAGTATTAATAATATTACAAGAGGTACCTGATATTACAGAACTCACAAAGGTGATGTTTGAATGACAAAGTCTGAGAACACTGCACCAGAAAAATGTGAAATTTCCCTTCCAACTCTGGTGTTCTATTACTCTTCACAGCAGAGTTACCAGAATCTTCTCCCAACAGGGTGTGATGCGTCGCTTTAAAGAAAAAAAAGAGGAATGATAATCATGATTAAACTAGTTAAATCACTGGTTTTAATGACTTCTTCATGGTTATACAAGCCATACATCTATATCATATGTATAGCATAGGCATGGAAAGACCTCAGAATAGAGACAGATAATTTAAAAAAAGCAAGGAGGCAGGAGTTACCCTATAATGTTTTAGAAACAGTCCGGCTGAGCAATTGCAAGGACACAAAGTGATGGGGCTATTAGAGAAAGGCAGGACAGGAATTGCAGCCACGATAAGGGATTCTTCTCAAGAGGCAACCCCTCCATAAAGGCATCTGGGTGAGCGAGGGTCTGGAGCCCAATCTGCCTTTACTAGAGGGAATTACTCCCCAAATAAGAGTCCCGCATGTTTGTTTCTTTTGTTGTGTAGTATTTACACAACAATGTGTGGGTGAGGGAAGGAAGGTCAGTGTGGCACTTCTTAAAGGCCCATCTAGCACACCTATTCTTCTCAAAGCCACAGACACACACAGACCTTCAACATTCACAACCCTGGTCACTCGGGCTGCCATTGGCTCTTCAGCAATACACAGTCTGGCACTTTGTGCCGGGAGGTCTTGCCTCCATCTGCAGTGGACTCGCCCAGTTGCTCAATGTCTCCAGAAGATGCAGATGATTTCCCTAAGGGCCCAACACTACACTTAGCTGAGGACTCCCAAGAATGCCTTCCTGGCCTCAGGAAAGCTTCAGGCCCGAGGGATGATCAGAAAGGGCTTGCTTTCAGGCCACCGGCCTTACCAGTTCTGACTCATTTCTTTTAAAATAGAACGTAAAGCACAGGGAGGGGATACAGCCCATCACAGTAGTTGTAAAAGCCTGACAACCAGAGGGACGTGGTGAAGGTGAGCCCTCTCCATAGCAGCTCAGGGAGCCCATCGACTGCCCCCCACCCCACCCCTCCTGCCGAGTGGCAGGGCATGGCCGGGCTGCAGCTCTCGCTCCCAACTCCGACTCAGGACTCTAAGTGCCTGCCCCGCTTGGGTTTCCCAGACCCGGGTGGCTTATGATATTGAGCTCATCAGTCAACACCAGACGCCACTTCTTTCTAAAGTCTGCTGTGTATCCGATCGCACACTCGGTTTTGGACCCCCACACGGGCCCAGGGCCCTTGGGGGCTCCGCGCGCAACGGGATGGGCCAGCTTCAGCCTGCGCAGCACAATGGTCCGCCCTCCCCGGCTGGCGCGTGGCCCAGCCCGGGGGGTTTCAGTCGCTTCGGAGAATTCACTTATTGTTTGCAGGGCTCGGCGGCCGCCGCCTGCAGCCGGCGGGCTGCAAATCTATTCACCCTGCAGCCTGGCGTCCGGCGCTGCCGCGGCGCGTCTCCCCCGCGCACCTGCCCGGCGCCCCCTCCCTTCCCGCCCGCCATCTGTCGTCTGAGAGCCATTGTAAGCAGCCGCGCCTGGCGTCCTGGACGACACCCAAGGGGACCCGGGGCTTAGGCCTGGCGAGAGGCAAACAAGGAGGGTTTATTCCAGTCCCGTTTGGAGGTGACCTTAAGCAAAATAGCCAAGTCTGGGAGCATCCGCTTGCTCCCCGGACCTCTGGCTTTTAGCGCAGGGTTTAGGGGCCCCTCCTGGACGCAGAGTCCCAGGGTTCACAATCTGAGCCGGAGCGTCCTGCCTGGGCGTTCTGGGATGTAATCTGGCCTAGAGGAGCCCTGCAGCGGCCGCTTGCCTCCTTGAAGAGCCCCGGGAGCCCGTTTCAAATGCAGATGTTGGTTTTGTCTGCCTGCACGTCTGATCCTCCGAATTTATACCCATTGTCCGGGCCTCTTGGGATGCTGGGTTGAAAGAAAAGAGTTTCTCTTTTCTGAAACGGCAAATGCAGCCCTTTCAAGCCCCACCAGCCAGCCTGCTGCCCCCAGAAATCTGTACCCGTATTTGTTGAATATCACACACCCTCCTTTCATGTCAGTGGAAAGTTCGAAATGTTTTAATATATCCCGATCGAAAAGAAAATAAAACAAAGCTATGGTCATTGTGGAGCTTGCCTTTCAAACTACAACCTTGATCCTCAGATTCGAATCCACCCGCCTTCCTAGGTATCTAGCTCTCCAGCCTGTTTGAGAACCTTTCCTTCCGCTCATTGTGCACCCACCCCCCCCCTCCACACACACAAAAAACAAGCACATCACATCTTTTTATAGATGGGAAAGCCAGGGCCAAAAGATGAGAGGAGCTATGGACAGCTGTGAACTTTATCTCTCTGTGGATTTAAAACAAAAGAGACCTACACTCAATTTGAGCTATTACTAGCAGCCATTTCCATGCAAAGAGAAGTGTCAGGGCTCAACGGGGGAGATTTGGGGCTGGTCTCTCAGGTAAAGCTTTTCCAGACGGACATCTCAGTAGGGTTACCTGGGGCAGTAGGCCCGACTCCTGCTCAGTCTCTTGACCCTGCCACCAAGAACGGGAGTGCCAGCACCCCAGAGGCTCCAGATCCGAAGAAGCATGCTCTAACAAGGCTGGGCAGAGTTCCGTGCAGACTGGGGCTCTCCTCCTTAGAACTCTTGGTGCTTCCAGCCCATAATTCTCTATCCAAAGGGAGGCCTGGTGAGGATGAAATCACAACTGGAAGTCAGAACTGGAAATGTGGGTAGTATATTTTACCTCAGATCTCCACTCTTGGACAGAACTGGAAAAATGGGGGGGAAAATGTGCTTCTCTGCTTCCCTTTCACCATCCCCTTCAGTTCGCAGATGGGTTCTTTCTCTATATTTGTAAATATCACATATTATTCCTTCTCTCTCTCTCTCTCCTCTTTTTCTGTGTGTGAGTGTGTGTGTGTGTTTGTGTGTAACACATATACCTGTTACAGAATTCAAAAGGAACAAATGGCTATTCAGTGAAAAACAAGTCTCCTTTCCTCCCTGTTCCCAGATAGCAGTGTTTGCTTTTCTGTTCCTGCTTGGCCCCAGGAAGGCCTACGCTTCCATCTCCTGCCAGCTGTGGGACCTGGTGCAAGACTCTCTTTCTCTTTGAACCTTGGTTGCCTTCTCAGTAAAACTAGTGTAAGACTGCCTACAGCATGAGCTCATTAGGACCAAATGAGAAAAGTGTCCCAGGCCCGCTGAAATGCTGTGCACCCCTGTTATCACTATTTGACACAAAGCACTATTCTCATCCCCTCACCTTGTCTAGCAAGGGCTGAGGGACAGAATTTGAAGACCTTGAATAAGAAAAGGAAAGATTTGTCAGGTGGCAGGTAATAGGCTGTTACAATGTGGAGGAGAGCTGGAGTTAAGGGGAAAAAATGGCACAAGAGGCCGAAGGGAGGTATGTCTATCAGATTGTGCTGCACAGCAAACAACCACAAAGTGTATACAACTAGAAACATTTCTTTCAGACTTAAATGTTAGACCTAAAACCATAAAAACCCTAGAAGAAAACCTAGGCAATACCATTCAGGACATAGGCATGGGCAAGGACTTCATGTCTAAAACACCAAAAGCAATGGCAACAAAAGCCAAAATTGACAAATGGGATCTAATTAAACTAAAGAGCTTCTGCACAGCAAAGGAAACTACCATCAGAGTGAACAGGCAACCTACAAAATGGGAGAAAATTTTCGCAACCTACTCATCTGACAAAGGGCTAATATCCAGAATCTACAATGAACTCCAACAAATTTACAAGAAAAAAACAAACAACCCCATCAAAAAGTGGGCGAAGGACATGAACAGACACTTCTCAAAAGAAGACATTTATGCAGCCAAAAGACACATGAAAAAATGCTCACCATCACTGGCCATCAGAGAAATGCAAATCAAAACCACAATGAGATACCATTTCACACCAGTTAGAATGGCAATCATTAAAAAGTCAGGAAACAACAGGTGCTGGAGAGGATGTGGAGAAATAGGAACACTTTTACACTGTTGGTGGGACTGTAAACTAGTTCAACCCTTGTGGAAGTCAGTGTGGCGAGTCCTCAGGGATCTAGAACTAGAAATTCCATTCGACCCAGCCATCCCATTACTGGGTATATACCCAAAGGACTATAAATCATGCTGCTATAAAGACACATGCACACGTATGTTTATTGCCGCATTATTCACAATAGCAAAGACTTGGAACCAACCCAAATGTCCAACAATGATAGACTGGATTAAGAAAATGTGGCACATCTACACCATGGAATACTATGCAGCCATAAGAAATGATGAGTTCATGTCCTTTGTAGGGACACGGATGAAATTGGAAATCATCATTCTCAGTAAACTATCGCAAGAACAAAAAACCAAACACCGCATATTCTCACTCATAGGTGGGAATTGAACAATGAGAACACATGGACACAGGAAGGGGAACATCACACTTCAGGGACTGTTGTGGGTTGGGGGGAGGGGGGAGGGATAACATTGGGAGATATACCTAATGCTAGATGACGAGTTGGTGGGTGCAGTGCACCAGCATGGCACATGTATACATATGTAACTTACTGCACATTGGGCACATGTACCATAAAACCTAAAGTATAATAATAATAATAATAATAATAATTACAATAAAAGAAAAAAATAAATAAATAAATAAATAAAATAGAATAAAATAAAAAATTTATTCTAGAATGAAGAATTTCCCTGGTTTCTGAAAGGGAGCTTCTAAATCCTTGGAATTTCCCGAGTGATAGGAGTGTGTGTTATTCACACACTCTGCCCCCGCCTGAGTTTATGTTAATGAGGTGACTTGGGATGGGAGCTGGCCATGCCAGAAATTCCAACCATGTGATTACAGGGTTGGAGCTTTGAGCCAGGGGATATCAGCCCACCCTGTGGGGTGGGGTAGGGTGGGAGGCTGGAGACTGAGTTCAGTCACATGGCCAACGATTCACTGAATAACATCTATGATGAAATCCCAATAAAAATTCTGGACACTGAGGCTTGAGGGAGCGTCCTGGTTGGTGAACACAGAGGTGTGCCAGATTCTATGGGGACAGAGCCTGGAACCTGTGCATTTGGGACCCTCCCCTGAGGCCTTGCCCTATGTGTCTCTTTGTTTGGTTGGTCCTGATTTGTACTCTTTATAATAAAACTGTAATTGCAAGTAAAAAAAAAAAAAAAAAAAAAAAAAAAACATTTCTTTCTTGCTCAGCATTTGCAGGCCAGCTGCAGCTCTGCTTGAGACTGTGGATTTGTGGGGTGGCTGGGACAGTTCTGTTGATGTGTCTTATTCAGTGACTGTGCTGAGCTCCCTCAGGTGTGTTCTGACAATGGCAGAGGCATGAACTGCCAAGCCAAACTACACAAGTGTCACATCTGCTAACATCCTATTGACCGAATAAGTCACGTGGCCCAATCCAAAGTCAAAGAGGGTAATGTTCACTCCATCCACCATGAAATAGTGGCAAAGGTATGTATTATCAGGGAGCAAAGAATTGGGAGCAATATTTCAATCTGTCTTCTCTACATTCCCCATCCCCATAGCTTTAAACACCATGCATTTGCTAAGGATTCCCTAACTTACATTCCAGTCCACAGCTGTCCCTTAAGTTCCAAGCAGTCTCGAGTTCCCACAGCACTCTCTTCCTCCAATATCTCCACTCGCACATCTCACACACTTCTTCAAATAGAAGTCTTGGTTCCGTACCCCTAACCCAAGCCTGATCTCATCAGTGGCCCCTCCTTCCACCCACTTGCTCAAACCAGAGGCAAAGGATCACCTTTCACCCACCGTCTCCCTCACCATCCACACCACGTTCAGCCCACACAGAGGATGCTGCCTTCAGAATGTGCCTCTCCCTGGCCAAGTCCCCAGCACCTCTCCCACCTACAGGTGGCTGCTGTAGCTTCTTGACTGCTCCCCTTGCTTCTGCACTTGCTTGCTTCATGCTTTTCTCAACACAGCCAGAGCAATACTCATGAGTGAAAGGCCAAGCCATGTCACTCATCTGCTCCAAACCTCTGACGGCTGCCATCTCAGAAAAAACTTGAAGTCCTTATGGTGCTCTGCAAGGCCCTACATAACCTGCCTTTGATGCCCTAACTCTCTGACTTCCCTCCCTAATACTCTGGCCCTCACATGGTCTGCTCCAGCCACACTGCCCTCCTTACGGCTCTGCAAACACCAGCAGGCACACACTGGCCCCAGAGCCTTTGCATTGACTGTTCCCTCTCCCAGAAGTGCTCTTCCCCCAAATATTTGTACTGCTAGTGCTCTTTCTGAGGAAAACTTCCTCTAGTCACCTTATCTAAACATCACCCCTGACTCAAACTTTCAGATCCCCATACTTACCACTGTCAAACATATGATACAATTTACTTGTTTATTTTGCTTATTTTCTGTGTCTAGTAGAGATAATGTATGCTCCATGTTGGGTGACCACCCCGGTTTGCCCACGGCTGTCCTTATTTTAGCACTGAAATTACTATGTCCCAGGAAATTCCCGGAAAACTGGGATGATTGATCACTCACAAGGACAGAGATTTTTCTGTTTTGCTCACTACTTTATTTCTCTTCCTGGTGCTTAGCACATTGCCTGGCACTCATTAAATAGTGGTTGAATGAATGAATTAGCAGTAAAAATGATCACCTGAAAATTTAAATCAGCTCATATCTGTCCTATGCTAAAAATTAATTGATGGCTCCATGTTGCACTTGAAACACAATCTAAACTCCTTACTTTGGTGTATTAGTTCATTTTCATGCTGCTGATAAAGACATACCCAAGACTGGGCAATTTACAAAAGAAAAAGGTTTAATGGACTTACAGTTCCATGTGGCTGAAGAGGCCTCACAATCATGGCAGAAAGTAAAGGACACATCTCACATCGTGGCAGACAAGATAAGAGAGCTTGTGCAGGGAAACTCCCCTTTATAAAACCATCAGATCTCATGAGGTTTATTTACTGTCACGAGAATAGCACAGGAAAGACCCGCCCCCATGATTCAATTATCTCCCAGTGGGTCCTTCCCACAACACGTGGGAATTATGGGAGCTACAATTAAAGATGAGATTTGGGTGGGTACGCAGCCAAACCATATCACTTGGCCTCCAAAACTGCATCTCTTAGTCCTTTTCTGCAACATTTCATACCTCCACTTCCTCCACTCTTGTTAGGCTCTGGGCCATCTGACCTCCTTCTAGCCTCTTCATGAACACCTACCCTCATAACAGCTCTAGGTCTTTGCTGTTGCTGTTTTCTTGGCTTCCCTTAGAGGCACCTGCTTATCCTTCAAGATTCAGTTCAATCAGTGTGTCCTCAGAGAGGCCTTCCCAGGATTTCTGGTCACAGAGGCTTCCTCCAGTGGCTACAGCTGCTCACCCAGTGTATTTCCTGCGTAGCCTCATCACTAATTATACTCACCCCTGTTTATCTGTATGCTTGTGTATTTATTACCTGTTGCCCACAAGGGCAGGAGCCTTGTCTGCCCTGTTCTCTACCACAGCACCACCCCCTAGAACACAATGAGTTCTCTCCCACATCTGCTGGAGCAATGTCTTGTGGTCAGGGATGGAGGAGGGTGTTGGAAAGATTTCATGCACAGAGTGAGGAGCTAATTTCGCTGAGCACCAAATGGGCTCTTTGGACAGTGAAGGAATTCCTTGTGCATTTTCAAGGAAGATATCTGTAATAAAAAATTATATTTTCCATTTATTCAGTACTTAACATGGGCCAGGCATAGTGCTAAGCACCTTCTATACATCACCTCATTTAATCCCCACAATAATCTCATTATTATCTCCACTTTCAGCTATGAAAACTAAATGTAAAATACACTGTCCACTAACTACCTAATATCCATTCTTCACATCTTCTTTGTTAATAGAGTCCTGGCTTTGTGTAGGGTGAGAATGTGTCCAGCCCTGAGTAATGGATTACAATAATCCTGTTCCCTGCATTCCCAGACTCCCTTGCAGCTAGGAGTGGCCATGTGAGCCTATTCTGGACAGTGTGAAAGAAGTGGAGTCTGTTGAGGGACAAGGTGTTCTAAGAAAGCTTCCATTTCTCCCACATCTTTCTTCCTAACTTGTGGTGTTGTGTTGTCTGGAGCCCTGGCAGCCATCTTCTAACCAGGAGAAAACAAGCTCCATGGTGAAAGACATCAGACTAAATATTGCAAACCAGAAAAAGAGAAGTTCTTTCCTATTCTGGTCACATTGCTAACCAGCTGAACCAACACCAGAAACCACCTCCAATCTTTTTGTTGCATGAATGAAATAAGTCCCTATTTGTCTAAGCTACCATTAGCCAAATTTTCTGTCACTTGCAAGTGAAAACATTCCTAACTAATAGATTGGGTTTCAGATAACTTTGGAAAGAATCAAACCTAGAGAGGAAGAATTCTGTCTGAGATTGTGACTTGTGGAAGTCCAGCAGTATAATGACTGGAATTTATGCCCACATTTTGTTATGGTGATTGATACCGAAGACAGATGCTGAAGCCATTACTTTTGAGACTACCTCAAAGGGAGAAGAGGATAAAGGTCATATTCACTGCTGACCAGGATGTTATGGTGGATTTCCAAAAGTGACAGAAGGAAATCTATAGGAAAGGTTCAGTTTAAAATGCAAGGTTTTGCATTCTGACAAGGTATAAAAGAACCAACATTTTTCAGCATTTACTGTGCTCAAGCACCATGTCAGAATTTTTACCGTATCAGCCCATTTGAACTTCCCAATCGCCTTGCAATGCAGAAATTAACATCTCCACATTGCAGAGGAGTGAACTGAGGCCTGGGAAAGCAGTAAAGAAAAATAGCTAAGAGCTACAGAATCAAAGCAATCCTACCTAAAAGCCCAGCGGGGTTTTTTTTTTAAATAAATTGAAAAGTTGATCCTAAAATCCATATGGAAATAGGAAGGGCCTAGAATACCCAAAAACAACCCTGAAGAAGAGGTTAGAAGTTAGAGGACTAACATCTGATTTCAAAAATTATTATAAGGCTACCATAATCAAAACAACATGGCATTGCTCCAAAGGTAAACAAATAAATCAGTGAAACAGATATATTCAATATATAGTGATTTTCTTTCTTTTGGATATATACCCAATAGTGGAATTGCTGGGTCACGTGGTAGCTCTATTTTCAGTTTTTTGAGAAACCTCCCTACTGCTCTTCATAGTGGCTATACTAATTTACATTCCCACCAATAGTGTATGAGGGTTCCCCCTTTCTCTACATCCTGGCCAGCATCTGTTATTCCTTGTCTTTTTGATAAAAGCCATTCTAACTGGGGTGAGATGGTATCTTATTATGGTTTTGATTTACATTTCTCTGATAATTAGTTATGTTGTGCATCTTTAAATATTCTTGTTAGCCATTTGTATGTCTTCTTTTGGGAAATATCTATTTGGATATCATACATTTTTTATTCAGATTATTTGTGGTTTTTTACTAGGATGTTTGAGCTCCTTATATATTCTGGTTATTAATCCCTTGTCAGGTGGATAGTTTGCAAATAGCTTCTACCATTCTTTGGGTTATCTCTTCACTTTATTAATTATTTCCCATGCTGTGCAAAAGCTTTTTAGCTTGATGTACTATTATTTGTCTAGTTTTGCTTTTGTTGCTTGTGCTTTTGATGTCTTGCACAAAAAATATTTGCCCAGACCAATATCATGGAGCTTTTCCCCCAACGTTTTCTTCTAGTAGTTTCATACTTTCAGGTCTTAGATTTAAGTCTTTAATCCATTTTGATTTGATTTTTGCATATGGTGAGAGTTAGGGGTCTACTTTCATTCTTCTGCATATAATTATCCAGTTTACCCAGCACCATTTCTTGAAAAGACTGTCCTTTCTCCATTCTATGTTCTTGGTGCCTTTGTGAAAAATGAGTTGGCTGTAAATCCATGGATTTATATCTGGGTTCTCTACTCTGTTCCATTTACCTATGTGTCTGCTTTTATTCCAGTATCATACTGATGTAGTTACTATAGCTTCATAGCGTATTTTGAAGTCAAGTAGTTTGATTTCTCAGCTTTGTTCTTTTTGCTCGGGATTGCTTTGGCTATTCAAGGTCTTTTGCGGTTCCATGTAAATTTTAGCGTTGTTATTTCTGTTTTTGTGAATGTTGTCATTGGTATTTTGATAGGGATTGCATTGAATTTGCAAATCCCTTCGTGTAGTATTGTCATTTTAACAATATTAGTTCTTCCAATCCATGAAGGTGGAATATTTTTCCATTTTTCCATTTTTTAATGTCTTCTTTAATTTCTTTCATCAGTGTTTTATAGTTTTCCCTAAAGAGTTAGTTCTTTCATATCTTCGGTGAAGTTGATTCCTAAGTATTTTTTATTTTTTGTAGCTATTGTAAATAAGATTATTTTCTTGATTTCTTTTTCAGATTGTTGTCAGCATATATAAATGCTACTAATTTTTGTATGCTGATTTTATATCCTGCAATTGTATTGAGTTCTTTTATCAGTTTTTTGGTGGAGTCTTTGTGTTTTTCTGTATATATAAAATCACGTTGTCTGCATACAAGGCTAATTTGACTTCTTCCTTTCCAATCTGGATGCCCTTTATTTCTTTCTCTTGCCTAATTGTTCGGGCATGAACAACTGATTTTTTCGACAAAGGCTCAAAAGTAATGCCGTAGAGAAATCATAGCCTTTTCAACAAACAGTGCTGGAATAATTGGAAAAGCATATGCAAAACAGAGACTACAACAAAGAAGAAGAGGAGGAGCAAGAGGAGGAAGAAAAAAGAACCTGGGCAGGGTGCGGTGGCTCACACCTGTAATCCCAGCACTTTGGGAGGCTGAGGTAGGCGGATCACCTGAGGTCTGGAGTTTGAGACCAGCCTGGCCAACACAGAGAAACCCCATCTCTACTAAAAATATGAAAATTAGCCTGGTGTGGTGGCGGGCACTTGTAATCCCAGCTACTCCAGAGAGTGAGGCAGGAGAATCACTTGAACTCGGGAGGTGAAGGTTGCAGTTAGCCAAGATGTCACCACCGCACTCCAGCCTGGGTGACAGAGTGAGACTCAGTCAAAAAAACAGAGAGAGAAAGAAAGAAAGAAAGAAAGAGAGGGAGGGAGGGAGAGAGAAAGGAAGGAAGGAAGAGAGAAAGAAAGGAAAGAAAAGAAAAGAAAGGAAGGAAGGAAGGAAAGAAAGAAGGAAAAGAAAGAAAAAAAAGAAAGAAAGGAAAGAAAAGAAAAGAAAGAAAGAAAGGAAAGAAGGAAAGAAGGACTTGGAGTCACTCTTTTTGCCATTAATACAAATTAACTCAAAATGGATCATAGATCTTAATGTAAGAGCTAAAGCTACACAACTCTTAGAAGAAAACATAGGAGTAAATATTCACGACCTTGTGTCGGTGATCGGTTTCTTAGATACAACACCAAAAGCATAGTCCATAAAAGAATAAGTGGATAAGTTGGACTTCATCAAAATTTAAAACTTTTGCTCTTCAAAATACACTATTAAGAGTACAAAAAAGACAAGCCACAGCTGAAAGAAAACATTTGCAAAGTATATGTCTGATAAAGGACTTCTGTCCAGAATACAGAAAGAATTCTTAAACTCAACAATAAGAAAATAAAGAACCCAATTTGAAAGGGGGACACGGACAAAATATTTGAACAGATACTTTGCCAAGAAGATGTAAGGTTGGCAAATAGGCACATGAAAAGATGCCCAACAGCGTGAGCCACTAGGGAAATTCAAATTAAAACCACAATGAAATACTACCACACATCATTTAGAATGGCTGAAATTAAGATTTACTTATACCAAGCATTGGTGAGTAGGCAGAGGCAGTGATACTCTCATATGTTGTGGGTGAAAACGTAAAATAGTACAACCAGTTCAGAAAGCCGTTTGGCAGTTTCTTTAAACGTTGACGTATGCCTACCATATTAACCAGCCATTTCTTTCCTGGGTGACTATTCAAGGAAAAAGGAACTATATATCCATACAAATATTTGAATATGAATGTTCCTAGGAGCTTTATTTGTAATAGTAATGATTCTGGAAAAAAAGCCAAATGTCCATTAAAAGAGAAATGAGTAAACAAACTGTGCTCCATCCATACAATGCCATACTACCTAGCAATAGAAAGCGATGAACTATTGATACACACGACATGGATGACTCATCAAGGGAATTGTGCTAAGTGAAAAAAAAAAAAACAGACAAAAAAAAAGAGCCTACTGAATGATTCCACTTACATAAACGTTTAAACAAGGTAAACTAATCTATAAGAACAGAAAGCAGATCAGCGATTTCCGGGGGATGGGGTGGGGGAGAAGGGTGGAAGGCAAGGACTGAAATGCTGAAATTAACAAATTGTTACATGTAGTTTATTATATGTCCATAACAGTAAATAAGACTTGTTTTTTGTTGCTGTTGTTTGTTTGTTTGTTTTCAAACGGAGTTTCACTCTTGTTGCCCAGGCTGGAGTGCAATGGCATGATCTCAGCTCACTGCAACCTCCGCCTCCTGGGTTCAAGTGATTCTCCTGCCTCAGCCTCCCAAGTAGCTGGGATTACAGGCATGTGGCACCACACCCGGCTAATCTCTACAGACGGGATTTCGCCATGTTGGCCAGGCTGGTCTCAAACTCCTGACCTCAAGTGATCTGCCCGCCTGGGCCTCCCAAAGTGCTGTGATTACAGGCGTGAGCCACCGCGCCTGGCCAAGACTGTTTTGTTTGGTTTGGTTTGGTTTGGTTTGGTTTGGTTTGGTTTGGTTTGGTTTGGTTTGGTTTGGAGACGGAGTCTCGCTCTGTTGCCCAGGCTGGAGTGCAGTGGCGCAATCTCGGCTCACTACAAACTCCGCCTCCTGGGTTCACGCCATTCTCCTGCCTCAGCCTCCCGGGTAGCTGGGACTACAGGCGCCCGCAACCATGCCCAGTTGATTTTTGTATTTTTAGTAGAGACGGGGTTTTGCCGTATTAGCCGGGATGGTCTCAATCTCCTAAACTCGTGATCTGGCCGCATTTAAAAAATACCCAAGAGCACACAAGGGGTCAGTGGGGAAGCCAGGGTCCTTACCAGATCTCCAGAGCTCAGGAGCACAAGCTCAGGCCACGGTCGTGGGCTGCCTCTCAGATGGCCTAAGTCTGTTGGCAGGGGCTGTGTGTGAAAACTGTGGATGGAATAGCTGGAATTCTTTACATAAATGCCAGGAAATCCAGGGGCTTCTGGGTACCATATGAAAATATAAGAGAGAAAAAGAGGCTCATTTTGTGAGAAAAATGAAGGATACTTTATGGGTTCATGGAGCCATGGAAACATCCCTGCCAGCCCTTCTTCTTGGTGCTTATTGGGGCTGGGTGGGTGTTGGGAAGAGCAAACCCCAGTTCTGCCTGCACTTTCCAGCCAGGTTCTCACACAGAAGCAGTCCATGGTGCCCACTGAGGCTGGCAGGAGGGCAGCAGGGGAGAGGGGCCATCCATGGGCATCCAGGGAGGTGAGGCTCAAGCTGCACAGAGGTGCAGGGCAGCAGAAGCCCCAAACTCAGAGAGTGGGAAGTTACACTGCTGGGCGGAGTCAGAGCAGGAGCACAGAGGTTCTCCTGAAGGAGGCTGGTGTCACCTGCAGCTTTCCCTAGTGCCCAAGCTGAGGTGAGGGTGTTCCCCACAAGAGAAAGCTATTCTTGGCAGGTAAAGACATACTCATACCTCACACAGCTACCCTGGTTGTGGGCATGGTAGCAAATTGACTGCTGGTTCTGCTAACCAGTTCAAACTCTGTCAGCAGAGCTCGTCACTTTGTAACCAGCCCTGGACCATATTATCTACTCCTTCTTCCGTTCAACAGATATTTATTGTGCCAGGCACTCTTGTAGCCTCTGGAAATCCTGGCCCCCATAGCTAACACTCCAGTGAGGAGAACAGACCATATGCAAGATACATAAGTGAATATACAGTGTCTCAGGTGTTGGTAAAGTGTGGTGGAGAAAAATAGAGTTGGGACAGGAGACAAAGAGACAGGAAGGGGTATAGACAGAGCTGGGAGGGACAGGGAAGGAAGTCACACGAAGTTCTAGTGTGACCCTGCTCTTCTTTTGTCTATGATGGTTTTCCCCTAATCTTGTAGCCGACAACAAAGAATCAGGGTGCACTTTGTTGCTCCCCTGCGGTATCCAAGAGCCCAGAGATGAGCTAATATCACCAGAAATGAGCACTTTCCTCATCTCCCTTCCAAAAGCCAGTCCTGCTAATCCTACCTCCTAACCTTAGAAAGGTCCTATCCAGAAGTCTGTCATTAGTCTACCTTCTGTGTATTCAGGTCTGCTTCTCCACACATGATCACGCTTCAAAAATTCCCATGGCCCCGCCTCTTCTCCTGTGTTCCTCACCTATCATGCCCTCCTCCTACTCAAACACTTCACACTCAAAGGTGAAACGCTAACCCATCCATTTCCAGAATCCCTCCTTGCCCACATCAGCCCTGTGGACCTCTCTTCCTGATCTCTGATAGCACAGTATATCTGAGCCCCATGATTGAGGCAGTGGTCTCCTGACTGTTGATTTGGTGCCTCCAGCCATCCTGGTTGTGCCTCCTGTGTTTTCATCTCTTCTGTGTCCCTGAAATGCAAGTTCATCTGAGCAAACAAAAGGTACACCACAGATATAGCTCATTTCTGCCTTAAAAACAAGGCTTTGCTTTGTCTAAATGTTCTCCTCTCCATCTGAGAAATGAAAAAGGTTTGGAAAATTCCAGCATGGGAGGGTTCAGCCTTATTTGAGTTGTGCAAGTGGGAAAAAATGTGCTTTTCCCAAAATTAAAAAAATTTCCCCAGCCTTTCCTCTGAAAGCAATTCACAAACCTCTGAGCCCAGTATGTAAGCTTGCCAGTTTCTTCACCTCTCTGAGGAATGAATTGTCCTCCCATTTGTATGTCATGGGCACGCATGCATTTGTGGGCAAAAAAGGGGAATGGAATCAGAGTGGAAGTTAACCAATCTTGAAAATGAAGCATGTGACAAGTGGAAAAGGCAAGCTCTTTGATGCCCAAGTCCCCTGGCTTTCCAGTATACAAAAGAACCCACTGCTCAACAACAGTAACCCCTGACTGTTTCTATTCTTCCTCTCCATCTATCCCAGTGTTTCTTCTTTCTGATGAAGGCAGCTGCCATGTTGTGAGATGCCTTGTGGAGAAGCCCATGTGTCAAGAAACTGAGGGTGGGCTTGGCATGATGGCTTATACCTATAATCCCGGCAGTTTGGGAGGCCATGGCGGGTGGATCACTTGAGGTCAGGAGTCCAAAACCAGCCTGGCCAACATGATAAAACCCTGTCTCTACAAAAAAAAAAAAAAAAAAAAAAATTTGCTGGGTATGGTGGTGTGTGCCTGTGATCCCAGCTACTCGAGAGGCTGAGGCATGAGAATCACTTGAACCTGGGAGACGGAGGTTGCAGTGAGCCAAGATCACACTGCACTCCAGCCTGGGTGACAGAGCAAGAATTCATCTCAAAAAAAAAAAAAAAAGAAAGAAAAGAAAAGAGAAGAAAAGAAACAGAGGGTGGCTTCTGGCCATTCAGTGAGGACCTGAGGCCCTCGGTCCAACAGCCTGCAAGAAACTGAATCCTGTCAACAACCATGTGAGCTTGGAAGAAGATACTCCCACATTTGAGTCTCCAGATGAGACTGTGGCTACAGCCAGTGCTTTGCTGGTAACCTTGTGAGAGATGCTGAGCCACAGGACCTAGCTAAGTGGCATCCAGATTTCAGATCCATGGTAACTGTAAGTTAGTAAACATTGTTGTTTTAAGCCACTAAGGTTTGGGGTAATTTGTTATGAAGCAATAAATAACTCATATGCCAACTATGTGCCAGGCACTATTCTTGGCTCTGGGGACAGAGCGAGGACAAAACATACAGCATCTTTGTGCTCACATAGTCGACAGCTAATGAGGGAAAGCAGATGATAAATAAAGCATGTCGACCACTTTAGTGTCCCCCAGAATTCATGTATTGGAAACTTAGTCTCCAATACAACAGTACAGGGAGGTGGGGTCTAATGGGAGGTGTGTAGGTCATGAGGGCTCCACCCTATGAGTGAATTATTGCTTGTAGGCTGGGAGCAGTGGCTCATGCCTGTAATCCCAGCACTTCGGGAGGCTGAGGCTGGCGGATCACGAGGTCAGGAGATCGAGACCATCCTGGCTAACATGGTGAAACCCCATCTCTAAAAATACAAAAAAACCCCATCTCTAAAAATACAAAAAATTAGCTCGGCGTGGTGGCACGTGCCTGTAGTCCCAGCTACTAGGGAGGCTGAGGCAGGAGAATTGCTTGAACCTGGGAGGTGGAGGTTGCAGCGAGCCGAGATCATGCCATTGTACTCCAGCCTGGGTGACAGAGCGAGACTTTGTCTCAAAATAAATAAATAAACAAATAAGGCTTGCAGATGTGGATTCACTCTCTCTTGCCCTTCTACCTTCCACCATATGGAGACACAGTAAGAAGGCCCACACCAGAAGCCAGAGCCTTGATCTTGGACATCCCAGACACCAGAACTGTGAGTAGTAAATTTCTGTTCTTTATAAATTACCTAGTCTAAGATATTCTGTTATAGCAGCACAAATAGAGTAAGATAGTGACAGAGAAAAATAAAGCAGTGAAGGGACCTGGGGAACTGCCAGGGTTTAAGGGTGAGTGGTGAGGTGGGGGTGATAGTGGTTGTAGCTTGAAATAGGGTGAAGAGGAAAGACCTCTCTGAGAAGGTAGCATGGAGCAGAGACCTGCAAGTGAAGGAGTGAGCCATGAGCTATCTAGGGAAAGAGTGTTACAGACAGAAGAAACAGTCTAGAATGAGTGTTTGTTTTACTTAGCAAAACAAAATTTAGAGAAGGAAACTCTCTTGGCTCCTCCGTTTAGCCTGTAGAAAAAAAATAACTAAGCACTAGCAGCTCACCAAAAATGCATTCTAACTTCCCTCCTGCCCACAGAAAGAGTCAGAACTCAGACAGAGATAAGCTGTGTTTCCGTTTTCTTTCTTTCCTACATCCTCAATATAGGCAGTTACACACCTTGGCAGGTGGGACCTCTGTGATTTTGAGGTGGGGAAAGAAGCAGTCTAATGCCTTCTTGTCCTACCATTTACCTTGGTGTGGTTTTCCTGCTTGAGTTGGAGTAGAGAATGTAGGGATCAGGGAGCTGGGGCCACAAGCTACAGGAATACCATCTGGAGAACACTTGCATGGCCCAGCTCACTCTGGGATCCTTGGGTCCACCCATTCACATTGGGCCAGACCCCAACAGGGGTCTAAGAAATCCAGCCAGGACCGCTCTGGCTGCCCAGAGATGGTCAGAACCAGGGACACTGATGACCACTCACTTCTATCCACACAGGCCTGAGGCTTATCTGAGGAATTCAAGGAGACAGCAGTTTCCAAAAGAGTTGCCCTTGAAAAACGTAGGCCTAAGAAAGTTATTCTATTGTGTAAGTGAGAAGGGAGAGTTTGGGTTGGCCCACTGATCCTCCTTCTCCACACCACCGTGCTCAGAGTGAGGCTGGACATTGAGATTCTGACACCACAGCTACCTAGGGGAAAATCTGATTTGTGAGAGGAATGGCCAAGAGCAGCTCCCCTTCAGAAATTGGACCAGAGCCAGATCTGACTCTTTGGCCTAAGTCAGAATCAAATAGCTGCCTGTGACTTCTGCCAAACACTGGCTTGACTTGATGCCTCTCACGCCCAAGAAAAAAGGGATGTGAACTTTCCATCCAGCTCACGTCCTCCAGCTCTTCACAGTGTCCTACCTTGGAACGCAGGGTACTCTGCTTCTTTGCAAACAGCAGAGAAGGTTGCAATAAAGATCTTTCCTAGCCAACAAAAATGGGAAGCTTTTGTTACCATCTAGATATAGGAAACACTCACAGAGCAAAAGGGAAATGACCCCAAATGGAAGCACGGAGATGTAGGAAGGAATAGAAAGCAATAAAAAGGGTCAATAGATGAGAAATTCCAAATGATTTACTCTTTACAATATGTAAAACAACAGTAATAATATTTTGTGAGCTTTAAAATATATATAGAACTAGGCTGGGCGCTGTGGCTCCCACCTGTTATCCCAGCACTTTGGGAGGCCAAGGCTGGTGGATCACTTGAGGTCAGGATTTCAAGGCCAGCCTGGCCAACATAGCGAAACTGCATCTCCACTAAAAATACAAAAATTAGCCAGGCATGGTGGTGCACTTGTAATCCCAGCTACTTGGGAGGCTGAGGCAGAAGAATCGCTTGAACCTGGGAGGCAGAGGTTGCAGTAAGCCAAGATCATACCACTGCACTCCAGCCTGGGTAACAGAGAGCAAAACTCAGTCTCAAAATAAAATAAAATATATATGGAATTAAAATACATGACAAGAACAGAAAAGATGGGAGGAGAGTGAGTTAAAGTGTTCTTGAGTCTTTACATTGCCCTGGAATTGGCAAAAGTATTAATTTATATTAGACTTTTTGTTGTTGAGACAGGCTCTCTCTCTGTTGCCCTGGCTGGAGTGAAGTGGTGCAATCACGGCTCGCTGCAGCCTCCACGTCCAGAGCTCAAGCAATCCTCCCAATTAGTCTCCTGAGTAACTGGGACTATAGGCATGCACCACCACACCCAGATCATTTTTTTTTATTTTTTGTAGAGACAAGGTCTCCCTGTATTGCCCAAGCTGGTCTCAAACTCCTGGGCTCAAGCAGTCTTCCCTCTGTGGCCACTCAAAGTGCTGGAATTATAGGCTAAGACTTTAATAAGTCAAGGCTACATGTTGTAATCTCTAGAGTGACCATGGAAAAAATAGGGAAACTATAACTAATAATCTAAATGGGTTGGAATAATAAAAATACTTCATCCACAAGAAAGTAAGAAAGAAAGAAAACAAAATATGTAAAATCAATAAAAGACAAACAGTAAGATAGCAGATTTGAACCCTAATATATTAATAATTCACTAAATATAAATGGGCTAAATGTCCCAATTAAAATCAAAGATTGTCAGACTGGATCTTTTTTAAAGGAAACTAACTCAGGACACCCTTTTTCCTGCTCCGCTTAACCTTAGCCCTCTTACTGCTTGAAGGCTGACTTGATAGCTGGAAGTGCAGTGGTTATCTTACAACTATCAGGCTAAGTCTAGATGCTGTGGGCAAAGAAAGGAGGAATAGAAAGACAAAAAGAGCCTGGGACACTAAAGATGCTGTGGAGCTGCCACACCAGTCCCAGTACCCACCTGCAGGCTTCATGCATTATGGAAGAAAAATGAATCCCTGACTTAAGTTTAAGCCACTGTTAGTGTGGTATCCAATATTCATGGCCAAACATGATTCCTACTATACAAGGCTTAGGACATTACATCGCAAAACCCACTGATTGTTTGATACTAACCTTACCCCATTTAAATCCACCGGGTTACGTTCCACCTACAACTGATAATAATCACAGTGTGACCACACTGCAAGAGATGAGACCACTGGACCAATCAGACCACAAAAGAGTTTAGCAGACTGGGACCAGCCACACGCATATCCTGTGAGTGCCCACTTCTCAGACTCAGAGGGATATTGCTAGGGTACTTTATAAGAACCTTAAATGAGTTAGGGGGAAAAAGTGGCTTCCTGTAGGCAGCCACCAATCAAAAAGTTATATGGATCATCCCATGACAAAAACGTCCAAGAGTTAATTTCACTCCTTCAGCAAATTTTTATAGAGCACTCACTATGTGTCAAACATTGTTCTAGCCACTGGGGACACAGACACAAACAAAACAGGCAAAACTACCTGACTTTGTGCTGTTTACATTACAGTGGGGAAGACAAACAATAAAACAATAAATAAGTGAGATAAATAATATGTAGAATGGTAGTAAGTCAGTGGAGGAAAAAAAATGGGGAAAAAAGGACAGGGACTAGAGTATGTTATAATTTAAATAAGGTGATCAGGGAAGGTTGTGCTAAAGGATGATGTTGATAAAAGACCCAAGGGAGTGAATAATAGACAAAGACAGGGACAGAAAGCTTCAATCTTCTCATCCCAAAGCAAGAGGAGAGATTCCCAGAGAACATGACTCATCCTCATGAACAGCTTTGGCAGAGGGTGCTCCTGGCTCAGAACTGCCCTTGAGTCTTAGTGAGGGAAACCTGGCACATGGGAGGTCCCACTGCAGTGGAGAGAGGTGAGAATTTAAAGAACTGCTCCATGAGAAGCTAATTATTGAGCACGTGCTGGACACCATTAGATATACAACAACTTTATCTATGAGCTAAGTTCTATTACAATGCTTATTTTGCACAAGATGAGAGTGAGGCTCATCTTTTTGTTCTGGGTGGCAAAGCCAGTTAGAGAGGAGAGAAGTTTTCCTGAGTTGTTCTCAGCACCTTACAATCCCCCACCCTAGCCCCATCCCACCATCTCTAAGTGACTGCTTATCAGCCTAACATGCAGGCAATAGTAGGAATAGAAGAGAGTACCTTCAGCTCAGAAGTAAAAAGAAAGGACCCTAGGAAGAGTTGGTTCCTCTTGGGAGCCCTGGGCTGAGCATTCCTCCTCTTCTGACTATGCCATTGAGAGGGGCTGTGTGGGCCCGGGGGTGGGTGGCAGCCGCAAGTGTGGGGGAAAATGAGCTGGCCAGGTCTCCAGTACGAAAGGCTTTGCAGTTGCAGACACCAAGGGCTCTCTCCCCTTCCCCCATCCCATTCTACCCCTCCAACTCACTCTCCATCCCAGGACCTTCCTTCCTTAGCCATCGTTCCTCACGGAAATGAGGCGGCGAGGAAGACGCTGTCTTGGCACCACCTCCCAAGGGAGCAGGTCTGGAATGTGCTGGGGACATTAGATCTCCCAGGGAACACCAGCTGGAGTCTGACTGCTCAGCCACTCCAGTCTGCTGGCTATAAGCAGGACAGCCACCAGTACGGGGTGGAGACTGGACCCCAGCATGTGTCAGGACATGAAGACATACGACTAGGGCTGATCCTGGGTTTCAGATGCTCCCCAGGGCTCCAATCCCCTGAATGGCGGGAAGGGAGGGAGAGCAAACGAATTCCCCAGTAAGTGTGCAGGGAAGAGACTGTGTTCTCTCTCTCTTTCTCTTTCCCCATTAATCATGTGCTTTTTTAGTGCCTGGTACCAGGATAGTATTTACATATGTTATGTTGTTTCATTTTCATAACAGCCCTGTGAGGGAAAATCCATCTCATAAAGGAGGGGCTGAGGCACAGAGAAGTGAGTGATCACATGCTCGAGATGACACACCACCAGGGTTGACTGAGGCAATGACCCTGGCTCTTAACTACTGTGGCAGAGTCTTTCTCTCTCGCCTCTCCCTCCATTTGCCCCTTCCTGATCTGTTATTCTTCCCTCCATCTTTTTCCTTTCTTCCCTTTATTCTCTTCCCGCCTCCCTTTCTTCTTTGTATTCATGATCCAATAAATATTTATGTCAATGTTACATGCCTGGCACTGTGCCTGGCACTGGGAATAAAGCAAAGTCCCTCCTGATCAAGGTGACATTCAGTTGAGGGTAGATTGACCATAAAGAAACAATCCCACACATAAATAATTAGTTGCTGATGAAATGACTTGTTTCTATGCAGAGAACAGGAAGAGTGGTGTGCCAGAGAGTGCCCGAGGCTGGGGGTGTTTTAAGCTGGGTGGTCATGGGGGCCTCTCTGAGGAGGCAATGTGTGAGATCAGACATGAAGGAAAAGAAGGCACCAGCCACGAGAAGATGTGGAGCCAGAGTTCTAAGGGTGGGAACAGCAGTTGCAAAAACCCTGGAGTGGGCAGGATCTTGGCAGGGTTGGGGTCCAAAAGGCCAGTGTGGCTGGAGCCCAGTGACCAGGCAAGAGAGCTGTAGGAGAGGTGCAGAAAAGGGTGGATTCTGGATGTGATTCCAAGATCCTTGGGAAGTTTTTAGGAAGAGGAGCAGTATAATCTAAGTCATGTTTCTGAAAGAGCACTCCAGCTACAATGCAAAGAACAGGCTGAAGTGTGGCAATAGTGGAAGCAGGGAAATGAGTGAGGACACTATTGTAGTGGCCAGGAGGGAGCAAATGGCGGTTTGGACCAGGGTGGGGACATTAAGGGTGGAGAAAAATGAGTATTTACTGACAGCTACTAAGTGCCGGCTGCCAAGAGATGAGAAAGGCCCAACCCCCTGTCTTTGCAAGGCATCTAGTAAGAAGTTGTTCAAGGAAACAAGATCACTGAAGTCCTGTCCTGGGTGTGAAGATAGAGGTCTGCAAGGGCACAGGGGACCCAGTCGGGAAGGATCAGCTCCATTTCAAGAGGGAAGGGAGATTATGGAGAGAGCTTAGTCTCTTCTGAGCCTCCAACTACTGCAGATGCAGATGACATTCCTGCAGCTAGCTTCAGGGCCATGCTGGTGGATCGTACCCACAAGACCAGTGGGGTCCTACAGAATGAAAGTTAGTGTGTGCCAAGGGCTCCAACATTTCCTAAGTCAACCTGAAAGCTGGCATTGAAGCTATTGCGGAACTCAGCAAATGGAATTACTCCCAATAGGCAGCTGGCTTTTCCAAAAGTTCAGTAGACTTCCTTCTAGTGATCACCAAGCTGAGACTTTAAGGATACACTGAGCTTCCCAGGCAAAGAAAGTGGTGACTCAGGGCATTCCCAAAAGATGCATGTTCAAAGAGGAGAAAGGACTGGGGCTTCAAGTCAACAGCCAGCAGCCCCAACTTGCTAGCAATGTGAGTGAGCCACCTAGGAAGTGGGTCCTCTAACCTCAGTTAATACTTCAGATAACTGCAGCTCCAACCAACACCTCAACTGCAACCCCCTGAAAGACCCCACGTCAGAACCCCCACCAGCCAAGCCACTCTCAAATTCCTGATCCAGAGAGTCTGTGAGCTATAATAACTATTTGTTGCTGTTTTAGCCACTAAGTTTTTGGATAGTTTGTTACACAGCAGTAGACAACTAATATAGAAAGAAGGTGAGTGTTGAAGTAGTATAGAAGAGAAGTTAGAGAGGAAACCAAACCAAGAACAAGTTGCTAAGGGTATCCTTACCGCATTTGGAGGCTGTATGCCCAGGGGTCTCTGCTCTGTCTGTGGTCCCTGATGAGTCCAGTGGCGCATTCTTTCCACCCACAGCCACATCCCCATATGGCTGCTTCTTATGGCTGCTTACACACATAAGGACACTTCTAAAACTAGCTTATTAACACACAGAGCCTACTATACGCCAGCTCTAAGCTAAGGGCTCTCACACATAAGTTTTTGTTAAATTCTCACTACAAAACTTGGAGGTGAACATTATCATCTCCAGTGCCCAGGACAATATCTAGCACAGAGTAAATATATGTATTAGCACGTAGTAAGACCACTAATAAACAGACCCCAAAATTTCAGGGCCTTAAAGAAAAGAAATGTATTCCTTTTTCACCAAAATCCTAGGGGAGAGTTGCCTGTAATGTGAAAAAACAGTTAATATAATCTTGGCCACTGTATCAATCAGGGTTCTCTGGAGAAAGAAAACCAATAAAATGGGGAGAGAGAGAGATTTTAAGGAATTGGCTCAAGTACTCGTCAGGATTGACTGGTCTGAAATCTGTAGGGCAGGCTGGCAATTATATGTATGTATACATACACATATATATTTCATTTATTTATATATACATAATACTATATATAAAGAGTAAAAAATTATATATATTTATTATAAAGAGTAAACAATTATATATATTTATATATATAAAGAGTAAAAAATATAGTGGGGGAAGAGAATAAAAATACAACTTCAAGGAGAAAAAGAACTAACTAGAATTTCTGATTCTTATTTAAAAAGAACTCCTTCATGTATTGTTTTTCTAAAGCATATGGATGGGTATTAAACTGGGATGATATTCAGATTCCCTATGATACATTTAAAAGAGCAATTGAACAGCCTTATTTTTAAATGATTTTACTAAATATTATATCATTTGCAATGATTTAAACTTCTGAAATAAAATTATTAGTTATTCCAGTGACTTTCCAGCTTAAAATTTAGAGGCAAATATTCCTTAAGAGGATATCAACTATCAATATTTTCAAATTGTTGATAAGCTGTTACCTCATAATTTCTGCCAATTTATAATTTAATATTACACCACACACTCAAATTGTCAACCTTTCACAGCACAGTACCAAAGTTATCAGGAAAACTGGACTACCATGACCAAAGATGTTATCGAGCGCACACTATTCTGACAGGGAGCGCCACCATCAAGGAGCGGTTTTCTTTAACAATTCTACTTATAAACAACATGGGAATAAAGTAATTTAAAATGTTTAAAAAGTATTAAATGCACTACTGTTTCTGCAAATTGCATTTTGGATGCTTTGTATTATAGGGTATAAACAACCCATCCCCAACTATGAAATGTTAAGCTGACAACCAAGACAGTCAAAGCCCTCTGTAATCAATATGCCACTATTATCTGGCCATACCAAAAAATAAACAATCAGCAAATTACCTTAAAAAAAAAAAAAAGCATTTACACTTAGAAGTTGAATGAGAAGGGATTCCCTCCTTCTTAAAAATGTTTCTGAAGCTGCTAAAAAACTTGCATTTATAAACAATAGTTGATAAAAATATTCCTCTGGATTGTAGAAGAAGAGGGACGGAGACCACTGCTAGGACAGGGAAGATAATATCAATCAGAGTCAGCTTCTTTCTCCAGGCTTCATCAGAGCCCGGACTCTCCCCATTTTTTCAGTTCTTCATTTTCTGCAGGTAAAGCTTCTTTGGCTTCCTGGTTAGCCACCTCATCCTGTTTTCCCTTCTGTTTGCTCTTTTTTGTCTGAAGATTTATCCTTTCCTGCTGCCTTTTTGGGCTTCCTTTCCACTTTAGGGTTAGCTGACAACCTTGCAGGTCTTCTCTTGGGCTCTTCCTTCACCACCCTTTGGCTAAGCTGAGCTGACCTTCCTCTTGGGTGTCTTGGTGGCGGAAAGGGTGCATGCCAGGTGCCTGCAGCGAGCGGTGCCAGAAGCCTTGGTGACGCTGTGCTGCCTGGCTGCTGCAGCTCCTCTGGCTGCCTGAGCTGCTGGGACCCCTAAGCAACATTTTAAATTCTTATTTTACACATGAGGAAAACAAGGCTTAGAGAAGCTAAGTCGCAGTCACTTGTCCGAGGTCACCCAGAGAGTAAGTGGCCCATCTCCAACCCAAAGGAAAAGGCAAGCCACAGACTGGGAGAAAATACTTGCAAAACATACATCTGATAAAGAGCTTACACCCAGAATATAGAAAGAACTCTCACAATTCACTAAACACAAAACAAACAACTCAATTTTTTTAAAATGGCTAAAACATTTAGACAGATACTTTTTTGGTTTTTGGGTTCTTTTGAGACAAAGTCATACTCTGTCCTCTAGGTTGGAGTGTAGTAGCACGATCTTGGCTCACTGCAACCTTCACCTCCCAGGTTCAAGCGATTCTCCTGCCTCAGCCTCCTGAGACTACAGATGCACCACACCACACCCTGCAAATTTTTGTATTTTTTTTAGTAGGGACAGGGTTTCACCATGTTGGCCAGGCTAGTCTTGAACTCCTGACCTCAAGTGATCCGTCCATCTTGGTCTCCCAAAGTGCCGGGATTACAGGTGTGAGCCACCGCACCTGGCCTGGACAGATACTTTATAAAAGAAGATGTGTGAGTGGCCAATAACCACATGAAAAGATGTTCAGTATCGCTAGTTATCAGACAGTTGCAAACTAAAACCATAATGAAACACCATTACTTACCCACTAGAATGGGTAAAATTTAAAAGGCTGACAATACCAAGTGTTGACAGATGGGGAGCAACTGAAACTCTCACACATTATTGATGGGAATGTATAACAGCACAGCACTTTGGAAAACCGTGTGGTATCTTACAAAGCTAAGCATACACTTTCCACGTACCCAGCAATTCTATTCCAAACTATTCACAAAAATAAATGAAAATATAGTCTGGGCTGGGCACGGTAGCTCATGCCTGTAATCCCAGCACTTTGGAAGGCCAAGGTGGGCGGATTAGTTGAGGTCAGGAGTTCAAGACCCGCCTGGCCAACATGGTGAAACCCTGTCTCTACTAAAAATACAAAAATTAGCTAGGCATGGTGGCATGCACATGTAGTCCTAGGTACTCGGGAGGCTGAGGCAGGAGAATCACTTGAACCTGGGAGGTGGGGCTGGAGGTCGAGGGAGGAGCTTGCCTGCAAGCATAACAAGGAAACTTTTAAATAGATGGAGAAGCCGGGCGCGGTGGCTTACGCCTGTAATCCCAGCACCTTGGGAGGTGGAGGCAGGTGGATCACTTGAGGTCAGGAGTTCAAGACCAGCCTGGCCAACATGGTGAAACCCCATCTCTATTAAAAATACAAAAAAATCAGCTGGGCATGGTGATGTGCACCTGTAATCCCAGCTACTTGAGAGGCCGAGGCAAGAGAATTGCTTGAACTCGGGAGATGGAGCTTGTTGCAGTGAGCTGAGATCACGCCACCACACTCCAGCCTGGGTGACAGAGTGAGACCCTGTCTCAAAAAATAAAAATAAAAATAAATAAATAAATAGATGGAAATGATCTAAGTCTTGATTATGGTTGTGGTTATACAATTGCATATAATTACCAAAATTTCTCAAACTATACACCCAAATGGTTGAATTTTATTATATCCTTTTATATTGTTATATCTTACTAAAAATGCAGGTACACCACCATCCAAAAATATTAATAATTGCGGCCGGGCGTGGTGGCTCATGCCTGTAATCCCAGCACTTTGGGAAGCCGAGGCTGATAGATCACAAGGTCAGGAGTTTGAGACCAGCCTGACCAACACGGTGAAACCCCATCTCTACTAAAAATACAAAAATTAGCTCAGTGTGGTGGCACATGCCTGTAGTCCCAGATACTCAGGAGGCTGAGGCAGGAGAATTACTTGAACCCAGGAGGCAAAGGTTGCAGTGAGCTGAGATCGCGCCACTGCACTCCAGCCTGGGCGACAGAGCGAGACTCAGTCTTGAAAAGAAAAAAAAATACTAATAATTGCTCTGACTCCATGGTCCCTGCCTTTCCCATCTTCCTGTGCTCTCATCCCTGCGTAGCCTACGTATCTCTGGTACTTCCCTCTGACTCCTAGGAAAAAACTCTCTGAGCCTCTCCAAGGCCAACCCCTTTGTACAAGTGCTGGATTCCATTTCTCCTCCTGCACGAGTCACTTTGGATTTGTGCTGGGGTGAGCAAGATGGGTCTTGCCAAAAAGGTCTGAGAAAGCAAGCTGGGGAACCAGGAAACACCAGACCCCCAACAGAGTTTAGCCAATGACTATCTTAACTAAGACTGCACTATTCATGGTCTTCAATGCTGGAGCCATCTTATTCTCCACTAGGATGTTAGGCTCCATACTCCAATTTGTCCCTTGCCTGATATCCTTTAAGATCAGTCTAATTTCTTTCAGCCTGTCTTCACTTACGTGGGGGCCTTAAACAAAATATGTGGTTTCTTTCCTGCAGGAATTTTCAGGCTCTTCATAGAAATCGATGCCATTGTGAATCTCTAAGGAAGAACACTGATTATGGAATCTCCCTGGCATTTTAAACCAGTGCCCACACAACACACCGTGAGGGCTTCTGCACAAAATAAGCAGACATTATCATATCTCCCAAGAGACACTCCAGCCCCAACTCTGCCAGGTCAAAGAACATAACTTTCCCAAAGGGGCTGAAGGGCAGCTGTGCCCTCAGGAGGCAGCAAAAGTTGGGCCTGGAGGAGGCAGAGCTCTCTCCCACCGCCTTCTCCTATGAATACAAAGAGGAAAGGTTACCTGTTTAGACCCAAAGGCAGCTCTGGGTCAGCCTTTTCCTGGATAAGCATCCCCCTGGGATCCTAGGATTAGCCCTGGGCCTCTGCAACCCAGGACCTCAAGTATTTCTTTGGAAGATCTTGGCTTTGGCCCTGGAGTGCTGGAGCACAGAGTCCTCACACCATCCAGAGTACTGCCTTCACAGAAGCATCCACACCCCTGGGTTTATCCTTGGCGGATGTATGGGAGCCCAGCCCACAGCATGGAAAGCAAGCCCTGAAGTGGCAGAACCAGATGAACAACCCTGAGCCTGCCAGCTTCCTGGCCCAAGTGCCCATACCAGCCCTGACAAGGCCTGGAATGAGCCAACTCAGTGGGAAAAAGGAAGAGGAAGCTAAACGGAGGAGTGAATACCTTCACCCTGGCTCCGCCCCAAACCCTGCCTGCTGGATGGCAAGAGATGAAAGAAAAAGCCAAACCCTTCAGCGAAAGAAGGCAGGAGAGGAGAAGCAGGAGAGGGATGTCAAAAAAATTCTAGAAAGGGGAAAACAGAAAAATGAGATTCTTTCCTTTCTCCCTGTTGAGCGTTTGGGGAAGAATCTCCAACAAGCTTAGGAGGCACCAGACACCTCTATGAAGTGGGCCAGGGTGAGATCCAAAACAGGACTGTGGGTAAGAACCTGAAGAAGGGGAAGGGGAGCACTCTCCAAGATCCTCTCCCTCACTTCATAAAGGGAAGATCAACCCCCTTACCCCATATCCCTCTTCACTGCCAAATTGTAGAGTTATCATCTGGAGAGCCTAAAGGCAGGGATGGCAGTGGTGGGGTCCTGGTCATGCTTATTCCTTCCAACCCCCTTCATCGCCCCCTCCTCATTCTGCTCTCCCAATGCTGCTGGCTGCCAGCCTCCAGGCAGGAGGCTCAGAGGATCCTTCACTGGAAATCTTGCTGGCCCAAGGGAAATGACCTACATATTCTGCTACTTTGGGGTCCCCAATATTAGGGCCAGAATCCTATCCCACCCTTTTTCTGTGAAACCCTCCAAGAATCCAGCTCTGCTCCCACACAGGGCTTCCATTAGCTGTTAACTGCCTCACTCTTAAATAGGATCAGACAGCCAAGAATCAAAGTCATTTGAGAGAAGCCTTAACTACGAAAAACAGAAACCAAAACAAACAAACAGAAAAAAATGAACTTTAAGGAAACAGAGAAAATGTGAAGATCGGAATAAGAAAACAATTTTCATTATAATTACTACCCCTAAATGGATAAGAGAAGATAATTAATTCATGAAACAAGAAGATGATGTTACAAAGAGGAACCCTGGACAAGAAACAGCTGTTGAAAATTAAAAATGACAGCAAAAATATAGAAGGGTTAAAATTAAAAAGGGAAGAAATTTCCCAGAAAGGAAAAGATAATAGGAAAAAAATTAAAAGTTGGAGAATCATTTGGGGAGTTCTAACATTCAAATACTTGAAGTTCCAAAAGAGAGAACAGATAAATCGGAGAAAACTAACAACTAAATCATCTGAGAAAATTTCCCAGAGCTTAGGGACATGAGATGCCAGATTGAAGGGCTCACCAAAGACTCAGAATAAAAGACAAAAACATATCAAGCACATTACTGGGAAACTTCAGAACATCAGGCATGCAGAGAAAATCCTGTAAGCTTCCAGAGAAAGAGAAAACAATTTATATCCAGAGATCATCAGTCAGAAGTATGTTATTTTTCTCAATAGCAACACCAAAAGCAAGAAGACAATGAAGCAACTCTTTCAAAATACAGAGGGAGAATTCTTTCTCACCTAGAGTTTTATACCCAGGCAACTATCAACAGTGTATGAGTGGTTTTTTAAAAATTTGCCTCTTGCAGATCCATTCTCACAAAGTGACTAGACAAGTAAACCCAGAAAGAGGAAGAAAAAGAACCCAGGAAATGAGGGACCACACAAAAGAGAATTGAGAGGAAGGGCCACAGTGAAGATGGAGGGCGATCTCAAGATGAAAGCTGTTTGGTAGGACCAAAGAGTGTATCATCCCAATTCTCCAGGTGGGATGACCAGAGATAGACCTGATACAACACCACTGAGTCTACAGTCATTTAGGGAAACTTAGAGTTATGTGTGTCCATTTTGGCACAACTTAATGCTAAATATGTAGAACACCAAGCAGATGAAAAATGAGGCAAAGTTTAAGTTCAATCAAAACAAAAGTTGTATAAGAAAGAAAATTTAATCACAGCACAGTATATGTTCTTAACAATATTTACATAGTCACAATAATGTAAACATTATTGGATAGTAATTTAACCAAAAATGCCATGTAGCCGTGTCAAGAGGATGAAGGAAAGAAGTGTGTGTGGTGTACAATCCTAATCTTTCATAGTAGGAATGAGGTAGATAACACCTAAAGCAGAAGCATAATGACAGAAGAAAAATAAGAATATTATATAGAAATTCAAGGGTAAACATGGAACATCTTAAAAAGTTTAGGCCAGGCATGGTGGCTCACACCTGTAATCCCAGCTCTTTGGTAGGTCGAGGTGGGCAGGTCACCTGAGGTCAGGAGTTCGAGACCAGCCTGGCCAACATGGCAAAAGCCCATCTCTACTAAAAATACAAAAATTAGCCGGGCGTGGTGGTAGGCACCTGTAATCCCAGCTACTCGGGAGGCTGAGGCAGGATAATAGCTTGAACCAGGGAGGCGGAGGTTGCAGTGAGCTGAGATCACACCATTGGACTCTAACCTGGGTGACAGAGCAAGACTCCATCTCCAAAAAAAAGTAATAAAAGTAAAATTTAAAAAATGTTTAAAGCGATTGTCTCTTTGGAATGGAATTTGGTGGGGGGAAGAGTAAAATAAGGGACTGCTTTCTTACGTTGTAGAACTATTTGACTTTTTTCCCCTTTTTCTTTCGAGGTATACTTAATATATAATAAACCCATCTATTTAAAATGCACAGTTTGATAAGTTTTGTCATAAGTACACCACAGTCAAGAGAGTAAATATATCCAGCACCCTCCGCTCAAGTTTCCATGTGCCTTTGTAGTCCTCCTTCCCTCCAGGATTACTCCTAGGGAGGGACATATGGATGGCTGCAGATCAATGGCCACCCAAGAATGGTTCAACAGTTCCTGCCACTGTTTTAGTGAACCAGGGGGTCTGTGCTTCTAGTGCAGGTTCTCCAGATGCCAGCCTGGGGAAGACATCTCACTGTTCAACTTGGCCTTCAGCACTCAGCTTGAGAAATATCTCTTCCAGGAAGCCCGTCATGACTGCCTCCCTGTGCCCATGCTCCCTTCCTTCAAGGTGTAACTCTCCACTTTGTAGTGTACTTGCTTCTTTTTCCCCTGCACCCAGTGGCCTGAGAGCCCTGCAAGAATGGAAGCCCCCTTTGACTCATAGGGGCTGGCTCAGAGCAGGTGCGCAGGGAATGTTTGTTGATTGAAGGTATGAAATACATGACAGAATAGATATGTGGAAGGGTGAATGGGTGAGTGAATGCAAGGTGTTTTTCCACGCCAATGACACGAGGCTGTTTATGTTAAAGATGGTATCTCTTTAAAGACCATGTGAAAGCCCAGCAGAGGCTGAAATGGGAGGAAAGCACAGAAACACAACTGGAGCCATGAGTCCATTCTTGGAGAGGTCTGAGAGACACCTGTCCCAGGATGAAATCCTGTCCCAAACATCTCTTCCCCTCCCACACCCCTCACCCCCAACCTCAGACCCAAGACCCACCTAGGGAGCCCTGGGCTGAGCTGACCCCAGCAACTGGAGATGTGACTCACTAGGGGGCACTCTTCCATCACACTGGCCCTGCCCCAGCAGGCACAAACCCTGCCCTAGGCCCTTTCCCGCAAACTCAGGGGCCTCTTCACATTCCCTGCTGCCTCTTGCCAAGAGCAGAGGATCTTTCCAGGCAGCAATGGCACATCCACCAAATCAGTATTCACTCAGTATAAGGTAGCTTTGCAGAAAAGGCAGGTGTCTGGGGTTACATTGGTATTTCAAAATGGTCTTCCTTTATTCACCGGCCAGAATGTGCCCATTCTTAGATCCCCACCCCACTCTTTCCCAGTCTGATGGCTACCCACGCAAAAATAAACTCAAGTGCGCGCTCCTACAGTTCATCTATGTATTCACCAATATCCAGACACGTCTTCCATGCAGGACTGGAAATTGTGAAGGCTCTGGGCAGTTACACACCCTAGAAAAAGGGGAGGAAATGGGAGCATTGTTCAGAGCTCCCTGCCTATTGTGTAACCTCACCATTCACAGGAATCCTCTTAGCCCTGGGCCGGCAGGGGCACCAGAAAGAAGCAAAGGGCCACAGAGGAAAGCCAGGGGCTCAAGGAATGTGTGCAGTTTGGAGAGGCAGGGCTTCTTCTTCTTCTTCTTCTTTTTTTTAAACAGAGTCTCACCTGTTACCTAGGCTGGAGTGCAATGGAGCTATCTGAACTCACTGCAACCTCTGCCTTCTGGATTCAAGCTATTCTCCTGCCTCAGCCTCCTGAGCTAGGATTGCAGGCGTCCGCCACCATGCCTGGCTAATTTTTGTATTTTTAGTAGAAACAGGGTTTCGCCATGTCGGCCAGGCTGGTCTCGAACTCCTGACCTCAGGTGAGCCACCTGCCTTGGCCTCCCAAAGTGCTGGGATTACAGGCGTGAGCCACTGCACCTGTCTACTTCTTCATTTTTTTAGGATAACATCCTCTTACCTAAAACATTGTGAGGCTAATTTCATAAATCTCCAACTCTGGAGGATTTAACCCCCAAAGACACAGACGCCATGAGGCCCTTTGTGCTTAACGGAGATTCCAGACCTGAAGCATGAGAGTGAAAGGGAGAGGGGGCAGCAGTGGAAGGAGAAGACTTGGGGGAGAAAACCTAGAGGCAGTGATGAAGGGAGGGGAGGAGAAGGGGGTGAAGGGGGGACAGGGGTTTGCAGAAGGACAAAGAGAAGAAACTCCCCCACTTGGGTCTTCTTCTGCTCTTGGAACTGGAGCACTGGAACTTCCATCCTAATGTTCAGATTCTTCCTATGAATTTGCTTCATGCTCCAGATTCCGGTAGGTTTCCTGTTCCTATAACCTGTCAGAGGGAGTGTTCAGGGGAAGCTGGAAAAGTGAATTTCACAACTAAAAGTCATCCTTTGATCTTGCCACCTGCACCCTGGAGCTCTCCTCCACTAAGCAACCATTTGGGAAGTAAGGGGAACATTTCCTTCCCAGCTCCATGGGAGGAGGCTGCTAGGGTCCCACCAAGAACTCACTTTCATATTCTGGTTGGGTGCAGTGGGATGCAACTGCAGGGCCAGACTGAGGCCATAAAACAGGCACAGACCCAGACCCGGGCTAAGGAGAGGCAATGGTGTGGGTGCCTGGATCCCTTGCTAAGCCCTGTACACACCTATGATGCAGCCACACCCCAAGGAGCTGCGCTTTCCAGAGCAAAGGCCTCCAGCCTGGCTTACTCTGAGAATTAGGTCACCTCCCCATCTTTCCTGGATAGGATTCCTGACCCAGCCAGCCACATTGTCATCTGGGAAGAATCATAACCTGTAGGAGGAAGAGAGGAGGTAAAGGAGAATGGGACAAAGTAGACTGAGACAAAGGTGGAAGAAGAAAGCACTGGCTCACTAAGAGAACCTCTCTCCCCTCTGCTGTAAGCGAAGATTCATATGCAAGCAGGCTGGCCGGCCCAGTGTCCCCTGTGCACATCTGCCTCTGGCACATCTGAACGGTGGTCACCTTCTCCACCAACCACCCTGCAGAGCTGGGATGGCTGCCAGCTTAGGCAGGCTCCACCGCAGGCCGTGCCTGACAGATCTTGCCCTCTGTTCTTTCTGCAGAGAGAAAGGGAAAGGAAAAATAAAAGTACATGCACATTTCTCATTTAGGTTTCGGGATCCCTCTCCCTCTTCTGTCCCTTTGGGGACAGAAATGAGCAATCATGGGGGCCTGTGTGGCTCTGCAGCAGGCTTGTCCGCTCCAAGATGTACCTCCTTCACTCTAGCTGCCTTGAACCGACGCCTTTCTGCAACCATCTCAAGAATATTTGTCAAACATTTTGTCAGGTATCCTCCCAAATGCCTGAAAGACAGGACTGTACCATGTGGTCTTTCCCCTGATTTTACAACCCCAGAGTGCACATGTCCACAACCACTCCCCTGCCTCCACCAATTATGCTCTCCATAAGGTAACGCCACTCAGAGACCTCTTTCCTTTCACTTCTAAAATTCCTACCTACAGTGGTATACTGCTCACAGCTTCTGTTTGCAAGGGGATCCTTGGAAAGACAAATATCCTGTAGCTTGGCACAAATTATCCATTTGCTCAATCATCTCAGATCCAATCACTATTTGAAACACAGTATTTCGCTTCCAAGTAAAACATACACGCGCGCGCACACACACACACTTTTTGTGAGTTTTATTAAAAATTAACAATGTCCCTGGCAATTAAGCTTAGAGTTTCCTTGTCCTTGTTTCCCTCCAGTGAATTTGGGACTTGCAAACTCCATGCTGATGGGAGGACCCAGCCAGGGGTAGGAAAGGGTGGACAGGGGCCTGACTGCCCCTACCTCACCCCAACTGACTTGTAGAGAGGCCTTGTGTGGTGGGGAACGGGGACGGCATGTGTCAGAGCGGGCTTTCTGAAGAAGGGGTTTCCATCTAGCAGTGGAAGTGTCCTGGGGGCAGAGGAGAGGATTCCATGCAGGAGCCACCGAAGTGGGTACAGGGGAAAGCCCCTGGCTGGCAGGGGTGTAGGGGGAGGTAAAGAAGAGACTAAAACAAGGACAGGGCAAGTGGAGAGAGGAGGGCTCCCAGCGTCTGCCCTGTCCATCTAGGGAGCCTGGATTCTGATAGCCAGGGAGGGGTTTTGAGAATGAGAAACCAAGCAGCCCAGTGGTTGATTACCTGGCTCTCACTGTGTGTGACTCTGGGCAGGCTGCTTAAGCTCTCTGAGCCCTGGTGTCCTCATTTACAACACAGGGATGATAACAGAACTCCGTTGGAGGGTGCTTGGCAGGGCTGAATCGGATGACTGGGCGAAAAGCCAGCGGTGGCACACCTTGCACTCTGCGTAAAGGGGTGCCTATTATCACCTTGGGGAAGAATTGGACAGAGCGCCTGGCGGCGGGTGATTCAGTTGGGTAGGTGGGTCAAATTGACCGGATTTTCCAACCCAGATTCACACTTCCTGTGGAAACGGGTCGTAAAATAGCTGGCGAAGGTGTTTGTAAACAAAAGTGCATTCAAAGGTTGCCGCTGGGGGTGAAAGCGGCGGGGGTTAGGGGAAAGAGGCTGGGTGGCTGGAAGCATTCACTTCGCCCGGGGCACTGTCCCAGCCCAGAGGATATGGATGTCTTTGCAGTCCCTCCTCCCTTTCCCCTCTTTCCCGGTACACACACACACACACACACACACACACACACACACACTCGGAGCCCCCTCCCGCAGCAACCCCAGGACACGCGTGGTACAGCCCTTGCTGTCGTCCCCTCGACACACACACACACACACACACACACACTCGGAGCCCCCTCCCGCAGCAACCCCAGGACACGCGTGGTACAGCCCTTGCTGTCGTCCCCTCGATGGGTTTAGGGATGAAGGGTGAGAGCGGGTCGGCGACTGGGAGTGGAGGCGATAATGAGCAGAGTTGGATTAAATTGTCTCCAGCAGCTCCGAAGGCAAAGCAGGGGGCAGGGGCGGACACACCGCGGCCTGGAGGGTGCTGGGCGCGGAGGAACGGAGCTCGAGGGCCGGCCCGGCGCTCAGCCAGCAGCGCCGCCTCCCCGGAGGAAGGCGGGGGCCGGGAGGAGGGAGCGGGAGAAGGCGGAGGGCGGAGGAGGGCGGTGCGCTGAGAGGTTATTTGTGGTTCGCTTTGATCCCGAGGGGGAACCTGAAACTCTCACATTCCTGGCATAGCAGCCGCCTCCGGCGCGGGCCGACCCTGGGGCTGCGCGCTGGGGCGCGAACAGCCAGAGCGTCGGCGCCACGGCCGAGAACACATCTTCGCCGCCGAGCTGAGCTGGGCCGAGCCGGAGGTTGTGGTGTCTGACTGCGCCGGGCACCCTTGGGCCGCAGAGGTAAGGAAGGCCGCTCGGCGCTCGGGAGAGCGCGCGAGGCCACAGAAACGTGCCTCAGCCAAAGCTGGAGTCTTGGCGCAACCCGGCCTTTTCTGGGAGTCGGAGCCTCGAGGATCGAGCGTCCTCGGGGCGCAGTGCGCCCTTTCGAGGCAGCCGCAGTGCCGGGCAAGGGCCGCTCGGCCCGGGGAGCCCAGCGCCCTGGGCTTTGCGGGGCTCTAGAAGCGCGGAGGTCTCTTGGGGCTGGGGGAGAGGGGAGAGGGCCGACTCCGGAAACAACAGCCACGGTGTTTCGGGTTGCAGGTCGGCGGGGGTGGGGGTGGCGGGGGATAGGGATGGAGGCGCCGCTTGGGGCTCAAGTTGCAGGGTCCTGCGGGCTGATTTGGTTAGGTGGGGGTTACAGGTGCCTTTGCCCCCAACTAGTCCAAGAATTCCTCTTTGTCTTCCTTGGAAAATTCTCTCTGGAGCCACGAATTGGCTCTCACTTAGAAAGAATGCAGCCTGCTGTCCAGCCCGGTGACGTCAGCGTTAGAGTATTTGGAAAACAAAGAGGGCTCGAGAGGGAGGAAGGCGGACCCGCGATGCTTAAAGACCTCTCCGGGCCTCGGGCTACCCTCACCGGCTCGCCCTAGGCGTACCAGCGGCCACCAGTTCTCCAGGTCCGCCCGGGCTCGTGGTGGGGCGGGAGCCCCGGATGGGGTGCCAGAGTCTCCTAGCTTGTAGACCGTCTTTGGTTCCTTAGGCGAGCAGGAGCCCAGGCCGAGGCTGGAGACGCGCGCTGGCTTAGAAAGGCGGCCTTCAGAGAGCGCAGCGGGCGAGTGCAGCAGAAGTGCGCGACCGGGGGCGCGGAAGCAGGTTATTGTAAAGGCCCAGGCGTTTGATGTCTGAAAGGACGTGAATCTGAGGGGCTTGGCCGGGACAAATTCGCGATGAGAGGCCTTGGAGGTGTTCCTTGCTCCCAGGCCGGGCACACTGTGGAGCGCCTGGAATCTGTCAGGAAGGCTCCGCATTCCTTCCTGCCGCTCCCCTGCCTCCTCTGTGGGAGTCGGCCCAGAGAGTGATTATCTTAGGAAATGCCCGCAGATAAAACTCCAGGACGAACTGAATCCCATACGAATTGAATCCCATTTGCTTGCTTTGCCTCGGGTAGCTCCGGAGTCTTGCACATCTACCCCTCGTTGTGTGTGAGGGCGCATGACTGGGTGCCAGGAAGGATGGGTACAGAGGTGCCCTCCAGATTCATCCCCCACTCCCCAGCTCTGGGCAGCCGGAGTCCTGGGGTGGGGAGAGGGAAAGGATTGGGAATGGCTGCTCTGCCAACATGCCATAGCCCAAACTGAAGCAGGACACTAGGGCTAGTTTAGTGGCAGAGGAGGGGCCACATTCCTCCCACCCACCCCCCAACCCCTGCCCATACACACAGGACCTGTGGCAGTGTGGATTCTGTTTAGTTTTCCCTGGATCCCAGTTTGGAGATTTGTGTTGGAGGAGGCTGTGGAAAGGAAGCTGGGTGAGAGAGGCAGGCAGATTTCCCGTCCATGAACCACTGGGAGCCCAGGCTTAGAAGGGAACTTCTTTCTCCGATATTATCTCCCAGCACTGTAGGCTCACAGTCCCCTCTCCCCTGCCCCAGGTCTCTCAACCAACAACCTCCCCTTACTTCTCCAGTTGGCCCAAGTCAAGATGGGCTTCCTTGACACTGATGTCAAGAAAGATGCTGAGTGCCCATCCCTTATGTGCCTAGAGGACCAGTGGGGGCTTTTCCAAGTAGCAAGTGTGTGTGTTGGCGGGGGGGGTGGGTGGGGGGGAGGATAATCATAAAATCAAAGACATCATGCCATCCTTTCTTTTTCCTGGAGCTCTCTTGCAGTTACTGTCAGCACAAAGACTGACCCACTAACCTTAATGGGTGGCACCTTTTTGCCTCATCTTACAAAACCATTGTCCTCTTGGAGCATTTTTATTCATCCCTTATTCACCAATTCAGGTGCAATTCCTCCTTCTTCCTGTTCACCTTGCGGAATGACTGCCAAGGTCATCCCATGACAGGGAGCCCCAGATTCATTCTCTCAGCAGCGCTTGATGAAGCGGAGCCCAAGCCCATCCTCCAGGAGCTCTCTGGTTCAGGGAGAGTGGGGAAAGTGGCCAGGGGTTCAGCGGCTAGAGGGTGGTAGGTTGACTGTGTCAAGGCTGGGCTCTGGCATGCCTCAGTCTAGAGGGTCCTGGGGGCCTTTTGCCTAGGGCTTCTACTGGACTGCATGCATTCTTCATCACCTGCCAATAAATTGGGGCCCCATCTACCCCTAGACTGAATAGCTAAGTGGTTAGATCTGAACTAGGCCTGCCTTAGAATTGCCCATCAGGCTGTTTGATGTGTAGCTGGCTGTACGGGTGGTGGTTCCTGGTGGGTTATCTTCTGGTTTCCTGTTGTCTCTCTCCAGGAATAGTAAGTCTCCATGAATGTTATCACAGTAATCGTTTACCAGGATTTTCACTGTACCAGGAGCTCGCAGGCCACCGCCTCTTTTTTTTCTCATTTCCATGAGTCAGGCAGAATTCTTTGCATTTTTCTGATGGAGAAACTGAGGCTCAGAGGTTAGGTAACTTGTCTTAATCAGTAGATGGCAGCACTGGTACTTGAACCCAGGCTTGTGTGAACCGCCCCACCCCTGCTCTTCACTTTTATGCTTTCCTCTAGAGTAATAATGGAAATCCGGGAAAGCCTTCTCCTCTCCCATGGGTTCCCACTGATTGCTTTTCTCTCCCTCTCTCCCCACCCGCCTTCAGGTGCTCGGGGGCCAGGTGTCACCGGCCATTGTCCAGGCAGCTGTGTGCAAGCCAAAGAAGCATGAGGACACTGGAAGACTCCTCGGGGACAGTTCTGCACCGCCTCATCCAGGAGCAGCTGCGCTACGGCAACCTGACTGAGACGCGCACGCTGCTAGCCATTCAGCAGCAGGCCCTGAGGGGTGGGGCTGGAACTGGGGGTACAGGGAGCCCCCAGGCCTCCCTGGAGATCCTGGCCCCAGAGGACAGTCAGGTGTTGCAGCAAGCCACCAGGCAGGAGCCCCAGGGCCAGGAGCACCAGGGCGGTGAGAACCACCTGGCAGAGAACACCCTTTACCGGCTATGCCCACAGCCCAGCAAGGGAGAGGAGCTGCCCACCTATGAGGAGGCCAAAGCCCACTCGCAGTACTATGCGGCCCAGCAGGCGGGGCCCCGGCCACATGCGGGGGACCGAGATCCCCGTGGGGCCCCCGGAGGCAGTCGGAGGCAGGATGAGGCCCTGCGGGAGCTGAGGCATGGGCACGTGCGCTCGTTGAGTGAACGGCTCCTTCAGTTGTCCCTGGAGAGGAACGGCGCCCGGGCCCCCAGCCACATGAGTTCCTCCCACAGCTTCCCACAGCTGGCCCGCAACCAGCAGGTCCCCCCACTGAGGGGCCCCCCTGCTGAGGGCCCAGAGTCCCGAGGACCCCCACCTCAGTACCCTCACGTTGTACTAGCTCATGAGACCACCACTGCTGTCACTGACCCACGGTACCGTGCCCGCGGCAGCCCGCACTTCCAGCATGCTGAAGTCAGGTAACTCTCCCCACCTTGGGCTTTCCAACTCCTGGCTTTCTTCCAGCACAGGTCTCTCAGGGAGGAGAGCCTCAAGATCACAGCTTGTGTCAGAGCTAGCAAGATCCACCCCACCTCCAACCTTTCAGAGAAGGGAGAGCTAATGCCTGGCAGAGAAGAGGGACTTAGCTGAGGTCCCCTAAGAAGTTAGTGCTGTCCCTTGCCTTAATTCAGAGATAGGCACCATCGTCTGCTTAGCTGTAGCATGCAAGTAACTAGAGTCCCCAGAGGACACAAATTGCAGCAGGGGGTTAAAGGTTAGATTTCAGAAAGAACTTCCTAAAGACAAGGTTGGGAATGATTGCCAAACTGTTTCCAAGTTAAGTAGGAAGAAGGTGGGACCTCCTTCTCTGGAGTTTTTTTAAGAAAATGTGAGCAGCTTGCTTTCTATGATTATTGGGAGGCATTCCTAACTAGAGGCTGGAAAGGCCCAGTGGCCTCATTAGAGACATCTCAGCATCTTACACCAGGGCAGCAGCTTACTTGTCTCTCCTCTTCATTTCCTGCCATATGCTGCCTGCATCTGCAGCCTGCGGTGGGAAAGGATTCTGGGTCCAGGTGGGCCCCTTTCTGGGGAGGCTCAGAAGAGGCTGCTGGGCCAGGGTAGGGACTTAGAGTTTGATTCTGAGTGTGCTGGGAGGCCCTCAGGGGATGTGATTTGTTTTACCTTTTCTAAATGCTCTCTCTGGCTACGTGCAGAGCATGGTTTGTAAGGGGCCAGAATGGAAGCAGGAAGACCGAGGGAGGCAAGAAGTCTAGAGAGTTTGGAGAAATGAGTGTTCCTAGAAACAAGGCCCCGCCTCACGCTTCTCATCTGGCCCAGCATCTTTTCCAGAGAAGCAGACACAGTCATCGCTGCTGCCATCTCCCCGTATGGGAGTCCAAAAAACCCCACCAAGGGACCCCAAGGATTTCAGACTCTTCCTCTGGTGGCCCAAGGTCAAAGTCTGGTTCTCTTCATGCCTGCTGAGTGTTCCTTTAGTCACCCACTTTCCCACCGTCCGGCTTTCCTTGCTCTCGAGAAATGAGTGACATGATGGGGTTGGTATGGCGGAACCAGAGGATGGAGCCTCATAGTTTTTCTCCAGCCTCCACCCCCTCCAGACTCGCACCTTATCGCCCCTCTCAGGGCTCGGTCAGGAAGAGTTTCGGAAGCTGAGTGGTGGTTTCTTCTTTTGGAGCAGCCCTATTGAACTCTGTCAGGAAAAGATAGTAATCACAGCAAGGAAGTAGACTGTTTGCAGGAGAACAAAAAGCAGGGGAGGGAGAGGACGAGGAGAAAGGAAAGCAAGTGTGAAGGGAAAGGAGTTGCTATTCTTTCTCAGAGCTAAGTCATCCCCAAAGAATGCCAGTTGTGTCTGCCTGGCCCAGTGCAGGGGGGAGCAAGTTCTTGAAGCAACCTTGAGAATGGCCATTTTAGCAGTGGAATGGAGAGTTTGAGCACTCCAGTGGGGACCCTCTTCCCAGCTCTTACTGGAAGCCCCACCTTAGCTAGTAGGAGAAATACATCTGCCCAATATCTCCTTTCAGATGATCCAATGAAGATTATTTGTTAGGAAATAGGGGCTAGACTCCTAGCCTAGGGTCCTGAGAAGAGCAGGGGGGCCATAGGCTGTATGGCAGCAAGAGTCAGGGACAGGCTGGGTGTGCATTAGTGCTGAGATGATGCACCCAGAAGGGGAATTCGGTTTTTGCGGGGCTTCTGCGACTTGGAAGATTCTTTGTGAAACTGAGGCAGTTGTGACACTGGGAATCACAAGGTCCCAGAAAGGCCCTTGGACTCCCCGTGCCTCTTGCCCTTTGCTCCTTCCCTCAACATGGAGCCCTGGGGGTGATGTTACACCAGTGCCAGAGGCCAATAGAACATTGTCCCCTGAACTCAGCGACCACAGTAGTCCAGAGGCAGCCCTTACTCCCAAGGAAACCAAGAGTTTGGGCCACATTTATTCTCTAAACTGAGGGTAAACTGAGGATCCTACTAGAAGAGATGGAGGATGGGCCACCACTACAAGAGCACCTGCCACCCGCCCAGCACTGGGCCAGCACTCTGCCAGGCCTTACATAGCATCATCCTCAACAAATCCCGGCGAGGCTGGAGACCCTCATGATGCAACAGAGCAATGCCCAGTCTGTGGGGCTGAGGCACTCGCCCAAGGTTAAACAGCTGGAGCAGGGATTTGAACCTCTATTTGTCAGACTCTAGAGCTCAGATTCTTACCCTGACATTTGTCTCACTGCTCTAACCTTAACTGGAGTCTTCTAAAAATGACTCTGGGTGAGTGGGGGGTGGGGGGTGGCAGGACTTGAAATAGGAAGGAGAAAATAAGTGCTGCTTTGGCAGTCTTGAAACTGGTGACTCGTGTAACAGACACAAGGTTGCTGCTGGGGCCCAGCCACCAAGTTGTCCTGGGGCCTGGAAGGTTATATACTCAGTCATGATTGACATGGCCTCCAGCCCCAAAAATAACCTTCCATTGATTAGAAGTGTCCGGGTGCATTTCTTAAGATGATGTATTTAAGCATTAGTCGCTTAGGAGGCCCAGGATTGCTCAGGCTGATCCCCAAGGCCCCAGCCACTGTGAGGCGGGTATGACACAAGCATTCTGACATTAATCCCCTCTAGCCCCGCTGTCTGACTCTTGAGAGCCTCAGGCAGAAACATTTGGAAAAGGCCTTCCCCACTGGTCCCTGCCTAACACTAGAGGGTTGAATAATTATCTGCAATAATTTTAATAATATATTAATTATTGATAATAATTAACCATCTTCCCAGTATGCCTAGGAGTGGGGTGACTCTGGGCTGCTCTGGGTGGGAGCCATGAGGATCTGTGCTGTCTCTGAGCACCGTCTCTTCTGTTCCCCAGGATCCTGCAGGCCCAGGTGCCCCCTGTGTTCCTCCAACAGCAGCAGCAGTACCAGTACCTGCAGCAATCTCAGGAGCACCCCCCTCCCCCACATCCAGCTGCTCTCGGCCATGGCCCCCTGAGCTCCCTCAGTCCACCTGCCGTGGAGGGGCCAGTGAGTGCCCAGGCCTCCTCAGCCACCTCGAGCAGTGCCCACCTGGCCCAGATGGAGGCCGTGCTGAGGGAGAATGCCAGGCTGCAGAGGGACAATGAGCGGCTGCAGAGGGAGCTGGAGAGCTCTGTGGAGAAGGCTGGCCGCATTGAGAAGGTAGGCCCTGCTGGGGCTTCAGAAGGGCAGACCAAAAAGAGACCCCGGGGGGCTACCTGGGGAGTGGGTAGTCCAAGGAGAGGCAGAGGAGCCTGAAAACTATTTGGCTGGATTTCTCCCTATTCCTCTGTTTTCCACCTCCGTCACCCCTCATGCACCCTCCTGAGCTGACTCCAGACAGCTGGGGAACAGCCGAGAAGCCGGCAGAGCAGGCCTGGGGCATGAGCAGTTGCTGGCCAGTGGTGATTAGAAAGATCCCATTCACCAGCTCCTTGCACACTCGCACCCTTGCCCTGCACACACCCCCTCCCATGGACACCTCCCACAGAGAGCCCTTTGTGTCCCCCACACAACAGCAAGTCTGTTCCAGGGCAGCCCTGGCCAAAAAGAAAACTTCTCCTCTTGGAAAAAAAACGAGCGACTTGTTGGAATCACAGGCCAGCTAAGAGCACGTGCAGAACCTGCCAGCAGCCAAATGGGAGGAGCAGCCGGGGCCCAGCTGGCCCTCTGGGTGGATGGTGATGCCTGGGACACCAGGCAGAGGCGGCTCAGGCTTAGGCCCGGTGCCTGCTTCTTTAGCGAAGGGTTACCAGTTTTCCACTGATGGCCTCAGGCCTCCCTTGACTGTCCTGTGGTGTCCAAGTTAGGTCAAACCACCCCATCATGGCTGGAGTCTTTTGGTGCCCACTTCTGGCCAACTGTACTCAGTTTCTTGGTGGAAGCCAGCCAAGAGTAGAATGTTTCCTTCTGCACATTGGGCACAGGGAAGCTGTGTTTAGTCACCCTGCAGGCAGCTACTTCCGAAGTACCTGGCCCTGGGTTCACTCAGCATCTGGTCCTTGGGGCAGCTGATGGGACCGTTGCTTGCTGGTCCCAGCAGTCTATTCTATTTCCGGAGGTTACAAGCTTCTGACCATCCCACCATAGTCACCTGGAGGTTTTGCTCCTGTTTGGTGGCCTCTCATCTGTCACCTTTTCTGATGGAGAGTAGTGGGTCAGCCTCGAATCACTCCCTGGGAGCTCTCGCCTTCATTCAGCTCTGCTGTCTGACTCTTGCAGCTGGAAAGCGAAATCCAGCGGCTCTCTGAGGCCCATGAGAGCCTGACCAGAGCCTCCTCCAAGCGTGAGGCCCTGGAGAAGACCATGCGCAACAAGATGGACAGTGAAATGAGGAGGCTGCAAGACTTCAACCGGGATCTTAGAGGTGAGAGCCAGTCACACAGGTGGAGGTTGGAGAACCTCTGCAGAGGGCTTACTTCCTTTGTTCTAGAGAAAAATTGGGAATCTCTATTCTCTGTCAAAAGTGCAGATGAACTCAGAGAGCCAGGCGGAGACCCCTTTAGAGCTGCCCTGATAGAGAGATGCTTGTCTCTATGTACTGGGCCTAGAATCCCCTCAGGGAGCTCCCATCGTGTGGCCCAGATGATGGCTCTTGACAGAGGAGGCTCCCACCCCTCGGGCCCTGAGTTGAGCTGGGGCTTCCTTATGAGCCCATCCCCAATATGGAGGATGCAGCCCCATCCTGATAGGACGTCAGGAAAAATCCCAAGCTGGCAGCTTCACCTGACACTAAAACATCTTTCCTTCCCTTGAAACAGAGAGATTGGAATCTGCAAATCGCCGCCTGGCAAGCAAGACACAGGAGGCCCAGGCCGGCAGTCAGGACATGGTGGCCAAGCTGCTTGCTCAGAGTGAGTAGGGGCCCCACTAAGAAGCCTGGCCTGTGTGCAGGCAATGGGACTGCTGCACATCTTCTGGACCAGGAAGATTGGCCTTCCCCCTTGCAAAGTAGTACCTTGGGAGCAGGTTTACTGCCTACTGTATGCCCAACACTAGACTGGATCTGGGGATAGTGGGGATAAGTGGCTTCCAAAGAAGAATAGGATCTAGTTCTGTATCTTTTAAGAAGATCAGTTGACACAAGAGGGAAAGCCAGGGAGCAGTGATTTGCTGAGCTTCGGTGCTGACCGTCAGTGCAGTGCGTTGGGTAGTGTGGGAGGCAAGGTAGCCCTGAAGACAGGTGAGGTGAAGGAGAAGGAAAGGTCTGAGAGCTTCCCAGGGAGTTCCTGGCAACAGGAAGGTCAGGAGTGTGCAATGGGAATGTGAGAGGCAGGGGGACATGGTGGAGCTGAGCCATAGCAAGCCAAGTGGAGGCACCTGAGACAGCCAAAAATGGGATCCTAGACCTTAACCAACAGATGCATTGTAAACGGGGCGGTCTAAGCATCCTTGAAGCATGGGCAGGTTCATTGACTAGTCCATGTATTCATTCATCAGCAGATGTGTTTTAAGCAACTGGCAGATGTTCAGGAGAGAATGGGAGCAGGCCCAGGAAGGTATCATGGCAGGGCGGTCAGGAAAGAAGTGGTGAGCTTAAGAAAGGAGCAGGTTCCCACAGATGGAAAAGAACAAGGTGGGTGGTCCTAGAAACTGGTGATTAGGAGCCCCGGTGGCCTGAGAGGCTCTGTGGGGATGGCAGGGGTGGAGAGCCAGCCAGAGGTGAAGGAGCTATGGGGCGGTTCAAGAGGTGCATGGGTTGGGTGGCAAAGGGAGCCCTGAGCTCAGCAGCAGGAGGCTCTAGCAATCAGAAGAGACTAAGAACAGTTATTTATTGAGCTCCTACTAGAAGCTTTAGTGCTGTTCAAGGTGTTTGCAGAGAAGTGGAATGAGAGTGGTTGGTAGCTGGGTAAACATGACTTTGAGGCTTCACAGGAACCCTACTGTGAATGGCACAAAGAGTAGTGTGGGGTGCAGAAATGGAGGAGCAGCTTGAGGACTTAGCTCTGGCTGGCAGCACCCCTATCTTCCTTCAAAGAGGGTTCAAAGACTAGGGCAGGGAATGGGGGAACACAGCACTGAAGGAATTGACAGGGTGGGGCAGGAGGTAGGCTGGTCTCCACTGGCTGGGTGGGGTGAGATGGCAGCGGCTTAAGGTCTCTGGGAAGGAGTCAAAGGGAATGAGGGAGAAAGGGGAGGGGGCAGCCCTGGGGTTTCCCTGAGGAGTCTGGGGAGGAGAAGCTGCAAGGGCAGGGCAGATTAGGGTGCCTGTGGAGGAAGGCGGACTTCTGGGGCCTGACTCTGCTAAAGAAAGGAAGTCACGGGGCGGGTTTCTGGGAGCTTGCTAGGGGGTGAGAAGAGGGGGGCTGGCCGGGAGGCGTTTCCGCTCCCCGGGGAGCGAGTGAGCGCCGAGCTGTTCTTGGCTCCTCGCTGGAGCCATTAATCTCGCAGCCGCGGGTGACCTGGATGCCTGGCATTCCAGAGCCGCGAGCTGTTCCGCTCCCGGCCCGCCCCCCGCCGCTCCCTCCCGTGCGCGCTGCCTGGCGCCCTTCGCCCGGCTTTGGGAGGAGGGAGGGTGAGCACAAAGGGAGCCTGGAACGTGGAGGTGGGGGCTCACTCGCTGCCCAAGGCGCATCCCGGGTCCCGTCGGCGCCTCGCCTGCCTTCCTGCCCGCCTCCGCTGGCCTCCGGGCGTCCTCTTCCCACCCGCACCCGGGCCACTTATTTCTTACTGAGGAGCTCTACTTCCCAAGATCCCGCAGGCTCAAGGTTTTATCAGGGTCCTGTTGGCAGGGGGTGGCCAGAGCCCAAAGCCTCCCAGCCCCCACCAGGGCCTTAGAGGTTGGACAAGGCTGCAGGAAGCTTCTGGAAGCAGAGGGCTGAGTCCTCCGGCCCCTCCTCCCCCAGGGCTGAGGAAACCCAAGCAGCTCTTCCTTGCTCCGTAGTAGCTATTGCAAAGGGAGGTGTCTGATTGACCTCCGTTTTATCTGGGGTCAGTCAACACTAGGAAAGTGTGGCCATTATCACCAATGCCATCTGCTTTTCCTCCTAGGCAAGCCACGCAGCACCCCCAGCACTGCCCTTCTGGCCCTTCTAGGCCAGCAGTGCCCCCTGGGGATCTGGCCTTGAGGCCTGAGGCCGGCCTGTTAGCTCCACCCCCTTGGGAATGTTTCTTCTCTCCCTGGGCCTCAGATTCTCCAGCCATGAGATGAGACAGAGTCCTTCCCCACAGAGTCATGCTAAGGCTGAAATGAGATGCAGGCCCTGGGCAAACTGAACCCACAGGTGGACTAGGGGAGGGTCCTCCCTGCCTGAGTCCAAACCTGGCTGCCCCTCCTCAATGGATGTTAACAACCCAGTCAATGGACGTTAAGCCAGCGAAGTATGAACACATCCGTTTCAATATTATTGGACTTCCCCGTATTTTCCTCCATGCCACAGAATGATACCATCCTGGGCTCAGCCTTCAAAAATCCAAAATGAGCCAAGAGCTAACCTGAGTTGCCTCTGTGTCCTCCCTGCCCTGCCCCAGGGCCCTGAGTAAATGAATCCTGCCTTCCACATGCCAAGGTCTCAAGCCTTCACTCTTCTGTTCCAGAACTTGCACTGTCCTATATGATAGGTACTTAGCTGCATGTGGCCCAAAGATTGAAATTAATGAAAATAAATTAAATTTAAAATTCAGTTCTTCCATCTTACTAGCCACATTTCCAGTCCTCAGTAGCACGTGTGTCTAGTAGCCACTGCATTGGAAGGTGCGGTATAGAACAATTCCACTCCGGCAGAAAATTCCACTGAATCAGAATGCTGTTCTAGAGACAGTGCCTTTAGGTTCATTAGCGGGGGCCCACAGCCCTGCCCCGCTCCTGCTCTCCAGCAAGGTAGGCAGCTGACCCACTCTTCAGGGGGCAGCCTGGGACTCTCAAGGGGCAGGTGCCTGGGAGGTGGATTTAAGGCTAGAGCATCAGATGGAGGGCTCTGTGGTCTGGCTTGGGCCTCTCCTGGCCATATGGAGAGGGCCTCTGAGCAGAGTTTCTTTGGGCAATTAACAAAATGATTTAAAAGTCAGGATAGCTGGACCCTTACACACTAATCTTTGGGCCATAGTCATTTTCATTGTGCTGCAGACTTTGCATTTCTTTCTGAGCCTGGTTGCTCACATCTCAGTGGTCTTTTCAGACCATGGAAGGAAATGTAGCCCTCAACGGACCTTTCGGCCTGGGTCTGCAGAAGGAGCCCCAGAGCTCTGGGTGGCCTATAAGTACAAACGCCTCACCATGTAGCCAGAGGCAGCCTGGGCCTTTGTAGTGTGGCCAACTGAGGTTTCCATTTGGCGGCACCATTCACCTCCTATGTTTCTCCCCTATAAGTTGGAGATCCCAAATCCTCCCTGGAGGGGCTGGAGGATTCATGGAATAAGATGTGTAAGTGCCTGGTGTGCCGACAGCAGATGGTGGTTCTGTTCCCCCTTCCTTCATTCTCCCACTGGAAGGAGGACCATGTCATAGCCTACCTGAGTCTCTATTTTCTCATCTGTACATGGGCATCACAGTTCCTACCTCAACAGTCTCTAGCCGTCACAAGGTTCAAGGGATATTGTGGATGTGTTTTAGACATGGTGCCTCTGGCACAAGTGGATGGTATTTGGGACTGTCCTATGGCAGTATGTCCCAGTAGAAAGGCAGGGTAGCGCAGTTGTTACTGCAAGGATCCTGGAATTGGGCTCTGTCATTTACTCCTGACTTAACATGAGCCTTTGTTTCTTCTTCCATGAAACAGGGTTAATAGTGGTACCTTATTCCTGTTATTTTTGAGAGAGTGAGAAGCAACTGTGCTCATCCAGTGGTCAGCACAGAGCCCAGGAGGCAATGGGGCCAGCCAACGTGGTCACTGTCACTGATCAAGCCTCTCTCTCCCTACAGGCTACGAGCAGCAGCAGGAGCAAGAGAAGCTGGAGCGAGAGATGGCACTGCTGCGCGGCGCCATCGAGGACCAGCGGCGGCGTGCTGAGCTGCTGGAGCAGGCTTTGGGCAACGCGCAGGGCCGTGCAGCTCGAGCCGAAGAGGAGCTGCGCAAGAAGCAGGCCTATGTGGAGAAAGTGGAGCGGCTGCAGCAGGCGCTCGGGCAGCTGCAGGCAGCCTGTGAGAAGCGGGAGCAGCTGGAGCTGCGTCTGCGGACTCGCCTGGAGCAGGAACTCAAGGCCCTGCGTGCACAGCAGGTGAGCTGAGAAAGTCTCCAGGCTAGGGCAGCATCTGAGGATGTCGGCTTCCCTTCCTCCTCAGGGACTGTAGGTTTGGAGGCCAGGGCTGAGGCCCCGGGAGCCCCTGCTTAGATCTAGGCTGCAGGCCCGTTGGAAGGTGGCAAGGATGATGGCTCTCTGCTCCATGTTTGCTGCGTGCTCCCTTCCACTCGTTGTCTTAGCAGAGGCCCTGCCACCTGGCCCACGTCCAGCCTCGGGGGACTCCTGTCCTCCGCAGCAGCAGGGCTAGTTGTCCTTGACCTCTAGAGAAGGTAAAGTAAGTCAGGAACCTGGATATAGAAGGCCTGCGAGCTTTTTTTTTTTTTTTTTTTTGAGATGGAGTCTCATTCTGTCGCCCAGGCTGGAGTGCAGTGGCACGAATGCTCACTGCACCCTCCACCTCCCAGGCTCAAGCGATTCTGTTGCCTCAGCCTCCCGAGTAGCTGAGACTACAGGCGTGCGCCACCACGCCCAGCTAATTTTTGTATTTTTAGTAGAGACGGGGGTATCACCATATTGGCCAGGCTGGTCTTGAACCCCTGACCTCACGTGATCCGCCGACCTCGGCCTCCCAAAGTGCTGGAATTACAGGTGTGGGCCACTGCGCCCGGCCACCAGCCAGCTTTTATATGCCTCCCCAAGATTGGGAGGAAAGATGGTTGTCCAGATCCATAGTGCTTAGCCTCACTTTGGGCTTCTGTGTAAACAACTCTTGGTGTTTACGAACGAAATAGAGTTATTTCTCCACTCCCAAACCTACCCTTGCCACAGAGGTAGTGTGACTGAAGCCCCTGGTTTGCCCAGTTCTGTTCTAATTTACACCAGTTTTCCCAGTATAATTATTGATAGCACCCCCTTTGCCAGTTTGGAGGATTATCTGTCTGGTCTCTATACCCTTGCCGTAGGATTCAGGGCAGGGGTATGGGGACCTGTGCTGTGTCCCCATTTCGGTAGAGGAAGGATGGGTAAATGTATGCTGTGTATGGCTGAACACGTACATGTACAAGTGACAGTCCTTGTGCGGAGGCGAAGACCAGTGGCTGCCACACCCCAACCTGCACCCTTGACCACGGTCTCCACTCCTTGCTCTGCAGAGACAGGCAGGTGCCCCTGGTGGTAGCAGTGGCAGTGGTGGGTCCCCAGAGCTCAGCGCCCTGCGACTGTCAGAACAACTGCGAGAGAAGGAGGAGCAGATCCTGGCGCTGGAGGCCGACATGACCAAGTGGGAGCAGAAGTATTTGGAGGAACGTGCCATGAGGCAGTTTGCCATGGATGCGGCTGCCACGGCTGCTGCCCAGCGTGACACCACTCTCATCCGACATTCCCCCCAGCCCTCGCCCAGCAGCAGCTTCAATGAGGGTCTGCTCACTGGTGGCCACAGGCATCAGGAGATGGAAAGCAGGTTCGGCATTGCAGGCCAGGCATCTGAGGTTGGGGGGCGGGTGGCAATGTCCAGTCACTGCCCTGCCCTTGATCCCTGATAAACAGGCCCCTTTCCCCATAGAGCTCAGCAGTTCCTCCTGCTTCTGAGCTGAACCTGCATGCTTGGCACACCAGGCACTGTAAACATGCATTTGCCCAGAAATACCGAGTCCTTGGTCTGCCCAGGAGACTCTTACTGTGGAGGTGTTGGATGCCATCCAGGGCTTGGGCCCTGCCTCCCCTTTCCGGAGTGCCGCCCTCCAGGATGAGGGCTGTGCCGCCACTATCATCTGATGAATCTGGAACCCACCCTTAGTGGCCTGCCTTTGCTGGTGTGAGAAGGGCCCAGGGCCTTATGCACTGGTGGTTTTCAGAGCGGCTCTAAGAGCATCAAATTCCAGAGCTGTGGTGCCATTTCTAAGTCCTCTCTAGGTCCCTGCTACAAGCACAGAAGGATCCAGCCTGGCAGGGTTGGGGGAGTTGGTGGGGGCTTTTCCTCTAACTCCTATGAGGCAGGAAGGGTGGAGGCTGTTGGATCTGTGGGTCTGACAATGTGGGCATGGCCTCTCACCCCTCAGGTTAAAGGTGCTCCATGCCCAGATCCTGGAGAAGGATGCAGTGATCAAGGTCCTTCAGCAGCGCTCCAGGAGAGACCCTGGCAAGGCCACCCAGGGCTCCCTGCGGCCTGCCAAGTCGGTGCCATCTGTTTTCGCGGCTGCGGCAGCAGTAACCCAGGGCTGGCAAGGGCTCTCTTCTAGTGAGCGACAAACAGCAGACGCCCCTGCTCGGCTGACTACAGGTAAGAGGAGGTTGCTGCTGGGATAGATTGAGAGGTAGTTTCTCCTGGGCCTGAACACAGATTGCCAGACCTTTCCTCCCAGAACTGAGGCTATAGGAGCCAGGGCTTCCTGACCCTCTCCCAGGGGAGCTGGCTTATTCTCTGCCTCTAGTGCCTCTATAGCACACGGCTCTCCTGCCAGTGTGAAGAGGGGTACTTAGTCCCCATCACCATAAATTCCATCATGCTTCATTTAGCCCCAGCCACTGAACTAAGAAAAATAGAGCTTCCTGTGCAGATACACCTTCTATGCAAGCCCCCTCCACTCTTCCTTCTAAGCAGATGCCACAGAAACTCTAGAAGATTTAATCTATAAGGAAGGGTCCCACCACCCAAAACATTTGGAAGCCAATCCAATCTGATAGCTATTCCCATTTGAAAGTAGGAGCATTTTTAGTCTTAAAGTTCTTGCAAATCAAGAGCAGCCCACTCCACCTTCAGTCCCCAGCAGGGACAGTTAACTTAGAGTGTACTTCACCAGGGCCACATCTTACAGGCATGGCAATAACCATCCACCTACCTTTCCAGCAGACAGAGCACCCACAGAGGAGCCAGTGGTCACATCTCCCCCTGCTGCCCATGCCAAACACGGGAGCCGAGATGGGAGCACCCAGACTGACGGCCCCCCAGACAGCACCTCCATCTGCCTGCCACCGGAGCCTGACAGCCTTCTGGGGTGCAGCAGTAGCCAGAGAGCAGCCTCTCTGGGTAAGTCCTCCTGACCCCACTTCTGTGCTAGGTAGGGCCGAGGGGGCACTGGAGTGTGAACTGGAACACAAGGCGTTTTCTTCCCAGCCCCCCTCCGGGTCATTGCCCGCACTCCATGGGGAGCCGTGCATAGCCAGAGGTGAGCAGGGTGCCTGGCCCACCTCAATGTGAACATGAGGGATGGCTGGTTGCGTGAATAGGGAAATTGGAAACCCTGATTAGAGGCAGATCCAGAATTCAGAAAGAAAGCAACCAGATGGGAGGCACTTTAGCTCCTCTTTCATGGTCTTCCCTACATAGTTAATTTCCAATTTGATTATCCAAGAGAATGGAGCTCGCAAGTCATGCCGATGGCACTCTGGAAGCCTGTTTAAAGAGTCCGGGAAGGAGAAATCTGAGAAGATGCCATTTCTTTTTCCACTCCCCTTTCACATTGGCCTTTGCATATTTGCCTGTGCCTCATGATCTCAGAAAACCACAGGCATGAAAAGAATGCTGCAGCCTCCCTCCCTCAGGGCTCTCCATTGCTCTCTCTAAGCCCTCCAACCAGTTCAAAGTTAGAAACAAATGCATCCTACACATCGGAGGTTGGTGGGCTGGGCTGAGCACTGAAAGGGAGCAGAGCATTGTGCTTGGTTGGTGGAGTTCTGGGAACCTGGGCAGCAGAGGTGGGAAAAGTTGGTGAAGAACGATCTTTGTCTTTCAAATGTGCCAGGATTTTAAAAGCAATCTAGTAACACTCATTGGCATGTGCCTGTGTTCTTGTCTGTCTCCAGACTCTGTAGCTATATCCAGAGTCCAGGACTTGTCGGACATGGTGGAGATACTGATCTGAAGGAGGTGGTGCTTCAGGACTCTGAGCCATTCTCTCCCCTCCTCTGCCCTGTGCCACTCTCAGCCATTTCAGCAGCCCTGTCAACCGCTGCTCCATCCCTTTCCCCAGCCAGACACTCATTCCCATTGACCATCTGGTCCCAGGAGCTCAGGAGGAGGACCCCAGGGGAGAGAGCTGTGAGAGCACCGGCACCCCCAGAAGACTCTGCTTCTTAGCCCACATTCCTCCGAGCCTTATGGAGAATGAGGATTCAGCCTTGACTTCTTGCCCAAGGCCTGCTACTGGGGTAGCAACTGACAGCTCAGAAAGGAGCTGAGCTCCCTCTGCCCTGCCAGTTGTCAGTCAGGCAGGGAGGGAGGGGTTGTGTTGGTTTGGGGAACTAATTTCCAAGAATGGCTGCCTGTGGACACCAGGTGGACTGGTTCACTAATCAAGTCAGCCATGTTATTCTCTGGCTAAGTTTGGTTCCAGCCAACCTCATCTGCTCTTCAGTTCCTCACTGCCTTCTTGGGATACTAAGACTTGAATCTTTTGGGGACTATTAAGGGTGTTAGTCTTGGAGAAGGCACAGCCTCACCTTCTCATTTGCTGTGGGTTAGGGGCCATTTAAGTGGACTGGGAGACAGTGCGCAGTTTGTATATAATTCCCTTTCTTGTGGAACAGAAGACTGAGGCCTGCAGGTTCTGATGTGTCTCCATGGGCTGTGCTCCCCTCTTCCTACTGTCAGTTTCTGAAACTTCTGACTGGCCTCCCAGTTATGCCTCCTCCTCAAGTTCCTGGCCCGTGGATGTTAAACCTGCTCGATTCCCAGGATCACGGCTGGCTGCCTTTTCCTCCATCTTGAGCCCTATAAATGCCCACGGGACCCCCACCACCAGCCTCTTGAAGTGGCTCCACAGCTCCTGTCCCTGGAACATCCTGTCAGTTTGGTCATAAACCCTGAGCCAGATGAAATAAGCCACCATGAACAGACATCTGCCATGCCCCCAGGTGGGCTTCGGTGGCCCTACCCGGTACCAGTTCTCTCTGAGAAACTGGAGATGTCTTGTTAGCATAAGTGTCTTTGTTCCCACCTGGAGGGTTTGGGAGAGGAGCAAAGTGGTTGAAAACTAGTTAATGAGCTGCAAGAGTCAAATAGTCCTCTGAATGGAGCCCCCATCACAAAACAGTGCCCAGGAGGCTGGCTCCTCAAGCTACCCATGCCCAGCGCCCTAAAGCAGGACCAGATGCTTTGGAAGTGGGGTCAAACACCCACATGGCAGCCTGCTAGCAGCAGTGACTTTGACTTCTGGTCTTAAAGAGTCCCTCACTTCAGCCCCAGGAGCTATTGGTGGGTTTTAGCAGTTTTGTCTTTACCGTTTTTAGTTCTCCTTGATTCTTTGTTTTCTTCCTTTATCGTTTTTAGGTTTGGTATGTGTTGTTTTATTTCCATGGTTCCTCAAGTTTCCTTTTTAAACATTTGCATTTGCTGGACAATTGCAATTTTTAAAAAAATTCCCCTACCCCTGTTTAAAGCTGAAAAATACATTTGGTTCATGTGCATTGTTTACAAAGCAAAAAGAAAAAAGAGAAAAAAAGGCAAAAAATATTGTGAAAGAAAAAAAACAACTTAATATATTTTGGATTAATATTTGGTATTTCTTTTAAAGTATTTTTTGTGCTGTGAACATTTTCTGCCAAAGACCATGATGTGTGTCTGTATGTTTAAGTTATCGTAAATATTTAAAATGTAAACATGGCTGTTTTGTTATGCCACCCTGTACCAGGATTGCTGCCGCATTCCACTGGGTATAACAGTATTTTAATTAAAAAAAATAATTAAAAGTGATGTCTTTGCACAGGTGAGACTTTGCACTGAGGGAAGGGAAAGGGTGAGGATTTTGGGGGGCCACCCAAGTCATAGTCCAATCTCTTCGAGGACCTAAGATAGAATCTAGGGATTTTGTGAAGCTGCATTAAGGACAGAGTTGGAATGAGGATGTGGCTGGCATTTTTCCCCTTTCATAGATAACATTTCTTGAAGGCTGGGAGGGGAAGGAGGGCCTGGCAGATGGCAGCCTCCCCAGGTAGCTCTGTTATAATCAGCTTTGTTCGGCCACACGCTGTGGTTATCCACAGTGGGAATGGGTGTCCAAAGATGGCTTTATCCTTCCCCCACTCCTTTTCGCACTCCCACCTAGGACATAAAGTTTTGTCCGAAACCATCCAGAAGGCCAGGCACCATGCAGAGGACATTCAAGGATGTGCATGTTCTTAGCCACTGCCTCCCTCCTTTGCTGTGACATCACCACTCTTTCCTGATGCTCAGGAAAGCATATTGCTCCAATTCAAAAATAGAGAAAGCCATTCTCAGTCTTGCTTGTTCTTGTATCAGAAACAAAATAACTGCCTTGTGCTTCTATAAGGTGTTAGGACCCTGAGGTTCCCAGTCAGCATGTGGCCAGAAGTTAGCTGGCCATGAGGCAGCAGCAGGCTACCAGACAGCCTACGTGACATGTGACAGGAACGGTTCCCCACCATGGCCGTGAGTGAAGTGTCTTCAGGGCCAATGTGGGAACTCGGGAGCCATGTTGATGAGTAATTAAGTTAAGATCCTAGAGAAGGTGTCTTCCCGAGCCGGCCTACCAACCCACAAGTATGGAGACAAGCAGATGGAAGAATTGGAAACATCCAGAAACTTTTCTAGCAACTTTGCAGAAGGTGATGGGCCCCACTGGATGAGGAGCTCTCCATGCAGAGATATCAAACCGACCCCATGGCCACACCTCCACCCAACCCTCCAGCCTGCCTCCTGCCACTGGGGCACTATCTATGCCAGCCTTCCTCCCATTGAGCCCTGAACTAGAGTCAGCTTTGCAAATAGGTTACTCACCTGACATGCAGGCCTAGTGCATGGAGGCGGCCTGAACAATAGGGCTCCTTCTCACCCTCCCACAGCTGCTCCTCCCTGGGCCACAGCAGCCCATGGCTACATTTGCTGACTTGCTGTCCAAAACAAAATGTCAGTGCCTGTGGCAGGGAGTTCCAAAGGACAGCTTGGCAACTCAGACCTGTGAACAGTAAGCCCTGACAACAGTGCCATCTCACCCCAGTACCTTTGGCCAGGGGCTTCCAAAGCATCTGCACCTTCTGTGAGATCCAGTCTGTGGAAAGTCACTTTAATGTTTCCTTGGCACAGACCAGGAGGAATAAGAAATCGGTCCCAGTGTACCCAGCACATGTACGTGCATGTGCATTTGTGTGCACGTGTGCACATGCGTTCCTGACCAAGGGTCCCAGAGAAAGGTGTGAGGGACACCAATATCTTCTGGCTAGTGTCCCTGCAGGGCATGGGTGCTCTCCTGCCACATGGTGACCAGTGCATCTGAGTGACATTTCCTCTCGGGAAAGGGGATGAGTGAGCTGCTTGGTGCCCTGTGAAATGCAGTCTAATGAAGTTCCAGAACTAGTGGAGCTGCAGGCTGTGGCAGGGATGGTGAGGCCCTGTGGAGGGAGGTGTTTGCCTTCTGTGTCTAACACCTGTGAAGGGGTGGAGCCTGGGCCAGAGCCCAGGTGGCTCAGCGGGGCCCTTTGGAGGCCAAGTTCCTCTTTGAGGGGCAGCCCTTACCTGCCTGCCCTGCCTCCACCCAGTGCCTCCACCAACAGGGCTGGGGATGTGGCTCAGGGGGCAGCCCATGGCTGCAAGGGCAGGAGGGCAGCCTAAGAGTGGCTGCCCCAGCCTCTCTCCCTCCTCTCACCTCCTGGTTAATTGTTAACTCTTCCCCTGGCATAAGTATGTGCCAGGCTCAGCAAGCTTGGTGACAATATGCCAAGACAAGGGCAGCAAATTGGGGTCCAGTCACCCAGAGATAGCCAAAGCCACTTTACTGCCCCCGAAGAACTCCAGCTAGACAGGAAAGTTGTTTGCAGTACCACTCTGCCATCTCCTAGCACAAGTAAGGGGCTGGCTAGGATGAAGTTGTCCCTGATCAGGCCTTGCTGGGAGTGACCGACCCCTCTGGAGGTGGTCCAGAAACCCCCACAACCAGCAGTGCATTCCTGGACGTGCCATGCATGGATCTAACACATGGGAGAAGTGCCACAGCAATTGAACCCTCAGCATCTTTTTTTTTTTTTTCAAACAAGATAGAATTCACATACCATAAAATTCACCCTTTTGAAGTGCACCATTCAGTGGTGTTTTGTATCACAGCATCTACTTTAAGCCAGCGGTCAACCACGGGTCATCACCAAATGCCCCACCAGAGGGCCATATGGACACAATTAGAAGTGTTATTGGATCTGCTGCCTTCACACTTGTCGGCTCCTCTTTCCTAGGCTGACACTTTGAACTTTCTATTGCAGACAGTCCCCTTTCACCCATCCCAGGCCCAGCAGCCCCAGAGTACCTCTGCTGGGCTGCAGCCAGGACACTATCTGCTCTGAGCTGGAACCTCCCATATTTCATTCCCTAGGCTGCCAGGTGGAGGTTCTGAGGTTTGGAAAGGAGGTCCGTGAGCCCTGAGCCCGAGGCACCCATGTCTGCTAAGGTTTTCCAGAGTCAAGGAGCATTGGCAGGGGTCAGTCCAATTTTGTGAGGCCTGAAGCTTGTATAATTTGGAGGACCCTCTTTAAGAAAAAGAATGCAAAGTGGTGAATACAAAATTAGGTCTAGAGTTTTGGAAGGGGCCTGTTCAAGTGAGCACCCTGAGGTACAAGATTCATTAGCTTCACAGTAAATCTGTCCGTCTGGGCATTGGGCATTGTGTTTCCCTGATGGGAATGGAGCTCTGGGAAGTGCCCAGGACTTGGGTTCATCCTTGTCTCTCCCAGGTGAGGCTTGGATCTGGAAGTCAATGAAGTTGCAGTTTTTCTTCTGCAGGTGAAGTGGCTAGTTCTGGATATCCACTAAAAACAGCCCCCTCTGTAGGGCAGAGGTACCCACAAAGGGAGCCTGGGGTCCAGACGCAGGATGGGGGTATCACCACAGAGCCTGGGCGAAAGGGCTGACCAGTTTGCTGAGGACCAAACTGTAAATGACTCTCATGTGCACCCTGCTCTCGCCCACCAGCCAAACCTCCAGCCCCCAGCAGGCGTGGGAGTGGGGCACATCTGACAGTTGGCTCTCGGGGTGCCCTGGAGAGCCATGCCACTTGCGCTTCATTGCATCAGGGACACATTCTACTCTACTCTGTGGGCCCGTCAGCTTTTGATTCTGAGCCAACCTGGTGTCATGATCTGTCCTGAGATAAATGCCTCTTGCAAGTCCAAAGGCTCCTACCTGGGGGCACATTCCAGGTGTATTGGGCAATAATTTGGTTATTTCCCTGCACAGGTTTGCCTCTTCTTGCATCAAGTTGGCCTTCTTTTGAAGCTTCAGGAGCCTTGAAAAGAGCCCTGCCCAGTCTCCCTTCTGAAGCCTTTCTTGCTCAACACAGTGTACTATGGAAATCTTCACAGCATATTGCATTATGGCAAAAGTACCAAAATCTCAACCATAGAGTGACTACAAAAACCACAGCTAGGTTTGCCTTGAAAATTACAATATCTTTTTTAACTTAAAAAGAAAAACAGGCCCCTCTCTCTTCCTTTCTCCACCACTGTAGTGTGTGTTTGGCTCCGCCTCTTGCCATGTCTTCTCACAAGACTTTCAAGATTAAGCAATACCTGGCCAAGAAACAAAAGCAAAATCGTCCCATTCCCCAGTGGATTCGGATGAAAACTGGTAATAAAATCAGGTACAACTCCAAAAGGAGACATTGGAGAAGAACCAAGCTGGGTCTGTAAGGAATTGAACAAGAGATGGCACATGTATTTATGCTGTCTAAAGGTCACAATCATGTTACCATATCAAGCTGAAAATGTCACCACTATCTGGACAGTTGGACATGTTTTTTTGGGAATATACTTTTTCTCTCTGAATCTGTTAGGAACATTCTGGTTGGCTGGGTTCCGTAATAAATATGTGAGACCTTTCATTTCAAAAAAAAAAGAAAAATAGTCCTCCTTCCCAGGGGCTCCAGATTTCATCAGCCTTATGTGCGTGCCCAGCCATACAAACCGCGCAGGGATGGCTCCAAGTGCACTGTGGCCTCTTTGAACTGCAGGCCTTTGCACATCCCAATCCTTTTCCTCGCAATGCTTTTCTCATCTCTTTTCTCCTCCAGCTTGAACATCACTTCCTCCTGGCAGCCTCCCCTCTCCAGCTTCCTTTCTGCTCCCACAGGACCATGATGGGGAGGACAGCTGGGATGTGCAGCATGAAGGAACTCTTGCTAGCAGACATTAGTCTGTAGCTCTTCTTGGGTCAGAAGGAGCCACAGGTAAAAAGACATAACCGAGCTTTTTAATTATACAGGCGTTTACTCTTGTCCTTGCGCTGGTGTCACAGGTGGCCCTGCTTGATCAGTAGCCCTGTAGGATGTTCTGACCAAAGGTCCCAAGCCCTTCCTCCTTGGCCAGGTGCCCGTCCCCCATTGCCATTCACTGAAAGTGGGAGAGGTGGGAGAGGATAAAAGGGACTCTGTGGGTGGAGTCTTCAGGTCAGAGAAGGAGAAGCTGAGCCCGAGGGCTTGGGGAGCAGAGTGAATGAGCAGGTGGAGGTGGAGGTAGGTGTGTGAGCCCAGAACTGGCCCTGCCAGATGGCTGGTCCCTGAGTCAGGCCCAGGCGCTGACTGCCACGTGGGCAGTAGCCAGCCCCAGCCATGGGAACAGCAGGTGGAATCAGAGCTCTCTCCGCCCCTAGGAGAGCCGCACCTGCCTGGAGCTTCTCCTGCCTGGCCCTGACAGCCCTGGGCTCCCTCTGGGAGAGGATAGGGGCAGGGGCAGCAGCAAGGGTAGGGTGGGGTGGAACACTTGTTATCAGGGCAGCAGTTCCCAGCCATGCCTTGTAGTGTTTGGGTCCCAAGAACAACCCACAGGGGTTGTTGATCAAGGCCACAAAGATCTGAGCCAGGCAAGGTCCAGAGAAAGGCTTCCCCAGAGCCTCCATGCCATCTCTAGGTGCCAACCTCCCACCCCTTCCTCCCTGGAAGCCAGAGCACCACAATAAAGGGAGGGGGAGAGGTTGGTGATGCCTTCTGGGGAATGGAAGCATTTGTCTCCCAGTCCCTGCCCCTTCTGTTCCCAAGTTTATGGGAAAGGAGGACCTCTCCTGTGCCACAAGAAAGACTCTGGCCCTCACACCTGTCAGTGTACTTCTACTTGGGGCAGCATTTTCAAAGGCCTGTGCTCAAGGCCTGTGCCTCTTTCCTGCAGCCCCCAAGCTGGACTATCAAGGCCTGGTCCTGGGAACAGTGTGGTCAGTTCAGGGGCCTGTGGTTGAACTTTTGCAGCCATCCCACCCCTTGTCCAGTGAAAGATATTCACCTCTCAGACCTCCCCTTGCACATGTACTCACTCAACTAATAGCCATTGAGGACCCAGCATGTACCACACCCATTCTAGATACTGGCGGGAATCAGTGGGGAATAAAGCAGACAAAATCCCTGCCCCATGGGACTTCATTCTAGCATGAGTGGGGTGGGGGAAGACAAACAGGAAACTAAACTTGATAGAGTATGGGAGAACAATAATTCTTAAACTCTCTGTGGTGAAAAATCAGTTGATTTTTTTTCAATCTGCATTTGGATTTCTGAGCAATATCAAATTTAGAGATCCCATAGCTGGAGATGCTATAGCATAGAAGCTTCCAAATGCATCCCCTCAATTTCTGTATGTGTGTCCTCTTGCAGTGCTGGTCCACACTGTGTGCCAAGGTGACAAGAGCTTTGGGGGAAAACAGGGAAGGACAAGAGGGATGAGGAGTTTGAAGCAAGATGGTAGGGCTGCGGAAGAGTTGCAGTTTTAAAGAGGAGTTATTAAGAAGGTGACATTTGAGCAAAGATTTGAAGGAGGTAAGGGAGTGAGCCATGTGTGTAACTGAGAAAGGCGCATTCCAGATAGAAGCTTTAATAAAAGGAAAGAGAATTTATCAACTTGGACTTCGACTGGTTGAAGCCCCTCTGAGGGGCGAGGGGCAGGGGCAGGAAGCAAGGGAGCATTGTAGGAGGGACACCTGTGAAGGAAAGGCCCCCAAAATCACCCCAGGCCCACCAGCATCCTGAGTGGGGCCACAGTTACATTCTACCTGGTCTCCTCTCTCCTTTCAGAACCTTCTTTCTTTACAGGCCAGCTCTCAACACCTGATATGAGGGTCACTCACAACACAGGCCATTCTTTTAATAAAATGACATTGTTTTCTGTGCTCAGTGCATCTACCTCCAGCTTTGAACACAAGAGGTGCTTTAACCCAGGAGGTGGTCTGAGCCCTGCTTCTGCATCTACAGGCACAGGGCCATGACTGTGAGGAAGTTTCCATCCATCTGACTGGCTTCTGCATCTGAGCCCAGGTTATATGGCACAGGAGACATGTGGCAAGATGAAGATTCCTTCCTCCATTGAACGCACTTCCACACCTGCTCATGCACACCACATGCATACATACACTTTCACACCAAACACACAGGCGTGAAATACACTCATGGGCTTGTCCACATGCACACCTGCCACAAACACCCATCATAAGCCTCCAGGTAAACAATATGGGCATGCGCAGTTATACACACACTTGCACACACGTACACATTTTTGGAGGCTTGAATGCACACCCACGCCCAACACACACCCCCTCAGGCAGGCACACATGGGTCCCCTAAACATGGACTCAGTCTTCCTACAGGAGAATTTCTATTCTGAGCAAACACCCAGCATCTGCAGTCAATGGCAAACAGATGAATGGGACAAAATTCACTCATTTGTCCTGGTGGCCCTACCAATACAGCCCTGAAGAAGCAGGCAGCAGGCTTGTCCCTTCACCACCAGGCCTTCAGAAGGGCAAGACCAGGGTGGGGATCAGGTTTGGGCAGGAGAACACTCAGAGCTTCTGGGTACTGACTCAAGGCCAGGAGCCGACAGCCTTGTGCATTCCTGACAAGTAGGTCACCATGACAGGGAGCACTGGCTCACATGCTGGGACCTAAGGTTGACTGGAAAAGACTTGGGGAAAATCCAGCTGTTGTGGATTTTCCCCAAGTGTTAGTAGTGACAGTCAGTGTTAGTAGACAGTCAGTGTTAGTAAGACAGCCAGTGTTAGTAGGTGCTGCCTTCCCATGCCAGTGAGTTAGGTTGGGTCTATGCAGCACCGGAGCTATGGAGTGTGTGTCAGTGGCAAGGGCTCCTGCTCAGCACGGCAAAGACTAGGAGAAGAAGAGGGCAGTGGCTTAGGAGGGACTGTAGCGCTGGGAAGGATGGGTGAGGCAGGGGACACATTATGAATAGTGTTATTTTTTAGCACACCAGTGTGTTAGGCACTGTGCTGGGTGTTTTTCATGTATTATCTTGCAAGATACAGCCCTGCAAGTTAGATTTTATTGCCTCCATTTTACAGATAAGGAGACTGAGGCTCAGAGGGCTTAAGTAAATTTCTCTAGGTCTTCAGCTAGTAGGGGCAGAGCTCGGATATGAGTCAAGGCTTGTCTGACTCCAGATCTCAGACTTTCTCAACATCTTCATGTTGAAGCTAAAACTTGCATTTTAAACTATCAAAAGCAAGAGGGACCTAAGGAGACATGGCAACTAAAGGTACTGTGGTATCCTGGATGGGATCCTGGGACAGAAAAAAAACGTGAACTTTAGTTAATGACAATTAACTGTGATACATATACAATTAATTGTGATACATGTACTTTACTAATGCAAAAGTGTTAGTAATAGAGGAAACTGGGTGCAGGGTATACAGGAACTATTTATACTATCTTAATGATTCTTCAAATCTAAAACTGTCCTAAAATGAAAGACTTATTTTTTAAACTTCGCATTTTTGCCAGCAGCAGGAAGCAGTAGATAACCAACATTCCAAGGTGCAGCCTGTGTATAAGGCCTGAAGAGGCCAGGGTCCCTGGAAAGTTTCTCAAAATAAGAGGCCGTTCTGGACTTTGTACCACTGAGTTCCCATCACCTACATAACGTGAAATAGAGACATTAATTGCAGGGCTGTGATCACAGCCAACGCCACCTTCCTAAATGGGGCAAAAGGGCACTGAAGTCAGGCAGAGCAGCTGCAAACTGGCATGAATTCCCAAGGCTGTGGCAGAGAATTCTTGCTGGGTGTGCCTGTACCTCCCTGACAATGTGGCCTGGCCAAGCTGATGTCCCTCTATTTTCTCAACTGTTGCCACTAGAATGTAGTAGGAACAATGTATAAGTCGTACACTTCTTTTATTAAATTTATTCTTAGATATCTTATTCTTAGTAATACTACTATAAATGTAGCTGCTTTCTTGATTTCATTTTCTGATATTTTATTTCTAGTACATGAAAATAAAATTCATTTTTGTATATTGATCTTATGTTTTGTCACCTTGCTGAACTTGCTTATTAGTCCTAACAGTTTTTTAGTGGATTCCTTAGGATTTTCTATATACTGCAAGATTATGGCATCTACAAATAGAGATAGTTTAAGTTCTTTCTTTCCAATCTTGATGCCTTTTATTTCATTTTCTTGCCTAAGTACTCTAGCCACAAGCTTCAGTACAATGTTGAATAGAATTGGTGGGAACAAATATCCTTGCCTTGTTCCTGATCTTAGGGGGAAAGCATTCAATTTTTCACCATTAAATATGATGTTAAGCTGTGATGTTTTTAAAACAAAAAGAAAATAGTTGCCCTTTATCAGACTGAGGAAATTCCTTTCTGTTCCTGGTTTGTTGAATGTTTCCATCCTGAAAGAGTGTTAAATGTTTTCAAATGCTTTTTTGGCATCTATTGAAATGATCATGTGGTTTAGTCATTAATTCTATTAATATGGTATATTACATTGATATCCAGATGTTAAGCCAACCTTGCATTCCTGGGATAAATCTCATTGAGTCATACAGTATACTCCTTCATATATGTTACTAACTTCATTTTGCTAGTATTTCACTGAGTATTTTTCCCACAAGAATGTGATCCAGGAAGGAAGGGCTGCATATGCCCCACTCACCACATTGTCCCTATTCCCTCTAGCAATGCCAGGCACAGAGAGTGCTCAGTGAACCTCAGCAAATGAATGAAAAAGTCAATCTATAAAACACAGGATCTCATGGGCCTCCAAAGAGTTCACACTAGGAATAGTGACCATCATATTATCACAAATGTCTAAGTATGCATAATCCACATAAACTGTAGAGTCAAGGGAGGTTATAAAAAACCCAAACTTAGAATGAAGCCCTTGCTGATTGAGGGGGCATTGGGTGGCTTGCTCCACTACAGCCAAGGGTGTCTCACTTTAGGTTCCAGACCAAGAGGCAGAAGCTTATGGGGACTTGGGGCCCTCTCTCCACATACAGGTCCCCCCAGCCTAAGGAAACATGCCAGGGTCTCCGGTGGTGACATATGATCTAGGACTGCCATGAGCAAACATAAGACAGATGGGTGGCTATGTTGTGGAAAGCAGGGTCTTATCTGCTGTGGTCTGGGTAGGGATCTGTGGACCCTGTGGCAGTCAAGCTTGTCCTTGTTGACAGGTATGCTCTTAATGCAACTTCTAAGCAGGTTTCTTAAGCTCATCCTGAGACCACAGCTATTAATCTAAACTCTAGGGGCTGACATGAGGATTAAATGAGATAATGAATGACGACCCCTTAGCATGATGCCTGGCATAGACTAAGTGTTCAGTAAATGGGGACATTATTGTTTTATGCTAACTTTTGTTATTGTTTTATGCTTTTATTATTTTTACAATTATTTTAGAAGGATGTCCACTGACAGCCAGACTCTGTTGTAGCTTCTTTTTATTCATAACTTCAAAAATCTGGCAGTCTCTTCCAGTAGGCACCACTTGAGTCAATCCAAGACCCAAAGAGCACAAGGTGCTCCCCAGGAGCAGCTGGCTGGGCACCACCCTCACCTGCTACCTGGACACAGATGAGGGGTGCTTCAAGACAAACAGGAAAGAAAGCTTTTCTTTCTCCCTGAATAAAAGCCCTGGGGGCAAAGGAAGTTGCCCTCCCTCTCACCCTCTGTCCCCCTACCACATTTCAGGCTGGCTGTTTATGCCCACAATAAGGACAGTCCAGTCACAACACAAAGGCCATGGCACAAGAGGGCACCATAGGAAGAAAGCTGGGCACAGCCAGAGAGCTGGGTGCCCTGCCTGCCAGCTCTAAGAGGATCCCTGGTTCTTCTCTCCTGTGTGGGGGGAACTCCTCTCTGGATTCTGGCACCAGACTTCTAGCTCTTCATCTCCTCCGTACCTGCCTTATCAGAGCAAGGCAGAATACAGAAAGAATGTATTTGCTGGTCTTTTAGCAACCAGTGTGCTTGCTGAGCCAGCCTCAGGCCCTTCACTTCCAGGAGGCAGAGCAGCAGAGCCAGCCAGGCCAGGGCTTTGGCTTGAAATGCCCCCATGACCAACCAGCTGTGCTCTCAGCCCAGGTGAGCTTCTGTGGGACCACAGCCCAGATCACCTCATAGACTCCTTACTAGTGATATGGATTCCATTGCAGCCATAGGTGGAGTTGACTAAGACATTGAAGGAAATTGAAAAGAACAGTTAGAAAAGTAGAAGGAGAACTGGGGCACCAACAGGATGTGAAGACCTGTAGGGGAGGAAGAGGGAAAGAGGATGGGGCCTGAAGAGGCCACAGGGTCTGGCAGTTGTGAGGCCACAAGTGGCTGTCTGGTGCAGACTTTCATAGCTAGAGAAGGTGTTCAGGTTGTCTGTCCAAGGATGTTCATTCAGAATTGTTTATAACAGGGAACCATCGAAAATAACTTCAAGGTCCAGCCCCAGGAGACAAATAAATAAATTGTGGTTCAGCCATGCACAGGTAAAAAAAAATTAGCTCACAGGTTTTGTTTGGCTATGAAGGAGAAGGGGATTGTTTGCGAACATTAAAAAGACTGAGAAGTTTTATGGGAAAAAAATCCAGATGTCCAGCGTCTCTTGAACATCAAAAACTCTGGCAACACTAGACCCTCATTTCCACTTGACGTGACTCTGGCTGGAGCAAGAAGCAGCTGTGTCCTTCAGATGAGGAAGTCCCTCCAGGTGGCCAAGGTTTCTACCCACCCAGTCTCTCATGCAGTTTCATGTCAGTATCTATCAGCTATGGGTAGAGATCTTGTGCATGTTCTTCCCTGAGCCTGGAACATTCTCCTCTTCACCCCCAACCCTGTGCCCTGATGAGTCCTTTTGATTTTTCAAAAATTAGCATTAACGTCACCTCTTCAGGGAAAATTTCCCCAACTACCACACAGTGAGTTGGGTCATCCTGTTTTGGGTTCTCCTTGCATCCTTGTAAAACTCTTCACTACTGTCACTAAAGAAGTGTCTGTGACAGCTCTCTGTTACAGAAGAAGTCCACTCAGTGAATACAGAAGGAAATACAAAGTCACCATTAGAATACCAGATGCCCCTGAAGGCAAGATCCACCCATGGATATTAAACTCAGTGGGTGAAAGTTTAAGAAATATGATATTTACATAGTCTCAAAATATTTTCCCCAAAACAAATTTTTATTAATTACGAAGGGGAAAATAGTAACTTGAGAGTGAAGAAACCTAGCAGATTTCACTTTAACCAAGTGACCAAAGTTAACATCACCAGTAATAAGTTGCGTTGACATCCTGTACCCCTTGATAGGGTGCACTGAGAAAGGCATGTCACTTCTGTGGTATCCATCCCAATAAGGCATAACCTCAATCTAATCATGAGAAAACATCAGACAAACCCAAACTGAGGGGCATTCTACAAAACAACTGCCCAGTACTCAGAAAAGCCTTAAGGTCATGAAAGACAAGGAAAGACTGAGGAACTGTCACAGATTGGAGGATATTAAGGAAACATGACAACCAAATTCAAAGTGAGACACAGGATCAGATCCCAGAACAGGGAAAAAAAAAAAAAAGTAGAAAAGAAAGTCTGTGCTGAATGGCATTATGCCAATATTAATTTCTTAGTTTTCATAATTGTCGTACCGTACAGTTATGTGAGATATTAATCTCTGGGGAAGCCTTGTGAAGGGTATGTGGAAGCTCTCTGCATCATTTCTGCAACTCTTCTGTAAGTCTGAAATGATCTCAAAATTGAAAAAGTCAAAAAGGTATGTGTGTAATTATTTGCTAGATGCCTGTGTCCCCTCCTGGGAGCCTATAAACTTCATGAGGATGTGGACAGGGATTGTGAATGCACTATCTTTATTCATGATTGCATCCTGGCATTATGGAAAGTGCTTTACGCATAGTGGGTGTTCAATTAATATGCGCTGAATAAACACATTCATAGTTATTGACACAGAAAAATGTCCTTGGCATATTATTAAGTAAAAAACCTAGGATACAAAACAGCACAGTGGGATCAACAGCATGATCCCATTTTTTGCTTTGAAAAATCATATACCAATATTTGTATAAATGAAAAGACTATAACGATTTAAAAATGAAATGTTGCCAGGCGCAGTGGCTCACGCATGTAATCCCAGCACTTTGGGAGGCCGAGGCGGGCGGATTACCTGAGGTCAGGAGTTCGAGATCAGCCTGGGCAACATGGTGAAACCCTGTCTCTACTAAAAATACAAAATTAGCCGGGCGTGGTGACACATGCCTGTAATCCCAGCGACTCAGAAGGCTGAGGCAGGAGAATCGCTTGAACCTGAGAGGCGGAGGATGCGGTGAGCCGAAATCGCGCCATTGCACTCCAGCCTGGGCAACAAGAGAAATCTCCATCTCACCAAAAAAAAAAAAAAAAGAAAAAAAAATGAAATGTTGACAGTGGTTATCACTGGAAGATAAAGTTATGGGTATTTTTTTTCTTCTTTTTACTTTGCTATATATGTATATATCTTGAGACAGAGTCTCACTCTGTTGCCAGGCTGGAGTGCAGTGGCGTGATCTCGGCTCACTGCAACTTCCACCTCCCGAGTTCAAGTGATTCTTGCCTCAGTCTCCCAGGTAGCTGTGATTACAGGTGCCCTCCACCATGCCCAGCTAATTTTTGTACTTTTAGTAGAGATGGGGTTTTGACATGCTGGCCAGGCTGGTCTTGAACTCTTGGCCTCAAGTAATCTACCCACCTCAGCCTCCCAAAGTGCTGGGATTAAAGGCATGAGCCACCATGCCTGGCCTACTTTGCTATATTTTCTAAGCTTATTTAGGTTTTCACGAACTATTTTTATGTGCAGAAAAAAAAGTGTGTATATACGCTACATAAAGAATGCCCTGAGCACTGTGCCCGGGTTCCTGTGTGTGTGCAGACCCCCAAGGGCTGGGCAGAAGATTCAGGTGTCTGAGCCCTGGGAGATGGTGACCCAGCAGCATGGTGACTGAAGTCGATGGAGGGGCAAGGTGCCAAAACGGCAAGTTAATTATCCTTCACTTCTCAGCTTCTCCATTCAGCCAGCTGGCACTTTCTGAGCAAAATTCTGAACTCGTGTATTAATTTTCTCGAGCTGCCGTAACAAATGGTCACAAACTGGGTGGCTTAATGCAGGAATGTATTCTCTCACAGTTCTGGAGGCTAGCAGTCTGAAATCAAGGTGTTCACAGGGCCACGCTCCCTCTGAAGATGCTAAGGGGGAATTCTTCCTGGCTTCTGATGGCTCCTGGCAGTCCTTGGTATTCCTTGGTATTCCTTGGCTTATAGGTGAGTCACTTGTCATTACATGTGACTTTACATGTGACATTACATGTCATTACATGGCCTTCTTCCCTGTGTCTCCTCTGTGTCTCTGTATCCAAATCTTATAAAGACATCAGTCATTGGATTTAGGGCCCACCCTAATCCTGTATGACCTCATCTTAACTTGATTACATCTGCAAAGACCCTATTTCTAAATAAGGTCACATTCACAGGTATCAGGGGTTAGGACTTGAGCATATTTTTTGGGAAGAGGCAATTCAACATACTACAACTAAGAACTACCCTGTACCCATTTTCTATTACTGTGTAACACAGCACTTCAAAACTTAGCTGCTGAAAACAACTATTTTATTTGCTCATAATTCTGTAAGTCAGCAATTAAGACTGGGCTCAGCTGAGAGATTCTTTTGCTAGTCTCCCGTGGGCTCATTAATGGGGCTGCAGTCTTCTGGTGGCTTGACTGAGGGGGAAGGTCCAAGATGGTCATATTCATGTCTGACACTTGGTGCTGGCTGTAGTGAGTTGGTCTGGTGAGCCTCAACTGGGATGGTATTTGTCTGCTCCATATGGCTTGTCATGCTCCATCAGGCTAGCCCAGGCATGTTCACATGTAGATTGGCAGATGCTAAGAGGACAAGAGCAAAAGCTGCAATGCCTCTTGAGGACTAGGCTGCTGCATTCTAGTGGTCAAAGCAAGTCACAGGCGAGCCCAAATTCAAGGGGTAGGGAAAGAGACTCGACCTCTTCAAGGAAGAAGTAGCAGAGTTATGTTGCAAAGGGGCATGCACATAGGAATGGGAGGGGTTACTGAAGCCATCTTTGCAAACCATATACCATAGACTTCAAGTTCTGAGAGGATAAGATAAACGGATCCAGGCCTTGACCTTAAGAAGCAAGTCTAGCCCCCTGACTATGAGGCACTGCAGCAAGTGCCATGTGTTAGAATAAAGGCACAGGGAAAAAGCAGTGAATTCCCTGGTGTGTGTGGCAGAGAGCTAGTAGGAAGTGAAAACTGAGCTGCCCATTTACCCTCTAAGTCCCAAGTCAAGGGCCTCTCATCTGTGTCTGGTTCTGGATAATGACCTCCATGTCCTGGGCCCTTAGGGCTCCAGATACAAGCTAAAATAGTCATAGTTTAACCCTAAAGCAAAGGTGGCATGGTCTCAAATCCCCAAAGAAGCAGTTATGTTCTCATGCTGACTGAGGCAAGAAAAGGTTTCCCAACATGAGAGTTGGTGCAGAAATGGGCTTAGAGCTAACCGTTGACAGAATCCCTTTTCCCTCCCTCACAGACAAACACTTGCCCTCTTCTCCAGTGACTGCTCAGGAGAGGTCTAGCTGCCCACACTTCTGTGGGAGGAAAAACTCCAAGTACACACATCTAATATGCCATCAGGGGATGGAATCCTGGCTGCATTTTTTTCACTTGTAACTTTGACCCTCTTTCCTCATCTGTGAGATATGGGTTCATAGGGCTACAGTAAGGACCAGTGAGAATTCTTTGCAAACACTGTGGAAATTGTGCCATTATCTGTAAGGACGTGTGTAGCTCTTGGCTCATTCATTTACTTAATCATTCCTTCTTGTAATGTTTAACTCCATTTTGTCTGCCCAGAACAGCATCCTTCATCTCCCAGGATCCACTCCTCACTCTTTTCTGACCATGGTCTTTGAATGGGAAATGCCATATTCCTGGATACCCTCTTCACAGTGATTGGTCCAAGGTTGAGTAATTGGCTCAAGTTGGGTCAGTCAGCACTCTTCCCTGAAATTTTTCAGTGTGAGAATGTAAAAAAGTAGCTTATTTCCCCTGTGGATTTGGAGCCAGAAAGTGCTGGAGCCATTTATAGTCAAGTCCTTCACCATGGGGAGGAACTGGAGCGAGGGCAGAAGGTGCAAGTGAATTCTGGTGCGATGTGCGTCCTTGGTTCCAGCTGTCTCTGAGGCCCACCTACACCCTTCTCTTCCTGAAGTTATGAGAACTTTCCCAGAGAAACTTCTTTTTGCCTAAACTTGTAAGCAAAGGAATCTTAACTAAGACAGATACTTTGTTGAATGTTTATTGAGCAATTCCATCTGCCAAGCCCTGGAGATACAACAGAGAAGACATGGATCCTTTCCTCTGAAATGTCATAGTGGCAGAGAAGACAATAGGCGGGTGATGGGGGCTGCCACAGTCGTAGCGCAGAGCAGGCGCGCTCCACTTTGCTTAGGGGAGTCCACAGACGTCTCATAGGAGGAGGAAGTGCCTACCCAGAGCCTTAGGTAAGACTCCCTAGTGGTGGGGCGGGGGTGGGTGGGGAAGTGCAGGGCTGTGGGGAGTTGCAGAAGATTGTTGGGATGTGAGGGATAGACGAAGCCCTAACAGTGTGTATAAAGGCACAGGATATGGATTGACACAACCCTGCTGGGGAACAGAGCATTTCCTGGGGGCTGGGACTCAGATGGAGAAGGAGACAGGGTCAGATCAGAAGGGCCTTGTGGACCAGGCTTCAGAGCATGACAGTAGTGGGCAGTTGCTGAGGAGCTGGGTGCAACGGGGGTCATCGTACTTGTAGGAAGAGGTGTACCAGGTGAGACACAGGCACTGGGAGGGCTGTTTACGGCATGCTAAGGCAGTTACCTAGTTTCTACCTACAGCCTTCACCCTGCACCTTGGGACATTCACCTGCAGCGGGTCAGCAGGTGCAAATGGAGCTCCCTCATGCAGACAAACTCAGCCTCCTCCCAAAGCTGGTCCTGTCATCAGGACCATGGGATCAGGCCAGCCCCTCTGCACGTCCTGCCTGCCCCACTCAGCAGCAGGTGGAGGCCAGCAGTCCCATGGTGGACTGGCTTTGCTGTAGGCACCATGCCCTCTGCTCCTGTGAGATCCTGGAGCAAGCTGCCCTGGCAAAAAACATATCTGTTCACAATTTTAAAAGCAGCAACAACAAGTGAGCCCTTTGGTTCACACAGGAGGAAAACAGAGCATTTAGAGGAGGAGGATCTCTGTGGAGCTCCTCTCAGCTGCGCAGGACCAGAGGTGGCCTCCTTCTAGGGATCAGAGCCCTTCTTTCCTCCAGCAGTCCTTGAGTGACAGGCACCCTCTCGGGGGCTTGGTACACCAAGCAGAAGGGCCCCCAATCCAGGGGCAGCCAAGAGGTCAGCCCATGTGGAGTCTATGAGCTGGACATAAAAGCAGGTGGTCAGCTCAAGGTGAAGAAATTTCTTGGACACTTGTACCTAAAGCTGTGGTCAGAGATCAGTGAGCACCACAAAGGCTATCAGGAGGTGGTGTGAGCAGTTAAGCAGCTGAGGTCAAATAGCTGGAGAGTTTGCAAAGGCTCAAATACATATTCCCAGATGCTCTGCCAGACAGAATCCCATTTACCCGCCATCCTCCACAGCACCTTGCTCTGTCTCCTGCAGTGACAGGTAATATGATTCTGTGAATTGTTTGCCCACCATGCTGTTAGGCTCTGAAGACAGGACCTGGCTTATTCACACTGCAGCCCCAGCTCTAGCCTAGGCCTGGCGTGGGGCAGAGGCTGCAAATAGGAGCTTTTAGTGAATAAATGATCACTTGAGGAGCTTTCACCAGCACCCTGGGGCAGCAGGTGCATGTTGGGGTGAGGACAGCCCCAGAGACTGGAAGAGAGGATCTCAGAAAAGGGCCACAGGACAAGCAGTAAACTCAGATCCAGAGAGCCTGATCTGAGACAAGCTCAGGCAGAGGGGAGGAACAAGTTGGGCCAGGCGGCCTCACCAGGAGTGTCCCAGCAGAGGAAGCCAAGAGCAGGGAGGACAGGGATGCAGGGAGGTGATGGACCTGGGATGGGAAGAACCCACAGGTGAGGGGACTCAGGACAGAGAATAAGGACTCAGGGTCCCTCATAATCTCAGCAACAGGAAAGATCTCAGCACTGACCTGGACATCGCCATAATGCCCACAGTGACCAAGGCCCCACACGTAGGCTCAGTGAAACCCCAGGACTGGGGGCAGCCAGGACTCACACTTAGGAAGGCTGGATGAGCTGGCAGCTGGCAAAACAGGGTGAACCCTGTGACCAGACCGGTGAGCGTGAGGACCCTGCAGGCTGAAAAGGAAATTGCTGGGCAGAGGCTGTTACTGTGATACCCTCAGTGACTTGTCAGGAGTGTTGCATCTGAGCCCACTCAGTGGTACACTTGGTTGGCAGGGGAGAGGTGGGAGCTGTGGGGCTGCAGGCAGGGAGTGACTTCTACTCTGGTTGGGAGTCAGAGTTACTTCATTGCTAGAACAGCAAGTGGAGGGTAAGCAGGACTTATCTGGGTGCTGGGTGGCCTTTGAGTACCAGGTCCAAGCACTCAGGCACCCAGGACAGAGAGAAATGGAAAGTGACCCACCAGGTGGAGAAGAGGGAAGGATGAGGTTGGAGAGGGAATTGAGACCATCCAGGAGGGCTGTGTAGGCCAAGGCCAGAGTTGAATGCTGTCCTGAATGCCTGCAGGGTGCCAGGGAAGGGTTGCAAACAAGGATTGGCAAGGTGAGATTAGCATTTTTGGAAGAATTGTAGACTCACCCTGTCTTACCCACCATCCTCCACTCCAAAGCCTACAGTGCCATGCCCTGTGGTGTTTCTTTGGCAGCTATGACCTTGAGCTCTCAACAATGACCTACAGGAGGTCTGGGAGAGACAGACAGGGGTGGGAGCAGGGAAGTTGCCCATGGGCAGCTCCACCCTGGGGCCTCACTCCAGGAGATTCCCTGCTGGGCAGTGACCATGGCGGGGATCAGGCCCAGGCTTGCTTAGACTCAGAATCCCTGGGCATGGGAGGAAGTGTGGCTACCACGTCTTGGGCCTCACCCAGAATGAAGTACCCTTGAGGAGCCCATTGGCTTCTCAAGGTATTGGGCCTGGCCTGCAAGCCTTCCCCACCTGCCTGACCCTCCCAGCCCTGGCTTCTCGTTGGGCTGGTCTGGCCAAGCTGGAAGGCCCCAGGGCCACATTTTGGGCCCTACCCTCACCTGTTCTTGCGTCAGTGCTGCTGCCAGCCTCCTACCTCGGGCTTAAGGAGAGGGCCCACCCCTGGTCCCTGGCTCCTCACCAGCTATCTGGGACTCTCCCGTCCCCATTGCTTGTCAGACAGCCTGGATTGGGCTGTACTTCTGAGTCCCCTCCTCCCCCATCCCCACCAAGGCCCAGCTCAGCATCTTCAGGGATGCTCAGGTTCCCAGGCCCTGCCTCAGGTGAGGGCCACATTGCCAATCCTTTGCACAGCTCCAGCTGGCAGAAACCAAAAATGTGCACAGGATAGGGGCTGGGATACCTAACCCTTCCCTGCTTGTACAGGCACCCTGCCACCCCTCACTTGCTCCCTATGACCACACCAAGCCGTAATCTATGGCACTTCTCCTGTACTCCTGGGAGATTTCTTACCACGTGGGGACTTGGCGAGAGGTGATTCATTACTTTCAACAGCAGAAGGATGATGCAATCTACAGATCCCCACAGGAGAAGGGAGGGAGGGGGACACCAGGAGCAGGTCCAGGGGGCAAGAGGGAACAGAGAATCATATGTCCAAGCATTGTTTTTAGCCCCTTCTCTAATATTGTGCTGGGCACACATGGTGCAGCAGCTCTGCCTTGGAGGAGCTCAAGTTGGCTGGAGGTAGATGATAGGAATTTGATAATATATGGAGCAGGTGTTTATGAAGCAGGAAGCAGAGGTTCCACAGGAACAGAGACCTGTGATCTAGGGGCAGCCAGAAAATCTCAGAGGAAGACCATCTCAACTGAGGCCTGCGGGTTGAGTCGGCCAGTTAAAGAAGGAGTGTGAGGCTAGAAGGAGGATGAGCCAGGGTGACATGAGGGACAGGAAGGTACAGGGAGGACAGCAGACATTCTTTTTTTTTTTTTTTTTTGAGACAGTCTCGCTCTGTCACCAGGCTGGATTGTAGTGGCACGATCTCAGCTCACTGCAACCTCCGACTCCCTGGTTCAAACAATTCTCCTGTCTCAGCCTCCCGAGTAGCTAGGATTACAGGCATGCGCCACCATGCCCAGCTAATTTTTGTATTTTTAGTAGAGACGGGGTTTCACCATGTTGGCCAGGATGGTCTCGATCTCCTGACCTCATGATCCGCCTGCCTCGGCCTCCCAAAGTGCTGGGATTACAGGCATGAGCCACCGCGCCCAGCTGACTGTAGACATTCTACATGGCTAGAGAGTGGAGGGTCAAGTGGTACAAGATGGGCCTGGAGAGAGAGCGGCCAAGATAGCATGGGCTCCAGGAAATGCCTACTGCCAGGCAGGGTGCTTTTTAGTGAGATGTCCATTGGCTGGATAGGGGGATGCGGCTCCTGCCAGCGTCCTGGGTATGCAACCCAGAATAATGCCCTCCAAATGGCTCACTCCTGCTTCTGTCCTGTGAGCCCTGGACCATACTACATAGTTAGAACCACAAGAGTGTCCTATGTGAGCTGTCCTGTCCTCCCAGGACCCCAGCCAAACCAGTGCTTTGCTTTCACTGACCACATAATAACTTATTTTGCAAATAGGCATCTGAGATTCAGAGCAGCCAAGGAACTTGACTGAAGTCATGGGGCACACCAGAGGAGAAGGCGGTTCAAGGCTGTCCAATGCCAAAGCTTTGGGCAACGTTAATGGGTGTCACACGCTATACAAACAGGCACTTTTCTGCAGGACTTTTCGGAATCTTTAATGTAACTGTAGATGAAAGGCATATATAACATGGAGAGACGCATTTTCTCCTTTTGTCCCGAATGGACTCCTTTCATCCCCAGTGGATCTGCTGTCTCCAAGGAGCCTATTCTGGGGCCTGCTGTCTGAACTGTAGGGTCAGAGACAGGATTTTGGAGGCCTCCTTGCTCTATGCTCTTTGTATGTTGACTTTAGCACTGTCCTTTTTTGATTTTCCGATTGCATTTGGGAAGATTGGCTTTTAACTGGAGGTTTACATGAGCATGGGTGAAGGAGAATGGGGAAGCTAAGCTCCCCTGACCTCCAGCCTTCACAAAAGACTTCTTCATTCCATGCATATTCCCTGAGGCCTTGGATCGCCTATGTTGATGTGTCTGTGGCTCAAGAAGGGACACTCCCAGATGAAAGAGCTGCTCTGGGTCACCAACGGTGCCAGCATGTTTCAGGAAGGCTTCCAGGAAGTGGTAGTGTTTTATTGTGAAGGAAAGGTGGGAAAAAAACAAAAGACAAGAGCAAAGGCATAAAGGAAGGAGCCATGGTTAAAGGAAGTGCAGGGATCACAGGGCCTGAGGCTTGGAAGAAGCCAAGAAAGGAAATCAGTACTGGTGGTAGAGGCCTTGTAGGCAACGAGGGATTTGGACTGGGATCTGGGGCTGTCAGAACCATAGAAGGTACTTGAGACAGGGATGACTAAATCAAATTCACAAACAATTCTAGCCTGGATTCACTGCCAGCAGAAGGGATTCCAGGCATTTCTTCCTCCCTGTGAGCTCAATTCACTCCTGCTGCAATGTGCCAGCTCTGACACAGCCCATGCCACCTCCTGCCTTGGACACCCTTCCCGCAGCCTCCTTGGCCTGGCATCTCTGTCATCTCTGCTCCCCTGCAAACTCCTATGGACAGCCTCACATTGTCCTCACTGAGAACCTTGCACCAGGCTCTTTCCATTGTTCCTGTGCTCACTGCAGGTTCCTCAGCCAAGCCATCTGTGTCCACCATCTTTCTGCTCACCAGGGACTGTCCCCAGTGCCTTTAAAGAAGGATGGTGCCTCTGGGGCACAAAGCAGTGGCTGGGGCATCAGGAAAATGCTGGCAGGTGCCCCCCTACTCCAGAGAACACAGGATGGCGCTCTTTCCTTAGTGCAGTCTGCTCTCCATCCCAGCTTTCCTGGAGCCCATCCCTGGTTTTTGGGAAAGGGACATGTTCAACCAAACCAGAGACTAACCCTCAGAGTTACCCTGACCAGGATACTGGATGCTCATTTCATTCCCAATAGGCAAATGCCAAAAGCTGCCTGGAGGAGAGTGTAGAGACAGAAGAAAGGGGCCTGACTGGCAGCATTAGACCACAATAATCTGCTGCCGCTACCCCATCCTTGGGACTGTGAGGGATCCAGATGGCTGGGCTAAGGCTGCTGTTACCTCTGCCTTCTGGGCCGGGCTGGGACAGGACTGGCTTCCTTCAGGGCTCTAAATGACACATCTTTTCTTTGATGGGCTAATTATTTGATGCGGTTGTCCTTGGCCTCAGAGTGGTGACTTTTCCTATCCCTGCTGGGATCCTGGGGATGGGGTCGCTGTGATCAGCCCATGACAAGCACTGCCCCCTCCAAATATCTAACATGCTGTAACATGCTCTTGGAATTCTCTCTCCCTTGGCTTCCGTGAAGGGTCAAAAGCCTCAGAATCTCGTGAATCTGCTGTTTAACTCCCTGCTGGCATGTTAGGTATTTTTACAATTGTTCTGAAATCCCATTATCTCAGCCTTCTGAACAGGCTCAGTGTCTCGTGCTGACTGAATACGTGACTGGCCACCAATCCTCCCCTGCCGGCCTCACTCGGGGATGCCAGAGAGCCCTGGGCTGCGGGCTCCCCAAAGCCTGCTCCTCCAACTTCAACACAGTCTCTTCTCCTGAAGCCAGGGCCGTGGGAAAAGCACAGTGATCGCAAAAATAGAATGGAATGGTCTTGGCCACACTGGATAATTGTAAACACAGAATGATGTTTCAAAGAAAAACAAAAGTAAAAATTATAGAGTTGATGAGCTGGGAGGAGCTCAGTTAATTTTACCCATTCTCTGTAGCCAGAACTTCCCACAGGTGTAATTTTACACTTACCTGTGTTATTATTTGTTATTATTTGCTTAATTCATTCAACAAATATTTATTGAGCACCCACTATTCTAGATCTTGCACTACATCCATTATCAAAGCAAAGACCCTGTCGTCCAGGGGCTTCCATTCCAGAGGATTGGTGGGGGAGGTAGAGGACAGCAAACAATTGACTCATAAATCTCAAAATGACAGAGCATGTAAAAGGTGATAAGTGTGGCCGGGCACAGTGGCTCATGCCTATAATCTCTGCACTTTGCGAGGCCGAGGCGGGCGGATCACCAGGTCAGGAGTTCGAGACCAGCCTGGCCAACATGGTGAAACTCCATCTCTACTAAAAATACAAAAAAAAAAAAAAAAAAAAAATAGGCATGGTGCCGCGTGCCTGTAATCCCAGCTACTCAGGGGGTCTGACACAGGAGAATCGCTTGAACCTGGGAGGCGGTGGTTGCAGTGAGCCGAGATCGTGCCACTGTATTCCAACCTGGGGCGACAGAATGAGACTCCATCTAAAAATAATAATAATAATAATAATGTGTTAAGTGCTAGAGAAACAGAAGCCTAAGAACAGGTAAAGCATTGCTGGGGAGTTGGGAGGTTATAGCTCTCAGCAGAGTGAGCAGGGGCAACCTCTGTGGGGAGCATTCCAGAAGAAGCAACTAGCAAAGGACTGTGGGAGGAACAGGCAGGAGCCAGGCAGCTGGAGCAGGGCAGAAGGGAGTAGGGGGAGAGCAGGGCAGAAGGGAGTAGGGGGAGAGGAGGTCAGGTGGGTACCAGCCTGGTCACTGGCTCACTGTAAGGCCTTGGACTTTTATGAGAATGAAACGGGAGTGCTGCAGGGAATGGGAGTGGTGTCCTGCGAGAGCCCCGGGAGGGCAGGGTCTGCAACTCAATGCCTAGAACAGGGCATGGCATCTGGCAAGAACTCAAAAATTCCACTGGAATGAATGAACGAATGAATGAATCCAAGCAGGAGACTATGCCCACACCTCCCCAGAGACATAGGACTGTAGGTACGTTTGGACAAATAGACTTCCAATCTGGTCCATGTATCTGAACCAGAGCTTCATATCCTTATCAGCTGGGGAGTTTTCTAAATCCTCATACCCAGGCCCCTTCCCAAAACTCTTAATTATCAGGCTGGGTGAAGGAGGGTCCTGAGAGGGGCTCACATGAGTATGTGATTCTCGTGTGTGCCCCCTCCCTAGTGAGAAACATCAGTCTCGACATTCTCAGCTATTTCCAAATTCTCAACACCTGGCATCGTATCCAGCCCCAGGGCACACATTTAATGAATGAACAAATGTTTGTTGACTGAATTCATGGACATTTAAACTCATGGACAGCGCTAATTGACTGCCTTTTTTCAATTTTCAACTCAGACGTCTGAGATTGCATAAATAAATAGAATTCCAGAGAGAATGGGAATGGGAATGGGAAGCCTGAAGCCTGAAGCTGTTGTTATCACTGTCCCTCCATCTCCATCCCCCCAAAACATGCCATTACCTATTATCTGGGTCTCTTCTGCTTTTTTGACTTCGATTATATCTGCCCTGAACAAGGGGTACCACAGGGGATTCAGGGATTCTGAAACCAACTCAATGTATTTCTGCAGAGCTCTGAGCCAGCAGGGCCTCTCCTCAGATGAGAGGGCTGCTGAGGAATGAGGCTCTACTACTAGACAGCCCAGTGCTCCCCCCAAAAAGAACGATTCATGAGTCTGGAGAGCCAAGGAGTGGGGTGCCAAGAGGGACAAAGGGAGGCAGCCAGTTTACTTCCCTTTCCATGCGAGAAGGGCTCGCCCACATTCCAGGGTCAGGGATGAAATTCTGCTGCAGGAAATGCAGGGGCTTTGAGGACAGCCTGGTCCACCCCTTCCCTTCTCACTTTGCCTGGCCCAGCTGCCCCTCTGCGGAGCTTGGGGCTCCAGCTTAGGGTGACTGGGTCTCACAGATTGCTGGCCTCTTGCTTGCAGGTGCTGGCTGCCAGAAAGTTTTGCATATAAACAGTAAAGAGCTCCTTATTATCTTGACATACTTGGAATAAGCACAGCCATTTTTTTTTCTCTTCCCAGAATTCAATAAAGGCCAGAAATTCCACAGGGCATCTGACTCAACTCTATTTTCCCCTTTCTCTTGTTTCCCAGCCCCCTCTCCAACACCATAACCTTGAAAGGGCAGCCCCAGGATTGGGTGCTCTGTAGCTAGGCATGAGGGTACTGCTGCACCTGGTGCCCGGGAGTCCCCTGACCTCAGTGAGGCCAGGGCCCACTTGTACACCCCACTGAGGGGTCACCTGTACACCCCGCTGAGGGGTCAACTTTGTACTCAGGAGAGTGGGAAATGAGCAGGTGAGGGCCTAGGACAAAAGTCAGGCTAGGGTTCAAATCTGCTCCTCCACTTACCTACTGTTGGCAAATGAGTTCCCCTCTCCGAGCCTCAGTTTTCTCATGCCTAAAAGACATGTGTCAAAAGTTTCTTCCTCTTAGAGTGGATGTAAGGATTGAATGGGTAATGTGCAGAGAGCACTTCATAAACGATAGCTATAACAATTGCATCTTCGTTAGTGCTGAGCACTTGTCCTGTTCCAATTTCTGTATAAGAATCCAGGATCCTGAACTAAATTAGATATGTGCCAGGCCCTCAGAGACCACCTCAGCAAGGAGACAGACAAGGAAACAGGTGGCTTTGGGATTTGCATGATTAAATGTATGATTCAATTAAATGTGTGATTCAAGATAGAGAGGAAGGTGGGACTAACCCTTTACAAAGAGATCAAGACAGTTTCACAGAGGAAAGGACCCCTAAAAAGGCTATCAAGGTTGAATAGGGGTCCTTCAGACAAACGAGGGAGAAAGGACATCACAGGTAGAGGAGATAGAACACTGTAAGACTCAGAGGCCCAGCCATCAAGCTCAGTTTGGAAGTCCAGGGTTCAGGTATCTAAAATGGGAAGAGACAAGGGTAATGGGAAGCTGAAAAGATGGGCTTTTGAGGCCTCCCCAAGGAAAGACCTAAACTTTTCCCTAAGGTGACTGCCCTGTAGTGAAGGATGCAACTGTCAGGGTTTCCTTCTAGGCAGACCTCTCTGGCCATAGTGGGAAGAGGACAGGGGCACACTCTGGAAGAGACCGAGGCTGGGTCAGAGTTAGAAGATGGATGTAAGGGGATAGGGCAGGCGCCCCACCCTTCAGTCATTCCCCTGCTCCTTCCTGATCTATCAGGGACCTCCCGAATCATTTCTTACATAGCATTTCTCTTTATGCTAGTTCATTTTTAAACCATTTTATGTTGCTTCTATTGTACCATTATAGCCACCACTTCATTTTTTCCCTAATATATGCATAAAAATGCCACACTCTTAAAAGAAAAGTGTGGGCAGCAGTGGCTCATACCTGTAATCTCATCACTTTGGGAGACTAAGGTAGGCAGATTGCTTGAGCTCAGGATTTCGAGATCAGCCTGGGTAACATGGCAAGACAGCACCTCTACAAAAAATAAAAAATTAGCCGGGCGTAGTGGCATGGGCCTGTAGTCCCAGCTACTGGGAAGGCAGAGGCAGGAGGATGGCTTGAGCCCAGAAGATTGAGACTGCAGTGAGTGGAGATTGTGCCACTGTACTCCAGCCTGGGCGACAGAGCAAGACTCTGTCTCACAAAAAGAAAAGAAGAGAAGGCTGGGTGCAGTGGCTCATGCCTGTAATCCCAGCACTTTGGGAGGGTGAGGCAGGAGGATCACCTGAGGTCAGAAGTTCGAGGCCAGCCTGGCGAACATGGTGAAACCCGGTCTCTACAAAAATACAAAAAATTAGGCCAGGCGCAGTGGCTCATGCCTGTAATCCCAGCACTTTGGGAGGCCAAGGGGGGCAGATCATGAGGTCAGGAGTTCAAGACTAGCCTGGCCAATATGGTGAAACCCCATCTCTACTAAAAAATACAAAAATTAGCTGGGCATGGTAGTGCACTCCTGTAGTCCCAGCTACTCCCGAGGTTGAGGCGGGAGAATCGCTTGAACCTGGGAAGCAGAGGTTGCAGAGAGCCAAGATCATGCTGTTGTACTCCAGCCTGGGTGACAGAGCGATACTCCATCTCAAAAAAAAAAAAAAAAGAGAAGAGATAAGAGAGGAGAGGAGAGGGGAGGAGAGGAGAAGGGAGGGGAGGGGAGGGGAAGGGGAGGGGAAGGGAGGGAAGGCAAGGGGAGGGGAAGGGAGGGAAGAAAAGAATATGTCCATTTGCCATTGGTCACGTCTTTGCCCACCAGTGGCATGTGACTCAGGCCTGGGGAACCATGGATCCTGCTAGTGATAAGAGGGTCTGATTTGGGAGGGATTGGGAACATGTTGGTCAAAAGATACAAAACTTCAGTTAGGAGGAATAACCTCAAGAGATATATTGTACACTATGGTGACTACAATAAGAATGTTTTGTATACTTGAAAATTGCTGAGAATAGATTTTACACGTTTCCCCTCCACCACCTCCCCCGCAACACAATGATTAGTATAAGGTAAGGCATATGTTCATTAGCTCTACTTGGCACACGACGTATACATATTTCCAAACACAATGTTTTTTTACCATAAATATATACAATTTGTATTTGTCAATACAAAAATAAAATTTTAAAAAAGAGAGCTTGAGTCAGACCATGGTAGCAGAGACAGGAAAGGGCTCTGCTCAATCTGGTATCTGTCAGGCAGGCTCCCTTACTCCTGCTTCTGCCTTCAAGGCTTTTGTGACTTTGCTTGGGCTGGCAACGCACAGCACTGTGGCTGCTCTGAGAGCGAGGACCAGCCCAGCCTCCCCCTGCCAAGCCCACCCGGACTGTTTCATCATTAGCTTCCCTCCTCATCCACAGCTCCGCTTAGGGCAGAAACAGTCAAATGCATCTTCCCTAGAGCAAAGGAGATTTAAGCAGACCCAAGGATGACTCAGCTGTGGAATCCTTTGTGGGCAACTGGATTGTGCAGTATTAGTGAAAAATATGTAGAGAGAGAGAAGAGGAAGAAAGGAAGGCAAGAAGGGAGGAGATGCACAATCAGATTCATCTTCACAAGAATTTTGTAAAGCAGGAATTACTGTACCCATTTTACAGATGGAAAACCAACCGCATTTAAGCTACCTGTCAAGATCGTTTCTAGTAAGTAAGAAATAGATCTAAGCTACTAGTCCAGATCTGTCTGACTGTAAAGCTGCTGCTTTCTTTTCCAAGAATAAGGTCCCTAATCACACCACTGTAGCAGAGCAACTGTTATTTTTTAAAATTCCCTTCCAGTCTTCTCTTGTTCAGGTGCCGTAAAGGTATGTATCTTCCTTTTGTTCGCTTAATATTATATCATAAACACTTGCAATATTGCTAAATAGTCATTATAATAATCACTTTTACATAATATTCCACCCTGTGGACATGCGGTGACTCACTTAGTCATCACTAAATATTTAGGTGGTTTCACCTTCTCAGGATTGTAAATCCTCCCTGCCCCCACCCTTCCTCTATCAGGCTCTCCTGACATGAGTCAGGACTCCCACTTGCCCCATGTCTGGAAGGTTATGTAGGTCACTGGGACCTGGTTATGCCTGCCATAGTGCAGCAAGGCATTCCAGAGTTTCTCGGAAGGCTGAAGCTACTGAGAAAGTTAAGTCCTCTTCCTCTTCCTTCCCACTGCCAGGCTTGGCATGGACTCCCCTGCCACTGCCTCCACCCACCCAGGCCACAAAATTGCAGCTGGTGCAGACTGGAGATGCCAAAGGCTGGTTGAGGTGGGTTTGGGCTCTTGCAGCTGGTGAAGGCAGCTCCATGCCCAGACATCTCAGGAGCCAAAGGGCACCCAGGTGACCCCAAGGACTGGTCAGCAATGAGTCCAGCACTGGGATGGGAGCCGGATCCCTGAAAAGAGCCCACAGCCTCGCTTGGTCCCCATTTCCTTAAGAAGCCCCTTCCGGAGAGTTTTCTGTGTTTTGCCCCTCAGGGAACATGGCCACATCCCAAACTGGCTCCCCAGCAGCTCCAGGCTGGACTGTGGAAGCAGAAACTCTCCTGGCAGGCAAGCAGACACCACAACCGCCTAAGGTGAATGGCCCAACAGCACATTTTCAGGATGCTTCTATGTTTTATCTGTTTGCAAAGCAGATATTTGGGGAGGTTGGGCTCAGAATTGCTTCATGGCTTTGCCAGTCCCATGGGAAATGGTTCACATTCTTAGCATAGTTGGAGGGCTGTGAAGCAACAGAGAGGACTGCTCCGAGGCAGCTCTGGGACCAAGGAAGATGAGCCACTATCTTGGCATGCTCTCTCCTTGGATGGGTTCTGGTGTGGGAGACACTGAATGTTCTTTCCAAGAGGGCGGAATGGTGGGATGTCTCTAGAGGGGCTCTGTGGAGAGAGTCATCACATTACTTATACAAGCCCAGGGCTGCGAGTGCTTTCAAGGGTCATGTTATACCAGCTCCTGCCCGGAGAAACACACACTCAGTGCCAGCAGAAGTGGGCTTCTTCAGAGGCCCAGAAAGCATTAATGACAGTGGTTTTCTCTAGCCAGTGGTTTTCCATTTCTTCTGGGTACGTTGCTGTTTGTATTTTTTTTTAATAAAGAATATGCATCATTTAAAAGCAAAATCCCTAAAGATGTTTTTGAATTAATAACTAAATGAAAAGGCCTCAAGAGCCAGAGCATTTTATCTCCTGCCTTGACAGTAAACCCCCGAGTGGAGCAATCTTTCTTGCCAGAAAATCATGTCAACCCTTCGTCCTCTTTCCTGCAGCTGATCGGATGCCTGCTGCACTGCTAAAGAGGAAACAGAGTCATGGCCTCCGGGAGGGGGCTCAAACCTGTGACTGGTGCATGTTCGCCATTAGACACACTGGCTGGTGACCAGCAGCCCCACCTGCAGAATTCCCTGGAATGAGGAATGGCATTCCCGAGACCACTCAGCAGAGACTGCCTCAAAAGGCGAGCTGGACTTTATTCAGGCCCTGCTCAATGCTAGGAAACGCAGCGAGAGAAAATCCCCTTCCGGTGCCACCTCTGTGGCCAGCACACAGGTCCCCTGCTCAGTGAGTGTGTGTAGACATGCCTTCAGGAAGCTCAGCCTAAGGCCCTCTGGAAGTGGCCACAGCTGGACCACACGGAACTCATCCACTGCTTCTTTGGAGCTCCAGGAAAGCGCCAGAAGAGAGGCACTGAGGCAGAGGGAAAGCTAAGCAGCCTGTGGCTCAGAGGACTACCTTGCGACTGCTTGAATGCGAAGCAGACAGAGAAATCCTCCTGGGAACCTGAGGCCAGGTGTATGAGTGGGATTTAAGAGAGCCCAGGGCCGCTTCCGGGGTGGCCCCAGCCCAGGAGGATGGCATGAGAGGCACGCCTGGGAAGTGTCAGAGCCTGACAGGCGTGAGCTGGAGGCGTGGCAGAAGAGTGCTCTCACCACCTGACCATCCTAGAAAGCTGTCAAAGTCCCAGTGCCCATGCCACACCCCACAACAATCCAATCAAACTCTTTGGAGGTAGGACCCAGGCGTCTCTGTTTTTTAAAATTTCCAGGTAATTAAAATATTCAGCCAGGCTTGAGAACCAGTGCTTTAAAGAGATATCTGATGCATCCCAGGCTCATCAAACAAAACAAGTAGGGCTCTTCCTGAGTGACTCATCAAGCCACCTTCTCTCTAGAGGCCCTCTTCACTCCTCTAGTCTCTCCAAATCCCTGCCATTCCTCCACATCCATCTCCACTGCCACCTCCTGATGGGAGCCCTCCATGGCTGCCCCAGCTGCAGTGAGTGCCTTTCTTCAAGGGCCCCTGTCACTGAGGACCTGCATAGCCATACATAGCCATCAGCTGGCAGGTGTTTGCCTGTCCATTTGAGCAATCCTTTCCTGTGGGGGCAGGTACTATGTTGTCCATCATGCTTTCTCACAACCTGCTGACCTACCACCTACCACAATTCACTGCCCACATTATATGCTCAATTAGTGTTTTTTGGCTGACTTACATCCTAGTGCATTTCAACATTTCAAGCAATCTTGGTAAGAGTTGAAAGAATGTCTGATTCAAATTAGTGGTTTTGTTGGTGATCAGTGATTGTGCTCATAGAGATATATATGATAGGAATGGTATAGGAAGAATGGCCAAGAAATGCCTCTCAGGCTGTCTCCCAAGATGGTATGTGTAGCCCATATAGCCCAATCCTCAGGTGGTCCAGTCTCTGCACTGAACATCTTCAAAGATATGGTAGTTCCACGGGGCAGTAGGCAATGACAGGTATTTTCTAATTAAAAGCACTTCAAATATTTACTACAGTCTCTTGAGGAAACTTAAATGTGGCAAACCAAACACATGCATTTATATCTACTGAGGAGCCTCGAGAGGTGGAGAGAAACAAAAAGGTATTCCAGCCAGTGAGACCAGCAGTGATGGGGACAGAGGGACACAGAGCACCCCCCTGGTTCTCAGAATGGCAAGAGGTCTTGTGAGCGTGGAGTGTAGGGAGGAATGGTTAAAAGAGACTGAGAAGGAGCCAGTATACAAATGGGCTTGAGTCATGAGCCGAGGGGGTAGATTCCAGGTTTTACCATCCAAAGCCTACAACTAACAAGTGGTATGATCAGATCACTCTGGCAACATGCAGAGGGCAGGAGACCTGTCAGGACACTAGAGCAGAGGTGGGGAGAAAGGGCCAGGGAGAGAAGGGCTGGGAGATGCGGGCCAGCCACTATCAGGTCCACCTGCAGCTGCCAAAGAAGATGCTTCTACGCCCTGTTCCCTGTGTGGTGTGTTCTCAGGCCTGGGGCTGGCATTGAAGGTGCTCCCACACAACTTACCCAAGACTTGCTTCCACCCAGTGCTAACTGGCCACTCCATGCCACTACTCCAGGCTCTGAGCTGAGGTCAGATGCCCCCCAGCTGCTGGGAGGGCCAACCTCAGCTGCCTTCACACACAGCCCAATATTTTCACCTTATGTACAAGCCAAAGGACATGTATAGTCACCACCAGATAGAAAACAAGCAAATCTTTAGGCTCAGACAGTATGAAATATATATCAGTGACTTAAAAAAAAGTATGACAATTTTTACAAAAGAATTTAAGAGTCTGGGCTGCTTGGGTTTTCCAGGAAGCTGATGTTGAGATAGGGTTAGGAATGCAAGGTTAAAGAGGGCGAGGGTAACGCCTGGGAATGAAATGGGGCAAAAGTAAGAGTGGAGTTCTTAGACCTGCAGGCCTGACTCTCTGCCAGTCATCCAGTGAACTAAAACAAAAACAGCCCATTAGAGGACTCCTGTGTTGGAAATGTGGAAACGATGGAATGGCTGGGCCCTCATACCACCATCTTGCTCAGTCATTGGCCAGGGACACTCAAAGAGAATCATAAACTTGGTCCAAAAGCTGAGTAGACCCTGTAGGAGCCAACAGTGGTAGGCTGCCAGCTGAGCACAGCCTTGCAGCAGGGCAGTCTTTTTTTTTTTTTTTTCTTTTGAGACCAAGTCTCTCTCTGTCCCCCAAGCTGGAGTGCAGTGGCGCAATCTCGGCTCACTGCAACCTCTGCCTCCCGGGTTCAAGTGATTCTTCTGTCTTGCCCTCCCGAGTAGCTGGGACTACAGGCATGTGCCACAACACCCGGCTGATTTTTTTATATTTTTTAGTAGAGACGGGGTTTCACCATGTTAGCCAGGATGGTCTCGATCTCCTGACCTCATGATGCGCCCGCCTTGGCCTCCCAAAGTGCTGGGATGACAGGCGTGAGCCACTGCACCCGGAGCAGATGGGCAGTCTTTTACTGGGGCAATGTGTCTTGTGTTGGACGCATCTTGGAGCAGCACAGCTGAGCAATGCATCCTCGTGTCTATCATGAAGTCCTCCCTCCTCCCAGCCTCCAGTCTCAGTCTCAAACAGCCACATGTAGCATGTTTGAACCCTCTGTGCCATTCCCCATAAGGGACCCTCCTCATTATCCCCATCACCTTCCTTCCCTGCCACCGCACCAGGCAGAGGGCACATCTTTCCAGGGATCTACTCTGTCCTCTCCCTCCCTTCAATTCTTAACACTGAAGTCCTTTTCTTTTGTTTGTCTCCTCCTAATACTCTGTCCAAAACCCATCACCAGCAAAATCAAAACATAAATGACTAGCTAGGCAAAGATCTGTACCTTTTGAACCACTAAAGGCTAATCTTCCTAAGACATAAAAACCTCAATACAAGTCACAGATATAACCAAACTGAAAAAAGGAGCAAACGATATGAATGGACAGTTTATGGAAAGGAAGTCCAAATGACCCTTAAGTGAAAAGACACTCAACCTGACTCATAGTAAAAGAAATTCAAGTTAAACACCGTTTTCGGCTATCAGATTGGCAAAGATCAAAAAGTTTGATTCAGCACAGCGTTGGCGGGGAAACGAGCAGGCTCACGGGCTACTGGTGGGAACGTGAATTGGTAAAGCCATGCGGAGGACAATTTGGCAGTGTCTGTCTAAGTTACAAATTCCCATGACCTTCAAAAGGCAGTCGAATGTAAAGGTTAAGCACACAGACTGGAGTCAGAACACCTCGGTTTGAATTCCAGCTCTATAAGTCCTTTACCTTCTCTGTACCTCAGTTTTTCTCATCTGCAAAATGGAATGATAATAGTATCTCCCTCAGGAGATTGTTGCAAGGATTAAAATACCTTAATTATTGTAAAGCACTTACAACAGTTCCCAGCTCTTAGTAAATACCCATGGAGATGTTAACCACCATTATTATTAATTGACCTTACAATTCCACTACCAGGAATTTATCCTACAGATACGCTTGCACATGTGCTAAATGAGTACACAATGTTATTCATTGCAGCATTGATGCAATTGAGGAGAATACTGGAAACAATTCAAATGTCCATGAACAAGCTAAGTTGGCAATGGTGCATGTGTATAATGCAATACTATGGGGATACAAAATAATAATAATAATGAAAAAGCTCTTTAGTCTGATCCAGTAGGTGCAGAATGCTGCCATAAGTTTTTAAATAAGGAGAGTAGCACAAAAACAAGTCCACATTCCCTTATCCACAATTATAAAATTCAAAAATCTCCAAAAAACACAATTTAAAAATAAATAAATAACACAAACACATTTGGTAGCAAAACCTGGCTGAACTCAACTGACTTAAGGCAGATTATGGCTTTATTTATTTTACTTGGTGCAGAAATATTTGCGTATTTTATCACAGGCTCTGCTGGGAGTGTGATAGAATATACATACTACCTTTCTACACTCCTTGAATTCCCAATTCCAAAATACAACTGCCCCCAAGGTTCCAGATAAGGGATTGTGGACTATAAGATTATCTACCTTTTTTTTTTTTTTGCATTAAAATATCTCTTGAAGTATACACAAGAAACTAGCACCAGTTGCCTCTAAAAAAGGGCAACCAAGGCCAGGCCCAGTGGCTCATGCCTGTAATGCCAGCACTTCAGGAGGCCAAGGCGGGCTGATCACGAGGTCAACAGATCAAGACCATCCTGGCCAACATGGTGAAACCCCGTCTCTACTAAAAATACAAAAATTAGCTGGGCATGGTGGCACACACCTGTAGTCCCAGCTACTCAGGTGGCTGAGGCAGGAGAATTGCTTGAACCCAGGAGGCGGAGCTTGCAGTGATCCGAGATTGCACCACTGCACTCCAGCCTGGGCGACAGAGTTAGACTCTGTCTCAAAAAAAAAAGGCAACCAAACTGGGAAGGGGAATTTTCACTTCACTGTATTTCAATCCAAACATTTTAAAGTATATGGATATTTTATTCCATCTAAAGATATTTTATTCTATATACTTTAGGTGAAATAAAATATCCATTGACACACGTTTTTCCTGGAGCTTTTCCCAATAAATCTCTTGCAAGTGGAACCTCATCTTGGTCACTGATTCACTGATCTTTGGTGAACTCAAACTAACAAAACATACATATACACACATAGATTTTAAATCACTGTTTTACCTAAATAATATATACACTTTTCCTTATCTTGCTTTTATTATTTATAAATATCTAATTAAAATTAATCACTGGTTTACCTCTATTTCATTCTTTTTAATAGATGCATAACATCCCTAAATATGAATGCACCATAGTTTATTCAGCCGTTCACTTTAATTCCAACTTTTGGACACTATGAACAATAAATAAATAAATGAAGACTGTTTTAGGCGTCCTCAGTGCGGGACTATCCTGAAGCCTGATCCACTCTCGCTGGCACTGGCTGTGGCAGGCTGCCTGGGAACTCAGACCTGGGAAGCAGGGCTCGAGGGTTGGGGCAGGTGGGACAAGAGCTTCATCTCTGACTCACCGTGCTGCTCTGGGCACGGTGGCAAGGCCTCCTCCCTAGAAAAGTGGAGATAATGAGAGTGACTCAGTGGCAAGAACTCATATGGGCCAATTGGTGAGAAAGCCACAGGTCTCCTCATCAGCCTTCTGTGCACCTTTCCCCAGGAAGGGGCAAGAGCTGCCCCTCAGACTCCTCCTCGGCCACATCTCCCTACGGAGCCCCAAAGTGAGGCTGTCAGATTCCAGAACCTAAGGATTTAAGTGCCCAGTACAATAAATGGGGCAAGACCCATAGCAGGACAAGCGGTGGGGAGATTCCAGAGCACCTGACATAAAGGAAAGATTCCAAAGGCTTCCAGCAGGAAGAAAACAGGTCATGTAGAATGAAACAGGAATCAGACTGGGGGGAGGGGGTGCTGCAGGTTTGATCAGAGGAGGCAGGCAAACTCAGGAATTCAGTTTATAAAGTATTAAAACTTTTCAAATGTGGTATGGGCAATTGAATATAGAAGTCTGAAATGTGAGGGGTTTTAGTGCAATTTTTCCTTCTTTTTTTTTTTTGTAGGACTCCCCTTCCCCATAACCTATGTATTATAATAACCTAGTGTATATCCGTTCATACTTTTCTCTATGCCTACACATACAAATGTATATGAACATATACACACACAAACATAGCCATATGTATACACACGGTATGTGTATACATATATCCACATATATACATAAACATATATAATACATATTCACATATATGATATACAGATATGTATATCTATACATAAACATACACACACATAGCCATGTGTGTGAATATGCTGCAGCTTTGAGAACGTACCTCCCATTGTTCACTCACAGGAGCTTTTTCCAATAGATCTCTTGCAAGTGGAATTCCATCTTAGTCACTGATCCTTGTAGAACTCAGACTAACAAAACATACATATACACACATAGGTTTTAAATCATTGTTTTACCTAAATGATGTATACACTTTCCTTATCTTGCTTTTCTTTTTCATAAACATCTAATAAAAATTAATCACTGGTTTATCTCCACTTTTTTCTTTTTCATGGGTGCATAACATTCCTAAATATAAATGCCCCATAATTTATTCAGCTTCAGTTTATTTTTTATTTTCTTATTTTTATTTTTTTGAGACGGAGTTTTGCTCTTGTTACCCAGGCTAGAGTGCAGTGGTGTGATCTCGGCTTACCGCAACCTCCACCTTCTGGGTTCAAGCAATTCTTCTGCCTCAGCCTCCCAAGTAGCTGGGATTACAGGTGTGCACCACCACGCCCAGCTAATTTTGTACTTTTAGTAGGGATGGTGTTTCACCATGTTGGCCAGGGTGGTCTCGAACTCCTGACCTCAAGTGATCCACCTACCTCGGCTTCCCAAAGTGTTGGGATTACAGGCATGAGCCACTGCACCTGGTCAGCATTCACTTTAATTACAACTTTTGGACACTATGAACAATACTGTAATACACATTATCCTGTACAGATATTTGAGGACAGATGAAAAGGACTGAACTGGTAGTCAAAATATACTTATAGACATATAATTTGTACAGGTTATAATATATAAAATTATTAATTTTATGTAATAATTATAATTAATTTTTTTTTGAGACGGAGTTTCGCTCTTTTGCCCAGGCTGGAGTAAAGTGACGTGATCTCAGCTGACTGCAACCTCCACCCCCCAGGTTCAAGCAATTGCCCTGCCTCAGCCTCCCAAGTAGCTGGGATTACAGGTGCTTGCCACCACACCTGGCTAATTTTCGTATTTTCAGTAGAGACGGGGTTTTGCCATGTTGGCCAGCCTGGTCTCGAACCCCTAACCTCAGGTGATCCACCCGCTCGGCCTCCCAAAGTGCTAGGATGACAAGCATGACCCACTGCACCCGGCCATATAATTGACTTTTTTAAAGGCTAAAGAAAGTCACATTTCAAGTAACACTGTACGTGAATACCCCTTTCTCTGCAGGTCCACCAGCATTCCCAGTCTTTTTATTTTTTTCAAGCTGACCTAACCATTTCACTAACTGCTAGTGATTTTTCATGTTTTTGGCTCTTTGAAACTGCCATTCCATAAATTGCCAATATTTCTATTGAATCATTTATCTTTTTCTTGGCAATTTGTAAATGTTCTTTGTGCCCTTTGTCCTCTGATTTATAAGTATGGTTTCCAAATCTGTTCATCTATTCTTTGTGCTATCTTTTGCCACAAAAATTTAAGATTCGAATCTAGCCAAATATGTTTATCTTTTCTTTCATAGCTTCTGGGTTTCTGGTATTTGTTAAGGCTTCCCCCCACCCCAAGTCTTCATTGTCCAAGAAGGCTGCTAGAGCTCTAGTCATCACATCTGCATTACAGGCGGCAGGATGGAGAAAGGAACAAGAAAGGCACTTCACCTCCCTTTGAAGACATCTTTGCAGATAGTCCCACACAATAATTCCACTTGCCTGTCACTGGCCATAACTTAGTTATGTCTACATAGTAGCCATAGTTAGCTGCAATATTGTCACCACCATCTTTGAGAAATACAACCTGCTATACCCACACTTAGAACCAAGAGCACTCTTGCTTCTCAGCATTAAGTAGACAAGCTGAGACGACACGCTGCTGAGAGAGAGCTGAAGCCTGGGAACCCACCTCTTACCCTAGAACTTAAGGTATAATAAAAAAATAATAATAATAAATAAATGAAGGGAGAGAGAAAGGGCTTCTCTTCTGGCCCTCAGGCATCATGCTTAAGACACAAGGCCTACTAAGTCACAAACAGCCTACCGGGAGGATCGCAACCCTGAGGCTTCTGTGAGGAAAATCCCAGAATGACTGCAGTCTCCAGAGGTGTCACCTCTACCTCAAGCTCCTCTCCCTCCAGTGTTCTCCCCAGGGGATGGGCAAAAGTTTGTGGCTGGGTGGGGAATAGCTAAGCCTGCTGGCATGCAGGGCTGATGGCTTCTGAACTATGGGAAATACCACTAGGCATTTCCAGGCAGATGGGGGCTTTAGGGAATTACTTATGATTCATGCCAGTCTGCAGGGTGTGTCTGTGCCAAAGAGAACAACACAACATTGGAAATACTTTCTAACCAGAATCACTCACTCCCTCACTCAGTCACTCACAAGCCCACTTGTCATTATTCATTGAGGACCCAGAGACGGGGCTAGGCACATCTATCCAGGCTTTCTTCCTACAGTTCTGTTCTCAGTTGAAAAACAACATCAGTGGAAGAGGTAGGCCAGTTGGAGAGCAGCTGGGCCATGAAGGGAAAGACAGAAAAGGTTCATAAGCTGGCACACAAGAGCCACAGCCATCCTATGGGGCAATGTGGACCCTCGAGACTCGCCTGCCTTCAGAGGCTGGCGCCACCACATGCCTCAGCCTCACCGAGCCTCAGCTTTCTCATCTAGGAAGTGGGAGGGTAATCCCAGACCTGCCCCAGTCTCAACATTGAGAAGTGGGGTGATGTGGGGAGTCTCTCCAAACCAGCATACTCTGCTCCAATGCTCCTGTTGTATTAAAAAAAAAAAATCTTTGAGGCCAGGCGCGGTGGCTCACGCCTGTAATCTCAGCACTTTGGGAGGCCGAGGCAGGCAGATCACCAGCTCAGGAGTTCGAGACCAGCCTGGTCAACATGGTGAAACCCCGTCTCTACTAAAAATACAAAAATTAGCTGGGTGTGGTGGCACGCGCCTGTAGTCCCAGTTACTCAAGAGGCTGAGGCAGGAGAATAACTTGAACTCAGGAGGCGGAGGTTGCAGTGAGTCAAGATCGTACCACTGCACTCCAGCCTGGGCAACAGAGCAAGACTTCATCTCAGAAAAAAAAACCAAAAACAAGCAAAAAAAATTTTTTGAGAAAATTATACACATATTACATCTTTGTCATTAAAATATCCAGGAAACACAGACAGGTGAAAGGAAGGCAATAAAATAGCTGTTAATTGTAGAGGAAAGAGCTGTTAATATCTGGACATAGGCTTTTTCAGCATTTCCAGTACCTAGATATATATTTTAATTGGCTTATACTTTACATATGGCTTGGTAATTTCCCTTTTTTCACTCAACAATATACCATGAGTTTCTTTCTACGTCAATAAGCAAACTTCCTTGACATATTCTAATGTTTGCATGACATTCTGTCAATGTATTGTATGACTAATTTTTCCTTTCCCCCGGGTCTAAATATGATCTAGCACAGAACTGTTACTGACCCTGTCTTTATTTAAAACTTTGATGTTTGGTTCGCCATGGATTAATCTTTATTTTTAAAAAGTTGCATTAAAATATTACTTGTCTTGATTATGGGGTTTTGGGGTACCCCTACTTCACTTGCTTCACCCTCATCCCAGCCCTGTGTCATGTAGGTACTCCATACTTTACACCACTAAATGTCGGGATCCTTGGGTTGTTTCCAGTTTTCCAGTTTCTCTGTCTCTGTATTTCCAGAATCCAGTACAATGCCTGGTACCTGGTAAGCACTCAATAAATATTTGTTGTATGACTGAATGGATGAATGAATGAATGAATGAATGAATGAATGAATGAATTGGTGAAGGAAGGAAACACTGCAATGATTATTCTTGTGCCTAAATTTTTGTACACATCCCCTGAAGGAAAAGGGAATGGGTGTCAAGAGAGGAGGAAGAAAGGCAGAGGCCTCAATGGAAGGGCAGCACAGGACCAGGTGTCCCCAGCACAAAGTCCAGGGGAGGCAGCAGTCTGAGTCATGGGTTTGTGGGTGTGAGGCAGGGATCTGGTGGGCTGGAGTTGTCCTCTCAGTTTATGCACTATCCAAGCCCACCTGGAACCCCCTTTGGAAGTTCCCAAATGGAGCTATCACTACTGCGGCGTGGCTCCAGCCCAAAGAGCTGGAACCAAAACACGGCCATATCCCAGCTGTGTGACTAGCACATGCTCACACAGAGGCACACACACCCAGCCCCAAGAGCCTCCCTCACACAGGCTGACTCAGAAACTCACTTGGAGACTGGGCTGCAGGCCCGCTGGCTGGCTTACTTCTCCGGGGGCGCCGAGACTCTGTGCCCCCAGTGTAGGGCTGCCTCTCCATAGCAATAGCAACAGGGGATTTTCTCAACCCTAACCAACGTGTGGAATTTTAAAATAACAAAGTCAGAATCCAAGAGAGGAAATTCTAAGAACATGAAATAAGTCAAAAAAGCAGAGGTAGGTGTTTATTTTCCATCGACTGCTTCGTCCTCTGCCTCCGTCCCTGACCCCAAAGGCTGGGGGAGGGGTCCGGATTCAGATGTCAGCACCACAAAGCTAAAGGAAACCCATCTTCCTGTGTTTGCCAAGGAACAATGCTGGAGAGGCCATTCCAAGGCCTGCACTTTTCCTCTGCACATAAGAATTTAGGTCCCAGTGCATTTCTGGGACAAAGAACTTCTGGATATAAACATTTCTGTTCCATCACTCAGTGACATTTGTGACACACAGAGACTATGATCCCGTGTGGCCTCGTGTGCTCAGATCCATACTGACCCAAGCCGAGTGAGGATCTAGTAGGAGATTTAGAGTCCTGGCCCCACCTTTCAGCTAATCAGCTGAAGGGTCTGATCTCCTCTACCTCCCCAGTGACAACCTCCCAGCTCTGCTTTCTGTCCCTGCCCTCCGAGCTCCCATTAGTCCTTTTCTGGATACTGCCCAAGTTCAGCCTTCCTGGCCCTGACCCTCCTTGCTTCATTCATCCTGTTCTCAGCCCATGGGCCAATCTCCCACGCTGCACCTGCAAGCAAGGCCCTTCTCTGCTCCAATTCCTCCTTGCCCATAGCATCGGGTACGCTGGATATATTCCAGGATCTTTATGATGCCGTCTTCCATGCCAGTCTCATGTCCTGCATGCTACCACCCCCAAATCAGGGAGGGACAAAAATCAGGAAGTTCCATGACCAGACCCACGTGGTCTTCCCCTTGGGCAGCCCCTCCGCAGGGATGAAGAGCTGGACAGCTGCCTTTTTGGAACCAGAAATCAGTACTACAAAGGGGAAGAGGAGTCAGTCAATCAGGCAAGGTGCTGAGAGACCAGCCAATGTACACAAAGCGCCTACTAGGTGCTAGGCCCCACACCAGATGCTTATGGGCATTATCTATCAGTCCCCACAATACTCCCACAGCAGCGTGCTGAGTCCTGATTCTCTTCTCACTCTTCACGGACCACTGCTGTGCCTCTTGCAGAAGAGGGGCTCCATAGACCAACCAACATCATGGGTGGACTGAGATGGACACCCTGACCCTTACTGTGACTCAGCTGGGCCTTTTGCAGGCATGGGGAGAGGCCAGGAGCAGACTTACGCTCTGTTTGGGGGCCAATCGCACCACAGGCTCTTCCTCTGCACATAAGGTTCCCTCTGTCTAAAATACTCTTCTCCCATCTTTCGGGCTGACTCCTACTGATCTTCCGGGTCACTCTACAGCTTCTCCCAGGAAGCCCTCCTGGATCTCCACCCCCAATCTGTGTTATTCCTCAGTGTTCCCCCACACCCTGGGCTTCCCCCAACTCTCCCTGGGTGTTTCAGACTGACTTGAGGATCAGATGTCAGCCCCTCAAGGACAGGATGACTTCATCTCTGTGCCCCCAGAATTAATCTCAAGAACTGGCACGAACAGAGGCTCAGCAAATATTTGTTGAATGAGTTAAATGCTGTTAGGTGTTCAGTCACTCCCTGGCCGATCAGAAAGCACCTAATCCTAAACTAGATTGTCCGCTTTCCCCCTTCTCTCCCCAGGTCTTGCCCTTCACAATGCGCCCCCTAAATAGGCACATTTTGGGATCTGAACCCTGTGCCCCTTGAGGCTGATGATGGAGAGGGGCAGGTCCTATCTCCTCTTTGAGCTACTGGCCCGGCTTTCTCAGTGCCTCAGCGGACCACTGCGGGCTTCCCTCCTTTCCTCCAGCGCGACTGGTCTCGCCGCACCCCTGTCCGGTGCCTCCTGCGAGTCCCTCCTGGTCGTGGCCCTCGGGGCCCTGTCCTCCACCCGGACAGACGGACGTGCCGGGGGCTCGGAGGGGGTGGCACAGTGCGGGCCGGCGTTCTCCAAGGGGAGGAGAACAAACTTGTGCGCTCAGAGCGCGCAGTGAACACCCTGTTCACATTCCTGCGCCGGCCGGAATGCCGGACCGGGACCAGCCAAAGGCCGCATTCCTCGCGCCGCGGCCAGCGCGCAGCCCCGGCTCCCGCCCCGCCCCCGCCCGCCCCCAAAGCCGGCCCCGGGCCCGAGCCCGTGCGGGCGCCCCCCGGCGGCTGCCCCACTCCGCGCCCAGCACGCCTTTTGGGTCTGACCGTCCCCTCTCCCTCTTCCCCGGGAAGCCTCTGGCTTCCCCACACTGCTGCTTCCATTTCTGCAGCCCCACTCCTCCATCGCTTTTAGTTTTGTTATTTGCTCCCAATGAAAACAGGTAAAAACCTTCCACGGCCCCTCAGAACCTTCGTGACAAACACCCCCGCCCCCGGGCGGCTTCGTCTCCCGGGTTCCCCGCACCCTGCCTGGGCGCGGCCCTGGCCCTCTCTAACGCCCGCACCCCCTGGGGCTCCTGCCGGGGCTCCCGGCGCCTGGGGTCGGCTCCCACGCAGGCGCCTCGGGCCGGAGGCCCCGCTGCAGCCTGGGCCCTGCCCGCCTCGCCCAGAGGCTCTGCGGAGGGCTCAGGGAAGGAAACGCAGTCCGCCCCTGTCCCTGCGGCTCTGGGTTGGAAACTGTGAGAAAATGGGTCAAAGTAGGTCTGTAGGAGTGTCCACCCGCCCCGCCGGATAAAGCGCCGCTCCCCCGTAGTGAGGATCACTTTCTTGGGGAGAGTTGAGGCCCCAAGAAAGTCCATAACCACTGAGCTGGGGGTTTCCACGACGGTATAGAAACCACTCGGATCACACACATCAGCTCATACACACAGCTGCGCTCACGTGGAAACACCACGGAATCAAGTGAGCAAATGGACTTTTCCCTAAAGCCAGGCCACAGGCCTGCGGAAGTCCCTGCTGTCCCGCAGGGACTCGAGGCGGAAGTGTGTGATGTCCGCTTGCCCTTGCAGGGGGCCTTGCCCAGATTCCTGGCCAGTGTGTGCTGCCCAGGGCGGGCAAAGCATGGGCTTTCACCCATTTTCCCAGCTTGTTGACGGGGAGCTTTCTCAGTGGGAAAGGTGCCACGGCCTAACATCATTTGCGTGGGGAAATTTGCATGTTTATCAGCCCACAGACCTGTGAAGGACTCACCCTCTGGATGGAGTGACACCTGGGAACCCAGTAATGCAGCAAGGCATGCCTGGAACTTGCATTGCTCACCATTCGGAGCGTGGTTTGTGCTGCCAGGAAAGGCGGGAAAACAGAACCCAGACTGTGATTGGCAGACACCTGGCCTGGAGGAAGGGTGGGAAGTCAGGAGCGCTTCATGCGAGGCTGCGCCTGATGGCCGACTTGCCTTGCTTGGTTGGGTTCGTAGCCTCTGAGAGCAGGAAAATAAAGTGGCCCCTTTCCTACCTGGCGGGGGTGTGGCCTGCAATGTCTGGAGGTAGACCCAGAGTGACCAGGTGGCAAGTGGCCATGCAGCCCTGATTTGAGGTTGTAGCCCTCGCTCAAGGTCTATCTCTTCCCCATGACACAGAAGATGGACATTCTAGACATTTTACACCACCCTGGCAGTTCATCAAATGGCAGTGCCAAGGCTCTGTCTCAGTGGAGTGTGAGGGTGCTTGAGGTGATGATGACTAAGTCAGACACAAGAGAAGCCCCAGTGAGGAGCCTGTTCATTTTACAGACACTTACTGAACCCAACCCCTACCTCCAAGAGACTCACTGTCCCCTGGGGGAAGCAGACTCCTGGCCATTTCAGTGCAGAGTGATAAATGACAAGGCAAAAGCAGCCCCAGTATGCAATTCGAGGACCACGAGGGGTACTGGACCCACCTCTGGGTGGGCCTTCTGGAAGGAGCTGCTCTCCAGGGGAAGCAGGGGCAGGGAGGAGGCTCTGCCAGGAGAAGAAACTTTCTGGCCTCTAGAGTCCTTTTTTTTTTTTTTTTTTGGTGACAGTCTTCCTCTATCACCCAGCTAGAGTACAGTGGTGCTATCCTGGCTCACTGCAGCCTCATACACCGGGCTCAAGCCATCCTCCTGCTTCAGCCTCTGACTAACTGGGACTACAGGCATGAGCTACTATGCCCAGCCTAGAGTCCTTTTTAGTATTCTGCAGCCAACATACCATTGTGCTGATATTTTGCTAAAGAACCTCCACGGATTTTGCCAGTCATGTGGTTGGACTGAAAAGCATTTAAGGCTTCCATTCCGAGGTCCCTTTCTGAAGATGAGTGGGATTATAATTTCCCACTGGGCCCAGGTAGGGGTCTGGTTTCGGTGATGAATTGGCCTCAGAAATTCAGCCCCTTCTCTTGGAGTTGCTTCAAGTCAGGGCCCTCCTCACTGATGTGTGAAGTGTCATATCACTCCCCACACTCAGGTGTGTCCAGTGTGTGCAGCAGAACTGGGCAGGGAGGGCTTGGTCCCAAGGGAGGACCAGCCCCCATCTCCCGTGACCTTTCCCGCACACTTAGGTGAATGGCTGACCTCTCCGGAGCCTCACTTCATCCTTGTGCTTAAAATGAATAAACGACCCCCAGGCCTTCCGTATACCATATTAAGAGAAATTAATTCAAATAATAAACTCTTTGAAAGACTAGAGTTTTCAAAAATGTCATTATACAGAATAACGTTTCTCAAAATCCCTAATTTGTGGGGCATGGGCGGAGGGGCTTGTTGAAAATTCTTTTTCCTGGGCCAGCTGATAGTCTGAGCCGGGAGGCCAAAAGTGAGGCCCAGGACTCTACATGCTTAAAAAATCGTCCTAAGGAATCCTGATGCTTTGACAGGAACTTATACAGACAACCTTACATTTGTTCTCAGGAAGTCCTCTTAGAAAGTTCATTTCACTATCTCGAATCTGGAATCCCAGCACTTTGGGAGGCTTAGGCAGGCAGATCGCTTTAGCCCAGGAGTTGAGAACAGCCTTGGCAACATAATGAGACCCCATCTCTACAAAAGAAATAAAAAATTAGCCATGCATGGTGGCACGTGCCTGTGGTCCCAGCTACTTGGAAGGCTGAGGTGGATCGCTGAGCCAGAGAGGTCAAGGCTGCAGTGAGCCGTGATTGTACCACTGTACTCACAGAGTAAGACCCTGTCTCAGAAAAAGAAAATAAATCAGAACCATCTTTCTGTCAAGATTCAGACAAATCCCATGAAATTTTTAAATCTGCCCCTGAAAGGAAGAACTTAAGGAATAGGATCTAGAGGGAGGCCCCTCCATTGTGCAAGGTGGGAAAATGCCCACAAAGTCGACACTCCAGGGAGTGCCACAGAGCACCACACAGTGGAAGGCTCCCACCCCCTTCCTCCTCCCTTTTCTCTTCCTCCCCTCCTTTCTGTTACTGGAATTGGACACTTGTAAAGTAGACCAAAAACAAACAAAAACCACCTGACTTGAAATGCCTCAACTGGAATTGAAACCAAAGTCCCCAAGGGTCATAGTTCCAATGCCTAGCCCTTGAGCAATGTCAGCAAGTCTTCACAAACCCAACAGCTCAGGCCCTTGGCCCAAAACAAACTAAGAATGGTAAAGAGAGGAACGCTGAACTGTTGGCTTCGGCATACTCCAGTGGTCTTTTGATCTGTGCCTCCACCCCCAAATAGGGTTTGGCCTGCACCCCTGACATACTGTATACCTGTGCTGCTGTCACTGGCTATTACTGTATCAAGGCACACCGATTTTTTTTTTATTACAACAAGGTTCATTGTAAGTGATAATAGATATAATTTCAAATAATTTTGACAGGTTTAAATTTGGAAGACAAGTGCCCTAAAAGGTCTGTTTAGACTGTCATTTTTATGCCATAATACAGCTAAGAGTTCCCACAAAAAGTGGAAGTGGCAGCTCAGGCATCTTTCTCTGGTTTGAACATGGAGATACTGATCGCTTTACCATCAAACCTTGGATTCTCCATAGGAATCCTTAGAAGCTACTTGTCAATTCCGTGAGGATGACTGTGGTTCAGTTATGTATTATCTAGTTAGGTTTGGTATATCCACCAGAAATCCCATCCAGCAGGAGCAAGCCAACTGTGCTGAGGCCTGTTCCTGTCAGGGCACCCCCGTTCTTCTTTCAGTTCACCACACACACTTTGCCGACTCAGTACTATTTGAAATACAAACCAGTGACAGAGCCATCACCAATCTGAATATAAAACATTAAAATTAGCTGGGCATGGTGGCGGGTGCCTGTAGTCCCAGCTACTTGGGAAGCTTGAGGTGGGAGGATCGCTTGAGCCAGGGAGGTGGGGGCTGCAGTGAGCCAAGATTGCACCACTGCACTCCAGCCTGGGCAACAGAGTGAGACTGTCTCAAAAAAAAAAAAAAAAAAAAAAAAATAGTGAAGTCACATTGTCATTTATTTATTTACTTATTTTACAGACAGGGTGTCGCTATGTTGCCCAGGCTGGCCTCAAACCCCTGGGCTCAAGCGATCCTCCCATCTCAGCTTCCCAAATAGCTGGGACTACAGACCCATGCCACCGCATCAGCTCTTATTTTTAGATAAAATTATAAATACATACGTAAAGTTTCTATTATTTTCTTCCTGCACCCCCAACAGATCATCTTACATATCCCAATTTGGAGGCCACTGACCTAACCGGGATCCTCTCACCCCAGGAGCCCATTTCTGAAAAGCTTTCTGCTATCAGAAGCGCCCCAGCAGTTAGCCATTTCCCTGGAAATCAGGCAGCCAGGCCCTACAACTGGAAGAAGTTCTGACAGAGCAGAAGAATCACATGTTCCAATTCAGACTTCTACTTTGGTATCTGCAACCGCCAGCCTCCCCATGCTCCCATGCCAAGTTGTGGGGGTGAGGGTAGGCTGAAGACTGTGCTGAAGCAAGGTGGGGTGGGCCCCATTGGGTGTGAATTTGTGGGACGCCCTTGTGTTCCCAAGGCCACACTCAGGCTGCATTCCTGAGGTCTGCAGGGGAGTGGCGGCGTTCCTGGCCCAAGCATAGAGAAACAGCGGCCCCTGGTGGCCCGGATATGTAGTGCCTCAGAACCCCAGCTCCTTCCTTTACTATTTGCTGAACTCGCTTTGATGCTCAAGTATGATGGCGTAATTATTTATACAGATATGTGTTGCAAAGCCCTGGGGTGGTATCTGGGCTCATCTGTGTGATCTTGGGCAAATTAGCTTCTCTGAGTCGCAGTGTCTTCAGCATTAAAATCGGATAATCAGACCTACTTTTTGGGGTTGTTGCTAGAAGCAAATGAAAGGATAAATGAAAGGCAGTAAACAGTGGCCAGCACATAGGCAGGACCTGTGCTATGATGTTGGTCATGACGCTTGATGTTGATGCCTGCAGACACTGAAAGGCAACTGAAACATCTTTCTAGACACAGACCTGGAGAGAGAGTGAGAGGTTGTGGACAGGAACTCTACTGTTCCTGAGCTAACACACACGGAGGAGCAGTGAACATGTCCTGGACAGGTGTAGTGAGTACGAGCCTGTGTGTGTGTGCACAAGCACCCTCCCCATGGAAATGCAGAGTGCTCTGGAAGGTGCTCAGCATACATCCCAGAGGGAAAGAGTGGTGACAGCAGGGAAGCAGTGTCACTTATTCTCCAGGCATATTGCAGAGCTAGACCCTGAGAAAGGATCAGAATTTATTAATTCATACAATTACTTATTCATCACCTAATATGTGCAAGGCAAGGTTAACAAACTTTAGCAAACAACTATCACAAAACATTCAAACAGAGGCAAGTGTTAAACAACAGAGTTAGTGTAGGCTGGTGTTCTGAGGACTAAGAATTGTATTCCCCAAAGCCACCAGGACAGAAGAATTGAAAACACACAAAGCCAGGCCCAGGCAGAGTAAGGATTTCTGTGCTCTGGCAGCCTGCGGGAGTTGCATCACCACTCAGCTCTCTGGAACATGCTTGGGCCCACTCAGTCCATTTGAAGCCAGGACAAGGTGTGAGGTGAGCCCTCTGTGATCATCCCTGCTCATCACTAGGATTCCAGCCAACTAAAATGTGGTTTTGTTAAAAGCTGGTAACCCCTGAGTGTTACCCCAGCTTTCTCCTACCCACACCTGCAGAACGGGATATGAGCCCTTCCTGGGTTTGGTGATGAAGAAAGAGAGGGTCTGGTGGCCCAGAAGAGGTACACAAGATCTGCCAACCCCCAATAAGGCCCTTAGGGAACAATCAGTTCTTCCGCAATCCAGAAGAATTTACGCGTTTGCCCAGGTGAATTGAAAGATCAAAATACATGAAACATTTGTTGCTGTGCTTTTCAACCACCCCTAAATTACAGACTTCTGACTTATGGATATCCATCCTCACACCCTTGAGAAGTGCCCTGACCTCACAGAGCCTATTACTTATATTACTTATTAAACACCTACTATGTGCTGGGCAGGGTTAGCAAAATCAGGGGTGGAGAAGGCTGGGTACTAAGGTCAGGGAAGGGCTGCTGCCCAGTTGAGGCTTCTCCCTTCTCATAATCTCCTTTCTCCCTTTGATTCTTTTTCTCTCCTGTCCATCTCACCCATATTCACCCATCTAGGGGGATGCAGGGCTTGTCTTTGGCCCACTGCTATCTCCACCAAGCACAAAACATCAATACTCCCTCTGCCTCCAGCACTGCCATTCAAGGTAAATGCAAAATTGTTGCTGCTTCAATGTTTCTACTTTCTTGCAAACTTGGAAAACAACACTGTTACAGTCTTTTTTTGAGTCTCGTTCTGTCGCCCAGGCTGGAGTGCAGTGGCGTGATCTCCGCTCATTGCAATGTTCACCTCCCGCATACAAGCGAGTCTCCTGCCTCAGCCTTCCAAGTAGCTGGCACTACAGGTGCATGCCACTACGCCTAGCTAATTTTTGTATTTTTAGTAAAGATGGGGTTTCACCACGTCGGCAAGGCTGGTCTCGAACTCCTGATCTCAGGCAATCTGCCCGCCTCGGCTTCCCAAAGTGCTGGGATTACAGGCATGAGCCTCCACACCTGGCCCAGTCTTACAACTTTTCTGGAAAGGTCCTGTACAGCTGTTCAGCTTGGGGGTGAGTTGGGGTAGGAGACGAGCTGGGAACCACCCACCATGGAAAACACTGTTTCTGTAGAGACATTCTGAGGTCAAACAACTGATTTCAAAAGCTCCAGCTCCCTAGATCCCTGTGGATCTGTTTTCCCTTTTCCTTGTCAGATGCCTGGAAACATTCCACCCTTTTCCTGACGCTCTTGTCTGCCTAACACTCTAATTGGTCTTTCTTGGCTCTGTCCTTGCACCTCAAGAAGGAGAGAAACAAAGGAAGGAGCCAGTTCATGGACAAGGGCTCTTCCCAATTCAAAAATGTTTTTCAATTCCATTAGGAGGGTTTAGAATGTACATAAAAACTAAGCGACAAATCAATAAATAAACAAACAACTATTAACTCCAGGAAAAAATAAAGGGAGACATAATCATAATGGGCTTTTGGACTCAGCCATGAATTGAGCTCACATGTTTATCCAAAAAATTAGTACCAATTTAACAAAAAGTTGTGACATGACTATCACAGCAGGATACAGAAAATGATAGTAGGGACATGGTGGTGGTGTTGTCACTAAATCTTTGTCTTCCATGATAGGAAGTCAAAAGATAACATCTAGAGTTGAGAAATATGGCAGTAAGTACCAGGAAAATAACAGTTTAAAAGTTTAGGGAGGCTGGGCACAGTGGCTCATGCCTGTAATCCCAGCACTTTGGGAGACTGAGGCAGGTGGATCACCTGAGGTCAGCAGTTTGAGACCAGCCTGGTCAACATGGTAAAACCCCGTCTCTACTAAAAATACAAAAATTAGCCAGGGATGGTGGCACACGCATGTGGTCCCAGCTACTCAGGAGGCTGAGGCAGGAGAATCGCTTGAACTAAGGAGGCGGAGGTGTAGTGAGCCAAGATAGCACCACTGCACTCCGGCCTAGGCAACAGAGCAAGACTCCGTCTCAAGAAAAAAAAAAGAAAAAAAAAAGTTTAGAGAGAGGAACAGGAATAAGAAATTGTGGGACAGTGTGATTTTTACTATAAACTATATAAGCTATATTTTGCTCATAAAACAATCCTCATGTACTACTTTGATTTTCAAACATAATAATCTAGAATTTTTGAAAAGAGAGCCAAATGTCTGGGAGATAATGTTGAAAAATATCTCCTTTAAGGCAGAGTGTAAAGACTGAGAGATGGAAAACATAGGATAAAATAAAATAACATGAAAATAAATCTAGACCCAGATGTCTGGATCCAGGAGGGGAGGAAACAACTGAGGAAGTAACCAAAAGACATTTTCCTAAGGCAAAGAAAGACACAGATGATCAAAGAAAAGGATCCATTGAAGGTGAGAATATGAATAGGGAAATCAAGAAAAACAAACAAATAACAACACTGATGACCAATAAACGTAGGGAACAATATAAGCCACACACACAGCTAAAAAAAAAAATGCATATTAAAACACTGATGTTTTCACCTATCCAGATGGGTAAAACTTTGAAACCTTGAAAATACCCAATATTAATAAGTAAATGGAGAATCAGCACTTTGATAATCTGTTATTGAGAATGCGATGGTGCAGAGTTTGTGCAAGGCAAATTGGTGAGAAAAAAAATCAGAATTTAAAATGCCCTTGCTCTTTATTCCAGCACTGTCATTATTAGGAATTCATCCCTTGCATAAACTCATTAAAGTATGTCAAGATATCTCTAATTGATAGCAGCAGGAGGCAGGCAAGTACCTAGGCAGACAAGGATGGATCCCCAGTAAAACCCCACCTCCAAGCCAAAGACAACTGTTTAAAGCCTGAAAGTCAAGCTACAAGTCAAATCCACAGACCAGATTGAGAACCTGTCATCCCGTTTGACATGCTTTCCTGATTGATCCCTTCCCTTCACCTATACCTACCCTTTCCTAATTGGTTTTCTACACTGTTGTGCCCACCTTTGAGTGATATCCTTGCTTTAACCTTGTTTGCATACTTACAAACCAATCAGCACATATTCCCCATTCTGAGTCCATGAAAAGCCCTGGACCCAGCCACACAGGGAGAGAAACCACCTAACTGTGGGGGTGGGGGACTACCCCCTACATCCCCTCTCTGCTGAGAGCTGTTCTGTTGTTCAATAAAGTTCTTCTCCACCCATTCTCATCCTTAAGGATTGCTTAAGCCCAGGCTGGTCTCAAACTCCTGGGCTTAAGCAATCCTTCCACCTCAGCCTCCCAAAGTGCTGGGGTTGCAGGCATGGGGCACCACACCTGGCTTATTTTATGCTTTAAAAATGTTAATTGGAGTTATCTGGCTGGTGGTATTGTGAGCCATCTTTGTTTGCTTCGAAATATTTTTTGGTACTAAGCCAAATAAGTATTTTGTTTTGTTTGTGAGTTGTTTTAAGGGACCCACTGGGGGCAATAAGGATGAGTAAAGAAATATCACATTTAAATGCACTTGGGTGGCCGGGTGCAGTGGCTTATGCCTGTAATCCCAGCATTTCGGGAAGCAAAGGTGGGCAGATCACCTGAGGTCCGGAGTTCGAGACCAGCCTGATCAACATGGAGAAACCGTGTCTCTACTAAAAACACAAAATTAGCCAGGCATGGTGGAGCATGCCTGTAATCCCAGCTACTCGGGAGGCTGAGGCAGGAGAATCGCTTGAACCCGGGAGACGGAGGTTGCGGTGAGCCGAGATCACACCATTGCACTCCAGCCTGGGCAACAAGAGGGAAACTCCATCTCTAAATAAATAAATGCACTTGAGTAAAATTTCAGAACTTCAAGAATAAAGAGAAAAATCATATAAGCTTCCAGAAAGAAAAAAATAGGTACATATAAATAAATAAGTTTCAGCCTGACATCAGATTTTTACACCAATTAGATGCTATGAGACAAAGAGTGGCATCTTCCAAGTTTTGAAAGAAAATTAATTTGAATCTGGAATTCTATAGTCAGCTGAATTACCACCCAAAGGAAAGACAAAATAAAGACATTTTCTGAAATTCAGGGAGACAGAAAATTTACTACTCATGCACTGCATATGAAGAAATTACTCAAGAAGATGTCTCACTAAAACAAAGTAATTCCAAAAAGAGTAAGTGAGATTTTTAAGAAATAGAATCTGAGCGTGAGAAGAAATATAAACATGGAACAAAATGAGCTAGTTTACTAGTTTACATTTTGATACATGGGACATTCTCCTTTGGCCTGCAGATACTTAATAACTGAAGATCATTTTCTTCTTCAGAGCTGCAGCCATGGTACTTGATCCTGCAGCAAATAATTATACAATATAAAATCATAATTGCATGTTACAATAATGTTATTTATATGGGGTTTAATATCTTAGACTCAATCTGTAGACAAAACAAAAGGAACAGAACAGAATGTAAATATTATAAACATTGACGAAGTAAAGGGAAAAATAGTGCTGACAGCCAGCCAGGGAGTTGCATTCTGTGAATTCATTTAGCTGCAATTAGTACAGATGCTTCTCAAATTTTGATGGGGTTAACATTCTGATAGACCCATCCTAAGGTGAAAACACTATAAGTCAAAAAGTATTGAATACACCGAACCTACTGAACATCATAGCTCAGCCTAGCCTACCTTAAATGTGCTCAGACCCCTTACATTAGCCTGCAGTTGGGCAACACAGTACACTGTAGAGTACCAGTTGTTTACCCTGCTGATCACGTGGCTGACTGGGAGCTGCCCAGCATGGCAAGAGACTATCATACAGCATATTGCTAACCCTGGAAAATATCAAAATTCAAAATCCAAAGTATGATTTCTACTGCCTACATGTCACTTTCACACCATATAAAGTTGAAAAATTGTAAGTTAGAACAATTGTAAGTTGGAGACTATATATACAAATATCAAAATCCAGGCCTGGTTGATTAGATTTTAGGGTTCCATTCAATGCAGAATTGAGAAGAACCCGGGCCCCAATGTAAAGTAAGTGTCTCTAGGGATGTATGGGAGCTGTGTCTTACTGCTCCTTAGAGCTGAGTGTCTTCATTTCTTCCCAACCATTCTTACTATGGTTAATTTCAAGCTAACAACATGATGTTGTTTCAAGCTAACATCATGTTGTTAGCTTGAAATTAACCATACTCGGAATATTTACACAATATTTACATTACGGCTTTTTGTTTTTCCTCCCATAGAGGAGCCAGTTGTTCAATACTTGCCAGCATGGTCCTGGGAAAGTCAGACCTGAAGAATTGAAGAATTGTGCGGAGATGAAGGTGGTGGAAGCTGGTGATAAGACCCTCAGGCCTAGATGGATTGTGGGGAAGCTAGTGGCACTCTTAGATGGGGAAATCTGCTAAGACAGGGGTCAGCAAACTTTTTCGTTTTCTTTTTTTTTTTTTTTTTGAGACCGAGTCTGTTGTCCAGAGTGGAGTGCAGTGACGCGATCTCGGCTCACTACAAGCTCCGCCTCCCGGGTTCACGCCATTCTCCTGCCTCAGCCTCCTCAGTAGTTGGGACTACAGGCGCCTGCCACCACGCCCAGCTAATTTTCTGTATTTTTAGCAGAGATGGGGTTTCGCCGTGTTAGCCAGGATGGTCTCGATCTCCTGACCTTGTGATCTACCCGCCTCGGCCTCGCAAAGTGCTGGGATTACAGGCGTGAGCCACCCCGCCCGGCCAGCAAACTTTTTCTTAAAGGGCCAAATAGTAAGTATCTCACAACTACCCAATGCTGCTGTTACAGCTCAAAAGCAGCCGTATACAATACTAAATGAAGGAGCACGGCTGTGTTCCAGTAACACTTTTATCTACAACACAGGTAGCCAGCCTATAATTTGCTGACTCCTGGTCTAAGACAAACTCCACAGGAGGACACTTCAGATATGGCACAGAAATTGGCTCTGCAGCCACACTTGGAAGCAGCTGCGTAGCGGGATATTTGAGCCAGAGGTCCCATTCCTGGCTCCCCATGGCCTCCGAGTAGCTTGAGGGGGATCCAGAATTCCCTATGTCCCATGCAAAGGGGACACAAAGGTGCTTTATCAGATATGATTAGGTTTGGCTTTATAGTAGCCTAAAAACACAGTTTAATGGTGGCTTAGAACGTACACGTAGATGGATTTTCTCATGTAAAATCCTGGAGGTGGCCCACGCAGTGCCGGTAAAGTGTGAGAGACCCTTGCCTGTCTGAGCTTTCCTCTCCGACATTCCTAAGTGTGGCCTTCGTCCACATGGTCCAAGCTGGCTGCTGGGGTGCTGCCATTATGTCCACCACATCCAGCCCCCAGGAAGAGGTAAGCAGAGGAAGGCACCCCTCTCCTCTTATTAAAGACCCTTCCGCGGGGCGTGGTGGCTCATGCCTGTAATCCCAGCACTTTGAGAGGCCGAGGTGGGTGGATCACGAGGTTAGGGGATGGAGGCCATCCTGGCTAACACGGTGAAACCCCGTCTCTACTAAAAATACAAAAAATTAGCCGGGCGTGGTGGCGGGCACTTGTAGTCCCAGCTACTTGGGAGGCTGAGGCAAGAGAATGGGGTGAACCCGGGAGGCGGAGCTTGCAGTGAGCCGAGATAGTGCCACTGCACTCCAGCCTGGGTGACAGAGCAAGACTCTGTCTCAAAAAAAAAAAAAAGACCCCCGCCGCTCAGAAACTGTACACATTTATCTACTTGTATCCCATTGGTTAAAACTTAGTCAGCTGACAATACCCAGCTGGAAAAGAAGTGGGGTTATGTAGTCTTCAGCTACAAATTGGGTGTTAGTTGGAAGGACAGATACCGAAGGACAACTGTCTCCATTGCTGAGAGGGCCTGTGGAGTGGCGGAGTCCCAGGGATGGCCAGAAGTGCCCACTTGCAGGGACTTGGCCGCTCCATCAGAGGAGCCAGTGCACAGGGCCAGCTTCATGGACCTGCGCAACTGCACAGGCCCCAGGCTCAGAAGGGCCCACACTTGGTTTTAGTAAGTAAAATTCCTACTAATGATATAAAATTGTATTTTTTCTTTACTTAGAATGACATTAAACAGCAAATAGAAAACACCACAAAAGGCCGGGCACGGTGGCTCACACCTGTAATCTCAGCACTTTGGGAGGCTGAGGTGGGTGGATCACTTGAGGTCAGGAGTTTGAGACCAGTGTGGCCAACATGATGAAACCCCCTCTCTTCTAAAAATACAAAAATTAGCCAGGTGTGGTGGCGAGCACCTATAATCCCAGCTACTTGAGAGGCTGAGGCAGGAGAATCGCTTGAACCCAGGAGGCAGAGGTTGTAGTGAGCCAATATCATGCCACTGCACTCCAGCCTCCAGGAGGTGACAGAGCGAGACTCCATCTCAACAACTAAAAAAGAAAACACCACAACAAATCAAGAGAGAAACACCAGAAGAAAGGAAAATGTTTTATATTTTAGGTTCTTTAGTAGTACTTTTTTCCTGCCTTTTGAATGAGAGATTCTACATTTTTATTTTGCATAGGGCCCTGCAAATGATGTAGCCAACTTGGCAGCACATTATCGCAGGATGCCACATGGAACAGTCATACCTCTCAGGTCCACTGCCAGGAGCAGATGCCCCTCTCTTCAGTGGGAACAGCAAAGGGCCAGAGGTATATGAAGGCCCCCCCACCCACCACCCAACTTCAGGGATACAGTAAGGGCCCTCGTTTACCCAGATACACAGAAGGCATCTTGGGGAGAAGAAGGGAGATCAGACAGAGCTCAGAAAGACAGAGCTTGGAGACACTGAATTTTCTGAGTCTATGGAAAGCAGCCACATGAGGGAGTTCAACTCCAAAAGGTCTGAGTATTCAGTCTGAAAGGAGACTGAAAGGAGAAAAGACGTGTGTACTGTTCAAGGCAAACCTTGGCTTCCCCAGTACACAATAGTGTGGGGCTGGTAAAGAAGATCCTAATCTTCCTGGCAGATCTGAATGGGGCATGCACATTTGCACACCTGCTATCCTCAGATCCAAATCACTTTCTGTCTGAAATATCATTCTTCCTGTTCCTGATTTCCTCATTCCATCCCGACTCCTGTAACCCTTGGACATCTGGCTAACTTCTCACCTTTCTACAGTTAGTTCAGGCTCTCTTCTCCCAGGAAGCCTTCGCTGACATCCCCACTTTCACTTTCCCGTCCTCTGAGTACTCACTGCAACCTGCACACACCCAATTTCAGAGGAGGAGTTTGAGTGACAGCAGGCATTGCACTGGCCATGGAGCCACAGGCCTGGAATGGAGGCCTTCCTGCTTCATATTTATCCTTGGAGCCTGTTGCACCATGTGGAAAATGGGGGCAATAATACCAGACTCACCTACCTTACAAAATTTTCTTAAATTTTGTTTTTGAGTAAGTACTATACACACACAGTCCACAATTCTATGGGTACATAAGGGTACAGAGTGAAAAATAGCTCTCCTTCTCTCTTCTCTCCTCCAGGCTCCCAGCTGTCTTCCCCAAAGACAATCCCTGTTATGAGTTTCTTTGTTCTTCATAGATACTCCATGTTTTAAAGCAAATACATTTTATATCATCACCTATGTAGTATTCTAGGGGAGAATGCATAACCTGAATCTAACCATGAGGAAGTATCAGAAAAACCCAAAATAAGAAATATTCTATTTTTTAAAGCATGTGTTAGAGGGATAATGGTATTATCTGAAAGCATCAGTAATCAATATCACAAAAGACAAAGAAAGGCTGTGGATGTGTTCTAGAATTAAGGGAAATGGTAGATTAAAGTATTGCATCCATGTTAAATTTACCAAAGTTGAAGCAGGGGGCTCATAAAAAAAATTTACCGAAATTGATAAGTCTACTATGGTTATATAAGGGCAATCCTTTTAGTTTGTTTGTTTGTTTTTGTCTTTCTTTTTTAAAAATAAATACTGACTTATTTAGAGGTAAAGGGCCCTGATGTATATAACTTACCCTCATGTCGTTCAAGAAAAAATGTGTATGTGTGTGTGTGTGTGTTTGTACATTGGAAGAGGAAGAAGGACACAAAAGAGAAAGCAAATGGGGCAAAATGTTAACAATAGGTGAATATGGACAAAGGGTTGATAAGTATTCTTGTACTACTTTTATTTTTGCAAGTCATGTTTAATATTATTTCCAGGAAAAAAAAAGTTAATCTTCTTTATTCACAGATTCTGCATTTGCAAATTCGCCTAATCACTAAAGTTTTTTTGTAACCCCAAAACCAGTACTCATAGCCATTTGCAAACATGTGTAGAGCTGGAAACAAGATTTGAGTCACCCAACGTACATGTTACCAACTGAGGTCTAACCAGGAAATACTCTGCCTTCTTGGTTCAGCTCTCATACTATAAACAACTATCCTTTCTATGGTCTGTTTAGCACCACATTTTTCACATTTTTGTGCCTTTGTTGATATTTTGCTGTTTAAAATGGTCCCCAAGCATAGTGCTGAAATGTTGTCTAGCATTCTTAAGCAGAAGAAGGCTTTGATGTGCCTTAGGAGAAAATGTATGTGTTAGATGAGCTTCATTCAGGCATGAGTTATGGTGCTGCTGGCCATGAGTTCAGTGTTGGCAATGAGTTTAAACATATTGTCAATGAATCAACAATATGTTTTAATATTCATTAAATGAATAATATATTATGTATTAAATGTATTGGATAAACAATACACGCATAAAACATGGTTATGTATTGATGGGTTTACAAAAGCGTTGTGACCACAGGGTCATAGAAACCTAACCCTGTATTTCTCTCAGGAGCAAATGTTTCAGTATTCACTAATTCAGTGTTTTGAGCAGCTTTTAGACTATAACTACTGCAAATAACGAGAATTCAGTATTTATATACACGCATTTCCTGTACAAATGATAGTATACAGTCCACACTGTTCTGTACCTTATATTTTTAAAACAATATTTCTTAGAGATCATGCTATTAGGTTATATTCATTCTTTTGAACAGATACCTGGTAGTCCCCATATGTGTATAATCTAATTGGTCTACCCAGTCCTCTAGTGATAGACACTTGGGCTTTCTGTTTTTGTTTTCATTTTTTTAAAATTGCATCGGCTGGGCACGGTGGCTCACGCCTGTAATCCCAGCACTTTGGGAGGCCAAGGCGGGCGGATCACAAGGTCAGAAGTTCGAGACCCATGTGGTGAAATGCCGTTTTTACTACAAATACAAAAAATTAGCCGGGTGGGGTGGCCCATGCCTGTAATCCCAGGTACTCGGAAGGCTGAGACAGGAGAATAGCTTGAACCTAGGAGGCGGAGACTGCAGTGAGCCGAGATCACGCCACTGCACTCCAGCCTAGGCTACAGAGCAAGACTCCGTCTCAAAAAAATAAATAAATAAAATAAAATAAAATTGCATATTAGCAAAGTCATTTTTTCTATTTTCATTTGGTTATGATTTTTTTGAGAGACAGATATATATATATATATAACTTTTTCTTTATCCATTCATCTGTTGATGGACACTTAGGTTGCTTCCAAATTTTGCCTGTTGTGAATAGTGCTGCAATAAACATGGGAGTCCAGATATCTCTCCAGCATACTGATTTCATTTCCTTTGGATATATACCCAGTAGTGGGATTGCTGGATCAGATAGTAGTTATATTTTTAAGTTTTGAGGAAACTCCATACTGTTTTCCATAATGGCGACATTAATTTACATTCCCACCATTTGTGAGCAAGTGTTCCCTTTACCCCACATCCTCCCCAACCCTTGTTATCTTTTGTCCTTTTGATAATAGCCAGTTTAACTGGTGTGAAGTGATATCTCATTGTGGTGGTTTTAATTTACATTTCTCTGATGATTAGTGATGTTGAGCATTTTTTCATATACATATTGGTCATTTGTATGTCTTCTTTTGAGAAATGTCTATTCAAATCCCTTGCTCTTTGTTTTCTTACTAAGTTATTTGAGTTCCTTACACGTTTTGGACATTAACCTCTTATTAGATGTATGGTTTGCAAATATTGTCTCCCATTCTGTAGATTGTTTCTTCACTCTGCTGGTTGTTTCCTTGGCTGTACAGAAGTTTTTCAGTTTGATGTGATCCCATGTGTATATTCTTGCTGTTGTTGCCTATGCTTTGGAGTTATATCCAAAAAATCATCACCCAGACCAATGTCATGAAGCTCCTCCTGTATGTTTTCTTCAGTAGTTTTGCTGTTTCAGGTCTTATATTTAAGTCTTTAATCCATTTTGAGTTGATTTTTGCATATGGTGTGAGATTCTTCTCTTTGTAGATACGCAGTTGCCCTAACACTATTTACTAAAGAGACTGTCCTTTCCCCATTGTTTGATCTTTGTCAAAAATCAATTAATCACAAATGTGTAGATTTGTTTTCAGGTTCTCTAATCTGTTCCATTGGTCTATGTGTCTGTGTGTATGCCAATACCATGCTGTTTTGATTACTATAGCTTTGTAGTATATTTTGAAGTCAGGTAGTGTAATGCTTCCAGCCTTGTTCTTTTAGCTCAAGATTACTTTGGCTATTTGGGGTCTTTTGTGATTCTATACAAATTTTAGAAATTTTTTTCTATTTCTGTGAAAAATGTCATTGGAATTTTTGTAGGGATTGCATTGAATCTATAGATCATTTTGGACATTTTAACAATATTAATTCTTCCAATCCAGGAACACAAGATATCTTTACATTTATTTGTGTCTTCAATTTCTTTCATTGTTTTATAGCTTTTGGTGTACAAGTGTTTTATCTCCTTTGTTAAATTGATTCCTAAATATTTTTTGTACCTATTGTAAATGAGATTGTTTTCTTGATATCTCTTTTTTTTGGATAGTTTATTGTTAGTGTATTAAAATAATACTGATTTTCGTATGTTGCTTTTATATCCTGCAACTTTACTGAATTTAGTTATTAGTTCTAACAGTTTTTTTGGTGGAATCGTTAGGGTTTTCTATATAAGATATTTGGATTTTATCTTTTCAAAATGTATATCTGGTCCTGTCATAGTCTTACTTAAAGTATTTCCACAGCATCCCCTTGCACTTGGGATGAAAATTAAAATCCTTAATATGACCTGCCAGACACTCTCACATAGCTTTCTGGCATCTGCATGTCTCCCTTCTGTTCTCTATTCATCCCCTGGTATCATCTACCCTCCCTCCTGCCACAGGACATTTGCACAAGCTTTCCTTCTGGAACATCTTCCTCATCCCTCATCCTTAACCTGGTTACCTCTTTCTTCCAACCTCGACTTTACAGTCCATCTTTTGCTCACCAGTGTATCCTTGGCCTAGTCTAGAACCTGCTATATAAAAGGTGCTCAATACATTTTTGCTAAACAATTGAATGAATGAGGCAGGAGGCATACAGAGAGGGAAGTCAGCTGGTAAGGATTATGTTTTTGTGGGTCTCTTTTGACCAAACACTTGGTTTTAAACTCTTCATAGAATAAAAACTGTACAGCTGTCTTATCTTCTCCTTTCAGGTTCTCAGGTCTTTAGCACTCAAGGAATGTTTGTGTGACTTAGACAAGTGATAATGATGGGAAATCAAACAAGTTCTCCAAAGTAACCCTGAGAAGGTTGCCAGAACTTTCTGCACCAACCTCTCATCCTTGAAAAAGGGGTGATAATGTCTAAATCTGGCTTGTGAGCAACACACCTGCTGGCACTTAGCACATTCCTACAGGAGCTCCTATCTCTCTTCAATTCCAGCAACCTATAAGATGTTGATTCTGCCCTCTAAGAATTTTCGGCACATTGGCTCAGAACAAAAGATCTAAATGCAAAGGTCAAGTCACAAGTCAACATGCCCTCAACAGGCTCTCTCCTGCTCTTCCTCCATCCAGGAGATGTCTGCTGGCATCCAGCTAAAGGGGAAGACACCAAAAAGAAAGTGTCACAGTCAAAGTTTTTACTGCTACATCCCAGAGTCTGATCCCCATGTCCCCGAGTGAGTAGAAGAGGAGCTCTGTCTGCACTGTCACCTGACCTTGGGCTTTTTTCTACCTTTGAGTGACTAATTCTATTCTCAAGTATTCTCTAACACGATGTGAAACTTGTGGTGTAACCCACATCCTTCTCATATGCCAGAAAGCCTACACCCACATCCTCCCCATTGACCACCACCCCTTTCCTCTATTTTTGGTGGTAAAATGAATCAAACTGGCTCACACAAAAGGCTTGAGAGAGAGAGAGAGGGATTACACACTTGATCTCATATATCCAAAATTCAACCATTTCTTGCCACCTTCCGTCTACCTCCCTGGTCTGAACTGTCTTCATCTCTCACCTGGTTTATTGCAATATCCCCAGCTGATCTTCCTGCTTTCACCTTTATTCCCTCAATCTTTCTCCAGGTACAGATTGCCAATAAAATACAGAACACTCAGTTAAATTTGCATTTTAGATAAACAATGAATATTTTTTAGTATAAATATGTCACAAACATTGCATGGGCTATACTTATACCAAAAAAAAGTATGCATTTATCTGAAATTCAAATTTCACTCAACACCATGTAGTTTTATTTGCTGGCTCTGGCAACCCTATTCTTCAGCAACCAGAGTTATTCTTTTAAAATACAAATTAGGTCAGGCGTGGTGGCTCACGTCTGTAATCCCAGCACTTTGGGAGGCCAAGGTGGGTGGATCATCTGAGGTCAGGAGTTCGAGACCAGCCTGGCCAACATGTTGAAACCCCATCTCTACTAAAAATACAAAAATTAGCCGGGCATGGTGGTGGGTGCCTGTAATCCCAGCTACTTGAGAGGCTGAGGCAGGAGAATTGCTTGAACCCAGGAGGCAGAGATTGTAGTGAGCCGAGATTGCGCCACTGCACTCCAGCCTGGGCAATAGAGCGAAACTCAGTCTCAATAAATAAATAAATAAAATACAAATTAGCTCATATCACTCCTCTGCTCAAAATCTGCCAATAGCTTCCCATCTTTGCTCAAAGTGCTGATAAAGTCAAAGTCGTTCCAGAGATCTGCCTTCCTCAGTGCCTCTAGGCTCTCATCTCCTACTATGCTCTCCCTTGTCCACTCAATCCAGCAACCCTGGCTTCCTGTCACTCCTGGCACTGTTCCCAGAGAACCACATTACTAGGTCCTTCTCCTTCTGCAGGTCTTGCTCAGACAATATTACTTTCTCAGGAAGGCCTTCTCTGAAAGCTTTTTAAAAACTGCAGTTACCCTATCTTCTATCTTCTATCCCCTCTCCCTGCTTTTACTCCATAACATGTGTGCCACCTTCTAGCATAACACATTATACATACAGATTGGTTTGCTCTCTGTCTCTCCACTAAAAAGTATGGTCCATGAGGGCAGGTATTATGTTTTGTTCAAGCCAAATCTCCAGCATCAGACCCTGCTTGGCACATAGCAGATGCTCAATAGATATTTGTTGAGGCCAGGTGCAGTGGCTCATGCCTGTAATCCCAGCACTTTGGGAGGCCAAGGCAGGTGGATCATGAGGTCAGGAGTTCAAGACCAGCCTGACTAACATAGTGAAACCCCATCTCTACTAAAAATACAAAAATTAGCCAGGTGTGGTGGCACATGCCTGTAGTCCCAGCTACTTGGGAGGCTGAGGCAGGATAATCACTTGTACCTGGGAGGCGGAGGTTGCAGTGAGCTGAGACCATGCCATTGCACTCCATCCTGGGTAGCAGAGTGAGACTCCATCTCAAATATATATATTATATATATTATATATATAAAATATATATATTATATATTATATATATTATATATATAAAATATATATATTATATATTATATATATTATACATATAAAATATATATATTATATAATATATATATAAAATATATATTACTCTTTTATTTAAAAAAGTTAAAACACTAGTAGAAAAAGATAGGGAGAGAGGGAGGAAGAGAAAAAAGGTGGAGAGAGATACATATATATTATATATGTATATATACACTATATATACACGTATATATACATACATATATATACATATATACACACATATATATACACACACATATATATACACACACATATATATATATACACATATACATATTTGTTGAAATATTTTTTGAACCAATGATGAAACCCAGGACAGGAAGGACAGCCAGGGAAGTTCAGAAACAAGGGCGTGTTTTGCTTTTGTTTTTCTTCCTTGGCAGCCTTGCTCTGATCTTTCTCCACTTACTCTTCTTGCTCAAGGCCCCATTTGGCCACCATCCCAGGCCTCACTAGGGCTTTTCAGAGGTGCTTTCAAAGACAGTGGTAATCTGATTGGCTCAGCTCCACCTCTTTCCCATCTCTCCCTACCTTTTTTCTCTTCCTTCCTCTCTCCCCATCTCTTTTTCTACTGGTGTTTTAAATTTTTTAAATAAAAGAGTAATATTTCTAAAAATATAACTTTATTTTCTGAATAGGCCAAGACTGAAGGAGGGGTAATTTGGGAGGACTCTGACAGCCGAGAGCAAATGCCACAAAACGTCTCCCTTCTGTCCGTTTACAGGCTCATGTTCCCTGCAGAGAATCACCAGTTCAATAGCGTGTATTAGCCAGGAGAAGAGAGGATAGGCTTTGCTTTGGTAGCAGACAGCCCCCAAATCTGTCACATAAAACAGAACTTTACTTCTTGCTCATGCCACATTTCCAAAATGAATTGGGAGGGGCTCTGCAATTCAGTGTCTCAGAGATCCAGGCTGATGGAGGCTTTTCTGAAGTGTGATTGCATCATCTGGTCACCCCTTCAGAGCAGGAAAAGAGAAAGATGAAGGGACATACTGGTTCTTAAAGGCATCAGGCCAGAAGTGAAGGCCATCACTTTCACTCACAGTTCATTGACCAGAATCAGTCACATGGCTTCACACAGTTTCCAGAGGCCTAGGAGAGGTGGAGGGCATACAGTTATTCTGTAAAAACTTAATGTCTCTTCCCAGGCACAATTTTGGGGAAGGAGTGAGGAGACATATCTTCCCCAAAGGTGAGGGATCTGTGCAGAGATAGATGATTATCTACTCACCCGTTCCACCTGCCAGAGCTTGCAGAACTCAAATGAGGCCTGGCTTACACAAGACGAAGAGATCAAATATAAGCCAGCTCCAAGCACCTGAACAAGGCCAAATGGCAGGATGATTTCTTGGGGAAGGCAAGCACCAATTTTGCCTCCCTCTCCACTCCCTGATCCCAGACCTGCTAGAAGCATTGCGGACCTACAGCCAGACTATTAAGAACCCTCTGAGATATCAGTAACACTCAATGACATCACCAAGAAGAATTTCTTCCTTCTTTTAGATTATTTCCCTAGGATAAATTCCCAGATGTGGAATAACTGGCTCAAAGTACAACAATATTTGTGTGGCTGTTAAGTCAATTGACAAAGTGCTTTCCAAGATTTGCATGGTGAATAAGCACTGTCTATTATTATCTGTCCCTTGCATTGTCACCAAGATTAGGAGTGATTATTTTAGATTTTGCCATTCTGATGAGCAAAAATCATATTTTTTCTTTGTTTTAATTTGTATTTATATGATTATAGCAGGCCTTAATCTTTTGCCACATTTGTTTATAACAATGTTTCCACTTGTGTAATTTGTGAGCACATATGCTGGCTTACTTACTTACTCAAGCCTTCATTTCTTAAACCAATTTTTATAAATTCTTTATGTAACAAAGATGTTAGTTTTCTATCTGTGGTAACAGCAGCCTTGTGTCTCCACCTCACCATCATCATTCTGGTCTCTTTGCTTTTTCATTTTGGTTATTTTATTTCCATCGTTTTTGTTGTAGTGAAGAATTTTTAAATTTGTATTTACTCAAATTCATTGGTCTTTTGTGGTTTCTTCCTTTTTTCTTTTGTTTTTCTTTCTTTTCGGTTTTCACTTCAAAGCTTACAAATATATTTCCTGTCCTGAAATTCGATTAATATTTGCTTCTATTTTCTTCCCTTTGTCTTCCGTAGTTTGTTTTTTTGACACTTAAATCTGCAATCCAAATAAAACTTAGTTTAGAATTATGGCATTTATTTTTCCAAAAAGTAGGAAGTATAAGACTTCCTGCAATTCCTTAAGCCTAATAAATAAACAAATAAAAGTGAAGTTTGTCCAAAAGTATCTTGGGGCATGTGAGGACTGGGGTGGGCCTGAAATAGAATTTTTGTTTAGTTCTCTTGAACCCTTAGTGTTTCTAAAGTATAGACAGGGTTGGAAATGGCCCATCTGAATAACCTCTTTTCCATCAGGTCCTCTTCAGAGGACACAGAATGAAGTCCAACTGCTAAAATCCTTATTTTATTTTTGAGACAGGGTCTCATGCTGTTATCCGGGCTGGAGTGCAGTGGCACAATCTCAGCTCACTGCAACCTCTGCTTCCTGGGTTCAAGGAATTCTTGTACCTCAGCCTCCCAAGTAGCTGGGAGTACAGGCGTGCATCACCACGCCTGGCTAATTTTTATATTTTTAGTAGAGACAGGGTTTTGCCATGTTGCCCAGGCCGGTCTTGAACTCCTGACCTCATGATCCACCAGCCTAGGCCTCCCAAAATGATGGGATTATAGGCGTGAGCCACCACACTGGCCCTTCTTTTTTTGTTTGTTTTTTTGAGTGTGACATCTACAGGGTTGACAGCTGTTGGAGGGTATGGGGGTGGTTAGGGCAGGGGCCTTTGTTTCTGGATTCATGAGGTTTTCTTTTTCTTGAGCTGTCTATAACAGTGAATGGCAGTTTATGTTACAGACTAATACTGTGATTTGCATCATCAGGTACATTCAGTTTTCTGCATTGAGAACGCTATATAGCTGCAGTCCACAGGAAATCCTTTTAAAATGAAGATTGAGTAGGGAATGGACCCAAGAGGTGTATAGGCCAGATAGTTCATTACAAAGAACAAACACTCACTTTGATTTTTTTTTTTTTTTTTTTTTTGTCTGTTTGGGTTTTTTTGTTTGTTTGGTTTTTGGTTTTTTTTTTTTTTTTTTTTTTTGAGGCAGAGTCTCGCACTGTCACCCAGGCTAGAGTGCGGTGGCATGGTCTCAGCTCACTGCAACCTCCACCTCCCAGTTTCAAGCTATTCTCTTGCCTCAGCCTCCCAAGTATCTGGAATTACAGGTATGTGCCACCATGTCCAGCTAATTTTTGTATTTTTAGTAGAGACGGGGTTTCACCATGTTGGCCAGGCTGGTCTCAAACTCCTGACCTCGTGATCCACCTGCCTCAGCCTCTCAAAGTTCTGGGACTACAGGTGTGAGCCACTGCACCTGGTCTGTCTGTTTAAGTGAAGGTGGAGAGATGGCTTACTGCTAACATATAAAGAATGCTAATACATATTTTTAGTCACCAATACAAATTTTACTCTAAAAGTAGTCATGAGATATAGGGATAAATAAAATCTAGTAAATCTCAGAGAATTCAATCGTGGTGGCACAAGCCTATAGTCCCAGTTACTTGGGAGGCTGAGGTGGGAGAAAAAGGAAAATGAATTAAAAGTAAAATGATATTCAGGAATTATACTGATTTCATTAGATGTAATAATGGAATTGTGGTTGCTTTTTTGTTGTTCTTATCTGTAGAGATATATACTGAAGAATGTATGAATAAAATAAAACCAAGTGATCTTAGAATTTGGTTTGCTCATCAGGAAGTTTTTTGCACTTTGACTTTTTAGTATATTGTATTAAAATATTGCTTATCTTGATTACTGAGTATTTTTGGAGCCCCCTTAAGTTTTACATCTGAGATAAGTGCCATTCTCAACTCACCCTAGTCCTGGCCTTTGGGAGAGGGAACGTCAACAAGTCAGTCAAGAGGTAGATAATGCAATTACAGAATGGTATGAATGCTATAAAGGCGATGTGGTGGAGAATCATGAGGGAGTGAGGAGAGAGACTGGGAGAAGGTGTGTGCATGACTGTATATGTCTGTGCATGTTGTTAGGTGGTGTGCAGTGGGAGTCAGGGGCAAGCACTCCACAGAGAGGATGGAGTTGGAGAAGTGGGGGAGTGGGAGGGATTAAGGATATGTTTTCTGGATAGAAAAGATGGGACTTGCTAATGGATTAGAAAAAGAAGGAGAGCAAAAGGGAAGAGACTGAATGTGGCTATAGTAATGGCAAACAGTACATTTATCAAAGTGAGGAATAGTAAGGAGAAACGGGATTCAAGGGAAACCAAGTTTGACTTTGAACCATATTAAGCTTGAGCTACTTATTGAGGACACAAGTAGAGTTGTCATAAAGGCATTCCTGAAGGCAAATCTGGAGCTTGGTTAGAAGGAGTTGAGCAACAGATACAAATTTGGATGAGGTCACTTATGGAGACAATATAGACAGAAAAATGGAGAGGGCACAGAGCTGAGCTCTGGGGCTAATCAATACTTATAGGTCAGGAAAGAAGGAGAAAGCAGCAAATGAGGCTGAGGAGCAGCCATCATTGAGGTAGGAGGAACACCAGAAGAATTCTAGAAGAACTGTATGGAATGCTGCTGAGAAGTGAGGTAAGCCGAAAAAAGAGAAGTAACCATTAGATATGGTAGCAGGCAGGTTCTTGGTGACTGAGACATGGTCAGTGCTATGATTGGAACCTGTCCCCCAAAGGCCATGTGTTGGAAACTTGATCCCCAATGGAGCAGTGTTGAGAGGTGGGATTTTTAAGAGGTGATAAAGGTATGAGAGCAAAGTTCTCATGAATGAATGAATTAATGTCATTATCCCAGGAGTGGGCTTGTTATAAAAGCAGGTTTGGTTCTCTCTTGCCTCTCTCTTGTTCTTGTTCTCACCCTCTGTTCACCCTTTACCTTCCACCGTGGGATGTGCGGCAAGAAGGCCCAGATGCAGGCCCCTGAACCCTGGACTTCCCAGCCTCCAGAACTGTAAAAATAAATCTCTCTTCTTTATAAATTACCCAGTTCATGTATTCTGTTATAGCAACACAAAACAAACTAAGACAGGCAGTGCAATGAGCAGGGGGATGGAAGCCAGATTGGAATGGATTAGCAAATGAATATGAGAGGCAAGGAAATGAAAACAGTGAATTTGATAATGCATTTGAGAAATTATTCGAGGATGTAGAATAAAGAGATGGCTGGGAAGAATCCACACCCCTCATCTCCCCTATCTACGTACAATATTTTTAATTGAGTCTAGCTGTGGTTCAGTAAGCTGTGAAAATTTGTGAAAATTGAGTTCATGAGCACAGGTTACTTTGTGTGAAGACTACAAAGAAGGAAGTAATTTGTCTTACATTTTTCATATTTTAAAACTGTATTACCTTTTAACCAGCTAAACAATGGCAGAGGAGAGCATTAGCTAAAAATGTTAAGTCTAAATTAGGGGTTGAGTTTTTTTTGTTTGTTGGCTTTTTTATAATTTTTTTTTTTTTTTTTTAGATGGAGTCTCGCTCTGTCGCCCAGGCTGGAGTGCAGTGGCGCTATCTCCGCTCACTGCAAGCTCCGCCTCCCAGGTTGACGCCATTGTCCTGCCTCAGCCTCCCGAGTAGCTGGTACTATAGGCGCCCGCCACCACGCCCGGCTAATTTTTTGTATTTTTAGTAGAGACGGGGTTTCACCGTGTTAGCCAGGATAGTGTCGGTCTCCTGACCTCGTGATCCAACCGCCTTGACCTCCCAAAGTGCTGGGATTACAGGCATTGAGCCACCACGCCTGGCCTATTTTTAATTTTTGTGGGTACAAAATAGGCATATATATTTATTGGGTACATGAAATATTTTGATACAGGATGGAAATATTTTGATATAGGATGGATGGATATTACTCATACAATGAGTTATAATAACACCAGAGTAAATGGGGTATCCATCACCTCAAGCATTTGTCATTTCTTTATGTTACAAACATTCCAATTATACTCTTTTAGTTATTTTAAAATGTACAATAAATTATTGTTGACTGTAGTCACTCTTTTGTGCTATCAAATACTAGATCTTATTCATTCTATCTAACTATATTTTTGTACTCATTAATCATTTCCACTTAGACCAACTTCCCCTCCCCCCGCCTCCCACTGCCAAAACTGCCCTCCCTGGCCTCTGGTATCCATCATTCTGTTTTCTATCTCCATGAGTTCAATTGTTTTAATTATTAGATCCCACAAATGACTGAGAACAGACAAAGTTCTTCTTTCTGTGTCTAGCTTATTTCACTTAACATAATGTCTTCCAGTTCCATCTGTGTTGTTGTAAATGACAGGATCTCATTCTGTTTATGACTGAATAGTACTTCATTGTATATATGCACAACATTTTCTTTATCCATTTGTTTGCCAATGGGCACTTAGGTTGCTTCCAAATCTAGGCTATTGTGAATAGTGCTACAATAAACATGAGAGTACAGATATCTCTCTGACATACTGATTTCATTTCCTCTGGGCAAATACCCAGTAGTGGAATTGCTGTATCATGTAGCAGTTTTGCCTTTAGTTTTTTGAGGAACCCCCATTCTGTTCTCCATGGTGGCTGTACTAATTTACATCCCCACCAACAGTGTACAAGGGTTCCCTTCTCTCCACATCCTCACTAGCATTTGTTATTGCCTATCTTTTGGATAAAAGCCATTTTTACTGGGGTGAGATGATATCTCACTGTAGTTTTGATTTGCATTTCTCTGATAATCAATGATATTAAGCACCTCTTCATATACATGTTTCCCATTTGTATGTTTTCTTTTGAGCAATAATGTCTATTCAGATCTTTTGCCCATTTTCAAACTAGATTATTAGATTTTTTTTATTGAGTTGTTTGAGCTCCTTATATATTCTGGTTTTTAATCTCTTGTCAGATGGATAATTTGCAAATATTTTCTCCCATTTTGTGGGTTGTCTCTTCATTTTGCCAATTGTTTCCTTGGCTGTGTAGAAGCTTTTCAGCTTCATGGGATCCTATTTGTCCATATTTTGCTTTGGTTGCCTGTGCTTTTGGGGTGTTACTTAATAAATCTTTCCCCAGACCAATGACCTGGAGAGTTTCCCAATGTTTTCTTTCAGTAGTTTCATAGTTTGAAGTCTTAGGTTTAAGTCTTTAATTTATTTTGATTTGATTTAATTTACAGTGGCTCACGCCTGTAATTTCTGATTTTTGTATATGGCGAGAGAGAGGGGTCTTGTTTCATTCTTCTGCATGTGGATATCCAGTTTTCCCAGTATCATTTATTGAAGACTGTCTTTTCCCCAGTGTATGTTCTTGACATCTTTGTGGAAAATTCTTTCACTGTAGATGTATGGATTTATTTCTGGGTTCTCTATTCTGTTCCACTGGTCTGTTTTTATACCAGTATCATGCTGTTTTGGTTACAATAGCGCTGTAATATAATGTGAAGTCAGGTAATGTGTTTCCTCTAGTTTTGTTCTTTTTGCTCAGGATAGCTTTGGCTATTCTGGGGCTTTCGTGGTTCTATATAACTTTTAGGATTGTTTTGAGCTTTTTAAAAGTAATAATCATCTCTAAACGCAGGGGACGCTAAGCATAGAAAAATGAGGGGTGATGGAAATCGAGCTCCATCTCATGCAGAGCATCTGACATCTGAGACTGAGGGTCTGCCTACCACCTAACTGAGTGGACAAGCCCTTGAAGCAGGCTGCCCTGAGATGGAGCAGCCTCGGGAACACTTGCCACCTCAGCATTTTGTGAGCAGTGCCTTGTTTTCCCCTCATCAAGAACAAAGCCAGAACTGTCCCCAGTAGCTGCAATCCTCCATTCTGGGTGAGGGTGATCTTCTGTCACTAACAGTGGGGAAACTGAGAAGCAGAAACAGCATCACTTCTCCCCTGCCCCACCCCCGCTCCACCCTGTGTTCTTCAGTAAAGACAGGTAAAGAGCAGAGGGAATAATAAACATTCATTTTAAAAGCCACCAACTTGGGCCAGGCTCACATCTGTAATCCTGGCATTTTGGGAGGCTGAGGCAGGAGGATCACTTGAGACCAGGAGTTCAAGACCAGCCTGGGCAACATAGCAAGATCCCAGTCTCTGCAAAAAAAAAAATTTCTGTTTTTGAGATGGAGTCTCACTCTGTCACCCAGGCTGAAGTGCAGTGGCTCGGCCTCAGCTCATTGCAACCTCTGCCTTTCAGGTTAAAGTGATTCTCCTGCCTCAGTCTCCTGAGTAGCTGGGCATGTGCCACTATGCTTGGCTAATTTGTTGTAGTTTTACTAGAGGCAGGCTTTCACCATGTTGGCCAGGCTGGTCTCAAAGTCTTGACCTCAGGTGATCCACCCGCCTCGGCCTCCCAAAGTGCTGAGATTAGAGGTGTGAGCCACCATGCCTGGTCTTACAAAAAAAAAAAATATATATATATATATACATATATATTTTAATAGCCAGGCATGGTGGCATGCACCTATAGTCCTAGCTACTCGGGAGGCTGAGGGAGGAAGATCGCTTAAGCCGAGGGGTTTGAGGCTGTAGTGAGCTGTGATTGCACCGCTGCACTCCAGCCTGAGTGACAGGGAGAGACCCTGTCTAAAAAAAAAAAAAAGCCACCAACATCATCTTTTTAATCAGCCTTGGTAGGGGAAACCGTTCTGAGAGGCAAAGAAACTTATTTTGGGTTTTGAATTCTAAACCCAAGGCACCAAGTATTAAGTTCTTGGAAATTGTTGGTTTGAGGAATGAGGGATAACTCCGCTCCTTATTTCAAGCAAACTGAACTGTGCAGCATGACCACTTCTCTGATTCCTCTTTACCCACCTGCTTGCTCTGTCCCTCTGGCTTTCTAAATTTCCTGCTTAGACTTTGGGCAGGGACTGCTCAGACAGGCCTTAGCAGCTATTCTTTTTTTTTTTTTTTTTTTTTTGGAGACAGAGTTTCACTTTTGTTGCCCAGGCTGGAGTGCAATGGCGCAATCTTGGCTCACTGCAAGCTCCGCCTCCTAGGTTCAAGCGGTTCTCCTGCCTCAGCCTCCTGAGTAGCTGGGACTACAGGTGCCCGCCACCATGCCTGGCTGATTTTTTATATTTTTAGAAGAGACAGGGTTTCACCATGTTGGCCCGGCTGGTTTCGAACTCTTGAGCTCAGGTGACTTACCCGCCTCAGCCTCCCAAAGTGCTGGGATTACAGGCGTGAGCCACTGCACCTGCCCTAATATCTATTCTTTAGTCAAGGAAATGAGACATTTATTAAATCAGCTACTTTGGCAGCTCTGAGGCCATACTTGGCCCAGCAGACCATTCAGAACAAACAAATCCATCTCCAAAAGTTTGTAGAGTTAAGGCAGCTTTCACTGGATGTTTTACTAAAAGGTGCAATAAAGAAAAATTTATGCCACCCAACATAGCAGTTTCTCCCAGCCCCGCCTCTTGTGGAGAGGGGAAGTCTTCTGCTTCATAAAACACACTCAATTCCCTCCTCTGGCCACTGGCGGTCTCTCTCCACATTCCTCTCCTCTCTTCTGTGCTTTCCTAGGCAGAACAGCCTGGCCTGCTGTCAGCTTCTGCTCCTCTGCCTTTCATTCCAGCCATCCTGACTGGTACTGACAACATATTTCCTGCACTTGAAAGTTATCTGTCAAAACAGATCTGAGGGGCCTGGCACGGTGGCTCACGCATGTAATCCCAGCACTTTGGGAGGCCAAGGCGGGTGGATCACATGACCTAGGAGTTTAAGACCATCCTGGGCAACACAGTGAAACCCCATTTCTACAGAAAACACAAAAAATTAGCCAGGCATGGTGGTACATGCCTGTAGTCCCAGCTACTACAGTCCCAGGCTGAGGTGGAAGGGTTGCTTGAGCCCAGGAGGCAGAGGCTGCAATGAGTCATGAAACTGTGATTGTGATCATGACACTGCACTCCAGCCTGGGAGAGAGAAAAACAAAAGCAAAACAAACAAACAAAAAAAGATGTGAGGGCCCACTCTCCCCAGTGATGGGACTCCCATTTTATTTACTGAAGTCCTTTGGGTTTGTATTAGTTTCCTATTGCTCCTGTAACAAATTATTACAAATTGAGCAACTTAAAATAATATAAATGTAGTATCTTACAGATCTGTAGTTCAGAAGTTCAAAATAGGTCTCATTGGGCTGAAATCAAGGTGTGGGGAAGTCTGCATTCCTTTCTGGAGGCTCAAGAGGAAAATCTGTTTTCTTGCAGTTTTTCCAGTTTCTAGAACTGCATTCTTTGGTTCATGACCCCCTGCCATCTTCAAAGGCTAGCAATTGCATCACTGCAGCCCTGCTTTCATAGTCAATCTTTTTATCTGACTCTGGCTCTTCTTCTACTTTTCTCTCTCACATTTAAGGAACCTTTTGATTATATCAGCTTGCCCTGAAAATCCAGAATAGTCTCCCTATTTTAAAGTTGGCTTGTTAGTGACCTTAATGCCATCTGCAAAATTAATTCCTATTTGCCATGTAACAACATAGTCACAGTTTCTGCAGATTAATACATAGACACCTTGTGGGGGGCATTATCCAGTCTACCACAGGGTTCAAAGGCCAATGTGGCTAGCAGTAGCTTGTAGAAGAATGGTCTCCTCTTCCTGTAGTCACAGACAACACAGGAGAGAGGTCATTCTGGGTCCTAAGCCTGACTCCAATAGGTGGCAAAGTGGCTAAGGAAAATCTTTCTCCAAGTTTAGCATGATGCCGTCCTTTCTCAATTTTAGCTCTGCTCCAATTCTTGACCTTAACCTCCACATTCGGTGGGCAAAGATGGGTGGTGAGTGATTGTCAGAAGAAACAAAGATAAGCAGACACCTTTATCCCCAGTTAAGAGATATTTGCTTTCCATGACCTCTTTCATCCTCTCCTGGTCCTCTTGGCTCACAAACATTGAGTCATTCAGATTTTGGTGGACATCTTGGCATGTGATGTCTCTCCCATCCCCAGAATAACACTGACGTGTTCTCACTGACACAGGGAGGAGGAAAAGCATCATCTCCCTGGATCTCTGATTTGTAGATGAAGAAATGCAAGATGGTCACCTACTTTGATTTGGGACCAATCATAACTCCAGATCCTCATGCTTATGTGGTATAGTGAGATAGTCTCCAAAGATGGCTGTTGCCAATTCCTTTTTTTTTTTTTTTTTTTTTTTGAGACGGAGTCTCGCTGTGTAGCCCAGGCTGGAGTGCAGTAGCATGATCTCGGCTCACTGCAACCTCCACCTCCCAGGTCCCCGGTTCAAGCAATTCTTCTGCCTCAGCCTCCCAAGTAACTGGGATTACAGGCACACTCCACCGTGCTCAGCTAATTTTTTTGTATTTCTAGTAGAGACGGGGTTTCACCATGTTGGCCAGGCTGGTCTTGAACTCGTGAACTCGTGATCCGCCCGCCTCAGCCTCAGCCTCCCAAAGTGCTGGGATTACAGGTGTGAGCCACCGCGCCTGGCAGGCTGTTGCCAATCCCTTATGTCCCTGAATCCACTGCTGCTCCTCACATTGAGATGTAGCGTCTAATTCCTCTCCCTGGGCTAACCTTAGTAACTTGTTTAACCACTAAATGTAATGGAAGTGAGGTTCTAGGTCTTTTGAGGTGAAGTCACAAAGTTTTGCAGGGTCCTCTTGGGCATTCATTCTTGGAATCCAGCCATAACTCTGTGAGAAGCCCGAGCCACATGGGGAGGCCAACCATAGGCCTTCTTCTCATCTGGTTGATAAGACCAGATGAGCTCCCAGCCAACAGCAGTATCCACTGCTAGCCATATGAGTGGGCCATCTTGAATAGTTAGCCCAGTCAAGCCTTCAGACAGAAACTAGGAATGAGAGAGTTTGTATCTGAAAGAAGTAACATGGACAAAAATGGCAAACCAAAACAATAATGAGTAGATGAGAAATATGAATAGAGCTAATTGAGAACACTCATCTTTCAAGATTCAGTTCAAGTACCCTCTGCCAGGCAGCTACCTCCTCTTCCATTTTCCTAACTTCTGCCTTGCTTAAACTGTTTTTTTTTTCACTTTAATTGTAGCACCAGGAATATTTTGGGATGCTATTTTTTAAGTTAAATATTCCTGTTATGGTTAGGGTAAAGGTAAGTGTCTACTTTCTCAAAATGCAATTGCTTAAATTATGTAGATGTTCCTTTTTCTCTCCCATAAAAAAAGTCAGGAGGTGAGACCTGTTCCTCATGGTCATTCAGGGACCCTGATCCTTCCAAGTCATTGTTCCACTATCCTCCTTGGTAAATTCATCAACTGCTTTATAGAAACTTGGTCACCACCAGATCTGGGTTCCAGCCAGTTTGGAAGAGGGAAGACAGGCGGAGGAGGCAGGCCTGATGCCCTAGGCCTAGAAGTGGCCATATCACCTCCTTCACAGGTTTTTGTCAAGAACTTGGTTACATCACTGCACTGAAGCCAAGGGAGACTTGCTGGTCCTTAAGAATGAGCCTGTCTCCTGACCCAGAGTGGAGCTTAATCTGAACCTGCTGAAGGTATGAGTCTGTTGCAGCTAGCTAGGCTGGAAGTGATAAAGGTGAAAGCCGATGCGGGGATCTGGGAAAGAAGAGAGGGAAGACAGATGTGGAAGAATTTAACAGGGAAAATGAACAGGGCTTGATGAATCTTGCCAGAACAGAGAGCTTTGAATGTTATGATCCTTTGTGATCTAAGTTGACAGATCTTTGGCACAAGTTTAAAGAACTTGAGCTGAATACTTCACTTAACAGAAATTTGTTAAACACATTCCAAAGTTAGAAAATTCCTCAACTGTTTCAAAATCACATGAAAAAGCATGCCTTGAGCTTGAAGGCTTTCAGGGTTCTCTGGTTTAATACTGCTACTGTTAACAGATTTGAGCACCAAATTGCACATAAGGGCTTCCACCTGGCTGCCATTCCATAGCACTGACCATACCTTCCTGGCTTCAACAGCATCATTCTGGATTGCTAACAAATGCTCCAGAAAGCAAATGTGTGTACTCATTCCCTGATGTCCAGACACTTGCTGTTTTCTAGGGAACCAGGCTCTGTGGCTAAGCAGTGTTTGGACACATCATTCTTTATAGTCAGCACAGGTTTTAGAATCAGTGCAGACTGAGTCTGAATTCTGGCTTGGCTACTTACTACCTACTTTAGCCACGTTGTTTCACCTAAGCTTCTGTTAGTCTGTTAACTTACATGCTTAAGCTCTAGTTCCTTCACCTATAAAATGGAGACTGTATTGCACCTACCTCACTGGGTGTATGAGAAGCGTATTAGTCCATTTTCACACTGCTGTAAAGGCATACCCAAAACTGGGTAGTTTATAAAGAAAAGAGGTTTAATTGACTCACTCATATGCATGGCTGGAGAGGCCTCAGGAAACTTACAATCGTGGCAGAAGGCAAATGGGAAGCAACGACCTTCTTCACGTGGCGGCAGGAGAGAGAGAGCGAGTGTGAAGGAGGAACTGTCAAACACTTATAAAACCATCAGATCTCCTGAGAACTCACTCACTACCACAAGACCATCATAGGGGAAACTGCCCCCATGATCCAATCATGAATCAGGTCCCTTCCTCGACGTGTGAGGATTACAATTCAGATTACAATTTGAGATGAGATTTGGGTGGGGACACAGCCAAACCATATTATGAAGTAAATGAGGTTCTGGGTATGAAGTACTTAGCCCTTAGTAAATGACAGTGAACAATAACCAATAGCTCTTAAACTATTACAACAACTAGGTTTTCAGGCCTCTGTGACCTCTCAAGTCAAAAGGTATTACAAGTATAAAATAAATAATAGCCAGTTACAGCCATTTACGAAACTCAAGTGTGCAAAATGGAACCTTATTAATTTGTTCAGCTTGTCTTAATTTCCAACTCGGTGACTTCAGCGTGGCCCCTGGAAGATAACCTGACTCTGGTGCATGCAGTCCCATGTCTTGACTTCTCAGCAAAATTTGGGATGACAAATTGGACTTGGAACTCCGTCTTCACTTCCTCTTGCTCTCTCTTGTTTGGTATAATCTGAGAATTTTGCTCATTGCATAGTCACCTCAAGGAGAGACAAGTGGGTCCCTTTTTAGGTCTCCTATGCTTTAGGGACCCAAGCTGTTGTTTGCTACTGATGTCCTGCAGCCCATGGTGCTCTCTCAGAGGTGACAGCTGTGACAGCTCTTGTCAGTGGCACATTCTGTTCCATCCTACAGTCTTCAGTCTTGTCCTCCCCTCACTTCTAGGGGTCAGGCTCGTTCCTCCCTTACTTCTGGGGACAGGCTAAGCTCATCCTCCCAGTGGGTAGGTGTCTCTCCCCTAACCTGGACCATGTTGGCTCTCACTACCAGCCAACCAGTGGCTCACTATGAGCTACGGAAGCCCTCTAAGCCACATTTGGACCTGTAAAAACTGGGACCTGTTCATATCTAAATGCACCATGCCACCATTCCTCTTGCTTCCCCTTACCAGAAGGTTATCCCAATAAAAGATATTTGCTCTCCCTGACCTCTTCCATCCTCTCCTGGACCTCTTGGCTCACAAACATTGAGTCATTCAGATTTTGGTGGACATCTTGGCATTTGATGTCTCTCCCATCCCCAGATGCAGGACCCATCTGAGCAACTACAGCGGGGAAACTGAGACTGCAAGTCTTCCTTTCTCTTAGGTACCCCTCATCTCCCTTGGGAAAGTTTCCTTTTTTCCTCCTTCCCTTTCTCTTCACATCAGAGCTCATGTTGTGGGGGGAGTGTTCCAATACTTGTCATTCTATTCTTCTTCTATAATTCTGTCTCCTCTTTCTCCTCCCCAGCACAAAGCTCTTTTTATGTAGGTGAAAGGGATATGTGTGCCTGTGCGCATGCGTGCACACATGAACACACACACACACACACACACACACACACACACAGGGTGAAAACCAGTTCTCCAAGTTTATGCATACTTTGCAGGCTATTTTGTCTCCCATCCACCAGAGAACAAAACTTCTTTGAATTGAGAAGCTAAGAAAGTGTGCCATTCTTGTTAGTAGCAGGCCATTTGTGAATGCTGAGAAGTTGAATGTGTTTTTTAGGTCTCAGCTATTAGTCTGCCATAAATGAATACTTCATGTTGCATCTGTCTTACAAGTTACGTGGGTGTTTACCAAGTTAGTGCATAGGAAAGAGGTCAGCCAGGCTGCTCAGTGCATGGAGTGGGCAGAGGCCCCTTCATGGTGCTCCAGTGGACCCTTCTATTTACCATTCCAATCTTTGCACGTCACTTTTATTTTTGTCAAAGTTATACATACACATATAGCTTAAGAAGTGAAATTACTATCTGAAATGCTAGAAAGACAGCAGTCTTCTGGTCTCCTCTCCTGCCCTCCCCTCCAATTCTCACTGTATTCCTTTAGTTGACTCTTTTGATCTTTTCATCTACGTTGCTGATTAATGGGATTATATTGCTGCTTGATTCTCCATTTTAGGCAATATCTATCGATAATGAGCATTTTACATCTTTTAGATTATTTTGGCAAATATCCATGACCTATAGCTATTAAAGTCTCTTCCCATACTTTGCTTGGCGATCAGTGTTAAATTCTGCCAAATGTTCACATGTTTATTAGCAAAAAGGCACAAAAAGAGTCATGGCAATTATTCTTGCAGCCGAGGGGTGTCCTCCCTTTCTATCTATGGGCATGTCCTCCAGTTGAAAGACTTCTGCTTTATCCTTTCCAGATCATAAACTTCATGTTTTATGCTTGGGCTGGGGAGAGAAGCTGGGCATCTGTATGCTTCTCAAAGAGACAATTATGTCTTCTATTCTTAGTCCTTCCTGCATTCCTCCTTTCAGAGATACCTGGTGTCTCTAACTCCTGACTTATGTTTTTGCTAAGTCAGTCAGTTGACACTGGTCTTCTGCTTTCAGCTTCCAAAATGTAGTTACTGTTGTCTCTGCTCCCATTCCCTTTGTCACTTGGCTTATGCCCTTTAAAAAATCCCTTTCCTGCCAATTGAGTAGAGTTTAGGGAAATTGCAGAGATAAGAGTTGTGTTTAATCGGCCATCTTTAAGCAAAAATGTCTCATTCTATTTTAGCCCCTTCTGGTTTCATTTGGGAACTATCCAGGCTAGATGCCGTAATGTGTCACTTTAAACATCCTCTACAAGCTTGTTCCTTTTTCCTTCCACTGCTCTGGATTTGCATGCAAATATGAATTATTCCACAGGCCATCTTCTTTACTTTTGCAAACAAACTGCTCAACACATAGGTTGGTGTTACCTCGGAGACTTCACTTATCAGTTTTGGCTTCACTCCCAACAACGCCCAGAACTTGAAGAGCCCTGGTCAATACCATCTTCTGTCCACCTCACCAACAATTACATATGTTCAACCCCGTTATCCAGTCTCCAACTCTACACTACTACTCTGTGCTTTCACCCAGAAATGACCTTTGTTGATATTTCAGAGAGAATAGAAGCAACAAAATGTGGATTTCCTTAACTTCTTTCTCCTCCTTCCCTACCCCATGTCTACATCTGAACCCATCCTGACTGCCCTCTTCAGCAATCTCTGGCCCCAGCACTGTAACAGACTCTGTTTCTGAAGCTGCCTGAGATGTTTCTCCCACATGCAGACCACACTGTGCTTTGCAGTCCCAGTCCTTCCTGCCTCTTTGGGACATTGCTCCATCAGCTATCCCTCTTATTTTTATAATCTTATATTATATTCTTTTTTTTTAACTTTTATTTTAGGTTCCGGGGTACATGTGCAGATTTGCTACATAGGTAAACTCATGTCATGGAGGTTTGTTGTACAGATTGTTTCATCACCAAGATACCAAACCTAGTACCCAAAATTATTTTTGCTGCTCCTTTCCTTTCTCCCGCCCTCCACTTCAAGGAGGCCCCAGTGTCTGTTGTTCCCTTCTTTGTGTTCATGAGTCCTCATGATTTAGCTCCCACTTATAAGTCAGAACATGTGGTATTTGGTTTCCTGTTGCTGTATTAGTTTGCTAAGGGTAATGGCCTCCAGTTCCACCCATGTTCCCACAAAAGACATGATCTCATTCTTTTTATGGCTGCATAGTATTCCGTGGTGTACATGTACCACATTTTCTTTATCAAATCTGTCTTTGATGGGCAGATAGGTTGACTCCATATCTTTACTATTGTGAATAGTGCTGCAATAAACATTTGCATGCATATGTCTTTACGGTAGAATGATTTATATTCCTCTGGGCATATGCCCAGTAATGGGATTACTGGGTTGAATGGTAGTTCTGCTTTGAACTCTTTGAGAAATTGCCATACCGCTTTCCACAATGGTTGAACTAATTTACACTCCCACCAACAGTGTATAAGTGTTCCCTTTTCTCTGCAACCTCACCAGCATCTGTTATTTTTTTTACTTTTTAGTAATAGCCATGACTAAATAGTGTGTGAGATGGTATCTTATTGTGGTTTTGATTTACGTATTTCTAATGATCAATGATATTGAGCTTTTTAAAATATTCTTCTTGGCTGCATGTATGTCTTCTTTAGAAAACTGTCCATATTCTTATATTCTATAAGAGCAGCCTCATTTTGGACCTGGCCACTTTGGCACATTCCTTTTGGCTTAGGAAGAGCTTAGATTTTTTTCATCTTAAAAGAATCCCTCTAAATCCCTATGGAGATATTGCTCCATCTCTCCCTACTCTTACATCAAGTTTCTTGAAAACATTGTATTTACTCCATTTTCATACTGCTGATAAAGACATACCCAAGACTGGGTAATTTATGAAGAAAAAGAGGTTTAATGGACTCACAGTTCCACGTGTCTGGGAAGACCTCATGATCATGGTGGAAGGCAAAAGGCATGTCTTACATGGCAGCAGACAAGAGAGAAAAAATGAGGGCCAAGCAAAAAGGGAAACCCCTTATAAAAACATCAGATCTCATGAGACGTATTCACTCCCAGGAGAACAGTATGGGGGAAACTGCCCCCGTGATTCAGTTATCTCCCACAAGATCCACCCCACAATATATGAGAGTCATGGGAGCTACAATTCAAGCTAAGATTTGAGTGGGGACACAGCCAAACTATATCAAACATCTTCTGAAGTCATGGTCTCCACTTCCTTGCCTCTCCTTCCTTCTGTGACCTTTGCAGTCAGCTTTCTGCTTCCCACGGAGTCTCCCTCACCAATGCCCATTTTGTCAGCAGAGGCATTGAGCATGCCTCCATTCATGGCTTACCTCATTCCATTTAGCACAATTGACCACCGCCTCCCTAATACACTTCTTTTTCTGGACACCATGACTACTCTCATGCTTCTCCTAACTCTCTGGTTACTCCTTCTCTGTAGTTTCTTATAGGATTACGTGACCTTATTAGATCTCATAATGCATGTTACTATGGTTTAAATGTGTCCCTGAAGTTCATATGTTGGGAACTTGATCCCCAATGCAGCAGTGATGGAAGATGGGGCCTAATGAGAAGTGTTTGGGTCATGGGGGCACCATTCTCATGAATCGATTAGTGCCATTATCTCAGTAGTGGGTTCCTTATAAAAGGACAAGTTTGGCCACATCTTGTCTCTTTCTTGCCCTCTCTTTGCCCTTCCATTATGGGATGACATAGCAAGAAGATCCTGCCAGATGTTAGCTCCTCAATCTTCAACTTCCCAGCCTCCAGACCATAAGCCAATACATTTTTGTTCATTATAACTTACACAGTCTATGGTATTCTGTTATAACAGCATAAAATGAACTAAGACATACGTCAAGCATGCATTAGAGTGTCTGACATCTGTCCATGTTCAAGAAATGTCCCCAATCATTAGTAGTCGCAGCAGGAGGAAGAGGAGGGGGAGGAAGGTTAGCATTAATATTGCTACTAATCTCTATCCATCAGAATGGCACCACTATCACCTATTTCCAGTCCAAATACTTGGGATTCATCCTTGGCCCTTGCCACTCACTTCCTACTTCCCCAAACTTTATTTAACGTATCGTCAAGCTATTGATCCTATTCCATAAATATCCCTCAGATCAGACCCTCTCTACCTGTTTCCCTGCCCTCATTTCCACCCTTACTGCCCTGCCCTGTTCAGTCCCCATTCTCTGTTACCCAGTCTATTTGAAAGTCAGAAAGCCATACTGCCTGGTGTCCCAGCCTCTGGCCTTACCATTTCCCCTCCAGTCCATTCCCTACATCTTCTCCAAAATGATCCTCTAACATGCTTGTCTGAGCAGATCACATTTCAGTAACAATTATAATTGGAACAGAGAGGAGAAAAACTAATATTTAAAATCATAACAGACTGCAGCTGCATCATCCCCAAAGGCTTGCATGCCTCCGAGCACAAAGCTCTTTGTTTCAAAACACCTGGGTGGGGCCGGCCTTGGTGGCTCATGCCTGTAATCCCAGCACTTTGGGAGGCCAAGGCGGGTGGATCACCTGAGGTCGGGAGTTCAAGACCAGCCTGCCAGCATGGCGAAACCCCATCTCTACTAAAAATACAAAAATTAACCAGATGTGGTGATGTGCGTAGTAACCCCAGCTACTTGGAAGGCTGAGACAGGAGAATCGCTTGAATCTGGGAGGCGGAGGCTGCAGTGAGCCGAGATCACGCCACTGTACTCCAGCCTGGGCAACAGAGCTAGACTCCATCTCAAAAAACAAACAAAGAAACAAAATAAACAAACAAAAAACACCTGGGTGGACACAGAAGGTGAACAGTTGGGAATTTAAAACAAAGAGATAGCTAAACTCCTCTGCTGGAAATAAATCGGGATTTGGGGGCTGGCAGGCATCTAGAGAGGGAAGAGAATTGAGGAAAGCCCTAGGAGGGATGCTACCTCACCATCTCAGTGGGAGGCTGGAGGCATGCCCTCAACCCCACTGCCCTTTGCCCTACATCTTTAATAAAGTTTAGTATATAAACACTGCCCCTCATGATCCTGTAAGTGGAGGAAAGGGGTGATGTTCTATGAGGATCTGCTAGGAACACAGAACTGAGAGCAGAGGTGGGAGCGCGTCCCTGTGACTCTGGAAATTCCAGGTAGGATGAAATTGGAGCCTGCAGACCCTAGGAACAAAGGGCTTGGACGGGGAGGACCTGATGTAAACAAAGGTGGGTGTTCAAGTCAATTATACCTAAATTTCAAAAAGTGTCACCAGGCTCTTTGGCATGATCTCATCACTATGGCAATAATGTGGCAGATGTTTTCTCTGGGTCAAGCAATGGGTTGGCTGCTTTGAATGCACAATCTCATGCCATCCTCTCCTAAGGCCTGCTACAGAGTTGACATTATTGGATCCATTTACAACTTAGGACCTACCACTTACAGCTCTGGAGTTACAGAGCTGGAAGGGGTCAGGGAATTGGGGTCTGAAACCAGATCTATGTATTCTTGCTGTTATTCAGAGCTGACTCCTTTCTCTTAGATAAACTCTCAGCATTTCCCCATTGGCTCCAATTTTCTAATTGTGGTCAAATAAAATGTCAGATCCAGTCACAGGTCTGAATGAAAACATCAGGTCTATTCACTCGTTTTGCAAATTGGAAGAGGTTGCTCCAAGGAAGGGCAGGGAACTGGGACATCAAGGGAGCCAAGTGAACAAGGACGTTTCTTTTCATTGTGAGTCTAATGTTCCTTCCACTGCACCCATTTCCCAAACTGGGCCTGCAGAACTGGTGATGCCAATAAGTGTGCCATGAGAAAAGCATCCTGCAGTTAAATAAATCTGGACATTATTGAGTTAAAGTTAAATAGAGCTTCTCAGAAACTTCAATATATTACTGTGCATTTGATTTTCCAAAAGCAGGTGTTGGTATGCTTGTTTCCCAAACTTATTGGACAAAGAGTTTGGTGGAACAATGATGAGCCTCTTATCAAGCTGGTGTATTGTGGAACAGAGTTTGGGAACTCTGGCTTCCTTTGCGGAAAAATCCTTGCTCTGAGGAAATACAGGCATTACATTCAGCAAGGGTTTCAAGTAATGCAAACTGACCACCCATAAAGATGATATTTCCTGCAGGAAGGATGAGGAAATCCTGAAGTCCTGCAGGAGCTCACGTTTTTCCTGGTAGATATGAGTAGAGACAGACTCCATGTAGAAGGGATATTCTGAGTAAAGGAAGGAACTCCACAGAACAGGCTTTGGGAGAAAGGACAAGATCTAGCTGAAGGATTCAGAGAATGAGGCCAGATATAAAAGAAAATGTAGTAAACAGATAAGATAAAGATAAGGCTGCTTTACAGTACTCAAAGCACAAGGATGATATACCTTTATTTTTCTCAAATAGATCTGGCTTTGAGGCCCACCCACTGTGATTGGCAAGAAGGCTTATACCAGACATTTTTTATTTTTGGTGACTCCTTTTTTTTTTCTTTTTTTTTTGAGACAAAGTCTCACTCTGTCACCCAGGCTGGAGTGCAATGGTGCAATCGTGTCTCACTGCAACCTCCATCTCCCAAGTGATTCTTATGCCTCAGCCTCCCAAGTAGCTAGGATTACCAGGGCACACCACCATGGCAGGCTAATTTTTTGTATTTTTAGTAGAGACAGGGTTTCACTGTGTTGGCCAGGCTGGTCTCAAACTCCTGACCTCAAGTGATCCGCCCACCTTGACCTCCCAAAGTGCTGGGATTACAGGCCTGAGCTACCCCGCCCGGCCATTTTCAGTGATTCTTACCCCTTCCTTCAGGTCCAGCATCTGGAGCTTGTCTAGGCCAGAACAACTGGGGAAGAGCCAACTCTGGTCATGGTGGATCCCCAAGAGAACCACTAGTGTAACTCCTGTGCAAATTTGGACTCCAGCTTGGACCAGCACTGCCATTCCAGGCAGGACGCCAAAATGGCCCTCCCAGGGGTTTCATCACAGACAAGCATCAGCTACAGAGACCCCTGTGGTAACCAGGGCCACTACTTGGTGTCCACAGACATCCAGCCTTCTTACAGTATCTGAGATACTCCTCTTCCCAGTCTCAGTGAAGTTTTCTTGGCAGCTGGATACATCCCTCCTTCCCTGGAAGCCCAAACTTCAGGCCCACTCCCACTCCCAATTCATCCAATTTAGCTTCTTTAACCAAGCTCTGAGAGCATGGGTCTGATAATGATCTTCTGGGATTTGGGGAGCCAGGTTGACCTTACACATTTAAGGAGAGCATGAGCTAAATATCCCCTTGAATCGGGAGGAAAAATGCCTCATCTTTCTTTGGCTAATGAATCCACAGCAGGCACTCCTAACAGTTCCATTAAAAAAAAAAAAAAAAAAAAAAAGCTGGGCACAGCAGCTCACACCTGTAATCCCAGCACTTTGGGAGGCTGAGGTGGGTGGATCACTGAAGTCAGCAGTTCCAGACCAGCCTGGCCAACCTGGTGAAACCCCATCTCTACTAAAAATACAAAAATTATCCAGGTGTGGCAGCGTGCACCTGTAGTCCCAGCTACTCAGGAGGCTGAGGCATGAGAATCGTTTGAACCTGGGAGACAGAGGTTGTGGTGAGCCGAGATCATGCCACTGGACTCCAGCTTGGGCAACAGAGTGAGACTTGGTCTCAAAAAAATAAATAAATAAATAAAAGATTTTTCTCAAGAATGTATCATGTTACAAATACACCAAATACACAAGCAAGGCCATTATATTTGCTATGATTATATTTGCAGTAAAAGATAGGAAAATGTTAGAGACAAATTTGGTAAAGCAATGAAGTCAGGGAAGGGAAACTCACTCCAATAAGACCCTTCTCCCTGTGGAGCTTCTCTCCACATGGAGTTGAAAAAACCTTGGAGTGATTCCGACACATGAGTAAGAATGACTCTAATGTGATCACTATTATAGCACAGGTGCCTGGGAAGTATTGTGTAGCTGAGCACAGGAGTCAACATGCTGTAAACTCACTTGACATCCACAACAATAAATAACATAAATAATCACGACCAGTAAAAAGGAAAAGAACAGAAAGACTGGCTGTGATGGTTAATTATTATTATTATTTAATTTTTATTTTTGAGACGGAGTCTCCTGCTGTCATCCAGGCTAGAGTACAGTGGCACAATCTCAGCTCACTGCAACCTCTGCCTCCTGGGTTCAAGTGATTCTCCTGCCTCAGCCTCCCTAGTAGCTGAGATTACAGGCACCCACCACCATGCCCTGCTAATTTTTATATTTTTAATAGAGATGGGGTTTCACCATGTTGGCCAGGCTGGTCTCAAACTCCTGACATCAAGTGATCTGCCCGCCTCTGCCTCCCAAAATGCTGGGATTACAGGCATGAGCTACTGCGCCTGGCCCATGTGATGGTTAATTATATGTGCTGACTTGGCGAGGCTAGGGTGCCCAATTGTTTTGTCAAACACCAGTCTAGATGTTGCTGTTGAAGTATTTTAAAGATGTGATTAACATTTAAATCTGCAGACTTTGAGTAAAGCAGATTACTTTTGATAATGTGGGTGGGCCTCAATCTAATCAACCGAAGACCTTAACAGCAAAAACTGGGGTTTCCAAAAGAAGAACGAATTCTGTCTCAAAACTGCAAGACAGAAACTCTGCCTGAACTTATAGCCTGCAGACTCAGACTCAAGACAGCAACATCAACTATTCTCTGAATTTCTAGCCTGCAAGCCTGCCCTACACATTTTGCCCTTGCCAGTTCCCACAACTGCATGAGCCAATTCCTTGAAATGAATCTCTATCTCCTATTGATCTGTTTCAGGGGAGAATCGTCACTAATGAAAAAGGCTTATGCTATTTTGAATATTATACTGTCCACTAGAGATTAAGAATTAAAGACATGAGAATGGAACCAGGTAGCAAACTAGGTGCCCATATCTACTTTTCCTCCCCTCAGCACCAAATTCTACAAAGTGGACAACATTTAAAAGAAAGGGGAGAATGGAGAAGAGGTATAGAAGGAAAAGAAGGAGGAGGAGGAAGAGGCAGTGCATTTCTTCATACAGCACAGTGCTTTGACTGTGACAAGAATTGCAAAGATTTTTCTCTCAGTTTGCCTCTTGTTTTTTGACTTTGTTTACGGTCGTTTTGTCATGCAGGAGTATTTTATTTCCTATAAATGAATTAGAAAAATGAAGACATCCTCTAAAAGACAGAAAACAGATGGTATCAAATTAATAGAGAAGCAAGATTAGAGAAAACCACAGCCTAAAATACTCTCAGTCCTGCTTTTGGAATGGAAGTTGTTCTGGAACAGCTCCTAGTTGAGTCAATGGACCCAAAAAAAGGGATGGTACCCTGGGGCAACCACTGGGATATGCAATTTGGAGCAACAGGCCACGTGAAACCCTTTTCTCTCCTCCTCTTGTGCTGAGCAGGGGTTAGCAGCAGTGTTGTCTCCAGGGTAAAGCAGTGACTTGGATACTGAGGCCAGAGATGCAGAGTGATGTCCTGGCAACAAGTCACCCCCAGGATAGACAAGAAAAACCTCATGGCAAAAGATAAGCTAGCAGAGGTTCCCACACTCAGCAGAGGCACACTCTCACCATCATCCACAAAAACCAATATGGCGTTATAAAAACAAGGATGAGCAGATGATCAATAGTCAGGAAGTATCTGAGGAAAACCAATACCCTAAAAGAGAACAGCAGACTAACAAGCAGAAAGATTGATGTCTGAGGAAAGAAATAAGAGCAAAGAGAAGAGTTCAAATACCTCTAATCAATTGCTTCAGAATGGTTAAGAACATAGGCTCAGGAAACAAACTGCCTGAAATCAATTTTGATTTCTATCCTGCTCTAAGATGTATGGATAGCACTGGGGAAAGTTGTGCCTCAGTTTTCTAATCTGTAAAGTGGGAATTTGAATAACACCAATCTCATAGGGTTATTTTAAAACTTAAATGAGACAATCATGAAAAAACAAACCTCAGTAATGAGCCAATAATAAGTACTCAATACATGTTCGATACTGTATTATTGTTTTTAAAAAGCAAGAACTGGCTGCAGTAGAGAAGCAAAAATTTGAGAATATAGAAATGAAAATCAATGTATGGCAAATTTATAAATGAGAAAGATGAATGAACCATATAATAGATTAAAAAGTGGGCTGGGTGCAGTGGCTCATGCCTGTAATCCCAGCACTTTGGGAGGCTGAGGCATGTGGATCATTAAGTCAAGAGATCGAGACCATCCTGGCCAACATGGTGAAACCCTGTCTCTACTAAAAATACAAAAATTAGCTGGGCGTGGTGGCGCGCACCTGTAGTCCCAGCTACCCGGGAAGCTAAGGCAGGAGAATTGCTTGAACTGGGAAGGTGGAGGTTGTGGTAAGCCAAGATCTCACCATCGCACTCTAGCCTGGGCGACAAGAGTGAAACACCGTCTCAAAAAAAAAAGTGAATTAGCCACTGAGATTTTAGCTAATGTGCCCAGGAGGTGGGGGTTGGTGTATGAGGGGCCAAGTTTCTAACTGGCCTTTCCTTCTTTCCTTTTTCCCTTCATGGAGGCAGAGCTTTTGACTGACATGACTGCAGGTGAAAGTGGGGGTAGAGATTGGTGTGCCTGGGGCTGAACTTTCAGTAGGTAGGGCCAGAAGTTTGTTTACCTATGGAAGGATCAAGCAAATAAGCCGATCCATTGAGGATAATGGGAGCCAGGTTTTTGAGTTACAAATAGGAAATGATGAAGGAATTGTGTGGCACTGGAATCAGAAGTACTGACGTGAACTCATGGATGTTACAGATGTATGTATGTATATGTGTACATACATACGCAGACATATACATACATAAATACATTTGTTTCCCTGTTTTGTCTCCTGAAAGGACCTGCAAACAATATACAATGAGCACACCTAGTTCCCAAATCTTGGTTTCTAAAGACCATTCTCTATGAAAAGGAACTAGGGCTGCTAAGAAAAAATGACTCCAGGGCTGGGGCAGAAAAGTGCAAGAGGAGATAAAAATATTTTGTTTTTCTAGAAAGTAAGAAAATGCTCAGTGAATGCTAGAGACATATCAAAAGGACCCAGGAATCAGCTGCAAGGGGACCCACTGGCCAAATCTGAGACAATTCAAACATAAAAATATATATAATGATAGTAATGGATTACAATCCACCAAATAAAATAATCCATGAATTCAGTTGATATAAATATATCAATCAATAAATGGAAGAAAAGGGAAAGTTCTCCCTTATGGTTAAATGCCAACTAAATATGGAAGAAATTAGAAAGTTAAAAAATCATCAGTAGGTAATCAAACTAGTAGATAAAAGTTTGATGAGGAACAGGAGATTTATATAATCTCAAAGTATCTCCCCCCAAATTTCTTGTTAATTACAAGGGAAAATAACTTTACAGTGAGGAAATGTATCGGAGAACACCTTAAACAAGTATTTAAAGTTAACATCACAGTAATGGACCAAGCCAATAACGCATGATTCACTGAGAAGAAAATAGCAATTCTACAATATTCCTGCCAAAATGTATAACCTGAATCTAATCATAAGGAAACATGAGGTAACACGGATTGAGCAACATTCTATACAATAACTGGTCAAGGGCAAGAAATTCAAGTAAAAGAAAGGCTAAGAAACTCTTTCAGATTAAAGGCAACTAAAAAGATATGACAAATAAATGCAATTTATGATCCTGGATTGGATCCTGGACCAGGAAAAAAACAGCTATAAAAACTTTCTTGGGACAATTAATGAAATCTGAATGTGAACCGTGGATTAGAAAATAGTATTATATCAATGTTAACTGTCTTAATTTTGATAATGGCACTAGGGTTATAAAAGAGAATGTCCTTGTTCTTATGAAATACACAATGAAGTATTTAGGCTTGATGTATGCAACCTATTCTCAAATAGTTCAGAATAATGTCTTCCTTCCTCCCTTCCTTCCTCCCTTCCTTCCTTCCTTCCTTCCCTCCCTTCTTCTCTCTTTCTTTCTCGCTCTCTCTTTCTTTCTTTCTCTCTTTCTTTCTTCCTTTCTTTCTCTCCTTGATTTTACAAATGAAACTGAGAATTTCCTGGAATTTTTGAAAGACACCAGTTCCGGGAATCTCAATAACTCCACTTTCATACATGCCAGAGAAACTGTAGACATCAGTTTAAAAAACCTTTTAAAAACCCATAAGGAAGCCAGGCATGGTGTGTCACGCCTGTAATCCCAGCACTTTGGGAGGCTGAGGTGGGCGGATCACTTGAGGTCACAAGTTTGAGACCAGGCTGGCCAACATGGAGAAACCCCGTCTCTACTTAAAATATAAAAAATTAGTTGGGCATGGTGGTGGGTGCCTGTAATCCCAGCTACTAGGGAGGCTGAGCCAGGAGAATCAGTTGAACCCAGGAGGTGGAGGCTGCAGTGAGCTGAGATCATGCCACTGCACTCCAGCCTGGTGACAGAGCAAGACTCTGTCTCAAAAAAAGAAAAACAAAAAACAAAAAACAAGAGGCAGATAATGTATCAAGGTGATCAAAGTGGCAGTTAGAGTTACAATTAATTTTTCAAAAGGAATAATGGAAACCAGAAGACAGTGAAATATCATCAATGTTCTAACAACCCTGAATCCTGTAATGAGCAAAACTATTTTTTCTTTAGAATAAGATGAGGCATTTCTACTCAAATAAAAGCGGAGAGATTTTACCACAAAAGATCACCATAAAGGAAAATTTAAAAGATGAACTTCAGGCAAAAGGTAAATGATTCCAGATGGAAGGTCTGAGATACGAAAAGGAATGGTTGTAAGTGTAACTAAGCAAGCACCGACAAAATCAAGTAATAATAATAGCATTAAACTTTTGTACATGTAGGTATAGGCTAGAACTAAAATTGTTGACAATAAGAGCAAATGAGTGGGGGTGGTGGTGATCATAAAGTGTTTTAATGTTCTCATGTTCTTCAGGAGGAGGGTAAATATATGGATTAAATTTAGACCTTGTTAAGTATGAGTTTAATATAACTAGAACAATCATTAAAAGAATAGCCATAAAGCATATGACTTCCAAAAAAAGTAGAGACAAAAAAGTAAAATGAGAAGGAAAATCAATCCAAAAAAAGGCAAAAATTGGTTGGGGGCATGGGAGGAGAATAGCATAAGAAAGAAAATAGAAAATTTGTAATGAAATAGTTGAAATAAATCCAAATATACCTGTAGCTCCAGTAATGTAGTGAACTAAATTCTCAAGTTAAAGACAAATATTGTCATATATAATAAAACAAAATCCACACTTAACATATTGGAACACAGAAATGTTGAAGCTGACAGGATGTAAAATGATATACAGGCAAATGCTAACAAGAAGAAAGCTGGCAAGCTGGTATGGCTTTATTAATTTTGGAGAAAATAGACTCTAGGCAAAAAGCATCAATGGAGATAAAATGAGTCATACATAAGAATAAACAGCTCAAATTTTCCAGAAGACATATCACTTTAAAATTTCCGTGTCACTAATAATATAGTTCCAAAATATATAAAGCTCAAACTGACAGAACTACAGGAAGAAATAGATAAATCTATTATCTTAAGGAGAAATTTGCATACAGTTCTCACAGTAAGAGCCAGGCAAAAACAGAAGAGTAAAAAGAAAGAACATTTGATCAACACAATAAAAAGGTTGATGGGTTGACGTAATGCACATTACACAGAACTTTGCTCGCAACTATTGTAGAGCATATATACTTTTCACATGAAACATTTATGAGAATTAAACGACATGCTACACCATTAATCAGCTTTAACAAATTTCTTTTTTTTTTTTTTTTTTTTCTGAGACGGAGTCTCGCTCTGTCGCCCAGGCTGGAGTGCAGTGGCGCGATCTCGGCTCACTGCAAGTTCTGCCTCCCGGGTTCACGCCATTCTCCTGCCTCAGCCTCCTGAGTAGCTGGGACTATAGGCGCCCACCACTACGCCCGGCTAATTTTTTTGTTTTGTTTTGTTTTGTTTTTGAGATGGAGTCTCGCACTGTTGCCCAGGCTGGAGTGCAGTGGGGGGATCTCGGCTCACTGCAAGCTCCGCCTCCTGGGTTCACGCCATTCTCCTGCCTCAGCCTCCCAAGAAGCTGGGACTACAGGCGCCCACCACCACACCCGGCTAATTTTTTTGTATTTTTAGTAGAGACGGGGTTTCACTGTGTTAGCCAGGATGGTCTTGATCTCCTGACCTCGTGATCTGCCTGCCTCGCCTCCCAAAGTGCTGGGATTACAGGTGTGAGCCACCATGCTGGGCTAACTTTCTAAAGATTAATATCTGAGCCCAAAGCTAATATCTGTGAAGCTTTTAGAATTTTTTTTTTTTTTTTTTTTTTTTTTAAGATGGAGTCTTGGTCTGTCGCCCAGGCTGGAGTGTACTGGCGTGATCTCGGCTCACTGCAAACTCTGCCTCCTGGGTTCAAGCGATTCTCCTGCCTCAGCCTCCCGAGTAGCTGGGATTACAGATGCCCACCATCACGCCTGGCTAATTTTTGTATTTTTAGTAAAGACGGGTTTTCACCATGTTGGCCAGGTTGGTTTCAAACTCCTGACCTCAGGTGATCCGCCCGCCTCGGCCTCCCAAAGTGCTGGGATTACAGGCATGAGCCACCATGCCCAGCCTTAGAATTTGACCTAGAGACAAAAACAGAACCACCATGTCTCAGAGCTGTGGAAAGTTCAGTAGTTTCAACTAAAGAATTCCTAGAAAGGTGTACTGATCTGTTCTAAAATGAATTGTGATGGTGGTTGCACAGCTCTATAAGTATACTAAAACTCATCGAATTGTTAACTTTAGGTGAATTGTGGCATGCAAATTATATATCAATAAAGTTTACGTATGTATCAACTTAAGAAGCTAGAAATCTATGGAAACCTGTCTGTTTCTATGAGGAATTTTAAAAACTTTCAGAAAGAAAATATGAGCTAATGAAGCTAAAGTATTTGGGGGAAAAAAAAGAAGTCTGACTTCCAATACCTCAAAGAAAACATTAGACTTAAGAGTACTGAACACTTACTATAGAAACCAGGAGACATGACAAAGTGACATACTGCACTCAGTGAATTAATCATGTAATAGCTGAAATCCTATAGGCTTAGAAGAAGAGAATGAAATTGAAATATGGACTAATTGTATTCCACAATTAGAAGAACTGGAGGATCCCCAGAGTAAAAAAAATTAACAACTCAAAGTTGATGGACAAACAAACAAACTCCATTAACTCTAACAGAAAGTGATTAGAAACCTTTTCCAATGCTAACTGAATAATGAGATGTCAGCTAGGTACAAGAGGAAGAACAAATTGAAAAGTTGCAATATGAACCTCTTTGCTATATTCACCAGAAAGTTATAATGGAAAGTGTAATGGACTGAATTATGTCCCTCCAAAATTCATTTGTTGAAGCTCTAACTCCCAATGTGACTATGTGCTTGGAGGCAGAGCTTTTTAGGGAAGTGATTAAGGTTAAATAAGATCAGAATAGTGGGGGCCCTAATCTAACTGAACTTCTATTCTTATAAGAAAAGGAAGTGGCACCAGAGATTTCTCTTTTTCTGTGGGGACACAGAGTAGAGGTCATGTGAGGGTAGAGCAAGAAGGTGGCTGTCTACAAGCCAGGAAGAGAGGCCTCACCAGAAACCCATCTTGGCAGCACCTTGATCTTGGACTTCTAGCCTCCAGAACTGTGAGAAAATAAATTTCTGTTGTTTAAGTCACCTAGTCTATAGTCTTCTGTTATGGCAGCCTGAGCTGACTAACACAGAAAGCAAATACGGAAGCTTCTGATTAAAGATAGTAGAGCAAGAACATGCATTAATCTACAATCCCTTCTAAAATCCCTTTAAAACCACCATTAAGAGATTTTTTAAAGGCATAAACAAACAAGGACAAAAAATATGGCAGAGGAGACAATAGCAGGAAGATGTTCAAAGCTGGAAAGCAGGACATGTAGTAACTTATTTCGCTGATCTGAGAAAGAGGAATTCTAAGGCAGAAATAGGGAAAGCAGAGAATCAATCCAAAAGACTCAGGAATTGGTGGAACCAGTCAACTTTGCAAGTGAGAATGAAGATGGTATTGAAAATAAAAGAGTTGTTTAAATAGATTAAAGAGCTAAAAGGCTGTTAAACCTCCAGATACCTTCCTGCTATAGTTTGGGTGTTTGTCCCCTACAAACCTCATGTTGAAATTTGACTCCTGATGTTGCAAGGTTGGGTAGTGGCACCTGGTGAGAGGCATTTGGGTCATGGGGGCAGATCCCTCATGAATAGATTGATGCCCTCCCTGGGGGTGAATTCTTTCTCTGTTAGTTCCTTCAAGTTCTGGTTGCTAAAAAGAGTCTGGCACCTACCCCCACTTGCTTCCTCTCTTGCCATGTGACCCTATTGCACTTGCTGGCTCCTCTTCTACTTTCCACTGTTGAAGCAACTTCAGGTCCTCACCAGATGCAGATGCCCAATCTTGAACTTTCCAGCCACCAGAATAATGAGCCAAATAAACCTCTTTTCTTTATAAACTATCCAGTGTCAGATATTCTGTTACAGCAACACTAAATGGACTAAGACACCTCCCCAACTCAGCACAGCAAGATGTCTCACACCACCTCCCCAAATCTGGCAAAGTACTGGAGTTTTAAATATTGGAGAGGATAAAACTAAGGGCTAAGTTGAAGGCAAGGACACCATATTAAAAATAGGAAGATTTTGAGACATTCTATCTACATATTGATTTTAGGATTATGGGTCCTTCTTTTCCCTTGGCTGCTGGAATGCTGTTAGTTGGGCCTCTACCCTTTGGTCAAGAGATGGGGAAAATATTCCGTGGGAAATTAGACCAGCCCAAAAGATATGTGGAAAGATATGGACATTGGGGATTCCTAAATAAGTGGCCAGATGAGCCACTGAGAACTTCATAGTCAACAGATTCCATCCATATCTATACAGTTTCCAATTCAATTTTTAGTGCTCCTCTCTTCAATGAGCAACCAGGCAAGGATGATTTCAGGAACTGGTCTAACAATAAAGACTAAGATTAAAAACAAAGAACTTAAAAGAAAACAGAAAATTAAAACTATACAGAGAAATAAAATTTTTTCAAAAGTTTTTAAAAAGTGTTTTAAAAATATATTATTACTATCAGAGCTGTAAGAGAAGATAATTATTATGAAGCAAGAATATACCATTAGGCCTGGCGCAGTGGCTTACGCGTGTAATCCCCGCACTTTGGGAGGCCGAGGTGAGTGGATCACGAGGTCAAGAGATCAAGACCATCCTGGCCAACATGGTGAAACCCCGTCTCTACTAATACAAAAATTAGCCGGGCATGGTGGCGGGCACCTGTTGTCCCAGCTACTCGGGAGGCTGAGGCAGGAGAATCAATTGAACCCGGAGGTGGAGGGTGCAGTGAGCTGAGATTGTGCCACTGCACTCCAGCCTGGTGACAGAGCAAGACTCCATCTCAAAAAAAAAAAAAAAAAATATATATATGTATACATATATACATACACACCATTAAAAAGGACATTTAAGAGAAGAAACAAGCTCTGGGAAATTAAAAATGAAAGCAGAAATGAAAAACTCGAGAAGAGTTATAAGATAAAATTAAAGAAATTAGTTAGAAAGATTAGCAAAGAGAGGCTTTAACAGCCGGAATATAGGAATTTTAGAAAGAAGATGGAAAACAGAGTGTGGATATCTTCAAGGATATAATTCAAGAAAACATCCTAGAACTGACACAAAATACTCTAGACAACTGATTAAAATAGAAACACATCAAGGTGCACATTAAAAACTTTCAGAATATCAGGAATAAAGTATTCCAAAATTTTCCAGAGGGCAGAGGGCAAGGGGAGGAAAAGGAGAGAGGGAGAGAAGGTTTTATACAAAGAGTCAAGAATCATAATGGCATCTGACTTTCCAAAAGTTAGACTGAAAGGCAGAAGACAGTGTAAAAATACCTTTGAAATTCTAAGGAAATGTTATTTTTAACATAGAATTCTATGCGTAGTCAGTATTATGAATAAAGTGTTCATAAAGATGTTTGGAATAAAGACTTTCAAATATGCAAACTCTCAAAATACTTATCTTCCATGTACACTTTCTTAGGGAAATGCTGGAAGAAGTGCCCACTATATAAAGAAGGCAAATCAAGAAAAAGGATGGTATCCAGGAAACAGGGAATCTAAAGAGTTACACAGGGAGGTCCCTGCATGATGGAACATTGCAAGATGATTACTTTGCAGCATCTAGGGAATAATTAATCCAAATGTCCAAGATGATGAAACTGACGGATCAGCTGATGTGTTTGAATACATTGAGAGAAGGTTTAAACAACCGAGGGATGAGTTGGGCATGAATTATTGATGAATACATAGAAACCTAAGCAAGTGAAGTACATGCTAACTTTAGTGGGGAAAAGGGCTGTGCAAGAAAGGAAAAATTATTGTCACATGGCTCAGCTATGAATAGCATTTACACAGTCATAACTATACAAACAGTGTTTATGGTATGACGGTAGTGAGAACAGGCAGTTACGTGTGTGGTATTTTGGAGGGTATAAAAGAGAGCAAAATATACATAGTTTTCTGCAGGAGCAAATCATTTTAATACATAATGCCCAAAATAGAAAAATCAACAGGTCGGTCATATAAACATATTATTTCAAGTGATAGAAGTGAATAAACAGCTAAAGGGGTTTAAAGCAGCTGCCAGGTGAGAATGGAGAACAAGTGGTAATGTTGTTTCTTGGTAATATGCCTTGTGGAACGGTGGCTCACACCTGTAATCCAAGCACTTTGGGAGGCCGAGGCAGGCATATCACTTGAGGTCAGGAGTTTGAGACCAGCCTGACCAACATACTGAAACCCTGTCTCTTCGGGGCCGGGCGCGGTGGCTCACGCCTGTAATCCCAGCACTTTGGGAGGCCGAGGCAGGCGGATCATGAAGTCAGGAGCTCGAAATCATCGTGGCTAAAACGGTGAAACCCCGCCTCTACTAAAAATACAAAAAAAAAAATGCAAAAAATTAGCCAAGCGTGTTGGCGGGCGCCTGTAGTCCCAGCTACTCCGGAGGCTGAGGCAGGAGAATGGCGTGAACCCGGGAGGCGGAGCTTGCAGTGAGCCGAGATCTCGCCACTGCACTCCAGCTTGGGCAACAGAGCAGGACTCCGTCTCAAAAAAAAAAAAAAAAAAGAAACCCCAACTCTTCTAAAAAAGCTGGGCATGGTGATACACGCCTGTAATCCCAGCTACTTGGGAGGTTGAGGCATGAGAATCGCTTGAACCGGAGAGGCAGAGATTGCAGTGAGCTGAGATCACACCATTGCACGCCAGCCTGGGCAACAAGAGCAAAACTCCATCTCAAAAAATAAATAAATAAATAAATAAACCAACAACAAAAAAACTATTTATTTGACTCTTTAAACTATATTTGTATATAATTTTGTTAAAAATAAAAATTAACGAGCCAGGCACGGTGGCTCACGCCTGTAATCCCAGCATTTTGGGAGGCTGAGGTGGGTGGACCACAAGGTCAGGAGTTCAAGACCAGCCTGGCCAAGATGGTAAAACCCTGTCTCTACTAAAAATACAAAAATTAATCGGGCTTGGGGGCAGGCACCTGTAAACCTAGCTACTCAGCAGGGTGAGGCAGATAACTGCTTGAACCCGGGAGGCAGAGGTTGCAGTGAGCTGAGATGGCGCCACTGCACTCCAGCCTGGGCGACAGAGTGAGGTGCTGCCTCAAAAACAAACAAACAAAAACACAAACAACAACAACAACAACAACAACAAAGCCCTCATTTTTTAAACAAAGAAAATGCCTGGGCCAGGTGCAGTGGCTCACGCCTGTAATCCCAGCACTTTGGGAGGCCCAGGCGGGCGGATCACGAGGTCAGGAGATGGAGACCATCCTGGCTAACACGGTGAAACCCCGTCTCTACTAAAAATACAGAAAATTAGCCAGGTGTGGTGGCAGGCACCTGTAGTCCCAGCTACTCAGGAGGCTGAGGCAGGAGAATGGCATGAATCCGGGAGGTGGAGCTTGCAGTGAGCCGAGATCACGCCACTGCACTCCAGCCTGGGTGACAGAGCGAGACCGTCTCAAAACAAAAAACAAAAAACAAAAACAAAAACAACAAAAAAGAAAATGCCTGAAACGTATTATAGCATAAAATAGAAACATTTAATGTTCTCTAAGCAGAAAGACATGACTCTGCAAATGTAGGTGACTTGAAACCAATATGAGAATGAAATGAAGAGAAATTATCAGTTGTGGAAGACCTAAAAGCTTCTGAGCAGAAATTGCAAAAGTAAATAGATAAATACACAAAATAAATTAGAGAAAAAAGAGAAATATGCTGTCACGATAAGAAGGTTGGCGAAATCTGGCTTACTGCTTGTGTTAGAATAAGCTCTTACTTATTACCATGAGGACTGTAGTAATTTGTTACAGCAGCAACAAAAAACCAATGATGGTGTCGCCCTCGATCAGTTGTACCTTTTCCTCAACTGTGGAGACCTCCTCACAATTTAAAAGAACATCACCTAGGTTTTCTCCGGGAATAAGGTCCTGTCTTCTGAGAGGCCAGACTAAATACATTAAATTAGGTTAAGACAAAGCCATTGTAACAAAGAGACCTCCCAATGGATTTAATAAGATAAAAGTTTATTTCTCTGTCACGTAAGAGTCTGGCCAGTCTCAGCTGACAGTAGGTTGTGCTCATGTGGCCCCGGAGGCTTCTGAGTTCGTCCACCATGTTGCTCTTCTCCCTCGAGGCACCTTGCTTACCTCCGCAATCACGGTGAACCATCACCACTCACACAGAAAGTGAGGAAGCAGAAGCTGCGCATATCACTTTTGCTCACATTCTACTCGAAAGAATTTAGTGAAGTACAGGGAAGGCTGTGAAACTAGCACAGCAAAAATTCTATGAGTATGGACAAAGGAGAGAACAGATTTCAGGGGACAATTTGTGTCCATCACCTGCATGACCCATTCTTTAGATTCTTAAGTCCCCTCAGCCCAAGGAAGTCTCTTCACTTTGGCCCCACTTTGTGCATCCCTGTTACAAGGTTCTGGTGGCCACCCACCTGATTCTTTTGTGAGATGCTCACTTTCTTCCAACTTAGCAAAGATCCCTGGCTCCCTTGTGGGATAATAAAGAGGCTTCTCCAGGCTTTCAGCCCAAAACACTGAACAAGGAATGTTTCTCATATTTCACATGCCAATATAAAATTTACTTTGATGATAGACATAATTTTTGCAAAATTTCTTTTTCACCTTGGGGAGAATGAAATTCTGCACATTTGAGCTAAACAATTCAACGTTGAGGTTTGTGGTTAAAAAAATGCTTATGACAAGTGAAGATCCCCTATAATACTGTGACTTTTCATATGATCACTTGCCTATTTTAGTTTCAGTTACTGCAGCTAATGCCATTTGTCAATTGTTTAAAGTGCTATGAAAAATGTAATTTTTAAAATGAAATGCTGAACAACCTGGAACTAATATCTAGATCAGCACTGCCCAATAGAAATGTCAGGCCATAAACATAATTTTCTAGTAGTTAAGTCAAAAAAGGTAAAAGAAACATACAAAATAAATTTTAATAATATATTTTAACACAATATATCTAAAATATTACCACTCTAACATTCAACCAATATAAAAATTATCAATGAAATATTTTCATTCTTTTTTTTTTAATACCAACTCTTCAATATCTGGTGTGTACTTTGCACTTACAGCACATCTCAATTCCTACCAGCCACATTTGAAGTACTTTATAGCCACATGTGGCTAGTGCCTGCTATACTGGCCAGTGTAGAACTAGATGATCTCAATGTGAAAGGTATGTGAAGAAAGAGGGAAGTGAAAGAAGGCTGAAATTCCTGTTTTGTTTAAAGTTAGATATGGCCACTAAGGAACATTCAGTAAATGTAATAACTAGTGTTTGGTACAAATGGTTAACCATATGGAAAAAATAAAATTGTATCATGTGCCATACATAAACATAAATTCCAGATAGATTAAGGAGCTATTTTTTTAAGAGAAAAAAGTACAAAATACAAAAAGTATTAATTGGGGGCCCTTTGTAAGACACAAAATGCGGAAGCCATAAAGGAAAAGATTGTCAGATTTATCTAAAATAGAAATCCAAAATTTAAGAAAAGTTAAATGACAAGGGATACAGTAAAAGAAAACATCCATAAATCAATAAGAAGACAAATAAGCTAACTAAAAAATAGAATAGGTGGGTAGATATTTCAAAGAGTAATTTGAATATGCAATAAGTATATGAGATGCTTAACCGCACTAGTGATGAGGGCAATGCAGATTAAACAACAATAAGCTATTTTTCCTTTGCTAGACTGTCAAAAGCAAAATGAAAAACAGTGGCCTATTACCTTGTGTCTCTCATTTATGCCAAATTTGAAAATGTATATTTGTAAAATCTTTTGGAAGGCAATTCAGCAGAATCTATCAAAATTAAAACATAACTCCTTTGGACTTAAAGATTCCATTTCAGAGACTCTGTTCTTCTAAATATTTATACATATGCACAAAGATGTATGTGCAAGGATTTGATGTGTATTACCAGAACTGGTAAAATCCATCAGTTCATCCCAACCAAAAGAACACCATAGGGGTGCCACTGTATGCCCTGTCATGAGAACATCCTCGAGATCTCAACTTACTTAGATCAGTCAAAAAAGCAAATCCTGTAGATTACAACTTTTTGTTGTGTTGTCCGTTTCTATAAGATTGAAAAAGAGCACACACATACAATTGTGTGTTTAAACCCATATATGTGTGAGTAACTGCCTAGAGAAAGGACTCTCAGAACATACACCAAACTGGGCAGTGGGTAAGAGAGATGAGTGTGTGTGTGGAGGGACATATTTATATTTTACTTCACATACTTCTGTGCTGCTTGACTCTTTTACAGTGCAAATGGTTTAATATATTACTTGTGGAAGGAGAAGGTTTACAGAGAGAGCCACATTCCCAACTGCTCCTGGCAAAAAAAGAGGCTGATTTCAGGACTTGGAGCTACTCCTTCTCCAACCACCCACCCCCACCCAGCTGAGTGATCGGGTCAGGTCCATGTTGCTAAGTTGTCTCTGGGTGTCTGTCCTTGCATGCACCAGGCATTCTCAGCCCACACCAGAGGTCAAACATGGAACACCTGTCATCTCTGTGTAGCCTTGAACCCACGCTCCCACCTAACCATCTACCCCATGGCATCTCAAGCCCAAGACTGGCTTTTTAAAGTACAAGTCCTGCTGATGGTATTTCCTGGCCATGCTGAAATCTGTCTCCTGGAGGAGGAGAATAAGGTCAACCACTGTGACAAACAAAACCAAGAGTGGAGGGCCAGTGTGTGGATTGTGTTGATGACTGTGGCTTTCATTTCCCCAAGGCAAAGAAACCTCAGGAGGCTGTGGTCAGGGTTTCTCATTTTCATGCTGAGGCTTTTTGGGAAATTTCAGAAGTTGCCACCCACACCTTGTTAGGGGAGGGAGAGGAAACTTCCTCTTCAGGATGGGTTGGGGATTGTGGGAAGACCTTTGTGTGAGACCAAGCGTCATGCAGAGACAGCAAGAGAGAGACTGGGAATCAATTCCTTCTCCAAGGGTTTAATTAAAGTGTGGGGAAGTTTGCAATCTTATTCAGAAGTTAACATCTGAGTATAGATTTGAAGGAGGTAAGAGATGAAGCCATGTGGGTGTCAGACAGAAGCATTCCAGAGACAAGGAACAGCAGTGCAAAGGCCCTGAGGTAGGATTGCGTCTGGTTTGTTGGAAGAACAGAAAGGAAGCCTTTGTGGTGTGGCAGGAACTAATGGAGTAGGCGGTGAGCAGAAGATAAGGTCAGAGGGAAGGGAGAAAGGTGGAGAGTGAGAACTACCTTGACATCTTGGAAAGACTTTGCCTTTTATTCTAGGTGAGTTGGGGAACCACTGGTGGTCTGAAAGCCAGAGAGTACATGATCAGGCTGACGTTTAGCAGAATGCCTCTGTCTGCTATGTTGGGAACAGACTGGGCGAGTAAGGGAGAAAGCAGGCAACTGCAGCTGACCAAAAGAGAGACAGGAGAGCTGGGAGATATTAATGGAGTTACCAGCAGCATCAGAAGCACCAGGAGGCTTGGGAAAACAGATTGTTGGGCCCCAGCCCTGGAGCTGCTACCTGTTAGTATGGGCGGTGTCCAAGGAATTTACAAGTTCCCAGGTGATGATACTGCTGGTCTGGGGGCCACACTTTGAGAACTTGTCTTTGTAGAATTGATGAAAACATTTGTTTATCAAAGTTCTCAAGGAAGCACATTGCTCGCTCCTGTGTCCCCAGTGTCTAGCGTGATGCCTGGCACGAGTCTTCATCGAGCTCAGGCTCTGGGCCAGGCATGGTGCTACTGAATGAGGTTCATGAGGGTCCCAGGTTTGAACTGTTTGGAGGTAACTGGTGATGAAACTTTCACAGGAAGTGGTCATTAAAGGGAAAGGATTCCTTGTAATTACAATAACAACAGGTGTGACGCCTACCCAGTGTCTGCCTAGATGTTTTACTTGTATCTCTCTCCAATTAAATCCTGTAAAAGCCCTGGGAGTCGGGCATTATCCCGGGATTTTTATGAATGAGAGAACCAAGGCTTGGAGAGTTTAATTTTCCCAAGACCACAGGATTAACAAGTACCAGAACCCAGCCAGGCCTGAGTGAGAGCTCTCTGCTGTTTACATCATAAGCCGCCTCGAGAAGTCACTGACAAGACCTAGTAATTAAAGAACCTCGAGAAGCTAGAAGTTTCTTTCTTTGCGGACTGTGAGCTTTTTTAAAAGTGCAAAGAATATGCCATCCTTTAAAAAAATGCTTCCCATCTGAATTGAGATTCCTGTTCACACAACATGTTTCGAGCCTCAAGCCCTTCCTGGCAGAACCCTGGTAGCAGTGGCTGTCCCAACAGAAGTATTTTTGCTGACTTTTGTGGCTTAAAAGCCTTCTCTGATGGAGCACTCCTCCTTCCCTCTCCCTCTTCTCAGCCTCCTCCGGTAGGATGAAGGGTGTAAGATTTTGTGCTGAGGCGCTGAAGCTTGACAAATTGAGGCCAGCCTATCTCTAAATGGAATCCGTGTATCTTGCTAGGGAGGGAGAAAATCAAGTTCCAGCACTTCCCTCGTTATCAGCCTCTCTTTTTCCCTACCCTTCCCTGAGGATAAAAATAGCCGCTTCCCAGGGCCTCACTGCGATGGAGCAACTGTGCGCCAAGGCCTAGCGTGAGAGCAGCTGCTTCCCGAGGCACGGCCCCGCCAGAGCCTTGGGGTCAGGACAGGGGCCTGTCCGCAGGGACGAGGTGTCCCCGGACAGGGCAGGGGCCCTTGGAGCCTCACCAAGAGAGGGGGCACTGGTGCAAGTTTGACCGCGATGGTGGGCGGCTCACAAAAATACATCAGGAGGCCCGGAAGTCCATGCACTGGCTGGCTCCACCGCCTTTAAGTACACGAGGTCTATCTGCAGTTCTTAACCTCTTTGAGGGGACAAGGACTCCCTAGAACAAATGATGACATACCACCTCTCTGTGCGCACTCAAGCATACACACAACACACAGAAACATGGACGTGGACACAAATACACATGGAGACACATACACTTTTGCACACAGTTTCATATTATTGGAAGGCTGTCGAAGCCTGGTATGGACCACAGATTAACAACCCCAAAGGCAGGTTGATTATAGTGATGCAGAACGATTATAAAAAACTAACAATTTGGCAGGGCGCGGTGGCTTACGCCTGTAATCCCAGCACTTTGGGAGGCCGAGGTCGGTGGATCACGTGAGGTCACAAGTTCGAGACCAGCCCAGCCAACATGGTGAAACCCCGTCTCTACTAAAAATACAAAAAATTAGTCGGGCATGGTTGCGGGCGCCTGTAATCCCAGCTACTCGGGAGGCTGAGGCAGGAGAATGGCTTGAACCTAGGAGGCAGAGGTTGCAGTGAGCCGAGATCGTGCCAGTGCACTCCAGCTTAGGTGACGTAGCAAGACTTCGTCTCAAAATAAATAAATAAAAATATAAAAATAAATACAATTTTGTAACGTAAAAATAGAGTTACTAAAGCGTGCTAAGATCTTTCTGGAAAACAAATATATGTAGTATAAATTCTAATAATAGATACGGAAATGCTAAAGTTGATCACTGATGGTAAGATAAAGGATGATTTCTATTTATTTGAGTTTTCCCACTAACAGGAAAGCATGCTGCTCTTTCGCAACCAGAACGGCCGCATCCAGGCGTTTCCGGGGACCTGGGGCGCCCACTGAGCTGCAGGCGCGGCTGGTGGCTCCAGCCTGGCCCGTCCGTCGGGAAAGGAGGGTTACAGACAATAGACAAGCAAACATTAGACGCAGTGACCGCGTGGAGCGGGGACCGGCTCTTGGGGAGAGGGTGACCCGAGCCCTTCGCCCGCCGAGGCATTTTAAAACCCCAGCGCGCTGCCCAGCCCGGCCCGCCCAGCCCAGAGCGAAAGGTGCGTGCGCGCTCCCGGGGAGGCGGCGGCGGCGCGCACGGGCGCGACTCCGCGGGCAGCCCCCTACTCCGGACGATGCCGCCGAGGAGGCGGCGGCGGCGGCGGCGCGCTCTGGAGGTCTGAAGCCACTGCTGGCTGCCACGGGCCGGCAGCGCGATGAGCTGGGCAGCCGCCCCCGGCTCGGGGCTGTGAGCGGCTCGGGGCCGGGGGTGGGCGGCGGTGCGGCGGCCGGCCGACGCTCCTCTTCGGCGGCGGCGGCGGCGGCCATGCGCGGGGCGGCGCGGCAGGGGCGGCCGGGCCGGAGTTGCCTCCCGGGGGCCCGCGGCCTGAGGGCCCCGCCGCCGCCGCCGCTGCTGCTTCTGCTGGCGCTGTTGCCGCTGCTGCCTGCGCCTGGCGCTGGCGCTGCCGCCGCCCCCGCCCCGCGGCCCCCGGAGCTGCAGTCGGCTTCCGCGGGGCCCAGCGTGAGTCTCTACCTGAGCGAGGACGAGGTGCGCCGGCTGATTGGTGAGTGGGGCCGCCGAGGCCGAGGCGGGCAGGTCGGGCAGGCTAGGGTAGCTTCCGGCCGCCGGCGGATCAGTCTGCGCGCCGTGGACCGCGGGCGAGTACCCTCCCCGCCCCCAGCGCCCGGATTCGCCTCGCGGCCAGGTCTCTGCCTGCCTTGCTGGCTGGGAGGTGTGGTCCCTGCCCGGTCCCCAGCTCCGGGTCAGCCTTCGTGCCGCCCTCGCTGTCCCGCCGCGACAGACCCAGATTCACCCCATCCCATCCTCCTCACTGCCTCTTTAGCCCTTCTCCCTAGAAGAGTCAGTCGCCGTTACAACTTTTTTTCCTTGCTGCACGAAGTTTTTTTGACCCTTTCTGTGTGTCACTCTAGGGCCCTCGATTTGGAATATCTCGAAATTCACGTTTTAGACTGAACTTGCAAACCGTTTGCTGTGGTTTTGATGCCCCAGTAGAGGCCACGCTCTGTGCTTACCCTTTTACAAAAAAAAAAAAAAAAAAAAAAAAAAGAGAAAGAGGGGGAGGTTATAAGGGCACCAAATGTTCGTGGCAGCCTCCAAATCTTGGGACGTAGATTTGGAGCATATGCTTAGATTCTAAGCATATTTTTAGTGAATGAATCGCCAGGTAGCAGACCTTTTTAGTTTCAATGCCTTTTTGGTTTTTGCATTGGGTGTGTTGGGAGTTTGGACTGATTCTGTACTTCTGGGCCACTCTCCTATTTTGAGTATCTTGAAGGGAAACAAGAACTTAGTCTTGGGTCGGTTTGTGGTTCCATTTACTTGCTTAGCTTTGTTGTTTGGGGAATTAATTTGAAAAATTGCTGGGGTCTTATGTTAGGATTTTGTGGATTCTGGAAATGACCCCTTGGAGGAAGGTCTGACAGGAACGACCCCCAAAAAGGAAGTCCTTGGTACCTAGACATTTGCGTTCTTTTGTTATTATGGCAGTATCTTTATTTCATCTCAAGGTGGTGCTTCTGAGTGTTTTGAGGGGAAAAATTATTCTCTATTGCATCCATTGTCAGTATTCTGTTTTTTTTTTTTTTTAAGTAATAAGACTTTGTTGAGGTGTGTTGAGATTGACTCAATGTAGAAATGGAATTACTTAAAGCAGACTCTTTAGACATTACGTGTACGGATTTGTAGTTTTTAGCCAAAGAAGAATGCTGTTTTTATGAAGTCGTGCTCATTCTTAATCCTTCTTAGTCTAGCTGAGTTAGCTGAATGTCGTTTAGCTGAATTAACACTGCTACTTGGGGTAGTACTTGGAACACAAGACTAAGACTTAGGAAAAATAATACAAGACGACTCATATCACATTAATTTTAGAAATATTAACGTATTATGCGTAGTTTTGTAAAGGCTTTTTGGTTAAAAGCACTTATATAGCTTGTGAGTTTGTTTACATGGGTAAACAAAGTCAGAGGTGTAGGTAGGAGACAGAAGACAACCAGGGACTGACATTGAATTCCTGCCATATACCTGCTCCTACATGCTTTATACACATAATTTCTTCTAATTTTCTCGGGGCCCAGTGAGGTAGGTGGCATTATTCCCATTGTAGAGATGAGGAAAGTGGGGTTTTAAAGTAACTTGCTCAAGGTCACACAGTTCATTTTTTTTAGACAGAGTCTCGCTCTTGTCACCCAGGCTGGAGTGCAGTGGCGCGATCTCGGCTCACTGCAACCTCTGCTTCCCGGGTTCAGGTGATTCTCCTGCCTCAGCCTCCCAAGTAGCGACCACTCCCGGCTATTTTTTGTATTTTTAGTAGAGACAGGGTTTCACCATGTTGGTCAGGCTGGTCTTGAACTCCTGAGCTCGTGATCCGCCCGCCTCGGCCTCCCAAAGTGCTGGGATTACAGGTGTGAGCCACCGCACCTGGCCTAGTTCATATTTTTGAAAAAAATGAAACAGTGTTGACATAGGCTGCACAGTTTTATCGAATGAAATGAAGATTTTGTCTGTAGAAGTTTGATTATGGCATGGTGGAAAATAAATCATTGCTAATTAGCACTTGAGTTATATATTTGTTACCTTATTCAAAGGTTGGCCTGGAACTAATTTTCTTAGCAATATTTGCAGCAGAGGAAGCTCCTGATTGATGAGCATCCAATTTATGCCCAGAAATGCTGTTGCTGGGAGGGTAGGAAGCATTGTTTCAATTAACTCCCTTGTCTACCCCCGGGGGCGAAAGAGACTTCTAGTAGTATTTTCTCTAGTGCAAATAGGGTTGACCTGTTACAGAGCATCTCTAGTCACTCCATCCTGCCAGATTCAGTTTCGTTCTTTCCATCCCTTCCCATCTCCCTCATACATTCTACCTTTGAAATAATTCCTTGGCTCCTCCAGGTAGGGAAGAGCCAAGTGGGTAGGACTGAGATGTGTACAAGGCACTCTGAGTTCTCAGAATGCAGTCTCTCACAGAAGCTGTTATGGTACTTAAGGCTTCTTGGAGTAGTAGCTTTGCACTGTATTTTAGAATCACTATAGATTTTGTGCCTTCTGAACACTGGCATGGGAAACGAACCATTATTTTATAATATTTTTAAGACAGTTTAGAGTTCCAAGTAAGAAACTTATAAGTGAAGTTGCTAGTGACAACTTTATAAATTGAACTAATTACCCTTGATGTGAGAATACATTGTTTTAATCCACTTAATATATGCACATAGTTTTAAGAGAACTAAAAGGCTTTTTTTTTTTTTTTTGAGACGGAGTTTCGCTCTTGTTGCCCAGGCTGGAGTCCAATGGTATGATCTTAGCTCACCGCAACCTCTGCCTCCCAGGTTCAAGTGATTCTCCTGCCTCAGCCTCCCCAGTAGTTGGGATTACAGTCACACATCACCACGCCCAGCTAATTTTGTATTTTTAGTAGACAAGGTTTCTCCATGTTGGTCAGGCTGGTCTCGAACTACCAACCTCAGGTGATCACCCACCTCAGCCTCCCAAAGTGCTGGGATTACAGGTGTGAGCCACCGCATCCGGCTTAAAAGGCTTTTGGCAAACACAGCAGGCTCTTGCCTTTGTCCTTTTTATCCCCCAGGCTCTACTTTCCAGGGGTAGCTACTACCTCAACTAGGTCTGTTTATTTTTTCTTCCTCTTTTTTTACTTTCGTAATTCTAAATCAATGTAGAATAAGTCTTTGATTTTCTAGTATCATAACTGAGCTCTTTCTCATTTCTCTCTTAAATCCTCCAATGTATTTACATAACTTTTTTGTAAAAATAGCAGTATTTACATTATTGTGTACACAGGTATTGCCAAATAGTGACTTATGATTATGTTTTTTTCTATACATTTTTGTTTTTCCCACAGCAAATAATTGCATTTTATCAAAATTGCGTTTTGATTCGTTACCTATTTATCTTTGGCTGTGTTCCCTCAACTACTCCAAGAAGTATGTTAAATGCCTTTTGATTTTTTTTTTTTTTTTTCCAGGTAGCACATTAAATCATCTATCAGTGCCACTTGGTTTCCTCTTAGAGACTTCTTGGTCTGGAGCATTCCATCCTCTTTCTCCAATCTAGATAGTACGATTATTTTTTCTGGGACTTCCTGTTACTTCTTTCCTGTCTTGGAACCTCTGTTTCTTGGATCTCCTGTCTTCCTTTTTCTTGGTTTGCTTCATTTTGCTACTATGTATGTATCCTCAGTAGCTTCTTAAGAAGGAATGATGGGAGATAAATTACTTGAGGCCTTGAATGCCTGAATGTGTCTATCCTGTCCTCATACTTTATAGATGGTTTGGCTGAATTTAAAATATTAAGTAGAAATACATTTTTTCATAATTTTGATGGCATGTTCACAGTTTTCTGTCTTAAGGGTTTTTGATGAAAAATCCAAAGCCATTCTGATGCCTCTTTTTTTCTCTGTTTTTTTGAAGCTCAGGTTCTTTTCCTCTGGCATTCTGAAGTTTTATAAGTTTTTGTGTGGTTGGTTGGTTGGTTCTTTCCTTCCTTTCTTCCTTTTGTTTCTTGTATTACCTTAGTGGGTCCTTTCATTCTAGAGACTCCTTTTAGTTTCAGAAATGCTTTTTTTTAAAATAATTCCCACCCTTTATTTTCTCTGTGTGTGTGTGTGTGTGTGTGTGTGTGTGTGTGTATGTGTTTCTTTCTGAGATGTCTGTTGGTTTGGTTGTTGAACCCCCTACAAGTGATCTTCAAATTTTCTTAACTAATCTCACCTCTTACGTATTTCTTTGTACTGGAAAGAGTGGGAGGGGGGGAATGGTTCTCAATTTTAATGATCATGTTTTTAAATTTTAGAATCTTTTTCTGTTTCCATTTCATTGCATCTTATTTTATGGATGTATTATCTTCACTTATCTCTGATGTGTGTATCTTTATTTTTTCTTTGTGTTTAATATATTTTTAATATTTCTTCTGTTTCCTCCAGTGTGGTTATTCATTTCAGGGATCTTTTCTTTGTTTGTTTAAGTCATAAATATCTGGTGATCCTTGACTGTCTATAATGAAGAGAAAGATCCTGAGGAGCTGATTGCAGAGGAGAGAACATGTGTGTATTGGTGGTCTAGTGACTTGTGAGTTCAGGTGGACTTTTCATTGGGAGTCTGCCCCGAATATCAACACCTTTACATCTCGTTTGGGGCCAGTGTTCACAATGAAGAAACCGTCATCTCCTTCCTCTGGTATGCTTGGTGATATGCCAGCTGCCAGGGTTTGGATTACCTGGCTGAGGGAGGGATGGAGGCTGTAGCCTTTGACTTCTGGCTACAGTTCTCCTGTCACTGTGATTCAGTTTCTTCCGAAAAAACTTTGGGTCTCCTGCTGGAACTGGGGGTCCAAAAGCTTTGAACACCTCTTTCAGTGGCTCCCCCCTTGTCTAGGCTGAGCCTCACATCAGCCTTTGGCATCTCCTTGGTGCCTCAAGACCTGAGCCTCTTGGAGGTCCTGAGGGGCAGTGACCATTCCTTCGAGTACTTTGCCATCTTGCAAAAGTTTGTTTAAAAAGGCATGTTGTCTTTCCTTTTCTGTTTGTCCTTGTGGTTTGATGTCTTTGTGATTTTTTTTTTTAAACTATCATTTTAGAGGAATTTTGGAAGGAAATGGAGGTAAGGGATTATGGTCATTCCACAATGTGTAAATGGCAGTTAGGGTTTGGGTTTAACTATTAAAGATGACGTGTGGCAGTTTTTTTGTATGAACAGTATTACGAGTAGTTAGTGGTGGTTGTAGTAGTAGTTGACACTTTTAAAAGTGCTGTCTTTTGTCTGTGTGGGGCGTAGAGGTCATCCCTGTGTTATGTACTGTCATTTCCATTTTATAGATGAGTGTTAGTCTGCTCAGGCTGCTGTAACAAAGTACCATAAATTGGGTGGATTGTAAACAACAGAGATTTATTTCTCACAGTTTTGGAGGCTGGGAAGTCCAGGATCAAGGCTTTGGTAGATTCGATATCTGCTGAGAGCCATCTTCCTGGTTTATGGATACTGCTTTCTCCCTGTGTTCTCAAGTGGTGGAAGGGGCAAACGAGCTCCCCTAGGTCTTTTTATAAGGGCTCTAATCCCATTCATGAGGACTGCTCCTATGAGCTAATCACCTCCCAAAGGGCCCTACCTGCTAATACCATTCCTTAGGGGTTAGGATTTCAACACAGAAATTTTGGGGTGACACAGAGAAATGAGAAAACAATAATCTTAGAGTAGGTGTGTATTAATGACTAGCCTGGTTTTTTGGTAGTAGTAGGGCACGCAGTCCTGGTGGAAGTGTATCTGTTCTGAAACACCAGAAGCTTCAGGAGCTTTTAAACTCTGGTTGGCCTTCCTGTGTTCCTGGGCCCTGGTTCATCGCTTGCATTTACAAGCCTGTTACTTGCATAACAGGCTGCAATGTAGGCATTCATTTCTGCATTTTACTGATGAGGACCCTGATTCAGGGCCTTTTGACAGTTAGTAGAAGGCCAGGTCTTGACTCAGTCCTGCCTGAGACCTGAATTCATACTGTCTCTTTATCAGCTCTGGAGGAGTGCAATTAACCAAACACTCAAAAGAGTAGAACTGCAAGCCTGCTGCCACAGGTGCTTGTTTGTGGTCTTTATTATTATGCTAATTATTCTTGCATCCTCCCATGTTCTTTAATTGATAATTTTCATAGTAGTGAGCTCTGTGGAATTCTGGAGCCTGTGAAGGTGGCATATGGCTGGGCAGTGCCAGAGGCTTGGGAAGAACATGCTGGTGGGTGGGGGGAATGGTATAAACTGGTTATGCCAACTGTGGTGGTGGTGATAGGGGTCAGGGGGACTTTTGGGAAGAGACCCCATCTCCCACCAGTTAGAAATTCACTTTGGATAACTTGCTTCTCCTTTTAAAATAAATATCTTCTGGAAAAGTTAAGCATGTTCACATTTTATTTAAAATCAAGTCAATACTAGTCGAGATCACTGTGTCCCAAATCAGTCGAGAAAATTTTTTTAAAGCTAAACCAAGTACCGTATATTGTGGTAGAAAATGACAATTCAAAATTATTACATTCCTTTCCCTGAAGATCTCAGAATTTTGTAGGGGAGACTTGCATTTATGACTGTAACAGAGATAAGAGTTATATTGCTGATTGACATAAGTTATTGTAGGAGCACTTACTTTTGACTGTGGAAAGGGCGGAGGGGAGAGAGGCTTAGAGAGTTTAGGAAAGTTGTCCCAGGGAAGAAAAAGACATTTGAGCCTCATCTTGAAGGATGAATTTGATAGGCAGAAAAGAGCAGTTCATACCAGGCAGAGAAAGTAGTGTGAACAAAGGCATAGAGGGTGGAAGCAGCTGTGTGAAATTGTGGGGTAGGAAAAATCTAATGTGGCTGAGGTGAAAAAATTAGCAAAGCCATGGAGCGCCACAGGATAAAGCTGGAAGGTAGGCTGAGGTTAGAGTAGGAATTTGAACTCTTATAGGTGAATTCTTCAGTGAGCTGCTAAAGAATGCAGACTAGGAGAGTGTGCAGTCAGGTCTGGGTTATAGGGAAGATAGCTTTGGCCCCAGTGAAAAGGATGGCTTTGGAGAATGAAATGCTGGATCTGGGAAATGGGATAGAGCCAACCTTGTGATGATAAGAGGGATCAACTAAGGCAGTTGAAGGGGTGGGATGGATTTGTGAGGAATTTGGTGAGTTTGGAGAAGACTTAGTAGAAAAGACTTTAGGGCTAAAGAAAGGGGAGGAGTCACAGAGGAATCTAGGGTTTCAGATTTGGGCAACTGAACCAAAGGACCCTTTCCTTTTGGGAGAAGTGGTTGGTCAAGGGAAAGAAAAAGGAGATGAACCATGTATTCCTCTCCTCTCAGCACCCCTCTCTCCTAAATCTCAGAGCCCATGCTTGGTGGGGAGGAGAGGTGGAGGGTTGAAGGCGTCCTCTGCCCATGAGTCTGGCATAACCCGCCAGAGGGCCCAGATCCTGGGTGGATTTTTGGGAGGTTAGCGCTCTGCAGCAAACCCTTAACCCTAGGCGTTTTGGTGGAGTTGGTATTTATTTGAATCCATGTGTTTTTCGTTGGGAGACAGGCAGAGACATTGTGCAATTGTGGGTTTGAGGGTTGTTTTTTTTCCCTCATGCTACACATGTGAGAGAACTCTATCCAATTACGGCTAAACCTGTCCCCTGTGAGTCACATCCTGAGTTGACTGGTCAATTCCAAAGGTGCTGCCTAAAATGCTGTTTGGATTTTAAGGATCACTTTTGGGACAAATCAAACATGTGAGTATTTATTCAAGCACCTGAGTTGAGAAGTTCCATAGCATTACTTTTGGTGTTTTGATGCAGTTATGCCAGTGTTCTGAAAAATCTTGCCAGCTACACATCCTAAAGCAAAACAAAAACTTGTACATGAAACAGAACCATTAGCTACTCTAAAATTGTGTCACACTTAAAAGTATACATTTTTGTGCATTGTTGATGTGAATCAAGTACAATATTTTCTAATAAAAATTTTATTAAACAGCATTCATTTGTGAAGGTCCTCTTAAAATGTGCCAAAATAAACGCATGTGTATTGCTCAGTTACATAATAAACAGTTGTTGAATAATTCTTTTTGTGTGTTCAGCAGTGATAGTGCTGAGTGGATTCATAGGTCTCATTCTTACCTTTTTTTTTTTGAGACGGAGTTTTGCTCTTGTCACCCAGGCTGGAGTGTAATGGCATGATCTCGGCTCACTGCAACCTCTGCCTCCTGGGTTCAAGCAGTTCTCCTGCCTCAGCCTCCTGGGTTCAAGCAGTTCTCCTGCCTCAGCCTCCTGAGTAGCTGGGATTACAGGCGTCCACCACCACTCCCAGCTAATTTTTGTATTTTTGGTAGAGACGGGGTTTCACCATGTTGGCCAGTCCAATCTTGAACTCCTGATGTCAGGTGATCCACCTGCCTTGGCCTCCTTTCAGAGTGCTGGGATTACAGGCGTGAGCCACCTCGTCCAGCCTCATTCTCATTCTTATATAAATGTTAAGCTGGAATAGACAGCACACAAGTCTCTAGTTAGGGATCACCTGTAATTTAGGGAGGAGGAGGAAGAGCATATCTTGCTGTATGCCAGGTACTTTACATGTGTTCTCTTTTATCAACCATAGGAAGTCGGTGGCATTGACTGTTTTTTGTTTGTTTGTTTTTAAACAGATAAAGCTGAGATGCTGAGGTTGTGGGCAATTGCAGAATTTGCTGTAGGTCACAGATGTGTGGGGCTATGTGACTCCAAAGTGCGTGCTTTCTCTACTGTGCTGTCTTTGAAGGTTAACAGTTTACTTAGTCTTTAACCAAAATCATCTGAGAAGCTTTAACAAACTACAGATTCCTTGACCTACCCTGAGCAATTTGTTGAATTGATCTGAGATGGGGCTCAGGTAAATTAACGTTTTGAATGCCATGTTTAATTGATTACAGGATGTACAGTTTTTCCACATTTGAACATCTCTGAAATCAGAACCATGTTATAAATCAGTGGAGAGTCATCAGTTAATAGCTTTTTTCTTTCTTAGTGGCATAAAAAATAAGGATGTACTTTAGATTAAATGAAATATGATATTATAAAAAGGTGATACTGTAAAGGGAACTTAAATACATAGTTTGTCACCTTTCTTTTTTTTTTGAGATGGAGTCTTGCTCTTTCTCTCAGGCTGGAGTACAGTGGTGCAATCTCAGCTCACTGCTCTGCCTCCCAGGTTCAAGCGATTGTTGTGCCTGAGGCTCCTAAGTAGCTTGGGTCTACAGGTGTGCACCACCATGCCTGGCTAATTTTTGTATCTTTTTTTTTTTTTTTTTGGTAGAGATGGCGTTTCACCATGTTGGCCAGGCTGGTCTCGAACTCCTGACTTCAAGTGATTCCCCCCCCACCAACCCTGTCTGGGCTTCCCAAAGTGCTGGGATTACAGGTGTGAGCCACCATACCAGGTCTCCACCTTTTTTGTGTGTGTATGCATGTGTTTGTCACAACTTTCAGAATTGTAAAATTCACTGGTGGTATTTATTATTTGCTTATGGCAATAGCTGTGTAGTAATGCCCTTGCAGGGAAACCATAAAATGAATGAGATATTGTCATTAGATTAAGAGCAATAGCAAGGTTACTTTTCAGCCAAGAAGCTGCAGGCAAGGAGAAATGTCAGTGGTTCTCAACCTTTTTTTGTGAAAGCCTTAGGCCCTTTCCCTGGAAAAAGGCACGAATGTCCACACATACTAAAATTTGTATACTGTGCTAGGACCTCTAGACTTTTGGGGCCTTTGAGGGACTCCTGATGAAAAGCTTAATGGGTACACCTGAGTGTCACAAAAGCTGGTATATGTCATATTCTGTTTTACATCCTAAGATCTGACCTCCTACATGAATTTTTTTGAAAATTTGCATATATTAAGATTCACTCTGTTGTAAAGTTATGTAGGTTTCGACAAATGCATAGTGTCCTATGTCCACTACAGTATCATAGAGAGTAGTTTGCACCTTTAAAAAGTCCCCTGTGAATGGGGCATTTGTATTTATAAATACTCCCTCCCTTATATTTTAAATAAGATGCTTTAAAAATGTATTTATTATGGAAAATTTCAAAAATTCAAAATAAGGCGTAATAATATAATGAATCTCTATATACCCGTCATCCAGCTTCAGCAATTCTCAACTCATAGCCAATTCTGTTTCATCTCTACCACCTCACCCCTACGTCACTCATTTGCCCTCACTCTCCTTATCCTCTACTTAGATTATTTTGAAGCAAATCTGGACATAATTTCATAAAAAATATTCCAATATGTATATCTGAAAGAAATTCTTAAAAAATCTAAAATAACCATTATTGCACATTATTAAGAAACTAAGAATTTATAAATATCAAATATCTAAGCTGTTGAGCTTTTCCTGATTTATAAATATGTAAATGTGTATGTAGAGACTCTTGCCTACCACCTGGATCCACTCTTATACCTGCCCCTCCCTCCACCACTCAGTTCCCTTAGTGCCAGACTCCTTCTCACCCTGGAGTCTACATTAGATGGCACCTCGGTCTTGCGTTCTTTCCCCAAATCTTTACATGGCTGATACTTTCTACTTAAAATGTCAATTCCCCAGAGAGGCTTGTCTTCCTAGGGTTGATCCCCAGTGCCTCTCTGTGCTATCACACTGTTTTAAGCATCTGATACTTTTTTGGTTGTTTCCATCTCCTTTAGTGAAAGTTCTGTTTGAATAGAGACTTTTTAGGTTGTTCCACTTTATATTTTTAGCACCTAAAACAGTACCTGACATGTAGTAGGTTTTCATTAAAAGTGGAACAAATGAGTAAACGAGTGAATCATACTTACAAAAAAATTCACTATCCTGTGCCTTACTGGAGTCATCATTCTGTTGATCATTTCCCATGGCCTGCTAAGTTATTATCCAAAAGGGAAATTAGACTGAAGCTATATTTACTAATGGAAGTTTACATATGTTAATTTTTTATAGCTGCTTTTCTTTTCTTTTCTTTTCTTTTCTTTTTTTTGAGACGGAGTCTGGCTCTGTCGCCCAGGCTGGAGTGCAGTGGCGCAGTCTCGGCTCACTGCAAGCTCCGCCTTCCGTGTTCACGCCATTCTCCTGCCTCAGCCTCCCGAGTAGCTGGGACTACAGGCGCCCGCCACTACGCCTGGCTAATTTTTTTTTGTATTTTTAGTAGAGAGGGGGTTTCACCATGTTAGCCAGGATGGTCTTGATCTCCTGACCTCGTGATCCACCCGCCTCGGCCTCCCAAAGTGCTGGGATTACAGGCGTGAGCCACCGCGCCGGGCCCTTTTCTTTTCTTTTTTTCCCTTTTTGAGACAGGGTCTCACTTTGTTGCCCAGGCTGGAGTGCAGTGATGCAGTTATGGCTCACTGCAGCTTTGATCTCCCAGACTCAAGTGATCCTTCTGTCTCAGCCTCTAAATAGCTGGGACTACAGGTGTGAGCTACCATACCCCACTAAGTAAAAGAATTTTTTTTGTATAGATGAGGGCTCCCTGTGCTGCCCAGGATGGTCTGAAACTTCTGGGCTCAAGGGATCCTCCCACCTTGGCCTCCCTAAGTGCTCGGTTTACAGGTGTGAGACACTATGCCTGGTCTTGATAACTTAACTTTCTTTGGAGTTGCCTAATTTGCCTCTCCTATTCCCTTGCTGTCTCTGGGTAAGGTGCCTCCCATGTCGACTTCCATAGCTCCATACACTGCATAAGCAGACCTGTATCACTGCACCCATCATATTTTGTCTCTCCCCTACTGCACCGAGGCTACCTCATGGCTTGGCACAGAGCAGTCTCTCAATAGACTGTTGGCCCACACTACAATTGGAGGATGTGAAGTATTCAAGAGAGATTCTGGCAAAAGCCTTTATCAGTAATGAAAAGCTAGGAAATACAATTTCTAATTTTTTTTTCCCCAAAATGTGTAACCTGCTGTCCTATCCAGTCTGTTTTCCATCTTATATACAGTATAGTTTTCAGCCCTAGCAATTTGACTTGGGTCTTTTTGTATTTTCCATAATTCTACTTAACTTTTTGACCATGTGGAGTACAGGTATAATAGTTGTTTCAGTGTCCTTGCTTGTATTCTAACATTTGTGCCTGTTCTGTGTTGATTTTGACGACATATCATGTTTACTTCCTGAAGTGGCACAGTTAGGAAAAGTTAGTGCCTGCAGATTCCTGGCTTTTCCTTGGGAGGAACAGGAGATTCCCTTCCATGTCTTCTTAAAGCTGATTTCTAAACCACCTATCGGGACCAAAAGGGTGGGCCTACCTGCTTTTCTTTAGGCAGAAAGAAGGCAGTCTGAAGGAAGGAGGGGAAGAAGGGGTATATTTATGTTGTCTGCTATTGTTGATCATGCATATGTTCTTTCTCTGGAAAGGTCTGTTTAATCCTCCTTTCTGTGTATGAACATACACTCTCAAGACAGTTCTATCAAGACACTTAGGGTTGCAGGACAAATATATGAGGAAATGCTGAAGAATGTGGCAGAGAATTACATGAAAAATCATATTTAATCCACAGATTATTGCTTGAACAGCTATGGGATTGAAGATTTACATGCTTATTCAATTATGAGGAAAAGATGCCCCTGTTCTACAGTCTAATATTTTAATTCCTTGTCTTATAATGTAGTTAAACATTAGGTCTCAGCTAATTTTCTAGGTATAATATGACCACAGCTAGATTTATTACATTCTGATGAACAAACTGTTATTTTATCGATTTCAGCTTGTTACTTTCCATAACCTAAGAGTATTTGAAATAAGAGCTCCTTGTTTACTTTCCTTTTAGCATTCATTAAAGTGTATTCAGTGGTTTAATACATGTTAACTGATATTGGTTTTTTCTCTGATTAATGGCTCATATTACCACTGTCCTCAGAATCTAGAAGATTATCTTGACTAAATGAATTTTTACTTAAGGTTTAAATGGCATATGTAAACTGTGGATGATATAATAAAATAATAGTGTTTTGGCTGACACTAGGAAACCATGGATGATATCATAGAGTAATAGAATTTTGCGGCTGAGGAGGGACATTAACATCATCTGGTTTAACTTTTTTGTTTTGTAGTTGAGAAAATTGTTGCCTAGAGAGGGCGGTTAAAGAATTGGTTGCCAAAGGTCATTCAGCCACCTACTAGTGAAGCCAGGGAAAGGGAAGCAAGAACTGTGAACTCTGCTTTAGTTCTCTTTCTGCGACATCACTTTTGTTTTTTTGCCTTAACTAATGGTTCTTGACATTTTCTTTAAAGTATCATTTTCTTTAAAACCCATTTTCTTTAAAACCCATCTTTGATGTAGTTGACTTTTATCGACAGCCAGCCATTCATGCATCTAATATTTAAGTAGTTACAAGTAAACTAAGACCCCAGCCTTGTTTGTGAGATGTGCAAGGTAATAGGAAGATGGACATTTGAAACAACTCCCTGAAATATGTTATTGTTAAGTGCTATAAAGGTGGCTTTTAAAATAAAGAGAGATGGTTTGCTGATTTAGCACGAATGAACCATATGTGCAGCTTTGAGAAACCAGTAGTCAACTTTTAAAATCATTTGGAAAAAATTTTTGAACTGTTGAATTATTAGAACTTGAGTTAGACAGGCCAGTTCATGTGGATCACAGACCTTGAGATAAGTTTGAACTTAAAATCGTCTAGGGAAAAATGAATTTTTTTTGATGAGCCTTAAGAGTTTTGCAAAAATAACTTTGGTTTTTTAGCTTTGAATTTGCGTTGTTTAAAAATAAAATTATGAAAAAATGCCATGCTTTCTAACAAGAGAGCAACGTTTTTACTTTGCTGGAATTGCCAATGGGAAATTTAAGTCTGGTTAATGTAACTGAACAGCTGAAGTATTTTCATCCTAAATCAGAATTTAAAAATTCTATGCATTCTAATGACAAAATGCTACCTCTTTAGTCCGTGGCTGTCCATTCTTGTTCTTGTCTGCTTTCCAGCAGAGCCCCCTTGTCTCTTCGCATCCTTGTCAAAAATTAATCAGCCCAAAATATATAACTTTATTTCTGGACTCTCAGTTCTCTTCTGTTGGTCTACATGTCTGTCATGCCAGTACTACACTGTTTTGATTAAAGTAGCTTCTTGGTGAGCTTTGAAACGAGGAAGTGTGAGTCCTCCAACTATGTTCTTTTTAAAAATTGTTTTGGCTATTTTGGCCTGCTCACAATTTCATATTAATTTGAGGATCTGCTTTTCCTCTTGTGCAAAAATGGGAGTCAGAATTTTGATAGGGATTTTACTGAGTCTGTGGCTCATTTGGGTAGTATTGTTATATTAACAATGTTAAGTCTTCTGGTCCATGAACATGGGTGTTTTTCCATTTATTTAGGTCTTTAATTCTTTCAGCAATGTTTGTAGTTTTCAGTGTACAGTTATTCCTAAGTATTTTATTCTTTTGGATGCTATTGTAAATGGAATTGTTTTCCAATTTCCTTTTTGGATTGTTCATTGAGGGACCAGCTCTTATTATGCATTATACCTCCCCTTTCCTACTTGGATTGTTTTGCCCGTGACAGTGTCTCAGCATTCTCTTTCCTTTTGATTTCTATGATCTTTACTTACATAACCTTTGACTCATTAGGATTGTTGGAGTCACCAGACCTCTACAAAATGATACTCAGTGACTTTATTTCCCTGACTGTAATTTTCATTTATTCCCTCCCTTTATCCCAAAGGGATATTAGAACCTACCCTGATTTTTTTTTCCTTTGACCATGCTGGTGTCCCAGTTCCCAGTTTTCTTTTTTTTCCCAAATAAGGCACTCATTGGAATGACCACCTTAGAAGTGATCTGTCTCAGCCCTTGGAATTTCCTAACTATAGCACACCTACCTTCCTTCTCAGTCACTCCCTTCTACTGGAACCAGGCTCTGTTTCCTAGTCTCATGAAGAGTTACCCTGCTCCTGGCTTGCCGCAGAACTGGTTCCTTAAAGCATTACTGAATAAATTGTTTCCCTCACTGCCTCTCTAATCATTTCTCACTACTCACTTAACCTCTGTGATGCTTAACACTCCCTGACAGTAATAACCCCTGCTGTCCACTGTCCCTGCTTTTAGACTGCATTTGATTGCTGTTGTCGTATTTGAAACACTAATAATTAATAGTAATTAGAAACAACTAGGTTATCTAGCCCCTGTCTTTATGTGTCTTTTGCTTTTCTCTTTTAATTTTTTTCAAGCATATGATGGGGAAGGAAAGAAAAAGGAGTTAAAATTGAGAGATAAAGTATGATATTCTGTATAGATTTCATCTTTTTCTAAAAGTAAATTTGTTTAAAATTCTTCTATTTCATTAATTTTATTTCCTGATTATTAGGGTAAAATATACTCATTTATAGACTATTTGGAAAATATACAAGAAAAGATATAGACTAGAAAATATACTCATTATAGACTATTTGGAAAATATTTGTAAAGAAGAAAAATACCGTATATTATTTAACCATGCATTGACAATTTTTGATAAATGTATTTTCAATGTTTTTTTTCATGTTCTTGTTTTTTCTTTATGTAGTTGAAACCATTTGTGATGGTTAAGAATATAGGTAACTCTTTGAGATAGATGGTACTTAAAAATGTGTATGTTCAGTTTTTCCTCACTCCCTGCCTTCTTACCATTGCCCGGTGGTCATATTGTGGCCTATACATTTTCTCCTTTAAGAAATTGAGTATGCTTTTCCTTATAGCTGATCACATTTTGTAAATATCTGACAGATGATTTGAAGTAAGTCACATTTCCTATAGAGTACCATCTTGATGGATGTATTAATTATGGCTATACCTATAAACTATATCTTTTATATACTATTATCAGTCATAGACTGATAGTTTTGTACCATGGTCATACTTATATTTGGTTCTCTTCATATTTCTACTATTTTGGTTTTTAAAATTCTTTATAGTTTGATACAGAGCAGTGATGATTCATGATTATTATACCTTCATCCTGAAGCATACCTCTTCTCAGTATAAAACAGTTCTCTATCCCCTATTAAAAACAAAAGTTTTATTAATCTCTCAGTATGTTTTAGAGAAACTTTTTGGGAAGAATACATAATTGCAGTGTTTCCTGAGGCCTTCTGAGTACTATTTTTGCATATGATGAGAGTTTGTCTAGAAATAGAATTCCTTGCCTGCTTCCTCTTCTCCTGAAAATTAAAGCTTTGTTCCGTTCCCTATCATCTTCAGGGTTTTCCATGTTATTCTCATTCAGATAGCATGAGTAACCCAATAATTTTATTTCAGTCCCATTGTCAAATGTTGCACGTGGAAATTTTTTCCAAGTTTTGGTCTTCTCTTTTGGTCTCTCTCTTCAGTTTATAGTACTTTGCCAAATTTTGCTATTTGGTTTGACTGGGTATTTTAAGGGAAAGTTGGAGGAAGTTGTTTTAATCATTAATAATTTATCATTACTAGTGTTAACATTAATATACCAAAGATAATGTCTTTACAAATGTGATTTTTTTAATTGAATTTTATTTTTGAGGGCCTTTTCTCTATCTCTTATCAACCTTCATGGGTTATTTTAGACAGTAGTTGGTCGTATTTTTGTATTAATGAGTTGTTGCAGCTGTATGCATATTTCTTTAAACATGTTTTTGAACACTTTTGTTTTTCCAGTTTAACTTTCATAGAAAATTTAAGAGAAGAAAAAGAGTAAAACCATATAATAAAAATCATCCATAATCCACCATTTATATTCAACCGCTGTTAACATATTTTGCTATTTTCCTTTTTTTTAAAAAGTGGAACACAACATGCATATGAATATATATTTAACTTTGATTCACCGGATGTTTATTGAATACCTGTTACATGCATGAACTATTCTAGGTGCCAGACATTGTTGAAAATTCGCTGTATACAGTTTGTATGTTGTAATTTGCATTTACTGTTATATTCTAAGCAAAACTCATTTTACTACAGTATTTATAACAGTTTTGTTCATGGCTTCATAGTCTTTTTTCAGTGTTTTTTAGTCACTTATTTGGTCATTAAAACCTGTCTTCAAAGAAGAAGCCCAATATGTTAGAGAGATGAACAGGGAGCGGTTTAGTTGAGAGGATATTATGACTTGGGGTATCACCTCTCTCCTCCAAAGAAAGATAAACTGTTGAAAACTGTTGTTCTCTCTTGTGGATGTATTACAGCTTATTAATTATTGCTCTGTTGCTGGTACTTTATATTATTACTTTTCTTCAGTTTTAATTTTTATTAATATATTTGTACATAAAAATTTGTGTCTGTCTTTCGTTTCCTTAAGATGGATTTTAGTAATGGAATTATTGAGTCAAAGAGTATAAATATTTATAAAACTTTGTATAGAGTCACAAATTACGTGTCATAACCTGTGTAACAGTCAGTATTATTTTTAAATAATATAAACATTTTTGTTATAACATCAAATGCATTCCATAAAAACCCTTCAAGTTTACCTATTCACTAAAAATAACAGGATTTATGAGAAAAATAAGGTTAAGGGCCAGCCACTCAAGACTTCTGCAATTTTCAAAGCAGAGCACCAACAAAAGCATGACTGGTACCTTGTGAGATCACTTGGGCAGCCCAGTCAAACCACTTAGCATGGCTTATGTTGCCTCAGAAGAGAGTGAGAGAAATTAACATATAGGGTGTGGTCTTGAGCAGTACAGATGAAAGTCATTTTCTTAGCCAATGTGGTTGCCATAAAGGTGGGCACCAGAAGAAGTGCAGCTTGCTGTGCAAAGGATGGGAATGCTCCTTTGAGCAGGGAGTCCTGGGTACAGGTGCTCATTTTAAATATTCTTGAAATAGAGCTGAGAGGACTCCTGCTTGGCAGCAGCTGAGCTAAATGAGGATCTTTTTCTTTCTCACTGAAAGTTATAATTCTATTCCTGCTATTCCAGATCCCCTTGCCTAGGAAAATTAATATGTGAACCCACTTGTTATACTGGAATGATCTTACTTAGAAACCACTTAAAAGCTGGTGTTACAGAAACATGTTTCACAATATAACAGACTGTATTTGCTAATTTGATGCGTGAAAATTTGAACAGAATTTTATTGGTTTCTTTCAAACCTTTTCAAACTGGAAATAACTACCTTAGCTAATAAAGAATGGAGTATCTGTTTCAAAACAAGTGTTTTCAAAACCTTGTCAGAAAACAGCAACTGTGTTTAATGATTATATTGCAATTTCAACACCTCAGTCTATGGTAGTGAATTTTAAATTTACAATTTATTTTGGTGGTCGTTAGGTGTTCATAGAGATTTGGATCACAGGGCTTTAAATTGTCAGCAGCTTATAAATATTTATTTGTTGAGGGTACAGGCATCATCTTGTAGTGAGTCATTTGTGGCAATGGCTTAATCCAGGATTATGCAGCATTTAATTATAGCACCAGAGAGGACAGGAAGTAGAGGAGTGAGTTCAAGATTGGGTGTTTTTTTCTGAGCGGATTGTGTATGTCTGACGTAGGCTGTGGTGGGAGAAAGTGGAAACCTCCACTGGTAAGAAAGTAATTGAAGTAATTGAGGTTGAGGCCTGTAAGAAGAAACTGAGGAAATGATTGGTACAATAGAATGGGAGAAACAAGAGGATTATAGATACTGGAGATAGAATGACCCTGGGAGCAGCTGTTGTAATAGTAAAGGAAAGAGCTGAAGAACTACTAGCTGTTGAGATACTATAGTTCAAGATTTTAGAGGCAGACTAATTCGCATATTGCTGCTGTCCATAGAAATGAGTTTCTTTGGTATGGATGAAGGTTGTTGGAGTTGAGGAATAAAAGAGACATTGAAGGGCAGATTGAAAGTGGGTTAGTCTCAGGGACATTGGGAGTCTGCCCTAATGAGACATAGAAGAGGGATGTATAGAACTTGTATAAACTGGTCCCAGAATCCTCAGTGAATGAGGTAGCTGAGATACTGAGAAGGATAGAGGGTGGCATAGTTTGATGGCATGATTCTAAAGAAACAGAACTTTTGGTAAGGATGCTCAAGCAGTCATCTGAAGTGGCCATTGGCGACCCAGGGCAGTGTCCACTGAGGGTAAGAGAATGGGCCCTTTGGGCTCCACAGGGCCAGGGGAAAGTTGTACTTCAGAAGGATAAGGAGGTTGGTGGAAGTCAGAGGGGTATTAGTGGGTGACAGTATAGAAGCAGATCATTGAAGGGGGATAAGGGGTGGACGGCCAGGGTGCTAAGCTACTAGCACAAGTTGAAGTCCAACTAGGTTTTAGAAGCCTGAGAAAGTTGGCTGACTGCAGTCTTCGCCCTGTCTTCAGTTGAAATGTTGTGAAGTTGCTCTGTTATGTTCAAAAAGAATATTCTCTACTTAGGAGGCATGGTTTCTGTTGAAGTTGGTAGTTTCTGTTTGGGCTGGTAAAACTAGAGAGACCTTGAGCAATTTGGGGAGAACAGATGTTCCCAGGAGATTGGGAAGGAATTGGCTATATCCACCAGTCTCCTTGACAGATAAGATAAAATTTCTAGTAGAACAAAACCATGAATTATCAAATGACTGCATGTATGACTTGAGGACGTGCCTGCATTTTGTTCTTCTTTTTTTTTTTTTTGTCTTGTCTGGCTGCTTACAGGTACTTTTTATCTAGCTTAACATGGAGTTGAATTTACAGAACTCCTAGATGCCCTTGATACTTTGAACTGTGTCTGGAAAACTTAACTTACACATTATTTTTTATTATTATTACCAGTAATAACAATAAATTGTTATTAGGAACAGAGTTCTTTATTTTCCTGGGAAAGGTGTTTTGAAGTTTAAATATGGAAGTTGGTGATCACTTAAGATTAATTTTTTCTAAAACTTTTTATGTTAGTACAAATACTGTGCTATGATTTTGCAAGCTTCTTGAGATAAGCAGAGAGGTAAAAACCATTGAGTGTTAATTCCTTTTTTCCATCTTTTAAAAAATTTAGGTAAACTACGTATAATGAAATACACAGATTTTAAATGTTCTGTTGGTTGAGTTTTGAAAAATGCATACACCTATGTAACCACCACTCCAACAAAGATATAGGACATTTCCATCACCCCAGAAATTCCCTGATGCCTCTTTGTAATCAATTCAACAGTTTCCCTTCCACTCCCCTTTCCAGGGTCACCACTGACCTGATTTCTATCACCATAAATTACTTTTGCCTATTCTATAACTTTATATAAGTGGAAATATTAGTATATGCTCTCTTGTGTAGTTTCTTTCACTCATACAGTCTATGAAATTCATCCCTATTGTTACAAAGTCTCTTATTTTCATTGCTGATTAGCATTCCATTTATATATATGCCACAGTTGGTTATCCGTTCATCTGTTGATGGACGTTTGTGTTGTTTCCAGTTTTGGCTATTGTGGATAAAAGGGCTGTGAACATGGCCAGGCATGGTGACTCACGCTTGTAATCCCAGTACTTTGGGAGGCCGAGGCAGATGGATCACTTGAGGTCAGGAGACCAGTCTGGCCAACATAGTGAAACCACGTTTTTATGAAAAATACAAAAATTAGCCGGGCGTGGTGGCAGGTGCCCGTAATCCCAGCTACTCAGGAGGCTGAAGCAGGAGAATAGCTTGTACCTGGGAGGCAGAGGTTGCAGTGAGCTGAGATCCTGCCTGGGCAACAGAGTGAGACTCTGTCTCAAAAATAAAAACGTTGGGGGGAGGGATATGAATATTTGTGCATAAGTCTTTTTGTGGACATATGTTTTCTTTTCTTTTGGATAATTACTCAGAAATGGAATTCTTGGATCATAGAATAGGTGTATGTTTAACTTTATAAGAAACTGTGTTTTCCAAAGTAGTTGAACATTTTTTACACTCTTAGCAATGTGTAAGAGTTGTATAATAGTTACTCCACCTCCTTGCCAACGTTCAATGTTATTCTCTTGGGTGCTAATGGCTCTCACTGTGGTGTTCATTTGTAGTTCTCTGATGATTAAGGATGTTTAGCACCTCTTCATATGCTTATTGGGTATGTATATAATTATGAAATGTCCGCTCACATCTTTTGTCCATTTTATTTAATTTGGTTAAAAATTTTGGTTCTTTATATATTCTAGAAACAAATCATTAAAAAAAATTAACCAACATCTCTCCCTTCCCCCAGCTGAGTTCTTTCTTAGATATATGTGTTGTGACTATTTTCTCCTAGTTTGTGACTTCAATTTCATTTTCTTAATGTTTTTTGAGGGACAGAAGTTTTTAATTTTGATGAACTTCAGTTTTTAATTTTGATGATTTTTAAATTTTGATAAGGTTTTAAAATTTTGATAATTTTCAGTTTTTTCTGGTTGCTTTATGTTCTGTGTCACCTGTCCAGGAAATCTTTGCTCACCCCAGGTTGTGAAAATTTTCTATCCTGCGTTTTTTTTTTTTTCAGCTCAAAGGAGAGCAAGGGAGAGAGGGAAGGAGAGACAGAAGGGAATGGGGGAAAAAGAGAGAGAGAGAAGGCAATAGAGAGAGTGCGAGGTGGAGGGGGAAGAAGAAAAAGAGAGAGGGCGAGGGAGCCAGAGAGCAAGAGCGACAGAGCCCCAGAGAGGGAGCGCTCCGCTCTGGCAGACAGGGCCTCTTCTATCCTATGTTTTCTTTTAGAAGCTTTATAGTTTTGGCTTTTACATTTAGGTTTATATCTCAGATTGGATTTTGTATGATATGTAAGATGGGGTCAAGGTTTATTTATTTTTTTAACTTATAACCCTAGGAAGAGTTTTTTAAACATTTATTTTATTTTTTAAATTTTTATTTATTTTTTATTTACACATTATTATTGTACATATTTATAGGGTACAGTTTGGTGTTTTGATACATATCTCTGCTGTATAATGATCCAGTCAGGGTAGTTAGTGTATTCATCACGTCATACATTTATCATTTCTTTGTGATAATAACCTTGAAAAGCCTCTCTTCTAGCTATTTTGTGATATACAGTGTTTTACTGTTAACTAGTCACTCTACTGTGCGTTAGAACATCAGAATTTATTCCTCTTATCTAACTGTAAGTTTGTACCCACTGACTAACCTTTCCCCATCCTCCACTTTCCCCTCTCCTCCTCAGTCTCTGGTAATAATTGCTGTGCTCTATTCCTATGATATCAACTTTTTTTTTTTTTAAAGATTCCACATATGAGTGATGTCATGCGGTATTTGTCTTTCTGTGTCTGGCTTATTTCACTTAACATGATGTCTTCCAGGTTCGTTCATGTTGTAGCAAATGACAGAATGTCCATTTTTTTTAAAGTTGAATAATATTACATTGTGTACATTTACCATATTTTATTTATCCATTCATTCCTTGTTGGACAGTTAGGTTGATCTCATATCTTGGCTATTGTAAATAGTGCTACAATAAGCATGGGAATGCAGATACCTCTTTGACATACTAATTTCATTTTCTTTGGATATATACCCAGTAGTGCGATTGCTGGATCATATGGTAGTTCTTTTTTTTTCCCCCTACACACAGAGTCTTGTTCTGTCTTCCAGGCTGGGGTGCAGTGACACGATCATAGCTCACTGCCGCCTCGAACTCCTGGGCTCAAGCCAACCTCCCATCTTAGCCACCCAAGTAGTGAGGACTACAGGCATACACCACCATGCTTGGCTAATTGTAAACATTTTTTGTAGAGACAGTGTCTCACTAATGTTGCCCAGACTGGTCTCATACTTCTGGGCCTAAGTGATCCTCTGGTCATGGCCTCCCACACACTGGGATTACTGGCATGAGCCACTGTACCTGGCCTTAACTTTTAATTTTTTAAAGAACCTCCAAAGTCAGGCCAGGCACGGTGGCTCACGCCTGTAATCCCAGCACTTTGGGAGGCCGAGGCAGGCAGATCACGAGGTCAGGAGATTGAGACCATCCTGGCTAACACGGTGAAACCCTGTCTCTACTAAAAATACAAAAACAAAATTAGCCGGGCATGGTGGCGGGCACCTTTAGTCCCAGCTACTTGGGAGGCTGAGGCAGGAGAATGGCGTGAACCCAGGAGGCGGAGCTTGCAGTGAGCTGAGATTGCGCCACTGCACTCCAGCCTGGGCGACAGAGCAAGACTCGTCTTAAAAAAAAAAAAAAGAACCTCCAAAGTCTTTTTCATAATGGTGTACTAGTTTATAATCCTACCAGCAGTATAATAGCCATCCTAACTGGAATGAGGTGGTATCTCATTGTGGTTTTAATTTTCATTTTAAGGTTTTTTTTTTCTCTGTATATTTATGCATCTAGTTGATTTACATCGCTTGTCAAAAATACTAAAGTTGAATTGCCTTGTTACTCTTCCAAGGCATTTTCATTTTCAAAATTGTTGTTGGCATGTAAATTTTATGATTAATTTATTTTTTCAAAAAATCTATTGAGATTTTGATTAAGATTACTTTGAATCTGCAGATCAATATGAGAGACTTGACATCTTAACAGTATTGAGGCTTATCTAAGGAGAATGGTACAGTATGTCTCTCCACTTTTTAAGGTCTTCTCTAATTTTTCTTAGCCATGTTTTATAGTTTTCAGTGTAGAGATCTTGTAGCTTTAGAGTTATTCCTAGGTCCCTGGTGTTTTTTAATGTTATAGTATTGATTTTTTAAGTTTATTTTCTAGTTGTTGCTAATATAGAAATACAATTGATGTTAAAGTATTGGCTTTGTATTCTGAGACCTTGCTAAATTCACTAGTTGGTTTTAGTAGTATTTTAGTAGATTTCACAGTGTTTTCTATACATACAATTATGTCATCTGTGAACAAGGACAGTTTTACTTCATCCTTGTGCTTTTTATGTCTTAATACGTTGGCTAGGACCTCCAGTACAAGGTTGAATGGAAGTTGTGGAAGTGGACATCTTTGCCTTGTTTCTGATCTTAGGAATAAGGATTTAATAATTTACCATTGAGTATGATATTAGCTGTAGGGGTTTTTTAATGTTCTTTACCAGACTGAGAAAGTTTCTGTCTATTCCTAGTTTGTTGACAGTTTTTATCATTAATAGGCTTTGAATTTTGTCAAATGTTTTTTCTGTATCTATTGAGATGATACGGGTTTTTATTTTGTTAATGTGGTAAATTATACTGATTTTTAAAAAGTTAACCTTTCATATATACTTGGTCATGATGTGTTAATCCTTTTATGTATTCTTGTATTGAATTTGCTAGTATTTTGTGGAGAATGTTTGAATCTATGTTCATAAGGGATGTTGTTCTGTAATTTTCTTTTCTCATAATGTTTTAGTAAGTTTTTTGTATCAATATGATGCTGCTGGCCTCATCAGATGAGTTAGGAAGTATTCTCTTCAACTATTTTCTGATAGAGTTTATGTAAGATTGGTGTTGTGTTTTCCCTTAAATGTTTGGTAGAGTTCACTAATGAAGCCATCTGAACCTGGAGCTTTCTTTTGGGATAGGTTTTTAATTGTTTGAAATTTTTATTTCTTTTAGTTTGGTAAATTATATTTTTACAGGGTTCTTCTGTTTCATCTAATTTGTTGATTTTATTGTCAAAGTTGTTTACAATAATCTTTTTATCTTTTTAACATCTATAGGATTTGTAGTAATATTTCATTTTCATTCCTAGTATTGGTAATTTGTGTTTGGTGTTTTTTCTCTTTTTTCCTTGATCAGTCTTGTGAAGAGTTTAACTATTTTATTAATCTTTTCAAATAATACTCTTTTGGCTTCATCCTTATAGTTGATATCTTTATCATATGGTATTTGATCAGGGAAGGTAGCCTGTATGATTTTGGTTTGAATCTGTTTTTATATTAAAAAAAATTTTAAATGCATGTGGTCTAATTCATGATTAATCCCCCTCACTTTTTCATGTCCCATAATTATATGTTCAAATCATCTATGTCCACACTTAATTTGTATCTGTTTTGATCTTTTTATTTTTTAAAGAGAGAGGGTCTTGTGTTACATAGACGGGAGTACAGTGGTGTGATCATAGCTCATGGTAACCTCAAATTCCTGAGCTCAAGCCATCTCACGCCTCATCCTCCTGAGTAGTTAGTACTACAGGTGTGTACCACCACTCCCAGCTAATTAAAAAAAAGTTTTTTATAGAGATGGGTTGTTGCTGTGTTGCCCAGGCTGGTCTCGAACTCCTAGCCTCAACTGATCCTCTTGTTTCGGCCTCCCAAAGAGCTGGGATTACAGGTGTAACACCATGCCCAACTGTTTTGATCTTTTGATTTCTGAGAGGATGTTAGTTTCCAATTGTGATTGTGGATTTGTATGTTTCTTTTTGCCTTTTTGTCCTGTTGGTTTTTGCTTTCTATATTTGAAGCCCTTTTTTTTCAGTTGTACTACTGTATCTTCTTGTGTTTTTTATTAATATGAACTCATTGATAAATTTTATATGAATACATTTAGTTTGAAATCCTTTCAACTTGAGTTCTAGTTTGTCTCATGTCAATACTGCCTCATGTAATTTTCTTCTTTTTATTTATCTGACATATATTTCTAAGTAAACAGCAGCTATCTAGACTAGACTAAGACCCAGACGTAAGAAAAAAGGCAAATTTAAATTATTTACAATTTTTCCTCTAACCCCTTTCTCCAACACCACCAATCCTCCATTCCTGGATATTTGCTAACACTTCTGCCAGCAGGGAGAGGCTTTTGCAGAAGGGTCTACATTTCTGTCTCTGCTTTCAGTATCTTTTTTAGGATAAACAAAAGTACTGCTACCCAGCTAGTGCTGTGGATGGCAAGCCACCCAGGTGCTCGGGCAAGAGACTGAAGGCACAAGCTGTTCCAGTATAATAAAGAAAATATAGAGAACAAGAATAGTTATACTAGAAATAGAATATAGATAAGATTATATATGAATATGATTAATCATTAGTTTTTAACACTACTCTTTATTCCAATATTATAATAATCTCTGTTCTACAATTTAACCTAGGAAAAACCAGGCCATACAGAGATAGGAGCTGAAGGGACATGGTGAGAAGTGACCAGAAGACAAGAGTGTGAGCCCTCTGTCACGCCCGGATAGGGCCACTAGAGGGCTCCTTGGTCTAGCGGTAACGCCAATGCCTGGGAAGGCACCCGTTAACTTAGCAGACCTTGGTCTAGTGGTAGCGCCAGTGCCTGGGAAGGCACCTGTTACTTAGCAGACCGGGAAAGGGAGTCTCCCTTTCCCCGGGGGAGTTAGAGAAGACTCTGCTCCACCACCTCTTGTGGAAGGCCTGACCCGCAGCCATCTGGAGGCCTAAACGTCTCCCTGCGATGCTATGCTTTAGCGGTCACGCTCCTGGTCCACTTTCATGTTCCACCCTGTACACCTGGCTCTGCCTTCTAGGTAGCAGTAGCAGAATTAGTTAAAGTATTAAAATCTTTGATCTCTCCGAGAAATGCATAGAAGAAATAACAACGTAAGCTGTCCCCTCTCTCTCTCAGCCTCAGCTACCAAATAGGGAAGGACACCCTTGTCCGTTGGACACGTGACTCGTGTGACCTTACCTATCATTGGAGATGACTCACACTCCTTACCCTGCCCCCTTGCCTTGTATGCAATAAATAACAGCACAGCCAGGCATTCAGGGCCACTACTGGTCTCCACATCTTGGTGGTAGCGGTCCCCTGGGCCCAGCTACCTTTTTTCTATTTCTTTGTCTTGTGTCTTTATTTCTACGATCTCTGGGCTCTGCACATGAGGAGAAAAACCCACAGGCCCCGTAGGGCTGGACCCTACAAGTGCAGCAGCTTTCCCCTATGTAGCGTGCCTTAAATTTCATTTCTGCATTAATGATTTTATTACATCTAGTTCAGAAACGAGAAAACTAATTTTACAGGATAAATACCTATAGGAGTGTGGTTTGTTTCTAGGTCTATATTCTTAGGAGGTATGAGATCTCCATCTTGACCTCTCTGCATACTGTGAGGTTTCAGACCCCATAGTGCCGGCTCAGTAAATGTGAAATTTGCATTTTGGCTGTTCTCCTCAGTATCTTTCCCCCTCTAACTTGTGGAATATATATGTCATGTATTACTAGAAGGACACCTGGATAGAATTTTAAATAACAGTAAATCAATTCAAGAGAAAGTTACTCCCTGCTTTTAGTCTTTCAGTTCCTTGGATGATCATGGAGAAATCCTCTGTGTGATTTTTTTTTTTTTTTTACATTTCTCAAACACTTGATTATACCTCCCTCCTCCCTTTTTATAAACAATGAGCTAGGCTCAAGTTCACTGCCTTCTTGGTAGGCACCAGAATTGAGCTAGAATTTAGTACATTTGTTTTTCTTTTGTTTTTTGATAACTTTTTTTTTAACAGTAACTGTTGATTTGCCACTGAAAAGTAGTGATTAAATTTTGCCTTACAAATTTTTATTTTAACAAATTAAATGAGTTTTAAAGAAAAATATTAAATACAGGTAGGATAAAAGGGTGTGACAAAATTGAGATCCTGATACGTATGGAAGATTGTATGTGCCCTGGTTGAGAAGGTGGTATAGGAGTGAGTGAAACTTCGGAGGTACTTCTCCGGCATTCCAGGCTTTTCATTTATTTTTGTTTTGTCTATAGTACTGACCTCTTTGTTAACAAGCATTTGTGTTTTGTGCAGAGAGCTGTGTCCTGCAGATACCGTGAAAAACATAGTGTTCTTCCCTTTGTAGTCTTGGTAGGGAAGACAGGATGTGCCTGCAAAACACCTGGTGCAAGTGTGTACCATGGTAAATGCTATCAGAACAGCAAGGACCTTGTGTTGTCAGAGGAGGCGGAGGTCATCTCTGGCTGGGGGCTTGAGGCTTGGCTCAGGCTTATGTTTTATCCGAGGCGCCTTTCTCCCTTTCATTTTGAATCTCCCTTCCTAAGTCTACGTAAATTTTTTGGGGAAGGGGCATTTCTTTGTAGCTGTTCCTCTAAGAAGCACTGTGTCCAGAAGAAAGAGCATCACACTGGCCCTCAGAAGACAGAGTGGCTGCCAGAGTTCTAGTTCTAGCACACCTGTTTTCAGCTGGATAACTGCTTAATTGTTTCAAGTCTCAATTTCTTCATCTTTCTTGGTGATGATAAAACCCCGTGTCTTTCTTGCTTCATAAGGCAGCCCATGTTAGGGCCATTTGTGATGTTCATTTGCTTATCAATATTATCTTCATTCTATTATTTGTATTTGAGATACTGATAGGGATGATTTTGAGGATATTTTAAGTGTTTAATTATTTTTTTTCCTATTTTTTTCTAGGTCTTGATGCAGAACTTTATTATGTGAGAAATGACCTTATTAGTCACTACGCTCTATCCTTTAATCTGTTAGTACCGAGTGAGACAAATTTCCTGCACTTCACCTGGCATGCAAAGTCCAAGGTAAGAGAGTGGCTAACCACAGACATCATGACAGGGTCACCCAGCCACAGAGGCAAGGGCTGTGTTTGAGGACTGGGCTGCTGTCTGTACCGAAGGGTCCGCAGGTGATGTGATATAATAGTACTGAGTCTTTTCAGATTTATATTTCAAATATTTGGCCTATTCCTCTAAAATTTCTCAAATCCTTTAAAACGAAGGTGGCTATCATTTAATTGATTAGCACATGACACAACACTTAACATCCTTTTAGGCTCTTCAAACAGAGATCCAGACCTAGCTTGAAAAGGGTACGGATGGACCCAATAATGCCTGTGCTGCTGTGGTGAAACGATATGGGTGTAGGGGTGGAGATTGGTAAGATAGGCTTTTTAGACATGTTGGACAGAATGGATACAGTTCTCCTACTCATGGAGAAACGGTGTAAGAAAGGTACAGCAGATGCAGCCACCCATGTGTCCTGTGGTGAGGCTTCTTTACCCATAAGGGCTAAACCCAATTACTTAAGAATCTCTTGCCTGGGCTACTTGTTGCTGAATTCTTCACATTTCCTCTGACTGCCTGGGTCCCTCAAACATGGTAAGTTTTCTCCTAAGTCAGAGAGTCGGAGGCTGAGCATGGAGGTGCCATACCCAACCAACTTCAGTTTCTTTTATCAGGTTTGTATGTAGGCTTTTGAATAGGATTTTATTTAGGAAATAAAAATAGTCTTGCTACTATAAATAAGAATACCTATTGTAGAGGTTTTTTTAAAAGTATTATAGAGTAGTGTCTGTCATAATATTTGCTGCAAGTTATTTAGATTGGCCATTTTAATATAGATTTTAAAAAATATTCATTTTTTTCTACTTAGAAAACAACAGTGATTATTGGGAAAATTCAAATATTACAGAAATGTTTTAAGAACTGTAAGACTAGGCCTGGCGTGGTAGCTCACACCTGTAATCCCAGCACTTTGGGAGGTTGAGACGGGTGGATCACGAGGTCAGGAGATCGAGACCATCCTGGCCAACATGGTGAAACCCCGTCTCTACTAAAAATACGAAAATTAGCGAGGTGTGGTGGCACGCACCTGTATTCCCAGCTACTCAGGAGGCTGAGGCAGGAGAATCACTTGAACCCGGGAGGCAGAGGTTGCAGTGAGCCGAGATCGCACCACTGCACTCCATCCTGGGCGACAGAGTGAGACTCCGTCTCAAAAAAAAAAAAAAAGAAAAAGAACTGTTAAGACTTTGTAGTTCTGTACTCAGAAGTAATTGTTTATAGTGTGGTATAACTTCTTCAAGGTCCCCTTTTTTCCCTGTTTAAACAAAAAAGGGATTTTTAGACATGTATGTTGAACAGTACTTTTTCCCCTACAGAATAACTTATCTAGGCATCTTTGTTTTTCTCTCACTCATTCTCTTTAGTGGTTTTATAATATGATATTGTATGGATGTATGCTATATTGCTATCTGTAAAGTACCTCGTTGATGGGACACATGGATTTTTAATAGCATTTTATTATTTCAAACAGTGCTTCCCTTCACCATTACACAGTTTCCCTCATTTCATTTTATACGCAAAATCCAGGTAATGCGATGATGAAAACAATTGATAGTTCATCTTTTATTGATGTTTCTACCTTTGCTATTTCTTTTATTTAAAAATTTTTCAATCTTTGCTTTTGATAAATATAGAAACACAGAAAAAAATGTGTTAATGTGTATCCCTGTGTGTATACATGTACATATATATGTGTGTGTATGTATATAAATATGTTAAGAACATCTTTGTTCAGAAGTTTTTATGCACTTGTGGCCTTATTTCTGAATAGTAAATTACTTCTGAGAAGTCAAGTGGCTAGGCCAATGTGTGTGCGTCTTTAAAACTTTGAAAGATACTGCCAAATGTACCAGTGAATAAGTGCTTATTTTTGATCTTCATTTCCTAATACCAACTTTTAAGTATACTTGTTTGCCTTCCAATCTCCCCCTCCCTCCCCCTCCCCATATGTCAGTGTGTATTTTCTAAGAAAAAGGGCATTCTTTATACAACCAAAATACAATGATCAAAACCAGGAAATTTGACATTATTATGTTATTATCTAATCCACAGTAGTCACATTTTATCAATTATCACAACAATGTTCTTCATAGCTAATTTTTTACTAGTTGATATCTCTTAGTTCCCTATCAGTCTGGAACAGTTCCATAGCCTTTCTTTGTGTTTTTTGACCTTAACATTTTTGAAACTTACGGGCCAGTTATTTTGTAGAATGCCCCTCAGTTTGCGTTGTCTGAGGTTTCCTCATGATTAGACTCAGGAATACCTCTTTGGCAGTGATACCACAAAGGTGCTGTCCTTCCCAGTGCACAAGGTGCCAATTTGGCCCATGACTGGTGGTGGTAACTCTGAACACTCTCATGACTAGATTTCTCCCGTCAAGTTTTTCATTTTATAGTTAGTAAGCAATTTGTGGGGAGATAATTTGAAACTATCTTTTAAAAAAATCTCATTCCTCATCATCCTTTCAACCACTACTTTTTGCATCTGTTTTTGGAACTAGTTTCGTATTTCAGCCTGTCAGGTGTGGTGAGGGTAGTGTGTTTCCTCTCACTGGAAGAGGTCAGACCTACACTGGATAACCATTCAATAAGGCTGTTACAGAAGGAATTCAAGTATTTGTGGAGTGGTTGTTACTGAATTTTAAGTTCCCTTGCAACTCTGAGGTCCAGTGTTTCTGTGAACATCTTTCAGGCAGAGAAGCTTCTTACATTCTCCAAAAAGTTGATAGCTAATTCTTTGTTATTATTCTTATCTTTGATGTTGATACATATAAAAACAAATAATAAATGTATTTCAAAAGGTGAAAGGTTTATTAGAGAATTCTGTTCTAGGTACTTCTATTGACTTTGAACAGAGTGTGAATATTTCTGGGCACACTTAGGAAAAAAGAATGCTGATATGAGAAGGTTTCCTGGGCAAGTGTATGGGTAGTGATTTGTGAGTACAAAGGCAATGTGGGAAGTGGCAGTCAGGACTGAACAAAATAAAACCTTCTTTTACTGATTCCTTTAAAACAGTTAAAATACACTGTTTGTTATTTGGAGTGAGCTCAGGGCCCTGATGTTGCTGGTAATGGGTGTCTGAGTCTTAGGAGCCTGTTACAGGGGTATGTTGGAGTGAGAGAGAGCAGGTAGGAGGGACTCAGGTGAATATGCATGTTTGAAGGGGAAGCAGTGTTAGCATGGTACATTTTGGGTCAGGAGAAGCCTTGGTATAGCTGTAACTGTACTCCCATATCATTCACATTATTTTATAGAGCATAATTTCTAAGTTACCTCTCTGGCAGGTATAAATATCATTAGTGCACATTTGGGCTGCCACTGCTGGTAAGATACTCTTTGTGAGGCAGAAGTTTCCTGATTTTTTTGGAGGGTATGACCATTTATTTTCATGTCCAGGCCAGAAATGTAGAAGGGATCCTAGTTTCCTTCTCCTGCACTTTCTAAATCTAGTTGATTCTCTGTAATAATTACATCTTGAATTCGTTTCCGACCTCTCTTGTGACCCAATGCCTCACCCTTAGTTTGGGCCTTCATTGTTTCTTGCTGGATTCAGAAGTGGTCTTCTAACTGGTCTCCTTTCCTCTGGACTGACCTCTTGTTGCACCCTCCACAAAGCCACCTTAGGCTTCTCTGTTGCTACTGGAATAAAGCTCTCGATTTCATAGGAGGCCTTTATGATCTGGTCTCAGCCTTTCTTTTCTGCCTCCTATCTAGCCAGTCATTTAGTGTCATTTTTGTCTGTCTTGGAATTTCATGAATGCCCTGTGATCTGTCACAGTGCTGCTGTTGCCACAAATGCTGTTTCTTCATTCTTTACCTGAATAACTCCTGTTTATCTCATAAAGCTGTGACCTGGTGTCTCCTCTCCTCCAGCTGTGTCAGGTGCCCTTTTCTGTCTGCACAGTGCCCTTCTCTCTCATAGCCCTGGTTATACTTTAAGAATATTGTAATAGTTGATTTTCTTTTCTTTCTCCCTCCTACTTGCTGAGCACCTTAAAGGGTATCCTCTGTGCTTGGTATAGCATGTGGTACTAACTGCAGAAGAGATGTGCAGGTAGAAGCCACAGGGCCCAGCTCAACAAATGGGGAACTTCTGAGCAGTTAGGGCTTTTCAGAGTTAGGATGTGCGGCTTTAGGAGTGGTGACTTTCCTATTTCTGGAAGTGTGAAAACATATAGGCTAGGTACACTCGACAGTAGTTGCACAAATGGGATTTTTCAGATATTTTACTGGTAATAGAGTGAGGTTATAAGTTTGGAAAAATGAGTGGGTTGAATATAAACCTAAACTGATTTCACAGGTTCATCTGTAACAGGTATAAAATTTAGAGGAAAGTAACCATCTATGTTTTTTTAGTAAAAAACTAAGGAAATACGTCTGTGTTAATCTAGTTTCAGGCTTCAGCCACTATTGCGGTTCCCAATTCTAGGTAATAATCTCTGGTGATTTTAGCACATTTGATTACGTTTATTTATTTTAAAAATTAATCTTATGAGTAGATAATATATGCACGTAGTAAAAATTAAAAAAGCATAAAGGTTATACAGTGAAAAATAAGTCCCCTGCACCTTCTAGTACCATCCCTGAGCAATCCAGCCACTTATTTCCCCTTGCCTGAGTCAGCCACTGTTGCCTGATTCTTGTCTTTCCTTTAGAAGTAGTTTGTGTGTATATAAGCATCCATGCATATATGTATATATACATCTTTCAACAACTAACATACCACATACTTTTCTGCAGTTTGCAGAGCACTGAACAATATCCTGGTCAAGGATCTCTGTCACTTGATACAGAGTTGTACTTTTTCCCCCTTCAAATGGCTGTATTACTTACTATTATATGGTTGTACTTTGGTTATTGATCAGTTCCTGTGAGGAAATTAAGACCCAGATTTGGAAAGGGACTTGCTTAAAGTAGGAGAAGTAGGGTTAGAGGAAGCAGAAGGTAGAGATGACCTGAAATGGGAAAGTCACACGTGAGGGCAGGGGAGGCTTGATGAAGGGTTTGTCACCTGATCATTTAACCCTGAGGTGTAATCATGAACTTTCAGAAGGAAGGCCATGACTCTAATACTTTATCAGAAACCGTCGGTTCTTGCTTTTTAAGGTTTTGCCAGAAGATGAAATATTTGCTTCCAGAGATCTGCAGGCTCCCTGGTATATGTCAGTTCAACATCGTAGATATTTTAACATTAGTTTCACATATCACAGCTTCTGGTAATAGTGTTTCTCAGTGTTTACACTGTTTTGTCTTGCCGCACAGATTGTGGTCTCTTCAGAGGCTTGAAGCTGTCTTACTCTTAGCACATAGGTCACACATGCCTTAGTGAGTGCTCAGGAAAGACCATTGTGTTAATTGCATTTTGAGTTGGGAGTAGAACTCTGGTATTGCTTCTTTTTCACAAGACTACACGCTTAAAAGCAGGCTACTGAGAGGCTTTAACAGATAATTAGTTTCTTCTGTATTCCAGAACATTCCCCGATATCCAGGAAAAACATGTAACTGTGTCTGTTAAGTGTCAGTAGCTTTTTTTTTTTTTTTTTTTGAGACAGAGTCTCGCTCTGTCACCCAGGCTGGAGTGCAGTGGCGCTCTCTCTGCTCACTGCAACCTCCACCTCCTGGGTTCACGCCATTCTCCTGCCTCAGCCTCCTGAATAGCTGGGTCAACAGGCGCCCGCTACCATGCCCAGCTAAGTTTTTTGTATTTTTAGTAGAGATGGGGTTTCACTGTGTTAGCCAGGATGGTCTCGATTTCCTGACCTCGTGATCCACCTGCCTTAGCCTCCCAAAGTGCTGGCATTACAGGCATGAGCCACCACGCCTGGCCGTCAGTAGCTGTTCTAGATATCTGAAAAGCAAACATTTGCCAGAATGTAGCAGCGTATTCCCACTACCCACCCTTACCCCATGGCTGTTCTCTGCTTTCAGGAATTCGTCATCATTTTCTAAGAGTTGCAGGGAACTTGTCCAGAGTTCCAGCAGGCACTGCTGGAGGCCAGCGGCTGTGTCCTTTGCAGAGTGAGGTTTCTATGAGAAAGGCATTACTTCTAGTAAGTTCAGAGAAATTAAAAGGCTATTTGGCTGTAGACAAGTGTATTCACTTTAAATCTGTACTCTCTGTGTTCCAGAAGGAAATGGCTTTACTTACCAACTTCCTATTTGTAATTGCCATTTGTTTCCAAGTAAGGGAACATAAGCAAAAATGTTTATTTTTCAGTTTATTCAAATGTTTATATTTTTGGTAATTTCTGTTTCTTTTTTTTTTTCTTTCCTTTTTTTTTTTTTGAGACTGAGTCTCACTCTGTCACCCATGCTGGCGTGCAGTGGTGTGATCTTGGCTCACTATATCCTCCGCCTCCCGGGTTCAAGTGATTCTCCTGCCTCAGCCTCCGAGTAGCTGAGTAGCATGTGCCCACCACCATGCCCGCCTAATTTTTGTATTTTTAGTAGAGACGGGATTTACCATGTTGGCCAGGCTGGTCTTGAACTCCTGGCCTCAAGTGATCCACCTACATTGACCTCCCAGAATGCTGGGATTACAGGTGTGAGCCACCACGCCTGGCCTGTAGTTTCTTTTCTGAAGTATTTTGGCTCACTCTACATTCTGATAAACCACTGCTGTTCAAATTTCTTTGTCCCAGTAGACTGTACATTTAACTTTTGAGCAGATCTGTTTCTTTAAAGGATGATTGGCAAGTGAGAGTCCTTACAGATTGATACATGCCAAACTAGAAAAAATTGGACTTCAATAATTGGCAATTTATTCTCTAATCCCAGAAACTGCAGTTTTAAAATTTATATCCTAAAGACTGCAGAGGGAAAAGAGGACTACCTTGTGAATGCCTCCCATTTTTAGACAGTTCCTCAAAAAAGGAGCCAGCAAGCAAGCTTCCACAGTTTCATGCTTCATGTGCCTCTAAGCTGCTGATAGGACCAAAGGGGCTGCCTTCTCAAATCTCCTCCTCAGCCCTTTGCACCTCTCCCTGTGCCCTCACTGGCCAGCTACACTCACAGCCTCATTTCCTTCCCTTCTCTCCTCCTTTTCACCTTGACACACTGAGATGCTCAGGTGCCAGTCTTAGCCGCTTTTTTAACTGCATTTAGGGCCCTGGACCCCTTTGCCAGACCCTCTCTGCTTACTTTGGGGTTCTGGTCTCTGCTCTGCTGCTTCTCTCCTTGTGATAACTGAGACCTAGAATAAAGGAGACAGCAAGTTTCTGGGGAAATAGTAAGTGTGGCTTTGAATTTGTTAAGTTGGAAGGCTGTAGGATAATTCGGTAGATTTGCCTAGTAGGTAATTGGACACTTGAGAGGGATTGAAGGTAAAAGAGAGTGAGAGAAATTGACGATTAAGATATCCCATCAGTGGTGAAATGGGCTAGAACCTAGTGTACTAGGAGAGAAGGATTTACATTTGGAGAGGAAAATGAACCTTTCCTTGGGACTAGAATGAAAAGAATAGATGCCCTAATAGATCTGCCAGGGTGTTGAAAAGAAAGGCAGAAATGGGGTTCCTCTGTGCTAGTGGAAAGGGACAAGAACATTGAGTGTGAGGAGGTGGGGAAGGCCTGTAAGGTTGGAATAAGACTAGGGAATAGAGGGTCAGTGAGGAAGGGATTGCTGAGTGGAACTAAGGGCCTCCCCTGAGACTGGAGGTCATTGTTGTGTAAGAGCTCCTTCTCTGTAGGATGGATTTCCTTCAGCAGTGCTGAGCGGCAGGAGTAGAGTAAGGGGTGGTCATGATGCTAGAGCTGCCCTTTGAGGGTTTGGAAGGAGTGAACCAGCTGAAGGTGCCAATATGACCGTCAGTAATGTTGCCTTCTTTAGGGCTTGGGCTGTGGAGAACATGAAACTAGGTGTTCATGGCTATACTGGAGAGAAGGGAAGTGGCTTTAACTGGCTGCTGCATCCTGCTACGAACACAGCCCCTGGCTTATGAATGTGCCTCATAAATGTTGGCTGACTTGGAGTGATGGAATCAGAGAACTGGTTTTGTAGGAATCAGAGGTGGTGATGGGATCTTTGATAGAATGGCATTTTTGCATTTGTTTTGGTTATGAAGTAATTCTTTAGTGTGTCAGGATATTGAATACTGAATATTGAAGCCAGGGAGAACATGGCAGGAGACCAAGGCCTCTGCAAGTCCTGTGTGGGTCATTGGTGTTGATGGCATGAAAAGTAGCCATTATGAGTAGAAGCTGTGAGCTTTGGCCGGGCGCAGTGGCTCACACCTGTAATCTCACCAGTGTGGGAGGCCAAGACAGGTGGATCACTTGGGGCCAGGAGTTCGAGACCATCCTGGCCAACATGGCGAAATCTCGTCTCTACTAAAAATAGAAAAGTTAGCTGGGCATAGTGATGTGTGCCTGTAGTCCCACCAGCTACTCGGGAGGCTGAGGCAGGAGAATCGCTTGAACCCAGGAGGTGGAGGTTGCAGCGAGCCGGTATCACGCCACTGCACTCCAGCCTGGGTGACAGAGTGAGAATCGGTCTCAAAAAAAGAAGTTATGAGCTTCAAAGTAGAGGGGATTTGCATGAGTGCATGAGGAAGGGAGGTCTGGGAAGGACCTAGTGATCCTAAAGAGTGCTGACCCTACTGTCTAGGCCCTGAGGGTCAGGTGTTGTAGGAACTGAATGATAGGCAGGGGAACAGATGACTTCTGAGGAAAGCCAGGTTGTGGGAGAAGGTGGTAAGACATTTGTGAAGAGGTAGAGAGTGTAGGAGGCTGTTCTGAATAGGGAGGTTCTCAGAATGGGGAAAAAACAGAAGGCCTGCAACAATGTTCTTGACAGACCCAGGAGGGTTTGTGTCAGAATCCCTGGGGCCAGCAGTGGGCTGATGATTATGGAGAAGTGCAGCATGGCAATAAGGTGGCTGTTCTGGAATGACTGCTGATGCCGCTGATGTCAGAGGAGACTTGTGCCAGGCTAACAGTTAGGTGTATTGCATTAATGATCTTATTTGATCTTCATAACATGTATTACCCTCATTTTACAAAATATGGAAACTCAGAGAAGTTACTAATTTACCTAAGAGTCACATGGTCTCATGGTTCCAAACCCAGTTGCTGGCGGTGCTGATTTCTTTTGTGCACCTACCCTTCATGTATGGTCCTGTTCAGAGATAGCATCGGTGTAGGGATGTATAATGCATTCTTTGATGTTGCTGGAAAGCTTGCTCATTCCCTGCCCAAACTTGCTTGGCTGTGGCTCGCTAGCACCCCCTGGTGGCAGCAATGGTATTGTGATATGCTAAGGTGAGTGTGAACACTTCCTAGCCAAGGTACCTCGAAGTCACTGATGTGCTGCAGCAAGAACATTTCCTTTGTTGGGAATGTGGCACTTATCAAACACAGCCTTTGACAGTTGTTTATGTACCTATCTTAACTGCAAAGGAAGAGTTTAATGTTTGCATACCCCTACAGTGTTTAGCTAAGAGACTTTAAATAGAGTGTGAAAGGAGAAACCCCAAGGGGAATCAAATTCTGGACTGAGCCCGTCTTATTCATGGGTAACAACGCCTTCCACCTTAGCCCAAGCATAAGGGCCATCCCTTCCCTTATATCTGGGATGATACTCTTTCCCTCTTTTCTTTCATCTTTATTATGTACCATTTCATTAGCTTTTTTCACTAGCATATATACATATTTGAATATCTCATCTAAAAACAAAGAAAGAAAAGCTTTGGAACACCCCCCACTTCACCATCTGTCTCCCATTCTTCTATTTAAGTTTCTTGAATAATGGTTTATCAAACGTCTTTCTTCTCACTCTTTTCCCAACCTGCTGCCTCATGGCTCTGCAAATCTCAGTCTGCCACCAATGATACCTTTTATGACCACTGAATGAGAGAGGGATACCATAGTTATCAAGAACCTGTGGGCAGGGCAGAGAGTGATGTGAACTGTAGGGCTTCATTGAAGGTCTTGATGCTGGCAGCCATTCTGAATTTCAGTTATTGCTTTGCAGTTTGAGCTGCTTCTTTTGTGAACTCTCCATAGCAACAGAGCCATAATTATTGATGCTGATTGGTTCTGTTAAGCCACATTGGGTAGGCCAAGTATTGATAGATAATATTGGTGTTTTAGAGACATCTCATGGGTTGCCTGTCTTCCCTTCTGGATTCTGAATCACTTGAGAAGTAGATCCAGAGGACAAATGGGGATCTAAACATGAACTTTCTTTTTGGTGAGAGCAAGACTAGAGGATGTGACTTAGATATTCTATGAGAAATCTACCTTGGAATCTGCTTGTTGTGTGAGTGGGTCTGCAGAGCAGACCTTCTTCCACCAGCCACAAGGAGGCCCTCCGAGCTTGGCTTTCATTTATCAACCAGAGAAGGCATTGGTAGCTATTTATGGTCTGTCAGTTACATATCTCACCGCTTTGGTTCTTCATATCTGGCTGTCCATGGCCTCTGTCAGTGCTGCATAGTCCTCAGCAGGATTTCTGACACTAGATGGCAGGTTTTATGGAAGAGTGGTGGTCCTGTTCTGGACTTAAAATGGAGGGTGGCTTACTAGGTTGAATTTTTATCCAATTGAAAATTCTTAGGACTGTTTCTGACAATTTGGATTTTTTTATAGCTAGATTATTTGTACATATGAAAGTCTCATCCATTGATTAATGAGCTAATTAATGAAGTCAAGCTGATAGTATCCTTCTTGTTATCACACGTCCATTTTGTTTATTTTTGTCTATTTTACAGGTTGAATATAAGCTGGGATTCCAAGTGGACAATGTTTTGGCAATGGACATGCCCCAGGTCAACATTTCTGTTCAGGGGGAAGTTCCACGCACTTTATCAGGTAAGAAAGATTCTTTAAAGACAGAGTTAACATACTTTTTCAACTGCATCCCCTATGGCCCCAAAACAGAAGTTTACTGATGTGTAGTGTGTATTACTTGATAGGCATAAGATGTATGAGTACTGTGAAAAGTAATTTTTGTAAATATTTGCACTGTGTTCTTAAACCATTCTCTCTTTTCTGTCCTTCTGGAACTCTCTGTGCTCCGCCCTCCCTGTCTCCTTTTCTGCATTGCTGGTACTTAACCTCCACATGAGTCCCTGTGCCTGATCTTGTTTCGCTTTGATTAGGCACCGCATTTCACCCTGTGGCCCAGATGATCTTTGCACGGTCATATTTGACCCTGTGACGTGAAGCCCATCAGTGCCCTCCACTCCCATCAACTGAACATTCCAGACTCACCACCTTGTGTCCTGGATCCTTTACCATCTGCCGCTGCCTGCCTGTCTAGCCTTGTTGCTGCATTTGCCCCGGAGTTCTAGCAGTTCCAGACTACATGCAGTTCTGATCTTCAGGCCTTTCCATGTGCTGGTCTCAGTATTTGGGATCATCTTTTCCTCTTTCTGCTTGTGAACTCCTTTCTATTCATCCTGCTCATTCTGCAAGACTCAGGATCTGCACTTTTTCCTGCCACCTTCTCTTCTTTCATTTGTTAACTTCTATTCTTCCTACCCCTTAGAACCTTATATTTAACTGTTTTTGCACTGATTACATTATCTAGCAATTCCCTTGATGCTTAGCATAGAGTATGGTGCAGGATAGGCACTCAGTACAGAGTAAATGAATAAGTGTCTTATTTACACCAATTTAACTGCTTTTGAGCTAACTTCTTAGGCTGTTGAAGTTGTGGTATTTGTAAGAAATGGAAATTTTTAAAAATTGAAAGTATCAGCCACAGTAGTGTTGTGAAACTTTTTCTGGCAGTCATATTCATGTTATCAGTGACATACATTAAGCTTAAAGAAAGCACAGGAAGGCTGCTTAAATTTTTATGGGCAGTAAAGGCATTTAGAAATGCCCATATCTTTAATGCACTCATACAGATGGTAGAATGATATGTTTTAAATTTGTAGGAAAAGAATCTTAAAGATTGGGGAAAAAAATTATATGCACTGAAGTCTGTTATCCCATTGTTACAATTATGGATTAAAATCAATTTCTGTTGAGAAAGGTGATAACTGACAATTTATCAGATTCATTTACAGGTTTATGTTTAATCTTGTTATTAAGAGCAGATATACTTGCATTTTGGTAATGAGTTGTCTTTCCATTTGATCATGTAATTTCTGTTGTTACTATTGCTGATGTGTCTGTTAAGGTTTGCCTTATGATCCTTCAGCTTTAGTGTACTGGAATAGCAGGACTTATTAGACAGTGGTATATTAAAAACAATGAGCAAAAGTTGAAAACAGTTATCTCTTCATTGATGTCTTGGTTTGTTCTTTAATACTAACTTTTATATCCATAATGAATTAAATGCTTAATGTCTAGAGGTGTGGTAGTCTGAAGATCTCTAAAAACTTTTGTTTAGTTACTTTATTTAAATGTATTACTTTTAGTTTTCTTGCAGCAAAAATAAGTAATTCTAAAATGTTTAAAAGAATCATTTTGGGGCATTAATGTTGATTTTTAGAAAATGTAAAATATTTTTCTTATCTTTTTTAAACAGTGTTTCGGGTAGAGCTTTCCTGTACTGGCAAAGTAGATTCTGAAGTTATGATACTAATGCAGCTCAACTTGACAGTAAATTCTTCAAAAAATTTTACCGTCTTAAATTTTAAACGAAGGAAAATGTGCTACAAAAGTAAGGAATTTATTTACCAAAATATGTTTTACGTGTTGTGAGAAGGTGAAAAATAGAGTTTGTTGTTTTTTCACAGATTTAAGTATGACCAACTCGTGATTATAGTTGCAAGTGAGAAAAGAGCACTGGCAGGTGAAGTTTTGTGATAACCCCAGATAGTTGGTAGCCAAGAATCTCACTCAGGCCTCATTCAGTCCATGCTGTCTCAAATCTTTTGTCAGAATTGCTAAGATGTTTTCCATTAGGAATAGTGCTAAAATGGTTGAAGAGGTAAAGAAATAAGAAAAATCTATTGGGACTTCTGAGTAACTATGTTAACTGTGTTTCCCTTATCGAGTTACTTTTATGCAGAAGCATTGCTCTCGGGTGAGATAGACCTGGGTTGGAATGACAGCTCTGCTCTTTTCAGGATATTGATACAAGTTACTTAACCTCTCTGAGGCTCAGTTTTTTCATCTGTAAAATGGGCATAATACCTGTTTCACGGGTTTGTTGTTTTTTACGATTCATTAAATCTAGCCTAAAACTTAGAATACCTGTGGGTACTTACCAAAGTTAGTTCTTTTTGGTTTTGAATTATCTGTTACTGAAGAAATTGAGTGGATATGAAAGAGTTCCAGCATGCTAGGTCATAAATCAAAAGAATTTTAGAGTTCTCCTTACAAGTTTAGTCCAACCCACTCACTGTAAGTTCCACAAAGCTACAGTGACCCAAATTTACAAGGTCACGTAGGTAGAATTGGTTAGTATCTAAGATGGGGGGGAAACATCCTTAAAAAAAAACCTCCCAAACCCTGAGTGCTTACTGTGTTCTAAGTGCTTGACAGGTATTACACCTGTTTAATCCCTACAGCAACCCTAGGCAATGGGTTCTCTCATTGTCTTCATTTTCCGAAAAGGAAGCTGAGCTTCAGAGAATCTAGCTTGCCAAGATCAGATAGCTAAGTGGTGCAGCTAGGATGCAGACCTGTTCTCTCAGCCTCTTTGTTAAACTGTCTTTTAATAAATTTCTCAGTTGAAATCAGTGCTGAGTGTTATGAAAACACCTAAGGCCAACAAGTGAGTTGTAATGGCTAATGTCTGGGTACATGCCAATAAAAAAGCTGCACTACATTTGAATAGACATTTTAAGAAAGAAAAGTTAGCATCTTTCAGCTTTAGTGTTTTGGTACAATTTTCAATTCTACTATATTCAGTTATGTACCAACTTCCATGTAATGTTAAAGACAAAGGAGATTTCAGAGACTCTACTCCAATGTAGTCATTATATATTTGATATAAGGAGATTGGACCCTAGGCCACCTAGGCTACCACAGCTAGCCAGTGAGGAGTGTAAAACATTCAATTCCTTATCCTCAGAGAGATGGGCATGACTGTACCATGGTGCTTCATCTGTTACTCTTAAATAAGGCAGAATGATAACCAGACATGGTGTGTCCTCTGGATCCCACCAGTGCTAATATCTGCTAAGGTTAATGATCAGCTGATACTCAAAATGGTCACATACTTTCTCCATTTTCTTTAATATGTGTGTGAAATTAACATTAAAATTCTGTGTTGGAGTAATTTTCTATTCTGTTTTAGACTTAAGTTTTTCTCTGGCCCTCTGTATTTGTTGGTCATGGTTTTGGCCACCCTAGTCACCCAGTTCAGGCTCATGACTCTTACTTTATTATGTAATCCTAATGTATTTACTTATCTGGTTTTCCAGCCTACTATATTTCAAAAACTGTCTGCAACAGAAAACATATCTGTACTATATGGAATGTTAGTAGGTGTTACTAGCAAGAAAAGTTTCCTTTATCATATGAGGATGGGAATTATGGGTTAGACAAGTTTTGTGACCCATAACTCCTTTTAGTCTTTACATTCTAATGTTCACTGTGAAGCTCCAAAGAGACACCTATAGTATGTGGCTTTTCCCGAACTTCTTGATCATAGGAACATTTTCATTGAGCATCTAGAAGTAACACCCTTTGGCTAACAGTGGTATAGATTATTGATTGGTGACTGTAGTGGTGATTATCAGAATAGTAATGTAGCTTTCATTATCTTGCAACAAATACCTGTTGTTGAGTTCCAGCAATATTCTGATAATTATAGTAATTAAAGATTTTCATGGAAAAGAGAATTTCTAAAGCATCATTTATCTCCTTTTAAATTCAGAACTTGAAGAAGTAAAAACTTCAGCCTTGGACAAAAACACTAGCAGAACTATTTGTAAGTGTTACTGTATTATCTTTATCCATTATTAGAAATGAAAAATGGTTGTCTGCATATAAACATGATTGCATGAAGCTTGGAGGCCTCATGGTTTCCAGTTTGTCAGATGATAATGACACCATGCTGTTACTTTGCTGGTGCTTTGTAGACTGGTGGATAGGTCATGAAACTGTTAGAATATTGAATATTTTGAGAACTAAAATTTATACGTATTTTGTAACGAGTAAGCTAAAAAGTTTTATAAGCAAGAATATCATATATTTTTGAGTAGTCATAATTAAAGTATGACCATGAAATATGTGTAAGATCTTTATTAGCAGAGGGTTAGAAAATCTGACTTGCAGTGTGGACCTAATCTTAAGCTAATTTCATCCAGGTGAAGGTGTAAGCTTAAAGATATTATGTTACTTAAACCTACAGAGCAGATATGCAAAGTAGATATTTATTTTTTGGTATTGGTTGTGTTTAGATATTATTACAAACTTCTTTTTTTTTCTGACATGAAGACATTGTTGGGTCTTACTCTTCTTGTGGTAGTGTTAATAGCAGTATCTTAAAAGGATACTAGATTCTCTTCATGCAAGTAGACTTTAAAAAATTGGTTTTGAAAACTTCAAGTATATAAAAGTTCAGAGTACGCTTTGGTGAACTCCCGTGCGCCCATCCCCCAGCCTCAGTAATGATCAACAGTTTGCCATTGTTCTTCCATTGATTCCCTCCTTTTGTGGTTGGTTAGGGGTGGAGGAGAGTATTTTCAGGCACATCCCAGGCATCAGATTATTTCACCCATAAATATTTCAGGGTGGATCTCTTTTAAAAGGGCCTTTTAAAAAAACCCCACAATCACCTAATACCTATTCATTTTGATTTATCACATATAACAAAATTAACAGCAGTTGCTTAGTATCTCCAATAGATAGTCCATGTTCAAATTAACCCGATTGTCTTTAAAATGTCTTTTTTTTCCGCCTGAATCAAGATCCAAATGAAGCCTACACAACTGTTGGGGTGATATATGTTTTGTATTAATCAGAAACCACCAACCCTTTTATTAATATTATTTATTTATTGAAGAAATTATGTCATTTGTCCCATAGAATTTCCCACATTCTGCATCTTCCTGAAATCATTGAACATGTTTGTTTGTTTGTTTTTTTCTGTAAACTGGCAGGTAGATTTCGTACTTGATTAGATTTAGAACCAACTCTTTTGGTAAGAATAGTCCATAGATAGTACTCTGTGCTGCCTATTTTGTCTGTTCATCACCTTGGGAGGCACAGAGTATCTGGATGTCCCAAGGGGGAATTTTTTTGCCTGTAAAATAATGTGACATATTGTCTACTTGCTGGAATATTTCTGAAAAGAAAGAAAAAAACATTTTAAAAAAGTCACTGTTGCCAAAGTTTACTTTTAAAATTCTGGTGACTTTGCCCATTTCTTTTATGGTAGTAGGATATTACTTCTCACAAAGAGCAGTATTGCATATTCTTGGCCTCTGTCTGTGTCTTCCTTGCTCCCTCTCATCTTCCCACCCTTTCTATTTATTCATCCACCCAGTACCTATGGAGAGTCTGTGGTGTGTTAGGTGGTATGACTGAAGCAGAGGACTAAACTGTGAGCAAATAGATCCTGTCCTCGGGGGTTTATAATGTAGTGGGAGAAATAAGACAAGGCAATATAGGCAGTGATAACAACATAGCATGGCAAGCTATGATAAGGCAAGCACAGGGGATTTGGGAACCCAAGGATAGCTTCCTGAGAACAGTGACGGCTCTCCTGAGAGCTGAAGGGTGACCAGGTGGTGGCAGATGAAGGGTGAATGAGGGAATGGGAAAAATGCATAGGAAAGCCTGGAATTTGGAGGTAATTGAGCAGGGCGCATCTAGAGGGATCTGCCCAGCATAGCCGTATCCTCGGCTCTGCTCTGGAAAGTGCTTGGGACAGCACTGCTAACATATGCCTCCAGAATTCAGAATTTTTTTCTGCCCCTCCCAAGATTGAATGGCTTTCCCATGGCATAAGGTAATTCTTGATGAAAGTCATGTCTTCATTCAGGCTATAGCCAAGTCTAGCTGCCCTAGAAGTCATTTGGTCTCTACGTTAATCTGTTCTGATTTATTGTTTGTTGATTGACAGTTTAAATTTTAGAAAAGCTTTGTTTCTTCTTATTTCCATGTGTTTTTGAAAGCTGTAAGTTTTATCTTTTATCCTGACCTATCCCCAGAACTCCCAACTTGTATATCTGTCAGTTTAACATCTATGCATGGAGATATGAGGTACCTAGTTAGTAGACTAGGTACTCCAAATTTAACTTGGACAAAACTCTTGATTTTCACATCCCCAACCTGCTTATTTTTATCTTTGTAAAGTTACCCTTATCCAAATTATCACTTAAGCCAAAACTTTTCATTCTTCTTTTTCTTTCTACTTTGGTACAATCCATTAGTAAGGTCTGTTGACTGTGTCCCCAAATCCATTTACTTCTCATCTTCACTGTGACACTCTTGTCCAAGCCAGTGCTGTCTCTCTGAATTACTCTGGTAACCTTCTAACTTGTTCCCTGCTTCTGCTCTTGCTCCCCTACACGGCATTCTTCACACATCATGCAGTCATTTTTTGTTAAGTGACCGTGTGAAATTGCTTTGCTTGAAACCTTGCAATGATCCCCCATCTCACTTAGGATAAACACCAAATGCCTCAAGTTTTGTGCAGTAGGGTTATGATGTGAGTACTCGTGATCAAATCTTTCATGAATCTCCAGTCACCCCAGTTCTGCTTGTTTGTATCTTCCACTCTGCCTGCTTATGTCATCTGTATCTTTCTGTGTGTTTTTTCTCAGTTTGCTTCTGTGTGTGTGTATGTGTGTGTGTGTGGCTGTGGCTGTGTCATTGGGTTATTTTCCCTGTTGCTGAGGCTTTCTTTTTGTTTGTCTCTCTTATTTATTTGTTAATTATTTTTTAGATGGAGTCTTGCTTTGTTGCCCAGGCTGGAGTGCAATGGTGTGATTTTGGCTCACTGCAACCTCTGCCTCCCGGGTTCAAGTGATTCTCCTGCCTCAGCCTCTCGAGTAGCTGGGACTACAGGTGCGCACCACCACACATGGCTACTTTTTGTATTTTTTTTCAGTAGAGATGGGGTTTCACTATGTTGGTCAGGCTAGTCTCAAACTCCTGACCTCAAGGGATCACCCGCCTTGGCCTCCCAAAGCGCTGGAATTACAGGTGTGAGCCACGGCACCCAGCTTGCCTCTCTTTTTAAAATAATATAAAGCTTTTTAATGATTGCCATTCTAACTGGTCTGAGATGGTATCTCATTGTGGTTTTGATTTGCATTTCTCTGATAGCCAGTGATGATGAGCATTTTTTCATGTGTCTTTTGGCTGCATAAATGTCTTCTTTTGAGAAGTGTCTGTTCATATCCTTTGCCCACTTTTTGATAGGGTTGTTTTTTTCTTGTAAGTTTGTTTGAGTTCATTGTAGATTCTGGATATTAGCCCTTTGTCAGATGAGTAGGTTGTGAAAATTTTCTCCCATTATGTAGGTTGCCTGTTCACTAAAAAGTCAGGAAACAACAGGTGCTGGAGAGGATGTGGAGAAATAGGAGCACTTCTACACTGTTGGTGGGACTGTAAACTAGTTCAACCATTGTGGAAGTCAGTGTGGCGATTCCTCAGGGATCTAGAACTAGAAATACCATTTGACCCAGCCATCCCATTACTGGGTATATACCCAAAGGACTATAAATCATGCTGCTATAAAGACACATGCACACGTATGTTTATTGTGGCACTATTCACAATAGCAAAGACTTGGAACCAACCCAAATGTCCAACAATGATAGACTGGATTAAGAAAATGTGGCATATATACACCATGGAATACTATGCAGCCATAAAAAATGATGAGTTCATGTCCTTTGTAGGGACATGGATGAAACTGGAAATCATCATTCTCAGTAAACTATCACAAGGACAAAAAACCAAACACCACATGTTCTCACTCATAGATGGGAATTGAACAATGAGAACACATGGACACAGGAAGGGGAACATCACACTCTGGGGACTGTTGTGGGGTGGGGGGAGGGGGGAGGGATAACATTAGGAGATATACCTAATGCTAAATGATGAGTTAATGGGTGCAGCACACCAGCATGGCACATGTATACATATGTAACTAACCTGCACATTGTGTACATGTACCCTAAAACTTAAAGTATAATAATAAAAGAATAATAATAATAATAATATAAAGCTGAGCATCATTTTATTTAATGAATAGAGCCTTTAAAAACAGAAAAACAAAACAATTTCTGTTCCTCTCAAAAAAGAATAAATGTTTGTTTTTATAAACTTGTGGACCCTTCTGTCACTCAGTCTTCTGTGAGTCAGTGGTCCCTGGCAACAAAATGATGTCTGATTCCTCTAACCCAAACATCGTTGTTGAAGAAATATGAAGAATATATAGATCTGCACTGTCTAGTATGGTAACTGCTAGCCACATGTGGCTTTTTAACTTTAAATTAATTACAGTGAAGTAAAATGAAAACATCACTTCCTCAGTTTTACTAACTACATTTCAGTAGCTTTAGTTGTACTTATATTTGAATGCTTAATAGCCACAGGTGACCAGTGGCTACTGTATTGGACAGTACTCTAGAGAACATTTTCGTCACTGCAGAAAGTTCTGTTGGACAGCACTGCTGCAGTATATTTTATGCACTGGTATGTTTTATGTATACCACTTGTGAGTGACTATTATACTCATTAGCCAAAAATTCTATTTAAAATCTTTTTTTCTTTCTTTTTTTTTTTAATCTTTGTAAAGGTACCCTTATCCAAGTTATCGCTTAAGCCAAAGCTTTTCATTCTTCTTTTTCTTTCTGCTTTGGTACAATCCATTAGTAAGGTCTGTTGACTTTTGTATTAATCAGAAACCACCAACCCTTTTATTAAAATTATTTATTTATTGAAGAAATTATATCATTTGTCCCATAGAATTTCCCACATTCTGCATCTTCCTGAAATCATTGAACATTTTTTTTTTTTTCTAAACTGGCAGGTAGATTTCGTACTTGATTAGATTTAGAACCAACTCTTTTGGTAAGAATAGTCCATAGATGGTCTGTCGCCCACGCTGGAGTACAGTGGAGCGATCTTGACTCACTGCAACCTCTGCCTCCCAGGTGCAAGCGATTCTCATGCCTCAGCCTCCCAAGTAGCTGGGACTATAGGTGCCTGCCACCATGCCCGGCTAATTTTTGTATTTTTAGTAGAGGCGGGGTTTCACCATATTGGCCAGGGTGGTCTCAAACTCCTGACCTCAAGGTGATCCACCTGCCTTGGCCTCCCGAAGTGCTGGGATTACAGGCGTGAGCCATAACACCTGGCCTAAAATATTTTTTTAAAACTACAACAAAAACATCAAAAAAATTATGTGAACTTCCACCAATATGCTACTGGTAACTGATCTTACCAAAGAATGGGCACATGGAAAGAACAGAATAGTTATTTGTGTATATTGGGTCACAAAGCAGTCATATTTGTTTAAAAAGCTAAATGTGCTTTTTGTTTTTATTTCAGATGATCCTGTACATGCAGCTCCAACCACTTCTACGCGTGTGTTTTATATTAGTGTAGGGGTTTGTTGTGCAGTAATATTTCTTGTAGCAATAATATTAGCTGTTTTGCACCTTCATAGTATGAAAAGGATTGAACTGGATGACAGGTATTGTACATATTTTGGGAAAGAAAAAAATGAAAGCAGTTATTTGTATATATGTGGGAGCCCATACACATCGGTGCGCAGTGGTGCAGGGGAAGGAGGGAGGATGACTAAGCCCCAGCCAAAGGAAAAATAAGATGACCTAATCACTGTCTCTGGTTTCTCTGATTTTATTTTTATTTTTTAAAAATTAAGAAGTCAGAAATTGGTTTTTTGTTGTTGGGGAAGAAGTGGAGAACAAGTATGTTTTTTCTATTCCCTTTGACATGACTCTACCTCAGACCATTGCCTTTTCAAAATAGCCCTGTTTCTTCCTTCTAGCACTTGCCTTCATCATTCTCCCTTCCTCTCTTCCTCCCTCCATCCATCAAGTAAACATGTATTGAGCACCTGCTCTGATTTAAACCATTGGTTCTCAACCTGGTTACACATTAGAGTCAAGGAGAAGCTTTTAAAACATACTAGTATTTGGGTCCACCTTCCAGAGATTTCGATGCAGTTGGTTTGTGGTAGTATTTGGGGATCAGTATTTTTCATAAAGCTTCCTGGATGATTCTAATGTACAGCCAGTTTGAGATATACTGGGTTATATACTATGCTAAGTGCTGGGAACAGAAAGAAATAATGATATACTTCATAGTTTCAAGATTTTAATCTTTTACATTAACCTGTAATTATAAAAGTATGTAATTTGATGACTGTGATATGTATAGTAAAATGTGTGAATACAAAAGGTGCTTGTCCAGCCTCAGTGAGTCAGAGATGACAAGGAGGACATTATAGTCAAGTTAGGGTGAGAGGTACAGATGGAATGATAGGTTTATTTTCATAACAAACACTTCTTACTTCCCTCCTCTGTGATTCCCAGTTGCTGACTGAAGATATGCCCCAGCTTTGTGACGTCTTTGAAAGCCCTCCTTTATGTGGAGATGTATCATCCATACTCTTTGAACCTTTTCTCCTCTTATTGCTGTATCCTTACTTGCGCTCCAGTCAAATGATTACTTATTCCTCACTTTTGTCCCACACTTTCCCCTTCAGGACTTCTGTTCATGCTTTCTTCTTCCCCCAGGCCTCCATGCATTTTCCACCAGTCCAAACTTGGTCTGTTCTTCAAATTCCAGCTCCATTGCTGTCTCTTTCATGAAGTCTTTTCTAAGCCTCCCAAACACCCCTTTCTCTTTGTCTCTGTCTCTGTCTCTCATGTAGCAGTTATTGCACTTGTTATTCTATAATTTTTTGTGTAATTGTCTTACCTTTAGAATGTAAGCTTTTTCCAGTTAGGGAGCAGTGTGTCTTACTCATTGTTGAGTCACCAGTCCTAATTAGTCTTAACATGCAGCTGGGAAGCATATTTGTGGCATAAGAATATGAAGGGGAAGGGAGCTGGTTGGATTCAGTACCTGCCCCCTTAGTACTCTGTCCCCACTGTTTTATTTTCTATTTCTGTGTGGAGAAAGAAGAGAAAAGGGATACGAATGAAAAGGAAGTACATATATGATTTGTTTCAGAATATGTTTTGTGTACATGGTGGTGGTGAAGTTAGGTTCAAGATTTTACAGGGGAAGAAATGGCATTGGAAGCAATTGAGGGAACATTTTGATAGGACTTTGAGAGAGGATACAGGTAGAGAGGTGACTGAAGAGCATGACATTTGGAAGTCAGTCTTAATACACCCAGAGAGTTGCATTTTCCTTGAATGCTTGCATGTGTGCTGGGGCTGTGAGCCCACATAGGCCAGAATTTTGCAATAACTTTCAGATTCCATGGGGCGTCTACCTCTGCCTGCTGAAATAATTAGTTACCATCCATGAATTGGTGTTCCAGTTCTCTGTAGTTTTCGGGCAAAAGTTTCCAGACATTACCTGAGTAAAACCAGCTTATATTATCACATGTTTTCAGAGCATAGTCTAGTGGTCTAGAGCCAGACCATCTCTGTTTGAAGCCTGGCTATTGTGTTTACTAGTTTTATAGGCTACATGGAGTAAGTTATATAGCCTAGTGTGTCTCAGTTCTCCTCTGTAAAGCAGAAACACACACCTAGTAGGTATGTTGTGAGGTTTTAATGAAATACAGTAAGCTCTTAAAACAGCCCTACATATAGTAAATGGCATTTTATGAAGTTTTTAATAAAGTTGCAGTATGCTAGTATGTCCAGAATTGGTTCCTCCTGGTGGGTTCTTGGTCTCGCTGACTTCAAGAATGAAGCTGCGGACTCTCGTGGTGAGTGTTACAGTTCTTAAAGATAGTGTGTCTGGAGTTTGTTCCTTCAGATGTTCAGATGTGTCCGGAGTTTCTTCCCTTCTGGTGGGTTCATGGTCTCACTGACTTCAGGAGTGAAGCCGAAGACCTTCGCAGTGAGTGTAATATCTCTTAAAGGTGGTGCATCCGGAGTTGTTCATTCCTCCTGGTGGGTTCGTGGTCTCGCTGGCTTTAGGAGTGAAGCTGCAGACCTTCGCGGTGTTACAGCTCATAAAGATAGTGCAGACCCAAAGAGTGAGCAGCAGCAAGATTTATTGTGAAGAGCGAAAGAACAAAGCTTCCACAGCGTGGAAGGGGACCCAAGCGGGGTGCCGCTGCTGGCTTGGGTGGCCTGCTTTTTTTCCCTTATTTGGCCCCACCCACATCCTACTGATTGGTCCATTTTACAGAGAGTTGATTGGCCCATTTTACACAGTGCTGATTGGTCCATTTTACAGAGTGCTGATTGGTCTGTTTTACAGAGTGCTGATTGGTCTGTTTTTACAGAGTGCTGATTGGTGCATTTACAAACCTTTAGCTAGACACAGAGTGCTGATTGGTGCATTTACAATCCTTTAGCTAGGCAGAAAAGTTCTCCAAGTCCCCTACCCGATTAGCTAGACACAGAGCACTGATTGGTGTGTTTACAAACCTTTAACTAGACACAGAGTGCTGATTGGTGCATTTACAATCCTTTAGCTAGACAGAAGAGTTCGCCAAGTCCCCACCCGGCCCAGAAGCCCTGCCGGCTTCACCTCTCACTAGTAGTGATGGACAAAGTTCTTCTGCCCTTTCCTGTCCTATAAATAATTATTTATTACTTGCCAAGCAAGCTAACAGTGGTGACCAGAAAGCTCCCATCCAGTTATCCAACAGCATTTAAGAGACATTTGCTGCTTCTCTCTCTGCATAGGGGCCACTGGGATTACCATTTATTGAGTGTTTTCTGTTTACCAGTACTGTACCAGGTACTTTATATGTATTATCTTAACACAGCCACCTAGAAATAGGCTTGAAGAGATTAAATAACTTTTTCAGGATTGCTCTTCTAGGAGCAGGGCAGAGCAGGTGGGACTCAGTGTTGTAATAACTATGTGTTAATAATCCACTATTGTCATTGTATAAAGCACTTGCTGTGTGCCAGGCACTGTTCCCTGTGCTTTACGTTCATGAACTCCGTTAATCCTCACACAGTCTGGTGAGGTTGGATGGAGCCCATGGCTCCGTGGAATTCGTTAGAAAGGGATGATAGTGTTCTTCCATTCCAGGCACTTAGGAGCCACTGCTTGTTATAAACAGATCTCCTTAGAGGCAGAGAATTAACACTGCCTGAGATGTGCTCATGCCAGGGCAGTTGGAGCTCATGTGTGTGGCTTTCCCTCTCCCAACACTGCAAATTGATCTTTTCAGTCTCTGTGTTATGCCTGATGAGTCTGTCCTGGATAGGCAGAGCTTCTCTTTACATTCACCCTGAAGTCCTGCAGAGGGGTTGGTCTGCAGCGTGTCTCTACTGTAGTCTTTCCCTATTAGTTTGTGACTGTGGGAAAGTTTATTACTCCTTTGTGGGATGCTTGAACTTGTTATCTGGCAGCATCTTCATTTTTCTCTTCCAGTTTCCATTATCCCCACCACCGCCCCCATGCCATTACTGGTGACAGAGTTTCCCTTTAAAATCTTTGATTTTATATCTAATGCCTAACTGTCTGACACATAGTAAAATACTCAGTAACTATTTGGTTGAATAACCAATGAATAGAGGGAGGAAAAAAACCATTTTGTTTTACCAATCATTCTTTGCTTTTTTCACAACAGTTTGTGTCAAAAATGACCATTCTGTCTGGTTTATGTTTTCTGTCCCAGGGAAGTGTGGTTTTCTCTGTTCGTTGATTGACTCAGTGTTAATTGAGCTGTCACTGGGGCTCACTCTGGCCCACTTGCAGCTTATTGTGCCAGGTACTGGCTTAAGTGCTGGGGAAGGAGAGGTGAATAAACAGGCACTTGTCCTGCCTTTGTGGAGTTTATAGTCTGGTTGGGTGAGACAGATATTAAACAAAAAAAATCCCTACTGGAATGTAGAGGTCACAATCTTTGTCTGTTGCATTCATTGCTGTATCTCTAGCACCCAGTACAGTACCTGACATGTAGTAGATACTTAATAAATATTTGTGGAATGAATGGATGAAGTGGAGTTACAGAGAAAAATAGAAAAGTACAAATTGTAATAAGTGTTTTGAAGGAAAATTATGATCTTTCCCAAAGTTCTGACTTCATTCTAAGACAGGGTTAGTATCTCCATACATAATTTTACTTGCTTTTGAAAATCAAATGAGATAATCTATTTAGATTGATAATTTATTTAGACTGGCTATAAGCTATTAAGTGCTAGCAAATATACATTTTAATCTCATTTTCCACCTCTTGTGATACAGCTATGTAGGTGTTGACCTTAATGGATGTCAGGGATAGGTCCCTAATTGCTTCTTGCTTCTCTCATAACAGTAAGTTGTGGATTCAAAAAAAATTTCATTCTGACCACTTAGCATAGTGCTTTGCTTATTTTAGGGACCCACTTAATATCTGTTGAGGGAATGAAAAATTGACATAGATGTCCCTGTAACACCTTTGTGTGTCTACAGTCTTTTCAAAAATTCTGAGGTAGCACAAGAGTGCCACCTACTGTTCAGTTAATGGAGAGACTGTGTCTGTGCGCTTAGTCATCAGTGATGTTGGTTGCAGATAATAGTTAAGAAGTACTTTCACATATCTCATACAATTTGAGCCTCACAAAAATCCTGTGAGGTAGATTATCTTAATCCCATTTATTTCCTTCCCTTTTGAGGATGGTAATGCTCCTCTTCCCTCCCCATTATTGAAGTCTGGACTTCTAACAGCTTTGATATCTGGTTTGATTTTTGAGTGGTACTCAACTGTAAAAGAGAGTCCTGTAATTCCTTTTTGTTCTAACGACTGGAGATGCATAATATTCACATAATTAATATAACTATAGTAGTATACTATAAATTAGTAACAATAATTTTTGAAGATATGTTTGAGGGCCAGGCAATAAATGCTTTACTTATTTATTTTTCATGTAATTGTTTTAGCAATCTTATCAGAGGATAGTGTTATGCACACTCTGTCCACAGGGAATTTGAGGTTCCAGAGGATTAAATAGTTTGTCCTAGGCCATACAGCTAGTAATCGATGATACTGGCAGTTCTGACTTCACGGTTTATGCTCTTCATCTCTTTTCTATATTGACCTATACCCACTGCATTATAAACTCATATAGATCAATTCTGTAATAACGTTGAGCCAAAGAAGCTCTTCCAGCACTCTGACCAGATGATAGCCTAATGAATCTTTATTATAGTCTCTTTGAGTTGCAAAGTATCTTTGCAGAGTTGCTGGGGAAACAGGGCTAACTGCAACATCACAAGAAGTATCAGGTTGGTGCAGTAATTGCAGTTTTTGTCATTAAAAGCAATGGCGAAAACTGCAATTTGCAATTACTTTTGCACCAATCTAATAGATAACCTAAAATGATGGACATCAGGGAAGGCATGCTGGGGGGGCATTTCATTAGGCAAACATGTATCTTGAGATCTATGGTTGTGCTGAGCAGAATGGCTTGCATATTATAAGTGCTCTCCAAATGTTTATTGCAGGACATTTCTATCTTAATTTTTGCTATGACTTTCTACAGGTGTTTGGTTACAATAGCAGATAGTAGTATATTGTATTATTGGCCATAGAAAGGCTACATAAAGACTTACAGTCCTCATTGCCTGGATGTTATATATTTACATTTTTCAGATTTGTGTATGGGCTCTTGAAATTGATAAACATTCTTATATAAATGTTATAGATTACATAGCAGCCCTTTGTCATTGTGTGTGTGTGTGTGTGTGTGTGTGTGTGTGTGTGTGTGTGTGTGTTTTGTTTCAGAGAGAGGGTCTCACTGTGTTGCCCAGGCTGGCCTCAAACTCCTGGACTCAAGTGATCTGCCTAACTCAGCCTTCCAAATAGCTGCAGCTACAGGCTTCACACCACACTCAGCTTTATTATGTATTTTTTAAAATCACCAGTTTTTGAAAATACAGAATTATTATGTGGGAAGTGGTCAGTTAAAAGATTTTGCATATTAAGGAAAGTTGGAGACTCGATTGGGCACTGCTGATCCTGTAGCTAAGAGAGGCATTGAAAGACCTATCCTGCCATCTAGTTTCACCCTTCATGCTGAATTTCTGTTTCACGTCTCCACTGCTGCAAAATTATAAGAACTAAGGCAGTGAGACTGAAATGTACCCAAGAGACAAGGTTTCTCCCCACTGAAAAGACAAAACTACGTGCTTGAGCAGCATTACTTTGCAGTAATCTTGAACACAAGGTTTACAATTATTTGAACCTATCATCTTCTTAGTGTCCTGTATTATTTAGAGAATATGGTGTAATGTTTCAAGTACTAGAGATTTCCCAGAAGTTGGATAAAAAGGAGGGATTGGGGAAGTAGAAGAAGCAAAATGTATTGTGATTAAATAAACTTGAACCAAATTTGATACTTTTTTTTTTTTTTTTTGAGATAGAGTCTCACTTTATCACCCAGGCTGGAGTGCAGTGGCATAATCTTGACTCACTGCAAACTCCATCTCCCAGATTCAAGCGATTCTCCTGCCTCAGCCTCCCGAGTAACTGCGACTACAGGCATGCGTCACCATGCCCGGCTAATTTTGTACTTTTAGTAGAGACAGGGTTTCGCCATGTAGGCCATACTGGTGTCGAACTCCTGACCTCCGGTCATCTGTCCGCCTTGGCCTCCCAAAGTGTTGGGATTACAGGCATGAGCCACCGCACCTGGCCAATACTCCTTTCTAAGCTCCGAGCATGTTGGCACATTTGATTTGGTTTGCTTTTTCTTTATCTGTAGGCCATTTTATATTGGGCCATCATTGAAAGAGGCCTGTCCTTCTTCTTTTCTAAAAAGCAATCTAATTGAATGACATGGGCTCTTTTTTTGAGAGATGATGCATAGTTCCCTAACATATCTTTGTGTGAAGTTTAGGACAATTAGCTGAGGTGTCTGAGCACTAGTACCTACATTTCTGAATAATTTTGATAAGATGAACTCGCTTAATGATTTTGGAGATAGAAATGAAAGAAAAAATAGAGCTCTATAGGAGTTAGATTAAAATTTCAGTATGGAACATCATGAATTATTGTGATCTCCGTCAGGATTTTAGGCTGGTTATAATGGCTATGTGCATTTTGTATGTATGGAAAAAGGAAATTTCTCATTGAAACTGACTTGTCAAATATTTCTCTCAAAAATTGCAGCATTAGTGCCAGCAGTAGTTCCCAAGGGCTGTCTCAGCCATCCACCCAGACGACTCAGTATCTGAGAGCTGACACGCCCAACAATGCAACTCCTATCACCAGTAAGAGTTAATTTAATTCTAAAGCCAGTTTACTGAAGTTGTCTATGCTGCTTGCCAGTGGTCTTGCGTGGTTAGTGTACTTGTGGGACATGTTGTGTAAATCGTATCTAAAGTATGCAAAATTAGGTATGCTCTTCAACTTTGGCTTTCTAGAGCATTGAATGAAACATTCTAAAATTGAGGTATCAAAAATGAAATTTAAGTTTGCTAGAATTGGTGTGGCTTTGGGGAGATTTCCGTAGATTTATTATACTAAAAGGGCTACTAAGTCACTTCTATAGAAATTCAAAAGGAAGATTTTTCAGGTAACTATATGGAGTTAACTATTGAGCTGCATAAAGACAGAGACTTTACACTGTAGGAATTGTTTGATGGTCTTATGGGCCATGGTGAAGACTTTACATTGTTTTTTTTTATCATAATAGGAAATTAGCTACCACTGGAGAGTTGAGAATGTCGGATCTGATTTCCTTTTTTGGACTGGCATTTATTCTTTAGTAAAATAAGATTAAGAATATCTGTCCTTTACCCAGTGCCCTATTGTGGTTTTCCAGTACTGTCTCCCATGAAAAAGAACCAGGATTTTTTGGAGAAATGGCTGATTCCGGGTCTGGGTTAGGAAGTGAACAAGATAAGCCTGGGACATGTTACTGAGTCAGATATCAAGGAAATAGCTAAGACTTGAAGAGCTTCCACTGGCTAAAGATGGGACCATTTGGTCATCAAAATGAATAATGACTATAATGAATTAAAACGTAAAATGTGTAAAAATCCACAAATTTGTAATAATACCTTATTTAACAAAATTGTTCATTATGAGAGGTGACTAAGGCTCCAATGAATACCTTACTCTACCAACTGACTACATGAACTGTATTTCAGGGTAACCAGATGGTGGTGGTGGATGAGAGAAAATTTTTCTTTACAGATGATTCTCAGCTAATAAATGTGGAAGAAATTATATAATTATCACATGTGCAACTCCTGATAAAATAGTTGATTCAGAAAAAGACCATCAGTGATTAAAAGGAAAATGGGGAACTCTGCCATTGAGGGATCAGGCTGTTACCACCTGAATACACTGATGAACTCAGCATTACTAAAAGTAGGGGACCTAGGTATTTCGTACCCAAGGATATGATGTACCATTCATGGAGCATTCTTTTCTCTCCCTGCTGCACCCCCTACAAGTTAACCTGGATCTGATCAAGGTTATAGACCTGACTTACAGTTTATGGGAAATACTACTTGAAGAAGTAGAGGCCAAACATTTTCCAGGGTAGCCGACCCAGTTTCTTCAATAAGACAGTGGCAAGAAAAAAGGAGAGGAGAAGGCATTATACAGTAAACAAAATTTAAGGGAAATAATAATAGCAGCTACTCTTCCCACTAATGAAGAAAGAAATATATGCTTTTTAGGAAATACGATAGATGTGAAAGTAGTTTAAGCCACTCAGAAGAGGCACATCATTGCTTTTAATGTTTAAATATCAATCTTTGCTCATTAGAATGGATTCTTAATTGTTATATGTGACCTCAAAGAGGTAGGGAATTGTTGTTATATATGCTAAAATACTTTCTTAAAAAAGTCAAAGTGGCCGGGTGCGGTGGCTCACGCCAGTAATCCCACCACTTTGGGAGGCCGAGGCGGGCGGATCATGAGGTCAGGAGATCAAGACCATCCTGGCTAACAGTGAAACCCCATCTCTACTAAAAATACAAAAAATTAGCTGGGCGTGGTGGCTCATGCCTGTAGTCCCAGCTACTCGGGAGGCTGAGGCAGGAGAATAGTGTGAACCCAGGAGGTGGAGCTTGCAGTGAGCTGAGATCACGCCACTGCACTCCAGCCTAGGCAACAGAGTGAGACTCCGTCTCAAAAAAAAAAAAAAAAAAAAAAAGTCAAGGGAAATAAATTTATTTATCTTTTAAAAATTGTTGTCATCAATAAGAAATTTACTTGTTTGAAATTGTGGCCGTTACCTTAAGGCACTAGGTAATTTACTTACTACATATATATATACTAAAAACAAACACTTTTTAAAAAGGTCAATAGCAATACTTTTGTTTACAGATAGAAAAAGAGGAAGAAAAAAATATTTGAAGACATAGTAGCCAAGAATTTTCTAAGATAACAACACAACAGATTCACAGATCCAGGAAACTAAGAGAACTCCAGGTAGAATTAAACATAAACATTCACATGTACTCACACACCTAGACAGTCTGTCATAGTCAAACTGCTGCCAATCAGTGGTTTCAGGTGGTGTCAGTCTACATCCATTGTAAAGTTGCCCAAAACTTTTCATGTGGTTCTCCTGGCAACCATTGATGATCATTGCATAGGTCCACTAATTTTGGGGGGAGGTTTCTTCCCAATATCTGGAGATGCCATTCCAACTTCTACTTGCTAACACCAGATTTTCCTTTTATTCTAACATTTTTTTTCTTGAAGTGAAAACTAATTTGTGGCTGTAAATTCTGTTTTTACTGTCATTGAATTAAGAATGAGTGGGAATTAAGGGAACTTATTAAATTTGTATCTCACAATGGTTTTACTAGGATGTGGTAATACCAGAATAATTACATTGATTGTGTATTTTGTTTGAAAAAAGCCTTTTCAAACAAAATAACTTTTTGTTTGAAACTTTTTGTTTGTTTGTTCAAACAAAACAACTTTTCAAATGAAGAGATGTTTGAAAAAAATACTTTCAAACATCTCTTCATTTGAAAAGTTGGTTTGTTATGAGACTATATTAGAAAATCTTTTGGGAGAAAAACTGTCCATAAGAGGGATTAAATGAAATTTCCCAGATCAAAGCTTGTTTCATTTGGCTAAAAGGCAATTGAAGTGGTGGTCCTGGTAATACTATTTTTAGGATTTCTTGTTGCAGTTCAGAATTTTAACATTTTGGAGTAGCATTGTGGTGGGTGAGGAGACATTTCTTTTAACATTTAGTGTGGCCTTCAAATAACTCCCCTAGTTCATGTATATGCTTGTTTCCTTTTATGGTTCTTACACTCATTCCTGTGAATTGAGTCCTGAGGTTCTAACTGAACTAGTTGACCCCAATACCATAATAAGGGTATTTATATTGCTTGGTTTGGCTTTGTTGGCTCCTTAGGTTATCCTACCTTGCGGATAGAGAAGAACGACTTGAGAAGTGTCACTCTTTTGGAGGCCAAAGCCAAAGTGAAGGATATAGCAATATCCAGAGAGAGGATAACTCTAAAAGATGTACTCCAAGAAGGTATTTATTATCTCAAAGTCAGTTTTTTAAGTATGATTTAATGTTACCACTATAGACACTTTTTTCAAAAATTTAAAAAATTTCATCTCATTTTGTGTCTAAGATAAGGATAGGAAGCAGTGTATGGTTTTTCTTTTATAAAAATTATTTTCATTTGCTCCTATACTTGAATGGGCCTTGTACAACTTTGGTGCAGTTCTTGATTTTCAAGTATATTAAAGCATGTATATTATTGTTGGCTATATTTAAGGTGTATTCTCTGTTTAGTTTTTATTTAAAATGACCACTACCTGGCAGGTCTCTCTGAGATATTCTAAGTTACTTTCTCTCTGACGGATAACTTGGGGGTTGTAGCGGAAGGAATGGACATGGGCTTTGGTTTTGGTCCTAAGTTCCAATCCCACATTTTATTCTCTGTGTGACTTTGGAGAAATCACGTAATGTCTTCAGTCTCCAGTTCCCTCTTCTATAAATTTGGACTGCGTTGTCATCTCTTAGACTAGTTATAAAGATGAGATGAAATTAGGTACAGTAAATGAATGAACACATAATAGTGTTTGCCAGGTATTAGTATGCCTACCTTCCCCCTCCCTGGGCCTTGCTTTCCTTTTTGAATTGGAGGGTATTGATTAGGGAGATGCTGAAAGAAGAGGACAGAAATTAATAATAAAATACTGCACTGAGCTCTTCATGTTGTTAAATAGAGAATTACTTTTTTACCTCTGCTGTAATTCAGTTTGGAATGCTTTGGATACTTATGAGTCCTCCTTATGTATTCCTTTGCTGGTTGGGACACATTTAGGTCAATCACAGCTAAGTCAGGTACTTAAACTGTCCCCAGTAGCAAATGGTAATTAATGGAAGCAGATTTTCTGGTATGTCTTAAAATGCATGATTGCCACTTGTTAATAGTTGACTGTTTTCTAAGCATAACTAGTTTGCAGATCTTTTTGCAATCTGAAGAGAGTAAGTAGACCAGGTAACATTTTCTAAAGAATAAAAAAAAGAGAGATCAATTAATAATGTTATATTTGCAGTTTCTTTTGGTCTCTGAATGGGATAGAATAGGCAACCTGTTGTAGTGGTGTGATTTGAGAAGAAGGAATTCTGAACCAGGTAGAGTTTTTCTTTATTGGTCTTTTCAGGCCCATAGTAGTTTATTTTTAAATTCTTTTGATTTCAGAAAAGAAAATATGGTGGCTGATTAACATTTAAAAAGGTGGTCAGGTTCACTGGAAATCTGATAAATGCAAAGAAAACAATAGTTACATGCGATTTTTTTTTTTTACGTTAGTTTGTGAAAAAGTAAAAAGATAATTTCTAGGTTGATGGGTATGGAGGAACACACGTTCTTTTACATTGCTGGTAGGAATGTGAATTGCTGTAACATTGTGGTAAAGTAATATGTACATACATATTTTTGTGTATGTTCCTTACTTCCATTGTTTTTAAGTATATGTAAATCTGTGTTTGGGAGTAATATTTAAAAATGGGACTAGGTACTGGGAAGAGGAGACAGGAGGTTTTGCAGTGCTGCAGTGCAAGAGAGTTAAGAAGCTCAGTCAACAAGGTGAACTTGGGTGGAGAGAGAAGGGAAAACCTTTGTGAGGAAGACAGGTCAGGATGTGTAGCTCTATGTATTGACTAGAGTGTTTGAAGATATTTACTCAGCTTCAAGCAAAATGTCTTAAATGAAGATTATCCAAAGTCTTTTCTGCCTTGAGCATACAAGTTACTCTGTCTCTAGGCCACAGTGAAACCTGATACATGGATACTCTAGGGCTACAGTAATGTTATTGATCACATATGCCCTTGTTATTTTTGTTTTATGTCATATTGTGCCAGAAAGTTTGGTACTATAATTTTATGAAGGTTGTATGATCTCATTAATTATTACTTCTCCTTTTAGGTACTTTTGGGCGTATTTTCCATGGGATTTTAATAGATGAAAAAGATCCAAATAAAGAAAAACAAGCATTTGTCAAAACAGTTAAAGGTAGGATCTTTTTTCCATAGTATTTCCATGATGCTCTTCTGTCTCAGGTGGCTCATGCCAGCAAAATTCTGTCTTAGTTTCCCAGTGTGTGCCAGACCTTTAAAATCAGTCCATGTTAATTTAGCTGAAAACAATAATTGTCTTATATGAGCCTAATTGTTTTGGAAATTTGGGTTGTTCTCATTAAGTATAGAGAAACAGAAGTCTGTTAAATTAAGACATGAGACATCTATTAGATATTACTCAGTTAATTGCAAGTCAAACTGCATCCACTTGATTTCATTGTTACTATGTTTAATGTTGGTATACTTTTGCAGGTATAGCCATAGTTGGAATTGCTGGCCTAAGGGTGTGTACATTTAAAATTTTAATAGAGCCCAGGTGCAATGGCTCACGCCTGTAATCCCAGCACTTTGGGAGGCCGAGGTGGCCAGATCACCTGAAGTCAGGAGTTCGAGACCAGCCTGGCCAGCATGGTGAAACCCCCGTCTCTGCTAAGACTACAAAAATTAGCCGGGCGTGGTGGCTCACGCCTGTAATCCCAGCTACTCAGAAGGCTGAGGCGTGAGAATTGCTCGAACCCGGGAGGCGGAGGATGCAATGAGCCGAGATCATGCCACTGCACTCCAGCCTGGGCGACAGAGACTCTGTCTCAAAAAAAAAAAAAAAAAAAAAAAAAAAATATTGTTAGATTGTTCTCTAAAAGATAGCACTGGTTTATATTGTCATGAATGGAATAACTGTTTTCACATATTCTTCTTTTGGGCCAGCATTTGAAATGTGATGCCTAATTTTTAATTTATTGATGTGTATAAGTTATTTAATTAAAGATTCCCTATCAAGATACTACAGTGTTATTTATGCAGGCATATGGCTTATTTCCTATTACTGGTAGATTAGCAAGACTTTAAAAAATACTAGAATTTTAATTACTTACAACAGATACTTGTGAAAGCTTAAATAGTTCTGAATTAACAGCTGGGTGCAGTGGCTTATAATTGTAATCCCAATGCTTTGAGAGGCTAAGGCAGGAGGATTGCTTGAGCCCATAAGTTCAAGATCAGCCTGGGCAATATAGCAAGACCCCCGTCTCTACAAAAAATAATAAAAAAAATTAGCTGGGTGTGATAGCATATGCCTGTAGTCCCAGCTACTCAGGAAGATGAGGCAGGAGGATTGCTTGAGCCCAGGAATTCAAGGCTGCAGTGACCCCTGATCATACCACTGTACTCCAGCCTAGGTGACAGAGCAAGATCCTGTTTTAATTTTTAAAAATGATAATAATAATTCTGAGGTAAGTCTTATAATTATCTAGAGAGAAAGAAAAATGTGATAATTTATAGGGTGCTTAATGTCTATCAGGTCTGATGTAAATTGAGAAGACATGGTAATAATATCTAAAAACAAATTTAGCACTTTCCCTTCAGAAACTGAAGGGAAGATTAAATTGAGTTTTATGAGTAGAAAGTGATAAAATTTTACACAGTTTATGAAGTTAATTTATAAGAACTGTTTCTAAATTTACTTAAAGGAATACATGGAAAGTATGAAGGGTTTATGTTTATTGGTTGTGAAAAGTTGGGTTGTACCAATCTAACAAAAAATCTTTGGAATTGCTTTTAATTGAACAAAATTGTTTGTTTAAGGCCGCTACAAATACATCCATACACACACACCTCTTTAATACTTTCTAAACAAGTGGTTTAAGTTACTGTATCATTCAATATTTATTTTATTCATTCACCCCTTCCCAGCACCAAAAACACTTTTAAAGGGTAATATTTATGTGTTAGGTCCATCCTTTCTTGTCCTTTTGGCTAAGACCAAGTGTAAGTTAGGTCCCAGTAGGTTTTCTGACTAGGAGAGTTTACATATTACTTTTTGTAAATGTAAAATTTGAACCATAAGGTTATTAAACAACAGCCTTTTGTTACTCTTTTCTCATTTTTTTTTTTTTAAGGAAACTCCTTAATTCAAATATTTCTTCCAGGGTTTGTAAGTATTCTATAGACTGTGTGGAACTGGGCTATTATTGACTTGTTCTGAATTAAGGAAGGAGGTTTTTATACAAAATTGGTTTGATTTAGGGTTGGAAGGGGAGATAAAAGGAAATAATAGTGATAAGAAAACACAATGAGTATACTTGGACTGTTTCACAAGATAAGGCTTCTCTTTCCGTATGTGCTTGACTTGTAGTCACTGGTTGTTTCTCTGCTTTACCACTGTAATTATAATGTTCTCTGTGAGCTGTGCGGAAATAAGAGAAAGCACAGTGAGTCCTTACCGGGGACAGAGGGGAAGTGCATTGACCAGGATACTTGCCTCAAATTTGTTAGAGAGAGAGCGCCACATGACTGTCTCTGAGATTGATTATTTTGGAATGCTGTTTTTATGGTTTTAGTTGTAGCCACATAGAGCTGACCAAGGTCTTTCACAAATCTGTATGCTTTGTTACATGTTGCACAATTAGAAGTGTAGCATAAAATTAAAAAAAAGTGTTTTAGAAAGCACTGACCTTTGCCTTTAGGCATAAGCAGAAAATTGGAGTTTGGCTTTTAAAAATTTTCATAATTTTATACAGAGACTTCATAGATACTCCAGTATAAATTTCCAGAGATTGAAATTAGCAACCCGAATCTTACACAGTAAATATTGTGAAATTGAATTCCATAAAAGAAATGAATCAGTTTGGATTTACTGGTATTAAGTTCTTATTTTCTTTATTATAGCTACTAAATTTTTATAGTTTTGTAAATAAGCAAGTGTTTGTTTTTAAAAATCATTTTATGCATCCTTGTAACTTTTAGAATATATTTAATAGTACCCTTTTCAAATGTGTACATCTTGAAGATAGACCTTTCATTATGTAAAATTAAAAGACTAGGATGAGACTGGGAAAGGAATCCAAGAAAATGAGTTTTTCTTACTAAATGGATAAAGTTATTTTATCTTTAATTGAGTTTTCTTAGATCATCATTCAAGTGTCCTTTGCTTTAATAGAACATGCTTATCAAAATTAAAAACTTCAAAAAAGTAAGTACAAAATGACACATTCTGAAATTACCGTTTGTTGTACTTAGATCTCCTTACCAGTTGAGGGAATGGTAAAAGTCTTTTTAACTGGGCAGGGACCTCCAACTATTACTAGTTTTCAGTCTTGCAAAGATCCTGCTAGCCTCCAGTAGTCCTGGCCATAATTTCATTAGAAATTATTTAGGTTGTAGAAAGAGTGATAAAGGCACATTCTGCCATTTACTAAGAAATCCCACATTTTAAGCAGTTTGTAGACACTTAAGAGTTTATTCCGGCAGACATTGGTATGAAGCACCTTTTCCAAAGAAGTACCGAATGTTTCAGATCCTTGGCTTTTTGTCTACCCATTTTACATTCCTACAAAAGTCTTAACTAAGAGAAGTTACTTGGAAAGGGGACACTTAGTAGCAAGTAATGGAAGTGAAGCAAGAGGAAGTGAAGCAGGAATGAGATCCCAGTGGGTAGATGTGGAAGTAAATGAAATTTGAGATTTCTCAGCTTTGACAGTTCCACATTTAAAGACCAAATGTGATAATCATAGTATCTGAATTCAGTGGGGTGGGTTTTATTGTTGGTTCAGCATTTTCCTAGATGGGTCTAGAATATGAATCTTGGCTTTGCTAGTCTTTTACATTTCTCTCTTCCTCTTATTGCATTGGTCCGAAGCTTTATAAATTATTATTTAATTAATTAATTAATTTATTTATAGACACGGTCTCACTCTGTCGCCCAGGCTGGAGTACAGTGGCACAATCATAGCTCACTGCAGCCTCAACCTCCTGGGCTCAAGCAATCCCCCTACCTCAGCCACCTGAGTAGCTAGGAGTACAGGTGTGCAACACCACACCCTGCTAATTTTTTTTTTTTTTTTTTTTTTTTTTTTTTGTGGAGATGGGGTTTCACCATGTTGCCAGCCTGAGCTTTACAAATTATTATTGCTGTTTTTACTACTGATGTAAAAATTCGTTATGGGTTTCTTTGAAAGGGTTTTTAAGAATATACTATTAAGTTTGTTTTAACATTTAAAAACTATTTTTTAAAATTCAAACTCACTTCTTATTTGTTTATTATGATTATTTTGGGAGACAGGGTCTTGCTCTGTTGCCCAGGCTGGAGTGCAGTGGTGCAATCATGGCTCATTGCAACCTTGGCCTCCTTGGCTCCAGCAATCCTCCAGCCTCAACCCCCTCAGTGGCTGGGACTGCCAGTGTGCACCACCAGGTCCAACTAATTAAAAACACTTTTTGAAATAGAGATGGGGTCTTGTTGTATTGCTCAGGCTGGTCTTGAGCTCCTGGCTTTAAGTGATCCCCCTGCTTCAGCCTCCCAAAGTGGTGGTATTACAGGTGTGAACCGCTGTACCTGGCTGCATTTTCAATTTTATAATAGAAATATTCTTTTCAAGCAGTGGAGAAATTCCTCTATACTGTTAAGGTCGTGGTCCCTATAAGATGAGGAATCCTTGTGGATTTGTGCAAATATTTGAAGGCTTAAAAATTCCTTTGGAGATGTAGACTTAAAGATATTGGTAAATTGCATTATCATGTTTTTGTTTCAAAAACATTGACCTAAAAGTTCATTTGTTCTGTTTTGCTACTTTGGACCAAAAACCATGAGTTTAGAAACTAAAACTAAAATGGCATAATTCTAATTTTGGTTATCATATGAAAGTTAAGTATATTTTTACTACTGTATTATTAGTTCTTTTTGTTTGTTTTTAACCACAGAGAAGTAAAAAGAAGAAAGCAACAGAATAGGCCATAATCTCCAGTCATAACTTTTGTAGTCATTTTATACCTGTAATGTTTGTTAGGTTAGGAAGTATAAATAGAACAGAAAGGTACAAAACCTAAATTCTCCCATCTTGAAAAGTAGCCATCATATGTAAACAATTCCTTAATATGTAAGAAATATTAGGATATGTAAACACAAGTTGTACCTTGTTTTTTGAAATTTAATATACCTTAGAGATCTTCCTCTGTCAGTACATATCTCATTTTTCAAAAGTAGCCACATATTATCCCATTGTGTCAATTTAATTCGTTCTTTGTTAGTGGGTACTTTGGTGGTTGAGTTTTTTGCCATTGAACAGTGCTGTTATTACATTGTACCTAGATGAGCTTTTGTGACTATATCTGTAACAGAGACTCTTAGCAGTGGGATTGATGATGCAAGGTATATCTGCATTTCAAAATTTTGTTACATATTGCTTTCTCCATCTATCCAAGCTACTATTGATGAACCTGTTTTCTCACACTCTTGCCCAAACTCTTAATAGTAGGTAGTGGAATTTTTTATGTCTCAATTTGATAGGGGAAATGGCATCTACTGGTTTAATTTGCATTTCTTTACTTAGGACTGAGGCTGTGAGTCGTTTTGTAATCTTGTGTGTCATTTGTTTTTTATTTTCTCAGTAAACTGTGTGTTTATATCCTCTGCCTCTTTTTCTTATTGATTTATATGAGCTATTTAAATAGGAAAAAAGGAAGTTAGCAGTATATATGCCTTATGTGTTGCATATATTTTTCCAGTCTGTTATTGCATTTTCTGCTTTGTTTATGGAAACTTAATTGATTTTAATATAAAAATTCCTGGGAAAATTGACCTATTTAATGAGACTGCAGTAGAATTTTTATCTAGATCTATTTAGATTTACCTGTAACTTATAATGAAAACCTATGTACCTTATAGTTCAAGATAATTATTTACTAATAGCAGAAAATGTTAATGCCATATATGTAGTATTATTATTCAAGACATTTTCTTTTCTTTATTTATAGATCAAGCTTCTGAAATTCAGGTGACAATGATGCTCACTGAAAGTTGTAAGCTGCGAGGTCTTCATCACAGGTGAGAGGAGAAACCAGCAGCATTTCAGTGTTGAGCATGGCAACACTTGATGCCGCATTTTTATGTGCAGAACATTGTGATGACTTCTGAATTGAAAGCTTTTGTGGAATAGCTTAATTTTTTTTTCTGAATATAAAAGTGAAGTGCATTCTCATTGCACAAAACTTAAAAACACAGTAAAGTATAAAAGAAAACAAAGAATAGTATGTAAGCCCACATCTGGATAATCATAGCTAATCTAGCTAATCTTTCCAGAAATAATTTATACATATTTATGTGCACATTTCCCTTTAAAAAATAGGATGATGGTTTACATATGTTAAAAAATATTTGTTATGAGATTTTTGAACGTATAGGACCTCAAAGTCAAGTATAATAAACATGAATAAATCTTCCTTCTAGATTCAGTGATAGTTAACATTTTGCCATATTTTCTGTGTTGTGTATGTTTATGTATTTATCCATCTGTATCTAGAGACATCTCTAGATACAGGTATCTATATATTTGTGTATATAAATATTTTATAATAAATTAGACATCTCAGTACTTTGAGTGCATGTCCAGCATGTATTTTCAATAAAAAGAAGATATTTTTCTTTGTAATCATAATATCACTGTTGTCTTTGACAAAGTTAACATGCTTCTTAATTTAAGAAAACAATGTATCTGACTTCTGATGTTGGCAACTGTAAATCCATGTAGCCATTTAAAAAGGCTACATAACAGTCCACTGAATGGATGTACCACATTTTATTTAACTAATTTCTGGTATACAATCATTATGCCATAGCATGATTTTTAAAAACTACTTATAGTTCTATATGAAGGCCTTTTTTTTTTTTTTTTGAGACAGAGTCTCGCTCTGTCACGCAGGCTAGAGTGCAGTCGCCTGATCTCGGCTCACTGCAAGCTCCGTCTCCCTGGTTCACGCCATTCTCCTGCCTCAGCCTCCTAAGTAGCTGGGACTACAGGCACCCCCCACCATGCCCAGCTAATTTTTTCTATTTTTAGTAGAGACAGGGTTTCACCGTGTTAGCCACGATGGTCTCGATCTCCTGACCTCGTGATCTGCCCACCTCGGCCTCCCAAAGTGCTGGGATTACAGGCATGAGCCACTGTGCCCGGCCATGAAGACCTTTTTTAAAAGCTTGGTATTGGTCCTGTTCACAGAACTATAACAAAAACTTCTACCTTTTGAGACAGAAAAGCAACTTAAATATAACATCATAATGTGTGACAGTATCAACATTAGAGCAAATTTTTTTTAAAGCACTATATAGAGTCAACATAATTTGTATGTCTACTGAAAATTTGATCACATATGTTTAAAAAAAGAACTGGTCATCTCTGTTGGAAGATGTTTATGGGCTTCTGAAAAAATATAGTTTCTGTGTACTTTAGACAGTTCCTTGAGTTCTGCTGAAGAATAAGGTGACTACCGAGAGCCTTACTTTTAAATTTAGTTATATTTTGGTTCATATTCAGAAGGATTTGAGGACCTAAAAAGAAGGCAGCCACAGTAAGATAAATAAAATGGTAATGAAAAAGAAACTGAGTTTTTTGGCATTGTGGTGGTAGAAGAGAAAACAAATGAGCCAGCAGTAAGGAGAACAAATATTTTTACTGTGACTGAACATAAAACACCTCCTAGCTTCTGGGCAACCAAGGGTGAAGGAAACGCTAAAAGTTGATAATCTCAGTAGCAGAAGGGACAGAAACAGTTGGAATATTGTCCTTTTTGGCAGTGTTGAAAGTGCTTAATGGTCTATTACACTGACTCTAGGGAGAAGGGCCAAAGGTGTTTAATCCTAGTATATAATGTTAACCTATTACTTAGATACCTAGCCAATGTTCTTACCCCAGTGAAAGGTTTGCATCACTTCAGCACAGAAGTGAGTAGCAGGGATAAATGTAGACAAAGCCAGGATTTTCCCAAGAAACGGTTTTATATTCACTGTAGCCTTAAAGATGTCTTGGCTGAAAAATGCTCAGAGCAAGCATTTGCAGTATTGTGTCTCATGCAGTTTTAGATTGTAAGGTTTTGCAGCATCCCACCAGGATGAATTAGCAGTCTCAGGAGGTCCTTAGGGAATTGAATGACATGACATACTAAATTGGGGTTATTTGATACTGGGCATTCAGTCCTTTTGAGGAAAGTCTTGTAAATGTAGGTTATAGCTTGATTATGCTTAATTGTTCTTCCTTCTATGAGGTGATAGCAGGAGTCCTAGTTACAGTGAATAAAACACATTGTCAGCATGTAGAAAGTATATTATTCTTTCCATTCACTGTAGCAGTTCATTTCATTTTTAAGGTGACCAGGGCCTATCACACATTTCGTTTTGATCCCTGATATGCGTAGACTGTTCATAGCTATACTTATGTATTTGTTTGTTCATTCTTTAATTCATTCAGTACCCATTTTGCACTTGGAACTGTGTTAGGCAGAAAGAATGAAAATGAAATGATCTTCAGAGATCATATTATAGAATTTATCAAGCAATAGAATATAGAATTTATTCAGCAAGAAAAAACACCTGTTTTTAGATTTTGCCTTTTTAGCTGGTTGTGGCATGTAATACAGCATGTTTGCTTCATGTTTTAACATCCATGGTTACGGATTGTACACGTATTGAAGTGTTTTAAAGCATTTTGAAATCCTTTCTTTTCACACATTTTTCCACTGGAATTTATGAAAATAATTTTATTATAAGTTAAAATAGCTGTATACATAAAAGATATTTACCTATTTTAATTTCATTAGAAGTGCTTCATATCAAAGTATTCTTGAGCTATTTCTGCTTATAGTTTGGCCCCTTCATTGGCCCAAGGATGCCTGATGGTGAACACTTCTTATGCCAAATGGCTCACAGCTCTCCCTCTGTAAGCGCCCTCAACAAGACTGAGAATTAGAGGCAGTTCTTGTGCCAAGCCCCACAGAACCTACCCTTCCTCTACCTTCTTTCTTCTCTATAGCATCTCCTGCTTTCATTCACTCTTCTTAGAGATCCAGACCTTCCCCTTTCTCCTCCTTTTCGTTACAAAATGGGCAGAATGAAAAACAGCCATTTGTACTTTGAAACATTTTCATGAAGTTTGTTAGCTCTACCAGTGGATTTTTAATCCTGTGGTAGTGGAATAAAAGATGTGACTTCACCCAGCAAACCTAATGGATAAAATGTCTTTAACTCTGCTAAATGAATTTCAGTCACAAAGAAAGAAACAGAAGTAATCTTTGGTGGGTTAAATAGATTAGGCAACAGTTATGGTATGCCCAAGTTAATCCTGAGTGTAAACCTGTAGTCATTTTAGTGTTCATGGGAGTTGGTGGAAAGGAGGCTCTGTAATCTCCCGTGTGATCTCCCTTGCTCCTCTGGAGAGAAAGTCTAGTGGTCCAGGGGAATGCAGAGTATTAAATCAGATGAAGATTTGATATTTTTCTCCGTGTACTTGCTCTTTGTCCTTGGCAGGTTACCTAAACTTTCTCTCCCAGCATGGATTTCCTTGCATATAAAGTGGAACTCCTAATCGCTGCCACTCGAGCAGTTATAGAGAGGTTGCCTCTTACAGGTTTACTCATCTTTAAGTCCTCATTTTCCCACCTCCTCAGGGTCAGTGCTTTCCATGTTAGTAACTCCTGCAAATATGAGGGGAGTGCACAGCTTTGCCACTTGTGCACTGGTGATTGTGCCACGCTTTTATAACTGGGGTTTAAAATGTGATACATGCTCAATTAAGACAATTTTTAGGAAATACAGAAAACAAAGCTGAAATTATCTATAGTCTTACAACTTAAAGACAACTCTTAACTCTTTGCATATTTCCACGCAGACCTGTATTATTATTATTTTTCTCCATTTTTATAATTATCTTGCAAATGTGAATTTTGTATCTTACTTTCTTGTAAGATAAGCTTTTACTCATATTCTCATATTGTAACCAATTGTGACTTATTATCCTGTTATTCTTTCATTACTTTTGAACATTCAAGCTGTTTGCTACTTTTTACTAATATTGCACTATCTTTGTTCATTAACTAGCTTTTTGATGTTTGATGTATTTCCTTATTAAACATCCTTAGAAGCAAGATTTGCTAAGTTAAGGAATAGGAATGTTTTAAGGCTATTTGTTACTGTTATTTGTTATTAAATGTTTTATATAGCATAGAATACAAAGTGTTGGGTGTAAAAATTGCGTGTACCTTAGTTTTTGTCTTCTAGCAGTTTTTAGCTTAGTGGGGAAGATGATATAATTATGTAAAAAGTTACATAACCTTGGGAAAAATTAGCAGTTATTTCAAGATGTCAGTGGAGGAGGTGTTATTAGACAATAGGATGAAATGTATGTATGTATGTATGCCATAGAAATTAAAATAGGAACGGGATTGTCCACTACATGCTTGGTTTTATTTTGCACATCACAGCAACCTTTTATGGTTGGTGGGGTCCCTATGTTATAAGAATGGAAACCAAAGCCAAGAGACAGATGGTCACTCTGATAGTAATTGGTAAATCTAGGATTCAAAAATCTGATTCTAAATCCAGTGTGACCAGCTAAGGACTTTTTGGCTTTTGTGGCAGTTTCAGCCTTTTAGAGACCTTTTTTGGTGATCATATTCTTGACCACAGTCTGGATTGGGCCTTTTTTTTTTCATGTGTGATAATGGAGTAAGTGGGATATTATTATCATAATACACTCATGGGCAAGTCAGTTTTTAGATGTCACTGATTAATTGCCCTTTGGAGTAAAGATATAGTGTGGTTAGAGTGTGCCTTCAGAGAATCCAGCCCAGAGGAAGCAACTCTGAGTTTATGACTTTTCCCTACCAAGAATGTGCATATATGGGGATATATGCACATATATGGGGAACACTTAAGTCTGGTTTAAAATGCAGAACACTTATAATTTTACATTTTTAATGGTAATCATGTTTTTAAGTATTTTGGGGATTTTGTTTTGTTTTAGATTATTTTTATTAGCAGTAAGCCCCTAACATTTTGGATTCCTTTGTCTTTCTCCCAATTTTTTATTATTTTATAGAAATCTTCTTCCTATTACTCATGTGTGTATAGAAGAAGGAGAAAAGCCCATGGTGATATTGCCTTACATGAATTGGGGGAATCTTAAATTGTTTTTACGACAGTGCAAGTTAGTAGAGGCCAATAATCCACAGGTGAGAAAAATTTGCCCAAATACCAATTATTTACCAGTAGTTTCTGATAATGTCTTTGAAAGTAGATATTAACATTCTTAAATATAAACTGTTTAGAGGCCTGCAACAAAGAACCTCAAAATGAACTACAAGGTATTTATAACCTGTTGATTTAAAGGAAAATGTTGGCTTATGTTCCTGCCTTGAGGCTTACACTGTGCTGATGCTGAAGTTTTCCTTATATTTTCATTGTGTACTTATTCATAACCAACTCAAACCCTTTGTAATACCATCTTAGGTGTTTTCCTGATAACTCAGGGTACTAGATCTTCCTGTTAGGAATGGAAACAGACTTTCTAGAGCCATTTGGTTCATACTATACCAAAGGCTGGTGATGAGTGGAGGTCTAGATTGTGGGAGATAATTGGATGTATTGTTAATATGCTTGGCTGTAAGATGGCAGTCGTCTAAGAGTGTTTCTCTTCCCTGCTTGTGTTTATAACTGTAAAGCAAAGGTCAGATACCAAGCATATTATGATGGTAGTGGTAGTAAAGCCTAGTGGGTTTTTTTGCTGTCAGCTGTATCTTGTTGTCCCATTAAGTTGCTTTAGGATTTATAATAGTATACTTACTATAGTTGCCAGGAGAAAGTGGGTTCAAAGGCTGCATTGAGTATTTGGCTTAATATGTATGATATGCTTTGTAAATTGACAAGACTAAAGCTGGGATTCTCAACAAGTGGTTAGAGGCTGTGGCTCATGTGCATTACCTGGGGAAGGATTTTATTCCTCAGCCCCAAGTGCTGTCATACACCTAGAAGAACCCGTCAGCAGAAAAAGCTAGGAGCTTATACTTTGGGTTTGTGTGTGTTTTTTGTTTGTTTGTTTGTTTTTTTGAGATGGAGTCTCGCTCTGTCGCCCAGGCTAGAGTGCCGTGGCATGATCTCAGCTCACTGCCAGCTCCGCCTCCCAGGTTCACGCCATTCTCCTGCCTCAGCCTCCCGAGTAGCTGGGACTACAGGCTCCTGCCACCACGCCCGGCTAATTTTTTGTATTTTTAGTAGACGGGGTTTCACCGTGTTAGCCAGGATGGTCTCAATCTCCTGACCTCGTGATCCACCCGCCTCGGCCTCCCAAAGTGCTGGGATTACAGGTGTGAGCCACCGCGCCCAGCCGCAGGGTTTTTTTGTTTTTTGTTTCGTTAGACAGGATCTCAGACACCAAGGGTAGAGGGCAGTGGTGTGATCACAGCTCACTGAAGCCTCAACCTCCCATGCTTAAGCAAATCCTCCCACTTCAGCCTCCTGAGTAGCTGAGACCACAGGAACATGCCACCATACCTGGCTAATTTGAAAAAAAAAAATCATTTTGTGTAGAGACAGGGCCTCAATATGTTGTCCAGGTTGGTCTCGAACTCCTGGGCTCAAGTGATCCTCCCACCTCAGCCTTCCGAAGTGCTGGGATTATAGGCATGAGCCACTGCACCAGGCTTAGACTTGTTAATTTGAAAATAATCCCAAGGAGAGAATCTCCTAATAAAAACTACTGTTTTGGGGAAAAAAAAAGATTACTGAATTATAAACATTTGAAATATTACCTTGCGAACTCAGCATTCACTGAACAGATGTATTGAGCAGCTGCTCTGTGTGCTGGATATTGGGGAGATACATCTAACAGATGAAAGGAGACAGAGAGTAAATGGTAGATTACAGAATAATAAGGACTATAGTTGATGTAAGTATAGGGATATATGGGAACATAGTCTTGGTCAAGAAATAGCTTTTAAAAATTCTGTGTGTAGGTTTAAAGCAGTATTTTTGGATGGAGTAGGATTGTGGAATAAAATAAGAAAGTAAGAAAGTGCCATCATATTTGTGTGCTATTTGCAAACCATGTTATTTTTTGTTACCACAGGCAATTTCTCAGCAAGACCTGGTACACATGGCTATTCAGATTGCCTGTGGAATGAGCTACCTGGCCAGAAGGGAAGTCATCCACAAAGACCTGGCTGCCAGGAACTGTGTGTAGGTGCCATGAGCTTGACGCTGCACTTGATGTAGAGTGCTTCCTGGATTTGGGGTTCTCTGCGAGTCACAGTGGGACTTGTGTTGTATTTAAGGGTGGTGGTGATCTCTACTTTTTAATACTCTGATTGCATTTGATGTTCATGTCTTTACTTTTCAGCATTGATGACACACTTCAAGTTAAGATCACAGACAATGCCCTCTCCAGAGACTTGTTCCCCATGGACTATCACTGTCTGGGGGACAATGAAAACAGGCCAGTTCGTTGGATGGCTCTTGAAAGTCTGGTTAATAACGAGTTCTCTAGCGCTAGTGATGTGGTAAGTGCCGGGACCCCCAGATAGAAAAGAATAGAGAAACAGCTTTCTGTTTTTAAATGTTTTACTATTTTTGTCTTTTGGGTTTTTAAAAAATCTGCTAGCTGTTCCCAGAAATTTTTATCCAGAAAGCAAGTGTAATTAGCTGCCAGTCAACCAGTTTATGGAGAGGAGCTGTGACCCAGACCATAGGCCAGCACTGTGTGTAATCTCATTTCATCCTCAGTACTGCTCTGACAGAAACACTTTTTTTTTTTTTTTATAGAGACAGAGTTCCACTCTTGTAGCCCAGGCTGGAGTGCAGTGGCACAATCCCGGCTCACTGCAACCTCTGCCTCCCAGGTTCAAGCGATTCTCCGGCCTCAGCCTCCCAGGTAGCTGGGACTACAGGCGTGTGCCACCACAGGCACATGCCCAGCTAATTTTGTATTTTTAGTAGAGACGGGGTTTTACCATGTTGGCCAGGCTGGTCTTGAACTCCTGACCTCAGTTGATCCACCTGCCTCTGCCTCCCAAAGTGCTGGGATTACAGGTGTGAGCCACCACGTCCATTGACAGAAGCACTATTAACACTAGGAGGTAGGCTGTGGTATCCCAGTTTTAAAGGTGAGGATTTTGAGACTCAGGTTCCAGTAATTTCATTATTATTTCTTTCTTATATAAGAGGCAGACCAAATCGTTGCCAGATCATAAAGATGTTTTCTTTTTTTCAGATGACCTCTTCTGAGTGTTATGGCCTGTAAAATTTGTAATTCCCCCCGTCATCCTCTTCCTTTTGTCAAGTTTCTGGGTGGTTTTGCCACTTAGCCAGATCATAGTTGGGCCCTTTGTGATGTATAGTTTCAGAAGCCACGTTCACTTGTTCATATTTTACAGCCATTTAAAATTTCTGTCACTTGATTTCTTAGTCTTATTTGGAAGACTAAGCGTAATTTACTTTCCTGTCTCTTGCCTGTTAGACTTTATTATTGTTGCAGAATATTTAGGGATTAGGTAAAACTTCTGCTTATAGGGTCCCACATATGTTCACTCAGTGATAATCTGTTTGTGTTATATGTAAAATCCTATAGAATAATTTGCTTCTAAGCTTCAACTGTAAGAATTGGGCTTACTGTATCATTGTATTTTGTGTGTCTATATTTTATAATTTAGGGCTACTCTTGTTTCAAAGTATGTTTTAAGGATTAATCTTTTAATCATGTATTACTGTACGCTAATTAATTATATTAATTGGTATATACTCATTTCCTCAGTGTATGAGTTTTCTGTGGCTGCTGTAGCAAATTACTACAAACTTGGTGGCTTAGAACAATAGAAATATAGTCCCTCATGGTTCACTTCTGAAGCCAAATGTCTGAAATCAAGGTGTAGGCATGGCTGGACTCCCTCCAGAGGCTCTAGTGGAGAAGCAGTCCTTGCCTCTTTCAGCTCTGGTGGCTGTTGGCATTCTTTGGCTTGTGGTTCCATCTCTCTGTTCCAAGTTCATACCACTTTCTCCTTCACATACGTCTTTCAAACTCTCTCTGCCTCCCTCTTAAAGGGATACATATGATTTAGAACCCACCTACATAATCCAGAATAAACTTTTCCTCTCAAGGTCCTTAATCACATGTTTTGTCATATAAGGTAATTACAAGTTTCAGGGAGTAGGACATGGGCATATCTTTGGGGCTACCATTCAGTTCACTGCAGTCAATAATTGAAATGATCTAAGATTTCTTTACTGAAAAACTGATATTCTAATTTAAAATCCTTAAAATGAGAATAATTTGAGAAAGGGGAAAAATGCTTTCATTAACTGTAACTACTAAATAAATTTTTTTTCCTTTTTAGAAACTATGTGCTATTTGATATTGATATGGTTTGGCTATGTCCCCACCCAAAATCTCATCTTGAACTGTAATTCCCATAATCCCCACATGTCAAGGGCGGGACCAAGGGTGGAGATAATTGGATCATGGGGGACAGGTTCCCCCATGCTGTTTAGTGAGTCTCACGAGATCTGATGGTTTTATCAGCGTCTGGCATTTCCCCTGCTCACACTCACTCCATCCTGCCACCCTGTGAGGAAGGTGCCTGCTTCTTCTTTTCCTTCCGTCATGATTGTAAGTTTCCTGAGGCCTCTCCATCAATGCAGAAATAAGTCAATTCAACCTCTCTCCTTTATAAATTACTCAGTCTTGGCTATTTATTCATAGCAGTGTGAGAAGGGACTAATACAGATATATCACTCCTTTTACATACCAAGTATTTTGATAAAATGTGTTCACTTAATGTGAATGAGCAATCTACTTATATAATTTTTAAACTTTTTTTTTTTTTTTTTTGAGACAGAGTCTCTCTCTGTCACCAGACTGGAGTGCAGTGGCGCGATTGCAGCTCAGTGCAACCTCCGCCTCCTGGGTTCAAGCGATTCTCCTGCCTCAGCCTCCTGAGTAGCTGGGACTATAGGCGTGCACCACCATGCCTAGCTAATTTTGTTAAAATCAAGGTCTTTCATTGTATATATCTTCAAAATACTTTGTTTTAACTCAAGATAAACTATTCTCAAAGAAACAGTTTATCTGACATTTGTGAGATGAACAAAATAAATATGAATGATTATGAGAAGGGATGTGATCTGCTTCACAGAGCAGATCAGAAGCTAACACTGAATGACAACCTGTTTCGTGTTGTCCACAGCCTCTCCTAGCCAGAGAGGCATGGGGCATGGTGGGTGATAGGTGGCAGGATGAGGGAAATAAAGCCAGACTCTTGGATACTGAATCCCAGGGTTCAGCTTATAGAACAGTGCGGTACTAGTCCTGGTCTGTTTTTCCAGAGCTTTGATGATAAAGAAAAAATCTCTCTCTAGCATTAATGTCTAGAAGTTAAACATACCAAGTAAAGCAGTACAAATATGCAAAGCAGGTTATATTCTTTTAACGGCTACCTAAGGAGAACCTGGGCGCTTTTTTAGGGAGAGAAGGGTTACGTTTTTGGTTTTGATTTTTATTTTTTTCAAATGACATACGAAGGGAAAGCAGAGTTTGATTTAGACCAATGCACAGCTGCTGTAGTGAATGACAGTAAGGACTAGTTCTACTCTTTGATACGGTTTTTGGTTTTAGAGTTGCCAAATCTTTATTGAGAAATTCTGAATTGTAGCTGGAGCTGTTTACCAGCCCTACATTAAGCAAAGCTGTTTTCATGGAGTGGGAAAGGGGCAGGAGGAGTTGGTTTGGCTTTGGTTGTAGAACATAATTTTAAACCATAAAATTAGTTGAATTAGAGCAGTGTGATTCTCAAATTTACTCCTTTAGTAAAAGCTCACATCTAAACATTTTTAAATGTAGAAAAGTGAAGTAAACTTCTCTTAGTGTTTACTTTGAAAATTTTATTCCATAGTTGATTTAAAAGATGGATTCACTCGTCTCTTTGGAATGTTAATTTTTTTATTTCCAGTGGTTGATTTAAAATTTTTATTTTGTTATTTATTGAAATATAGTATAGTCGCCTTTGCTGAAATGAGATGTGGTGAACCAAAACTGGTTCGATGGGCAGAAAATGGAAGATAATTCTTAGATGATAATCTATAAGTATTTTGTGTAATTTGAAGAGGTTGGAAATCTTACTATTGTCTTAGAAAAAGGAGCATTGATAGCTTGCATTTCAAAGGGGTATGCAAGATGGCAAGTAGTGCTATTTGCTTGCACAGTGGAGGCCCCCAAAATATGTATTACTTTTTTTTTTTCCTTAGACACAGGGTCTCACTCTATTGCCCAGGTGGGAGTGCAGTGGTACAATCATAGCTCAGTGTAGCCTTGTACTTCTGGGCTCAAGTGGTCCTCCTGCCTCAGCCTCCTGAGTAGCTAGGACTACCAGTGTGTGCCACCACACGTGGCTAATTCTTTTATTTTTTGTAGAGATGGAGGCTTGCTGTGCTGCCCAGGCTGATCTTGTACCCCTAAGCTCAAGCGATCCTCCTGCCTTGACCTCTCAAAGCACTGGGATTACAGGTGGGAGCCACTGCACCCAGCCTGTATTACTTAATTTAACATATTTATTTCTGTGTAGGTATACCAGTGTATAATTAAGCGATGATAGGAATTATTTTTTTGTAATATTTCTGATTAACTATTTTGTAGGACCTACAGAGTGAAAATTAAGTTAGATAATATACTTTCAACAAATGAGGCTATAGCTAATAATAAGTCTCCAAGCAAGATGCTCCAAGAGCATTGAGTCTCTTCAGCTGGGTATTAGGTGGCAAAGTTCATGTTGAGGATACATGGTTTGGTTAGGCAGAACATTTCAAATTATATCAGAAATAGTTATTTTTATGGTTATGACATTTTGCAGGAGTTCACACATTTTATGTAAGAATCTGCCATCATCAGAATGCAGTTATACCAAAACAAATACTTAGTTGCTTGTTCATGTGGCAGCTTTATTTTAAGATATCACCATTAACTTAATGGTGAGCAGATTCACAAGAGAATTACTTTAGTTAGTTATTTAGTTTGTTATTACAGATAACGTTTTTTATTCATTCTCCTCCTCCTCCGCCTCTTCCTCCTCGTCATCTTTGCCTTTCTCTTCCACCTTTGTCCAGACTACTTTAGTGGGACCTTTTGCGCCATCAAGTTTTCCTTTAGACTTGGCAGTTAGCAACATCCTTCTCATACTTCTCCTTCAGCTTTGTTGCCTTTGTGATGCAAAGCTGCTTTTCAGTGTCACTTAAATTACTCCACCTCTCACCTAGCTTTTTTTGCCACATCTCCAATAGAGATGCCAGGGTCTGAATTCTTGGGGCAAAATTCTGAACAGAACAGGAAGAATCTGGACAGTGACCTTCTGGGGACATTGAGGTCCTTTTTGTTTTTTATTTTTTTTGTTTTGCCTCCCTTAGATAGTCCATAATGCTTCATTTCTGAATCATAGCATATTTTATCTACTTTTGCCATTTCATCAGATTTAGACTTCTCTTTCCCAGACATTGTCTTCCACTTCTCAGTGTACTTTTGGACAATTTTGCAAAATTGACAGGGATCTCTGGGTTTTTCTTCTTAGGTTCTCTGTATGCCTGCACAAAGAAGGCATAAGCAAACATCTTGCCTTTTGGTTTTGTAGAGTAGCTTTTAGTCACCCTGACTGAATTGTTCATGAGTCTGGGCAGCACAGGGCATGACACGTAGCTTCGTGATTCCCCAGCCTCACGCTAGCTGCCTCCAAAAGAGGAAGCTCAACAGGAGAATTACTTTAACATCATAATTACTTTCAGTGTGTTTTGGCATAAACTTACTTGAAATAGCTGTGTGACCCAAATTTTCTGAGCTATACTTAGCATGTGATATTAACAATATCCTTTGATTTGCATTTAACGTGGTTAACTCCTAGAAAATGCTCACATTTTTCTTTTGTAGATTATTATAAATTTGTTTCCATATATATGTATGTGTGTATATACAATCCCACACACACATATGTATGTATGTATCGCCTTTGCTTTAGATAATTGGAATTGAAAGGACTAGGAACACCCTTCTGTTTTCCATGACTATGATGTGACTGTTCGTGTAAAAGTCCTGCCTTTTAGTTTTTTGGGATTGAATTTTTTTTAATTCTTAAAATATTTTAAAGCACACATGTTGAAGATCGCTTTTTAACATTTGGGTTGGAAATGTGTACACACAGTCATTATGTTCTGTTACCATTTTTTCTTTATGGGTGAAGTTGGGGGCTTAAAAGTTACATTTAATATTCTATTTTTGGACACTTCCACCAGAGTCTATACACATGTGAAATACATATTTTTTTTAGATGTAAATGTAGCACCCAACAAATGATACTGCTGCCTTGGAGGGAACATTTTCTCGGTCCTTTAAGACATCCTTAACATTTTTGCAATTCTTCATAATTAAAAATTCTACATGATTTATTTAGAAATACATTGATGTTTTCCATCATAAAAATAATACATTGCATCTCTAGGTTGTGTTTTCAGAATTTTTACTGAAAGGATTCAGTATTTCAGTATGTCCAGATTCTTATGTTAACATCAACTTTTAACTGTTGAGCTTAAGAACTATGCACATCAAGATTTGACTAGTTATAAATGTCTAATATTATTCCAAGATATGACATCATTGTAGACATTCTTAAGAATTTCTGGATATTGTTTTTATTGTGTTTTCATCAGATGTGGATACCACCATAAATTTTTTTATGTGACTTTCTTTTCCTTTATTTGAAAATAGAGTTCTTGATTTACATCTTCTTTGAATTACTTAGCTAATTATAGTAGCTAACGTAATTCTGCTCTTAAGAACTACCTTCTATTAGGAGATTACTAAATGTAATCAGGAGTACACAGGAATTTCTTTCTTATTGGTTTTCTTGTCTTTATAGTATTACATTGTGTTTAAGAAGCATTTTCTTAAGAAAAACAAGTCAAGGAAATAACTTCCATGCCAAATATTATCAGCGTGGTTTATGGCAATGAAGTGATCCTTTTAAAAGTATTTGAGTAGTTTTTAGGGGATAGGACACATCAAAATGTGTTGCTTGTGCCTTTACATTATTTATTTTGTGACTGTCAATGTTTACCTCGAAAATAAAAGGAAATGTGAAGTTATCCAGAGACTGCATCTGCAGCACATTGCTACTTATGACTCTTTTAACTCCCTGTTTGCCCAGTGCTGTGGAGGGAGCCCAGTGCTTGTATCCTGAGCGACCTGAGTGGGAGAGTCTGACATTTATTATATACCTATGAAGAGTAGTCTGCTGAACTACTGTGGTATCAAAGAGAAAGCTAGAGTTACGGAGGATGCTTATTATTATTATTATTATTATTATTATTTTATTATTATTATACTTTAAGTTCTAAGGTACATGTGCACAACGTGCAGGTTTGTTACATATGTATACATGTGCTATGTTGGTGTGCTGCACCCATTAACTCATCATTCACATTAGGTATATCTCCTAATGCTATCCCTCTCCCCTCCCCCTACCCTATGACAGGCCTCGGTGTGTGATGTTCTCCTCCCTGTGTCCAAGTGTTCTCATTGTTCAATTCCCACCTATGAGTGAGAACATGCGGTGTTTGGTTTTTTGTCCTTGCGATAGTTTGCTGAGAATGATGGTTTCCAGTTTCGTCCATGTCCCTACAAAGGACATGAACTCATCCTTTTTTATGGCTGCATAGTATTCCATGGTGTATATGTGCCACATTTTCTTAATCCAGTCTATCATTGATGGACATTTGGGTTGGTTCCTAGTCTTTGCTGTCGTGAATAGTGCTGCAGTAAACATGTGTGCATGTGTCTTTATAGCAGCATGATTTATAATCCTTTGGGTATATACCCAGTAATGGGATGGCTGGGTCAAATGGTATTTCTAGTTCTAGATCCTTGAGGAATCACCACACTGTCTTCAACGGTGGTTGAACTAGTTTACAGTCCCACCAACAGTGAAAAGTGTTCCTATTTCTCCACATCCTCTCCAGCACCTGTTGTTTCCTGACTTTTTAATGATTGCCATTCTAACTGGAGTGAGATGGTATCTCATTGTGGTTTTGATTTGCATTTCTCTGATGGCCAGTGATGATGAGCATTTTTTCATGTGTCTGTTGGCTGCATAAATCTCTTCTTTTAAGAAGTGTCTGTTCATATCCTTTGCCCACTTTTTGATGGGGTTGTTTTTTTCTTGTAAATTTGTTTGAGTTCTGTGTAGATTCTGGATATTAGCCCTTTGTCAGATGAGTAGATTACAAAATTTTTCTCCCATTCTGTAGGTTGCCTGTTCACTCTGATGGTAGTTTCTTTTGCTGTGCAGAAGCTCTTTAGTTTAATTAGATCCCATTTGTCAATTTTGGCTTTTGTTGCCATTGCTTTTGGTGTTTTAGACATGAAGTCCTTGCCCATGCCTTTGTCCTGAATGGTATTGCCTAGGTTTTCTTCTAGGGTTTTTATGGTTTTAGGTCTGACATTTAAGTCTTTAATCCATCTTGAATTAATGTTTGTATAAGGTGTAAGGCAGGGATCCAGTTTCAGCTTTCTACATATGGCTAGCCAGTTTTCCCAGCACCATTTATTAAAGAGGGAATCCTTTCCCCATTTCTTGTTTTTGTCAGGTTTGTCAAAGATCAGATGGTTGTAGATGTGTGGTATTATTTCTGAGGGCTCTATTCTGTTCCATTCGTCTGTATCTCTGTTTTGGTCAGTACCATGCTGTTTTGGCTACTATAGCCTTGTAGTATAGTTTGAAGTCAGATAGCATGATACGTCCAGCTTTGTTCTTTTGGCTTAGGATTGTCTTGGCAATGTGGGCTCTTTTTTGGTTCCATATGAACTTTAAAGTAGTTTTTGAATCTGTAAATTACCTTGGGCAGTATGGCCATTTTCACGATATTGATTCTTCCTATCCATGAGCATGGAGTGCTTATTATTTTTTAAAGTATAGAAAACTTTATTCATTATTAATTTTAGAGTAATGCATAGATTCCTAATATTTGTTTCCTTTATAGTTGCAGATTTTATATACAATAATCTTGGAACAATTATTTAAGTATTAAGTTCACATTAAGAGAAATAAATACTAAAGACAAGAAAAATCTAGAGGTGCAAGGATTATTTCAGACTTTAAGAAATAAAAATTTAAAATTTAACATTAAGATATTGTTTAGTTTTATTTAATGGTATTGTTTTATTCATCCTAATATTTCCTTGGAATGAGGAATAAGTGGATTTACTTTAGGAAGAGTTACTGTATTTTCAGAGGTGAGCACTTGCTGTCCTGTGATCAAGTAGTTGGCTTGGGTGTTTTCTGTCGTTGGCTCTCCCTCAGGATAATTTACCGATAAAATCTTGTAAACAACTCTTTACATTCCTTTAAAGAGACTTGTCCTTATTCCGTTTAATATTCCCTTCAGATAGCCCCAGTGTTCTGATGGAGTAATGTCTATGCATCTGATACAGTGGCAAAAAGTGCCATAAATAACAGATAATGTGTAATGGCCTGGTTAGCATCCAATGTTGGCTCCTCTGTCTTTCCTAATCACAGATTGTGGGGCAGATTCATAGCAGAAGTAGTCACTTTTCAATCATGTATAACACTCTGCTTAAAGATTGCTGATGTTTGAAGTTGAGTTGGTGTCTTAGTGTATTGGGGCCACTATAACAAACTGCCGTAGACTGGATAACTTAAATAACAAACACTGAATTCTCATAATTCTGGAGTCTAGGAAGTCCAAAATTAGGTACCAGCAGGTTCAGTGTCTGTTGAGAGCCCCTTTGCTGGTTCATAAATGTCCATCCTCTCTTCTGGGTCCTCATGTGGCGTAAGGGGTGAGGGAGCTCTCTGGTGGTCTCTTTTATAAGAGTACCAATCCCATTTATGAGGGCTGCACTCTCATGACCTGACCACCTTCCAAAGGCCCCAACTCCTAATACCGTCACTTGGGGGTTAAGGTTTCAGCATATGAATGGTGGCAGGGACACACACATTCAGTCCACCACATTCTGCCACTGGCCTTCCAAAATTTATGTCATTTTCACATGCAAAATACATTCATTCCATCCCAACAGCCCTAAAAGTCTTAAGTTGTTCTAGCATCAGCTCCAAAGTGTCATTTAAATATCATCTAAATCTGATATGGATGATCCTCAAGGTACAGTTTATGCTGAGGCAAATTCCTCTCTAGCTCTGAACCTATAAAAGCAAACAAGTTATGTGCTTCAAAAATACAGTGGTGGGACAAGTAATGGATAGACATACTCATTCCAAAGGGAAGAAATAGGAAAGAAGAAAGGAGTAATGCATCTAAAATAAGTTGAAAACCTAACCAAACAAGCAATATTAAACCTTAGGACTCAAGAATAATTAACTTTGGCTTAGTACTCTGCTTTTCAGGTCCACTGGGGTGGGAACATCATCTTTCAGCTAGGTGGGAAGGTACCTCAGTGGCTGTTTGCCAGGGCCCCACCCCAGAGGCACTGAGGTCCTTTTTTGGCACTTGGGGCACACCAGACCTAAAGAGGCATCTAAGAGGAGGCATGTCCCTCTGGACATCTGCTCTAGGCCTGGTAAAGGGCATCTACAGAAAAACCTATAGCTAACATATTTAGTGGTGAAAGGCTGAATTCTTTTTATTTAATACCAGGAACAAGACAAGGTTGCCCACATCACTTCTGTTACTCAGCACTGTCCTTAAGATTATAGCCAGTGCACTAAGGGAAGAAAAGAGTAGATAGAAAAAAGTAACTATTTGCAGAGTAGTATGATCATTTATGTAGAAAATTCAGTATGATATACAAAAAAGCTACTAAAACTAATAAGTGAGTTTAGAAAGATTGCAAGATCAATGTACAAAAATAAATTGTATTTTTGAATACTAACAATGAAAAATAAAGTTTTAAAAAGTTTATAAGAACATCAAAAATAAGAAGTTCTCAGGAATAAGTCTGACAAAAAATGTGGAAGAGCTATACAATACATGGCTGAGAGAAATTAAATAATACATACACAATAGGAGAGGTACACCCTTTTTGCCTTGGTTAGAAAACTCAAGATATTCTCTCCAAGTTTGAAAAATATTATCAATATTATTAGTCATTCTTTAGGGAAATGCAAAATTAAACCACAATGAGATACTTTTGGTTTGGCTAAAATTGAAAAGTCTGACCATACCAAATATTGACAAGGATATGAAAGAACAAGAGCTCTTTTACACTGCTGGCAGGAATGTAAAATGGGATATTTCCAAACTTTGGGAAACAGCTTGGCAATTCCTTAAAATGTTAAATATGTATGTACCATATTCCGTCATTCTGCTCTTAGATAAATGAAAACATGTTCTTACCAACACTACACAGATGTTCATAGCAGCTTTATTTTTAATAGCTAAGGCTGAACGTAATGCAAATGCTCATCAACAGGTAAGTGGGTAAACTGCAGTATTCATATAATGAGCTATACTACTAAATAAAAAGGAATGAACTGTTGGTACATGCTACATCACGGATGAATCTCAATCATTCTGAGTAAAAGAAGCTAGGAAAACAGTATACAGCTTGAATAACTCTATTTATATAATTCTGGAAAACGCCAACTATCTAGTGACAGAAAGCAGATTAGTGGGTACTTGGGGATGGTAGTGCTGGTGGTAGGGAGGGGTGGAAGGAAAGGATCAAAACAGAATCATTTGGAAGTGATAGATACGCTCCTTATCTTGGTTGTGGCAGTGGTTTCAGGAGTGTTTATGTATATCAGAACTTACCCAGTTGAATACTTCATGTGCAGTTTCTTATGTGTCAGCTGTACTACAATAAAAATAAATGAAAACTGTCTTTACTGTCTGATCACTGCTGCTAACAAATCTAAGACTACTTGCTAAATTTGCCTGATCTTAAGACCCACCAAGGACTTTTGTTTAAAGTGATGTGATCCAGGCCTGTCGTGGTGGCTCATGCCTATAATTCCAGCACTTTGGGAGGCCGCGGCTGGTGGATCACTTGAAACCAGGAGTTTGAGACCAGCCTGGCCAACATGGTGAAACCCCATTTCTGCTAAAAATACAAATAAATAATTAATTAAATAAAATAATGTGATCCAGGCTTCAGAATTATTAAGATAGGACAGAGGAACTGTACTTTTTAGCAAGCACCCCAGATAATTCTTCTCCTTCTTATAAAACACTTAACCCAGGTTCATTTAATTGCACTTCAGTAATCTGCAGCCATGTCTTTATGTGAGAAAGTGATATTAGGTTTCTAATATGAACAGAAAGGCCTAGCCATGGAACACCTGATGATGCTTCCACTGTGGTCAGATAAGATAATTTACAATTGAATGGAATTATTTTCCTTTCAGTTTATAGTTTACTGAAGTGAGCCCTGCATTGTAAGTTCCTGAAGTAATGACTGGAAATGTCTTAATTCAGTAGCTCCATCTTTAGTTAATGCTGCACTAAAAGACAAAAGGAATTTTACTTATATACTTTTTGACAAGTCACATTCATATATGTTTTAGTGGAAAAACCATTTTACATCTTACATATAGAAGCTGTAAAATAACACATGTTCTGGGGAGAGGAATAAGATGAATAGAATAGCATTGTAATTATCTAAATGTTCTTTAAATGGAGATAGCCACAGTCTTTCGTAAAGCTCTGGAAAGAACAGCATGACCTTCTTATTGCCCCCTTTCCACCGACGTCAAACAGAAGGAAATTATAGAATAAGTCTGTCTAAATTTTAAATGGTTCAGTTATCAGAAGACTTTAGAGAGCAAGTTTTCCACAAATCATCTCTGTGCCATTTTGTCTTGATTATTTTTTTTAAGGGTTGGTTTGCCAACATGTAATTAATCACTTTTGTTAGTTTTTAAGGAAATGAAACTGCATTGTTCCCTTGGGCTTGACTGTTCTTTTTTATGGCGTCTTTTAGTGTTGTAGTTGTAATATGAAAACCTTAGGTAAATGTTGGGCAATAATGTGAACAAAACAGTGGGAAGGGAGTAATTTTTAAAAGCTTATCTACATTGCCGCTGTAATACTTACATTCAACTCCAGATCTCAAATACCACCAACTTTAATATCAAAGTCCCTTAAAGTCAGAAGGTGTTATATATAATGTCAGTGGATGGGGTTATTCCCTGTGTACAAAGGGTCAGGATGCACTTGTCACCAATTCCCATGGTTTCTTCTTCCAAAATCTAGTTTGAATGGATCATATCATCTCTGGAGGAAGGGATGGGAGCACCCTTCCGACCAGTTTCATTTCTTTGGGCTCTGTTCCATCTGTGCAAGGAACTACCTTCTCTATGGAAGTTGGACATGATTTTAAATATAAAGCATTACACATACTAATGACTGTCAGTATTAAGATTTCATGTAGATCTTGTTGCTTCTCAGAAAAAAGTTTCATATACAGTAAGGTTTTAAAGATAGGCAAATAACTATATGTGAATAGGCACCATCCTTTAACTTTTATTAATTTGAAATCATTTTTCCATTTTTAAGCAGAATAGAATGTCCCAGTGGGTGTAAGGGAAATTTCAGTAGCCTCCAAGACTCTATGGAGATTTTGAAACTATACACACTTCTCCATCTGTCCCCTGCCCCCTCCTCCTCCCAGAGCATAGACTTCAAGGCTGTGCTTTGCTCCATGTTAATGATCACTGTTAATGAAAAAGATAATAGGTTCCAAAAGGCTGAACACCTGGTTTTGTATTTAGGGTAGTGCCGCTGTCAAAGTGATTGAGATATATTCCTTCCTCTGTGTTCTGAAAGTTTATGTAGGGTTGGGTGTGTAATGGGTTGAATTGTGTCCTGCCTCTCCACCAAAAAAAAAAAAAAAATGGTTGAAGCCCTAACCCCCAGTACCTCAGAATGTGACCTTATTTGGAAATAGGGTCATTGCAGATGTAACGTTAAGATGAGGTCATACTCAATTACTATGAGCTCTGATCCACCCTAAGAAAAGAGACACACACATGAGGAGAAAATGTCACGTGAAGATAGAGGCAGGGACTGCAGGGCTGCAGCTGCAAACCAAGGCACACCAGGGGCTGCCGGCAACCACAGGAAGCTGGGAATAGGCAAGGAAAGATTCACCCTACAGATTTCCGGGGAAGCACGGCCACGCTGACACATTGATTTGGACTTCTAGCTATCAGAGCAGTGGGACAATAAATTTCTGTTGTTTAAGCTACTCGTTTGTGGTATGTTATTATGGTAGCCCTAGAAAACTAATACAGATTTATATTTTCTTTCAAGTTTGATAGAATTCACCAAACAATGTTGAGTTTTCTTTGTGGAAAGGTTTTGAATTGTGAATTCAGTATCTTTAATAGATGTAGGGCTATATAGATGTTCTCTTTACTCCTGTGTCTGTTTTGGTAATTTGTATTTTAAGAAATTTGTTTATTTCATTTAAGTTGCTGAATTTATTGGCATAAAATTGGATTGTTCATAATATTTTTTGATGTCTTAAAGGATGGTGTTCCCTCCTTTATTTCTGATATTTTAAATTTTTTGTTGTTGTTCAGTCTAACACAGTGGTTCTTAACTGGGACAGTTTTGCTTTGGTTAAGGACATTTGTCTGTGCCAAGGGACATTTGGCTATGTCCGGAGGCATTTTGGGTTGTCACAGCTTGGAGGATGTGCTACTATCATCTAGTGGGTAGAGCCCAGGGAGAATGCTAAACATCCTACAGTGCACAGGACATCTTCTTACAACAAAGAATCCTCCAGCCCACAATATCAGTAGTGGTGAGGTTAAAAAACCTACTCTAGGCTTTGTATTGTAAACCTTCTATTTTCCAAAAATATTATATCATTTCACGTTTAATATAGTGTTTCCACTCATCCCCTTCCAGTCTTCAAACTGTTTGTGGGCATACCTTTTACCTCTCTGTATATTATAAACCCCACAATATATTGTTAGCTGTTTTTGCTTTAGTCTGTCAAGGAAATTTTAACATCAGAGAATATGTTCAGTTGTTACTAATATATTTTCAGCACTCTTTATTCTTTGTGTTGACTCAGATTTCCATGTGGTATATTTTCTTTCCACATGAAGAACTGCTTTCATACATCTTACAGGTCTGCTGGAAACATAGTCTCTCTGCTTTTATTTGTCTGAAAAACTCTGTATTTATCTTCATTGTTGAAGTATATTTTGGCTCTATATAGAACTTTCCATGACAGTTTTTAATTTTTTTTTCTTTCTTTGAGACAGAGTCTCGCTTTGTTGCCCAGGCCGGAGGGCAGTGGCGCGATCTCGGCTCACCGCAACCTCCGCCTCCCGGGTTTAAGCGATTCTCCTGCCTCAGCCTCCTGAGTAGCTGGGATTACAAGCATGCGCCACCATGCCCAGATAATTTTGTATTTTTAGTAGAGACGGGGTTTCTCCATGTTGGTCATGGCTGGTCTTGAACTCCTGACCTCAGATGATCCTCCCAAAGTGCTGGGATTACAGGTGTGAGCCACTGTGCCTGGCCCTAAAATATTTTAAAATATGTCATTTCATTGTTTTCTCGTTTGCATAGATTCTGGGGGGAAATGTAGCTATTGTTCACTATTATAAGGCTTTTAAAAAAATCTGTGTATTTTACAAAGTAAGTATTTTGGGATTTTGTTGTTATTGAAAAATAATAACCTAAAATTTAAGGCAACATGCTTAGATTTTACAAACAGACTTGTATTTCACTTGCGTTTGGTATTTTTCTTTTTTCCTTTTCTTTTTTTCACTTTTTTCTCTTTTACTCATTAAAATATGTATTTTGGGGCAAGCTATTTCTCTGAGCCTCAGTTTTCTCACCTGTAAAATTGAGCTACCAATGATTCTCACAGGTTTATTGAGGAAATTAAATGTATTGAAGGATGCAAAAATGACTCAAATTTTTAGGTACTGATACTACAGTACACAGGTATCCCCCTCCTCATCCAAGTTCAGTTGTTCTGACCTCAGGGTTCACACTTGGCGGCAGATCAGTGGATGTACCGGATCTGAGTCCTTCCCAGCCATGTGGCAGCAGCTCTGTGTAGACATGTTGCCTGTCCCCCGTCCCCTGCACACTCTCCAGGAGCCAAGTATAGCCAGGAATTGGCCAAAATGGGGAGCCCCGAACGGACCATGAATGGACACTGTTGCCACTGTTTACCATTCCTGTTCCTTTCTGTAGTTTACATGCTGATTTTAAATAAACCTGATTGCTTACTCAAGCAAGGTTAGAAGTTTTTTTAATCCTTTAATTTAAAACTTTAAATACAGTAAAAATCCATGACTTCTTATATTTTCCCTCATTTGCGTATTTCACTTAGGATGCTCTTCCCTTTAATTAAACTAAAATTTTGTTCATTTTCCACTTCTCAATTATGCAGACTAGCTATAATATTTAAAGTTACAAATTCTCATATTAGAAGAATCTTGGACATAATTCATAATACATAGCTTGTAATCAACAGTAAACTATTACTTCCAATGGATCTGATTACTTAGAATTTATAATACTAATATTGGATGCACTCTTTTTTATCTTAGCAAGGGAAACTAACTGTGTATGATAGACTTCTTTTTGTAAATAACATTTCGCTTTTCTGAAGCATGAGTTGAGCTGTTATTTTTTGTCCTGTAGCTGGCTATGGGCACTAGCCCCCTGACTGTTGTTTTAAATGTCCCCTCATTGTGCTCCTGCTCCTTTCCTAGTGGGCCTTTGGAGTGACGCTGTGGGAACTCATGACTCTGGGCCAGACGCCCTACGTGGACATTGACCCCTTCGAGATGGCCGCATACCTGAAAGATGGTTACCGAATAGCCCAGCCAATCAACTGTCCTGATGAATTGTGAGTTTTTTTGAGCTTGAAGGCACGAGTTTTATTCCATTTACTATATTGGAATAAAGGAAAAAGCAGGTTTCCATATTCACACAGAGCCTTCCCTTTTGAGAATAATGACTCTTTGGATTTAAATTAGACTCTTATAAAAAACCACAAAGTCAGGGAGATTCGTTCACTCTTTCATGCATTTGATATTAGAACGTCTTGCATTTTATTTTATAGTGCACAATCTAAGCACTATAAATTAGTCTGAGAGGACGTACTAAGAAAATTGAGTACTATGTCAGTTATTCTATATAGAGTGAATATCTGACTTCTATAGTTATAAAGGACGTAGTAGTTATAAAAAACCTTTCTCATTGTCATTTTGCCTTGTCAGTTAGTATCAGCTGATACAGGGAAGATGATCTGGACTAGTAAGCCAAATAGTTGCTTTCTGTTTCCTGCTTCTATCACATAGCTTATCTTACCATGTAATGAGAATGGGATAAACAGGAGGCTATTCAGGGTGATTGATCGTACAGATGAGTATGTTCTCAGTTCCAGAACCCCCTGAAGGTTTCTGCACCATGACAAGGTGGCAGCTTTTATACTGATTTTACTCTAGATCCAGGGTTCATAGAACTTAGATAAAACTTTCTCTTCCTCCAAGTTCTTTTTCTTAATTTAACTACAGGAAAACACTGCTTCTTTTCTTACTGTGTTTTAGGTTTTTACATGAAATCTCTGTATTTGCTGAAATATTTTGATATGCTCTCTTGAAGAATTGAAATTCACACGTAATCCAAATAATTTCTTTTAGCTTCTTTCTAGAGCTGCCAACAGATAGTAAAATGGATCCATTTTTAATATATCATCCTCTCCATGCCCACCTTTAGACAGGCAACATAACTGGCATCAAACTGACCAAAAGTTTAGGAATACTGTATCCTTACTAGCCCAAATTTTCATTTTTGTCACTCTGCAGATTTGCTGTGATGGCCTGTTGCTGGGCCTTAGATCCGGAGGAGAGGCCCAAGTTTCAGCAGCTGGTACAGTGCCTAACAGAGTTCCATGCAGCCCTGGGGGCCTACGTCTGAGTCCTCTCCAATCCCACAGCATCAGGAGGAAGGTGCCTGTTGGGGCTCACTTGAAGCCTGTCATGGATGCTTTGTATCTAACACAATGCCAACAGAAGCACATTTGTCTTCCAGAACACTGTGCCTTAGAAATGCTTTAGAATCTGAACTTTTTAAGACAGACTTAATAATGTGGCATATTTTCTAGATAAACTTTTATTAGGTTGAACTGAAAGGGTTTTTGTAAAATTTTTGGCCAAAATTTTTTAAAACATAGTTACTTTGGACTAGGAGTACATTCTTACAAAATAAATAAACAGTTTTTAAAATTGTTTAGACACAGATATTTGGAATTAGCTCTCTTAGTGCCAACTGCTTTTTATTTTTTTACTTCATCAAGGTGATGTAAGTGACTCACCTTTAAAGTTTTTTTAATGTTATTTTTTATCACTACTCTGGGAAATGGTTTGTCTTCAAGATGCAATAGTTTTCTTAGTAAAGGAAAAACAGCATAAAAAGATACCTGGTCTGCCTTGTACAAGAAAAGGCAATATTAGAGGAAGAAAATTTAAAGAAAAGCTAGAGGAAAAAAAAATTTTTTTTGAATACTTATTAGAAGCAAACTGCCCTTGCATGGAAAACTTTATTTTTTTCAGTGAAAAGGAATTCTGCTTTCGTGTTTTTGGGAAAGCAGGAACTGAGTTCATTACGTCTTTAATTTGGCAGAAATTAGCCTTTCTGTGAACCAGACGTGGTTTGGGGCAGATCTGTAGTAAACAATGGTGATTTTATTTATTTTTACTCTCTGGAAAAAGAGATAATACGATTCCAGAAAGTGAACTCATATTTCTAAGGTTAAGATTCCCTTTTATTGCACCTAGAATAGTGCTATGCACAGAGCGGGTGCTTGAGTTGTCGTTTTTTTGTTTTTTTTTTTTTAAATGTAAACGGTAAATTTTGTGCTTATCTTCAAGGCTGGCTTAAGTATAAAATTGTTTTTTAAACACTTGAAAAATTAAAGGATTTGTTTTATATTATGACAGTATTGAAATTATTTTTCATAATGAATGATTGGTTATTGTGTCTGGTAAGTCTTTGAACATTCAACAGTTAGACATTTGTGTTTTATTTCATGATGTTCCAGTCAAGTTCCAAAGCCCTAGCACAGTTAAGCTGGCTCAGACTCCAGGTTCTAGTAAAAAGTTGAAATTAATGTTATAAGGAAGTATTAAAACACTGAAACATTTCTCCAGAACCAGCAAGTAAGGGCTATGTATGTATTTATGCTCAGTTTTAGTTGGCCTAAAGCAGAGTTGAATGGGCCTTCTAAATAGCTAGGCCTGCAGGTACCTGCCACTGCTCCCATCTTCACAGGTATATAAGGGAGAATGTGCAGCAGTTGGAGGCTTTTGCTGTTTTTAAAAAAGCTTTATGAATCAGCAGCACATCTGGAAAAATAGCTCACACAGTACCTCGTTTTCCACAAGTAATCCAAGGGCATGATTTTCTGTATACATTTATTAACAGTTCTTTGGTTTTATGAAATACTCATATGAAGCCAGTCCCTGGAGGACTGTTTTTTAAAAAGTCCCTTTGAACCATTTGTAAATTATATTTTCATTCATAACCTGCATTCTTAGAAGGCATTCAGTCAACATTTACAGCACTTACTGTGTATTTTCCACATGGAGTGGTTCAACTCAAGTGTCCCTTCCAGTATTCAGGGCATTCTTATTTCATGTTCAAGTGGGTGCATTGTTTAGAAATCACAGTTTATTAACATGTACATGATCTATTTAAAAAAAAAAAAAGTGCTGACACCTGACTTCTATCCCCAATTAGCAGACAGTAAGAAATGTCCTCAGTTTGGTGGATGGTGTGGTGCCTGTAACCTTATCCTTTTGTGTTTGTGAGCACTTTTATTTTATGTATGTATTTTTATTGTAGTGGATTTTTCTTGCTGAGCTACTTGGAGTCTTTGACATGGGAAGGAAAGAGCAGTTATAAGATTTCCCTGACTCATCTTCTTCCAGTAGTTTTGTTGTAGATTGTGAATGTTACTGAAGTTTTACATTTTACTGATTTTGCAGAAAATATAATTTTTATGGAAAAGAAGCAAATTGACAAAGCACTGTTGTGGTATTATAAGCTGGCTCTGGTGACCTAGAGGTGCATTCTATTCTGTTCTTTCTTGTAATCCTCCTGTTCTAGAAAGTTTTTTTTTTTATTGGTAGAAGGAGGATTGGGTTGCTCATTCAGTATATATTTATTGAGTGCCCACTGTATCCTGGCTCTTGGGATAATGCAGGGAACAAGATAGATGAGGTTCTTCCCTTTCTAGATTTTGCATTCTAGTTAGGAAAAACAGGTAATGAACATAAATAAGATTTTGGTAAGTGCTATGATAGAAATAATAGAGTGATATTAGAGAGTGTAACTTTAGATGTCATAATTTGCCAAGCTAATCTTATTTATGTGGCATTTGAATTGTGATCTGAATGGCAAGAAGCAGCCAGCCATGAGAACACAGAGGCAGAAGGCACATAATTGCAGAAGCCTTAAAGCAGAAGCAAGCTGGCCTCCAATCTCAGCCCTTCCCATTCATTCTCTAGCTGCTGCTGTTGGAAAAAGAGAAAGGTAGCTAGCGTGGCTAGAATATAGTTAGGGAAGGGAGTGGTACAAAGATGCAGGTCTTTGTAAGCTGTGGTATACATTTATCTTTTTTGCTGAATACAGTGGGAATTCATTTGAGGATTTTTCAAGTAAGTAGCGATATGATCTGATTTGTCATTTTGAAAAGGTTGTACCAGCTTCTCTGTGAAGATTGGATTGTGAGAATTCAAAGGAAGAAGTAATGAGACCCTTTAAGAAGCTGTTGCGTAGTTCAGGAAAGAAAAGAGAGTGGTTTGGACCATTTTGAGTAGTGAGGAGATACAGAGAGAAGGGGCAGATTGGAGATATGTTTTGAAGATACACCAGGACCTGGATCCATTGGATGTTGATGGTGGGGTGAAGAAGGAAGCGGGGAGGTCAGGAATGACTAATTGATTTGGTGCTTGAGTATCTGGTTTTATGGCCAAGCTATATACTGAGATGGGGAAAAATCTAAGAGAAACTGAATTTTGCATTGGCCAGAGAAATCCATAATTTGGTGTAGACTGTGTTTGAGATGCCAGTTGATCATCTGTATGGAGATTTTTGATAGATGAGAGTCTGCAGCTCAGGGAAGGTCTCATTGAACATACAAATGTAGGAGTATAGCATATAGACTATTTTTAAAGCCATGGTACTGGATGGAGTTGCTAGGGAGAGAGTGTATAGATGGAGAGGAGGTCCTAGGACTGAGTCTTGAGCACTCTAACCTTCAGTTCCAGCTAGTAAAGGAAGAAGAGATAACAAAGACTGAGGAAAAGCCACTGTAATTGATAAAAGCAATAACAAAAAAGTGAAAATGAGGCGTTGCAGGAGCCCAAGAAAGGTCGTGTTTCAAAATGGAGACGCCTCCATCAGATTTGGCAATATGGAGTTAACTGGCAGGAGCATGGGGACTGGAGCAAGTCAAAGTGTGGACACAGGTGGGGACGTAAAGGCCTACTACTGTCAGCCCTGCTGTGAAGGGAAATGGAGCAATAACTAGAGGAGATCAAAGGGGGTTTTTCGGGAGAAGAGGGACAGGGACAAGAGTGTTTTCCAGATGAAGGTACAGTGCCAGAAAATGTCTCATGGGCTCATGGGAATGATCCAGTAGAGGGAGAAAAAATCCCTCTGGGGTATGGGCCACTGCTCTTCCTTGCCATTTGGTCCACAAGCATAAAAGCCTTTCACTCTGGCCCCGAGCCCTTTTGTTGTGTGAGGGTTGTGTGTTTGTCGGGGGAGAAATGTGAGGGAGGTAAGATAAGGGAGGGGGTACACAAAACTGCCACCGTCCCATTACCCAACAGCCTGCCTCTGTTGAGGGGCTTTCCTGGGACTTCAGACTGGCATCCTCATTGTGCTTGCAGCTGTCATGTTTCCTTGCCCAGATTGCCCCATAGCTGCTTCCCTGGCCTTGGCCTTGAACCCCTCTAGCCAACAACTGCCCAGGTAACACTTTGTAAAACTGAGCCGCTGTCCCTGCTTGGAGCCTTCAGAGCAGACTTCAGACCTAGGCGGAGTATCCACTCAGCTCTGCGGTTTCTCCTGCTCCCCACTTCGGGCCTGCACGCTTCCCACCCTCTGCATGCTCCTTCCCCTTCTCCGAGAATGACGTGCTCCCTGCACTCCCCACACTGCCGCCCGGGGACCAAGAAGGCGCCTCTCACACCTTACTGCTCTCCTGCAGGCTTCGTGGTTGCTTTTCAGCCTTTTTCCCTGGGTTTGAACTTTAACAAAGGTAAGATGGAGGTTTATTTTTCACCACTTGGCTGTGAGCTCCTTGAGGATAGGAACTTGTGTTTTACTCAGATCTGAATCTCCATTGCTTTAGTGGTGTGTTCAATACATGGTAGGGGTGAATATTTAATGAATGAATGAGTGAAAATATCTAAATTTTGCACAGGAGAGCAATTAGGCTTAAACAGAAAGGAAGTCTTCTAATTCCTTAAAAGCATTATCTCATATTTGAAGAGTTCAAGTTTGATGCAACATAAACTGATAAAGTTTGAAATAAAAAGAGACAGGTTGGTAGGAAAGACCATCCATATCCTATCCCCAAACTGGCTTAAGTCCACTCCCACTGCCCCCAGCTACCACCTTTTTACTTTATTCTACCTGCTTTTTCTTTGGCCACCGGAATAATAAGCCTGATGTAAATTCTGTTTCATACTCCCACAGGTCAACTTTTTTTGGAGTTTTACAATAATTATTCCAAGTCAAGTAATTCATTGATTTTAGTGGAAGATTGTTTTCCAGGTGTTATTCTTCCATGCGCCTCACCCCCATCTCATACAGTAGAAAAGAGATGATTTAATTTATGGGTCTAGAAAATAAAAATGTAAATACTTGCTTGTTAAATTAATAATTTTTTCTACCTTCATTTTTACCTGTAATATTTCAAGATAATATTGGACTTAATTCTCTGAGACACACAAACATCCTGTATAAGTATATTGACAACATACATTTTATATGTAAGTGAACCGTATGGGTGAGCCTCTGCTTTCTCCCTGACAGCGCTGTTCTTTAAGAAATTAAGGCTAACCAGTTCTATAGGTTTTAATGGGAGATGTCTCCTAACTTTTCAAAGACCAGATGTTCTTGTTATACTGATAAAAACTTATTAAAAAAAAAGGAAATAGGGATTGATGATGTTCAACGTTATTCTCTTTGAACAAATACATCATTTGTTCATACTTGGTTTCTCAGTATTTCAACACTAAAGCATGTTTTAATGATTTGTCTTTAGAGGGGTGAGCACTCCTCTGGGGGTATATTACAATTGGGAAAAAAATATAGTTTGAAAATAAAATAACTGTTTACCCTTAAAGAAATCAACTCTATGGTACCTTAAGGTTACATTTGCAATAAACTTTTTTACATCTTTCTGAGTCTTTTTTTGCTTTTTGCCTTCTTGGCTCTGAGAATAAGCATAGGCTGATATTAGATTGGTTTGTATCATTAGGGATAGCATTTAGCTGCAAGTAATGGAAAAATTCAACCATAATCACTTAACCAAATGCAGGTCTATTTTTCTCCCATAACAGCTCCAGAGAGAGAGAAACCAATGCTAATGCAGTGATCCCAGGGTGTCATCCATTGCCAGTCTCCTCCTGTTTTGCTGCTCTGCCATCTTTAGCATGCTGTGGTTCTTAGGGACCCCAAGGGCCTAGAGCTTGCTCCAGATAGGAAGATGAGCAAGGGCAAAAAGCAAGAGGCATGAATTAGCTGAGTCCTTTTTGTGAGGAAACCACTAACTTCCCGTAGTATGCTTCCACCAACAACTTAATATCCTGAACGCACATGAGCACTCCATGCGCTACAGGTAGGTAATGCCAGGAAATTAGATTTTGTTATTTTTTGAAAACAGCTTTATTGAGATATAATTCTAGTATTGCCCATTTAAAGTGTATAATTCTCAGTGATTTTTAGTGTAGTCACAGAGTTGTATAATCATTGCCACAATCTAATTCATTTTTATTACCCTAAAAAGAAACCCCATATCCATTAGCAGTCACTCCCAATTCCACCCTCACCTTCAGCCCTAGGCAACCACAAATCTACTTTTTGTCTGTATAGATTTGCCTGTTCTGGACCATTCATATAAATGGAATCACACAACATGTCTTTTGTGTTTGGCTTCTTACATTTCACATAGGATTTTCAAAATTCCTTCATGTATCATGTATCAGTACTTCATTCTTTTTTATTACTGACAGATATTCCATTGTATGGATATAAACCATTCATCAGTTAATGCATATTGGAAGAAATTGAGTTTTGAGTTGATCACGTTCTTGTCGTAGACAAAATTGGGCTTCTATTGGTAAGGAAAGGGCGATGGCTCTTGAGGAACGGCTAGCAGTGTCTGCCCCTTTGCAGAAATGTGCTGGTATTTGGCTTCCTTCAGCAATATATTTAATGCTTCAAAAGTTCTGTCAAAGTACAGTGATTGTGAAGAGTCTTAGTGACTGTAGGGAGTGTCCAGTCAGCTTGGTGTTTAAGTTGGTGAGTCCTGCCATTATTTGAGACGAAAGCCTGGTAGGAATTACTACCTCACCTTTAGCTTCTAAGTCTTTGACCAGAAAACTCTACTGCTGTATTCCATTGTGAATGCTGTTACTTTGGCCTCTGGCCCACTGTTTTCCGCCTGTTCGTAATTCTGCTACCACTTTATGGACTTGAGCTTGCAAAGTTATATTTTCTTCAATATTTGGCATACAGTATCTACCACCAGGAACCTTTTTGCTAGCTTCATGATCTGACTGTTTAGGGCCTTTAGAGGTAAGCCAGAGACTGGCTGTGTGTGTTCACTGAAAGTCTTATTAAAAGAGCTTAAAAAATATTTAATGATCTATTACATAGATTTATTGTACTATATTTCATATGCCTTTATTTAGACAATACTTGCATTCATACTAGGTTTTTTGACTTTTGAATTGATAACTATTTGGTCATAGCATTACTTAATAGGCATCTGAAGAACACTTTAGACATTGCCTAATTTAGAGAACAGGATACCGTCCTGGAGACTCTATGACAAATTGGTTGTGGGCCCTCATTCTAGAAAAACACTAGAATTAATATCCTGAAAAAAGTTCCTATAGCCCAATGTGGTTCAAGCCAGAATGGGTTTGACTTATCTATAATCTCTTTATCAGGAAGTGCAGTGCTTGATAAATCTGTGTTTAAGTTTTGTGTTGGGATCTCTAAGCAGTGTCCCTCTGGCCTTTGCTCTTCCCCCTGTCCCAGTCCTCAGAACGGCCCACAGATAACTTAGCTTAAAGGATAGGGGCAGCTTTATGTGACCTGACAAGCATTCTTGGCCAGCTGAGCAGACTTGTCTTGTGGTAAGTACTCCCTTAGGGTCCTTCTCACCTCTTCTGGGAAGGCAGGAAGAGGAAGAGACAGGAGCTTGGCACTGCCGGGCTTCATGGAAACCTGGACTGGCTGCCATGAGGGGCTTCCCCTTCTCCATTTTCCTCTGTGTCCACTCTGGACCTTTTATTCTTTAGTGTCCCTCTGTTGCCAGCCTCACCTTCTGGCTCTTGTCCTTATGTCCCTCTTAAAGGAACTTCATTCCCTTTCCACAGAATGTAGTACTTCAAGTGCATTTAAACAACGTATTAAGACTTAAAGTAGATATAAAGATTAGTTTTTTCCACAGCCGCCTTAGCAGGGCGTCACATTTTAGAGATGAAAGGAGGATTACCTGTTTTATTTTACAAATAAGGAAACTGAATTCTGTATCACTTCCTAGATACGAGACTGAAAATAGGCCTTTTTTCATGTTGGCATGTTTTTAGGAGGTAGTTGGAACTCCCCAGGAAGGGAAATTAATTTGTTGAGTGCTTACCAGCACTCCAATAGTGGGCATTTTAATATATGTCTGTCAAATAAGTGGAAGTTTGTAATAGATTTGTGGAGTTTGGTAGTATTGGAGCATAGTGTTTAAAGCAGAGGTGGCAGAAGATTCGAAGAGTAAATGGCAGATATGCTGTGAGAGCCTAACATATTAAGACTTTGTTCTGGAGGCTTTGGAGATTCAGTAAAAGGCTTTCATCAGGTAGTGATGCAGTCACATTTGTTTTAGCAGTGATAGTAGCAGGTGGTCATTGCCTACTATACAGCCTTGTACTGATTGCTGTACGTGCATGATCTCATTTAATCTTGACAACAATTGTTACTAATTTCCATTAGTAACAATTGTTACTAATTTCCAGTTGAGGAAATGGAGGTTGAGATAGATTGCACAGGTCATAGTGGAGCTGTATTCTCATCTAGGGAGTCTGACCAGAGCACACACAGGACACCTGTACAGTTAGGATGAGAGGAAAGAATTGAAGGATGTGTTAGGAGAGCCTACTTGGTGGTCTCAACATTTAATGACATAAGAGACGGTATTGTTGGTTCAGAGTGAGAGGTGTGGGATAGAAGTCTGTAAGCATCATAAGAGTGCGAAGGTTTCTCTAAGGGAAGTCTGAAAGGGAGCTGACCAAGAACAGTGCAAGTGAGGTCAGCTGAGGTTAGAGACAGGAATTTATAGCAGTACTGCCCTGACTGGTTACGGCATTTTTCTCCATGAATTTGGCTGAAATGGAATCTGCTGTAACAGAGTGGATTAAATAAGATGAATGTTCTTTCTCTTATATGAGAGTCCAAAGGGAGGAGAGTGGCCCAGGCTGGTGGTGTAGTTCATGTTCCAGAAACATTCAAGATACCAGTTCCCTTCCATCTTGTCCTGCCATCCCATAGGCCATGTTAATGTGGCTGCATGGCCAATGCTAAGTCTCTACCACATCTCAGCTTCTGGGAGGGGGCAGGAGCAGAAGTGAAAAGCAAGTGAATTCCTTTTACACAAATAATAGAGATGTTGTACACATCACCTTTGCTCACATTTTATTGTCAAGAATTTAGGCATCTAGATGCAAGGACCTCTGAGAAAGGAGTCTAGCTGGCATCCAGGTTCCCAATTAAAACTATTACTATGGAACACGAAGATAATGGATTTGAGGGGCCAGCTAATTGTCTGCTACAAAAGAGAAGGCTGGCTGTGGGGTTAATGCAGGATTAGAGTTTTTCTGGACAGGTGTGAGGATAGTGGGGCAAGAGAGTTTTAGGGTGTTGGTGAGATGTAGTTCAGGTGGACAGCCATGAGCTCCAACTGGGCGTGGTAGTTAGGTCAGGAGATTGAGGACCTGGAACCCTGCAGAGTAGATGTGGGACTAAGGGAGAAAGTGGTTGGAATGGGATTAGTCATTTGTGGCTAGAGTAGGATCTGGGTTGAAGTCCAGAGGTGGCATAGTTCTGAGAGATGAAACACCTGGAGTGAAGCCATGGTTTGGGAAACCAACCATGGTGAGCTGGAGGTTTCCAGAGTTGAAGCAGGCACAGAGCATGTTTGGTGTTCCTGCACAGCAGTCACACTGCCTACACACATACTCTATTCTCATCATATACTTGTACCACACCCCACTTCGTGTCCATCTGGGTATCTCCTCCTCACCTACAAAACCCACCTCCCACAAAACTGTTCTTGATCCCTAGGCTCTTAAAGTCTCCACTCTGTTTCTCTGGCTACCAGCTGGCATCTTTCTCTGCTTCTTTGTAGTTTGTAACTTAAGCTTACATATGGCCAGTTGTATTAGGGTTCTCTAGAGGGACAGAACTAATAGGAGATATATATGTCCTTTTATATACATATACATACATATACATATATATGTATATAAAAAGGGGAGTTTGTTAAGTATTAACTCACGTGATCACAAGGTCCCAGTAGGCCGTCTGCAAGCTGAGAAGCAAGGAAAGCCAGTCCGAGTCCCAAAACTGAAGAACTTGGAGTCCAGTGTTCGAGGGCAGGAAACATCCAGCCAGGGAGGAAGATGTAGGATGGGAGGCGAGGCCATTTAGTCTTTTCACGTTTTTTTTTTTTCTACCTGCTTTATATTCTAGCCACGCTGGCAGCTGATTAGATGGTGCCCACCCACATTAAGAGTGGGTCTGCCTTTCCCAGCCCACTGATTCAAATGTTAATCTCTTTTGGCAACACCCTCACAGACACACCCAGGATCAATACTTTGCATCCTTCTATCCAATCAAGTTGACACTCAATATTAACGATCCCACCAGTTCCGGCCTTTCTAAGCCACTACATATGCACCACATATCTGCTGCAACCTGGCAGTTGCTGTGCTTATTTTCACACCAAATTCCCAAAGACAGGCAATCTGATTGGCCCCACTCATCACATCTTTTCACACTGGACCATAGCTAGCAGGTCACTGGCAGGACAGAATGGGCAGATGGCTGCTAACCCAGCTGCTCCCCATGTTGGGTTCAATGCCAAGCCTATGACCCTGTGGGTGCAGAGGCGCAAAGGAATACAGCCCTATCATTGCTTTATCTTTCTGCCAGCCCTTGGGTGTGGGAGGGGTTTTTAGAGAGATGCAAGTTGGCTGTATCTCCTTGCCACTCAGGAACAGTAAGTTTATACTACACCAAAAGGGATTTGATCAGCTGGTTGAGAATTCAGTCATCGGTCTGTTCATTAAACTAGAACAGTTGAGGAGCTCTGCCAGGCCCTGGGAATGAAGAAGCCAAGGAGGCCATCCTGTCCTCACTGTCTGGTGGGGGTGGCGGGGAGGAGTAAGGTGGTGGTTTGGGATATATAACCAGCCAGTTACGGCACAGTGTATGTGGGAGGAGACGCTCTGAAGCTGTGGCCACCCCCAGGGTTTCAGCCCCAGAGAGCCTTCCCCAAAGGGCTGGTAAAACTTAGGAAGCCTAAGCACATGGGGAGGGCATCTCCAGAAACACAGGTGATCCCTGGACGGGAGGCAGCCCCCTGCCCTAAGAGGGAACTGCTTGAGCTGCTGCCTCTAGGACGGGAGTGCTGCTAGAGTTTGTGTGTTGTAACAGGACATGCATGGCCATCTTCATGCAAGTGGCCATCACGTCTGTCCTTGAGTATGGCTTTCTCATTGGACACAATAGTGTGGTGAGAAATTGCATCTCTGAACCTCATACTGCCCTGGTCTCAGGGTGTGACTGCAGCTTTGCACACACCCTGGAGTGAGCCTCAGCCTGAGAGTAAGGAGATCACTTCTGGCATCAACTGGAAAAGTTTTATTTTATTAAAACTTTTTGCAAAGCCCAGTCTTTTAATCCAAGAATCAGTTTCTTGGAAAACAAATGCTTTATTTCGCAGAGGTAAAAACAAAAAAAAAGCTCTTGTGGAAAACTGAATCATACTAGGTCAGGGAAAGAGATTTCTTTTTTCGGGTTAGTGAGAGAGGTCTGGCCAGTCCTTCAGATCCAGATGGCTATCATTGCTTCCAGGGCAGGAGCTGGGAGATGGGGGGCTGGGACCAATGTGGTCCCAACCAGCATGGGCCTCCTAGAGCCACCCCAGAACTGGGCTCAGACTTTGGCCCCGAATCTCTCAGGAAAGTCCCTGCAGAGACTGGACCTGAGAAGTGGCCCCTCTCATGCCTCCATCCTGTCGTTCAGAGGCCCTGCTCACCTTCCATCCTCTCTCAGGAAAGCAGACATCTGCTCTCTTCCCTGAGATTTCCCAGGCTTGGAGAAAACACACTCGGATGTCACACGCTCACCTAGTGCACTTCTCATTCAGAAGCCTCTCGTCCAGATGACAGCATCCAATGCCACTGGTATGACACCAGCCTTGTTTTCTCTTTCTCTCACCCCATACTAAATCCACTACTTATAAATTTGCCTCTGCATCTCCGTCTTCTCTTCACTCCATCACCATCCCTCTGGACCACACAACCCTTCCTCATAGGGCTGCCTCCAGCCTCCCCAACTTTAGCCAATTCTCACAGCTGTCAGAGCCATCCCATCATGGGGGGATCCAAGGGCCTGTCTAGGTCATCACAGTGGGCAGGAATGGCACAGCTTGACTCTCCAGGATAGCTAGAAACTCCCACAAGGCTGGGCAGGAATTCCAGGAGGAATTGCACAGGAAACCACCTCACTGCCCTGGAAGTTGTGGGTGAGGGGAGGAAGCCTCAGAAACAAACCAAGAAGCCAGAAGGACTCACTGGGCTGGGGGCTGTCAGGAGTGTTCCCAGAAAAGCCGCCACTAGCTGGGTGGTTGCCTCTGTAGACCTCAAGGTCTCCACGGCTCTAGAAAAAGGAGGGCTGACCCCAGCGTGACCTCAGGTTCATTTTCTAAGCAGCAGGTAAGGCCAGGGGCCCTCTTGAGTTTGTGCTGTGGTCTGTCCAGTTGGTATCCAATCCCACAGACTCTCATCACTGTCGTCCTTGTCCTCTCCCTCACCCTTTCACCCTGCCTGGCCCCCTCATCCTCTCCTCTCACCTTCACCCTCCTTTTCTGACCCTCCCCCCGTTCCCCTTTAACCCTGCCTTGTCTCAGCTCTAGTCAGCAGCTCCAAATCTATCCAGGGCTCCTAGTCAGCCTGCCCCTCTTTCAGAAGAATGTCCTCATCCTTGTGTCCCTCCTGTGAATACTACTGTCCCCTTCCACCCTGGATTCCCCAGACCTTGTTCTATTTATGGTCTTTTCTGTCTGTGATTTTCCCATTTTTGGTCACTCTCTTCTTGTCTACATGTGAGTGGGGCCGTGATGGCCCCCTGCCCTCCACTCCCCTGACCTGGGGCCAGTGCTCTCACTTTCAGGAGCTGCTCCCTCTGCAGGCTCCAGACTACAGCTAACCAGATTCAGTGACCTTTTCTCAGTCATCATCCTGACTGCCGACCACATCACCCTGCTTAAAACCCTCTCTTCCTTCAACGCCTCTCTCTTGGGGCTTTTCTTCTTCTCACTTTATGCACAGGCTTCCACCTCTCTCCTACTCCCCAAAATATCAGGGGTTTCTAAGGTCCCTATCCCAGTCTTCTCCCTCACATCTGTCCCTCAGTGACTCCAACTGTGCTCAGATAACTGCTCTGTCCCCAGCACCCCATACCTGGTCTGTGGTCCAGGACCTCTGGACATCTCTTCCTGACATTGTCCCCCTGGATGTCACACAGCCACCTCAGCTAAACTTATCCTCTCCCTTCCCGGCCCTCTACCAGGACCACCCAGGAAGCCACCTTCACTCCTTGCGTTGTGTTTCCTGAGTGATCTGGGGTAGAGCTTGGGGTCTCTCTGACAAGCTCTGTCCAGCCCCTAATCCTCTTGAGAGTGCCTGCGGGGTTGATGGGGCCAGCCTCTCCTACCCTCTCCACTCCCTTTCCCAGACATTGTCAGTAACATCCTGTTTGGGCCTCCTGTCCCCATTTTCCTCGATGCTACACTGCCTGCCAGAGTTACCTTCATTTTCCTGTTTTGAATATCACTCAAGCATTTATTTCAGACATTCATAATACTGTCATGAGAAAGGTTTTCCTTCAACAAGTGTGGATGCATAAAATCATGTGAAAAAGACTGGTTTTTTTGTTTGTTTGTTTTTTGCCTATTTTATGTTGTAAGCTCCCCAAGGAAACACAGACCACTCCACCCGCTTCTTTGTGACTTCCTGTAGCACTTAGGCTTTATTAAATATAATGATTTCTGGGAGTGAGAGAGTACTTCTACTGACCAAAGAAAGCTAATCCTACCACAGCTTACCCAGAAATATATACATATGGAATTCGTTATTCAAAGAGTTCTTACTGACAGAGAAAAAGCCTAAATGCATTCAAAAGACTTGGAGAAAGATCTGCCAGAGACAGGGTTGCTTTCTAAGACACACATTCCCAAAAGAAATACAGACATGGACATATCCTTAATGTTTACATACAGGGCGAGATGGCCATGTGTTGGGAGTTTTTACACCAGCCCCACGGATGGAGTGCCTTTCCCCCAGCTGTGTCCCCATGGCAGTGCACAGGCTTGTAGTGTTTATTTACTCAACCTACCCTTATGCATGTACATGATCCAGCCAGCTTCCCAGAGTTGCTTTTCTAGTGGTGGTAACAACATCAGCCCAATGGCCTTGACCTCTGGACCCAGACCTGAGACCACAGGGCACTGGCTGGGGTTGGGCTGCAGCCTGTGACCATGAGACACTAAGGAAGTAACGCATGAACTAATCGCCCCCTCCTTACTCTATTTCGCCAGCACGAACATCACCTAGAGTGTCATTATGAAGGTTTGACACTGTTGGCTGTCCTACCATGAAAGGGAGGTACCAACAACTGTGAAGGTGATTTCATGACAAATGACACTTCTGTTATTCTTTCCCACCTTTGGAATCAGGTTCCTTGATTTATTTTTAAGTTTAAAAAAATTTTTTGCAGTAAAATTATAAAGTACACAGTGCCTTTGTTAAAAATACACTGTCTTATCTAGGCACAGGATACCAGGAAGTTGCGCTGAAAGTGTTTTTGAAGATCTAAGGAAAATATTATTTTATAACTAGCACATTGCTACAATTAGCATTTGATTCACTTCCTGTTGTCTAAGAGAAAATGTCAAGCTGTGGGTTTAGAATCACAGTTTATTGTTGGGTTAATTAAAGTCTAACAATAAGAGAGAGAAAACAAATATTTTTGAAAGCTAATGTTGTTCCTTCCTATTTTATCTTCCATATCTTGTAACCTCTTTTTAAAAAATATTTTTCCTCTTTTTAACTTTCTGTACTGCATTCTAGGTGTACTTTTTCCAACCTACCTTCTGATTTTTCAGTTTTTTTTTTTTTTCAGTTTTGTCTTTCTACTGTTTAATGCATTTGGGTTTAAAGTTCAATGTCTATATTTTTCATTCCTAAAAGTTTTCTTTTAAAATTTATCTTTTTAATCTCAGTAATTGCTTTTGTTTTTATAGCATTTATTGTTTCTTTAATCATTGTAAACAGGCTTTTTAAATCATCTAAGTCTGTTAATTACATTTCTTAGAGTTCTTGAAATTCTTTTTTTTTTTTTTTTTTTTTGAGACGGAGTCTCGCTCTGTTGCCCAGGCTGGGGTGCTGTGGTGCAATCTCGGCTCACTGCAACCTCCGCCTCCCGGGTTCAAGCGATTCTCCTGCCTCAGCTTCCTGAGTAGCTGGGAATTACAGGTGCATGCCACCACCCCAGTTAATTTTTGTATTTTTAGTAGAGACTGGGTTTCACCATGTTGGTCAGGCTGGTCTCGAACTCCTGACCTTGTGATCCACCCACCTTGGCCTCCCAAAGTGCTGGGATTACAGGCGTGAGCCACCGCGTCTGGCCGAGTTCTTGGAATTCTAAAGCTGCTTGTGCTTTTGCTGACTCTCATCATGGTGGACTCTTTTCTCACATGGTCCATAAGCTTGACTGTGACCTCACATTCTCCCCAGCCATGTAGTTGTGTGGTTTTGAGTGAGTTTCTTAATCCTGAGTTCTAATTTGATTGCACTGTGGTCTGAGAGACAGTTTGTTGTGATTTCTGTTCTTTTACATTTGCTGAGGAGTGCTTTACTTCCAATTATGTGGTCAATTTTAGAATAAGTGCGACGTGGTGCTGAGAAAAATGTATATTCTGTTGATTTGGGGTGGAGAGTTCTGTAGATGTCTATTAGGTCTGCTTGGTGCAGAGCTGAGTTCAACTCCTGGGTATCCTTGTTAACCTTCTGTCTCATTGATTTGTCTAATATTGACAGTGGGGTGTTAAAGTCTCCCATTATTATTGTGTGGGAGTCTAAGTCTCTTTGTAGGTCTCTAAGGACTTGCTTTATGAATCTGGGTGCTCCTGTATTGGGTGCATATATGTTTAGGATAGTTAGCTCTTCTTGTTGAATTGATCCCTTTACCATTATGTTAATGGCCTTCTTTGTCTCTTTTGATCTTTGTTGGTTTAAACTCTGTTTTATCAGAGACTAGGATTGCAACCGCTGCTTTTTTTTTTTTTTTTTCTTTCCATTTGCTTGGTAGATCTTCCTCCATCCCTTTATTTTGAGCCTATGTGTGTCTCTGCACGTGAGATGTGTCTCCTGAATACAGCACACTGATGGGTTTTGACTCTTTATCCAACTTGCCAGTCTGTGTCTTTTAATTGGGGCATTTACCCATTTACATTTAAGGTTAATATTGTTATGTGCGAATTTGATCCTGTCATTATGATGTTAGCTGGTTATTTTGCCCATTAATCGATGCAGTTTCTTCCTAGCATCGATGGTCTTTACAATTTGGCGTGTTTTTGCAGTGGCTGGTACCAGTTGTTGCTTTCCATGTTTAGTGCTTCCTTCAGGAGCTCTTGTAAGGCAGGCCTGGTGATGACAAAATCTCTCAACTTTTGCTTGTCTGTAAAGGATTTTATTTCTCCTTCACTTATGAAGCTTAGTTTGGCTGGATATGAAATTCTGTGTTGAAAAATCTTTTTTTAAGAATGTTGAATATTGGCCCCCACTGTCTTCTGGCTTGTAGGGTTTCTGCCGAGAGATCTGCTGTTAGTCTGATGGGCTTCCCTTTTTGGGTAACCCGACCTTTCTCTCTGGCTGCCCTTAACATTTTTTCCTTCATTTCAACCTTGGTGCATCTGACAATTGTGTGTCTCGGGGTTGGTCTTCTCGAGGAGTGTCTTTGTGGTGTTCTCTGTATTTCCTGAATTTGAATGTTGGCCTGCCTTGCTAGGTTGGGGAAGTTCTCCTGGATGATATCCTGAAGAGTGTTTTCCAACTTGGTTCCAATCTCCCCATCACTTTCAGGTACACCATCAGACGTAGATTTAGTCTTTTCACATAGTCCCATACTTCTTGGAGGCTTTGTTAATTTCTTTTTACTCTTCTTTCTCTAAACTTGTCTTCTCACTTTATTTCATGAATTTGATCTTCAATCACTGATACCCTTTCTTCCACTTGATCAAATCAGCTATTGAAGCTTGTGCATGCATCATGAAGTTCTCATGCCATGGTTTTCAGCTCCCTCAGGTCATTTGAGGTCTTCTCTACACTATTTATTCTAGTTATCCATTCGTCTAACCTTTTTTCAAGGTTTTTAGCTTCCTTGCGATGGGTTAGAACGTGCTTCTTTAGCTTGGAGAAGTTTGTTATTACCTACCTTCTGAAGCCTACTTCTGTCAACTTGTCAAAGTCATTCTCCGTCTAGCTTTGTTCCATTGCTGGCGAGGAGCTGCAATCCTTTGGAGAAGAGGCACTCTGGTTTTTAGAATTTTCAGCTTTTCTGCTCTGGTTTCTCCCCATCTTTGTGGTTTTATCTACCTTTGGTCTTTGATATTGGTGACCTACAGATGAGGTTTTGGTGTGGATGTCCTTTTTGTTGATGCTTTCTGTTTGTTTGTTTCCTTCTAACAGTCAGGTCCCTCAGCTGCAGGTCTGTTGGAGTTTGCTGGAGGTCCACTCCAGATGCTGTTTGCCTGGGTGTCACCAGCAGAGGCTGCAGAACAGCAAATATTGCAGAACAGCAAATACTGCTGCCTGATCCTTCCTCTGGAAGCTTCATCCCAGAGGGGTACCAACCTGTATGAGGTGTCTGTTGGCCCCTACTGGGAGGTGTCTCTCAGTTAGGCTACACAGGGGTCAGGGACCCACTTGAGGAGGCAGTCTGTCTGTTCTCAGAGCTCAAACGCTGTGCTGGGAGAACCACTGCTCTCTTCAGAGCTGTCAGACTGGAACGTTTAAGTCTGCAGAAGTTGTCTGCTGCCTCTGCTGCCTTTTGTTCAGCTATGCCCTGCCCACAGAGGTGGAGTCTATAGAGGCAGTAGGCCTTGCTGTGCTGCGACGGGCTTCGCCCAGTTCAAGCTTCCCAGCCGCTTTGTTTACCTACTCAAGCCTCAGCAATGGCAGATGCCCCTCCCCCCACCAGGCTGCAGCCTCACAGGTTGATCTCAGACTGCTGCACTATCAGTGAGCAAGGCTTCATGGGCGTGGGACCTGCTGAGCCAGGCACAGGAGAGAATCTCCTGGTCTGCCGGTTGCTAAGACCATGGGAAAAGTGCAGTGTTTGGGCAGAGTGTACTGATTTTCCAGGTACAGTCTGTCACGGCTTTCCTTGGCTAGGAAAGGGAAATCCCCCGACCCCTTGTGCTTCCCGGGTGAGGTGATACCATGCCCTGCTTCAGCTCACCCTCCATGGGCTGCATCCACTGTCTAACCAGTCCCAGTGAGATGAACCAGATACCTCAGCTGGAAATGTGGAAATCACCTGTCATCTGTGTTGATCATGCTGGGAGCTGCAGACTGGAGTTGTTCCTATTCAGCCATCTTGGAACGGACTCCTCTATATATACCACATTTTCTTTATCCATTCATTGGTTGATGAAAAGACCTAGGTTGATGACATATTTTGACTATTGTGAATGATGCTGCAGTAAACATGGGACTGCAGAGATCTCTTTGACATACTGATTTCCTTTCCTTTGGACAAATACTCAATAGTGGGATTGCTGGATCATATGGTAGTTCTATTATTCATTTTTTGAGGAACCTCCATACTGTTTTCCATAATGGCTTTACTAATTTACATTGCCACCAAGAGAATATAAGCATTCCCCTTTCTCCACATTCTCATGAGCATTTGTTGTTTTTAATCTTTTTGATAATAGCCATGCAAATTAGGATGAGATCTCATTGTGGTTTTGATTTGCATTTCCCTGACAATTAGTGATATTGAACAGTTTTTCATATACTTGGCCATTTGTATGCCTCCTTTGTGAGGTATCTATTCAGATCATTCACCCATTTTTTTAAAGCTGAATTATTTGTTTGTTTGTTTTTTTTGCTGTTGAGTTGTTTGTGTTCTGTGTATATTCTGGATATTAGTCCCTTGTCAGATGAATAGTTTGCAAATATTTTCTGCTATTCTTTGGACTGTCTCTTCACTCTGTTGATTGCTTCCTTTGCTGTGCAGAAGCTTTTTAGTTTGATGTCATCCCATTTGTCTGTTTTTGCTTTCGTTGTCTGTGTTTTTGAGATCTCCATAAAATCTTTCCCCAGACCAATGTCCTGAAGCATATCCCCTATGTTTTCTAATAGTTTTACAGTTTCAGGTCTTACATTTTAGTCTTTAATTCATTTTTACTTTACTTTTGTATTATATATGGTGAAAGAAAAGGAGTCTGGTTTCATTCTTCTGCATATGAATCTCCAGTTTCTCCAGCACCATTTATTGGAAAGACCATCCTTTCCCCCAGTGAATGTTCTTGGCACTTTTGTCAGAAATGAGTTGGCCGTAAATACATAGATTTGTTTCTGGGTTCTCTATTCTGCTCCATTGGTCTATGTGTCTGTTTTTATGCCAGTACCATGCTGCTTTGGTTACTATAGCTTTGTAGTATATTTTGAAGTCAGGTAGTGTGATGCCTCCAGTTGTATTCTTTTTGCCAAGGATTGATTGATTAGCCTATTTGGTGTTGGTTTCACTTTTAATTCAAGACCTCAAACTTCAAATTGGCCCTCATTTTGTTAGGCAATTTCAATACACTTTATATCTCTCTCTTCAAACATTTTCTTACAGTTCTCCTCCTCTGCCTCACTTTCAGCCTCACCTTATTATTGTAGATAGTGTAGAAGACATAGGAAGGAAACTTATTTTTCCTTTCTACTATTAAATCTATAAACCCATCTCTACCCATTTTTTTTATCATTTTTGCCTTTTCTCCTGCTAGAATGGGAAGATGTCCCTGGTCTTAGAAAGGCCAGCCTCTCTATTTGTTCTTTAGTCCTCACTCCCTCTTGCCTTCTCAAGAACTCCTTTTTCCCTTCCAAGTAGATCAGTGATCCTCAAACTTGAGTGAGCATCAGAATCACCTGGAGGCCTTATTAAAATACAGACCACTGGGCCCCAACCCCAAAGTGTCTGATGCAATAATCTGGGCTGGAACCCCAGACATTTTCATTTTAATAAGTTCCCAGGTGATGCTGATGCTACTGGTTGGGGATCACATTTTGAGAACCACTGTTCTCATATATGTCCTTCCATTCTTTGATTGCTTTTTAAATGTTGGCAATTACATTTTTAATTTCTAAGAACATTTTATTATTTTCTCTTATTTCTTTTTTTCTTGTCTGTGGAAGAAAAACCTAGAATCTCACTAAAGATACACAGGAGGTTTTTTTTAAAGTTATTTCCTAAACTATCTCTATTTCTCCTGAGTTCACTTTTCTATTTCATTCTTTTTTTGTTGGGCTGTTGGTTTTACTGAAAGATCTAAGGATCCTTGACTGTCCATTTATATCTGTGACTGTAGGATTTGTGGTTTAATATAGATGGCTGGTTTTCTCTACCACCATGTGGATTGTCACGTAGAGAGGGATTCAACAGCCCTCTCTCCTAAGTGGGAGGCTTGGGCATCTTGACCTGCAGGATTCCATTAAGGGGCCATGGCCAGGACCCCCTGATGCACCCATGATAAAATACAGAAGCCTTTTTTGGGGATGCCAACACAGGCATCAGAAGCCCTAGTCTTCCTTGAGGATCCTGTCAAATATCTATAAGAGGGCACCCTCTGATTTGGCCTGGGCTAGATGCCATCTTAGTCTGTTGTTCTTCCTCCTTAAGAGAGGGGCAAGCATGGCGTGGATGTGCTGTTTGATACAACTCTTTGCATATAGCACTTCCAGGACTCACCCTGACTTTTCCTCCTTGCTGGCTCCTGCCCTCTGTGCCTGTACCTTATGACCACGAAGTCTCCCTAGGACCTCGGTGAGCAGCAGCTCTCACCACCTGCAGGCACCTCCAGTACCTTTACTTGTTGCTTTCTCTGCCCCACTTAGTCCGTTAGGATGGTTCTATCTGATATCCATCAAACTCTGCTGAGGGTTCCCTCTCCCACGCTTAGTGCTATAATATTTATTTCCTTTTGCTATTCTTTACTAGTGTAATAGATGTTAAAATGGGACTCTTCTTGTCCTGTTCAGTTTGACTGAAGCAGCAATGTGACAGATTCCAGGCAAGTCTGAGAGAGATCACCACATGTAGAATTTGCAAGAAAGTGTTCACATAATGTTCCATTTCAAGAATATGAGGGAAGGGTGAGAAAGAAGGCATTTGGAGGATTTCTTTAGAGGTAATCTTGTTCTGAATTCCTACCCACTTGCCTACATGCCGGCCCCAGAAGGACTGAGGCCAGTGAGCAAGAGGGAGGGTGAGAAGCAGAGAAAGAAAGAAGCTGACCAGCCCTCTAGCCTGTCTTTCCCCACTCTCCATCCCCTTTCCTACTGCTGGTCATTAGGAGAACCAGGGAGCAGCTGGTCCCCACCCACTCTGCTCACTGTATTCTCACTTTAAGCTTGTGGATCCTGGTAGATTGCCCTTCATCTCTCCTGCACAAAATGGTTCCGTCTCTGGTTCTCCACTTCCCCTTTCTCTCCTACCCTGCCTCTTCCCTTTTTCTGCTTTTATTTCTTGCCTCTGCCCTTTCTTATTTATTGCACATAATACCAACCTCACATTGGTAAATTCTCATCACCATTGATACAAGACAATTATACTCCTTTCTCCTCCCCTCCTTCCCTTCCTTTCTTCTTTCCTTTTTTCCTTCCTTCCTCCCTTCCACCCTTCCTTCCTCCCTTCCTTCTTCCTTTTATTCAACAAACACCACTTCTGAATGTGATGGTGGATCTCAGAGAATAAGAAAACACAAGCACAAACAGTGGTCAAGCAGCATGGTGGGTAGCGGGGCTCCAGACTCAGCATGGGGTTGTCAGGAAGGCTTTCCAAGAGCTGAATTTTTAGAAAGAGTGGAGTTGGCCAGGAGAAAGGGGTTTGGAAGTAGTCTTCCAGCTGGAGAGCATACTGCAGAGTTCTGGAGAGATGCCGCAGGGTACACATTCAGGAAATGACTTGCTCAGCCACTTTATCCTCCTTATTTTACATCTCAACCCTGTGAGATAAGCAGTGCAAGTGGTAATACCTCCATTTTGCAGGTTAGAGAATGGAGAATCCATCCCACAAAACACTTCCAGAACACCAGTTTTTGCCAGGCAGCGTAGGAGAAGCTGACAGTAAAGAGACCTGGACCCACTGCAGGCTCCTCAGGCTGCAGCAGGCCTTAGCTGAGGAGGAGAGAAGGCTTATCCTTTAACAGAGTTTGGAATTTTGATGATTGCACTGGACTGGTCATCTTTATTGTAGGATTTTGAGACTAGAAGGGACTGGAAGGCTTTTTATTCAAGAGTGGTTTGGAAAGCCATGGGACCTACTGGAGATTTAGGGGCAGGAATAAAAATGTTTTCTGCTTGTACCCTGTGTTGTCCCACTTGTTCAAAGTAAGGGGTAATTAATTATAACAAGTAATAAACACCACTGAAAAGTATGCAGTGCTCTGAGGACAAAAAATGGAATGATCTCACTCACCCATATCAGCACAGAAGGTCTGGGTGGCATCTGAACGGACTGGGGGACTGGTCATGAAACCGGGTTCACATAGCAGCACTCTCTTTCTTTGATTCACAAAGAAGCACAGATCCACAAACATAGCCAGGATTCCTAAAGGTATCTCATGCTGCCCATAACACTAAGAAAATATCCGTTGTCACATATGATTATTTTTATTTGAGATGAATTGGGAGGCATTATGGAGATAGGGAGCTTGAGGCCATCTAGCTGCCCTTTGGCACTGACCCTTAGCCCAGCCTTGGCCTGGAGATAGTAGATGTGACAGCTCCTGAGTTGGCTGTGGGACTTAGCCATGGGTGGAGCTGGTGAGGGCCTGCTCTGCTGGAGGCCAGCCGGAAGCCTGGAAGGAGGCTGGACGAGGAGGCTTGCAGACCAGTCATGACTCTCTGCTGGCTCTGGGAGTTTGGGCAAATCCCATGACCACCCCAAGCATCCTTACTATGGATATAGTGGTGTAAATCATCTGGATTATTAATAGGATTTGGTGTGATGGTGTCAAACAGCACTGTCATACTTTTCCTTGGAAGCAGCCCAAGAACCTAGTGGGGTAAGCCCTTGGGGGTGAGGAGGTATGTAGCTAAGAGTCCCTGGCAAGCTTGAGAATTCTCAAAGCCTCTGCTTTAAGGAAGTTTGCTTTTACTTTATATTACATCTGTATTTAACATTAAAATGTCACAAAACTTTGTCGTCTTCCCAAATCTTTGAGCAAAAAGTGATGTCAAAATTAAAAGTGCTCTGGGCACGGAGCTGGGGGAGGGCCCTGGGATGTGGGCAGCCCAGTCCAGGAGCTCAGTGATAGGAGGGCCTTAGTATGCCATAAAACGCCATACATGTTACTGACTTTTATTGCTACAACCCAGAAGAGAGTGGTTTGAGAGAGAGAGAGACTGGCCAAGTTTTACCTGAGAGGTGGAACAGGACCCAGGTGAACAGATCAGTGATACTTCCTGGGCGGTGTGGGCAGGCCTTGAAGGATGGTGCAGAGCTCCTTATTCTGTTCACTCAGGACCCCCAGCCCTCCCTGGAGCTGACACAGCCTTGCCGTGCCAGGTATGCAGGGCAGCCTGGCAATTCCAGCTCCTGAATGTCACATCTGCCAGCACCAAGCCCTGAGACTGAACCCCTCCTCCTCCTTTCAGCTGCAGCAGTGTGCTTCTGTGGGATTAGCAGGCCAATTCCATGTAGCCCAGGAGGGCTGAGCTAGGTTCACGCTGTGCTAGGCCATGCAGTTTTGTATAAAGGTGTTCCTACACAGCAAGGTAATGGCCTTGTGGGGCAGGGCCCAGCCAGGGCCTGGAGTCTCAGACTACTTCCTCCAAGGCCCTTCGTACTATGAAGTCTGTGACTCATGGTGGGACACTGAAGAAGCACTAGGCATTCTTGTTTCTTCCCAGGCAAGTGTCAGAGGACCCTAGTGCCAGGGGTTCCATTCACTCTCCAGATGATTCTGAATGCCTCCTGGCTAAGATAGTTGGATGCCTAGCTGTGTGGGACTGCAGTTTGGAGGGTTATGGACCATGCCAGCAGAGGGATACCATAGGGGATGGGTGCCAGTGTGAATGACAGTGAGGCCTGAACTAAGACAGAGCCTATACTCAGCTCCCTGGCAGGGTGGCATGGGTCTCTCTGGGTTTCTTTGTCCTAGCCATTGTGGCCCTGATGGACCCAGTCACAATTTTCCCGCCAGGGGTAAAGACTTTTCCATCACCATCACCACCAACCACCTGCCCTCACTTGCCTCCACTCCTACAACATGCCATCATTGTCATGATCAACTTTGTTGATCACTATCACCGTTAACCATTGCTGCTATCATCTCTACCAATTCTCTTCTCTTCCCACACCCCCACCATTGATTAGCATCATCACAGCAGTACCATCATCGTCACTGCCATTCATTGAGTGCCCATTACACCCTGTGCTATGGGAAGGCTTTTTTCTGCTCTCTTGCCTATTCTAGAATTTCCTGCTTCCTACTGGTCCAGGTCCCTACCAGGAAGCCCACATTTGTCCCTAGCTTCCAAAAGTAGGAAACCTCTACCAGAGTGTTTAGATACCCCCGACCCTTCTACACACACACTTATAGGAAGAGATAACAGTGCTTCATATTGCATGACAAGTTGTCCATTTGCTTGGATTAAAATGCAAAACAACTTGTTCCACTGGTTTCTTTGTAGATTGCCTCAGCACACAAAAAATAGCCATTGCAAGCCCTTCTCCCATTATATTTCAATTAGTAAAAATCATCAACTCATCATACATTTTGAGCAGGAGTTTTGCTCAGAGAATGAATTGGTTTTAAGCAGTTAATAAAAGGCTACCTGGTCCTCCCTGCCTCCCACTGTGAAGGGCTCATCTCAGTGCCTGGGGCGAAGAAGGAGAGAACCCTTCCCAGTGCCCTTGTCAGGAGAATTTCCACACCCTTCTTGGAGGCTGAATCAAGGGCTCTGGGGAGAACCCATGGGAAGGGATTTCAGGGCTCTCCACTTCAGTCTTCAGATGTTGTTTCCAGAAACTGACCAGTTCCTGAAGTGCTGTTTACACTTGCATCTGTATTCACGTGGGATAACATGGCTCTCTACAGTTAGGCAGACTGGCTGTAAGCCCATGAGTTATTACAGCATGGCCTGATCACTCCCATCCTAGGTTATCACCATTGTTTGTTTAGTGTGTCTTCCGTCCTGCAGCTTGATCTTTTCACATTCTACCATGCACTGGTGATTCTCTTTCTCCATGGTCTTGTGAAACTTTTATATTTCAGCCAGTCGTGGGGTATAGTAATATCTCATTGTGTTTACTAATGAGGTCAAAAACATTTTTGTCTCTTTTTCTGTCATTTCAATATCCTCTTTTAAATGCCCATTCACCCCTTTTGCTCCTTTTTCTGTTATCTGCCTTTTCTTTATGAATTATAGGAATTCTATATCAGATATGCAATCCCTTTGCCAGTTATATGTACTACAGATATTTTCTGCTGTACTGTGCTTGCCATTTCATTTCCTTGATGGCATCTTTGGCTGAACAAATTTCTTTCCTTAAGGTAGTCAAATATATCAATCTTTGCTGTTATGGTAGTGCTTTTTGTGCTATAAAAATCTTTATCCACAGTTATATTCTTCCATATTACCTTCTAAAATCTCTATTGTTTTACATTTTACATTTAGGTTCTTATTCCACCTGGAATTGATTTTTGTGTATGGTTTGATATAGGAGTTAAATTTTGTTTGTAATTCATATGGTATCTTATAGTTCCAGAATAATTTACCAAAAAAGGCCATTCATTCTCCATTGTTTTGTGGTGCCACGTTTGTCTGGAATCTAGTCTACCTGTATATGTTTTTTGGCTCGGTATTCCATTCCACTGGCTTGTGCTTATGCCACATTGTCTGTACTGTTATTGCTTTGTAGTGTCTTACTATCTGATAGAGCAAGTATTTTATACACTTTGTCTTCTTTAAGAGATCTTGGCTCTACGTAGCCCTTTGTATTTTCTGTGTGCATTTTAGAATCAGCTTGTCAAGTTTACAAAACAACATTTTTAAAAACTCTATGGTACATTTTGGTTGAGAACATATGAATCTAGAGATCAAATTGGGGAGAATGTGTTGCGGAAGTCAGGGACCCCGAATGGAGGGACCTGCTGAAGCCATGGCAGAAGAACGTGGATTGTGAAGATTTCATGGACATTTATTAGTTCCCCAAATTAATACTTTTATAATTTCTTATGCCTGTCTTTACTGCAATCTCTAAACATAAATTGTGAAGATTTCATGGACACTTATCACTTCCCCAATCAATACCCTTGTGATTTCCTATGCCTATCTTTACTTTAATCTCTTAATCCTGTCATCTCGTAAGCTGAGGAGGATGTATGTCGACTCAAGACCCTGTGATGATTGCATTAACTGCACAAATTGTAGAGCATGTGTGTTTGAACAATATGAAATCTGGGCACCTTGAAAAAAGAACAAGATAACAGCAAGGTTCAGGGAACAAGAGAGATAACCTTAAACTCTGACCACCGGTGAGCTGGGCGGAACAGAGCCATATTTCTCTTATTTCAAAAGCAAATGGGAGAAATATCACTGAATACTTTTTCAGAGCAAGGAACATCCCTGAGAAAGAGAATGTGCCCCTGAGGGTAGGCCTCTAAAATGGCCCCCTTGGGTGTGGCCGTCTTCTATGGTCAAAGCTGTAGGGATGAAATGAGCCCCAGTCTCCCATAGCACTCCCAGGCTTATTAGGATGAGGAAATTCCCACCTAATAAATTTTGATCAGACTGGTTGCTCTCAAATCCTGTCTCCTGATAAGATGTTATCAATGACAATGGTGCCCGAAACTTCATTAGCAATTTTAATTTCGCCCCGGTCCTGTGGACCTGTGATCTCGCCCTGCCTCCATTTGCCTTGTGATATTCTATTACCTTGTGAAGCATGTGATCTCAGTGACCCACACCCTATTCGTACACTCCCTCCCCTTTGAAAATCACTAATAAAAACTTGCTGGTTTTGCGGCTTTTGGGGTATCACGGAACCTACCGACATGTGATGTCTCCCCTGGACACCCAGCTTTAAAATTTCTCTCTTTTGTACTCTGTCCCTTTATTTCTCAACCTGGCCAATGCTTAGGGAAAATAGAAAAGAACCTACGTGACTATCAGGGGCAGGTTCCCTGATAAGAATGGACATTCCATACATATCTCAAATATTTCATTTCTTTCTTTCTTCTTCTGGTATTCCTATTACACATATGTTGCACCTTTTGTAATTGTCCCACAATTCTTGGAGGCTCTGTTCCATTTCTTTTCATTTTTTCTCTTTGCTTTTCAGTTTGGGACGTTTCTATTGACATATTTTCAAGCTCACTGATTTTTTCCTCAGCCATGTCCAGTCTACTGATGAGCTAATCAAAGGCATTCTTCATGTCTGTTGTAGTGTTTTTAATCTGTAGCACTTCCTTTTATTACTATCTTACAGTTTCCATCTCTCTGCTTACATTACCCATCTGTTCTTGCATCTTGTCCATTTTTCCCATTAGAGCTCTCAACATATTAATCATAGTTACTTTAAATTTCTGCTCTGATAATGCCAACATCTCTGCCATATCTGAGTTGAGGAGCATCTGGATTCCTATCAGTGTTGCCTCCAGCTGCAGGCTTCTCCTTCTGAGCTTCTCCTGGTGAGCTGTGGTTCTCTGTATCCACCTGTCTATCTCTCTAGTTTTCAGGGTAGCAGTTTGCCCTGTGACCTCAATTCTCTGAGGAATCTAAGAAGAGTTGTTGATTTTGAGTTTGTTCAACTTTTTTTCTTGTGTGAGGATGGGGTGACAACTTCCAAGCTCTTTGTATGACAAACGAGAAACTGGAGGTTCATCCTTTTAATATGTGTTTTCCAGCCAGTGAACATGGCATTTCTGTTCAGGTCTTCTGAATTTCTCTTTAAAAAGTTTCATTATTTTCTCTAAAGAGTCTTGCAAATCTTCTATTAGATTTATTCCTAGGTACTTGATATTTGTGTGTTATTATAAATATATCTTCTTTCAAAGTTTATTGCTGGAATATAAAAATATTGATTTTTAACAGCTTTATTGATATTTGCATACTATAAAATTAATCTATTTGAAGTGTACAATTCAGTAATTTTGTTCTATTTACAGAGTTGTACAGCCATCACTATAATCTTAGAATATTTTCACTGTACCAGAAAGAAACTTTGTACCTATGTCAAAGACAAACAAAGCTAGACAGTAGTTAAAGTGGTAAGGACAAGTTTTAATCAGTAATAACTATTGTAATAGGGAAGAGTCCAGTGTGAACTAAAAACTTGCAACAGAGGTGACTGGGCATTTTAAAGAACAATGACAGAACAGGGAAGGGGGAACTCAGTGGAGTCAGGGAAGTGAAAAATTACAAAAAGCTGGAAGGGGCACTTGGTCCATGTGAAACTCATCTGGGTTTGCTAACTGGCACTTACTGAACAAGTTAGATTCCTACCCTTCCACAGAGGCTGGGAGACAGGGGCTGTATCTTCAGGCGTTGCTGCAACAACAGTAAATTTGTTTGGCAGCCTTGACTTTTCTCAAGCAGACACTTTATAAGGGGGTGCAGGGTCATCCTAGAGATGTGGCCTTGAGCTGTTGGAAATCATGTTAGTGTTTAATTCAAGTCTGTATAGGCCAAGGTAGACGCCTAGTTGAGAAGAGGGCTCAGAGGAGCCTGACTAGAGAGTTTGGTTGAGGAGATAATCTTTATTACCCATTAGCAATCATTCCCCATTCTTCTCCCTCACAGACAACCACTAATCTACTTTTTGTCTCTATAGATCTGCCTATTCTGGACATTTCATATCAATGGGATCATACTCTACAGGCATCCCCAACCCCTGAACCACGAACTGATACTAGTCCAATGGCATGTTAGGAACTGGGCCACACAGCAGGAAGGAACAAACTTCATCTGTATTTATAGCTGCTCCCTATCAGTTGCAGCACCACCTGAGCTCCGCCTCCTGTCAGATCAGTGGCAGCATTAGATTCTCATAAAAACATGATCCCTATTGTGAACCACACATGCGAGGGATCTAGGCTGCATGCTCCTTATGAGAATCTAAAGCCTGATGATCTGTCACTGTCTCCCATCACCCCAGATTGGGAGTGTCTAGTTGCTGGAAAATAAGCTCAGGGCTCCCACTGATTCTACATTATGGTGAGTTGTACATTGTCATTATATGTTACAATGTAATAATAATAGAAATAAAGTGCACAATAAATGTAATTTGCTTGAATCCTGAAACCACCCTGCTACACACCACACCATCTGTGGAAAAACTGACTTCCATGAAACCTGTCCCTGGTGGCAGAGATTGGGAATCACTGATATAATATATAACTGCCTTCTTTCTCTTAGCATAATGCTTTTAAGGTTCATCCATTTGTAACATGTATCAGTAACTCATTCCTTTTTATAGCTGAGTAATATTCCTCTGTATGGATCTACTACATTTTGTTTATCCGTTCATCATTCGATGGACATTTTAGTTGGTTGTGCTTTTGGCTATTATGAATAATGCTACTATAAGCATTTACGTATAAGTTCTTCTGTGGACATACGTTTTTATTTCTTTAGGGTAGATATATAGGAATGGAATTTCTGGCTCATGTGGTAACTCTTGGCATTTTGAGGGATTGCCAAAATGTTTTCCAAAGTAGCTGCACGATTTTACATTCCCACTATGTATAAGGTTTCCAGTTTACATTCCCACTATGTATAAGGTTTCCAGTTTCTTCACATCCTTGCCAATGCTTGTTATTGGCTTTCTTTTTTTTTTTCATCATACACATATGATAGGGGGTATGAAGTGGTATCTTATTGTGGGATTGATTAACATTTCCCCCTAAAATCCCAGCACTTTGGGAGGCTGAGGCAGGAGAATCCCTTGAGTCCAGGAGTTTGAGACCAGCCTGGGCAACATAGTGAAACCCCATCTCTACAAAAAAAATCAAAAAAATTAGCCAGACATGGTGTTGCATGCCTGTGGTTCCAGCTTCTCAGGAGGCTGAGATGAGAGGATTGCTTGAGCCTAGGAGGTGGAGGTTGCAGTGAGCCATGATTGCACCACTGCACTCCAGCCTGTTTGATGAAGAAAGATCCTGTCTCAAAAAATAAAAAATTTAAAAAATGATCTACATTCCCCTAATAGCTAATAATGATGAGCATGTTTTTCATGTGCTTATGAGCCATTTGTATATCTTTCTTCAAGAAGTTTCTCTTCAAATCTTTGCCCATTTTTAAATTGGGTTGTCTTTTTATTATTGAGTTTTAAGAGTTCTTTATATATTCTGTATAGTAGATTTTTATCAGATATATAATTTGCAAATATTTTTTCAATCTATGTTTGCTTTTCTACTTACTTGATAATGTTCTTTGAAAACAAAAGTTCTAAAATTTGAGGAAGTCCAACTTATCAATCTTCTCTTTTAATAACTGTGCTTTTCATTGTATATAAGAAATCATTGCCTCACCCATGATTGCAAAGATTTACTTCCGTGCTTCCTTCCAAGAATTTTATAGTTTTAGTTCTTAATATTTACATCTGTCATCCAAACTGAGTTAATTTTTTTTTTTTTTTTTTTTGAGACAGGGTCTCACTTTATGGCCCAGGCTGGAGTGCTGTGATGCAATCATGGCTCACTGCAGCCTCAACTTCCCAGGCTCAAGCACTCTTCCCACCTTAGCCTCCTGGAATTATTTTCTTAATTTCATTTTCAGATTATTTATTGCTAGTGTATAGAGATGAAATTGATTCTTGTACATTGATCTTGTATCCAGCAACTTTGCTAGAGAAGTGTAATTGATTTTTTATACTGAGTTTGGACCCAGCAAATGTGCTAAACTCTCTTATTAATTATATTACTTTTTCTATAGATTCTTTTAGATTTTCCATATAAATAATATTATCTGCAAATAATGACAATCTTGTTTCATCTTTTCCATCAACACATTATATAAAAAAATTATTGTGGCAAAGTACACATAACATAAAATTTACTATCTTTACCAGTTTTAAGTGTACAGTTGGGTGGTATTAAGTACATTCATATTATTGTGCAACCAGCATCACCATCCATCTCCAGAACTCTTTTCATCTTGCAAAGCTGAAAATCTACATCCATTGAATAACCCTCCACCATTCTCTCCTCCCTCCATTCCCTGAAAACGACTGTTCTACTTTCTGTCTCTGTAATTTTGACTACTCTGGGTACCTCATATAACTGGAATCATGCAGCATTTGTTGCCCAGGTTGGTCTTGAACTCTTGGCTTCAAGTGATACTCCAACCTTGGCTTCCCAAAGTGCTAGGATTAGAGGGGTGAACCACCTCACCCAGCCTCTGTACTTTTTTTCTATATATTCTTTTCCTTTTTTTTTCTCTATGTTTTTCAGATTGGATAATTTCTACTGACCTATCTTCAAGGTCTCTGCTTTTTCTCTCTGTCCTCTCCATTCTGTTACTAAACCCAGAACAGGGCTTAGTTCTGTTATTGTATTGTTGGTTCTTGTATTGTTTAGCTCCAGACTATCTATGTGGTTCTTTATATCTGCTACTTTTTTCTTGTTGTTGAGACTGTCTTCCATTCATTTTAAGAGTGTTTATCCTTACTTTTATAGCATATTATAATAGCTATTTTAAGGTTTTTGTCAGATAATCTTAATATTTATGTCATATTGATGTTGGCATCTGTTGACTGCCTTTTTTCATGAGAGTTGAGATGTTCCTAGTTTTTTTGTATGCCAAGTGATTTTGATTGTGTCCTGGCCATTTTCAATATTATGTTATGGAATTCTGAGTCTTATTTAAATTCTCTGGAAAATATTGATACTTTGTTTTTAGGGGCAGTCAACTCAATTGAGTTCAGGCTGCAGGTTTTAACCAGGCTTCTGTAGTTGGTGGTTTCAAATGAGTTCTATTTACAAAACCTTTGCAGGGCTATTCAGATTTGTCCTGCATGTATGCCACCCAGTGGGCAGTCTGGGTCCTGGGAAGCAGTCTGTCTCCTAATTTAGTTCTCAAATTTTTTGGTAAGCTGTTTATTGTGGCAAAATACACATAACATAAAAACCGTGCATACATAGTTAGAGGTGAACCCAAGATTTCATAAACAACTCTATGGGGTTAATTTCCCAAGTTGCTACCTCTCCGCAATCTCTTTTATACTTCCTGTTTCCCCAGGATTCCTCATTCTGCTTGTCTGGCTAGGAAACTAACACTAGGGCTTTAGTTATCCTGCTTCCCATAACTGCACCAAAATCTTAGGCCAAGTGGCAGGAGGACAGAAAGAAAACAACAACAACGATAGGAGTTTGCCTCACCCTCTTGGGACACTTTTGGGACCATAGATATTCTAATAAAAGAGTAAGCCTCCTCACTTCAAAGTTTTAGGCCTATCTAAATATCCTTTCCTGGAATTTTCTATTCATAACCTTTGCCTTTTTTTCTATTGGGTGGCTTATTTCTTTTGTTTCTTATTTTCACTGTAGTTCATTATATATTCTGACTGTTATTTATTGTCTAGCATGTATTTGTACTTACACAAATATTTTCAGTCTATTATTAGTTTTTTTTTTAACTTAGTTTTGTTATGGTCAAATTTTTCAGTTTTTTTCTTTTTGTAGTTTTTGCACTATGTCCTAAGAACTCCTTCTTCTCTGCTGATTATAAACACAGCCTAACTTTTCTCCCTGTACTTTCATACATGTTCTGTTTGTTTTATATTTAGCTTTTTAATCTACCCACAATTTATATTTGTGAGGAGAAAAGGTAAGTTTATTCTGTTTTGTCCTTCTACAATAGATAGCTATTTCTCCCCAAATCATTGACTGAATATTCCATCCTTTTAAAAACTCATTTGCAATGCTGCTTTTACTATACTCAATTTCCATACATGTATGAGTTTTATTATCTATTTTGTATTTAGTTTATCTACTTATTTATACCCAAATCAGTACCATGTAGTTATAATTATAGTTTGATAGTATACTTTTTAATATTATAGAATATATTCCTCTCTTACTGCTTTTTTCTTTTCTTTTCAAATAATTTTGGCTACTCTTGCACATTTTCTCTTTCAGATGAATTTTGGAATCTCTTATAAAATTTATTTAAACATTTCTATTGTAATTGTAGATAATAATTACATTTTAGAGAATTGACATGTTAACAATTAGAATCATCCTATTCAGTATCACAGCATATTTTCCCATTGTAATGAACTTTTTAATGTTCTCCAAAATTTTATTGTTTGCTTTATATGGGTCTTTAATAATTCCAAATTTTATTATTAGCTATTGTTATGTTATACTAATACATTATGAACCTAGAAATAGAAATTTTATAGATTTTTGAAAAAATGAATGGGGATTTAAAAAGTTGTTGCCCTAAAATCGGTTTTGCCGATATAAAAGTAAATAACTGACTTTTAAATTTGATAGTAAGCTTCCTCGCTATACCCTCTTACTTGTCCTAACAATTTAACAGTTGGTTTTATGGAATTTTCAATGTATGTGGTTATGTTGCCAACAGATAGCAGTTTTGTCTGTTTATATTTTGTCTGGATTTATATCTTATTTCTTTTTTCTCTCTTGGCAAATGCATTCAGGACAATCTTTAATATTGGCAGTGATAACTTTCATCCTGGCATTGTTCTTTACATTAGTGGGAACGCTTCCACGGTTTCACCACTTACTATGATGTCTTCTGTAGTTTTCTGGGAAATTCCTTTCTTTTTTCCAATTTTATCATTCTTAATATCATAAAGTTTCCATCAAAAACAGATTTTGAATTTTAAAAATGTTCTTAAAGGAGAGGGATCAAGATAGCTGCTAGACGCAGGTAGTATGTGCCTCCTCTAAGGAGAGGAACCAGAATAGTACAATATTCACATTTCAAGCAGAGCATCTGGAAGAGAATGCTAGGATTCACCAGAGAAGACATGGGAATCACAAGCAAGGAGAGGATTGGAGGCAGGCAGCTTGCCTGACAGAGGACTGACAGAATCGTGAGAGGCTCCTGGATGCAGGGAAGCAATAAGACGGAAACCCCCAGGGCTTGGCTTTTACAATCTTGGCCACAGGAGAAACCCACTAGGAAATTGGGCGTAACATAAGGAGCTGCCTAAAGATTGCAGAGAGATGTTGCTCCAGAGAGGGAACTCTCACAGGCATCTGAGCCCAGAGCAGCCTCAGCTGGGTGCCATTTTGAGAACTTAGATACGGGGGATCTACATATGATGGCTGTTGCCACTGCATTGCTCCAAGGAGGGTGCGAGGGAAACTAGGCACTCCCACACACCATTGGGAGGGTCTCTATCACCCTACTGAGGCTGCTGTTGAGAATGGAATGTGAGCAGACTGCCCTCCTTACAGCTGCTTGCTTGGGAGGGACCCTGCCTTCCCTAGTCTTGAGAGGTGACAGCATGCTGGCAGTCCTCACAGCCCTCGCTCACTCTTGGTGCCTTCTCTGCCTGGGCTACCACTTTGGCGGCACTTGAGGAGCCCTTCAGCCCACCGCTGCACTGTGGGAGCCCCTTTCTGGGCTGGCCAAGGCCGGAGCCCACTCCCTCAGCTTGCAGGGAGGTGTGGAGGGAGAGGCGCGAGCAGGAACCAGGGTTGCATGCGGGGCTTGGGGGCCAGCTGGAGTTCTGGGTGGGTGTGAGCTTGGTGGCCCTGCACTCGGAGCAGCCAGCCGGCCCTGCCGGCCCCGGGCAATGAGGGACTTAGCACCTGGGCCAGCGGCTGCAGAGGGTGTACTGGGTCCCCCAGCAGTGCCAGCCCACCAGCGCTGCGCTCGATTTCTCACCGGGCCTTAGCTACCTTCCCGCAGGGCAGGCCTCAGGACTGCAGCCCGCCATGCCTGAGCCTTCCCCCACCTCCGTGGGTTCCTGTGCAGCCGGAGCCTCCCCGAGGAGCGCCGCCCCAAGGAGTGCGAGCGCAGGGCGCAGGACTGGCAGGCAGCTCCACCTGCAGCCCCGGTGAGGATCCACTAGGTGAAGCCAGCTGGGCTCCTGAGTCTGGTGAGGATGTGGAGAGTCTTTATATCTAGCTCAGGGATTGTAAACACACCAATTGGCACTCTGTATCTAGCTCAAGGATTGTAAACACACCAATCAGCACCCTGTGTTTAGCTCAAGGTTTGTGAGTGCACCACTCAACACTGTATCTAGCTGCTCTGGTGGGGCCTTGGAGAACCTTTATGTCTAGCTCAGGGATTGTAAACACACCAATCAGCACCCTGTATTTAGCTCAAGGTTTGTGAGTGCACCAATCTACACTCTGTATCTAGCTGCTCTGGTGGGGCCTCGGAGAACTTTATGTCTAGCTCAGGGATTGTAAACACACCAATCGGCACTCTGTATCTAGCTCAAGGATTGTAAACACACCAATCAGCACCCTGTGTTTAGCTCAAGGTTTGTGAATGCACCAATCGACACTCTGCATCTAGCTGCTCTGGTGGGGCCTTGGAGAACCTGCGTGTGGAAACTCTGTATCTAACTAACCTGATGGGGAGGTAGAGAACCTTTGTATCTAGCTCAGGGATTGTAAACACACCAATCAGCGCCCTGTCAAAACAGGCCACTCGGCTCTACCCATCAGCAGGATGTGGGTGGGGCCAGATAAGAGAATAAAAGCAGGCTGCTGGAGCCAGCATTGGCAATCCGCTTGGGTCCCCTTCCACACTGTGGAAGCTTTGTTCTTTTGCTCTTCACAATAAATCTTGCTACTGCTCACTCTTTGGGTCCACGCTGCTTTTATGAGCTGTAACACTCACCGCGAAGATCTGCAGCTTCACTCCTGAACCCAGCGAGACCACGAGCCCACGAGGAGGAACGAACAACTCCAGACGCGCTGTCTTAAGAGCTGTAACACTCACCGCAAAGGTCTGCAGCTTCACTCCTGAGCTAGCGAGACTACGAACCCACCAGAAGGAAGAAACTCCGAACACATCCGAACATCAGAAGGAACAAACTGCAGACGCGCCACCTTAAAAGCTGTAACACTCACTGTGAGGGTCCGCGGCTTCATTCTTGAAGTCAGTGAGACCAAGAACCCACCAATTCCGGACACAGTCTCAGGCCCAAGGTGCCACCTTGAGGGTTTGACACTGGGCTGTGCCTCGCCCTCAGGTTGAGTTCAGGCTTACCTGGCAGTAACTGTTGCCTGGCCAAGGAGGGTCAGGGAAACCAGGCCCTCCTATGCACATCTAGGACAAAACCCACTGCCCTACAATAGGTGGCTGTGAAACTGAGACACGAGCAGTACTGCGCTTTCACAGCTTCTTGCTTATGCTGTTTGCCTGAGAGAAGCCCTGCCCTCTCTGGTCACAAGCCCACAGCTGGCACCATTTTGAGAGTTTAACGTTGGGCTATGCCCTGCCCTCAGGCAGAGTTCAAGTTGATGAAGCTGCAGCTGCCACCCATCTGAGGAGGGACAAGAAAACCAAGCTCTCCTATGTGTTCCTAGGACAATACCCACCACCCTGCTATAGGCTGCTGTGAGACTGAGACTTGAGTGGGACACACTGTCCACAGCTTCTAGCCCATGCTACCCACCCTATCTGTTCAGAAACTCACAGCTGGCACCATTTTGAGTTTAATGATGGGCTGTGCCCCATCCTTGAGCCAAGTTCTAAGCGATGTACTGCAGCTGCCACCCAGCTGGGAAAGGGACAGGAGAGATTAAGCTCTCCTAAGAACATTCAGGACAATATCCACTGCCCTGCTGCAGGAGGCTGAGGACCTGGGACTAGCCCACCCAACCCATGCCAGCTTCCAGCAACACCAACACAGACTGCTTGGATCCCAGTTGGATGTTCCACTACCACTACTGTCACCACCCACACAACACCAGCTACCCATTAGACTGAGAACCCACCCACACACCTGGCCCACCACTGTCACTACTAACTTCTAAACAAGCTGCCTGAAGGCCCAAGAATCAGCTCTCTAGAACCCACTAATACTGGAGCCAGTGTAAGTAGCTCTGGAGCCTACAAACAGTCACATTCACCCCACTGCTGCTGCTGTTGGCTGAAGACTAGTTCAGTTGTCATCGAAGTCCCCATAAAATTTCACCACAACCTCAGCTAATCACTGTTCCTGAAGTCACCAAGGAACTCACAGATACCACGGACCCTGTGTACTGCCAGAGAAGTCATACTAAGATCACACTATCATGGGCACCCAAAATCAAAGCCAGAGTATCATCATATTCAACAAACTACATACATACATGTTCAGGAAAAATTTCTCCCCTATGAAAGCAATTTCAAAAGCTGGAACAAGAGACTGCTACACCAGATGTGCAGATATCAATGGAAGGACACAGGAAACATGACAAAGCAGGGAAATATGACAGCACCAAAGGACTACAACAATTGTCCAGCAATAGAGCTCAATAAAAAAGAATTTCTCAAAATGCCAGGTAAATAATTCAAACCACTGATTTTAAAGAAGCTTAATGGGATGCAAGAGAAATTTGAAAATCAATACAAAGCAATCAGAATATAAATTCAAGATATGAATGAGAAATTTACCAAGAAACTATCTCTTTTAAAAAAAGTGGAAATTTTGGAATTAAAAAATTCATTGAAGGAAATATAAAATACACTCAAAACCTTAGTAATAAACTAGACCAGAAGAAAGAATGTCACAATTTGAAGACAAATCCTTTGAAATAATCTAGTCAGAGAAAAATAAGGAAGAAAAGAATAAAAAAGAATGAACAAAGCCTTTGAGATATCTGGGACTGCATGCAGTGACCAAACTAATGAATTATTGGTATTCCAAACGGGAAGAGAGATCAAAAAGTTTAGGAAATCTATTTAAGGAAATAATTGATGAAAACTTCTGAAGTCTAACAAGACAGACATCCAGATACACAAGGCCCAGGAATCCCCAGGCAAATACATTGCAAAAAGGACTTCACCATGCAATATTATATTCAGAATGTCTAGAGTTAAAGTGAAAGAAAGAATTTTAAATTACAAAAAGAAAAGCACCTGGTCACCTATAAAGACAACCTCATCAGACTCACAGTGGACTTTTCAGCAGAAACCTCACAGGCTAGAAGAGAATGGGATGGCATTTTCAAAGTGCTGAAAGAAAAAAAATCAGCAAAGAACTTTATACCCTGCCAGAATAAGCTTCGTAAATGAAGGGGAAATAAAGTCTTTCCCAGACAAGCAAATGCTGAGGGAATTTGTCACCACTAGAGAGGCCCTACAGGAAATGCTTAAAGGGGTCTAAAACATGGAAATTAAAGGTCAATGTTCACCATTATGAAAACACATAATATAAAACTCACAGTTCTTATAAAACAACTACAATAAGGAGGAAGAGAAAGGAATCAAATGGCAACATGATCAAATTTCATTAAACCACAAAGGCAAAAAGAGAAAAGAAATGAAACAAGCATTTATAAAACAACTTGAAAACAATTAATATGACAAGAATAAAGCTTCACATATCAAGATTAACCTTGATTGTAAATAGATTAAATGCTCTACTTAAAAGATAGAAATGGGCAGAATGTATTTTTAAAAAATAATAATGCAACTATATACTGCCTACAAGAAATTCACCCTACCCATAAAGACATATATAGACAAAGTAAAGGGGTAGAAAAAGATATTCCACCCAAATGGAAACCAAAAGCAAGCAGGAGTAGCTATACTTACAGATAAAACAGACTTTAAATTAAATATGGCAATAAAAGACAAAGAAAATCATATAATGATAAAGGTATCAATTCAGCAAGAGGATATAACAATCATATATATATATGTATGTGTTGGATATATATATCTCCAACATCAGAGCACCCAAATTCACAAAACAAGTGTTACTAGACCTAAAGAAAGAGATAAACAGCAATCAAATAATGGTAGGGGACTTCAACATCCCACTCACAGCACTAAACAGATCATCAAGACAGAGAATTAATGAAGAAACATTGGACTTAAATTAGACTTGAGACCAAATAGACTTAATGGTCATTTACAGAACATTCTACCCAACAAGTACAGAATATACATTCTTTTCATCAGCCCATGTAACATTCTGCAAGGTAGGTGACATGTTAGGCCACAAAACAAGTCTTAAGAAATTTTTTTAAATCATAATTATATCAAGTATCTCCTCAGACCACAGGGGGATGAAGTTAGAAATCAATACCAAGAGGAACTTCAGAAACTATACAAATACATGAAACTTAGACAGCATGCTCCTGAACTGTCTCTGAGTCAATGAAGAAATTATGATGGAAATTTAAAAAATTGAAATGAATGAAAATGGAAACACAATATACCAAAACCTCTGGGAAAAACAAAAGCAGTGCTAAGAGGGAGTTTTATGACATTAAATGCCTACATCAAATAAGTAGAAAGAACATGAATTAACAACCAAACATTGCACCTCAAGGAACTAGAGGAACAAATACAAACCCAAAGATAGCAGAGGAAAAGAAATAACAAAGATCAGAGCAGAACTAAATGAAGTAGAGACCAAAAAACAATAGAAGGGATCGACAAAATGAAAAGTTGGTTCTTTAAAAAGATAAACAAATTGATAAACCACTACCTAGAGTAACCAAGAAAAGAAGAGAGAAGATCCAAATAAACACAATCAGAATTGGAAAAGGAGACATTCCAACTGATATCACAGAAATACAAAATATCACCATAGACAATTATGAACAATGATACACTCACAAACTAGATAATTTGGAGAAAATGGATAAATTCCTGGAAATGTACAACATCCTGAGATTGAACCAGGAAGAAGCAGAACTCCTGAAGAGACCAATAATGAGTAGAAAGATTGAATCAGTAATAGAAAAATTTCCTCACACAAAAAAAGGCTGGGACCAGATGGATTCACAACTGAATTCTACCAAATATACAAAGAACTAATACCAATCCTCCTGAATCTATACTAATAAATCAAGGAGGATAGGTTTCTCCCTAACTCATTCTATGAAGCCAGTATCACTCTGATACCAAAACTAGACAAGAACACAACACAAATAGAAAACTACAGACCAGTAACCCTGATGAACATCAATGCAAATATCCTCAACAAAATACTATCAGGTGGGATTTATCCCAGGGACGCAAGGGTTTTTCAACGTACACGAATAAATAAATGTGCTACATCACACAAACAGAATTAAGGAGAAAAACTATATGATCATCTCAGTAGATGCAGAAAAAGCTTTTGATAAAATTCAGCATCTTTTCTGATAAAAATCCTCGACAAACTAGGCGTAGAAGGAATATACCTTATTGTAATACAGGCAATATATGACAAACACACAGCTGACATTATACTTAATGGAAAAAGTTGAAAGCATTTCCTCTAAGAACTGGAACGAAACAAAGAAGCTCACTTTTACCACTCTTATTCAGCATAGTACTGGAAATACTTGCCAGAGAAATCAGGCAAGAGGAAATAAAAGCCATCTAAACTGGAAAAGAGGAAGTCAAATTATCCCTGTTCACTGATGATCTTATATCTAGAAAAGCCTAAAGACTTCACCAAAAAAAAAAAAAACTCTTAAATTTCACAAATGAATTTAGTGAAGTTTCATGATACAAAAGTAGTATAAAAAATTAGTAGTATTTCTATATACCAATAATAATCTAGCTGAGGACCAAATCAAGAAGGCAATCCCGCCTACAGTAGCTACCAAAAAATAATAAAATACCTAGGAGTATATTTAACCAAGGAGGTGAAAGATCTTTATAAGGAGAACTAAAAAACACTGATGAAAGAAATCATAGATGACATAAACAAATGGAAAACCATCCAATGCTCATGGATTGGAAGAATCAATATAATGAAAATGACCATATTGTCCAGAGCAATCTGCAAATTCAAAACAATCCTATCAAATTACCAACATCATTTTTCACAGAATTAGAAAAAGCAATTCTAAAACTCATATGGAACCAAAAAAGAGCCCAAATAGCCAATGGAATCCTAAGCAAAAAGAACAAAGCTGGAGGCATCACATTACCTGACTTCAAATTATACTACAAGGCTGTAGTAACCAAGACAGCATGGTACGCGTATAAAAACAGACACACAAATTAATGGAACAGAATAGAGAACCCAGAAATAAAGCCACATACCTACAACCAACTGATCTTCAACAAAGTCAACAAAAATATACACTAGAGAAAGGACACCCTAAGTAATAAATGCTGCTGGGAAAATTGGATAACCACATGCAGAAGAGTGAAACTGGACTGATACTTCTCATCATATACAAAAATTAACTCAAGATGGATTAAAGACCTAAATGTAAGACCTGAAACTATAAAAATCCTAGCAGAAAACCTAGAGAAAATTTATGGACATTGGCCTAGGCAAAAAATTTATGACCAAGTCCTCAAAAGCAAACACAACACAACAAAAATAGACAAATGGGACTTAATTAAACTAAAATGCTTCTAGATAGAACAGAAACAATCTACAGAGTAAACAGACAACCTGCAGAATGGAAACAAATTTTGCCAACTATGCATCTGACAAAGGGCTAATACCCAGAATCTAAAATGAATTCAAACAGCTCAAGAAGAGAAAAACCAAATCATCCCGTTAAAAAGTAATCACAGGACATGAACATACATGGTTCAAAAGGAGACATACAAGTGGCCAACAAACATTAAAAAATGCTCAACATCAATAATCACCAGAGAAATGCAAATTAAAACCATAATGAGATACTATCTTACACCAGTCAGAATGGTGATTATTAAAAAGTCAAAAAACAACAGATGTTGGTGAGGATGCTGAGAAAAAGGAATGCTTATACATTGCTGGTGGGAATATAAATTAGTACAAGCTTTGTGGAAAACAGTATGGAGACATTTTAAAGAACCAAAAATAGAACTACCATTCAATCGAGCAATCTCACTACTGAATATATACCCAAAGGGAAAGAAATCATAGTATCAAAAAGATATCTGCTCTCATGTTTATTGCAGCAAAGATATCAACCTAAGTGTCTATCAATGGAGGATTAGATAAAGAAAATGTGGTATTATGTATTATGGAATACTATTCCGCCATAAAAAAGAATGAAATCATGTCTTTTGCAGCAACATGGATACAACTGGAGGCGATTATCACAACTGAAATAACTCAGAAACAGAAAGTCAAATACCTCACATTCTCACTTATAAATGAGAGCTAAATAGTAGGTTCACACGGATATGCAGAGTGGAGTAACAGACACTGGAGACTCCAAAATGTAGGAGGTTTGGAGGGGGATGAGGGTTGAAAAACTACCTGTTGGATACAGTGTTCACTATTCAGGTGATGGGGTACACTAAAAACCCAGACATCACCATTATGCAATATATGTATGTAAAAATCTGCACTCATATCTCCTACATATGTAAAAATTGAAATAAAAATGAACTTAAAAAATTTTTAAATAAACAAGTTTTGTGGGTTTTTTTTTTTTTTGAGACAGAATCTTGCTCTGTCACCCAGGCTGGAGTGCAGTGGCGCAATCTTGACTCACTGCAACCTCCGCCTCCTGGGTTCAAGCAATTCTCCTGCCTCAGCCTCCCAAGTAGCTGGGATTACAGGTGCTCACCACCATGCCCGGCTAATTTGTGTATTTTTAATAGAGATGGGGTTTTGCCATGTTGGCTAGGCTGGTCTTGAACTCTGACCTCGTGATCCGCCTGCCTCGGCCTCCCAAAGTGTTTATTTTTAAAATAAACAAGTTTTTTTAAAAAAGAAACCCACCAATAAAAAGTAAATGTAAAAAAATAAATAAAATGAGCTTACAGCATCTATTGAGAAGAGGACTTCCTCTTTCTTCTTCTATCTCTTAATAGAGTAAGTTGATTTTTAAATTAATTTTGAACCACTTATATATTTCTGGAGTAACTCTACTTGGTCATAATTTATTTTTTATTTTTATATAATCCCAGATTTTATTTCTTAACAATTAAAACATTTAATCTAAGTTCATAAGTGCACTTACTCTATGCTTACGTTCTATTGAACTACACTTGCTATTTTTGGTTTCAGGGTTATATAGGTAGAGCATCCCAAATCCAAAATCTGAAACTTTTTGAGTACTAACAGGACCCACAAAGGAAATGCTCATTGGAGCTGAAAGATTTTGGATTTGGGGATTCGGAATGCTTAACCAGTATAATGGAAATATTCCAAAATCCCAAATCCAAAATGCTTCTGGTTCCAAACATTCTGGATAAGGGATAGTCAAGCTGTATTGAGAAATTTGGAACATTTTAAATAAATTTGTAAGCTCATAGTTATTGTCATCTGTTGTTTTGAGTTTGGTAGATTTTTCTCTGTGTAGTGAGCCTAGTGCTTTTTGTAGAGGGAAAGAGCTGAGGGATAATAAATTTTTATTATTTATGTTTTTTAAATTAAAGTATAATTTAAAGATTTTAGGGGTTTATTTTGATGAGTTTTAATAAGTATATATACACTTGTGTAATTATTACTCAAAATGTTTTCCAAAAAGGTTTACTCATTGATTTTGATATATGATCATACTTAGAATACTTTAATAATTTTTTAATATTTTTATCTTTACAAATTATGTTTCATATCTTGTTCTTGATACTATTTTTAAAATTGTTTTCTAATTTTTTTCCTTTGGTCATAGTAGCTAAAGATTTGTCTTTTATTATTGGTCTTTTTAAAACAACCAGTTTTTAGTTTTATTGAGCATTTCTGTTTTTAAATTTTTTCTTTTTGTTTCTGCTTTTATTCACTTTAGTATGTTTCTTCTATTATATTGGGTTTATGTTATTATTTCCTTTTTAGCTTTTTATTGAGTTTAGAGCCTAGTTCATTGATTTTCAAACTTTCTTTCTAATCAGTGCATTTAAGGCTACAAATTTTCCTTTCAATATATTTTGGCTGCAAATCATAGGTTTTATAATGTTGTGAGTGCTCATTTTTACTCATTTGTAAATAGTTTTTTTTTCAATTGAAGCAAAAAACATGTACATAAAGTATATCATCTTAACCATTTTCAAATGTACAGTTAGTAGTGTTAAGTATATTGACATTGTTTTGAAACAGATCTCCAGAACTTTTTTTATCTCCAGGTAATCACCATCCTACATTCTTTTTCTTTAAATTTGACTACTTTAGATACCTCATATAAATGGAGTCATACAGAATTTGTGCTTTTGTGACTGGTTTATTCTACTTAGTATAATTTCCTCAAGTTTCATTCATGTTTTTAGCATATGACAGAATTTTCTTCTTTTTTGAGGCTGAAAAATATTGTGTATATTACTACATTTGTTTATCTATTCATCCACTGGGCTGTTTCCACTTCTTGACTATCGTGAATACTGCTGCTATGAACCTGAGAGTGTGCAAATATCCCTTTAAGATTATGCTTTCTTTCTTTCTCTTTTTTTTTTTTTTAGACAGCGTCTTGCTGTGTCGCCCCAGGCTGGAGTGCAGTAGTGCAATCTCAGCTCACTGCAGCCTCTGCCTCCTGGGTTCCAGTGATTCTCCTGCCTCAACCTCCCGGGTAACTGGGATTACAGGCGCATGCCACCACACTCGGCGAATTTTTGTATTTTTAGCAAAGATGGGGTTTCACCATGTTGGCCAGGCTGGTCTCGAACTCCTGACCTCAGGTGATCTGCCTGCCTCGGCCTACCAATCAATTATTTTGACATGTACGCAGAAGTGGGATTTGTGGATCATATGGTAATTCTATTTTTAATTTTTTGAGAAACCATCACACTCTTTCCATAGTGTTTAGACCAGTTTACAATCCTGCCAACAGTGCACAAAGGTTTCAATTTCTCTGTATCCTTACCAAAACTTATTTCCTGTGTTCCTCATAGTTGCCATCCTAATGGGTATGACGTAATATTTCATTGTTTTGATTTACATTTCTTTTTAATTTAAAATATTTATTTATCAAATAAATATTGAATATATTCAAGGTGTATAATGTATGATTTGATATATGTATATATTGTATAATAATTACCACAATCAAATTAACAAATCTATCACTATACATGATGTACATTAGATCACCAGAACTTTTAAATCTTATAGCTGAAAAGTTGTACCCTTTGACCAACATTTCCCCATTTCCCCTGACCCCTATCCCCTGGCAACCACTGTTCTACTCTCTGTTCCCATGAGTTCAAGTTTTTTATAGATCACATATGCTGTGATTTTGATGTGTTTTGTCCCCTACCAAAACTCATGTTGAAATTTGATTTTCAATGTGGCAGCATTGGGAAGTTGGACCCTACATGGTGTTGTTACATCATGAAAACAGATCTCTCATTAATAGATTAATGCAGTCTCTTGACAGTGAATTCTTGTCTTTGTGGGACTGGGTTAGTCACCTCAAGAATGGGTTGTTCCTTCTCACATTTGGTCTCTTTGTACATACCCACTTCCTCTTCTATTTTCTACCGTGATTTGAAGCAGCATGAGACCCTCACCAGATAGGCTACCCAATCTTGGACTTTACAACTAGACCCAAATAAACCTCTTCACTTCATAATTTACCCAGTCTCAGGTATTCTCTTATAGCATCACCACTTATATGTTATAAGACAACATATAAGTAAGATCATACAATATTTGTCTTTCTGTGTCTGGCTTATTTCACCTAACATATAATGTCCTTCAATTTCATTCATGTTGCAAATTACTGGATTTCTTTTTTATGGCTGAAAAATATTTCATTGTATATTTGTACCACAATTTTAAAATCTGTTCACCTGTCAGTGGACAATTAGGTTATTTCCATATGTTGGCAATTGTAAATAATGCTGCAGTGAATGGGGGTGGGGGTGGAGGTGCATATAATCTCTTTGAGATCCTGATTTCATTTCCTTTGGATATATACTCAGAAGTGGGGTTACTGGATCATATGGTAGTTCTAATTTTCATTTTTTTGAGGCATCTCCATACTGTTTTTCATAGTGGCTCTACCATTTTACATTCCCACCAACAGCGTAAAGAGTTTCAGTTTCTCTGTTCCTTTGCTTTCAGTCTGTGTGTATACCTTAAGGCTAAAGTGAGTCTCCTTAGGCAGCATATGGTTGGAATTTTTTAAAAATCCATTTGGCCACTCTCTGTCTTTTGATTGGATAATCTGATCCATTTACATTTAAAGTAATTTTATATGTGAGGACTTACTATTTTTGTTTTGTTGTTGAAAACTTTTACCTTTTCACTTAAATGAAGCATTTTACAGCTTCTCTTTGGCATATCCAAATTGCCAGTATCACTAATCTTGCACTTTGGGACCATTATTAAGTAACATACAGGGTACTCAAACACACACACTGTGATATTGCAAGAGTCAATCTGATAACTGAGATGGCTACTAAGGGACTAATGAATGGGTAGCACATATAGTGTAGATACACCGGACAAAGAGATAATTTATGTCCCAGGTGGGATAGAGTGGGACAGCATAAGATTTCATCATGCTACTCAGAAAAATGTGCAATTTAAAACTTATAAATCGTCCATATCTGGAGTTTTCCATTTAATATTTTTAAACCACTGTGATTATAGGTAACTAAAACCACAGAAAGCAAAACCTTAAATAAGGGGGGAATACTATATGGTGTAAGAGCCCAACTTTATTCCTTTGCATGCAGATATCCAATTTTCCCAGAATTATTCATTGAAGAGGCTTCTTTTTCCATTGAGTGTGGCCTTAGCACACTTGTTGAAGATCATTTGACTTTATGTGCAAGGGTTTATTTCTGGGATCTCTATTCTGTTTATTAGTCTATTTTGTCTTTATGGCAGTACCATTAGTCTATTTGTCTTTATGACAGACTATTCTATTAATTGGTCTATTTGTCTTTATATCAGTATGGCAGTACACTTTTTTTATTATTTTGCTTTGTCATAGAGTTTGAAATCAGGAAGTGTGAGTGCTCCAACTTTTTTTTTTCCTTTTTCAAAATTCTTTTGGCTATTCAGGGTTCCTTGAGATTCTGTATGAATTTTAGGATAATTTTTTATATATCTGTAAAAAAAAACTATTGGGACTTTGATAAGATTTGTTTTGAGTCTGTAGATCGCTTTGGGTAGTGTGGACATTTTAAGAAAATTAAGTTTTCCAACTCAAAAACGTAAGATGTCTTTCATTTATTTGTGTTTTCTTTCATTTCTTTCAGCAATGTTTTGTAATTTTTAGTGTACAAGTCTTTCACCTCCTTGCTTAGGCTTATTTCTAAGTATTTTATTCTTTTTGATGCCATTGTAAATGGAATAGTTTGCTTATTTTCCTTTTGGATTGTTCATTATTAGTGTATAGAAACACAGCCGATTTTTGTACGTTGATTTTGTATCCTGGAACTTTGCTGAATTAGTTTACTAGTTCTAATAGATTTTTTTAGTGGAATCTTTTAGGTTTTTGCATATAATATATCATCTGCAAACAGACAGTTTAACTTCTTCCTTTCCAATTTGGATGCCATTTTTTCTTTTTCTTATCTAATTATTCTGGAGAGAACTTCTCATACTATGTCAAATAGAAGTGGTGAGAGTGGGCACCTTTGTCTTTTTCCTGATGTTAGAGGAAAAACTTCTAGTGTTTTGCCATTGGGTATGATGTTTATGGTGAGTTTTTCATAAATGCCCTTTATTATGTTGAGGTATTTTCCTTTTATTCCTAGTTTGTTGAATTATTTGAATCATGAAAGGGTATTAAATATTTTTGAATGCTTTTTCTGCATCTATTGAGATGATCATATCATTTTATCCTTCATTCTGCTAATATGGTGCATCACATTTGTTGATTGGTATGTGTTAAACCATCCTTCCATCTCAGTGATAAATCCCACTTAATCATGGCATATGATCATTTTAATGTGCTGTTGTGTTCAGTTTGATAGTATTTGCCGAGGATTTTTGCAACAATATTCATCAGGGATAGTGATTTGTAGTTTTCTTATAGTGTCTTTGTCTGACTTTGGTATCAGATTAATGCTGGCTTTATAGAATGAGCTTGTGAGAGTTCCTTCCTCTTCAATTCATTGAAAGAGTTTCCAGAGGATTGATGCCAATTCTTTAAATGTTTGCTAGAATTCTTCACTGAAGTCATCTGGTATTGGGAAATTTTGGGAGTTTTTTGATTTACTCATTTAATCTCTTTATTCTTTATTGGTCTGATTAAATTTTGTTTCTTTATGATTCTGTCTTGGTGGTTTCTGTGTTTCTAGGAATTTATCCATTTCTTCTAGGTTATCCAATTTGTTAGTGTATAATTGTTCATAATATTCCCTAATAATTTTTTTTATTTCTGTGGCAAGGGTTGTAATGTCTCCCTTTAACTTCTGATTTTAGTGATTTGCGTCTTCTTTTTCTTAATCTAGTTAAGTTTTGTCAATTTTTTTGATCTTTCAAAAAACTAACTCACTTTCTTCCTTTGCTGGCTTTGGGTTTAGTGTGTTCTTCATTTTAGTTTCTTAAGGTATATAATTAGGCTTGCTGAATTGAGATCTTTCTTCTTTTTAATATACATGTTTACAGCTATGAAATTCCCTCACAGCACTTTCACTTCATTCCATAAGTGTTGGTATGTTGTGTTCTTATTTTTAATAGTTTCTAATTTCTCTTTTGACCTTGTCTTTGACACATTGGTTGTTTAAGAGTGTGTGAATTTTCACATTTGTGGACTTACTATTTTCCTTGTTCTATTGACTTCTAGTTTCATTCCGTTGTGTTTTAAAAAGATACCTTGTGTGATTTCAACCTTCTTGAATTTGTTGAGATTTGTTTTGTGGCCTATTATGTGATCTATGTTGGAGAATGTTCCATGTACACTTGAGAAGAATGTATATTCTGTTTTTGTTGGGTAAATGTTCTGTATATGACAGTCATTATAAATTCTTTGTCAGACAACTCATAGATTTGCTTTCCTTTAGGCTTTTTGGGAGAGGTTTATTTTGTTACTTTGATTGGGCCATGTTTCCCTGTTTCTTTGTGTGTCTTGTAATTTTTTGCTGAGATTTGGGCATTTAAAAAAAACAAACACCTCTTCCAGGCTTTGTATCAGCATCAGGCAGAGGAAGGTCTTCATCATTCAGCCCAGCTGGACCTCTCAAATCATTTCTGATCTCTTGCTGTTCCTGGTATCTACCTGTAGAACTATAGCTCTAATGTGATGCTTGCCTCTGTTTACAGTGGCTTCCAAAATCTTGCTTCAGTTTGTCAGCACTCTGAGTCAGGTGAGACAGAAACCAGTCCCTTGGGTAGGCCCAGAAAAGCTATAATATTGGACATATGTTCTGATCTTTTTTTTTTTTTTTTTTTTTTTTTTTAGATGGAGTGTCGCTCTGTCACCCAGGCTGGAGTGCAGTGGCATGATCTCGGCTCACTGCAACCTCCACCTCTCGGGTTCAAGCAATTCTCCTGCCTCAGCCTCCCAAGTAGCTGAGACTACAGAAGTATGCCACCACACCCAGCTAATTTTTTTGTATTTTTAGTAGAGATGGGGTTTCACCACGTTGGTCAGGCTGGTCTCAAACTCCTGATCTCAAATGATCTGCCCGCCTCAGCCTCCCAAAGTGCTGGGATTACAGGCTTGAGCCACCATACCCAGCCCTGATCTTTTGTTTTTATTCTAAGGGAGGAGCTCTTGTATGGTGACAGTTGGGAGGGATTCCTCCTGCTTGCTCTGTGCTATGCAGGGGGAAGGGCATGAATAGCCCACCAAACACTGCAAATCTTCCTACGCCTTTCACTGGAATCCCTTTTTGGTTTTACAATGGCGTGGGTGCTGTAGCTTTTCAATTGGTCTCTGGAGTTCTCACAGAGGTATTCTGGTTCATATATTGTTGATAACTCAGTATATCTGTGTGGGAAACAGGGTCTGTAGCTTCCTAGCCTACCATCTTGCTGATGTCACTTTCCTCATTTCTAAATAGTTTAAGGTATGACTTTGATTGAATGTTCTTATAAACCTCAAATAATTTAGAAAATTGAATTATTGGCTGGGCGCAGTGTCTCGCGCCTGTCATCCCAGCACTTTGGGAGGCAGAGGCAGGCAGATCATGAGGTCAGGAAATCGAGACCATCCTGGCTAACATGGTGAAACCCTGTCTCTACTAAAAATACAAAAAATTAGCCAGGTGTGGTGCCACGTGCCTGTAGTCCCAGCTACTTGGGAGGCTGAGGCAGGAGAATCCCTCGAACCTGGGAGGCAGAGTTTGCAGTGAGCCGAGATTGTGCCACTGCACTCCAGCCTGGGCGACAGAGCGAGACAGTCTTAAAAAATAAAAAGAAAAAAGAAAAGAAAAGAAAATTGAATTATTTTCAAGTAGGCGTGTGTGTGTGTCTGTGTGATTTCTATTTTCTAATTATACTGAATTTTGGTTAGCAAATATGGCATATGTGTTTCTTATTCTGAGAACTTTTGGAGATTTCCTTTATGGCCTATTACCTGGTAAGCTTTTGTGGAAGTTCTATGTGTATTCTGTTTTTTGAGTACAAAGTTCTAACTTTATCTTTTGTACTAAGCTTCTTAATTTTTCTTTTTAAATTCTCTATATTATTATTTATAGTTTTCAACCACATGATTGGCCAGTTTCTGAGAGAAACTGAGGGATATTTTTGGGACTCAGCTGTTTCTCACTATGATAATAGATATGTAAATTTGGCCTTTTATACCTGCCAGTTTTTATTTCACGTATTGCAAAACATGTTTGGTGCATAAAGGTTTATGACTGCCATGTTTTCTTATTAATGAGGGGTATAATCCTTTTATTATACTTCTTATCAAGTACCTCTTATTATACCTCTTATCAAATATCCTCCTGTGCCCCAGTTTGTGATTTTTACTGTTTTGACTGATACTAATAATGCTATACCTGCCTTATTAGCATTTGCATGTTATATCTTTACCTATCCTTGATTGTTTTAGTAGGCTATGTTTTCAAAACTATGTAATTTTAATTTTAAAAATGTAACCCAATAGCCTTTTTAAAATAGGTGAATTTATCCCAGTTACATTTATCATGATTATTAATATCACATTACAGTTGTTGATGCCTACCAGCCAAAGACCAACAGAAATAGGCTTGTCGTCAAAGTTTGGTTTATTGGTACTTATTGCAGCAAAGGCAACACCCCAAAGTTCCCCATGGTGTGTGGTCTCCCTTGTTGCAACAAAGACCAATAATTTTGTTCAACGAAACCTGTGCTCCTGGTGATCTTTGACTTGTGGATATCAACATAGTAAAGCGCTCTCTTTCTCTCTCTCTCTCCATCTGTGTGTGTGTGTGTGTGTGTGTGTGTGTGTGTGTGTGTGTGTGTGTGTTGTCTTTCCCAAATACATGCTATCTCTTCAAATGTTTCTTGCTACCTAACTATCTTGGGAATCTATTTCCATTTCTTTATCTCCACCCCTTAATCTCTGTGTTTCTGTCTTCATGTCTGTGTCTGTTACACACACACACACACACACACCCCCCTTAACTTGACTCTGCCACATTTAGTTAAGCCAGATTTGCTGGCCAGAACAATGTCTGCTGCCTTGTGAGCCTTGGAGTGCTGGGTAAGGAGGAGAGATGATGGATAGAGATTTGGCTCAGCAAAGCTCTTTCAAGAATTTTCCTAACATGGCAGTGAAGAATGATCACAACAAATGCCATCTCCCATCCTGATTGTTCTTGATAGTTGATGACCCTGTGACACTATGGGTTTAATCATACTCTTAATTGCTTGGATACGATTAGTCTGTATAATTAGGATCAAAACAATACAGTTTGCACTTTCTTTTTTATCTCCACTTCCTTTTATAGCTTAAGATCTTGTGTGCCACAGAACCAACACCTTCACTTCTGATCTTTGGAACATTTGCACATTAGATAATCAGAGTCAGTCTGGAAAGGAAGAGGTAGAGACCGGGGAGAAATGAGACTGGGGCCTTGGACCAGAAACCAGTGTGGGGTTTTATTAAACTCTCTCACCTATATTCTAATCATTACAAAAAATGCCTTCCATCTACATTGTACCTTCATATATACAATCTCTTTTGTTTATTGAAAGAACCCTGAGAAATAGACATGCAAAATATCAATGCGTCCATTTTATTGATTAGGGAATTAGAGTTATGATTGGATCCTTGCCTTGTCCGTTCATTACTGCATGGACATGTGCCTGGTTGTGTTCAGTAGTGAATTAAACATGCTGACTGTCTGGAAGAGCCAGCTGTGGTGAAGGAGGCATACTGTTGATGATCCACAGTGTGATACAGGCTCGACCTGCAGGGCAGATGATACTGGAGGTGTGAATGGTTGTGGGCAGCTGACTGAGCCCCAGGTGCTCGCTGGGGGATCAGGGAAGAACATGAGGGAGGCCTTAAAGGTGAGACAGTGTTGCCGGAGAAAAGGAGGATGGGACAGGAAGGGCTTTTAGGTTGAGGGAACAGCACATGTGGAATGGAGCAGAGCTGGATCCAGGTGCCCATGGGCAGTTGGGGGAGGCAAGGCAGAGTAGCTGAGGCCATGGAGCTGGTGCCCTGGGTGTCTGTCCCCTTACCCCTGGCTAGTTCACCTTCCACACATTATGTAGCCTGGCAGTCTCCATCACTGGGCATATTCCCAAAGATTTCCAGTGTGCTCTCCAGTCCATCAGCAGCTCTCCATTCCCTGTTCTGTGTTCTGTCCCTCAGTCCTGGTGTCCTTCCCTAATTCCAGGGCCAGTCCTACCTCTAGACATTTTTATTTGTTATCCAATACAGTTCCTTGGATTATTATACCAGGTGAGTCAGGTTTTGTTTGTTTGATTGTTTGTTTTATTTTGTCACTTGCAACAAAAAAAGCCCCGAAAAACCACTGGAAAAGTACCTGGTACACCCTAGTGCAAGGCCTTTTAAGAAAAGAATGTTGGAGAAGGAGGATTCAGCCTCAAGGTCCAAGTGAATGTAAGATATCTGGGCATGCAGAACAGGCCCAGGTAACTCCCCAGCCCCACTACAAGTGCGGAGGAAGTGAAACAGAAAGATAGTCATGGACAGACTCACACTGAAAAGAGAAGTGTCCAGTTTCCTTCATGCCAGGGGCATGGAGGAAACAGCACAGCCAAAGTTGACCTTGAAGGTTAATGAGTAGTCTGAGTTCTGATCAATCAGATTGGTAAATCTGTCTCTCTTTTTGAGTTGCTAATAATCAGGGAAGAGAGGCAGAGGGTAGAAAAATGGGGTCAGAAAAGTTTCCCCACCAGAATTTGTTTTAAGGAAAGGGAATTCAGACTAGAAGAGGCTGAGGAGTGGGTATCAGTAGAGAGCTGGGTTATGTGAGCAACAGGACCCAGCCCCCTGAAGAACACCCCTCCAAATGGGACCTGTGGCCCCTTTGCCTGGGCTGTTGCCCACCTTGTGGCATCTGTCTAAGCTCAGAGAAGGGCCCTGTTCAGCCATAACTTTGGAGGGAGGCCCTGCTATGCTCCCAGCTGCCTGCTTTGCTTTTCCTTAGGATTGTTCCTTTGATTGTGGCATGCAATCTGGCAGTGTCAGCATCACCTGGGTGTTCCTTTTGACTCCCAATCTGCATTTTAACAAGATCTTTGTGATTTGTAGTCAGATTTGTCTGCACATTAACATTTAGGATGCACGCTTTGGAGGATCTCTGGGTTTTGCTGCATACTGCCCTGGGTTTTCTTGTTTTGTTTTGTTTTATTTTGTTTGGCTTTTTAGCTCATGAGGTCTCCATGGGGACCTTTTCTCAGCAGGCCAAGGTAGAGCCAGCCAGTCTCACCTGTGTATGCAGGACGGTATATGCTCTCAGTGGGCACCATGGCTTTGAGGCAGCCCTTTGGAAAGTGGAGCAACTGATACTTGCACCAGAATGAAACTGAGGCTGACAGAGGGGTGGGGTGTGGAGGCAGGGAGGCAGTAACTGCAGGGAAAGGGCCATGGTCCTGGGAACTAGAGGAATAGGACAACCTCCCAGTGACTACCCACTCACCAAGTAGAGAGTCACCCTGGGTCTCAGTCTGAAGTCAGTCCCAGCATGCCCCAGTGGGACTTTGTCAAAGAAAGCCCTTTTATACAGGGGACTTATATCTTACCCCTCACTCATATTTGAGACCTCAGTCAGGGCTTGGTGCCATGCAAGGGATGGATGACAGATCATTCCAGTTCCTGGAACTTTGGGAGATTTTTTTTACTGATGTTCTGACTCCCACCGTATCATAGAAGTAAAGCTGTGGGTGTCTCCTTTTTTCTCTCAGGAGTACCCAAAGTGCAAACACTTGTCTATATTACAAAAGCTTTCTCCCAATGCAACATGTTAAAGCCAGCCATACCCCCACTATAGCCACTACTATGATCTGAATGTGTCCCACAAAATTCACATGTTAAAACGTAATTGCCAATGAAGTAGTGTTAAGAGGTGGGGCCTTTAGGAGATGATTAAGTCATGAAAGCAGAGCCCCTATGACTCTCAGAGCCCCAATGAATGGGATTAGTGACCTTATGAAAGGGATGGCAGAAAGTAGCTTGGCCCTTTCTGCCTTCTGTTCCTTCAGCCATGTGTTCCTCCAGCATTTGTCCCCTCTGGAGGATACAGAAGCAACAAGGCATCACCTTGCAAGCAGAGAACAGCCCTCCCAAGACACTGATTTTGCAGGCACCTTGATCTTGGACTTCCCAGCCTCCAGAACTGTGAGAAGTAAATGTCTGTCATTTGTAAATTACCCAGTCTTGAGTATTTTGGCATAGCAGCACAAATGGACTAAGTCAGCCATCCACATTCTATTGGTGTTGCTGGGGGATTCTGTGTGGTCAGGGACACATGCAGTGTTGCTTCAAGTGCCAGAGGAGAGATAGGCTGCCCCGGCTCTCCCCGGGACAGTGGCCCCTCCATTGAAGAAGTCTGCCTTCAGGTGGTTCTTGTAAGCTCTTTGTGTCTTGTCATGCCACCCAAGCAGTAAAAGGTTTCCAGATAGATCTCATCATGGCACCAAGGGACTTGCTTGGACTCTTCTCTGAGTCTGGCATCACCAGATTGAATGCTAGCAAAATTACTCTGGTGACTTCTTGGCTATGCCTTGAACACTGGAAGCCAGAGGGAAGAATTTATTTCTGTAGGATTTGGCTATGGGATGATCAAGTACACACCTCCAGTCTAGATTATGATGCCAAACAACTTTTCCCCTTCTCCTGGAGTTGTACATCAGCTCATGCCAAGCTCATCTTAAATGGGCATAAGATATGCCTCCCTTCTGGCATCCCCTTTTTTCTCTCCCTTCAGCTTTACATTGAGAGAAATGCAGAGGAGGGGGTGAGAAAGCAAATTTCAAGATTTGAGAACTATGACCAGGAAAGAACTTTGGTTATGATTAACACATGGAACTGAAAGCAAAGAGATTAGCAACGCAGTAAGTGTTTGAAGGAATTATATTTTATAAGCTACCACAAGCCTGGACAAAAAAATGGCCTTGACTGTTCAAAACAAAGCAATCAGCAGAGTGGCAGTGTAATGAAGTGGGAAGCAAGCCTGGACCCCACATTCCTCAAAGCACAGAACATCCTGGGATCTTCTCTTATCTGTCAGCAGCCACGACGTTTGCAGGAAGTTCCAAGGAAACAGGCAACTCATAATGGACTGAACATGTTGACTCCCCACAAAGTCTTTGACTCATAAAATCTTTGGATGTTCATCTTCACTTAGATGACTAGTAGTAATTTCAAACTTACAATATTAAAAGGTGAACATTTGAGACTTCTAATCCTGAACAAGATGGATTAATTGGCCAGGTTTACTTTTATCCAAAACAACTGGAAAACTGAACATGGATACAAAACAATGGTTCTTAAGACATTGAACATTAGACAATAAAAAACTGTGATCCCTAAGAGATGGAAAATAAATGAAGTGAGCCCTGTCATGCCCCAGGTTAATGCCTAGAAGGGAGCCTAGGGAGAGCTTAGAAGTCTCCACTTTGAGAAGATGGAGCTGGGAGGCCAAGGCAGCTTGAGTTTGCAGGGGAGATTATCAGAGAGGAGGAGTTGCACAGAGAGAAAACTCTAGAAATCTACGGAAGGTCCCTGAAGTATTCAACTGAGTGCTGACACAAGTGCATGTGTATGAAGAAATTTCACAAGTCAGGAAAACGTATCATCTGAAAAAAATCAGGGAAAATTCCTATAGCTCACACCGGGAAAGAAATGATGCCTCTTCTAACCATCTGGAGCGGAAAATTTCATAATTCACAGGGCATCCAGTAGAATACGTAGAAAACTTTGCCTCAGTAATGGGGAAAAACTAGCTCCAGACTAAATACTATTCTGGTCCTATATAACAACAAAAGCCCAAAAGCAAATCCTAAAAGAATTAAATGGGCTCTAAGTAACTTAATCATACTCCATAACAATGGACAAGAATATTTATAGGATTACAAAAACATCTAGTCCTCAATAAGGTAAAATTTAAATGTGTGGCATACTCTCAAAGATTACCAGATATGAAAAGAAGTAAGGCCAGGCATGATGGTTCACACCTATAATCCCAACACTCAGGAAGGCTGAGGCAGGAGGATCTCTTGAGGCCAGGTGTTCAAGACCAGCCTGGGCAGCATAGCAAGACCTGTATCTACAAAAAATTTAAAAATTAGCCAGGTGTTGTGGTGTGCATCTGTAGTCCTAGCAACTCAAGAGGTTGAGGTGGGAGGATTGTTTGAGCCCAGGAGGTCAAGGCTGCAGTGAGCCATGATGACACCACTGTCCAGTTTGGGTGACAGAGCAAGAAGACTCTGGCTCTTTGAAAAAAAAGAAAAGGCAGAAAGATATGATCCACAATGAAGAGAAAAATTAATCAGTAGAAACGAACCCAGAAATTACATAGATGATAGAATTAGTAGGCTGGGACATTAACACAGTTATTCGAACTATATATGTTCAGGAAGATTGATGAACAATTGAATGTATTAAGTAGAGATACAGAAAATATAAGACGATCTAAGTTGAACTTATGAAAACTATAATGCCTAAGATAAAAAAGTGCATTGGATGTTGTAAAGGGCAGATTAGATATGGCAGAACAGAAAATTAATAAATTTGAAGACAGAAAAATAAAAATCATCCACAGTGAACTACAAAGAGGAAAATACCTCAAAAAGTAATAATAAAATAAAGAGAATGAGTGAGCTGTGGGACAACTTCAGGCACCCTAATATACACAGAACTGGAGTTCTTGAAGAGGAAAAAGGGTGAAGACACAAATTATTTTTAAGAAAAAAAAATTTTCTAAATTAGACAAAAACTATAAGCCCAGTTATTCAAGAAACACAACAAACCCCATGCACCAAAAACAAGAAGAAAACTGCACCAAAATGCTTAATCAAATTGCACAAAACAAGAGATAAAGAGAAAATCTGAAAAGTAGCCAGAGGGAAAAAAAGACAGTAGATTTCTTGTTGGAATAAATGTAAACCAAAAATTGTCTAACAACATTTTTAAAGCACTGAGAGGTAAGAATTGACACCCTAGACTCTTACTTAGTAAAAATATCTTCCAAAAGTGGTGAGATTAAGACTTTTTTAGGTATAAAAGTCCAAAAAGAATGAATCACCAACAGACCTGCGCTACAAGAAATACTAAAAGGGTTCCAAGATGGCCAAATAGGAACAGCTCCAGTCTACAGCTCCCAGCGTGAGTGACGCAGAAGACGGGTGATTTCTGCATTTCCAACTGTGGTACCAGGTTAATCTCACTGGGGCTTGTCAGACAGGGGGGCAGGACAGTGGGTGCAGCCCACCGAGCGTGAGCCAAAGCAGGGCGAGGCATTGCCTCACCTGGGAAGTGCAAGGGGTCAGGGAATTCCCTTTCCTAGCCAAGGGAAGTGGTGACGGACGGCACCTGGAAAATTGGGTCACTCTGACCCTAATACTGCACTTTTCCAACGGTCTTAGCAAACGGCACACCAGGAGATTATATCCAGTGCCTGGTTTGGAGGGTCCCATGCCCACAGAACCTCGCTCATTGCTAGCGCAGCAATCAGATCTAACTGCAAGGTGGCAGTGAGGCTGGGGGAGGGGCGCCCACCATTGCTGAGTCTTGAGTAGGTAAACAAAGTGGCTGGGAAGCTCGAACTGGGTGGAGCCCACTGCAGCTCAAGGAGGCCCGCCTGCCTCTGTAGACTCCACCTCTGGGGGCAGGGCATAGCCAAACAAAAGACAGCAGAAACCTCTGCAGACTTAAATGTCCCTGTCTGACAGCTTTGAAGTGAGTAGTGGTTCTCCCAGCATGGAGTTTGAGATCTGAGAATGGACAGACTGCCTCCTCAAGTGGGTCCCTGACCCCCGAGTAGCCTAACTGGGAGGCACCCCCCAGTAGGGGCAGACTGACACCTCACATGGCCGGGTACCCCTCTGAGATGAAGCTTCCAGAGGAACGATCAGGCAGCAACATTTGCTGTTCAGCAATATTTGCTGTTCTGCAGCCTCCGCTGCTGATACCTAGGCAAACAGGGTCTGGAATGGACCTTTAACAAACTCCAACAGACCTGCAGCTGAGGGTCCTGACTGTTAGAAGGAAAACTAACAAACAGAAAAGACATCCACACCAAAACCCCACCTGTACGTCACCATCCTCAAAGACCAAAGGTAGATAAAACCACAAAGATGGGAAAAAAACAGAGCAGAAAAGCTGAAAATTCTGAAAATCAGAGCACCTCTCCTCCTCCAAAGGAATGCAGCTCCTTGCCAGCAATGGAACAAAGCTGGATGGAGAATGACTTTGACGAGGTGAGAGAAGAAGGCTTCAGACGATCAAACTTCTCCGAGCTAAAGGAGGAGGTTTGAACCCATCGCAAAGAAGCTAAAAACCTTGAAAAAAGATTAGACAAATGGCTAACTAGAATAACCAGTGTAGAGAAGTCCTTAAATGACCTGATGGAGCTGAAAACCATGGCACGAGAACTACGTGATGAATGCACAAGCTTCAGTAGCCAATTTGATCAACTGGAAGAAAGGGTATCAGTGATTGAAGATCAAATTAATGAAATGAAGTGAGAAGAGAAGTATAGAGAAAAAAGAGTAAAAAGAAACAAACAAAGCCTCCAAGAAATATGGGACTATGTGAAAAGACCAAATCTACGTCTGATTGGTGTACCTGAAAGTGACAGGGAGAATGGAACCAAGTTGGAAAACACTCTGCAGGATATTATCCAGGAGAACTTCCCCAACCTAGCAAGGCAGGCCAACATTCAAATTAAGGAAATACAGGCCGGGTGGGGTGGCTCATGCCTGTAATCCCAGCACTTTGGGAGGCTGAGATGGGCAGATCACAAGGTCAGGAGATAGAGACCATCCTGGCTAACACTGTGAAACCCTGTCTCTACTAAAAATACAAAAAATTAGCCGTGCATGGTGGCAGGCACTTGTAGTCCCAGCTACTCGGGAGACTGAAGCAGGAGAATGGCATGAACCCGGGAGGTGGAGCTTGCAGTGAACCAAGATTGCACCACTGCACTCCAGCCTGGGTGACAGAGTGAGACTCTGTCTCAAAAAAAAAAAAAAAAAAAAAAAAAACACAATTCAGGAAATACACAGAATGCCAGAAAGATACTCCTTAAGAAGTGCAACTCCAAGACACATAATTGTCAGATTCACCAACGTTGAAATGAAGGAAAAAATGTTAAGGGCAGCCAGAGAGAAAGGTCGGGTTACCCACAAAGGGAAGCCCATCAGACTAACAGCTGATCTCTCGGCAGAAACTCTACAAGCCAGAAGAGAGTGGGGGCCAATATTCAACATTCTTAAAGAAAAGAATTTTCAACCCAGAATTTCATATCCAGCCAAACTAAGCTTCAAAAGTGAAGGAGAAATAAAATCCTTTACAGACAAGCAAATGCTGAGAGATTTTGTCATCACCAGGCCTGCCTTACAAGAGCTCCTGAAGGAAGCACTAAACATGGAAAGGAACAACCAGTACCAACCACTGCAAAAACATGCCAAATTGTAAAGACCATTGAGGCTAGGAAGAAACTGCATCAACTGACGAGCAAAACTGCCAGCTAACATCATAATGACAGGATCAAATTCACACATAACAATATGAACCTTAAATGTAAATGGGCTAAATGCTCCAATTAAAAGACACAGACTGGAAAATGGGATAAAGAGTCAAGACCCATCAGTGTGCTGTATTCAGGAGACCCATTTCATGTGCAGAGACATACATAGGCTCAAAACAAAGGGATGGAGGAAGATCTACCAAGCAAATGGAAAGAAAAAAAAAAAGCAGGGGTTGCAATCCTAGTCTCTGATAAAATACAGTTTAAACCAACAAAGATCAAAAGAGACAAAGAAGGCCATTACATAATGGTAAGGCGATCAATTCAACAAGAAGAGCTAACTATCCTAAACACATATGCATCCAATACAGGAGCACCCAGATTCATAAAGCAAGTCCTTAGAGACCTACAAAGAGACTTAGACTCCCACACAATAATAATGGGAGACTTTAACACCCCACTGTCAACATTAGACAGATCCACAAGACAGAAAGTTAACAAGGATATCCAGGACTTGAACTCAGCTCTGCACCAAGCAGACCTAATAGACATCTACAGAACTCTCCACCCCAAATCAACAGAATATACATTCTTCTCAGCACCACATCACACTTATTCCAAAATTGACCACATAGTTGGAAGTAAGGCACTCCTCAGCAAATGTAAAAGAACAGAAATTATAACAAACTGTCTCTCAGACCACAGTGCAATCAAACTAGAACTCAGGATTAAGAAACTCACTCAAAACCACTCAACTACATGGAAACTGAACAACCTGCTCCTGAATGACTACTGGGTACATAACGAAATGAAGGCAGAAATAAAGGTGTGCTTTGAAACCAATGAGAACAAAGACACAACATACCAGAATCTCTGGGACACATTTAAAGCAGTGTGTAGAGGGAAATTTACAGCACTAAATGCCCACAAGAGAAAGCAGGAAAGATCTAAAATTGACACCCTAACATCATAATTAAAAGAACTAGAGAAGCAAGAGCAAACACATTCAAAAGCTAGCAGAAGGCAAGAAATAACAGATCAGAGCAGAACTGAAGGAGATAGACACACAAAAAATCCTTCAAAAATCAGTGAATCCAGGAGCTGTTTTTTTTTTAAAGATCAACAAAATTGATAGACTGCTAGCAAGACTAATAAAGAAGAAAAGAGAGAAGAATCAAATACATGCAATAAAAAATGATAAAGGGGATATCACCGCCGATCCCACAGAAATACAAACTACCATCAGAGAATACTATAAACACCTCTACATAAATAAACTAGAACATCTAGAAGAAATGGATAAATTCCTTGACACATACAGCCTCCCAAGACTAAACCAGGAAGAAGTTGAATCCCTGACTAGACCAATAACAGGCTCTGAAATTGAGGCAATAATTAATAGCCTACCAACCAAAAAAAGTCCAGGACCAGATGGATTCACAGCCGAATTCTACCAGAGGTACAAGGAGGAGCTGGTACCAATCCTTCTGAAACTATTCCAATCAATAGAAAAAGAGGGAATCCTCCCTAACACATTTTATGAGGCCAGTATCATCCTGATACCAAAGCCTGACAGAGACATGACAAAAAAAGAGAATTTTAGACCAATATCCCTGATGAACATTGACGCAAAAATTCTCAATAAAATACTGGCAAACCGAATCCAGCAGCACATCAAAAAACTTATCCACCATGATCAAGTGGGCTTCATCCCTGGGATGCAAGGCTGGATCAACATATGCAAATCAATAAATGTAATCCAGCATATAAACAGAACCAAAGACAAAAACCACATGATTATCTCAATAGATGCAGAAAAGGCCTTTGACAAAATTCAACAGTCCTTCATGCTAAAAACTCTGAATAAATTAGGTATTGATAAGACGTATCTCAAAATAATAAGAGCTATTTATGACAAACCCACAGCCAATATCATACTGAATGGGCAAAAACTGGAAGCATTCCCTTTGAAAACTGGCACAAGACAGGGATGCCCTCTCTCACCACTCCTATTCAACATAGTGTTGGAAGTTCTGGCCAGGGCAATCAGGCAGGAGAAGGAAATAGAGGGTATTCAATTAGGAAAAGAGGAAGTCAAATTGTCCCTGTTTGCAGATGATATTTAGAAAACCCCATAGTCTCAGCCCAAATTCTCCTTAAGCTGATAAGCAACTTCAGCAAAGTCTCAGGATACAAAATCAATGTGCAAAAATCACAAGCATTCTTATACACCAATAACAGACAAACAGAGAGCCAAATCATGAGTGAACTCCCATTCACAATTGCTTCAAAGTGAATAAAATACCTAGGAATCCAACTTACAAGGGATGTGAAGGACCTCTTCAAGGAGAACTACAAACCACTGCTCAACGAAATAAAAGAGGATACAAACAAATGGAAGAACATTCCATGCTCATGGATAGGAAAAATCAATATTGTGAAAATGACCATACTGCCCAAGGTGATTTATAGATTCAATGCCATCCCCATCAAGCTACCAATGACTTTCTTCACAGAATTGGAAAAAACTACTTTAAAGTTCATGTGGAAACAAAAAAGAGCCTGCATTGCCAAGACAATCCTAAGCCAAAAGAACAAAGCTGGAGGCATCATGCTACCTGACTTCAAACTATACTACAATGCTATAGTAACCAAAACAGCATGGTACTGGTACCAAAACAGAGATATAGACCAATGTAACAGAATAGAGCCCTCAAAAATAATACCACACATCTACAACCATCTGATCTTTGACAAACCTGACAAAAACAAGAAATGGGGAAAGGATTCCCTATTTAATAAATGGTGCTGGGAAAACTGGCTAGCAATATGTAGAAAGCTGAAACTGGATCCCTTCCTTACACCTTATACAGACATTACTTCAAGATGGATTAAAGACTTAAATGTCAGACCTAAAACCATAAAAACCCTAGAAGAAAACCTAGGCAATACCATTCAGGACATAGGCATGGGCAAAGACTTCATGTCTAAAACACCAAAAGCAATGGCAACAAAAGCCAAAATTGACAAATGGGATCTAATTAAACTAAAGAGCTTCTGCATAGCGAAAGAAGCTACCATCAGAGTGAACAGGCAACCTACAGAATGGGAGAAAATTTTTGTAATCTACTCATCTGACAAAGGGCTAATATCCAGAATCTACAAAGAACTCACAAATTTACAAGAAAAAAACAAACAACCCCATCAAAAAGTGGGTGAAGGATATGAACAGACACTTCTCAAAAGAAGACATTCATGCAGCCAACAGACACATGAAAAAATGCTCATCATCACTGGCCATCAGAGAAATGCAAATCAAAACCACAATGAGATACCATCTCACACCAGTTAGAATGGCAGGAAACAACAGGTGCTGGAGAGGATGTGGAGAAATAGGAACACTTTTCACTGTTGGTGGGACTGTAAACTAGTTCAACCTTTGTGGAAGACAGTGCGGCGATTCCTCAAGGATCTAGAACTAGAAATACCATTTGACCCAGCCATCCCATTACTGGGTATATACCCAAAGGATAATAAATCATGCTGCTATAAAGACACATGCACATGTATGTTTATTGCGGCACTATTGACAATGGCAAAGACTTGGAACCAACCCAAATGTCCATCAATGATAGACTGGATTAAGAAAATGTGGCACATATGGAATACTATGCAGCCATAAAAAAGGATGAGTTTATGTCCTTTGTAGGGACATGGACGAAGCTAGAAACCATCATTCTCAGCAAACTATCACAAGGACAAAAAAACAAACACCGCATGTTCTCACTCATAGGTGGGAATTGAACAATGAGAACACTTGGACACAGGAAGGGGAACACCACACACCTGGGCCTGTCATGGGGTGGGGGGAGGAGGGAGGGAAAGCATTAGGAGATATACCTAATGTGAATGACGAGTTAATGGGTGCAGTACATGAACATGGCGCATGTATACATAGGTAACAAACCTGCACGTTGTGCACATATACCCTAGAACTTAAAGTATAATTTTAAAAAAAGAAAAAGAAATACTAAAAGAAGTCCTTTGACAAGCAAAATAAAAATGATACCAGTTAGAAATCTAGATCTAAAGGAATGAAGAATATCAGAAATAATAACCTTTTGGGTAAATATAAAAACTATTTTTAAAATCTTTTTAAAAGATATTTTGAAAGCAAAAATAAAAACAATGTAGTGTGGAGTTTATAACATATAGAGAAATAAAATGTATGACAAAAATAGCTCAAAGGCCTAGAGGAGAAAAATGTAAATATATTATTGCATGGTCTTAACCTGTTCATGAATGGGTATGACATCACTTTGAAAACAGACTATGACAAATCTTATATGTATCCTCTACACTCAAAAGGGCAACTAAAATAGCATAGAGTTACTGCTCCTAAGCTGACAAAGAAGAAGATGAAAAATTCTAAATCGATCCAAAAGAAGGCACCAAAAAAAGAGAGAAAAGCAAACAGAGCACAGATGATATTACGACTCCACTTGCTTGAGCAGATAGCCTACCCCAAGTATGTACAGCTGGATGAGTGGGCAGTGCGTGGGTATGATGCAAGTGGCTGGGCGGTTAGGTAGACGGGCAAGTGGGCGATTTTCTAGGTGGCTGGGTGAGAGGTGAGTAGGCCAGTGGGTGGGTGATGAGTACATAGGTGCTCAGGTCTCATGTTCTCCCAGGCCTCCAGGCCCTGGTTTTTAGTCCCTCATCTGCTGCCTGACTAATGTCCAGGTCCTTGGCTCCTTCATTCCAATTCAATTTCTTCACTAAGGGAGGTCCATAAAGAGCTGTGCCACGAAGGATGGAAAAAATTTAGGCAAATAAAAAGAGAGGGGGATTGTGTTTCAGGAAGAGATAGAGCAAAACAAAGATACGCACTAACCCCCTCCCCTGCCACACACACACACTCTCTCTTATCCAAAAGTCCCAATTACCTGCAGTCAACCATGGTCCAAAAATATTATATACACACTTTGGGGCATTAAGTAAGATGAATGTTATTTGATAACCCAGAGGGCTACTCAGTGACTAATGGCAATCTGGGAGAAATCTGGGAGAAGCAGAGCAGGAGGCTGCGAGATTTCATCACATTACTCAGGATGGTGCACAATGTAAAACTTACGAGTTGTTTATTTCTGGAGTTTTCCATTTACGTCACAATGCCTCCATCATCCACCTCACTTCATCTCATCACATAGGCATTTTATCACCTCACATCATCACAAGAAGAAGGATGAGTGCAGTAAGATATTTTGAGAGAGACCACATTCACATAACTTTTATTATAGTATATTGTTATAATTGTTCTATTTTATTATTGGTTATTGTTGTTAATCTCTTACTGTGCTTGATTGATAAATTAAACTTTAGCATAGACATGTATGTTCAGGAGAAAACATATTGGATAAGGTTCAGTGCTATTTGCAGTTTCAGGCATCCATAGGGAGGGGTCTTGGAACATATCTCTGGCAGATAAGGGGGGACTACTGTAGACCCCCCTAAAAGGTTTGTTCACAGACAGCTAGGATACCAATTAAAAGAGAGTGAAGTGTAGGGTCTAGAAGCTATGGAAGAAAAAAAAAAAGAATGACTAACTCTAGTGCAATTGCTACAGTGACTGCTCTTACTGTTGATTTATGGACCACATGCCATGTTCCAGGAGCTATGCTACAGCAGTTACATATTTTCTAACCACCCTCTGAGGTTGGTGTTATTATTCCAATATGATAGGTAGGTAGATTGACAAAGAGAGATCAATTAACATGGCTGCAGGCACACAATGGGTGAGTGTCTCAGCGGGAATTCAAACTCATGCCTGGGTGACCCCAAGATGGTCTCTTTGCTGCCTTGTGGAAACAGGGTCTTCTCCCTGGCTGGGCCAGTGGTTTGGGAGGTCTTATTGCCTTCAGAGGCCTCCTGCATGGAGATGATTTTTTTTAAGAGTTTGGGATCCTTTAGAAGATAAGCCGAGAAAAGTGGGGTTGATCTGAGATGATCTCCTAGGGTTCTGGGCCTTAGACACTCAGGCAGCAGAGAGTGAGTACCTCAAAGGCAACACTGCTTCTCTCGCCAGCCTGAACAAGGCCCTTGTTGGGGACAAGGGAGGGACACTTGAGGATGAGTGACTTTTTTTTCTGTGGCTAAAGCATGCTTGTCAGAGAACAGCCAGGGTGCCAAGGCAAAGGGGCGAGGCAACCTGGGAGATGCTCTGGGGGTCTTGGAGGTAGCCCTGACATTGACAGAGCCCAGCTGGGTCTGGGCCCCTCCTCTTACACCCTTGCTCAGCTCAGCACTGCCTCTCAGGTCCTCTTTGCCTACTGCCTTTATGCATCAGGGCTTCAAGGTGCCTCTGGGTTTGCACTAACAGCAAAAAGGCAGCTGACCGGCCAGGCACGGTGGCTCATGCCTGTAATCCCAGCACTTTGGGAGGCAGAGGCAGGCGGATCACCTGAGGTCAGGAGTTTGAGACCAGCCTGGCCAACATGGTGAAACCCCGTCTCTACTAAAAATATAAAAAGTAACCGGGCATGGTGGTGTTCACCTGTAATCCCAGCTACCCAGGAGGCTAAGGCAGGAGAAACGCTGGATTCTCAGGGGGCAGAGGCTGCATTGAGCCAAGATTGCACCACTGCACTCCAGCCTGGGTGACAGAGAAGACTCCGTCTCAAAAAAAAAAAAAAAAGGCAGCTGACCAAATTCCAGGAAGAGAGCCCAGGCCAGACACTGGGTCTGCTGGCACCTCGATCTTGAGCTTTCCAGTCTCTAGAACTGTGGGAAATAAATGTTGAAGCCGAAAAAGAAAAAAAAAGACACCTGTGTGATCTTGGGAAGCCCCCATGCCCTCATCTGACAGATGGGGAGTTGTTCTATCAATGTTCTCTAAATTTCAGTTGTTTGCATACTATCTGTGATTTTTGCTACATTTGCATAGAACTGGTTCCATTATTTGCTTAACACTCTTTAAAAAGGCCTATTAAAAAGAAAACTTCATGTATGACTATGATAAACGGAAAACCAGACATAAATAGAGTATCTACAAAAATAAACAAACCCATATTTAAAATAACAGAATGAATCCTATACTATCCACAATAATCTCATGTATCACACTTGGAAAACTCAGGGCCAGATGACCCCTATGGCTCCTCCCCACTTGTTGTATCTGTAACCCTCCCTGGCCTTCTCCTCCTCCTTCCTGGGAATGAAGTCTAGACTGGGAGCATAACTGAGGGTCGTTATTCCCTGCCCACTGTTACCTCTGTGTACTAAAAAATCATACTTACTGCTTACAGGGCAAAGGACAGGAGCTCTGCTTCTGGAGAGGCCTCGGATGTTGGGACAGACAGTATATCCAAAGGGGAAGTCCTAGGTGTTATCCACTCCCATCTGAAGAATCTTAGACATTCCCTGAGAAGAATGGCAGTGGAGATTACATCAGGAGCCTGTTGGCCAAGCCTCTTTGGGCCGCACTCTAGTTAGACATCCCACATCCCTGTCCATTAGGCAGCCACAGAGAGACAAATAGCATACCCTCACCCAGGGGCTGGCAGCCACCCTTGCCTTCCACAGCCAGAGAATGTCAGGAACAGCAGAACAGGAGGGCAGAAGCCAGGGGCATGCGTGTGCTCATTAGGTCACATCCAGAACAGAGAACGGGTCTGAGAGAGCTACATGGGGCTTCCGTTTTGCTAATATAATAACACCTACTATATGTAGCATCTATGCAGGCCTAGGCCAATATGTGAGTTTGTATCTTCATTTTTAACAACAATGTTTAAAAAGTAAAAACAAAACATAAATTTTTAAAATAAAAAAAGCTTGTAGAATAAGGGTATAAAGAAGGAAAATATTTTTTTACAGATGTACAACGTGTTTGTGTTTTAAACTAAGTGTAATCACAAGAGTCAAAGAGTTAAAAAAATTTAAAAGTTTTAAAGTAGGCCAGGCGCGGTGGCTCACGCCTATAATCCCAGCACTTTGGGAAGCCGAGGTGGATGGATCACGAGGTCAGGAGATCAAGACCATCCTGGCTAACACGGTGAAATCCTGTCTCTACTAAAAATACAAAACAGCCAGGCGTGGTGGCCGGCACCTGTAGTCCTAGCTACTTGGGAGGCTGAGGCAGGAGAATAGCGTGAACCCGGGAGGCGGAGCTTGCAGTGAGCCGAGATTGCGCCACTGCACTCCAGCCTGGGCGACAGTAAGACTCCGTCTCAAAAAAAAAAAAAAAAAAAAAAAAAGTTACAGGCAGTTAAGGATAATTTATTATTGAAGAAAGAAAAATATTTTTAAAATAAATTTTGTGTAGCCTAAGTGTATATCTACTGTAGTGTACCGTCACATCCAAGGCCTTCTCGTTCACTCACCACTCACTCATTGACTCACCCAGAGAAACTTCTAGTCCTGCAAGCTCCGTTGATGGTAAGTACCCTACAGAGGTATACCAGTTTTTATCTCTTACACTGCATTTTTACTGTACCTTTTTATGTTTAGATATACATATACTTAGCATAGCATTACAATTGCCTATAGCAGGACTCCCCAACCCCCGGGCCACGGACCTTACCGGTCTGTGGTGGCCTCTTAGGAACAGGGCCACATAGCAGGTGGTGAGCAGCAGGCGAGGGAGCATTACACCTGAGCTCCGCCTCCTGTCAGATTAGCAGAGGCATTAGATTCTCATAGGAGTGCAATCCCTGTTGTGAACTGCGCACGCGAGGGATCTAGGTTGCATGCTCCTTATGAGACTCTAATGCCTGATGATCTGAGGTGGAACAGTTTCATCCAGAAACCATCCCTCTGCCCCTAGTACATGGAAGGGGACCGCTGGCCTACAGTATTCAGCACAGTAACATGCTGTACAGGTTTGTAGCCTAGAAGCAATAGGCTATTCCATAGACCCTAGTGTGAGATCAGCCTAATGATGAGATCACCTAACAATGCATTTATAATATACATATAATAAAATGCACCTATTTTAAGTGTACATTTGAATGAATTTTAAAAAACTGTATACACTTGGATAACCACAACCCAAATCAACACCGAGAACATTTCCATCACCCCCAGAAAGTTCCCTCAGATTCCTTTGCAGCCAGTTGCTCCCCAGCACCAGTCCCAGGCAACTGCTGATCTGCTTTCTGTGACTGTAGGTTAATTTTGTCCTTTCTAGGAGTCCATATGAATGAAATCAGACAGTCTGTATTCTTTTGCCTCTGGCTCTTTTGCTGACCATACTGTTGTAGAGAATTGTTAGTTGGTTGATTTTGGTGGCTAAGTAATATTCCATGGTAGGCACATACTATACTTCGTTTCTTCATTTATCTACTGAGGTATATCTGGGTTGCTTTCAGTTTGGGGGCTATTATGAATAAAACTAGTTTTACTTCTCCCTTTCTAATCTTATAAATATTTGTGTACAAGTCTTTCTGTGAACATGTTTTCTTTTTTCTCAAAACCTAGGAGTGGAATTGTTGAGTCATATGGCTACTATGTGTTTTACTTTATAAGAAATGTGTAGACTGTTTTATCATTTTACACTTGCACAATGTATGAACAATGTATGAGAGTTCTGTTTGCTCCATACTCTTGCCAACCTTCGGTGTTATTAGTTTTTAAATGTTAATGATTCCGTTGGATGTTTAGTGCTATCTTGTTGTGGTCTTAATTCATATTTCCCTGATTACTGATGATGTTGAGTATCTTTTCATGTGCTTACTGGTCACTGGTACATTTTATTTTGTAAAGTATCTGTTCAAATCTTCTGCCCATTAAAAATAGGTTGTTTATCATCTTATTATTGAGTTGTAAGAGTTATTTATACATTTTGTATACAAACCCTTTGCCTATTTTAGGTATTGTAAATATTTTCTCTTGGCTTGTGACTTGTTTTTTCCTTTTGTCAAACATGTCTTTTGAAGAGAAGTTTTTAATTTTGATGAAATCTAAGTGATCAGTTTTTCTGTTATGGTCAGTACCTTTTATGTCCCGAAAAATCATTGCCTGCCCTAAGTTTACAAATATCTACTCCTATATTTTCCTCTATAAACTTTATAGTTTTTGTTTTTACCTTTGGGTATATGCTGCATTTCAAGTTAGTTTTTGTGTATGGTATGAGGTAAGAATTGAGATTCTTTAAAAATTTTATTTACAAATATTCAGTTGTTCCTGAATCATTTGTTGAAAAGATGTTATCCTTTTTCCCACTGAGTTATTTTTGCATCTTTGTTGAGTATCAGTTGACCATATGTTTAGTTTTGTTTCTGGACTATCTAATCTGTTTCATTGATCTTATGCCTATACCACGCTCTCTTGATTACTATAGCTTTCCAGTACATCTGAAAATCAAATATAGTGTAAGTTCACCAAATGTATTCTATTTCAAGATTGTATAGGTCTTTAGCATTTCTGTATACATTTTAATGTTAGTTTGCCCACTCCTATAAGAAAAACCAGCTGGAATTTTGATTGGTGTTGCATAGATAAAACTGGGTGAGAATTAACATCTTAAAAATATGGTCTTCCAATCCATGAACATGATGTATCTTTTTGTTTCTTTAGGTTCTCTTAATAATGTTTTCTAGTTTTCAAGGCTTGCACATACTTTGTTACGTAATTTGTTAAATTTATCTCTAAGCATTTCATATTTCTTGATTCTACCTAATTGTTTTTTTCAAAAAATCTCATTTTCCAATTATTCATTACTGGTATATAGAAATAAAATATATATATTTTATATATACTCATTTTGTAACCTGCAACCTTTCTGAGTTCTCTTATTACTTCCAGCAACTGTTTTTATAGATCCCTAAGGGTTTTCAGTGTACATGAGCATGTTGTCTGCAAATAAAGATAGTTTTACTTCTTCCTTTCTAATCTTTACCCTTTTATTTCTTGTTCTTGCCATAGAACCACCAGTATTACATTGAACAGAAGTGGTGAGAAGTACACCTTAAGATCATTCTTGGTTTCTTTCCTGATACCTTATACCACATTATTATTTGATCATATTGATTCTTCCTTTGAAATACCTCTAGAGTCAGATGACCTCTTACACATGCTATATAGTGAACTGATTAAATACATGGATTCTAGAGCCAGAGTGCCTGAGTCCAAATCTTGACTCTACCAGTTACTGGCTGTTTATATTTGGATAGTTACCTAACCTCTTTGATTCAGTTTTCTGATGTGTAAAAAAAGATTGATTGTAATTATACCTACTTCATAGATTTTTGGGCTGAGGATTAAGCCTTGGTTCATGTGAAATGCACACTGTCAGTATCAAGTAACCCCCTAAGTGGTCTCACACTTCCAGCCTGTTACCGTTCAGTTTATTCTCAACAGAGCAGCCAGACAGATCCTGTTAAAAGTAAGACAGAACATATCACTCTGCAGTTCAAAGCCTTCCAGTGGTTCTCATTTCATTCAGAGTAATAGTCAAAGACCTTACAAGAGCCTCCTTGTCCAAGCTGGGGGGACTCAAGGACACTTTCCTATGCAGGGAGTAGGCTACAGGGAGTGCAGTAGCTCAGCCAGAAAGAAGCCTTATATGAGTTGTTGGGAACAGTTAAGGGTAGCTTCTCTCTCCCATTGCAAGGTTGCCCTCCCCTCCAGGAAGTGTGTTCTTGAGCAGCCCAAACTCCTGTTCCTTCTCTGAGATGACAGGGCCTTGCCACTGCACACAGGCCAGTCTCAAAGGGGTGCTGGGCACACAGACTGTCCTCACAGGCAGGTCAGCAAGCTGGGGAGGCTGGGGAGACCCTGACAAGGCCTGTCTGCCCAGCAACCAAATTGGCTGATTTCTTGATGGAGGGTCAACTCTATATGGTCCTTGGCTAGCAGAGCTGAGGGTGTCTGCCTGTGCCATCTGGAGGACAGGCTCCATCCTGGTATTTGAATGTTCTCACTCTATGTTTGGGGGCCCAGAGGCTACAGTGGCAGAACCCTTGCGCTGGGTTCCAGGCACACCATGATGAATGAGACACAGCCCTGTCCTCATGGCACTCACCATGTAGTGGGGAGACAGACAAGCAAACGGCCATGGGGTAAACATTAGAGCAGCAGGCCCTTGGAAGGGAGTGCCCACCTCACTCTGGGGTTGTGGCAGGCAATCGGGACATCTTTTCAGGAAGGCCATAACCCAATTTCTGACGAATAAATGTTGCATCAGACTTCACTGATTTCTTTAGGGGTAGAAGTGAGAAACTCAAAGGGTTTGCTTTCCAACAGTTCTGATAAGCTGAGCACGGTCACCCACTTCTTACCACACCTACACCACATGGCCATCCTATGTGAGTCAGCGTCCTTGGCTAGCAGTCTGGCCAAGAACTGTGGTTCTTATTCCCAGCACAGGTGGAAGGAAAGGAGTCCTGGTGGGAGTTGAGCATCTATTGTATGCCCTGTGCCATGCTGGGTGCATCATATGTGCGATCCCTTGTCATCAGTGCTGCTCTGTGAGGTTGGTATTGTTACCTTCACTTTAGAGATGGGCAAACTGAGGCTCAGAGGTGTTCAGCTTTGTTCCAGGCCACAGAGCTAGGAAGAAGCCAAGCCTGAATTTGCACACGGATCTGTCAGCCTTCAAAGCACGAGCTTTTCCCACAAAACTGCAGGATCTAACTTCGAGCCCTCTGACACACCTGAGGATGGGAAGGTGACATTTGTAGTGTTACCCTGGCAGCCTCTAAGTCCCAGGTGTTGCAAAAGCCCAGGCTATGACTCAGTGGGTTCCATAAATGTCCCCATACTTTTCCTTACTCAGGCAGACGTCTTACTCAGCCTTAAGTGGAATCAGGTGGGGCAGTTTTATGGCAAGCAAACCTCTTCAGGTGAGCTGTACCACTTTCACCGTAAGCCTCGTGGGAATCAAAACTCTGTTGGCCACTCATAGGGAAGGCAGACTGAATGGCCAACACCACTTTTCCCCCAGAGAGCTCCCCATTGTGGCAGGTAACATGTTTGGGCCCACATTAATGTTAATGGGAGTTCCCTTTCATCAAGCCCTTCCTGCTGTCAGGCAAAACTGAGGACTCCTCCTTAAATCTCTCACCTTCAATGTCTGAGGCAGCCAGAATCATTGTCCTCAGTTTACAGATGAAAAAGAGGCTCAGAGAGGTTATTTTTTCAAGGTCATAGTGTCTGATTTGAAACCAAACTGATCCCAAAGCCTGCGTTCTTACCCTTGCAGTCTACTCCCCGCCATCCACTCTCTCCTCTCCTCTCCTCTGACACCATTAGGAGCCAAGACCCAGCACTACTCCCAGAACAAACCCTGCATGACTCAAGGTTGTTTTCTGGGCAGTGGGCATTCTGTTGTGTGCCAGGCTCAGGAGTTTGCGTTTTATCTTGTGGACAAGGACCAGTTGGCAGGTAATGCTGTAATGCATGGTCCAGGAGAGATGACAATGAAGCTTAAGTCAGGTCGCCATAGATGCCATGACCAGAGGCTCACCTCCAAGCACCGCCTTCTCACTACTTTTTTGCATTTTATTTCATGAGAAGTTAGAGCCAATTAGAGCTAGGCCAGGGATTGTCTGTCTTGGCTGCACACTGTAATCCCTTGGCAAACTTCAAAAAATTATCAACACCTGGGCCCCACCCCACTGCTTCTGATTCAATTGGTCTGGGGTGGGACTATAATATTAGTATTTTTAAAAATGTGGTTCCAGTGTGCCACTCAGGTTGTATGGTATAAAGTCCCGCTGCTCCCACCCTGCCCTCTGCCACAGGCTTCCTGACCCTGCGGGAGGTTCTGAAATGGAATCCCCAGGTCAGGTAGAGGAGCCTGAGCCACTGGGGCCTCTGCTCAGTGAACTTCCGATGCCCACTCTGGCTGCACGAGTCATCTAGAGAGCCAAGGCACATCTGAGGCCCTTGCTCGTCACACATCTGGATGGAAGCTGAGCACATCCTGGGAAAGCTGATTCCAGTCCCTGGGTAGCCTCTGCTTCTTGGACTGTGGAATTTCAGCCCTTGGAACTTTTCTCCTGGGAAGTCTGGCTTTGCAACCCTCTGGGCTTGGCCAAATGCCACCTTCCTTTGCAGCTATACAGCCAAGGGCCAAATAAGCAGGGCACTTCCCAGAGGGCTCCCAAGGCTACAAGCATCGTCCACTCCTCTCTCCCTTTATTGACTCAACTTCTCTCATTTGTGCCTCTGTGGCAGGCCCTGTGCTGCCGCTGAGTCAAGGAACTCATGATGAGACACATGTGACACACTCTTATGGATGACAAACGGCTGAGTGGCCATGGCAGACTATGTGCAGGATCCAATGGGGCAGAGGGAGGCAGGTCTGCAGGGCCAGTGCGGGCCACAGCGTGCACATTTGCCAGTCTGATCAAAATGTTTGCGCTTTAGGCTGGCCTGTTCTTAAATCTGACTTCCTGGGCTATGTCCCCACCCTGCCCTAGAGAAACCAGAAGTGGGGTGAGGTCAAAGAGATACTAGGAGTTCACGTCGGGTTCTGTTTGCCTCTGAGTGGGATGTGTTGGGTTGGCTGGACTCACAGGGGCTCCTCCTGGGGACCTGGTGTCCTCTGGCCCTCTCCTTGTTCATGCTGCCACAGCTTAGGGAGCCCAGCTGAGGAGGTCAGGAAACAGGGGCATCAGAGCCACTTAGGGCAGTGCTTTGCCAACTTTTGTACTCACAGTCCCTCACCTGGGGGGTGCTCCTCCTCTCTGCAGGGTGAGGCTGGCTCAGCTGCTGGTTATAGGCGAGAGTCCTGGGGAGGCCTTGCCTTTCCTCTTACCTGGCCTGATCTCACTGCATTGGCAGCCAACCTTTCCTGTTTGGGAACTGGAGTCCTGGGAAAAGGGTCTATGGCCCTGTTATCAGGAAGGATTGGAAACCCTCAAACACTAACAAGTAGCTACAAGTCATGAAGCTCTTAGGGCCAACCCTCAGGGGTGCTGAGCTCCAGAACCTGCTCTCTCAGGCCCTGAGCACTGATGAGGGTCCCCCAGGCCCTGAACCCCAATTAGGATTTCCCAGGCCAATGCTCTGATGACAGTCCTTTAGGTATCAAGCTGTGACATCTAAATAGGGAGCCTTCAGCTGTAGGGTCATGTCCCAAGCACTGCAGACCCCAGCTGCTCATCCAGGGTCTGGCTCACAGCCTCTATTTTCTAGAAGATTGAATCAGTAACTGGCTGACTCCCTTCCCAGGCTGCCTCTCCCTCTCATCAGGCTGACCATATTTTGGACTCACTCACCTTTTCATACTTCAAGTGTGTGCAGACTGTGCCTGTGCCTACTTTGGGGGTATATAAGCCCATCCTTTTTGTTCCACCACATGCTCTCTTCTGCTAGCCTTCTACTCTGCCCCTCTGATTCTGTGTGCACCTCCTCACTCTCCTTCCATCCAGGGCAGCACCCTACAAAGGGCGGGGAGGACCTAGGTGGTGGGTTCCAGCCTGGCCAGCTTCCCAGGAGGCCAGGAGGGCACAGGAGGCTGCCTACCTTCCTGGATAGGGCTGGTGAAGGAAGGCTACCTGTAGACCCAGAGAAGGGAAAGTGAGGACTTGAGCCCCTCCTCCCAGGGAGATTTACAGCAGGGTCAGGAGTCTGGCCCCTTCCCACACTGTGCCACATGCCATGGCTGCAGGCTGAGACAGGAGCTGGAGAGAGAAAGGCAAACCAGCAGAGGAGAGGAGGAAGGCTGACATGAGCGTGATGGCCCCAGAGGGCTCAATGGCAGGTTCACAGTGCAGGCTGGGAGGCAGATTGATGGCACCCAGTGGATTCAGAGACGGGGGAGAGGAAGCTGAGATAGTGCCTGAAAGGCCATACTCCCGCTTAGCCCCCGTCTAGTGGGTTCCAATCTTTTCAAGTGAGTCAACTCTTTGACATCCAAATATCTGTTGTCTTTCATATGATTGACAGTAGTAATAGTTTAACCTTCCCTTTATGCAAACAATTTCCAAAATGTAAATTAAAAGCAGACCATCTACTTAGGTATGGGCATGAGACAAAATGTTCCCAAATGCTATTTAGGAATGGAATGCCCACAATCTTTAGAAAGTCAGCTTTGCTTCAATAGGATTAATGCCTTCTTCTCTGATTTGATGTACTGTTTTCGTTCTGCCAACTACATAATTATGATGTACGTGGATTTCATTGGGTGCATTACTTAAGGAGCTAAGGAATAGTACCAATTTGTTTAAAAATACCTTTTTACTATGGAAATTTTCAAACAATCACAAAAGTAGAGAAAATAATCAAGAAAATCTCCCATGTGTCCATGACCAGCTTTAAACATTTTTAACATATGATCAATCTTGTTTCATCTCCAGTTCCCTCTCCCACTTCTTCCTTTGCCTCTGGCCACTGGATTACTTAAAGCAAATTCCAGACACATATCATTTCATCTGTAAATACTTCAGTACCTCTAAGAAGTAAGAACTCTTTTTTCAAAAACATAACCACATGCTGTTATAACACCTAAAAGTTAACAATCATTCCTCAATATCATCAAATATCTCTAGTTTAAATTCCCTAGTTGCCTCACTGATGGCCATTTGCAGTTGGTTAGTTTAAATCAGGATCCAAACACAGCTCACACATTGATTGCATTTGGCTGACATTTTTCTTAAGTTTCTTTAAGACTCCCACTTTTTGTTTTTTCCTTTGTGGGAACTGGAGTCCTGGGAAAGGGGTCTATCGCCCTGTTATCAGGAAGGGTTGGAAACCCTCAAACACTAGCAAGTAGCTTCCTACAAGTCATGGAGCTCTTAGGGCCAACCCTCGGGATGCTGAGCTCCAGAACCTGCTGAGGCCTCAAGTACTGATGAGGGTCCCCCAGACTTATTTGTTGAAGAAACCAAGTTGTCTGTCCTGTAGAAGAGTGGTCCCCAACCTTTTTGGCAGCAGGGACCGGTTTCATGGAAGACAATTTTTCCACAGACCTGGAGGCAGGAAGGGTGGGATGGTTTTGGGATGATTCAAGCACATTACATTTATTGTGCACTTTATTTCTATTATTACATTGTAATATATAATTAAATAATTATACAACTCACCATAATGTTGTAGAATCAGCAGAAGCTCTGAGCTTGTTTTCCTACAACTAGACAATCCCATCTGGGGGTGATGGGAGACAGTGACATACCATCAGGCATTAGATTCTCATAAGAGCACACAACCTAGATCCCTTGTATGTGCAGTTCACAATAGGGTTCATGCTCCTATGAGAATCTAATGATCATTGCGGCGGTAATGTAAGTGATGGGGAGCGGCTGTAAGTACAGATGAAGCTTCACTCACTCACCTGCCACTCACCTCCTGCTGTGCAGCCTGGTTCCTAACAGACCCAGGGGTTGGGGACCACTGCTGTAGAATTTTCCATATTCTGGAGTTTGTTGATTACTGCCCTCTTGGAGTCTTTAACATGTTCCTCTATTCCCTGGCTTTCTTGTCAGTGGTAGTTAGATCTGGAGGCCTAATCAAATTCATGATAAAGTTTCTATAAGGATATCTCAACAATGGCATGATTTCATTCTTATTTTATCATACTGGTAGTCACATAATGTCTGTTGTTTCTTTTTTTTTACACATTCCTTATAGAGTTTTTCATCAACATTCCAGCTGGTAGTTTTAAAAGATGGCCATTAATGAGCATTGCCTAGATCTATTATATTAGGGTATGTAAAATGGTGATTTTCAAAATCTATCCACTCCTGAATTTATTAGCTAAAATTCTTCTGTAAAGAACTTTTCTACATCAACTATTTGGTTACCCTGAAATATAGTTTGTGCAGGAATTGAAGAGAAATACTTGCCTTTTACCAGTTTGCAAAGTAATGAGCTGGTGTCCTAATAATTGTCAAAGGTGACATTGAGATGGGTGTCAGTATCTGGGATCTTTTCTTTCTAAAAGCCACCAATTTATCCTGCCAGTTTTATGGATGTCAGCAGAAGACATGCAATTCCTGGATCAGAGACAAAGAACTTTATTACTCATAGCACAGCAAGCAGCATGAACTTCATATTTACATCAATTCCCCTGTTTCTCAACTCCACAAGGGCAACGTGGCATGGCCCAGGTAGCTGCTGTACAAGAAGCAGGGTTGCATAGCAGCTGAGAAACACAGAGCTTGGGAGATGGGAGAGATTCTCCTTTGTCCTGCAGGGTGACATTGCTCATTCCTCAAGGCTACTGTCTACAAACATAACCCTGATAGATGGCTAAAGGCCTGGGTAAATAGTGGACAAGGCCTTGCATTCTTTACATACTGAGCATGCATGAAAGGGTGCTCAGGGCCCATGGCATAAGACTAATAGTGTTTTGTTTTTTCATATTATTGTGCATGGACTCAGTTGTTTTAAAATGTATTTGATATATTTCCCTTCATTGTGGTCATTATTCTTTTCAATACTCAAATTGTCCCATCTCTGGCCAGTGGAGCCACTTTGACTTTGCTCCTGTGATCTTTTGACATGACCTCAGTAGTCTTGGATAACATCCTTGCCTTTTAGTTTGAAGAAGTGCTGTGGGCTTCCCCTGTACATTTTCTGCTTCAGACCTTCAGACATTTTCTCAAGGAATCCTTCCTTGGGAGATGGGATTTAGAGACCATAATCTGGGAGCTAGGGGTGCTCGTTGCTGTTGGGTTGGTCATTGATTCCAGGTCTTTTCAGAAGACTGAGTGAGGAAATAGATACTTGTTTTGAAATATAAAAATTTTGTGAGTCAATATTAATATTTTAGATTAAAAATTTAGATTATAGTATTTGAATTAACTTTTTAAATTTTGTACTTGTATCTCTTTTATACTGAAAACTTTGATTTTTACTAACATAATTATTCATTTTATCCTAATATATAACAGTTTCAACATAACATTACTAATATTAGTACCACAATATGATGAAGTAATCAATTGAAGATTTCTTTGCAGTTCATTTACTATATGTCTTATTTGGAATATTCACCAAATTATTGTATTTTAAAATCACTTTAATAATTCTCTGTAAGCTTAAGCCACCAACTTGATATCCAGTTAGGTTCATTTGTTTTGTTTTGTATTTGATTTTTAGGGATATTTTATTTTGCTTTAAGTTTGCTTAATTATCTGTAAAATATTTATATGATTCTAAAGTCAAAACTATAAAGCAAGGTACAGCCAGAGAAATTCAGCTTCCATTCTCTTCTCCTGGTTTCTTTACACTTCCTTCCCATATGGGAAACCATTTTCATTTACTCTTCAAATATTATTTCTTTCATTTTAAAATATAGGCAAATATGAATCTTTATATTCCCTCAGCCCTTACATAAAAGATAGCATACTACACACATGATTCTAAACCTTGCTTTTTTCATTTAATAATATATGCCCTGAAGATTATACCAAAAACATATACAGCAATTCTCCTTGTTCCTTTTTAAGCTGCATAGCACTCCATTGTGTGAACATGCTGTGATTTACTAAGACAGTCTCCTATCGCTCAAAATGTGTATGACCAATCTTTTGCTATTACAGTGCTTCAGTAAATGGCCTTATGATGTGTCATTTTACATTATTTGCCAGTGTATCCTTGCAACAGTTTCCTAGAAACAGGAATTTCTGGGTAAAGAGGAAAATGCTTCTGTAATTTTGTTAGATATTACCAAATTCATCTCCATAGAGTTTAGACCATTTTTGCACTCCCAACTTTGGATATACTTTAAAGAGCAATGTGACAATTTCATTTAATGTTTACCATATATCAGAAATTGTATATTTGGAGCAATTTAGACTGTGATAAAATACTTTGCATGTAATTTTGAGCAAGTACAATGCTTTTCAAAAAAAACTTTTAGGGTTTCTCAATCAAAAATTTTAAAGACAAATTTTAAAGATTTTTTTTTTAAAGTTTTAAAGATTTTTAAAGACAACTGGTATCTGAGAATGTAGAATGATTGTTTGGTTTGTATTTGTATGGCTCCTGGGTGAAGTGTGAGGCTTTGACATCACGTTGACCTGTGTCCCCATTCCTGCGTCTCACCTGTTGGCTGCATAACAATGGATGAGTTGCTTAACTTCTCTGGGACTCATGGGGAAAGCATTTGTGGAAAGTATGAGATGAGATAATGCATGAAAAGTCCTTGGCACAGAGTCTGGGGCAAGAGGAACATCACGTGGGAGAAACTGTTTGACTTATTCTTGTAGACACCACACTGTCCCTCCTCAGTCCCAGTCTTCGTGGATCCAAGGGGAGGAGGCAGCTATGATAGGACTGAGTGATTAGGAATAGGTTGAGCAACTTGTCCCAGTTTGCCCTGAACTTTCTGGTTTTAGTTCTGATAGTCCCACACCCCGGGGTCCCCTTAGTCCTAGGTCAACTGGGACACTGCATCACTCTGTTGGGAAGACAGGCCTGGGTCAAAGGGCCCCTGATACTCTTTGCCAGAGGTTGGAGAGAGCTCCACCCCATGTTCTCAAAAGGTCACATGGCAGGACAAAACAAGCATAACTTCTGTCACAGAAGGGACCAGAAATGTCTTAAAGTGAAAACAGGGCCCTCTTGAAAGGATGAACCGTCAGGGAAAACAGGGGCACCTGGCTCCTTTCTTCCAAGTCTGTGGCTGGGAAAGGTTTTTGGCAAGGCTTTTGGCCTTTGTATCAACTGTAACTGAATACCCTCTTCCCTGTCCAAGATTGCTTGAGGTTAATGTTTTATTGATAACTATAGTGAGGTGTATAGTTGGCTTATTAGCTATTCTGAAATTGGGTTTGAATGTAATAAAAAACAGTCCCCTGAAACTGATCTAATCATCTCCATTCATTGGGGTTAGTCATTGTTTAATACTGACCAAGTGAGTGAGAACACTGGTATTTGGCAGCCTGACCTTTAGGACTCATGGCAGGAGTTTTCATGCCAGATTTGTCACTGATGGCATCTTGCAGCTCCAATTATTTCAAAATTTTCATGATAGAAAAATGTCCTTTCAGAGATTGTGGGATACCCCAAGACTGCCAAGGAGTAGGCTACTCAGCCAGAAAGTGGGGCTTGTGCTTGGATCCACCCGCCCTTTCCAACGTTGAAGGGCTGCTGAGCTGGTGAGGATCTTTCTCGGCCTCTGGCTCTTTGGTTCCCGCTAGAAGCCAAGGAACAGTCTCAGGCGTGGTTCTTCAGGCTCCTTGAGGTTTTAGCCCCAGTAGATTTATAACTTGAGTCATACATCCCAAATCCCATTACTTGCCTCTGAAATTATAACTTCACGTTCAAAATAGCTGAACAAATCCTTCAAAGCTCTGGACTCCTTCCCTCGTAGGGCAGTCTGTCAATGGGAAGTGAGTGTAGTCTCCTGTGACTGGTTACTCATCCCACGCTCCTTTTGATCCAACCAAACACCGTTGCATTTTTCTCCCTGCAGTTTCAAGTGCATTGTGTTCCATTATCCCGATGGGAGAATGTTCAGCCACTTTTAGTGGCCTGGCACCCCTCCTGGCACCTAATAGCACCCAATTTTCTCTAGTGAATGAAGCCTTCCCACTGGGGCAGCCCTGGTAGGGATGTTCCCAGGTGTGGTGGGATGTTCCCAGGTGTGGCAGGATGTCTGCTCCCAGCCCCAGGCCCTGCCTGTTTTCACTCTAATACAGCTGAGGGTAGGCACCAGGCTGAGGTATGGAAAATAAGACTTCCTCTCCTGGGCCCTTGATTCTCCAAGAGAATGGCAGGAGGTCTGAGCGGATGTATAGACTTCAGCCCACTTGGGCTGCAGCTCCTGGAGGGGCTCAGATACAGCCTGGCTGTCCAGGCTCCGGCCTCCATGGGCAGCCGTGTGCCTTCCAGCCCACATGCTCTGTGCATGGTTGGCTGGAGCCGTGGTGTGCCTGGGGCCGCAGCACTTGGCAGATGCCCAATGGTAGGGAAGGCCTGTGGGCCACCACACTTGAGGACTTGCTCATGAAACAGACAGTCTGGCTCCTCATAGCCTGAGAATTGAAAAAAAAACTTTAAAAAATTAATGAATTGCTTATTTTAATTAAATAAACCATAAGCCTGCTACACAGTTCCAAATGTGTGTAATAAAACACAGTAGAATCCAATATCCATTCGTCCCCACCCCACATATCTTTTTTCCTTCCAGAGCAAAGCCACATATCATTGTTGCAGGGACTTTTAACATTGCACAAAGTACCAGGCTGCTCACACACTGTTCCTCACCCTGCTTTTCCCACAAACAACATATCTGAGAGTCTCTAAACATTTCTGATGAGAGGAAGTAGTTGGGTGCTTTCTAGGAAGGGACAAGGACCCCCCTGAAGGGATTGGTTTCAAGGTGAGAGATGGCCCTAGGAAAGTGCAGAACAGGAGCTGCTGCAGCCTGTGAGCTGCCCTGTGGGTCTTGTAGCTCCACTACCTGTATTCTGTTGGGAGAAAGAGTTTCAAAGACTTGACAGAGGCCACTCAACCATTTCATCATCTTCGCTGTGTGTGTGTGTGTGTGTGTGTGTGTGTGTGTAAAAGAGAGAGGGGGGAGAGAGAGATGCTGACACCAACTTCCCTGTGCAGGCTGTGGGGGTGGAGATATCGGGCCTTATTCACCCTCTACCACCTCGCACAGGGCCTGGCACATAGTAGGTGCTCCAGAATCTCTTCCTGCCCTGCCCCTACAGCGTGAATCCTATACTCTGGCCAATCTGGGCAATTGTTTTCCAGTTTCCCAGCCTTTGTCCAAGAAACAGTTCTGTTGCTTCTTGTGTTTTATTCTCCCTAGAATACCCTCCCACGTTCATTGTCATCTATTGAAGTTGTGAGCACGTTCCTTGACCCTCCTTTCTGGGATGCGTTCCCAGACTAGCCCAACCCCCTCCAAAGGCTGCTGAAGGCATTCCTCTGCCTCACACAGGACTTCCCTGAACCCTCCTATTTACACACACACAGCAACCCAACAGTACTACAACCCCAATGCCAATATCCACACCAGTGACACAATATTAAATGTGTAAAACAGTGCTTCACTTGTTGTCTGATGGCTTTCAAAGGCACCTGGAACCAGAGAACTGGGTTGGCCTGGGGCCCCAGTCATGGAGCCTGTGGTCTCTCCATGGTGAGCCCCCATCTGCAACGAGGGATGCTTTCTTTTTCTTGCTATTGCCTGGCTAGTCCTCTCTAAACTCCTGAGAGAGAGGGAGCTAAAGGGCAGACCTGGGATTGGTCCAGAGAATCCCCACCATCTGCATGGGCTGAGCATTCCCCACTAGACCATGCCATTGGTGCTGGCCTATGTGGGGATTGGTGGTACCCAACCCAATAAGCTGGAAGCGGGAGAGCCGAAACATGGGCGTCTGGAGCTGCCCTCTCAGCATCATTTATTTAATCATCACGTTTTCAACAAGCATTGCTTGAGCTCCTTCCATAAATGGCTAGGCACAGGGGACACAGCCAAGAACCACAGAATGTCCAGCCCTGAAGGCGCTGATACTCTAGGGAGACAAACAATAAACAAGCAACAGACACGCAGCTCGTGGGTTGGCAATGCTATGAGCGAATAGTACAAGAGGCTAGGGTGTGCTGTGCAGTGAGCACCAGGAATTTTGTTGGGTGCTCAGGGAATTCCTCTCTGATGAGGGGATACCTAAATGGGGACTTGAAGGAAGTGAGGAAGGGTTCCATGCCATGTCTGGGAGTGGAGCCTGGGGCAGCAGTACAGACCCCATGGCTGACAGAGCCCAGTGCATTTGGAGATGGAGAAGCGAGGGGCAGAGATATGATATGGGATCCTAGATCAGGTTGCTGGGGATGGGGGTGGGGCGGGGATGGGGGTGCAGATTGTGCAGGCCACAGAAAGGACTTTGGAGTTTTCCCTGTGGGAGATGGGAAGGGCTGTCTGGACTCTGGAGTATTCTAGGCCAGTGATGACATTGGACTTGCATGTTAAAATGATTGCTTTTAACCAGACCAGGGAGGAGGCCATGGCAATAGCCCAGGTAGGGGAAGAAGCACCTGGCCTGGGAAGGCCGCCGTGGATGGGGTGAGAGATGAGCCGGTTCTGGGATGATGCTGCAGGAAGGGCCAGCAGGATGCTGATGGATGAGATAGGGGTGTGAGAGAGAGAGGCATCAGTGTAACCCCAGGGTTTCGTTCTGAGCACTGAAAGGTGGTGATGGGGAAGGTTGTGGGAAGATCAGGCTAAGTGGAGGGGGCGGTCCCCCTCAGGGGCAGGCACAGAGATGTCAAAGATAGACCCTACAATAACCTCTCCAATAGTTCCTCTCAGCCTCACTGATGCAGCAAAGCAAGCCTCCAGAACAGGCCTCAGTTTCTTCTCCACACCCATGACTTGGTGGTGGGGAAAGACACAAGCCTGAAGAAAACCCAAAGTCTTGGTGTCCTTCCTTCTAGGCTCCACCATGTGGTGCCACTCTCTTTGGAGTCTCCTGAAGGGGAGGAGGGCCCTGTTGGCTGCTCTTCTGACTCCAACAGCTGGATGAAGCCTATTCTTGTCCTACAGGAGCCCCACTGGAAGCGAATAAGCTCAGTTGCCATATTTGGACCAAAATTCTCACATTTGATACTGGAAGGTAATTTTTAGGCTCCACTAGATGGCAAATTTGGTGAGGACTTTTGTTATAGACACACTGCCCAGCTAGCCTAGCCTCAACTGCAAGACATGAGGAATTCCCAGCCAATCCTGCAATTGTTGTGGGAAATGTCCACATTTCTGCAGTGGGGAAGCATTGTGTCCTTTGAAACAATAGGGCCTACTGAAATGTAAACAGCACCCTTTCCTCTTGGATGTCCTGGCAGGGACATCCCCTCTTCCCTCCCCCAAGATCTCTGCAAGTTGAATAGCAGCGGTGACAACTGAGGAGCGGCTCCTCTCCTAAGTCGGAGGTCAGGGCTGAGCCCACAGCAGCTCCACACTCCCAGGCATGACCCGTGAGGAAGTGGGGGGACCTGCCAGTGTGGGGAGGCGGTGGATCTTCCAGTCTCTGAGTCTCTGGACATTGTGGCTTGAGATTTTGTTCTGGCCACTCAGCAGCACCAGCTCTCTCCCATGGGGGGATGCTTCCACGCTCCTCCTTTAAGAGACCATGTCAGGGCTCTGGACTCAAAGGAATAAAAGGGTCTCCTAACTGGGGGACAAACGGGTATCCTTCTGTGGCCAGTGCTGACCTGAAGGCTGCTGGACTTGGCAGGAATGCAATGCTGGTGGTGTCTAGCATTTGCTGAGGACTTACTATGTGCCTGGCACTGTTCTAAGCACTTCACACAGATAATCCAGTGTAATCCTCACGGCTGACAAAGGAGGTAGGTGATATGATAGTTGAGGAAATCTAGGCTTGGAGAGATTAGTGCTGTGTCTGAGGTCTGGGACTGGTGGGGCCAAGTGTGGAAAGCTGAGTGGCCCAACATGTGCACCTTCATGGTGACAGCCACCCTTGGCCAGGGTAGGCGAGTGCCAGCACCTGTTAGGGCACCCGCCATCCTGGCACCACAGTACAAGGACCTTCCACACACACTCACAGGGTCCCTCTTGGAGTTCAGGGATCAGTGGGACAAAGTTTGCCCTCAGAGAGCTCATGGTCTAGCAGAGTAAAGACCATGAGCTAAGCCCACCACTCTGACAGTTGCCACCATGCCGGTAATTGTCTGGTAATAGCTCCTGGATGATCAAGAATAAAGAAGCAAATTTTGCCAGGAGGCTAACATTACAGGGCTGGGATACTTGCCTTTGGGGACTTAGAACTCTATGACTCTTCCCTACAATGGTTAATGGTGAACTTCAGTGGGGTGAGCCATGAGTGCATTGACTGTTGTGCTAGTGGTGCCTAGCAGGGGCTTGGCACACTGGGCGAAAGAGGCCGCTGCATGGTCACCATGGCAGCTGTGATAAGACGGTCACTCTAGAAGGCTCCAAAAATAACAGGTAGATTCTGTCCATGACTTGCCAGGGCCCTGTCCTCTGCCCTGGAAAGGGAAGGCACCTTAGACATTTTTATTGCTTACCTTTAGACTCTGTGGACTAATGTGCCCCTGAGCACAGCCCCAAGCCCACCAGACTGAGGCTCTTGAGGTGTGGAGTGGGTTTTCACAGTGCATGGGATTCTGGGAGGAGCCTTCAAAGATGAATGGGAGGCCTCAAGGCACACTCCTGGAGGTGTCCATGCTGACACTCCCTGACCAGAGGACTTGGAGAAGGCAAGGTGCCTGTGATGTCAAGAAGTTCCTGTGAAGCAGCAAGTCTCCCGTGCACAGCTGACATGCCCAGCTGGGCCAAGAGCAGCCGGGTGGCAGAGGAGAGAGCTTCCCAGGATAGCCTAACCCCTTTCCCACCGTTCAAATGGAGGGAGAACCTCCAGGCCCTGGAAGCATTGGGAATACGTTTCGCTTCCATTCAAAGAGTATTTAATGAACGCCTGCTTTGGACCAGGCACAGAGCAGACCAAAACCTCTGCCCCTGTGCAGTGCACACTCTAGTGATAGGAGAAACCCACTTCTTCTGTCCACACGGAAGGCTCACCCTAAGGGGCTGTGTCTCCCCTGCAGCCGAGGGAGTGGCTGAGTGGACACACGGGGGATCAGGCTGTCAGGAGTGCCTTGAATAGCAACCGGCTCAGCCAGTCACACTTTCTCAGTTACTGATTTTTTTTAAAGGAATCTTACCTGGAATCCCATATAAACAGTGTTTTATTACATACCGTTATTTGCTGCCATTTGTCACCTTGACTTATTAAAGTAATTGGTGAGGACAATAAGGCAGTTTTGATGAACAGAGTCTCGTGCCAATCCCAGGCATCTGGTGCCTTCCCATATATCAGGGTACTCAGCCTTGGCATTATTACTATTGGGGCCAGATAATTCTCTGTCGTGGGGCTGCTCTGTGCCCTGAAGGATGTGTAGCAGCATCCCTGATTTCTACCCACCTCATGCAATTAGTAACAACTTCACTTGTGAAAACCAAAAAGACATCTCCAGACACCCAAATGTCCCTGGGGGTGGGGGTATGGGAGCAAAATCGCCCCCTTGAGAACCACTGCTGTCTACCTCCACTGTGCAATATCAAGAAATCCTGTTTTGTCTGGTGAAGTACTTTCAATTGGTAAGATGCTTTTATTTTTATTATTTATTTATTTATTTATTTATTTTTGAGATAGCGTCTCACTCTGTAGCCCAGGCTGCAGTGCAGTGGTGCGATCTTGGCTCACTGCAACCTCCGCCTCTTAGGTTCAAGCAATTCTCCTGTCTCAGCCTCCCAAGTAGCTGGGATTACAGGTGACCACCATCATGCCTGGATAACTTTTGTATTTTTAGTAGAGATGGGGGTCTCACCATGTTGGTCAGGTTGGTTTCAAATTCCTAACCTCAGGTGATTCACCTGCCTCAGCCTCCCAAAGTGCTGGGATTACAGGCGTGAGCCACTGCGCCTGGCCTAGTTTTATTTTTATTTTATTATTATTATTATAATTTTTGAGATGGAGTCTCACCCTGTCACCCAGGCTGGAGTGCATTGGCGCCATCTCGGCTCACTCTAACCTCCGCCTCCTAGGTTCAAGGTTCAAGCTATTCTCCTGCCTCAGCCTTTCGAGTAGCTGTGATTACAGGCACCTGCCGCCACGCCCAGCTAATTTTTTGTATCTTTAGTAGAGACAGGGTTTCACCATGTTGGCCAGGCTGGTCTCGAGCTCCTGACTTCATGATCCGCCTGCCTTGGCCTCCCAAAGTGCTGAGATTACAGGCATGAGCCACCACGCCCAGCCCCTAGTTTTATTTTTTATCCGCTCTCCTGATGTTCCCAGGACCACCTCTAATTAAATAGGAGTTTTATTCTAAGTTCTGCTAAAAAAAAAAAAAAAAAAAAAAAAAATTAATGCAGTGGCCCAAGTTAATGTGTTGGTAGTTTTCAATATACTAAAATTTATACATAACACATTTGTGTGGGTGTGTTGTTTTTATTACAATTTTGAATAGGAAAATCTTCATAGTAAAAAACATTCAAAGTAAATGTTGGCACAGCCCCTGGAAGCCCTTTGGGAAGAGGCTTGGAGAGAAAGAGAGAGGATTTCATCAGGGTCACAGGTTAGGGCAGGAGGGCAGGGCCTTGGAGGCCTCTCTGCCGTCCCCAGGCCTTTCAACTTCCTCAGACATAGCCTAGAGGAGGCAAAGAGGGTGTGTGGAAGGCTGGAGACCTCTCAAGACAGGGGCCGGGGTTGGATTGAGGAAAATAAAGACTAATTCAGGTGGTGAGCAGAAGGAAAGAAAGGCTCCTGGCCTCACGCAGTGCTAAGAGCGAGCCCATGATCTTGGTGATGCAAGGCCAGTAGGTTAAACCCAGAATAATCATAATGAAAACAATCTGTTTGCACCATTGGATGCTTCCAGAAATTCCCGGGAGCAAGTCCAAGATGGAGAATCCCAGCCGGAAGTGCTGCTGGTTGGAACTGAGAGGGCGTTCTGGGACCCGGCTTCTAAGGACAGGGTGAGGGGTGCCGGCCCCCTCAGGGGAGCAGCTGCCAGGGGAGGGGGGCAGTCTGCAGGCTGCAGAAGCAACAGCTGGCTTTCAAGTTCTTGAAAGAGCAGCCCTTCACTGGAATCCATTTGTTCTCTCTTCTCTGAAATTAGAAGCTGACTCCAGGGCTTGCTCCTCAGGAAATCTGCCTGAAATGCAGTGGGACAGCTGACCACAGGCCCCTCTTCACCACACCCCAGGGGATCTATAATAGACACAGTAAAACGAGGCAAAGGCCTCACAGGGGGCCTGGCTATCTGCTGTCTGTCTCTTCAGCTGCTGGGGTGGTTCTCGGCGGGTGCCTGGCTTGGGACTAACAGGATGGAAGGGCCCAGGGAGCATGGAGTGCAGGGACGCTGCTGGCTGCCTTTCACCTTTCTCTCCTCCCCTTCCCCACACAGTCACTCTGGGGAATCCCATTCTTTTCTTTTCTTTTTCTTTTTTTTTTTTCTTTTTTTTTTTTTGGAGATGGAGTCTCATTCTGTTGCCCAGGCTAGAGTGCAATGGCCCAATCTCGGCTCTCATTGCAACCTCTGCCTCTAGGGTTCAAGCGATTCTCCTGCCTCAGTCTCCCAAGTAGCTGGGATTACAGGCACGTGCCACCACGCCCAGCTAATTTTGTATTTTTAGTAGAGACGGGGTTTCACCATGTTAGCCAGGCTGGTCTCAGACTCCTGACTTCAGGTGATCCACCCGCCTCGGCCTCCCAAAGTGCTGGGATTACAGGCGTGAGCCACTGCTCCCGGCCTGGGGAATCCCATTCTTATGATGTGATCACCCAGTGTCCCTGTGTCAGACCTCTGGTGCCAAGACAGACCTTAGAGATCACCTGATCCCACACCTTCATTTTACAGATGGGGGAACCGAGGCTCAGGGAGGTGATTTTTCCAAGGTCACCTGCCTAGGCTTCCTGGAGCCAGCTCTGTGTTCTTCTAAAACCACCACTTACTTTCCAATGGAGGGAGGTGACGTGTCGAGCGCCTCTCACCTCTATTAGCCAGCCTGGTGTCTCCTGAAAAGCAGCGAGCATGTACATGTGTGCACTGATGATATGTACCCCTGCAAGTCAGGGGCATCTGCTCACCTACGCGTCTTTGCAAACTGCTGGACATCATCTGCTGGTACGTACCCTAGTTAGGTGCTGAGACTAGAGTGAGGGCCAGGGAAAAGGCTGGGGTTGGGGGGCATGAGTGAGCACTGAGATTCAGGAAGTTGTCAGTAAGACTGAGGAATGTCCTTGGGGGTCTTTGACTGGGGGTGGTGTTGAGTCTGGGTCAGACAGGTCAGAGAAGTCAGCCCAGAAAAGGAGGCCCATGAAGGACACTCCAAATGTTCATTGGAAGAGGGGCTTTCCCCAGGCAGAAAGAACAGGGCTGGGAAGCTGGAAAACAAGAAGCATGTTTGGGAAATGTCCAATAGTAATAGACTGTCTGTGGAGCAGGGTTTATTGGGGGAGCAAATAACTAGCAGGTACTTATTGAGCACTTGCTATATGGCAGATGCTGTGCTAGGTGCTAGAGACAAAGAGGCTTGAGTTGAGAGTTCTTCATGAGTGTGTTCTGTTCATCTTCCCAGCAGATGCAGAGGTCCTGCTCTGTGACCCACACTCTGAGCTCTAAAGAGAAGGAAACACACCCACACCCACACCCTTGAGAACTCACTGACCACAGGTAAGAGTCCACGGAAGCAGACCCAGAACGGAGTGCAGAGAGCAATGGGAACCGCCTGGGAATTGTTCTCAATTGTGTCCTCACACCCACACACTGACCTCCCCGGGCTCTGCGGCCAGGCTCCCTGTGCCTTCCTCACCCTGGGGAGAGTCTGAATTCCAAGAATGCGCATGTGTGCATCCCCTGCCCCTGCAGAAGACTCTCAACGGATCCAGCTAAGAGCCACCAGCCCAAACGCAAGCCCAAGTCTTGGCGTGACAGGGGCATTCAGTGCTCACAGTTTATCTGTGGAGAAGAATCCCAGGCACTGGGTTTCAGAATCAAGGGCACTAGTGCGGAGGAAGTCCCCATCAGCCCTCACCTGACTCCTGGCGCTGTGGGTACCTGAGGGCCCCAGACAGCTCACCAATTCTCTGCTTCCCATGGATGCTTGTGGTTCCTGGCTGACCTCAGTGTCTCTGCCCAGGATAACAGGACTAGGGGAGTCTCCCTTCACAGTTGGAAAGCACCTTGGTTACTCCTACTGTCTGAAACCTCTCCATGGGCATTGGCAGAGCTGCTGTGGTTTTCATCCTACAGATGAGGCCCCAGAGGCTTGAGGGCAAATGGTGCTCAAGGGTGACGTCTCTCTGAGGCTGGTGCCTTCCCCACACCCGGGGCCCTGCCTGGCAGCTTTCCCCCAAGACCCCGCTCCCTTCAGCCACTGGGACTTCCCTCCCAATGCAGGCCATGCGTGCCCTGCTCCTATGTGGCGGCAGGACAGGTTTCCAAAAACCAACGGCAAAGTTTCCTGAAAGGCTCCGGCTTCCAGGACTCTTGGCAGGGCTCTGCCCAGGAAGAAATGAGCTGGCACTTTCCTGGCTGTGTGCTTATAGCTGACCCTGGCCTCAGAGGCCTTCCTCTCCTTATCAGGAAAGGATGCCAAGGGGGAGGGAGGAGGCGCTGGGGAGAGTCCAGGCCTTTGTGGGAACCATCCTAAGGGAAGTGGATGCTTCTGAGCAGCCCTGCCCGGCTCTGGGCTTTGCCCGCCCTCATCTTCAGCGGGGCTTTGGCACTGGAAAGAATGAGCTTCAGCTCCTGAGCCTTGCAGGAGTCAGAGGTCAGCACATTCCAGGGCTCAGCCTTTCCGCCTCAGTCAAAAACTCTCAGCAGACCAAAGGCCTGGACTACAGTCCACTGAGAGTTTTTGACCAAGGCAGAAATTCTTCTCCACAGATAAACTGTGAGATAAACTGGGTGGGGACATCAGCAGCCTTCTCTCTGACGGGCAAAGCTCTTGGGGCCTGCCGTGTGACCACCCAGCCTGGACTCCCTGCCAACACACACACAAAACAAGGCCACTGCTAGACCCCAGACCACGGCCTGTTCCCAGTTCCTGTTCTGCTTTCCCTCCAGACATCCTCTCTGGTCTTCCTAGTCTACCCTCCGGCACACAGGCCTCTCCTCCCCTTATGCCTCTGTCCCTTCTCTCCTCTGCCTGGACCGCTTTCTCCTCATCCCTCAGCCCCAGCTCTCCCATCAATCCCTGTGATGCCCGTATGGACCCCCCAGAGGGCTGGTCCCTCTGTCCCACGCCCTGGACTTCTCTGCAGCACTCCTCATGGCCACTGTGACTCTCCTGGGGGTGATCCGTTGACTCACTCCAGCTGCAGGAGGGCTGGGACAGTGCCTGCTGCCTGTGTGCTGGCCAGACACAGTGGGAGTGCCCACCCGTGCTTACTGGGGAAGCAGAGACAATGGAATGTTTTAGCAGGATTGGGGTCTTCAGAAGGTACTTCCATGAGGTCCTGCATACAGCTGGGTTAGGAGGAGGCAGTTTAGGGCCTGGGCAATATGGGGCTGACATGAGAGAACAGGCCAGGATGGGGTGCTGGGCAGGTGGATCAGAGGGGCAGTCGTCCACCTGGGACACAATGTCTTATATATGTTTGCAGGGGTGAAAAGAGACCTGTGCAGGGGCAGTGCCCAGTGAGGGGACCCTCAAACGAGGGGCAGATTCCCTCAAGCCTTTGTACAATGCCACCAAGCGTGCCGCCCCTTCTTCAACAGAACTTCCTCCTTGCAGGGAGGCTGCAGTGGTGTCAGAGGTGGTGGGTTCAAACCTGCTCCTGTCTTCTCTCTGTAGCCCCCCTTTCCTCATCTGTGAAGTGGGGATGGTAAGAGCTAACTGGCAAAGTTATTGGGTGGTCAGCTGAGGGAAAGTTCTTGAAAGGTGTTACTGAATCAAACGTCATTTTGCTTTTTCCTTCTCGCAGAATCACAGGCCAGAGGTGAGAGCTGGGGAAAGGCAAACTCTCCCAGTCCCTGGGAGTGGTCATTACAGACTGGGAAATCGCCCTCCACCTGATGGTAAAGGACTGCAAATCCTATTCATGTGACTCAGGGCCTCTGGTGTGCCTTCTGGGAAGAAAGCAGAAGAGGGTTCCTAACTGTAGAAGGGAAAAGTTTCCCTTTATTCTTCCAGCCACGTGGTTCAATAAGCATGTACAAGCTATTACCAGGGCCAGGCACTGTGTGGGCACCAGAAACATTAAGATGGAATGACACAGGTCTGCCCTGGAAGGGCTCCTTTCCAGGGCTCAGGGACTCTGTGACTCCTTTTGGGGAGCAGAGTTATGGACAAGAGTGCATTTTTCTAGAGAGATGGTCCACAAGAATGGGAGGCCAGGCTCTGTCTCCAGGTACCCTTAATCCTTGGAGACCTCCCTCAGGTCCTGGCTTTCTTTTTGGATTTAGGGTTTCACTCTGTTCCCCAGGCTGGAGGGCAGTAGACTGATCATGGCTTACTGCCGCCTCCACCTCCTGGGCTCAAGCATTCCACCTGCCTCAGCCTCTCAAGTAGCTGAGACCACAGGCACACACCACCAGACCCATAGAACTTTTTTATTTTTTGTAAATACAGGGTCTCGCTATGTCTTTACATAGTGAGGTCTCGAACTCCTGGGCTAAAGTGATCCACCCACCCCGGCCTCCCAAAGTGCTGGGATTACAGGCATGAGCTACCATGCCTGGCTTAGCCCTGGCTTTCAATTCCATCTCTGTTCTCCAGGACAAGCTGTCTCTGCAACTCCAGGCTCTTCTGGAAGCTGCCACTAATGCCTTTTCCACATGGGAGCTGCTTGAGGTTCCTTCTACCCTTAACTCAAATAATGACAACTTCAGCTTTTGGTTACTCAGGCCAAACTCTTAGAGCCATTCTAGACCCTTCTCTTTCAAAAGGTACACCCAATCTATCAGCCAGTCCTGTCAGCTCTATTTTAAAATATATGCAGAAACTAAACCATAGTGGTAGAAAATAGATCCAAGTGTGGAATAAGGGGGAGACAAAAGAACAGGAGAAAATTTGGAAGCTGATGGGAATGTGAAGTATCTTGACTGTGGAGATGGTTGAGTGGGTGTATATGTGTGTCAAAATACATTAAATTGTACACTATATGTGTGGTTTAATATGTGCTAGTTATGCCTCAATAAAACTGTTTTTTATTTTTTTTTTAAGTCAGATATTTTCAGTGACCTCTGTGAAACCCTGGACTAGTCCATTCCCCTCTTTTAGCCTCAGCTGCCCAATTAGTGAAACAGGGGTCTCTAAGGGACCTTCCAGTAGGGTCTGTGTATGCCCACCATGACCGTGCTCCCCACATCTCAGAAGGAGCTCCCCTCCTGGGGTGGGGGGCAGTGGTACTGTGTGACCCAGATTTCTTCCAGCACTCTTCTGAGCTCAGCTCAACCCAACAGCCTTTCTGCAGAAGTGGCTCAGACCAAGTTGAGAGGTTAGCTGGGGAGAGGGGGATGCCAGGAAATCGGGCTAAATCCTATAGGAAAAATAAGTAGGTGAGTAAACCCGTGGCCCCACACTGCATGGGCTTCTCTTCAGGCACCGAAAACCTCCAGGGAGCTGGAGAGGAGCACAGGGATCTTGCCCTACATTTGACAGGTGGGGAAACTGAGGCCCAGGAGTAGTCTTTCTTTTCTTTCTTTCTCTCTCTTTTTCTTTCCTTCCTTCCTTCCTTCTTTCTTTCTTTCCTTCTTTCTTTCTTTCTTTCTTTCTTTCTTTCTTTCTTTCTGTCTTTCTTTCTCTCTTTCTTTCTTTCTTTCTTTCTTTCTTTCTTTCTGTCTTTCTTTCTCTCTTTCTTTCTTTCGTTCTTTCTCTCTTTCTTTGACAGGGTCTCGCTCTGTCACCCAGGCTGGAGTGCAGTGCTGCGATCTCAGCTCACTGATATCTCCATCTACTGGGTTCAAGTGATCTCTGCCTCAGTCTCCTGAGTAGCTGGGACCACCGGCACACACCACGACACCTGGCTAATTTTTGTATTTTCAGTAGAGACGGGGTTTCGCCATGTTGGTCAGGTAGATCTTGAACTTCTGGTCTCAAGCGATCCACCTGCCTTGGCCTCCCAAAATGCTAGGATTACAGGCATGAGCCACCACGCCTGGCTGAAGTACACTGAGAAACCAAGCTGGAGTTGATGCAGGAATGCCAGTTGCTGGACTCCTAATCCACTACTTAAATGTCACCTTCTCCTTGAGGACTTCCTGGCCACCCTGTTTCATATTGCAACTTTCCCTCAGCCCCGGTATTTCTGATCACCCCTGCCTTGCACCTGTATTCTCCATAGCACTTTTCACTTTCTAATATGTAACATAATTTACTCATTTATTATATTTATTATTTGTCTCCTCCTGGTAGAATATAAGCTCCCCAAGGCTAGGGACCAGTGTGTGTTTTGTAAACTGATGGATCCTAAGCATCTGGAGTAGCCTTCAACAGTGCTTAGCATAAAGCTATCTTTAATAGATACTTATTGAATCAATAAATTTATCAGAGACCACTACCCTGCAAAGAACAAGGGATTCTAACTTACTCTTATCTGAGTTCAGTTTACCCCTCCAGCACTGACTAGCTGCTTTATTTTACCTCCTTATGTTCTCACTTTCTCATCCACAAATATGATTTCACTGGACTGCTATGAGACATAATGCAGATGAAGTGCCTGGAACAGTGACTGGCCTACAGCAGCGGACTCGGGCTAACATCAGAGAGCAGCAACTTTATTTAACAAACAAATGTTGTGGTAAAGCTCTGGCAAATTAAACAGGACAAGCAGAGTGTCACCACTCTTGATTTGGATGGGAAGCTCTCAGATGAAATATTTTCTTCCCTCCTTCAGGGGGAATGTTCTGGACCAGACCCAGTGAGTTTGAAAGAGCTCTGCAGGAGGAGTGAGGAGGCTGGGTGCTACAGTCCGACTGTGTCCGCAAGATTCATGTGTTGGAAGCATAATCCTCAAAGCAGCTGTGTTGAGAGGCGGGACCTTTAAGAGATTAAGTCATGAGGTTGAATGGATTAATGCTGATTATTACAGTTATGGGTTCCTGATAAAAAGGATGAATTCAGCCAATTTCCTTTCTCTGTCTCACATGCCCACTTCCACCTTCTGCCCTTCTGCCATGGGATGCACCTCACCAGATGCTGGCATCATGCTCTTAGACTTCCCAGCCTCCAGAACTGTAAGAAATAAATTTCTTTTCTTTATGAATTACCCAGCCTGGTACTCTGTTGTAGCGCAAGATAACAGACTGAGATACCACGTCTCAGCTCAGCTCTCTCACTTCCTGGCAGTGGGGCTCAAGGCCACATACTTCACCTCTCAGGAACTCTTTCTTCTTATCTGTGAAATGGGACAAGAATGTCTTCTCTGCTGACTTCAGAAGGGTCAGAGAGATTGAAGGAAAAATCACAAGTGCAAATGCTTTGTGAGCAGTATAGGACTGTGCCTTTATGGGTGAAATGGCTTCGGTTGGCAGCAGGGCTGCAAAACTGCTCATTTGGGATAAGAAGCTTTCTGCTCTAGGTAGATGTTACAGGCCGAATTGTGTTCCCCCGAAATGCATACATTGAAGTCCTAACCTGCAGTACACCTTAGAAGGTGACCATATTTGAAGACAGGATCTTTACAGAGGTAATTAAGTTAAAATGAGGTCATTAGGGTGGGCTCTAATCCAATATGGCTGATGTCCTTATAAGGAGAGAAATTTTGGACACAGACACATTCAGAAGGAAGATAACATGAAGAAATAGGAAGAAAGTGATCATCGACCAGTCAAAGAGGGAGGGCGCAAAAGAAACAGATCCTGCCAACACCCCGATCTTGGACTTGCAGCCTCCAGAACTGTGAGACAGAAATTTCTCTTTGAAGCCATGCAGTTGGAAGTACTTCATTATGGCAGCCCTGGGAAACTAAGACAGTACGCCTGGACAGAATGCAACAGATGTCAGCACGCCCAGAGAACCACGCTGCTCACTTCTCTCCCACTCAGACCCTTCTGCATACACATTTGCTTCAAACATCCAGCCCCTGCCATCCAGCCCCTGCCTCCCTCGTCCTGGAGATTTCCAGCTAAGCTCTCTCAGCCTGAAAGATCTGGTAGCTCAAAACGAGTCCCTATAGCGCCTTAGGCTGTCCCTAAGCAGAGACCCTCAGGAACACACCATGTTGCACAAGCAGGAGCTTTCTGGAAGGCCCTTGGTCGCATTGATTGAGAGGAAAAGTTTAGCCTCTTCTCTCCTTTTTACCATTGGCAGAAGAGAGAAGAAGGCTGAATTCTCTGAATACAGCTGGGCAGGCACCCAGGGCCCAGGGCCCAAACTCCCTCATCCTTCCTCGCACTCTGGATGTCCTGTATGGACACGCTGGCTTCCTTGGGTTGGGAGATCTGCTTGTGTCAAGTGATCACCTCTGAGCCACAGATGCTCAGATCACCCGTGTGAGGGCAGAGGGCTCTGGGAGGCTGCTGGCCAGGGCCAGACTCGCTTCTCCACTTAGGGATCATCTCTCTGCTGCAGCCACTCAGCCCTAGATCCTCCTATCCTGAGCTGAGTTTTGATTTAGTCATGAGATGGGGTGTTGTCCTCTTGCCTCCCTGAGAATCGCCCGACCCCAGCTTCCTTTCACACAGGGAACCCTTTAAACAGCTTTGGTCAACAATATAGGCTAAAGGTCAGGAGAACAAGACCGACATGTCAACACTGTGAATATCTACCCTCTTGGGAGAGTTTCCAAGTCAAGTAATGAAGTAAAAAAAAAAAAAAGAAATCATGTGCAACCTTGATAGAAGGGATCTTATTTCTTCTGCAAAGTAAGGGGAAAAATATAAACAAAACAAGGTTTTTCTCAGTAAAATAAGGCCACCCACATACACTCCCCTTAAAAATCTAGGTTTGCCTGGAGTAACTGTGGGTTTTGGTCTATTGTCATGTTACTGTCAAGCTGCAGCACATGGTCAGAGGCAATCATCTCCTTATTTGACTGGGTCCTGATTTAGGAAAAAGGGAGGACCCAGGCTGCCTAAAATCCAGAGTCAACATTCCCCAGCTCTTCTCTCCTTTCCTGTGTATCTGGCAGCCCCACATGGACACACCCTGGGGACATGGGGAGAGGGGTTTGAATTCCGGCCCCACAGCCTTGCTCTCAATTGCCTCCCACATATAAGAAAACAAAAGGTCAGCCACCCAAGCTCAGTCAGCATGGAGGAGACGAGCCCAAAAGGAGCTGATGATCCTGGAAAAGCATTCATTCCCCAGTAGCTGCTGGCTTTGGGGTGTTTCAGGTCCACAGGGAATTGTTTTTGACATAGGATGGCGCTCAGAGTTCAGACTTTAGCTTTGGGTGTGAATGTTCAGTCCTTGTCGAGTCTTCTCAGTGAGTGTTTTGGACCTTTGCTCCCTCCTTCGTGCCTCTCCAGACTGCCCTAAATATGGATGTTTTCTAACAGAAGCTGAACAATGCTCAGACGTCAGGGTCTGTGGCCTCTAATCTATTTGTGCGAGGGATCAAATGAAAATGGTCTTTTCCTGACAGTTCCAAGAGTGGATTAGCAGCCTGTGTTTGGGTGTTGTGGGGCTGGAGCGACCAGAGACATCCATCTTCTGTCCTCTATCAGTGGAGGCAGCTCCAGGGTAGGGAGGCAACAAGGGAGCTGGCCTGGAGCCCACATGTCTGAGGAGTCCCTGGAGGACCCCCAGGGCAGATGGTTCTGAGCAGCCTGCCTGGAAGCACCTGGGAGAAGGGAGCCACATCTGCTGGGACCTGCCTGCATTTGCAGCTTCCACCATGAAGCTGAAGTTCCCTGGAGCCCATTGCCAGGGACTTTTCCTTCTCATTGTTGCCTCCACATTAAAATGAGGGCAAATAACCAAGCAGGAATGTATTTTTAAAAGATGTTTAGGGAATTTCCTGGTTGTCACCACAAAATAGCTCTCCATACCTCCTACTTTTGTAGCCTGATCCAGTTGGAATTCAGAATGATATCCTGGGAGTCATACAATCCGGACCAATTTTTAAAAGTTCAATTATGTGTACTAGATAAATCTTACAAAGTCAGGAATATAAGAAACATGTTCAGTAAAGATTTTCAATAACAGCATTTGAAAGCACACCAGACATTCTGTGGTCTGTAGATGTCTGTTCCACCCACAGGGGTCCTATATGGACTGTGACCTGCTCCCCAAATGGCAGCTGACTGTCCCACCCAAAGGCAGCCACTAGCTGGTGAGGCAGCCCCAGGCACGTGGGTTTAGCTAGGCAAGTGTTTACTTTCCTTTGCCTCAGAGTAGTTCTACACTTGCTGGAATCCAACTGACCTTGAAGGTCTTCTCAGGGAGTTTTGAACTGGGGACACGCAGAGTGAGAAGCAGAGAAGGAAAGTGGGAAGCAGAGAGAGACACAGAGGGAAGCCGTGTCATAAGAATGACAGATCCCCCAGGGCAGGAGCCATGGATGCGAGTGTCTGGGCAGTAGCAAAATAGAGGGGTCTCCTCTGCAGAGTGGTTTTCCTGGGGTACATTGATGGGCTCCTGACAGCTAGGTTTGCACCCTAGATCTGAACTTACTAGCTGTGGGACTTGGGCAAGTTACAAACCTCTGTAAGCCACAACGTCCTCCTCCTCAAATCGGGATGCTGATGACAACTTGTTCCATTAGACTGTTGCCAGCATCCAGGATAAAGCACACAGAGTATCTGGGGCCATGCCCAGCACTCAGGAAGAGGAAATGCTCAACAGTTGCCAGCCATCATCATTGTTAAGGCTGCCTTTCAATGAATCCTAAACCCTATGTCTTAACTGCACTGATAGTGTCCTGCCCATCTGTCTATCCTTTCTCCTTTACAATAAACGTTCATGACTCAAAGTCACTGGAGTGTGCCTGTGTTTATTGCAGCTTGGAAGAGCCTCTCTAGCATGGAAATGAAAACTTTCTCAATACCAGAGAGCCCAGGTAGCCACTCTGCATTTAAACCCACATGGGAAAAGCAGCCGGCAAATGGTTGGCTTGAGCTTTGAAGGGCCTGGATCTCAAGTGCCCTTTGGGTCAGTGCAAACTGGACAAAATGCAGTTATAGGGCACTGCTCTGCTGCCCAATGGAGAAGTGGTGGAGGCCATTTCCAGACTGGAGGGGAGGGGGAAGCTGGTGTTCTTGTCCAGAGGACACACAGCCAGCTGTGCAGTTTCACTGCTGACATCAAGTCACAGAAGCACCCCTGTGGCTTGATGTCAGCAGTGAAGCTGCACAGCTGGCTCTGTGTCTATGAACTGGGCTACTGGGCACGTGTGTGGACAGGAAAAGGTTTACCTGCAAGAGTGCGCTATATCCCGTGGCCATGGGCGCCTGTGTGTTTGTGCCAGGAGAGATGCTACGCAGGCAGGGCTGGGGGGAAGCATGTTTATGTGTGTCTGTGTGGGCTTGTACCTAGGGAGAGCTCTGTGTGTGTGTGTGTGTGTGTGTGTGTGTGTGTGTGCGTGTGTGTGGTGTTGGAGAGCTGTGGGTGAGGGTGTCTCCAGCTGTGTACACCTGAGAATGGATGCATGTACACAGGCGTGTTTGATCCTGTGCATGGCCACGCATGCCCAAGTGTGTATGTGATTCTGCCTGTGGCTCGTGTGTGCAGCCACTCTCTTTACCTTCAGCAGCTCAGCTGGCCTTCACGTTGGAATGGGCAGGGCAGGCCACCAGGGTCACCTGGCTGACAGGGCTCTAATGATAGCCTTTGGGGCTTGCTGTGTTCCAGGAACCAGAGCCATTCAGGAACAGCTGATGAGACTAGGAATGAGGAAGTAGCAAAGGTTCTTCTGGGTTTCCATTTCAAGGGGCACAAAGTGACCTTTGCCTCCTCCGCCACTTAGGCTTGCTGCTTGCTCCTTGTCCCTTCCCCCAGGCAGGGAGGAGAAGCAGTTTCACTTTTCTTGCCAGTTATTTTCACTTTCAGACTCCCTTGATTAAACACTGAGAAAGGTGAGGCAGGACTGGTGTGATGTGTGCCCGAGTCTCAGGCACTATCATGAGGGTGCAGGGCCAAGGCAGGTGATCCTGCATGGAGACATTCTAGACTCAGGGACTGCCTGTGGATCCATGCCAATTGCTGTGATCAGCCAGCCCGTCCAGGAGAGAGGCTGTGACTTCCCCAAGCACACCAAACTGTAACTCTCTGGGTCCTGTCATTTGAGCTGATGAGAAAGCAGCTTCCGAGGACAGACATGATTCATCCAAAGAGACATGATTCGTGTGAGAGCCAGCTGTCAGGCCTAGTATTGATGGGAGACATCTGGCTGATTGGCCAACAGCAGGTAGAGGTAGGAGCTAAATTTCCATCCTACATAATAACATCCTATGCCAGACAGCATAGCTCCCAGCACCTCTGTTCACCCAGAGATGCCTTCCTGGCCCTCCCTGGCCACTTCATTCCTGCCCTCACTGTCCCTTCATGCCTGGTCAGGTGCCAGGCAGGCCCCAGCCAACCGGACAGGCCCCAGCCACTTCCAATTGGGCCCCAATCATCTGACAGGCTTCTCCCAGGGTAATCAACCCCTGCTTCTCAGCCTGAGACTTCAACCCTTCAGAAAGGCCCTGCCTGCTCCCTGTAGGGTCCCTCCTGCACAGGCCATGGCAGCAGACCCAGCTTTCCCCTGGGTTATGGATCCCCAGCTCCCCCTGCTCCCAAGTCTGAGAGTGCCTGGACCCTGCTGCACACTCATAATGGACTCTGCATGCTCCAGAGTGCCAACACCACACACACACACACACACACACGCTCTCTCGCTCTCTTTCTCTCTCTCACACACTCACACTCTCAAACACATACTCACACTCACACACTCACACTCTCACACACTCACATGCTCACACTCTCGTTTTCTGTCTCTCTCACACACACACTTTCACTCTCTCAAACACACACACTCACTCACACGCTCACATACACACTCTCTTGTTCTCTCTCTCACACACATCCCCACACACCCACTCACATTCTCACACATGCTCACACACACTCACATGCTCACACACACTCTCACACTCTCCCACCTTTTATAGGTGCTGTGCATCCTCAGCCTTCCCCTCCCCCACGGACTGCCCTGTCTCATGGCCATTGTAAACTGTTCAGTTCTGCCTGAAGCTTGCCCTGCTGGCTGCCCCAGGCTGCCCTCCTGGGCCACCATCTGCGTTTCCAGCCTGTGTTAACAAGATGTGTCCTGGTGGGTTCTTGACATTCTTCCAGTTAGAATGAGTATGTTCTGCATTTCAGATAAAATAATGGTAGTCTTTCCCAATTCACAGGAGAAATCAAGTTAATAGTAAGAATTCTTTCTCTTTAAGTCCTTCTATTCAATGTTTCACATCTGCGGCCTCAAACCGAGAAACAATCACACATTTGATATAAAGCACCTAGACTCAGTTTACCAACCTTAATCTTCACATTAAATTTAGCTGGTGCTTACTTTTATCCAACTGAAATGCTTCGTGTGTCTGAAATGAAATGCCAGCACGATGACATCTCACTCGTGGAATGAATTAAATGGGCCCCAGATTTAGCAAGTGAAAATATACAAGGCACTCAGCTCAACGTAATAAACAATACTAGATAAACAATAAATAATTTTTTAGCATAAGTATATCCCAAGTATGGAATATTTGCTAAGTATGGAATCCTTATGCTAAGAAATGGTTGTTTATCTAAAATTCAAATTGAACCAGGCATCAACGTTTGACCTGGTGGTCCTAACCCAGTGCTTACACCCACTGGCATGAGCCATCATACATCATAGGCTCTGCAAGGAACTTGCAACCCCCATAGCAAAGAGCTGAGTTTGTCAATGGTCTACACTAGAGTGCGGACTAGGGCTTCTCCTGGCAGTAACCCTGCTGTCTCAGGTTTTAGAGAGTGGGATTACCTCTGGTCAACCCCACTGATACCCAGCCCTCAGGCCCCAAACGGTCATTGCAGGGCCTTATAGGACAGTTTCTAGCTAGATGGTACTTTGAGCTTACACTTCCATAGTCGCTAGTGTTTTTCTTTCTCTTCTTGGCCCATGAATACATTTTTGGAAAGGAAGAAGGCAAGCCCAGTGAAGACAGCACGAGGAGAGCATCCACCTTTTGACATTGCACGCAAGCAAGGATGACACCATGACCATCTTTGAAAGGGCAGAGCTGGACTTTTGCATAACATTATTCAGGTTAATGACACCTTGGTACACATCGGTCAATTAAATAATAAATAAAATGTATTGATTCTTAGACTTCAATAACACCTCTGAGACTTGTTAATACTACTTGTGGATTGAAGATATATAAACAAAATCAATATTTATTGAAAAATGTTCAACATTTGAGAACTTAGATTAACCTTGTTCATTGATCCTATAAAGTGTCAAATTTTTGACTGATTTGTTTACTTACATGCTTGTGAAATTCTTTGGGATGGATATTGCTTCATAATACAATGTTTGTAGCACACTCTGTCCTGTTTGCCTGTACAGTATTTTAGGGGGATGTGTCGATACCTGGGTTGGCCCTGGGAGGGGGTCATGGATGTGAGCTCCTACCCTTGATTCAGAGAGTCTGCTGTGGGCTTCCCACTCCTCAGCTTGGAGCAGGTCAGCAGCCACAATTTCCCTCCACAGCAGCCTTGGCTGTTTGACTTAGAAACCTGCGGGAGCCTCGCATTTCTTTTTGACTTGGTTTCCCCAAGGAAGCTGGGCCATGAGCTAGATCAGATGGTGAAAGAGCCAGTAGAGAATAAAGGGGTTGCAATGCCTTTTATTTGTGCAGGCAAAGGGTCAGAACGGGAGGGCAGCAGGTGGACCCCAGCTTTGGTAGACTTGACGAATGGACTACCTGTCTACTCTGCCCTTGGGGCTCTGCCCTGAGAAATGACTTTGGCATCTGAGTTCAGAGAGGGAGGCCAGACGCAATGGTTCATGCATGTAATCCCAGCACTTTGGGAGGCTGAGATGGGTGGATCGTTTGAGGTCAAGAGTTTAAGACCAGCCTGACCAACATGGTGAAACTCCGCCTCTTACTAAAACCACAAAAAATTAGCTGGGCATGGTGGCATGTGCCTGTAGTCCCAGCTACTCAGGAGGCAGAGGCTGCAGTGAGCCAAGATTGTGCCACTGCACTCCAGCCTGGGCAACAGAGCAAGACTTTGTCTCAAGAGAAAAAAAAAAAAGAGAGGGAAGCCTGGGGCTGTGCCTTTAGGCCATATAATCCAGACAGGTAGCACAGCCCAACCCCATCTAGCATGAGCTGTTCCCTTTACTCTGCTCTGCCTGGCTGGACCTGGGAGACAATAGTCATCTGCTGGAGCAACACATGGAAATCCTTCCAGGGCCATTGGCCTGTAACAACATCTCACAAAGAAAGAGTACATCCCATGGGGGCAGGGGGAGTGTAACTGACATGGTTTAACATACACAAACAAACTGTAGTATTTTTGTGAATGGTTATGAGTTTATTCTAATGTAAACTAGAAAAATGTGACATTAATATCAACAATAATTTATTATATCATGGTATATTGCAGAGTGATTTGTTCAGCCTATGCCACATCATCATATTATTTAGCCATTTTAAGTAACATGGCTTTACCTCCCCAGGGATATGGTGAATTCCTTAAGGAAATGACCTATCCCTAAACTTCTGTGGCATCCCCTTGGGTCTGGCATAGAGAGCTCAATAAACAAGGTGAACCAGGCATGAAAAGAAACATAGCTGGAAGTGCATCTTTTCAACTCTTGGCCCTGGACAAGGCAGGTTGGTTTTTACATATTGGTGCTCAAATCAATCTTTTAAAAACATCTTTCATCTGCTCTTTATTGACCCCTGGCCTCCATCCTTGGCCCTTCTTTAGTTGTCTTCCAAACCCCAAATCTTCTGAGGCCTGGGGACTGGCAGGGGACCCTAGACTCAGGAACCTACAAGGGTAGGGATGCTTTCACAGTCATTACAGGACAGCCCTCCCCTTGCAGATTCCTGGACACATAAACATCCAGAGAAGGGCAGGTAGCCCTGGATGCTTGCATCCCATTGGGGAGCCATCAGAAGGTGGGGTAGGGCTCGGGGTGTATTAGTCTGTTCTCACACTGCTATGAAGAAATGCCTGAGACTGGGTAATTTACAAAGAAAAGAGGTTTAACGGACTCACAGTTCCACATGACTGGGGAGGCCTCAGGAAACTTAGAATCATGGCGGAAGGTACCTCTTCACAGGGCAGCAGGAGAGAGAATGAGAGCTGAGCAAAGGGGGAAAAGTCCCTTATAAAAACCATCTGATCTCATGAGAACTCACTGACTGTCACAAGAACAGCATGAGGGGATCGCCTCCATGATCTAATCACTTCCAGTGAAGTCCCTCCCCTGACATGTGGAGATTATAATTCAAGATAAGATTTGGGTGGGGAAACAGAGCCAGACCATATCAGGATGCAATGGAGTGGAGGGCTGATTGGGTTTCAAATGGGCAGGAAGCCCATGCTTGGGGAATTTTGAAATTTCTGCATTGCTGAGTGACCACTCCATTGTCCCCTGGCAGCCAGCTGCAGGATGAAAGATGGTTTGTTTAATGCCTCATCTGAGAACCTTAAAAGAAACAGGAACTCAGTTTAAATGAGATTAGCCAGCATCATATCAGATCCTCTCAAATCAGGATTGATAATCCTGGGATGAACACATTCATTCATTCAACAAATATTTATGAACACCTTTGGAGGGCCAGGCAGTGATCCAGGCCCTGCGCCAACGACTTTGTTAAAGTATAGCAGTTTTCAATGATTAAATCTGATCCGGGTCTTGGTAGAAAAGTGAGGACCATTTTATTACAGTGTTTTATATATATAAAAATATATATAATATTTTTAGGCTTTGTCCACAGAAACGCAACCCCTTCTTCCACCGCTTCACACAGTCATGCATATATATGTCTTCAGCCCTCTGAGAATGAGCCCCCTTCTTCCTGTGCAGATATGATCAGCCCTAGCCGACTATGGAAAACAGGGCAGACATTTGGCAAGGAGCTCAAGGTAAAAGCCATCTATTTAGGCCCTGGGGCAGACGAAAGGCAGGGAGGAAGGAGCCAGGGTGGCTCTGAGGCTGTGCCCCTGGGGAGTGATGCTGACCTCAGTTTGGAGGCTGTCCTCCTGCTTCTACATCAGCAAATGTGTTTATTCCGTTTCCTCTCCAGGGCTGGCATCTTCCCTATGTGGAAAGTCCTTCTGACTCTCAGTCCGGAATGTGGGTGCTGGGGGGGAGCTCAGGGAGCATAAAGGAAACTGAAAAAGTATTCTGGATGTAATTCATAACATTTTTAGGCCTTTGCAGAAATGTGGCTTTGTGTCCTCTAAAACACACATGAATGGGGCGTGGAGAAAAATAGAACAATCATAAAAGGAATGTCTGATGCTGAGGGAGAAGAGGGTGAGAGGGTGGTGCAGGGAGATCGCCCTTCTGATGGCCATCGCTGCCATTTACCTAGGCCTTGCACACCATTAATTCCTTTTTCTGCTCTTCAGCCACAGCAACAATGACCAAGAATAAATTAGAAAATGAGCCAAGAAAGTCCAGGCACAGAAGCAAGCCAGTGTTAAGGGACTCGCCATTGCCAGTAAGCCAATACCATCCCTCCAGCTCAGGCTGGAGTGGGCCCTCTTGTGTATGAGCCCGCTGTATGCATTGAGTGGGGGCAGAACAAGGTGCTTTCCTCTAAAACAGAGGTTCTGAAAGCATGGTCACTGGGCCAGCAGCAGCAGCTACACCTGAGGACTTGTTAGAAAGGAATGCAGAGGCCGGGTGCAGTGGCTCATGCCTATAATCCCAGCACTTTGGGTGGCAGAGGTGGGTGGATCGCTTGAGACAGGAGATCGAGACCAGCCTGGCCAAAATGGCGAAACCCCATCTCTACTAAAACAACAACAACAAAAAATACAAAAATTAGCCAGCGTTGTGATACACGCCTGTAGTCCCAGCTACTCAGGAGCCTGAAGCACAAGAATCGCTAGAACTCAGGAGGCAGAGGTTGCAGTGAGCCAAGATCATGCTACTGCATTACTCCAGCCTGGGCAACAGAGTCAGACCTTGAAGAATGAAAGAAAAGAAAAGAAAAGAAAGGAAAGGAAAGGGAGAGAGAGAGAGAGAAGAAAGAAAGAAAAGGAAAGAAAGAAGAAAAGAAAGAAAGAAAGAAAGAAAGAAAGAAAGAAAGAAAGAAAGAAAGAAAGAAAGGAAGGAAGGAAGAAAGAAAGAAAGAAAGAAAAAAAAAAAAAGAAATGGAGAATCTCAGGCCCTACTCCAGTCCTACTGAATCAGAAACCCCAGGGCAGGGCCCCATGCCATGTGTTTGAATAAGCTCCAGGGTTTCTGATGCACACCCAAGTATGAGCACCAACGCTCTCCATGGGCACCCTGCTTACATCTCTCCACAGCCACCTACGCCAGGCCACACAAGTGTTTCCACACAGACTTTCCAGGGCAGAATACACAGATCCCCAGGTTCAGCCAGTGGCCTGAGTCTCTGAACTCACCAGGGCCCTGCTGCTGCCCACGGGCTTCTCTCTTCACCAATGTTTACTGAAATTCCATGGAAATGAGGAACACAGAGCAGCAGAGACAATCGGAACCCAAGATGTGCTCCTCTAGCGACCAGATGGGCCCACCTTCCATAGAACCATGATGCTTTCTCTAAGGGACTGGTAGAAGGAGAGCTTTGCAAGCTAAACCGAGGTCAGAGGAAAGACAGATGGCCTGATTGCATAGTAAGATCAAAGTTAGCTGACTTGAGGGTATGAATCTCCTGTAATTTGGAAAGAATTACCTCTGGCACAAGAGCTACCCCTAATATATTTTAGGTCTTCAGGCACAGCAAAAGGGGGAGAAGCAAATTGCAGCTGGAGTAGATATTCTGACAGCTTTCCACCATCTTCCATCATTAGGAGTTGATGTCTCCTTCCGTCTACGCTAATGAAGCTTCTGTACAAAGAGAGAATGGTGAAAACTCAAACCCCACAGCAGAGTCTGTGGAAGTTTATAAGGAGCAGGAAAATGTGAACTTGCTAACTTCTGGGGAAGTGCAGACTTCGATGGAATGAATTTTTTTGTTTGGTTGGGTTTTTTTTTTTTTTTTTTGAGACAGAGCCTCACTCTGTCACCCAGGCTGGAGTGCAGTGGTGTGATCTCAGCTCACTGCAACCTCTGCCTTCTGGGTTCAAGCAATTCTTGTGCCTCAGCCTCCTGAGTAGCTGGGACTACAGGCACCTGTCACCATGCCCAGCTAATTTTTTTGTATTTCTAGTAGAGACAGAGTTTTAACATGCCGGCTAGGCTGGTCTCAAACTCCTGACCTCAAGTGATCTGCCTACCTTGGCCTCCCAAATTGCTGGGATTACAGGTGTGAGCCACCACACCGGGCCTGGAATGAGTTTCTAAAAGACAGAAGGGAGAGTGATTGGGGGTGTCATGAGGTACAGAGGGGTCCCATGTGGGCCATTCCCCTCCGGGTCATGTAATATCCACCAAGGGGGCATCTTCACAGTCTGGACAGTGAGACTCACACTTGATATTCTATCTCAGTATGAATATTGAGCTATTCTCAATTGGATTCTTGATAATTCAATTCATACCCTCAATTGGAAGTTCCAATTCCAATATAAAGTATAAATTCTCACAAGTATGAATATTGGTAAGTCAACATACCTGAGTTCTGTTTGGTCAATACAACTGAGCCCTGATTGGTTGATACAGCTGAGATCCTAAAGTCCCAGAGTTACACAGAGATGTGGGTTTTCAGGGAACTCAGAGTAGTATGACCTCTAGTCAGCAAATGGTCACTTAGCTCTATTTAAAATTTAGGCCCTGTTAGCCACTTGGAATCCATCTTGAAGAAATGGCTCTTCCAGGTTCACATTTGTTCATATTCCCCCATTTTGATCAAAACCTGTTGGCAGACATGCTGATGATTGAATAGGTTGGTTCAATCATCAGTGATGGTTCAACCAATCATTGTGGCACTGGAGTGGTTGGCTACATGCCCCAGGTTCATCTAGTCCTGTTCAGGAATTCTAATGGCAGGACAGTGACCAACTGAGCAATTAGAGCCGCTTATAAGAGGCACTCATGTACCTGCCAAATTTGAATAAAGCCTCTTGGGTTAAGTTGGCTCTGGTCTGGATGGAGCAAGTTTAAAGTCTCATGGTGTCAAGTTAGCACAATCCTAGTGGAGGTTAAAACAGGCTAGAACAATTTTAAAGAGGAGCCAAATGCTTAGCCCAAATATGAAGAGGATCATTAGGGTGGAAAGCAGAAGGGATTCTATACCAGGGCAAAGCCAGTTGAAAAATATCTGGAAATTGGAAATCTAGTCCAGTAAGTCCAGCCAGAAGGCTTTCTGAAGATGTCCCTTTTAGAGATTTAACCAGATTTAGGCTCTTAGATGTTTCCAATTCAACATAACTGGAAGTATTTATCCAGGTACTGTAAGAAGTGTTAGTGACAGCACAAACACCACCCAGTGTGGTGAGGTGATAGTCTAAAGCAATGTGGTTATCTATGACCACATAAGCAAGGGAATCTGAGGGACCTCTGTTTTGGCCTTATGGTGCAGGCAGCAGGGCAAGCAATTCTGTTAATAGTGTGGGAAAGGTTTCTGACCATATATATTCATTCCAAGCAGGGCCTAGTTCAAGCCAAGCCCATTTAGTTTCTTCACTAGGGTTAATCTCCACATCACTCCCAGGTAAATGAGAGTGTCCTTGAGAGTGTCCACACAACTATTATCTTCATGATCTGAAGGGTTATCATTGGTGTTGGATTATGCCCAAAGACTTAGCTAGCTCTTGGAGAGCAGGGTGGCAGGTAGCATTGGTGAGGCTAACTGAAAAGATGGAAATTTGGGTAAAAGCCATTTCTGTGGCAAAATCTCCTGATGAGGATAATTTCAGCATTATTTCCCCTTTTGGGAAGAAGGAAATACGAGCCTGGTAACTTTCTTAGAAGTCTTTTCCAGGAAGTGCATGGGGACCAACAGGACAAGCAAAAGGCAATGACTGCCAGTGAGGGGTCTAGTTGGAAGGGGGTAGGTAGAGATTTAGGGACCATCATAACCTGATTGGCCACCTTGACCATCTGGATGAATTCAGAACTGTGGGGAGGAGGGCTCATTGAAAGCATATCAGGGTTAAGGATGGATGGACAAGATAGCTCCAGTGTTGACCATAGCTCTGATTAGTTTGTCTCCAATTTTAATATCCAATTCTCCTGGTTGGTTAATTTTGAGTAGGGAAAAATGTCCCTTGAATGTCCTTGAAGCATCTCTAGTTTTGCATGAGAGAAGAGAGGCAGGAGCTTTATCAACATTTAGTCATAGCCAACTATTGGAGGAAATTAGAAGAATTCATGATCTAGTCCAGTCTACAACTTGAAAACAATGGACTGGCCTACAATCTAATAAGAGATATGCTTTAGTGTTTTTTTTCCCCAGAAACATAACTTTTTCTCTCCACACTGATCATATAGAAATCTCAGATTTTAAAAAAACTCTTAAGGCTAAGAAGCCAGACCAAGGGAGGCTTTAGATTTTGCTTACAATCTTCAGGTTCTTAAAGTGACAGTTTTTACGCATTCACTGTAAGGTCAGAAACTCTTGAAGCCAGTCATTTTATGCACATTCTTAAATATGATATTTCCACCAAAACCTTTATAATATAACCAAGGTTTCCAAATTTATCTTGCATATAAAGAGAGAGCAGATTTTTATTGAACTTACATAAATACAAATAAGAATACTCACAAATAATTTCTGAATTTTGGAGGAATCAAGTAGGTATAAAAATCAAATGCTTCCACTTTTGCTCATGAAAAGATATTTCACTAAATTATTGCAAACTATAAATCGTTTATGAAAGAAAATTTCCCTGAATCTGAAAAATAGAGCACATAAGTAAAGAACTAACCATTCTTGTGTCCTTATGTAAGCACTAGGGGAAAAAATCAACTTTATCAATTATCAACTATTTAATTTCATGTAATTAATTTTGCTGTTGTTTTGCTCAATTTTGATTAGCAGTTCCAGGAAAAGCAATTTTGGACTATAAATGGTTGCAAATGCTTCCAGAGAAAAATTGAAAACAATAACTGTGGGTAACAAAAACCTAGAACAGCCGAGCTCAAACATCTGATGAAAGTTCACAGTGGATGAGGAAATTTAGTTATATTTGTGTATATAAAAATTTAACATAATAGCCTAATCATGACTGATAGTACATGTCATGACATATCAGAGTTTTAGAACGCTCACACAATTTTGGAACATATTTTAATACCACATGTATACAAATATAACTTAAAGGAAGTTGGACATCATTTCTTAATTGATAATGCTTCCCCTATGATTTCTCAATAAGCCTAATCATTTAATCTTTATACAAGATGAGAGATACATTCTTTGAGGCTCTCCAGGAGCCCACCTGGAAAATCCCAAAGTTAATTTTAGGCCAAAAAGATTTAATTTTGGATTTTGATGCAGGGGAAATCTACCAAAGATGTCAAAAAGTCTAAGGTACTTGATTGAACAGAATCATAGGTCATTGCTAAATAATAGTTATTCATTTAACTAGAGCGGTAATCAAAAGACTTCAAAAGCACTACAGAAAGTTACATGGATGTAAAAACTTTAATCCTTTTAAAGTTCAATTTTCCTAAATATCAAAAACTCAATAAAGATAACATGAAACACAGGAAATTATCTTGGTAAAGCATAGAATCTTTGTTTCCTAGGCCAGTTACCTAAAAGGCAAAGAAAAAAGAAAACTGCCTGTAGTGTGATTGCTTTTATTTATACAATGTCCCTTTAGATAACTTGTAAGTTAAGCCTAACAAAAAGAGTACTTGAATTTAATCAGGCACAGGAGAAGTTCATCCAGGGTTATGAATATACTCTATGTTACAGAGAAATGTAAGCAAGAAAACTGGCACCTTGCGTAGGAGAGTGTCTGGCTCTTAGTAATAACATAGGAAATTTCCTGGTTACATGGAACACTTCAGACATATCAGGAAAAGTCAAAAGTACAGAATCAGGCTGGGCATGGTGGCTCATGCCTATAATCCCAGCACTTTGGGAGGCCAAGGCAGGTGGATCACCTGAGGTCGGGAGTTCAAGACCAGCCTCTCCAACATGGTGAAACTCCGTCTCTACTAACAGTACAAAAATTAGCCAGGCATGGTGGCAGGCACATGTAATACCAGCTACTCAGGAGGCTGAGGCATGAGAATTGCTTGAACCTGGGAGGCAGAGGTTGCAGTGAGCCAAGATCACACCACTGCATTCCAGCCTGGGCAACAGAGCAAGTCTGCATCTCAAAAAAAAAAAGTACAGAATCAAGTTGTAATGGAGGAAACACTGCTTTCCTAGACCTTCAAGATAAACACTTATACAAAAATTAGCTGGGCATGGTGGCATATGCCTATAATCCCAGCTACTCGGGAGGCTGAGGCAAGAGAATCACTTGAACTCAGGAGGTGAAGGTTGCAGTGAGCCAAGATTACACCACTGCACTCCAGCCTGGGTGACAGAGCAAGTCTCTGTCTCAAAAACAAAAACAAAAACAAAAAAAGATAAACACTTTAGTGACAAATTGTAATGGCTGTGCTAAAACCAGGGAAAAAGTTACAGGACTTGGCAAAAATGTTGAAGGAGAGGGTAATCAACCCAGCCAAGCAAAAAGATAGACCTTTTCAAGGGTAGAAAGGAGAGTTGCATTTCCAACCTGAAACTAGGGAAATTTGATAGAGCTCAGGAAGAAATGTGGCAGAAATAGAAACTGTTTGTAGTTTAGAAGATTACTGCTAAGAAACAGATTTCAGAACCAAAAATCAAAACTTCTTACAATTTTATTAAAAGCAAATCAACATTTTATGAAACACCTCATTGTTCTAACATAGGGGATCAACATTTTAAGTTCTGTATTAGTATGTTTTTAACATCAAAGTTTGATCTCTAGAAAGGCTCATACACAAGTTCCTTCCAATTGTAACTCACTTGATCACACAGAAAATTCCTTTTATAAATTGTCTTTTCACAACATTATCATGATTTACTTAGATCATTAACAACATGCTTGGACTTTCTGGTTTGTCCTATACTTCCTCTTTCATGAATAATCAGTCATTTAATCTAGAACGGAAATTTACCACCCAAGATTTTTTCTCATAAAAATTTTCTTTTCTTTTCTTTTCTTTTTCTTTTTCTTTTTTCTTTTCTTGTCTTTTCTCTTTCTTACCAAATATACATCTTACCCTCCTTATATGCTTGCACACAGAACTCTTTCTCATCAATAGTGGTTTAGTCACACACATTAATTACAATGTTAACTCTTGGTGACCCTAATTTTCAGTAAAAACCTAGAAAGCAAGCAGCTTTTAACTATCAATCATGTACCAACAATCCAAGAATACACATTTTACAATTTCCAGGAACACATGCTTTCTAACAGAACCAACTCTTTAATATGGAACAGGATATTTTTACTAGAAGATCCACTTATGTTTCTCAGAAACAAGAAGCCAAAAGTATATGAACCTAAACCCATAATATTCAGCAGCAAATGTCTCAGTATTACATCTTATCTGAAAATGATCTAGACATTCAATGTATATCCATCATTTAATTTAGCTTAGCAAACCCTAAGCATATCATTACTAAAGACATTTGAGAAATCTTCTCAAGTAAACATATAAAACATAACCATTATCCACAATTCATTTATGAACTTTTATTTCATTTACATCCATCCAATTCGTACACTTTTAAAAATTATATTTGGAAAACTTCATGACACACTAGACAAATCTAGCTACCATCTTAAGCTAAATTTTTTCATCAGCCAAATTTACATTATTGCATGCCAGGCAAGTATCATAAAAGCAAGAACCCTAAAGTTAAATACATGCATATTTTTCTAATAACTCAGAAGACATAGTGATTCCCACCAAACCAACAATATTAGATTAGTCCCACCCACCAAAAGATTACTAAGTTACATGAACTTGGAAAGCATTTGGGCTTATTTGCTTAATTTACGGGTACCCATTAATTTATAAACCAATTTGGTAGCATATACAATATACAAACAGATATGTTTACACATATATACACAAAAATACAAAAAGGCACAAAGATTTTACAGCTTTAATTTTAAAACTCACTAGTTTAAAAGCACAGTTGGATTCAAAACTGTGTTTCTGTAAATGTAATAGGCTGAAATTTACCTGTCCCCCGTGGCCAAAGCCCTTACCGAATTTCAGATAAAACAGCGTACAAATTCATATCTCAAGCACAGAGAGAATTTAAGTTTTCTCAAGAAGGAGTTTGGGTGTGCTAGAGGAGGATTAAAATGCATGCCAAGGTAACATAAATCATAGGAATTTATCACACAATTTTACAAAGAAACATGCAGATGAGCCTAGAGAAAATGTAGGAACCTTTTCAAGATAACCAGCTGAAAGAGTGAAAGAGGAAGGAGAGGGTGAACAATAGACCAGAGATGGTGAAAAAGGTGCAGAAGTCAGGCAGAGGTGGGCAAGGGGGCTAGTGGAATAAGGGTCTTTCAAAGGTGTTTTAACAGTTTTAATTTCAATCTTGCAAGCACTATCTCTTTCTGTTTCATTAAGGCACTCATTCAGTTTCGAATTATTTCTCTAAGGGAGGCAATGGTAGCCTCTTGATTCAATTTAGAACTTTCGAAGGGCCAACTGAGAATTAGGCTTCCTTCCCATTTTCTCTGGGAGGCTCAGTATTTTCTTTGTTCCAATTGCGCACGCAAATAGGCAAGTTTGGAGTTTCAAAGGAGCCCCCATTTTTGCCAACAAAGTTTAAGATTATCCTAAGTAGTTTTTATCCAAAGACTTAGCCAATTACAATTCCATGGACCATAATATTTGCTCATAAGGCCAGCAGGAGAGAAGCAGTGCCGGAAGGTGGCTGATCAGCAGGGGAATCTTAAAATGTGGGTTATCCACTGCACTGGCCTGATGAAAATGTCCCTTCCAATGCCCTTAGTGTGAGCCTCCCCACAAAACCTTACAGACCAGCCAAGTTCGACTGGGAGGAACCCCCCCAAAGGCAGAGTCAACTGGGATGGCAGATCCACCATCTCCCCAAGGTGCTGGGTAGTCCCACCTCCACCCTGAGTACCTTCTTAGCCACCAGGGCCTGATCCCAGCAGGGACAGTAGCTCCTTGAGACCCAGCAGGAAGACAAGGTCTGTATTCAGAAGTCCCAGGTGCCAGGTCACAATGACCTCTCACAGCGGGGGTGCCAGGTCACACTAACCTTTCACAGGGACTGGGGAGCCCTTAATAACCAAGCCTTAGTTCCTGTTCTTTGAAACATAGATTACAACAACCGGACCCACTTCCCATGGTAGCTGCATGGGTTAAGTGAGATGCTGGCTCTGAGGCTGCTGTGTGAATTGCCCGGTGTTGTTGAAAACTTGGTTTATTGGATTCAATAGAACTCTTCAGATGCCAGCAACAGGAAATCCAGCTCAACAAAACTTAAACTATAAAAAGAATTTATTGGCTCACAGAACTGCCAAGACCAGATGCAATGGCCCATTGAGACCTAGAGCCTGAAGGATGTGGCCATGGGCCCCGGTGACCTCTGGCCCACACTCCTGTTCCTTCGGTGGCCACATCCTGGGGCAGATTCTCCCCATTGCTCCCTAGACCTTGACACTGAGGGAGAAGGCCCTCTGCCCTGACCCTGGCCCTAGGAGAGAGCACACTGTCCTGGTCGGTCTAGCAGGGGGCCCAAGTGGCCAGGCCTAGGCCCCATGCCCTGCTGCCCCAGTGAGTGTCAGCTTACCTAGGCCTCAAAACCTGAGAGTAGGGAGGGCTGGGACCCTGAAGGAAGGTCAGGGAACTTTCACGAGAAGAGGGATAGATTTGGAGAGGAGTAAAGAGCAGAGGTCTACCTTGCTGACCATCATTCCTACTACTGTCGCTGGAGAGAGGTTCCCAGAGCCAGTGAGGCCAGGAGCCCCTGCGTGCATTTAGTCTCCACACCCTGGTGTGAGAGAGACATAGGCTTACTGTCCTCAGGTCAGAGTCCTCCCTGGTCACTCTCCTCTGCCTCCTAGCCTGCCGCCTGCACAGGGAAGCAATGAGCATTCTCTTCCTGGGTGCCCTGCAATGGAGCCACACCTCCAGGCACTCCCTCCCTGTGACCATGAACAGGGAGGAGGCCTGACTTCTAGTGACCTCTCCAGGTGACTCAGAGCACCATATTGGGCCCAGGGTGTGTTGCAGACCAGGGCCCAGGTAAAGGGTCTCATTGAGCTTTTATTGGCCCTGATGTTTACAGCAGAGAAGGGAGAACTGACGCTGCCTGGGAGAGCCAGGCTGGCCTAGGGCAGGGGCTCAAGCACAGGAAGAGGCTGTGGTCCAGGAGCCAGGAGCCGCTGCCCACCCCCAGTGCTCTTGGCACTTTCTTTGTTCAGTTGGGAAATAAGGTATGCACTACATGCATCTCCCATCAGCCCCTCGCGCAGGAGTGGTGGGGAGAGGCAAGCTCTTCTGACAGATCAGCCCTGCTGTGTCTCCGGTGGTGGCATCCTGCTATCTGCACTTGTGTTTGTACTTGGTCCCTGCCCTGAAGGCTCACAATCTACCTGATATGGGGTCAGTCCAAATAGTGCAGAGAGGGCGTGTGCATGGCAATGTAGGGCACCCGCTCCCTTTCCCAGGTGAGAGAAAAACAGGGCTCAATATGTATTCTTTGGGCTCTGTGGAGGTGCAGGAAGGCAGGAAATCGGGAGCCTGGGGCCTTTCAATAAATGAGGAAGCCACAGACCTGGGCAAATAAAGAAAGGGGAGAGAAGGGGCCCAAGAAGCAAGACTGAGGAAAAAAGAGATCCCTCCCAGAAGTGAGGACAGGGCAGGTGGGAGTGTGGGCCCAGACCAGGGGCTGGACTCAGAGCAGGATACACGAGCCCCAGAGTGATCATACAAGTGATACAGGCACTGTGGGGAATCCAGAAAACAAATAAGGATGTGCAGGGAACCTCTTCATTAGAGCTTCCACGGGCTGACCCTGCTATGAGCAAGGTGAGGACACAAGCAGAGCACTTCTAACCAGGAAATGCCAAGACAGCATTAAGGAAGCCTGCCTGCCAAGTGTGTGTGTGTATGCGTGTGCGTGTGTGTGTGTGTATGCGTGTGCATGTGTGTATGTGTGTGCATGTGCATGCCTGTGTGCATGTGTGCCTGTGTGTGTGCGTGTGCCTGTGTGTGTATTGCCTGTGTGTATGTGCATGTGTACCTGTGTGTGTGCCTATGTGCATGCATGTGCCTGTGTGTGTGCTCACGCCTGTGTGTGTGTGCATGTGCATGTTTGTGCCTGTGTGTATGTGTGCATGTGTGTGCCTACGTGTGCCTGTGTGTGTGCCTGTGTGTGTGTGTGTGTCCTGCTGCAGCCTCTTGACAGCTCCCAGGGTTTAGGCTCCTAAGGCAGAGGGAGGGAGTTCCAGGGCTGGCACTGGGACTCCCAGCTTGTCTCAGATGCACATAGCAGGAAAGTTTCCGGGAGGAGACGGGAGAGCAGGGTCCTGAGCCTCTTTCCATGAGCTGTATATACGATACTAACTGTAGAGCCACCCAGGCCCCAGAGAAAGCAGGGCCTCCTGTAGAGAAAAGTGAGGAACAACTGGTGAGGGAACAGGGGACCACGAGGGAAGCGCTGCTAAATTCAGAAGAAAAATATGATAGTAATAATGGTGGCCATTATTGAGGGCTGTGAGACCAATTCACTCCTCACAAACACCTCTGTGAATTAAGCACTGCACAGAGAAGAAGTTAGGTGACTTGCCTGAGGTCACATAGCTAATAAGCCGACAGTGCTGGGACAGACTAAGAGAACAGCCTGGCTTTGGACCTAAAATCCAACACTTTGGTTATGCCGGTGAGGAATCCAGTTCTTGCTGGGAAGGCACCCACATAAGATCTCTGGACTATAATCCTGGGTGCCGCGTTCCTTCTCCAGAACTGGGGGTGGTGGGGGTGCTGGGTCAAGGCAGCCACACTCCACTGCATCCTTGGGTGAGCCCCAAGTTGGCCAGGGCGGTGAAAGCGACGAGGCTCTCAGAGCTCATGAGGTTTGTCTGGACTGCAGGAGACAAGGAAGGCCCCAGGGAGTGCCCAAGGTCTGTGGGGAGGGAGTGGGGTGGAGCTCTACAGCTGGTATTGTCATGCCATTCTCCTTGGAGCGCTCCCCTTGCTCTATAGAGGCCAGGAGAGGTGTCACTGTGAGGAAGAAGGGGCCTAAGGGATGGAAATGCAGCGTGACGAAATAGTTTCAATGTCATAGAGAAAAATATCTAGAAGTGTTCAAACCCATGGGGCTTAGTAATTATACTACTGTCAGTCAGTCCTAAGGCAAAGAACTATTTGCAAAATGTTATCCATCAAGTCACTATTTGTGAAGGATGAAAGTTAGAGGCATCCTTAACTTTCAACACCAGCAGAGGGTTTAAATCTTTTAATAATTCCTGGTTGCCCATGGCTGTCCATGTAGCCATTCAAGAGATGGTGAAGAGCTCCTCTCAACACGGAACAATGTTTACTGTAAAAGGTAGGATACTAATGGCATACCATGATTTTTCTTGGTAAAAACATGTTTATGGGAAAAACTGGAAAAAGTAGAAAATTCAGTAAAATTTAAGTAGTGGTATGGAATGATAGGTGAATGAAACAAATATTCTATCTCCCCCAGTAGAGTCAAAACACAGTTATTTTTGAAAGAGTATAATATAAAAATTAGCAGGCAGTTTAAAAACAAGCATCAAGGCAGAGAGACAAAGTATGGTTCTCTATTTGCTTGGCAACATCAAGATGGCAGGATCCTCTGGGTCCCCAGCCCAGCACAGGACTGAGGACATTATAGGTGCTCACTGAACATGTGTTGTGCTATACATGCAGGTTCCAGAAGCAGAGATGGAATCCCTGCTCCCCAGGAGTGGCTGGTTATCACACAGGAGTGCTGATGAGTAGGCACACGGGCTGTGATAAACACCCCTTGGGGGAGGGTATGACCTGAATCCAGGTGGGTGGTCTGCAGACAGGGCCAGGCTGGGGCTCCTACCCCCAGGGAGGAGGCTGCTGAGGGACTAGATGGGAAGGGGTGCACGGTGAGGCCTGTTGGGGTTTCCCATGTTCCCCCAAAAGCATAGAATGTCTTCTACTGGGTGAGACCAGGAAGTGGAACAGACAGCCAGACCAGGCTTTGAGTGAGTCATTCATGGAAGACAATAGAAACTCCATCGTCGTGTGCCAGGCGCTGTGCGCAGAGGGTGGACCCCAGGGAAAATGCAGAGCAGCTGGGGTCCCAGGAGGACACTCTGGTGCTGTGGTGCCCCTCCCTTGCCACACTGCATTTTCTCCGGCCGGGGCAGGAGGGCAAAGTCTGCCTCAGGTCCTGAGCGGGAAGATGAGGTGGGAGGTAGAATGGCACGCAGTATGTGCCATGGAAAGCCATGCTGGAGGAATGGAATGTGCAGTCAGCAGTCAGCAAGAGCAGAAAAGAGGTTCTCGGGGCTGGATCTAGTGAGGGCCCACCAGTGACCCCAGTCTGTGCTCAGGCCTTCATTTAGGGAGAACTCACCAGGCTGGGTGTGGCCTCGATTCCTGAGATGGCATCCCGGGGAAGAGAAAGGGAGGGCTATCCAAGGGGGCAGGGATGGGCGAGGCACTAAAGTAGGCTTCTGACCCTGAAGGGTCATGCTGTGGGTGGGCGGTGGACTTGGTCTGCCCACAGGTTGTGGCTCAGTCCCTTTGAGCAAGAGTTTCCCAGCAGCTTAGATTCTGTACCTGGGCTGCCTGGGCTTTAATCCTGGCTCTGTCACTTACTACACATGTGGCCTGACCAAGTTATTTTACCTCTCTGTGCCTCTAATCTTAATCTTCTCAGTCCTACTAATTCTTAAGGCCCAGCTTGACAGTCTCCTCCTCCAGAAGTCTTCCTGCTGCCCAAGGTGAATTAGGGCCCCTCTTCCATGCTACCATAGCAGCTGTGCACAATAGCTTTCTTCCTACATCACAGCCACATTTTCTCTTTTTGTTCTCCACTCTGAGACCGTAGAGTTTTTGAGGTCAGGAGATGTTCTTGTGGCTAATTTTTTTCTTTTTTGGGTTTTTTTTTTTTGTATTCTCTCAGTGCTAGGAAATATTTGCTGAAATTCATGTAAAATGGAACTAATGAAAATAACCTTCCTCATTCGGTGGTTTTGAAGATTAAAAGAATCAACCTTGGCAGGGCGCGGTGACTCATGCCCGCAATCACAGTGCTTTGAGAGATCGAGGAGGGTGGAACCCTTGAGGTCAGGAGTTTGAGACCAGCCTGGCCAACATAGTGAAACCCCATCTCTACTAAAAATACAAAAAAATTAGCCGGGTGTGGTGGCAGGCACCTGTAATCCCAGCTACTCGGGAGGCTGAGGCAAGAGAATCTTTTGAACCTGGGAGGTAGAGGTTCCAGTGAGCCGATATGGCGCCACTACACTCCAGCCTGGGCAACAGAGCGAGACTCCATCTCAAAAAAAAAAAAAAAAGAATCAACCTTATACTAGAACCTGGCACAGACTGTTGGCACTGTTAAATAAAAATATAAAATAGTGGTCAGGGTGACTTGCAGAGGAACAGGCTGCCCCACCAGTGACAGTAACAAAGCAGTGGAGCACTTGCTGCAAACATGGCCTCTGACTCAAGAGAGGCAGTCACTGTTGAGAGTTAATCCATGATCACACTTGGGTATCTAAATTGCCAAGGAAGCTTCATCAGCTGCTGCGGGAGTGGGCAGTGTGGCCCACCAAGTTCATGGCCAGCCACCAGTGAGAAGAGACGAGGCTGAGACCCAGAGACAACCCAGAGGCCTCCAGGGGGCAGAAGGAGCGGGGTTTGGGCAGAGAGAACAATGGCATGGAGGTCTAGGAGCAATGAGGCCAGTCACGAGGCCAGTCACGAGGGACCTTTTAGAATTCATTTCTGCTTAATAGCACTTAATAAACATTTTTGAGCAACGGGATATGTTAGGTCAAATGGGGGATATAAAGAGAATTGACACAGAACCTTTGCCCTTGAAGAGCCCACAGCTGAGTTGGAGGAAGAGACCTAGAGTGCAGTTTACTAACATCAAACCACCAACCCCCACAGCAACAGCAGCTTCCCAGCATTGAGACCTCACTATGCTCCAGGCATTCCATGCATCATCTCATATGCACTTCATAACAGCTCATCATGAAGAGAAGGCACCGTAGATCCAATGGGTTAAGCAAGCTATCGAAGGTAGTCAGCAATTTTGTTTGACTACAAGGTCTGTGCAATAATAACATGAACCACTCCTTGAAGAGTAGAAGCCAAGCATTGTGAGGCCGGCAGTGAAGTCAGGGGAACAGCATGAGCAAAAACCAGAGGTGGGGATGAATTTAACTGCCCCAGCAGGAGGCCCAAGACAGCTGGAGACAATTCAGGCAGACAGGAGAGCCCGGAGCTGCTCAGCTGCTCCCTATCTTTTTCCTTCCCTCCGCAACCTTGAGAAAGTTGTTGATGGGTTCTATTCGCATTTTCTCCTTTCCAATTCCTTCTGCCCACATCACCCACTGCAGATACTCTTGCCAAGTTCCTCAATGCCAGCGTTGCCAGCCTGGTGGCCACTCCTCAGGCCTTCTCTTGCCTCCCCAGCAGCCTGGCCATGCGCCCGCCCTCCTCCCTTTTGAAAGAGTACCCTCAGCTCTATCAACACCTCCTCCCCTGGTTTACTTTCCTCTACTCTGTCTCCGTCCCTTGTGCCACCTTGATATTGCTATGGCCCATCCTGGACCTACTTCTCATCAACAGTCTCCCTAGGAGACCCATCCCTTCTTGAGGCTTAACCACCACCTCCACGTGGGATTTCCAAGCCCATATCTCTAGCCCAGTGTCCACCGAGTGCTGGACCTATATACCCATCTGACTCCTGAAGATCTTTACTTGGGTGTAGTCTGGGAAATTTGAATTCAAAATGTGACCAGGATACTCACCGGCTTCCTTCAATAGTGACTGCTCCTTCTGGGCCCCCTCTGTCAGGAGTGGGCATCACCAATGCTAGTTGCCCAAGCCAGATCCTGGGGAGTCATCACTAACATCTCTCCTCTCGCTGATATGTGGGTGCCACCTCCCTTTGACATTTCTTAAGCTTTTCTCTCCTTCCTACCACCATCCCACTGCTGCCATGCCGGCTTTTATCATAGCTCCTGGGATTCCTTCCACAGACTACACAATTCCACTCTGGCTGCCAGAAAGGTCCATGTGAAATGCAAATTAGCCCAGGTCACCCTTGGTTAGAAGCCTTTAACGGCTCCCCATTGTGCTGGGGAGAAAACCTAAACTCCCAGCCTCTTTGCTTCACACCCACATACACACTGCGCTTGGTCTTGAGCTCCAGCCAGACTGAAACCATGGAGTAGGTTTACCCTCTTTACCCTAATCCTCTCAATCCTACTAGTTCTTCGGGCTCAGCTTGACAGTCACCTCCTCCTAGAAGTCTTCCTGCTGTCCAAGGTGAATTAGGGCCCCACTTCTATGCTCCGATAGCAGCTGTGCACAATAGCTTTCTTCCTACATCACAGCCACACTTTCTCTTCTTGTTTCCCACCCTGAGACCATAGAGTCTTTGAGGTCAGGAAGCGTTCTTGTGGTTTAGCTTTTTTTAAAAATTATTATTTATTTATTTATTATTTATTTTTTTGAGACAGAGTCTTGCTCTGTAGCCCAGGCTGGAGTGCACTGGCACGACCTTGGCTCACTGCAGCCTCTGCCTCCCAGGTTCAAGCAATTCTCCTGCTTCAGCCTCCCAAGCAGCTGGGACTACAGACACCTGCCACCATGCCTGACTAATGTTGTATTTTTAGTAGAGAAGGGGTTTCACCATGTTGGCCAGGATGGTCTCAATTTCCTGACCTCAAGTGATCCGTCTGCCTCAGCCTCCTCAAGTGCTGGGATTAGAGGCATGAGCCACTGTGCCCAGCCTGTTTTTTTGTATTTTTTCAGTGCTAGGAAATATTTACTGAAATTTAAGGATGGAAAGTCTGGGAGACCAACTCTGGGAGTGCTCTTGAAAGGAAATGGGTTACTCCATGTGTAGGTGTTGAAAATGTAAAACACAATATTATTTCTCCCTTTTTCCCTAATAAAACCCCAATTTTGTTCAGAGGACAGCAATAGTGTTAATTATACTTCTTAGCATCCTTTGTAGGGGGTAGCTATGTGACCCAGGTTTGGCCAAGAAGACTTAAGGAAAAGCAACTGTGCACGCAAGGGAGAGATTTGCTCCCTTGATGTAAGCATGGCCCCTTCCTGTTTCCTGTCTTCCACATCTTTCCTGGAATTAGGAGAGGAGGCTGGAGATGGAGCAGCCATCTTGTGACAATGAGCCAGCCATAGGGATGGGAACCACAGGCTAAGGAATCTTGAAGGGTCTAGGTCATGACCCCTGGACTACCTACTAGCAGACTTCTAATTATTGAGAGACAAATAAATCTCATTTAAGTCATTTTGGTTGGCTCTCCATTACATTTAGCTGAACTCCACCCAGTAAAGGTCAATGAAGGAAGATAAGCATCTGTGAGCATTTCTGAATAGGCTTTTCCTTTGGAGATGATGCTGGCGCTGACAGGAGGCAGAGGGCCAGGTTAATGGAACAGGACTAGGTGAGGGCTGGAGAGGCTGATCCTCCCAGGGGTTCTACCAGAGGATCATAGTGAGGCCTCAGGGTTTGAGAAAGAAGCTCCAGGCATGGTAGCCCTAAGGTGCCTGTGATCTTGGCCTGGGGGTTTTCTGGTCCCTGTTTGGTTCAACTTGCAAAAGGGGGCTGTTGGACTAGACAACTTATCAGAAGGCATAGTGCTTCAAGTCTGGGCTTTGGAGTCAGACAAGGCTGAATTCAGGGTCCAGCTCCACCACTTGCTAGCTGTGTGGCTTTCAGACAGCTTTCTTAGCTGACTGCTCTAGCATCCTTGTTTGTGGAGTCCAGACTCCATCAGTACCCATACCTGTAGGGCTAACGTTGGGGCTTCATGAAATCATGCACGTGGGTGCTCAGCAGAGGGCCTGGTATGCCCAGCACACACCAAGTGCTCCACGCTGGTATCTGTCCTTGTGTGCCATGTTCTCCCAGTGGACAGATGGGACCTGGAATTCATGCCTGCTCTGGGGCTGGGGCTGCTACAGGGCTGTGGAAAGCCTGTCAGGATGTACCTCGCTCTGTGGTTGAGTGAAGTGGCCAGAGGCTGCCCACTGTTCAACATCTTTGGAATGCTGCCGTGTCCAGGGACCTTGGGTCGCAGGTGGATAGAAGCCCCCAAGCCCAGGCCAGGCCAGACCTGGCCCAGAAAGGTATCAGGTCTTGGGTAGAAATAAGAAGCCTATGTGGTCTATCTATCCTGTGGCCTTTGTCTTAGCCAAAGCCTCCTGGATATTGACGGCATCTTTTCCTGGGTTTGGGGTGGGCTTGGAGAGGTTCCCTCTGCACGGGACTACAGGAATGAGGGAGCTAGAAAAATGCCTCCAGAGCTGGATTCCTCACTGCATCTGCTTTTGGAAGAACCTTCTTATCCTTCCCTTGAGAAGCCTCACTGTCTCTTCTCGGCACTTGGAATCCTGGTGGTAGAAAATCTTGGGGAAAAAATAACCCACTATTCATTCCAGCACTGAGAAGGAGGTCAGTGGGGTGCGTCCTGTTTGTCCACACCCCCCACCCCACCCCTTCTACCCCTCCCCCCAGCACCCCATGCCAGACCCAGCCATGCTGACACTTGACAGCCCCTGCAGTTTACCTTGGCTCAGGTCCAGAGACTTCGGGCCCAGCCCCCACCTTTTCACCTTGTTACCCAGCCCCCTCTCCAGCGCAAAGAGCAGTTTAAATATAAATCAGTCCTCAACACAAACAGAGCTGCAGCGAGTCTCAGAGCCATCACCGGAACTGAGGGCCTAGGTTTTCTGCGAGTGCAAACAAGCAGAGACTGGCTCCGTAAATCTCCCCAAGAGCGTCGGGAGGGGTGCTGGGGCTCCCCTCCACCCCCCGGCTGACGTTGGCCCCTCCAGCGCCCGCCTCGGGCCCCCTCATATCCTAGGCTTCGTGCCCCCCAGCCCTGCCAACCTCCTTCTCCATCCCCTCCACTCACCCACCTTCGCTTCGCCCACCCTCTCTTCGCCAGTCCCCAGGAGCCCCTTGCAGCCTCCTGCCCCCCCACAGCCCTCACCTCCCCTCTCCGGGCCCGCCACCTCCTTCCTTCCCTCCCGCCTCCCGGCAGGCGGGATCTTCTCCAGGGCAGTCAAGCCTCGCGGGTCGCTGCGGCGTCACACCTGTCTGAGGGGGCGGCGGCGGCGGCGGCGGGGCGGGGGCTCGCAGCGCCTTTGACACCCGAGGAAAAGAGGGAGGAGGGAGAGCGCGTTTCATCATCGGCGGCGGCCACTTATAAAAACTTCTGGGCGCGCACTCGCTGGCTCAGTCTCCGCTCCGCGAATCTCCTCCGGCCACTGCCGCCGCGGTCGCCTCTCACCCGCCCGGCCGCTCCAGCCCGAGGCGCCCCGACCCCGCGCGCCAGGTCCCCAGCCCCGGGGCCCGCCGCCCCCGCGCCGCTCCGCGCCCGGCCAGCCGCCCGCAGCCATGGGGCTCCTGCCCAAGCTCGGCGCGTCCCAGGGCAGCGACGCCTCTACTAGCCGAGCCGGCCGCTGTGCCCGCTCGGTCTTCGGCAACATTAAGGTGAGCGGAGTCCGCGGGGTCGTCCGGGCCGGAGCCGCGCCAGGCGCACCTTCGGCTGGGCACCCGCGTCTGTCTGCCGGAGCCAGGAGGCTCCGGGAGCCCCGGGCTCCCTCCTGTGCCGCGCTCCGATCTCATCCTCGGGCGACGCGTGCTGGGCGTGTGTGTGCGAGTGTGTGTGTGAGCGTGTGGGTGTGCGCGCGCGCTTGTGTGCGTGTGTGTGCAAGTGTGTGTGTGTGTGTTCACACGCCTTCATCGGAGTAAGTAATGGGACAATGGAAGTACCTGCTTACTGCTTACTCGGATAACTCCAGGCAGAGTTATAAGCGAGAGAATTGTCCTCGATGATTGAAAAAGATCATCTCGAGGAACCCTTTTTCGGCCTCCAGCGGGCGGTTACTTCGTCAATGGGATGGGCTTGGAGGTGCCAGGGGGACCCCCTCGCCTTGGGGGACAGACTGTGTCTCGTCCGAGCCCCCTCGTCTTGGGGTGGGTGGCCTAAGGGATGTTCTCCTTCCCCAGGCTTTCTTCTCCCGCCAACGGGGGCGAGGGGCTCTGCCACCTGGCTGTGCCGCTCGCGGTTACGTTGAGAATTCCTTCTCAAAGCGGGTGGCTTCCCCAGGCTGGCAACCAACCCGCGTGCTCAGATTGGCTTCCCTGGTCTGGAAATGGCCCCAGGAAGGTCACAGCTCTCACGATTCAGTAAGGGCTAAACAGGTGCCACTCACCAGGCAAGTTACCGGGAGCGGGTGAGAAGATAGGGTGTTGGCAGCTGTTAGGATGAGAGTACCTTTCCCAGGGGGTCGGAAATGCTTTCCACTCCCTCACAGGTCCAGGAGGACTTGGAATGGTTCAATCCACACTGGGGCTCTTTTGCCCATTCTGGCTAGGCAGAAGTAACAATGGAAGATACCTCCTGAGAGGCCAAAGCTGCTGCGGTGAGGATGTGGGAGACTGCAGAGACTGCATCAAGGCCCCTTCTGGTCAGGGTGGGATCATGGTGTAGAGAGGTTGTTTCCCAAAACCATACAGTCAGATGGGCTGAGTAAAGCCTCCGGTGGTGCAATTAAGGGGAAGCCAGATTACACAAAGGGATGATGGGGGTGTCCGTGGACTGGTTATATGTGTCCAACAGAAAGGGATCTGGAGGTCAGAGTGGATCTCACCTGCATACTTACTCAGCTGGGATCTCCACTCCTGCTTCTGCTCTTTCCGCACCGCAATAAATACAGGCTGAATTGATTTTGTAGTTGTATATGGATAAGCAACAGAAATTTTGAGATAGTTTAAAATAATCTCCAAATCTCCTCATTTTTGGCCAGACCTGGATGGAAATGTTGTGTGCAGTTTTGGTTCCACCATTTTGGAGAAATTTCATCAGGAATTTTGGAACCTTTGGTATTTATAAATTAGGAATTGAGAGGAAAGGGTGGGGACTAGGATTAGATGGTCTAAAGAAAGGGGCCTCTGCAGGAACCAGGGTGGGGCAACCTCCCTTCATTTTCACCAAGAAGGGCAGGAGGGACGGGTGTCCAGAACAGATTCCTGACAGTGAGGGTAAGGCTGAATGAGATTGATCCATTTAGACCCACCCTGATTCCCTAAAATAAGTGTTTATGGCAGCAATTTATTTGGAGATCTATATAAATAAGATGATTTCTCATGTGTTGATGATTTAACCACACGTACCTGAGGGCTGGGCTCAGGCCAATTGGCCTCCTAAAGGAGTTAAGTACTCATACTGGCTAAGAGTTTTTCTTGACTCTAAAAATGAGATTCTGTTAGTCATCACCTCCTTTGATCCATACTAATTGCAAGACCAGAGTTTGGAGGACTTCCACTTAACTCCACTTATCAGCCTGAAACCAGGTATGAGGTTGGATAGCTTAAGGTAAATTTTGAATCTCAAATTCCATCAGTTAAAGTTACTTGCACCTTTCCCTCCTGGGGCAATAACTGGGAGCTCTGCTATTTGAAGGGATATTTCCTCCCAATAAGAGTGTTTGTAATAGCCCTACCACTTTGCAGTGGGGGATGGGTTGCACATATCTTGGGACATATATGACATGGTGGTGTAGCAGGACGAGCCACAGACAAAACTCCTCAGACACCGAGTTAAAGAAGGAAGGGGTTTATTCAGCCAGGGGCATCGGCAAGACTGCTGTCTCAAGAGCCGAGCTCCCCGAGTGAGCAATTCCTGTCCTTTTTAAGGGCTCACAGCTCTAAGGGGGTGCACGTGAGAGGGTCGTGATCGATTGAGCAAGCAGTGGGTATGTGACTGGGGGCTGCATGCATCAGTAATTAGATCGGAACAAAACAGAATAGGGATTTTCACAGTGCTTTTCTATCTGTAATCTACAGATAACATAACCGATTAGGTCAGGGGTTGATCTTTAACTACCAGGCCTAGGGTATGGTGCCGGGCTGTCTGCTTGTGGATTTCATTTCTGCCTTTTAGTTTTTACTTTTTCTTTCTTTGGAGGCAGAAATTGGGCATAAGACAATATGAGGGGTGGTCTCCTCCCTTATTCCCCTCCTTTGAGACTCTCACTCAATAGTGGGAGTTCTCACTTTCATTTTACTACCTGTGTCTTCTTGCAAGACAGATTGATAGTGATTCATATAGTACACTTGTGCTGAAGCATTTTGGTGAACTAAGGTAGCGATGAAGCTTTTTATCATTTGAAGAAGTATAGGTAGCAAACAAGGGAGCAGTAAGCAGGTTCCTATTACTATTATAACTCTTATTATTAGAGTTTTAAATTCTCTTAGCGCTGGGAACCATTTTCTAAACATGGCCCCAGGATCAAATCCATGCCACACTTGCACAGTCACGTGTGCCAGTTTTGTCATATCTCTTAACTGTGTCTTCAACTACTTGCCCTTGATTATCTATGTGTAGGCAGCAATTAGTAAGGTTAAATTTCCTACAGACCTCTCCTTCAGCTGCTAGCAAGTAGTCAAGAGCTAATCTATTTTGATAGATAGCATTTCTCATCTGAGTTTCTTGCTGGGCCAGAATAGTCAAGGCTCTGCCGGTTTTATTAGTGATTATTTTTAAGACAGCTTGTAACCGTATGATTTAGTTGATCATGTAAATGGGGGTCTGGTATCCTCACGAGCCATCTTGTGCCTAAGTAGCAGGCCTATAATATTATATGATTTTCTCAGGGGGCCATTTATCATTTTTTCAATTTCCTATAGCTATGCTTCTCTCTTCGCGGGAAGCATAGACAGGGAAGCCCAGGAGTTCGCCTGTTTTTATGGGCAGTAGGAAAAAGATGATTTAATAGTGCCAATAACACATCTACCTGCCTACTGGTCAGGTAATCTGGCATAAGCTCTATGCCTACATATCCAGTATAATCCAGTGGGGGCTGTCTAGTCCTGGTGGGACTCCGGGTGGGTCCACACGGTTTGCAACTTTGGGAATTTACTAAATGGATTTCTCTCTGTGTGATTTGAACTCCACCAAATGACTGTTTTTGTGATACCATTATAAGTTTCTGTCCTAGACAAATAAGTCGTCCTATGGGGTGAGTAAATTCTTTTCCTTCTCTAGCTATGCAATATTGTCCAATAATTGAGGCTTTTAGGACCCAGAAATTATCAAGGTGATTCTTCTGAGCCGGGAATTCATCAGGAACTGGGTCTGTAGGTACTAATTCTCGGGCTTCCCATGGCCATTGATCTCCTATTACAGTTCCTCCACATACATAACATGAAGTGACATTGAGAGACTGGGCTACATGCTCAGCTAATTGCAAAAACAAATTTCTTGTTTTTCCTGGAATTTCTGGTACTGGCACATTTAGTTCATCATAGAAAGTTTGAAACACTGGCTTAGGAGAGTGTTTGTAAACTTCTCTTCAAACCAAGATATTTACTCGAGGATCCAGTCCGGCCCCGTCGATTCCTAAGGTCACACGCTCCTCTTTTTTCCAGCGAGGATCAAGGGGATTGGTTATTACTAGCTCTAAGGGGTTACATTGTCCCTTAGTACAGGAAGGGCCATTTTTTCCTTTCTGAAGGTGGACTGGATCTTTTTCATTTTTTTTTATCCAAGTGGCCTAAATGACACAAGACCAGTATTTACATTTATTTCCAAACAGTCTTAATTTATGACAGATGTACTTATTTTCTGCTATATACCCTCTTTTCTAATTAAGAAAACCACATCTTATTCCTAACTTATTACTATTAATGACAGCACAGGCATCAAATTTTAAGGTGACTTGTTTGGGCACCCCTTTTTCTTCTGTTTTGGCTAGCACTTTACTCGTATCGTTTATGAGCCCTCACCAGTCCTCAGTCCTCAATCTAATTTTAAAAACTGCGGTCATGGGAGGCTCAGGTGGGTCATAACACACATCAGGTTGGTCATTTCCTGGGCTACATACCTTGTATAGAATAACATTATACAACAAGTTCTTTTTAGAGTTCCAGTACACTTATAATAACCATAAAATAATAGGACCCTAGCAACCTTTTGTCCTACCTCAGTGACTTGATGTATACACTGGGAACTGTCCTCAGTCTGAGGAAGGTCAGTTGAAGTCCTTATTGTAAAAGTCCAAATTTTAAGGAAAATGAGTCCTGCGATGAGTTTTCTCATGCTTCAGCCGTGCATGGACCAGTCAGCTTCCGGGTGTGACTAGATCAGGGCTTGTCGTCTTCTTCAGAGTCACTTTGCAGGGGTTGGCGAAGCTGCTCCCGTCCACATACTGCTCACAGTCTACTGATGTTTAAGGATGGTCTCGGAGCTTGGGCCTGCTGGAATAGACTGAGTCCAGCACCTCTACACAGTTATGTTCAACTGGGCTCTCTGATACCGGGAGCAAGGTGGTGGGGTTTAGGGTGTTGCAAACTTCAATGGTTATGTGGGGATTTTCACATAGCAAGCTTTGGTACTTGGTTAATCTAGCATTTGTTAACTAATGATGTCCTTTGGTAGTCATTAAAGTTACCACAGCATGGGGCGTGTTTATATTCAGGTTTTGCCTAAGGGTTAGTTTATCTGCTTCTTGTGCTAACGGGACAAGAAGGCCCTTGTTGCTGCTAGGGCCCTTAGACCTGGGGGCCAGGCTTTGGAAACCCTGTCTAGTTGTTTTCAGAGATAGGCCACTGGCCTTGGCCAGAGCCCCACAGTCTGGGTTAAAACTCCAACTGCCATTTTTTCTCTTTCTGACACATAGAGTGTAAAGAGTTTTGTCAGGTCATGTAGCCTGAGGTCTGGGGCCAACATGAGTTTTTCTTTTAACTCATGAAAAGCTCGTTGCTGTTGGTTGTAATCGATGTAGTTTATCTAATCTACATTTTTATTAACTGTCACCCACTAAAATATTGACTCAAATCCTGCAGCTATTTGATTTCAAGCTTTAAATTGATATGGTATTCCTCATGGGACTCCAATTGTGTCTAAACAGACATGAGAGTCGAAAGACCTATAAGGGGCTTCTCTCACTTTACAATGTCTTATTTTTTTCCTTCTGGTTGATGAAATGCCAGGGTGAAAGGGATAGCCAATTGGACTAAAGTACAAGTGCCACTCCATTTATTCAGCAGAGTGCCCAGTAAAGGTCTACCACAATACCACCACACATCTGCTCGGGGATGAACAAGGGCTGACTGATTGATAGGCTCTTGAAAATTCTTAAGCTAACTGCATCCTTTCAGGTCTCCAAGGAACGCTAAGTTTCCTCCCTGTCGTGAGAGACACGAAGTGACTTAGTGTTGGGAAACGGAGGCTGGATGGCCTTCGGGGGCTGACCCGCAGGGTGCCAGACTTTGGGATATAGCAGAGAGAGCTTGACATGACTTATTACTCCAGGCTGTAGAATCCTGGAAAAAAGCCATGCAGCCTACACCTGGTCAACTGGAGGACCACCTTAGTGGAAAGGGGACACTCTGGGCCTCTGGCCTGCCATGTGCGCAAGCATAACAATTGCTTTTGTTTAACGTGCAGATGGAATATTTGATCCATTTTAACCAGGCATTTGCATCTTGTTATCCTGTCTTAATTGCTAAAGTTTGTTTTAAGTCTTTAACTTCCATGATCCTCTAGTAAAATGAATGTATGATTTTAGGAAATTACAAAAACTGGTTGGGGCAGTCCATCCTTGCTCTTTAGTGGTCCACAGAATGTTGGACCAACTATGGCATGAAAGCTTTACATCGGGGGGCAAGACTTCTGGTTGGCACTGGGGTCTTTATCGAAATCTCCCCGGATTAAATGGTCCTAGTTTACTAATGCCCAGTCTGAGGAGAGTCAAGAGGGACAGAAGTACTTTTCTGAAGCAGAAAGCTGTCTTTTACTTGGCAAGTCCTCACAGGGTATATATAGCAAGGCAAGCATTAAATGCAATAGTTTGAGGAGAAATTGACTTGGTTATGTTAATAACTAGGTGGTCAGCAATAGAATGAGGAAAGAAGAAAGAGTAATAGAATAGATTACAAGAGTTAAATTTTTCTTAGCTTTAGTTTGATAGGGTTTTCCCCTGGGACTATGGCCCACGATTCTGGAGCGGGTGGCGCTTTCTTGACTCTGGTGTGATGAGTCCATTCTTTTTTTTTTTTTTTTTTTTTTTGCTGTATGAACAGCAGTCTTGGTGGTTAGCAGCACAAGGTAGGGTCCTTCCCAGGCTGGCTTGAGTTTTTCTTCTTTCCACCCTTTGATGAGAACGTGATCTTCAGGCTGGTACTGGTTTACCGGAAATTCTAGGGGTGATACATGTGCTAAAAGACTTTTAGTTTTTGAGAGAAAGGAAAGTGGAAGATAAACCAAGTATATAATTTTTAAGACATTGACCTTTTGTTTTAAATGTGGGGACCTTGGCAGTAGACTTTATAGTCCTTGGTGCCTTTTTACTGAGAAATTTCCTTTAGCACCTATTTTTATTAGTTTTTAAACCAAAGAAAGCCAAATACCATTTTACATTTAACAGTGCTTCTCGTATGATTTTTACACCAGATAAGCTAAATTTTACCTTTATATTAGTGTGTTATTAATGTTAAATCTAATTTTAATAAAACCTTCTAGACATATTTATCTAATTTTTAATGTTTGACCATAAAGTAAGATTTTATAGACTCTTTAACCTTTTATAATTTTTGCTAAAGAGTGGGTTGGTGCTTTAAGAAAAACCTGTTATGCTTTTACTTTAATGTCCAGTTCACAGAAAAACTGGATGATACTTCTTTAACTTTAGCTAATATGTTTACACACAGAATTTTCTTTACAATTAACGTTTTAAAACTTGCTTAAACCTTCAAAACAATAATTTTTTTTTAACTTTTTAATGTAGGTAAAAATGTACATTCTTATGCCTCCTTATAATCTTTCTACCAAAGGTATATTTTACTTTTCTTATACACCTTGCATACAAACTGTTTTTTTTTGTAATAGTTTTAAATTCAGGAGGCCTAGTTACTTTTAAATTATACCACATTTTTTGCATAAATTCTTTTTTATAACTTTTTTTCTTTCATGACTTTCGCAGATAATTCTTCAACATGCCTCAACTTTTTGACTTATTACAAATATTTCCTTCTTTAAACAACCAGTTAATTTATTTCAGGACAAGAATTTACCATATAATACTCTTTTTATATAAATTCTGCCCCTCCTCTTTTTTTCTTTTTTTTTTTTCCTTTAGGATACTTCTGAACTGGTGAGGTGTGCTCACAGTGAGGTTTCCTCTAAAAGTTATTTTTTTTTTTTACTTTTCTTTTGTTAGCAAAGCAGTTGCAGCTATAGATTGAATGCATTTGGGCCATCCGCGGGTTACTGGGTTAAGGATTTTTGATAGGAAGGCCTCAGTGCTTTCGGGATACGCCCTTGTTTACACTGACAACAAAGTGGTATTGGAGTGTGATAGGTTACAGAGAATACCTTCAATTATCAATTATAGGTTTTAAATTTACCTTGGCTTTTATAGGGTACACTTTTTTTTTCTTAACTACTTGTATATCTCTTTCTTTCTCTCTTTGACTTTGTCTCTCTCTCTTTGACTTTCCTTTTGCCTCTGTCTCTTCTTCTCTTTCTCTGCCTTTCTCTTTCTCTCTCTCTCTCTCTCTCTCCTTGACTCCCTCTTTGTCTGTCTCTTCCTCTCTCTCTTTGCCTCTTTTCCCTCTCTTTCCTTTCTCTCTCTCTCTGCTGGTCTTTCCTTGCCTCTGCCAGCCACTTATGCTGCTGTTCTCTCGACCACTGTATGTTGGGGGCAGGCGGTCTAAAACCAGCTGTAACCAAGTGTCTGTGTATGGGAACTGGTCTGCGTTCCCTGGCTTACAGGTTACCTTGTGCCACACCTTTGAAACAAGGGACCTGTCCAGGCTTCCTTCTAATGGCCAACTTACCTCTAATGCTGGCCAGTCTATCTTACACAAAGTTTTAAGTTTTCTTACTGTCACAGTACTCCATAGTCTCCTTAAATTCTTTTTTGAAATTTTTCAACATAGTTCCTAGTAGGGTGGGCTTATTTGTGCCTGACCTATGCTTCTTCGAGACAAAACACCACGCTCATACCACATGCACACCACAAAACAAAGAACAGGTAAAAAGGGCATACACACACTTTTGCAGTTTGCACCAAACCAAAATCAAAACCAAAATCAGAGTATCCAGGAATCCAAGCCAGGTCAAAACCAAAACCAAAGTATCAAGCAATCCAAGTCAAGTCAAAAACAAAAACCAAAGTGCCGGTATAGGCATGCCGTGGGTAATGAGGCCACGCTTCCACTCAAATGGAGTGGGCAAGTTCCCAAGACCAATCCTGTCAAGCAATTCAAACCAAGTCAAAACCAAACCAAAGTGCCAATAAAGGCACACCATGAGTGATCAGGCCAAGCTTCCACTCAAATGGAATGGGCAAGTTCTCAAGACCAGTCCTGTCAAGCAATTCAAACCAAGTCAAAACCAAAACCAAAACCAAAGTGCCGATAAAGGCACGCCATGGGTGATCAGGCCACGCTTCCACTCAAACGGAGTGGGCAAGTTTTAAAGACTAGTCTTACTAAGTTTTAGATGTCCAGACCAGTGAAAACCTTCCCGGTGTTCAGCCACTGCGTTGCTCCTCCATGGGGGCCTGCCACACATGCCCTGGCAAGGCGTCCCACCGGGGCAAATGCCTACCCCGGAGTGCTCTCAGGATCTGCCTCGTTTGGGCTGGTCGGAGTTCCCCGCAGAGATGTTGCACAGGGCAGGCTTAAGCCGCCTAAGGAGCTGCCTCGACCATCCGCCAATCACCTTGCTTCCTGGTCAGGGAACCAAGAAATGTAGCAGGATGAGCCGCAGACAAAACTCCTCAGACACCGAGTTAAAGAAGGAAGGGGTTTATTTGGCTGGGTGCATCTGCAAGACTCCTGTCTTAAGAGCCGAGCTCCCTGAGTGAGCAATTCCTGTCCTTTTTAAGGGCTCACAACTCTAAGGGGGTGCGCGTGAGAGGGTCGTGATCGATTGAGCAAGCAGGGGGTGCGTGACTGGGGGCTGCATGCACCAGTAATTAGATCAGAACAAAACAGGATAGGGATTTTCACAGTGCTTTTCTATACAATGTCTGTAATCTACAGATAACATAACCGATTAGGTCAGGGGTCGATCTTTAACTTCCTATGGCCTAGGGTATGGCCTAGGGTATGGTGCCGGGCTGTCTGCTTGTGGATTTCATTTCTGCCTTTTAGTTTTTACTTTTTCTTTCTTTGGAGGCAGAAATTGGGCATAAGACAATATGAGGGGTGGTCTCCTCCCTTAGCGGGAACAGGGGACACTCAATGAGAGGGTCTGTCATTTGTCTAGGTTCCTTGTTGCTGGACAGACTAACCAATCCACTTTGGACATTCCTGCAAAAACCCACATACCATTTAGTTTAGGGGAAGCAGATAAAGCCAGAAGACTCAGATTTAAGGCCCCATCCCAGCCACCTACCAATGGGATGATGCAGGGAAGCATTTCTCACCTTTTCAGGGCCTCAGCGTCCTTACCTGCAAGAGCTGGTAATTGACCAATATCCAGCTCATGGGGCTCAAAAAGGATTATGTGGAATGAGGCATAGGAAAAAGGCTTTGTAAACCATGCTGTGCTGTCAGGATCAGTACCCATCTGAGATCAATTCTTGCTTCAACAAATAGGATTTTTTCACATTCAAGCATTTAGGAACAATTGTTCCACCAAATTCTGTGAGGCATAGTTATTAGTTAAGAAAAACCACATTTAATAATAAATAATGATGATTAAAATAATAGTAATAGTGGCTAACAGTATTTGAGCTGTATGAATGTACCAGGAACTATGGAAGTACTTTATCCATATTTAATCCTCATTACAACCCTATCAGGTGGATACTATTATTGTCCTCATTAATAATGAGGAAAACAAGGCATTGTGAAATTGTTCACATAACCAGAAAGGGGTGGACTATAGAGGAACCAGGTATGTGAGACTTCAGAGTCAAAGACCCAAACCCCTGTTCAAGCTGGCCCTCACCATCAACACTATGCTCTTTAACACTGGTTTAGCAGGGGTGTGCTTATTCCCAGTGGCCAGTGGTTTCTCTGGGCCCTGTTGACACACACATCCCAGCTGTGACCAAGGGGAGCAGCAGTGGCTGCAGGATGGATGCTCCCAGTGGCTAACGGGCTGATACCCTTTCCCTCTCATCTCCAGAGTGTGGCAGCTCTCAGGTGGGTTTTATGTGCCTGCTCCTGCAGTAGTAAACCAGATTTAATCTAGAGTCTCTGTTGCCTCTGGCTTACAGGAATCTTAAGAAGCAGAGATCTGCTCTACAATCACTGTTCAGCATTCGGTGTCCAGAATGCTAAATTAAACAGGTTCATTTAGTAATCCTGAGGGTGGGGGTGGGCAGCAGCTTTTGCAGCTGACTTATCCTGGCGGCTTCAGGAAGTTCTGTTTCTCCTTAAAATAAAACTTGCCCTTGGGACCAAACTGAGGTTATCTTATAGAAGGAGTGGTTGATGACTGCTGCTAAATTTCAGGAAATCACACACCCAGAGCTCCAGTGTAGTGAAGTAATGTATATCCAATCAGTGAGGGAACATCCCGGTGGAGACTGAGGGCTGGAGAATAGTGGGAAGAAGGGAAAGGCAAACCTCACAGCTTGGCTTCAGTGGCCCTGGTGACTTCTGGCCTGGGAGGACCAAAAAATGGGGGAGAATTACTTTGTCTTGGCCTATGCCCATCACTTCCTGAGGCTTCTGACCCCCAGCAATGGGGAGGCATCTTGGGCTTGCTTAACTAATCAGTTTACAGAGCAAAGTGCTCTATCCCAGCAACCAGATTCATGCTCAGGAAAACACTCTCAAGAAAATCCCCGGAACCCAAGAATTCCTTCACCCACCCAGTGAGTTAAGATATGCCCACTCCTCCCCAGGGGTGGTGTTTCTCTAACATTGAGGACAACATTGTTCTGTTCCTAAGCATCTGCCTCCTGAGAGGCCTGCTTCCCCTGCTTGTAGGGAGAAAGGAAGAGAGAACAACGGGAACGGGTAGGGTCAGGTGGGCCATGGGTCACTCAGACCTCCTCTTCCTGGATGATGCTGAAAGCCCTCCTTAGCTTTCAGTTTGTCTTCTGGTGGTACTCACATGGAACAAATGGAAGAGTGTTGTATGTTTCGCAGTATACATAGCTCATTTCACCTCACCTCTTTCTGATCACTGTCTTTTGTTGTGACAGTGACTATCTGTTTTTTCCATTCTGAGAGATCCAGAAGTGACGTTGGAACGTTGAGATGGGCACGTGGCTTCGCTTTGCCTTCTTTTGTCTTGCTTGTGTAACAGACCAGGGTGTATGCAGAGGAATGGAGGGGGTCCCCTGGCCTCGCCCCTCTTTACTCTCCCTCTTCTCAACCCCCACTTAGTTTTATCCTGCCCCATGTCTTTAACCAGCCCCAGCACTCACTTCAATCCCCTTTCTGCCTGTGGCGGCGCTGGCCTTCAGACCATTTATGTGCCAGAGCCTGAGAGCCAGTGATGGTGGAATTAAGCAGCCAAGGATACTTCCAGGGCAAATGAGCCCATCAGGAAGCCTGCACAGGGCCAGGCTAGTTTGGCCCCTGTTCTGAAGTTAAGTTCACTAACATGTGCTTGGCCATCCCATTTTGTTTCTGTTGAGGAAGGACATGAAGACACAGCTGTGTGAATCTGCACCTGTCTGTATCCCAGAGGATCAACACAGATGGTTATCACTGCGGAACCTGGGGCCTCATGAGCCACCATAGAGAAAGTCAGCTGAGCTCCTAGTGCCAGACAGAATGATTGATTTAGAATTGAAAAAAAAACTTTTTATTTTATAGCAATTACAGATTCATAGGAAAAATAGTGCTTAGAGGTCCTGTGTAGTCTTCACCTAGTTTCTGCCAGTGGTTGCATCTTATATAATTTCAGTATAATATCAAAAGCAGAACATTGACATTGCTATCAAGTGTGTGTATAGTTCTGTGCCATTGCATCACACATGAAGATTTGTGTAACCACCACCCCACCACTTCAAGATACAGAACTATTCCGTCACCACAAGGATTTCTCCTGTGCTGACCCGTTTATAGTCATGTCCCCTTGCTTCCGTGACTACCGTCTCTAACCCCTGGTAACCACTAATCTGTCCTCCACCTGTATAATTTTGTCACTTTGACAATGTTATGTAAATGGAATCATACAATCTGTGACCTTTTGAGATTGGCTTTTTTCATTCAGCATTATGCCCTTGAGATCCATCCAAGTTGTTTTGTGTATCAATAGTTTGTTCCTTTTTATTGCTGAGAAATATTCCATGGTATGACCGTACCATAATTTGTTTAAACATTCACTTATTGAAGGACGTTTGGATTGTTTCCATTTGGGGGCTATTACAAATAAATCTGTTATGAACAATTGTGTAAAGTTTTTGTGTGGACATTTTCATTTCTCTAGGGTAAATGCTCAAGTGTGTTTGCTGGGTTATATGTTAGTTGCATGGTGAAATACTTTTTAAAAAACTGCTGAACTGTTTTCTGGAGTGATCACACCAGTTTACATTTTCACCAGCCATATGTGAGAGACCCAGTTGCTGTGACACCTCATCAGTATTTGGTATTGTTACAAATTTTTATTTCAGCGATTCTAATAGATATGAATAGTGACACCTCATCATGGTCTTGTTTTGCATTTCCCTAATGGCTCGTAATATTGAACATCTTTTCATGTGTTTATTTACCATTTGTATTTCCTCTTCATTGAAATGTTTTTTCCTACATTTTGCCCACCTTCTAATTGTAATCTTTTTTTTTAACGGTTGAATTTCGAGAGTTCTTTATATATGTTAGGCACAAGTCCCTTGTTCGGTATGCAGTCTGAAATGATTTTCTTCTAGACTATAGCTTATTTTTTCATCCCCTTAACAAGATATTTTACAGAGAAAATGTTTAATTTTGATGAATTTTAATTTATCAATTTTCAATTTTCTGAATCCTGCTTTTGGTGTCATGTCTAAGAACTCTTCACCAAACCTTAGTTTCTGAATGATTTCTTCTATGTTTCATTCTAAAAGTTTTCTCATTTACCTTTAAACTTATTTTCTATTTTAAGTTAATTTTTGAATGGGTGTAAGGTTTAGGTTAAGGTGTTTTGTTTGTTTGTTTTGTTTTGTTTTGTTTTTTTACCTATTGCTATCCAGTTGTTTCTCCACCATTTTTTTGAAAAGACTATCCTTTATTGAGTTGCCATTGCACCTTTGTCAAAAATCAGTTGGCTGTACTTGTGTGGATCTATTCTGGGTTTTTTATTTTGTTTCGTTGTTTCTGCTGATACCAGTCTGTCTTCATTACTGAAGCTAGAGCAAGTCTTTATTTTTAGTTGATGAGCCCATCCATCTTTATTTTCTTTAAAAAATTATTATTTTTGATTGACAGGTTTTTGATTGGCATAATTGTATACATTATGGAGTACAATGTGATGTTTTAATCTATGTGTGCAATGTGGCATGATTAAATCAAGCTAATTAATGTATCTTGACCTTGCTTATCTATCATTTTTTATGGTGAGACATTGGAAATTTACTCTCTGTATTATTTTGAAATATATATTACATTATTGTTGACTATAGTCACTCTGCTATGCAACAGATCTCAAAATCTATTCCTCCCATCTCTCTGAAACTTTGTACCTTGGATCAACAACTCCCCATTTCCCCCCTCCCACCCCACCCCCAGCCTCTGGTAACCATCATTCTACTTTTTACTTCTACGAGTTCAGCTTTATTAGATTCTGCATTTAAGTCAGATCATGAGGTATTTGTCTTTCTGTGCCTGTCTTATTTCACTTAGCGTAATGTCCTCTAGATATATCCATGTTGTAGCAACTGACAAGATTTCCCCCTTTTAAAAGGCTGAATAATATTCCATATGTATACATGCCACATTTTTCCTTACCTATTCATCCACTGATGGATGCTGAGGTTGATTCCATATCTTGGCTATTGTGAATAATGTAGAGCAAGTCCTGAAGTTGGATAAAAGCTTGGTTTTATTGGGCAATGGTATGTGTTTATCTTATGGATACCAAATTTTATTACCTGTTCAGTTTCCCTTCTATTCTGGCTTTTAGGAAGATTTAAGGACAGGTTTAACGCTTGCTTTTGGTAAGTGAGGGGATCTTATGTATTTACGTGCTCCAGCTTTTCTTCTGCCCTTAGCTGATTGGTATGTTTTTTTCCCTCGAAGTTGATTTTCAAGTCTATGTTCCTAAATTTTTTCTAATCTTAATGACAGCCCTGCAAAGAGGTATCAACGTCTCCATGTCACAGTTGAGGAAACCAAGGCTCATCCAAGGCCGCATATCCAGTAACTGGCAAAGCAGGGATTCCCACCTGGTCATCTTACTCCTCTTCTTCCCATGACCACAGAACGCCTCTCAGCTCTGGATTCTCTCACCCACCAGCATTTGGGCCTGAGCTCAGTGATCTCTGAGGTCCTTTCAGACTCTCAGATTCTTATCTCATGATGTTAAGTTGCTGATTGAGATGAGACTAGGAGCAGGGCCAGTTAGGTCTGGACTCTTCTAGGAGACCTGTTATGAAACCTGGCAAAAGCACCCGGATTGTCTTTGAGTAATCCCCAGCCCTTTCAGTTGAGAGGACCTTAATTCCCTGGGTGTGTCTTACTGTTTGGGATGGATTAAATTTGCCGAGGGGTGGAGATGAAACCGAGGCAGGAAGTCTGAGACTGCACTGAGGGGTTGAAGGATGGGATGATACTCTGCAGCCAGCAGCTCTCTTCCTGAGCCTGTCTTTCCAGCCTCTTTGCCCTGCTGAAGGGAAAAGCTATGGAGGCTCACAGGGATACACTGGAGGCTCTGGCACAGCCAGAGCAGTAACCCCAGGACTTGTGACCTTCGGAACACCCAGTCTGGTCAGGATTTGGCACTGTCTCCCACCCCCAAACAGGGCAGACCCCTACCTTCAGAAATGTGGCAAACTACCGGAATCCTGTAGGAACCTGAGAGTCCTGATGACAAGTTTCATTTTGTTTACGCAAACATCAGTCATACTTGTTTATGTCTAAAAACTGCTCCATCCAACACCCTTGAGAAATGCTGGCCTAGAGCACAGACAGCCTCAGTTAAAATGCCTGTGTTATCAGAGAGGGCTACCTTGACCTACTGTTTCTCAAACTGCCCCACCAAGAGGCCCTGAATTCTAGAAGGGAATGAAGAAGTTTCCGTGTAGGGGTAGGACAAGGTGGATGAGGGGAGATGTCTGGGGATGTGGCTTTACTCCTGAGTATTACATTTCTTTGATATATTTTTATACTTTATCTTAAAATCAAATGAATGATATATTGTCCTCCACAATCTATGTGTTTCCAAATAATATGTCATATTTCTCTCCAAACCTTGGAGTAACATTGATGCTCTAGGAAGGTGTGTGTGTCTAACTTGGCTCTCCCAGATATGGACTCCCAGGTGGAGTGAATTGAGTTTGGGAAATACAACACAGGCAGACCTCACATTGGAACTAGTTTATCTGGTTGGCTTACCCAGCCAGCTTGTCAGATGCAGAGGGAATGGTACCTAGACAATTTAAGTGGGACAGGTGTGTGAGGTGTGGACATCAGAAAATTCCTGGGCTGGGCCCCGTGGGACACCACCAGACGGAACCAGCTAGAGAGCACAGTGAGGCCCTATTGGCGGGGGGCAAAAGGACAGCAGTGGAAGGGAAGGGTGGGGAGAAAGCAGGCTTCCAGAGTCACACTCCTGCTGCTCGTTTGGCTGCCAAAGAGATTGCAGAATAGGATTAAACTGATCTGTTTCTCAAAATGTTTTACAAGTCATTCTTCACTTGTGCCACAGGCCCTTTTGAAAACTTCCTCCTGTACCTTTGATTTACAGTGTATTTGGGGTATGTGTCTGGGAGCTGAGACTGATATGGAGCCAGGACCTCACTCACTCAGTGAGCGTTTATTGAGTGTCTACTGTAAGCATCTATTGAGTGTCTACTTTGTAAGCATTTATTGAGTATCTACTGGGTGAAGCTCTTTACTAGGTGTTGCTGTTTATACCTGGCTCCCTGAAAGTCTCCCAAGTTTCCAAGAAAAAATTGCCTGTAAGTTCCCTGCCTCCCAAGGTGACCAAATGTCTTCATTTGCCCAGGACTGAGGGGGTTAAGACACCAGACTTTCAGTTTTGAAACTGGGAAAGTTGTGGGCAAATTGGAACGAGTTGGTCACCTCACTTCCTCCCTTGCTATGACATTTTACAAGAACAAACATGCACCTTCTGACTGTGGTGCAGGGGAAGTGCCGAGGAGAGTCAGGGATGGTGTCCAAGAATGGAAATGAACCTTAGGGACCTATAAGGAGAAAAAATGGGGGCTCCCAGAGAGCAGGCAAGTGAGAGCCAGGATGGCAGTTGCTGGGCTTCTGCACAGCGGTGGAGCTCATTTCCCTCTCTGGTTTCTATGTAGAAGTCCTCCCACCTAGCTTCCCACCTTCATTACCGGCCATGATTTTTACGTGTTTTTCAACATCTTATTGTATAGAATCTATATAAATGATGATAAAGCTGAGCTATTGAAAGACGGTGCTTCCTGGCTTATGGAATTATTGACTTTCAGACTAGACAATGATGAGAAAGCTCATCTGCTCAAAGATGCAGGAATCCTCTTGATGTCCTTGCCTCTGCTTGCAGAGTTCTGATGGGGAGCTCACTGTAGCACAAGGCAGACCCAGAACATTGTAGCACCCCAGGCATGTACCAGGTTTCTCCTGTGTGGAGCTGAAATCTTGACCTGCCCTTCCATGTGTGTTCCCCAGAGTGAAGCTAGCAGAACCCATTACTTCCTGGCCATTTGCTTCACTATTTCTAGTAGAATACTGTCTCCCCTCTCCCAGAAGCCCCTCTAACTGTGGACTGCTCAGCAGGGTTGAAATAGAAAACCAGGTAGTCAGGGCCACCCTCCTCTGAAAGCCAAACTAGGCTTTGAAGGTGGGCATTGCTGGGACATGTGTGGCCCCCAACTCCTGATGTCCCAGATCACAAAGGTTTCGTGGCTGGTTCTGGTCACTGACGGAAGCCTGGTCACCACTCATGTGAGTGTCTCAGGCTTTGTGGCAGCAGCTGGAAAGTGGCCCAGCAGAGACCCTCCCATGATGCCCCCTGCACTAGGCCTTGCAAGTTTGTGATGCCCTCATCAGCCCCCAGATCTATGCCCACGTCATCTCTCACACTCCTCCTTCTTACCCCCGCCTCCCTCTGTTCTCATGCCCCAGCTCTCACTGCTCACCAACTTTGGAAGCTTTCATGGAGTATCCTAGACAGGTCATTGACTCCACCCTTCAGCCTCTAAATGGACAACATCTCTCTGGAGGAAGTAGAAAAGGGGCTCACTGGAGACAACATTCCCTGGCTTCATTGCCAGAGGGCTAACAGAGACCCCTCACACAGGGCATCTCACCCAATGCTAGTGGGAACGGGTCTTACGGATCCCAGCCTGTGCTCCAGGGCTGCACCCCACATACACCAGGGTGGTATGTGTCAGGTCCAAGTTAATGAAGAACCAGCCTTGTATATGGCACCTACTCCACCTTTGGAACGTGTCCCTGACTTGGAAAGTGAACTCACGGGGCTGTGGTTCTCAACTTCATTTTCAAATTGCCATTGATATCAGGATGCTGCCTTCCACACAGCTGAGATCTTCCTCACAGCAGCTCAAGCCTCCTTCTTCTTCAGTCCTCAGAGTCCCAGGACTCCCACATCATGGGCCCACTGAATCCATGTGTAAATTTAATGTGTAGGCTGGCACAGTGGCTCACGCCTGTAATTCCAGCACTTTGGGAGACCGACGTGGGCGGATCACAAGGTCAGGAGTTCAAGACCAGCCTAGCCAATATGGTGAAACCCCATCTCTACTAAAGATAAAAAAATTAGCCGGGCGTGGTGGTGCATACCTGTAATCCCAGCTACTTGGGAGGCTGAGGCAGGAGAGCTGCTTGAACCCAGGAGGCGGAGGTTGCAGTGAGCCGAGATTGCGCCATTGCACTCCAGCCTGGGCAACAGCAGAGCGAGACTCCATCTCAAAAAAAAAAAAACCAAAAAAAAAAAAAAAAACCAGACAAAATTTAATGTATAAATGTGTAAAATTTATAAGGACTGGGGTTGGGCATTAGTCAAACCTGTTTTGATTGCCTTAAAATCACAAATATTTAGAATTCCCACCTGATATGGTTTGACTCTGTGTCCCCACCCAAATCTCATCATGAATTGTAAGCCCCACATGTCCGAGGAGGGACCTGGTGGGAGGTGATTGGATCATGGGGGCAGTTTCCCCCATGCTGTTTTTGTGATAGTGAGTGAGTTCTCAGGAGATCTAGTGCTTTTTTTTTTTTTTGACAGAGTCTTACTCTGTCACCCAGGCTGGAGTGCAGTGGTGTGATCTCGGCTCACTGCAATCTCCGCCTCCCAGGTTCAAGCGATTCTCCTGCCTCAGTCCCCTTCAGTAGCTGGAATTACAGGCGCGTGCCACCACACCCAGCTAATTTTTGTATTTTTTTAGTAGAGACAGGGTTTAACCATGTTGATCAGGCTGGTCTTGAAGTCCTGACCTCGTGATCCGCCCACCTTGGCCTCCCAAAGTGCTGGGATTACAGGCGTAAGCCACCGCGCCTGGCCGAGATCTATGCCTTTAAGGTGTTTGGCAGATGCCCCTTTGCACTCTCGCTCTTGCTCTCTCTCCCTCTCTCTCTCCTGCTGCCTTATGAAGACATGCCTTGCCTCCCCTTCACCATCCGCCATGATTGAAAGTTTCCTGAGGCCTCCCCAGTCATGTGGAACTGTGAGTCAATGAAATCCCTTTTGTTTATAAATTACCAAGTCTCAGGTAGTATCTTTATAGCAGTGTGAAACGGACTAATACACCACCCTTCGCACCAACACATTTTTAGCAGCAATTATAATTTTCTGAGCTACTATCACAAATATGGGCACATTTCATTAGGACACACGTGGTGAAACATAGGGTGGTGTATGGATATTTAGTTGTGAATGCAAATACACTTGAGGCCTCTTGCTGGGAGTACCCATTATGTACCAAATTTACTGAGATAATATGGACAAGGGTAGGTCCTTTCAGAAACACTATCTGACTAAACCCTCCCTGCCATACTGTGAGGTATGCATTGCCCATATTTTATAGTGGAGGACATTGGGAGGCAGCCCATGGGAATTGCCACATTCCACAGTGACAGAGCTGGAATTGGGGCTGTCTGGGAGTCCCCGTCTTAAGATTTTTTCCTCTATGTACTTCACCACAAACCACAGACTGTTGAGCCTGACTTTGCTGTTTGATTGCTTTATAACAATGGACACAGCAGAACTGCCTATTTATATCTATTGTTGTATTTTCCCAAGCCAAATTCATCAATGGTGGTCCTGAAGGTCTTCATTCCTCAGTTTCCTCTTTCTTTGCACGTTCCCTAACCCATGGTTGTGAGCCTAGACGCACACTCCAGCTGTATGGCACATGAGCATTTACACCCTTCATGGGTGTGGGGCAATCAAGTGGCTTAAACTGTTGATTTCTAAGTGAAAGAATAAATGGAAACCCAGTCAGCTGCACAATGCTTTATCATATGACTCACCTTCTCAGAAACTTACAGTGAGGAGGTGACTTGTATATCCAGCAATCAGAGAGTCAATAAATAAATCATGGGATAACCATCTATAAAATACATACAAATCAATTTTTAAAAAGTCTTATGGAAAATAGTTGAAATTTGGGGGAAGAGTTCATTCTCTAATGTTAAATAAAGAAGGCAGGATGGATAAGCATATGTAGAGATGATCCAAATTTGTCAAAATCACAGTATACAGAGAAAGAAGACTTGAAGGGCATGTGCCTATACTGTGTGTGAAACCTATAAATGGTTTTGTTTTTTGTCTTTGTGAATTTCAGTGTTTTCCATTTTCTAAAGTAAACATGTCCTGTATTTATACTTAGAAAAATCTATCCATTGAAAAGCCCTACAGTCTGTGGTCATGCCCCAGCTTCTTTTGGCAGGTGTACCAAGACATCTCATTGTAGTATGTAAAATGTGACGTACGATGGAAGTGGCTGTTCTCTGATTACCTGAGGGTGGACCAAGGATGCAGCTGGGATTGCAGCCAAGAGGATGGGGTTGTTTAGAAGGACTGACCCCTGCAGTGCCATCACTGTTCCCACTGCATTTTTCCATCTGTTGTCACAGTTGAGTCATGGCTTTCCAGAAATTGAGGCAAAGTCAGATAACAATACTTGAAGTCTTAAACGGAGGCAAGAATGTGGAGCCTTTTCTGGGAAGATCAAGAAGTGATTCTGTCCAGGAATCTGCTCTCTCTGCTCTTCTGGTGCCCACTCCCAGGGGCTGGCTCAGAGGGTAGGAATTCAGCCCTAAGGTTTGGCCAAACATCTTAGAGAACAAATGTATCTGATTGGCTCCTTGCCATGTAGGAAGAGTAGGCCTGAGGGTGAGGTGGTGAGGACAGAAGCCAGGATGGGATCTGCTAGGTGCTAACTAGGGGTTTGTTCCTGAGCCTGGGGTTTGCTGCCTGGGAGGAGGTAGAGGACATTCCTGGGTGGGTTTTCACCCAGTCGTTGGTGAGAGTTTATTGACCATCCACTGTTTGAAAGGTAAAACTCTACTAGTGTAAACAGCAGGGGTTTCTGAATTCTGAGGCCAAGAGTGGTGTTGGGATGGATGCCGGAGACCCATTTATTCATTCATTTATTCTTATCGACCTCCTGTCATCAACCACTGGAGGTCCAATAATGAATAAAACAGAGTGAACTATGCCCATATGAGTGAGATAGACAGTGGACAGAGCACAAATAAATACAAAGTTACAAAGCACATCATATGAGAGCAAAAAGGATTTGGTTTTGTGAGAGAGAATGGGGTAGAGACATAACTGGATTATATTTAATGCATCTGGGGTCATGGACTGAATTTTAACAAGTCACCTTCATGGTTCTCATACAGAACCTCCATATGGGGAACACGACTGTGAATCAGACAAGGTCCCTATCTTCCTTCCAAAGGCTGTGGTTAGGTGGGGTAAGATGAACCATAAGCAGCTATTGTGAATTATGGTTTCCATCAACATGACAGGTTCACATGGAATCCCTCCTACTACAAACACCACATAAAATAGAACAGCACCAGAGAGTTAAATACATGGCAGAACTTGCAAGAAAGAAAGTGAAATCTTTAGGTGAAAGACATGAAGAATGAATTGAACACAGGAACAATAAGGACATCAGTTGACCCTGCACAAGGAATAAGGAAGAAATATGTGTGGTGTGATTAGACCAGTAAAGAGATGCTAAAGGAACTCCTAATGAATGCCGGAATGTAGTACTCATACAGGTACCCAAAGATGATTGGGGAGTTGAAACTCAGACCCCTTCATAAAACTAGGTGCCTTGGTGAAAAGGGAACTAATAAAACCCTGCCCACTACTCCAGAGTCAGCAGGGGTTTGTCTCTAACAAGATGTCTGGGTAAAAAAATTTCTCTGAGAAACTAAAACCCCAAGGCTATATCACATAGAATCGGAAACAGAATTTATGCCATCCGTATGGTATAGTGATGCTTACCTTATGCCCTATATAGAAATTAACTTCAAATGAATAAAAGATCTAAATGTAAGACCTAAAACTATAAAACTCTTAGAGGAAAACACAGGGAAAGATTTATACCATTGGATTTGGCAAGGATTTCTTGGATATGATACTGAAAGTACAGGCAACAAAAGTTAAAATAGATAAATTGTATTACATCAAAATTTAAAACTTCTGTGCATCAAGTGACACAATCAAGAGAATGAGAAGGCAATCTACAGAATGGGAGAAAATGTTTGCAAATCATATATCTGATGAAAGATGAATATCCAGAATATATAAAGAGTTCTTACAACTCAACAACAACAAACCCAATTTAAAAATTGGCAAAGGACTTGAATAGAAATTTCTCTAAAAATGATACACAAGTGGCCAAAAGGCACATGAAAAGATGCTCAACATTGCAAATCATTAGGGAAATACAAATCAAAACCACAATGTGACATCACACCCATTAGGATGGCTACTATAAAAAACAAAACAGAATATAACAAGTGTTTTTGAGGATGGAGAGAAATTGGAACCCTTGTGCACTATTGGTGGGAATGTAAAATGATACAGCTGCTGTGGAAAACAGTATGGCAGTTCCTGAACAAATTAAAAGTAGAGTCATGATAGATCTAGCAGTTTTGCTTCTGGGTATATATCCAAAAACATTGAAAGCAGGGTCTCAAAGAGATATTTGTGCAGTTATGTTTCTAGCAGCACCATTCACGATAGCCAAAAGGTGGACACAACCCAGATGTCCATCAATAGATAAATGGGTAAACAAAATGTGTATATACATACAATGGAATATTATTCAGCCTTAAAAAGAAAGGAAATTCTGACACATGCTACAATATGGATGAAACTTGACAACATTACTCTAAATGAAATAAGCCAGTCACAGAAAGACAAAATACTGTATGATTCCATTTACATGAGATACCTAGAATAGTAAAATTCATAGAGACAGAAAACAGAATGGTGGTTGCCAGGAGCTAGGGGTAAGGGGAAATGGGGAGTTATTGTTCAAGAGGTATAGAGTCTCAGTTTTGCAAGATGAAAAGAGCTCTAGAAATGGATGATGGTGATGGTCGCACAACACGTGAATGTACTTAATGCCACTGAACTTGAGATAGGCTGGGCAGTGGTGGCTTATGCCTGTAATCCCAGCACTTTGGGAGGCTGAGGCAGGAAGATTGCTTAAGCCCAGAATTTTGAGACCAGCCTGGGCAACAAAGTGAGACCTTATCTCCACAAAAAATTAAAAAAAATAGAAATAAAAAAATTAGCCAGGCATGGTGGCCTGTGCCAGCTGAGGTGGGAGGATTGCTTGAGCCTTGGAGGTCAAGGATGCTTTTAGCCATGATTGCACCACTGCACTCCAGCCCAGGCAAGACTCTGTCTCAAAAAATAATATTAATAAAAAAGGGTAAGGTGGCAAGTTTTGTGTTACACACATTTTATCACAATTTTTAAAATATGTGGGTAATCATTAAGACAAAAGACATTGAATATACCTTCTAAAACAAAAGAGAGTAAAGAATAAAGAAACCTAATTAAACAACAAAAGCCTAGAAAAGGAGGGGGGAAATGGTAAAAAATAAATAAATAAATAAAATAAACAGCCAAAAATAAACTTCATGGTAAATAGGAACACAATATAAATATAATCAGGTTGATACAAATCTAGATTTATCAAAAATTATAATACATGGGCCGGGCACGGTGGCTCACGCCTGTAATCCTACCACTTCGGGAGGCCGAGGCGGGTGGATCACGAGGTCAGGAGATCGAGACCATCCTGGCTAACATGGTGAAACCCCGTTTCTACTAAAAATACAAAAAATTAACCAGGTGTGGTGGCAGGCGCCTGTAGTCCCAGCTACTCGGGAGGCTGAGACAGGAGAATGGCGTGAAACCAGGAGGCGGAGCTTGCAGTGAGCCGAGATTGCACCACTGCACTCCAGCCTGGGCAACAGAGTGAGACTCCATCTAAAAAAAAAAAAAAAAAAATTATAATACATGAAAATGGACTACTCATTATTTCAAAGCTACAGCATCTCAGATTGGATAAAAAATAGAGATAAAATCTAGTTATATGCTCTTTAAAAGAGACATCTAAAACAATATGACACAGAAAGATTGAAAATCAAGAAACAGAAGAAGATATAACAGAAGAATGCCAGCTAAAGAAAGATGATTTATCTACTTTAATAACAGATAAGAATGTTTAAAATAAGAGTGTTTAAAGCAAAAAGAATGCCAGAATGTGAGATGTTTGCAATGTCTAAAACTGACTAGGGACGAATATATAGAATGCACAAGGAATCTTGATAATCTACAAGAAACCTAGGAAATGTGTGAAGGATTTGGACAGGTGGACTGGCATGCCAGCTGGGCTTGCCCTACCCTCTATACTTTTCTCTGAATGTCACGGTCATTGTTTTCCACTGTAAACGTCTGTCTTCTCCATGGCTGAGTCTTGCTTGGCAACTATAAAGTGCCTGTTTTCCTTCACTGGAAAGCCCCCAATTTGACAAATTTGCTGTTAGTCTCCTATTGCCGCTGTAACAAATTATCACAATGGAGTGGCTTAAACAACACAAATTTATTATCTAATGGTTCTGGAGTTCGGAAGTCCTTGATTTCTTAAGGTGTTGGTGGGGCTGTGTTCCTTCTGGAGGCTTTAGTGAAGGATCTCTGTTTCCTGGCCTTTTTCACTTTCTAGTCACCCACATTCCTTGGCTTGTGGCCCCTTCCTCCATCCTCAAAAAAAACTAGCATCTCACCATCTGAATCGCTCTCCTTTTCACCTTTTTTTTTTTTTTTTTTTTTGGACTCTTGCCTCCTTATTTTAAGAATCCTTGTGGCTGGGCATGGTGGCTTACACCTGTAATCCCAACACTTTAGGAGGCCAAGGCGGGTGGTTCACCTGAGGTCAGGAGTTTGAGCCCAGCCTGGCCAACATGGCGAAACCCTGTCTCTACTAAAAATACAAAATTAGCCAGGCATGGTGGTGCATGACTGTAGTCCCAGCTACTCAGGATGCTGAGGCAGGAGAATTGCCTGAACCTGGGAGGCGGAGGTTGCAGTGAGCTGAGATCATGCTATTGCACTCCAGCCTGGGCGACAAGAGCAAAACTCTGTCTAAAACAAAAACAAAAACAAAACAAAAAAAAACTCTTGTGATTAATTTGAGACCGCCCAGCTAATCCGGGGTAATTTCCCAATTTAAAATCCTTAATCACATATACAAAATCCCTTTTTTCATGTAAGGCATTTATTTACAGGTTCTAGGGATTAGGATGTAGACATTTGGGGAGGCCATTATTTTGTCTAACACAGGGTGCAACCAAACCAGAGACAGTAGAAGATACACACACACACACACACACACACACACACACACACGAAGAGATTCATTACAAAATTTGGCTTACATAATTTGAGGAGCTGGCTAAGCAGATTCAAAATTCACAGGGCAGGCAGTCAGGAAGGGATGATCCCAGTCAGGCTGGAACTCACAAGCGCAAAAGCTGCTGTACACAGGGGGAGTTTCTCTCTCTTTTTTTCCCTCTCTCTCCTTCTGTCCATCTCTCAACCTGTGCTTTAAAGGCCTTCCAACTGATTGAGTCTGGCCCACCCAAATTATCTAGGATAATCTCCCTTACCCAGTGTCAACTGATTATGTATTTTAATTACATCTGCAAACTCCCTTCACAGCAACACCCAGATTGGTATTTGAATAACTGCAGACTGTGGCCTAGTTGAGTTGCCACATCAAAAACACTGCCATGGGGGCCAAGGGCAGTGACACTCAAGACAGGTATAGGACAATGTGGCAGCAGCAGGCCAAGGGCTCCAGGAATGGCAAGCATCATTGAGCAATAGGAAACCCCAAATGGAGGATGCAGGGAGCCACAGGTATTTTGTTGAAGTCACTGATGGGAGGAGGAAGGCATGCTTGGAGTAAGCTTCGGCAAGCAGACCTGGAATGGGGCATTCTGTCCATGCCTTCCCACAGTTTGAAAATCCCATGAGGGGTCTGCTTCTCTCCTATACACAAATTCTGCCAGAGCCATAAAGATCAGACGCCCAGCGTATCACCAGTGTGTAGATGTTTGTTCCTTATGTGGCTTACCAGTACGTGTTCTGTGACCTACTGCTAAGGTCACAGGCCCCTGGGCTGCAGACGTGAATCCACCCATGTGCTGGAAAGGTAGGTGAGCTCATGTCTGCTTCTCCTAGGGCTGCAACTGGTAGGTGTCAAGTGTTTGCTTAGCTAATCTTTCCTCATCTAAAGATGCTTATTGATGATTTCATTCAGGAGTCTTGAAACCTACAGGTAGAAGTCCCAGCCAAAACAAACCAGGTGTAGATGATGAAACCACATTCCCTTGCACTTGCCTTTGAGAACTCCAGGTGAGGGAAGTGGAATGTTCAAAGTAGTTGGGAAGCGGATCAGTCCTGGAATGTTCCTGGCCCACACCGACAGTGCTGCCAGACCCTCCGTGTGGAGTTCCCATGCCCAGATGGGCAGATGGCCAAGGGGAGTACAGAGAAATAAAGGAATTGAATCAATTTTACCCCAGAGAAAGACTTTTTTTTTTAGCTGCCCTGTTTTATGCAATAGATTTGCACAAGAGGTTTAGCCTTGTTTCCAAGAAAGAGTTATCAACAAGGAAAGATTTAGGTTAGAGCTCAGGAAGACCTACTTGAGTCTAAGGTGGTTGTTCTTAAAGTACGGTGCCTGGAGTAGCAGTGTTAGCATCACATGAGAGTTTATTATAAATGCAAATTCTTGGGCTCCATCCCAGACCTACTGAATGAAAAACTGGAGGTGGGGCCCAGAAAACTGTTCCAACAAGCCCTCTAGGTAATTCTAATATACCCTAAAGTTCAAGAACAGCTGCTCTGAGGCAAACACATCTCAGGACAGTGATTCATATGCAGCACTCACTGAGGTGGCTGTGATATTCTGGTGGCCAAGTTATTCATTAAAGTGATTGGTGGGAAGTAATGGATATTCAACTCAAATGGTTGCCAGGGAACATGAGCTTCTAATGTAGGAGCTGTCATTGATGGGAGGAACTTCAGGAGCATCCTAGGTTTACCAGGGAAGGCCTCCCAGAGCTTTCTGCTGTGGCCTGGGGCAAAAGCTGAGGGCTGTGAACCTCAGTCCCTGAGAACCCTTGGGCCAGGAGGCAGGAGGGTGCTGAGGACACAGCCTTCTCAGCAAGGAGAGACCACCACATATTGGAATTTGGAGAGTCTGTAGGAGTGCTCACAGCACACAGGCTTGCTGTGCTAGGCTGAGTTCCATTTCTGTCTTTTTGCCCCCAGATAGTTTGGAAATGGCAAATGTTTTGGGAGGCTGAAGTCAGGAGTGTTCTCACTAATGATGTTTATAGGTTCAAGTTAAATACTGTAGGTAAGCAAGGAATTTGAGAAATTGGCTGGTGGGGGTCCCCTTTGTGGCTACTCTTGCCCTTATCTTCCATGCCTTAACTAAACATTTCATGGTGCAGAGAAGACCTTGATGTCCTGAGTGACCAATCCCTTTCATGAAGGTGGTGATTGCTGTGGTCTACTCGCCTTGTTCCCTGGGGTCATGGCGGTGGGGTGGAAGAGAGGAAGTTCTTGTTGCTATCATCTAAACATGGTTTTCTGATAGGAGAGGAGCAAGCATGCCTCTCTTGATCTCCTGCCTTGACCTCTGCATGTAACAGTTTCCTTTCCTCTCTCACATCAGCCTGGAACCTGAGGGAGATTTTCTGAGAAGGGATTTGGGTATTTTCTGTGGCATTGACTGAAGCCCCTCACTCTCACCTTTCATTCCGTTTCTCCCACCTTTCCTTACCCAGACCCTGCAGATGTTTCTCACCCTCTTTCCCTGTCTTTGCTGATCTGAGGAGTAGAGAGATGGGGAAGGCAAACAGAGGGGAAAGGGAGGAGAAAATGCCTTGGGAGACATAGGGAAAAGTCAAAGAGGTGAGGTCACAGAAGGAGCAGCCAGCCCTCTGTTGAGAAAAGTCCAGTCCTGGTGCAGCCTCCAGTGGTAAAGCAGACTCCTCCCATCTAAAGACTAGACAAGGCTGGATGCGGTGGCTCACATCTGTAATCCCAGCACTTTGGGAGGCTGAGGTGGGTGGATCACCTGAGGCCAGGAGTTTGAGACCAGCCTGGCCAAACATGGTGAGACCCCACCTCTACTGAAAATACAAAAATTAGCTGGGCACGGTGGCGTGGGTCTGTAGTCCCAGCTACTTGGGATGCTGAGGCAGGAGAATCCCTTGAACACAGAGGTTGCAGTGAGCTGAGATCGTGCCATTGCACTCGAGCCTGGAAGACACAGCGAGACTCTGCCTCAGAAAAAAAAAAAAAAAGACCAAAGACTCCATGTGGACCCACCCACCAACAGCCCCCGTGGGGCTCCAGATCCTTGCTTTCTCAGAAGCCAGAGATCAGATGTATTAGAACATATGCCAAGTGATGAGGCCTTTGTCCTCCTGCTTTCTTGCTAATTTAGCAAGTGAAGTTCTGTTAGGAACAGGTATCCTTGTGGCTGTATTTCAGGCAAGCCCTCCATCTTAGCAAGGGAAATGTGCAGATGTGCAGAGTTTAACAAGGCACGAAGCTCTGGTCTCGGGGAGCAGAAGCAAAAGGTAGCAGACATAATAAGACAAGACATTTTCCTTAGCTACAGTCTGGCTCAGGGAGCTCCAACATTGTGTAAAGCCCAAGGGGAGTTTATTTCAAAATCCCAAATGTTGCGACTGGGTTGCCATTTTAAATTGGGGATTGGTCTTGGATTCCATGTGCACCAGAAGGGACCTTATCTTTTCTCCAGGGTGTGAGGTTGAATAGTTGGCAGAAGTGAGGCCACCTTTTCCTAGAGTTAGTTTCCCTAGAGTTAGAGTTTCCTTAGGCTGAAACCCAGTGATCTATTCCTAATGCTCCTGCTAGTCAGCTCCCTGCACCGCCTTCCTCAGGTGTGTGACTCAAATTGTCACAATCTGTTTACAAGGCTGGAGAGAACTGGTCTTATTGCCCTAGGTAGTCAGAAAGTGCCTAGCTTCTCCCTCAACACCTCCCATCGGCCCTTTTCCCTTTGCTGTATGCACCCCCATCCCTACTTCCCTGACTCCTCTCCTCAGTGACCTCCTCTCTGTGGAATTGAAGACTGGACCACTCAGACCTGTGTCCCTGGCCTGACTGCATCTGCATCTGCTCCCACACTCCCAGTGCCTCCCTGGACATCTCTACTTGGTCTCCCAGCCCCACGGCCTCAAGCTGCCTCCCCGCACTCGCCCGGCTCCCCCTGGCACCTTGAGTTCCTTGCTTCCCTGATGTCAACCTCCCTTCTCTTGGACTCAGATATGCACTCGTCATCCCCCACATCTCCTAGTCATAGGCCATTGCCTCCCCTCAGTGTCTCTCCCGCTGCTGTCCCCTGGCCACTGCCACCGCCTGACTGGAGGGTTTTTTTTTTTTTTTTTCTGCCTTGTCCCAAGACCTTGCGTGGCCTCTGTGCCTCTAGCCTGTGACAGATTCCTCTTTCTAAAGTGTTTGACATGCATTATCTCTGCTCAGAAGTCTTTGGTGATGGCCAGATAGAGATAAAATTCTGTAGCTTCTCTCAGGTACTAACTCTTTTTCTGACTCGGTTTTCTCTTCTCACCTACCTGGAACTGTCTCAGACTAACTCGATCTTTTTCAGATCTCTAATCACCCTTACATTTTTCCACTCCTCATCTCGTCTCCTAGGACTAGGGATGACCCCTTTTTTCCTACCCACTTTCTGAAATTCTCCTCATCTTCAAAACCCCAGCTCCAGCCTCACTTTTCCAGGGATCTCTCCTCATCTTCCTGTGTTCTGAGCCCCTCTGACACCACTACTTGTACCGCTCCTTGGCATCTGCCATATCACCCTGAGAGTAGCTGTCACTATTTTGTGCATGTGCCTCATCTTAGTAATAGTATGCCCCTGGGGGGCTGGGGGAGGCAGCCCTGCTCAGCCCTTGGTCTCCCGTGAATGTGCTTGGTCTAGAATAATAATCAATAAATATTTGCTTACCATATAATTTCAAATGTTCCTTCTGGGCAAAATTAGCAATAGTACACCCACCCATACTCACACACAGCCCCTGATAAAATGTCTCCAAGCTGGCAGGCCAGGGGAATTGTAAACTGTGTGCATCGTTGCCAGAGGAAAGCACCATTTCAGTCATCACAGGGAGACCCAGCATCCATTTCCTGATAAGTCTTGAACAGTGTGTGTTTTGAACTGCGATCTTCAGGAGTGTATCTCCATGTAAGCCACGGCTGGCCTGGAATCGCAGGTGTGATGGTAGACAGAGGCTCGCAGGTCCCTGGGGGAGCCTGTAAGCCGAGGAGTAACCTAGAGAAGGGATCAGGAAAGGCGTCCTGGTGAGGCGGTGTTCCAACAGAGTCAGAGCTAGGACTGGCAAGAAGGCCAGAGAGGGGCAAGAGAGTGCTCTAGGCAGAGGGATAGAATACACAAGGAGTCAGGATCCAGATATGGAGGTATGGCAAAACGTCAGTGTGACATCTGCCACCGCCTTCCTGAGCCGGCCATGCCAGGGGAAGAGGCCTCTTCCAGGGATGTGTGCTGGGAGGCACAGGTTTAGAATGAGTCTGGAAAAGCAAATCATTCTGGAGCCTTGTCCTTTATAGGATCTGGAAGAATCGGTGACTAGCCATTCACTGGTCGGTGGAGAAATGTCTGTAGACCCACTCCGGTGGTTACAAGAATTTGCCATCAGCAGAGAAGGCAGGGCGCCATTCTGCACGACAGCTTCGAGAGGAAGGAGAGGAAAAGGTTTGACTTATGGGGAAAAGGAAGGCCCCCTTCAGTTTGTGTGGGCTTCCTGTAGCTACATGGCTCACACAGAGGAGAGGTCTGTGCATTTGAGGAAGATGCTCACGGGACATGAACAGTCAGAACCCTCCAGGTGGGGACAAAAGGCCAATGTGGACAGAAGGGCCTGGGAATGAGAAAAGAGGATGCCCAGACAGGGGAGTGGAGCCCAAAGGCAAGACAGGTCAAGGGGTGGGAGCAGGGGGAGGCAGGACATGGGCAGCAGGCACAGGAGGCCTGGCTGTCCCCATGTCTGTCCCCAGCAGACACTAACTGAGTAACAAATGAATTAAGGAAATAGCGAGCAAATTTGGAGGGACTTGAAGAATTTAAAAATAAAGTGACTGCTTCCTAAGTCACCTGAGAGCCAGAAAAGGATGAGCAGACTCTCCCCAGAGCTGGAGGAGGAAATGTGTGGTGGGCCTAGGAAAGATGAAACGGGAAGTCTGTGCTGGAAGGGACAGGATTCTGCCACGGAACCAAGGGGATCCCATGGCATGTCTCCTGCTGCAGCTGTGCACCTCCTGGAGCCTGCCCGTATAGAGCAGGAGGCGGCTCTTGCTGAAGGCAGGTTTTCTGATGAGCGATCCCTGGCATAAGACAGCCAGCACCTCCCCGGCACTGTGAGCAAGGCTGTGAGCTAGGGCTTTACAATGTCTCCAAACACTCCTAGACAGTCACTACTGTTATTACCACCTCACACGTGAGAATACTGAAGCTTAACATAAATAGTGTAACTTGCCCGTCATTTTACGGTCTGTAATACTGGGCAAAGTCAAGAATCAAATTCAGGTCTCTCAACAAAGCTCATGCCCTTACCCTTGCCTTCAGGCCAAACCTCTGGCCAAGGTATTCATTTCTTAGAGCTGCCATTTAAAAAATACCACAAACTTGGTGGCTTAAAACAACAGAGACATATTCTCTCACAGTTCTGGAGACTCGAGGTACAAGGCAAGGTGTTGGCAGAGTTGGTTCCTTCTGAGGGGGAACTCATTCCAGGACTCTCTCCTCACTTCTAACAGTTGTTGGAAACTTGTGGTGTTCCTTGGCTTGCAGACACCCCACTCCAGCTTCTGCCTCGATTGTCAAATGGTATTCTTCCCTGTGTGTCTTTGTATCCAAATTTCCTCTTTTTGTAAGAATGCCAGGCAATGGATTAGAGCCCACTTGATTTCAGCATGGTCTCATGTTAACTTGATTACAACTGTGAAAACCCTATTATTTCCAAATAATGTCACATTCATGAGTACCGGGGGTTAAACCCGCCACATATCTTTATGGGAGGCATGATTTGACCTGTGATACCTAGCAAGGAGACTGGGGGCGGAGAATGTCCTCAGCATTTTGCTTTGAGTTGCAGAGGCAGAGGGAGTAGGGTGGAGAGAGGTGTGAGACCAGTCGTGGGGATCATAGCAAAGAGTGCTGGGGCGGCTTTCGGGGCTGGAGGTGAGAGGCACTCTGGGGAGGGAAGTGGAGATCCCCAGGGTGTGGTGAGGACGGACATCTCCAGGAGATGCGGCCCTTCAGGTCTGTGTCTTTGGTACTTTGTTCTTGATCATTGGTAAGCCAAGACAGTGGGTTATGTGACCCTCTTATGATCCACAGGAGGTCAAGTGGAATCTGGAATTGTGCTCAGAGCTTAGCACTTAGGGAGGACTTTCTCTGGAAGTATCCTATAGGACAGAGAGATTTGAATGTTGGACAAAGCCTTCTCCTGCTGCCATACTTCTACCTGCCACCAGAAAAACTGGGACGAGTGACCATAGAAGTGTGCAATTTTCCTGTGTGGAGGGAACCTACTGTGTTGCACACTGGGTTTTTCTTTTGTTTATTTGACCACTTTATCCTGGCTGCCAAAGACTTGCTGTATACGGGACGCAGTTTTCAGGGGGCTGGTCATCACTTTTGGAATGATGAGGTCTTGGAAGACAGCCTGTGGTCATGAATCCCAGATCTCTCAGCAGGCAGGGGAATGCCAGGGTGACCAGACTGGGGTGTGGAAATGTTCCCATGCCAGAAGGTGTGTCTGTCAGCAGCAGGCTGTTACAGGGGAGCCACCGCCTCTGCCAGTGTCATGAGGTTCAGCGGGAGGCTAAGCTAGCCTGTCTGTAGCATGTGTGACTCCGGAATGCCGTAGCCTCAGGAGCAACTCCACTGTCAGAGCGGAGCACTGGGGAGAGCCGACAGGTGTCCATGCACATCCATCCTACCTTCTGCTCTCATGGAGTGGGCAGCCTGCCCGCCCTGCTTCTAAGCATCTGTTGTTTTGGGTCTGATTACAGACTCTTGAAGCTTTGTTCTTAGACCCCCACTGTGGCTTTGAACAGGCTGAGTGTGTTGTGGTTTGTTGCGAGGTCTTCTTGGAGTGGCTGCTGCCAAAGGTGGTGGATGGGCCTAGGCCACCCCCAGGCAGAGGTTCCCCCAGATGAGGGCTCCTTCCCCATCCTGCCAGGGCACTAACTTGTTCTTGATGAAACCTCCTCGGGCTGTTCACCACCAGCCCCAAGGACGCCCTCTCCTCCTCATTGCAAAGAGGAGTGAGTCTCCAGTCTCTTGCCTGCTACAGAAAAACCTTGAAAAGGCCAAGAGTCAAAACTGGCTCCAATTCTCCAAATGGAGATGGTTGTATTGGGAGCTCTGGTATGGAGCTGGCCCTAAAATATCAACAAGGGCTGCAGAAATTTGGGGGGAGATAAATGGATACAATAGAAGGAAAATACCTGTTTCTACAATGAATTTACAACCCAATTTGTTAATTTTATATTCACTCGCTTATGGCATATGAGTGCCTAGGTAACCAGTGGGGTCATTCGCTGACATTTATTCTTTTCTTCTGAAATCATTCGTCATTGTTTGTGAAGAAGATTACTCCCTGCTTCTTTGGTCATTTCCCTCTGCCTTGCTGGCACAACAGGTGTGTCCTGGGTGACAGAATTGATATGGGGCCCTAAGCACTCATGGTGGTTGTAATTGCAATCTGGGCTCAGTGCCCTGAAGGAACAATACAGACCGAGTAACAGGAGGGACATTCTTTACTACCAGGAAGACGGATAAGTAGAAGCTCACCCCAGGCAGTGGGGATGGCCCCTACCCACAAAGACTCTGAGACAAAACATCACCTGAGGAGGGCCGTGCATTTTCCACTCAGCTACAGATTTCTACTGCTTATTTTCAAGCAATGATGTAGGTAGCTTGGTACGGAGAGGCGGCCATGGTGGTGGGGAGCTCAGCGACAGGGGGAGGAGTAGGGGTGCTTTGCCTGAATTTTAATCTGAGGTGGGGGGAATCCATTGGAGGATTTTTACAGGGCTGTGACAGGCTCTGATCTCCATTTTTGAAGATCATGCTGACATACTATATGATTCTATTTATATAAAGTACAAAACAGGCAAACTCATCTTTGCTGTTAGAAGTCAAAAGACTGGCTCCCCTGGAAGTGGAGGTGTGTGGTGACTGAGAGGGGCTCTAGGGGTTTCTGGGAAGCCGATGATGATCTCTTTCTTGATCTGGGTACCAGTCCCTCGGGTGCACCTAGCTTGTGAAATGTTTCAAGCTGTACTCTTATGATTTATGCATTTTTAAAAGATGAGTGTTATACATCAGTAAAGTTCTTGAAAGATTACTCTGGCAGTTGGTTAAAGAATAGATCAGAAGAAAAGAGTGGGTGTAAGAAACGGGTAGGAAGTCATGATAGTTGGCCAGATGAGAGCTGACTGGGACCTGGACTGGAGGTGGCCAAGCAGGTGGAGCGTGCAGAGTGGACGTGGAACTTGGTTTGGAGTTGGAAGAAGCAGGGCAAGAACTGGAATGGGGAGGAGACAGTGTGAGGTCCCAACAATGGTTGGGGGCATGGATTTGAGGAACTGAGGGGAAGTCAGAGTTGAAATGTGTAAGATGCAGTTTGATACAAGGCCTGGAAGACTTCAGTGTGAAGCCCAGGATCCCCCCAAGGGTGCATGAGCAGGGTGCCCATGGGATACATGGGGGAAGTTGGGCACAGGGCTAATGACAGAACCCAGACACCATCAACATCAGGTAGGGAGAAGGAAGAGGGCTGCCTCAAGGATTTCAGAGAAGGAACAGTCAGAGAGACAGAGCTAGAACATGGGGACAGCAAGTGACATCACAAATGGCAAGAGGAACCCTGCAGAACATTCCCCTTCTGCAGGTATGTTGAATGTGACATTCAACAAGGTAAAGCCATTGTTGGAGGGCCCACTGGATGTGGCACTCAGATAACTGGCAGTCTTGGTAAAAACAATTCGGTAGCACATTCCCGCTCACCCCAGGCAGCATGGTGGAGCAAGGTGATTGATTTGGCATCAGTAGCCTGCTACTATTTGCCAACTCTGCCCTGAGCCTCAGTGTCCTCAACTGTAAACAAAAGGGATCACATGTACCTCTCAGGGCTGATATGAGGATTAACTTTATTCAGCAAATATTTATTAAACATTTATTATATCCCAGATAGTCAGCCAGACACAGAAAATACAGAGTGACCAAGAGTGACAAGTGGGGAGACAGAAATAAATAAATCAATGAGTTGATGTGAAGAAAATAAATGCCCCCCATGCTTCCCTGCAGCCACCACCCAGCCTTCTTGGACTGCAGGGCCCCTCCTTTCCTGACTGGATTCCTTGGGGTCAGCTCCTAAGATCCTAGCTCTTCTGATACCACGTGCTCAAGCCCCACTTTCTCACTCTGAAAAACTAGCTTCTCTTTCCTTGAAGGCAGGAAGAGAAGGGCTTAATCTTCAAACTCTTCCAGGATGCAAGAAAAAATATTGATATCCCATCCTATTATTAGAACGAAGAGTAGGAAGAATATAACATAGTAAAGTTTCCATATGGATGTTTGAATAATATCTAATAGGTCTGAATGTCCTATTCCTGCCATAAATGGATGAAAAGCAGGTTCTTTTCAACCTAACAAATTACTGCCAAGTTCCCAGAAAGACAAGATGGCACTTGATGAAAATGTTTCTGGCTTAAAAAAAAAAATTAATTGGAGAATTTCTAAAGAAGAAATTGGACACATATTTACATAAATATCCGTGATAATTATGTTTTGAAGTGTTTTTTTTTTTTTTTTCCTGGGAAACCAGGCTTCCAGCTGACCTGGAAAATTCATCTTGTCTCACATGCTTATGTTTCATCTCTTCCAGAATATTTTTTCAATCTATGGTATCTAAAGCCCAGACCCCTGGCCCCCTGCCGTGGGGCAATCTTTCACTTGTGAGCTTCCCTTTCACCTTCTTTCACAGACCTCACCACTCCAGCTATCCACATGCTCCATTCCTACTACTGAGCTTTGAACAGGGCACCATTAGAAAAGAAACACAACACAAAACAACTGAAGCAGGGTATTTCCCTTACCCCTTCACAGGTGGGAACTGGAGTGCACAGGCACTGGACCTAGCTGGTCGCTTCGGCAGTGGCAAGGATGAATTCCACTCACTCAAGTCCACTGTGTTCTACTCCTTGTGGAGGGGGAGCACAGGTCAGCGGGTGCAAGAGCTGGGGCTAGTGCTTTTGGGCTCCAGTGGGAGCAAAACTCCTTGTGGGCCCCATGGCAGCATCTGGAGGTGGGGTGCCCATGGCCACTGAAGCCCCAGAAGGAATGTTACAGTGCCCTTTTAGCCCGTCCGTGGACGGCTTAAGTGTTCACAGCTTAGTGGAGGGTCAGTGTGACAGCCTTTTGCACCCACACTCATGACATCTGAATTCTTGTCTGGCATCCAAGATGAATAAGGTTGCACGAATGGATTGAAGATGGTAAATGCAGGGGATTTAACAGCCAACGAAAGTGGCTCAGCTGGAAGGGGAGCTGAAAAGGGAACAGGAAGGTAATCTTCCCTGGAGTCCAGCTGTCCCTGGACGGACACCTTTCCAAAGCTACGCTGTCAAACTGTCCCTCTGAAGTCAAGATGCTTCTGTCCAACATCCAGCCGTAGTCTCTGATGTCCAGCTGTTTCTCCTCCCTCTGCTGGCAGAGCCTGGGGTTTTTATGGGCTCAGGATGGGGGTGCAGGGCGGGCCATGGGTGGTTATGGAAAAGGCAACATTCAAGCCGGAAAACAGGAATGTGAGTTTTCACTTTGGGCCACAGCTCCAGGCTTGAGGGTGGAGCCCTCGCCAGAGACCTGCCCTCTTCTGCCTGCCTGGAATTTTTCTGCCTCCTGACCCTATCACAACCACAATACAAAGCTTTTTAGGATGACTGGTGTTATTAGGAGCTAAGAAGTTTGTCTACCTCCCTTTCTTGTGCTCTATCTTCCTTCAAACAATGCCCCTGCAGTAGAAATCTGTTTCTTTTTCAGATTATCCTGACCTTTGTCCTTTCAAGGGCCCCCAGGAGCCTGTCTTATCAAAGGCTTTTTTAAGCTCATAATAACATGAGGTGCAAAAATACAAAATAACAACAAACACTACAGAATTATGCAGATTGGGATTTCCAGTGTCCATTTAAATTGTATCTTATATGATGACCTTCAAGTGATTTTTGTTGAAGTTGAGTGTACTAAACTAAAAAAGTGGTCAAGAGATCCTGGCCAAGTCCGATTCAGTCAGGGCTTTGCTCAGAGTTCCCTTAACCAGGGTTCCCCAGGCAGTGTTAAAGGTGGAAAGAGAATCCACCTTGCAGTTTGCTTCTCTGTGCCTGTTGTGGTTTCCTATGGCCTCCACTGAGGACAGATGTGCCAGTCCTCCTAGAAGCTGTTCTCACAGGCCTCAGAGGGTGCCTTTGCTCAGTCATATTGGGGAACTCTGCCAAACAGTAAGGTTAACTTTGTGGGCAGTAAAGTCTGGCAAGGGGACCCTGGAGAGAAGAAAGGGGAAGAGTTACACTGAGCAGTGAGAGATCTGTTGGAGGCCTGGCTCCTCCGGCCCCCTGCAGCCTCCCCTTCCAGGCAGGGTCTCAGGCCCAGCTCCACAGCCTGGCCACTCCCCTCTTAAGGAACAAGGAAGCTATGATGGAAATCTATGTGTTTCTTCCTAGATTGTTCTGATTTTTATATCTCCAATGACCCACAGGACCATGTCTTATCAAAGGCTTTTTCTAATTCATAATAAAATGAATAATACTAAAGATACCTTTTGTCGTTGCTATGAGGAATATCACCAACTTTGACCCCAGGCTGGCTATTTTAAATCTCTGAACTTTATCTTGTGCAGGCATTCTTCCTGCCTGGGAAAATATTGGATTTCCTGAATCACTTCTTGAAAGAGTCATTCCCCTTTGGGGCATTGGGCCATGGTTTAGATTCACAGCCACACCCTGCAGAAGGGACAGGAGGGGTGAGCAGGCCAACGGCTGATGGAGGGCTTTTATTCTAGAATGCATTGGACTCTTGCTTTGCTTCCTTCATTTTAGGGGTTGGGGGCAGGGAGAAGGATGCTACTCCCTGCTTCAGCTCCGAGGGTCTTTCAGATGCACCTCAGAGGAGCCAACCTAGAAGCCTGCCCACCTTCACATGCCTGCAGTTTTGTTTTTTGTTTGTTTTGTTTCTTTGTTTTGTTTTGTTTTGTTTTTTTGAGATGGAGTCTTGCTCTGTCACCCGGGCTGGAGTGCTGTGGTGCGATCTTGGCTCACTGCAGTCTCTGCCTCCCAGGTTTAAGCGATTCTCCTGCCTCAGCTTCCTGAGTAGCTGGTATTACAGGCCCTTGCCACCACACCTGGCTAATTTTTGTATTTTTAGTAGAGATGGGGTTTTACCATGTTGGCGAGGCTGGTCTTGAACTCCTGACCTCAGGTGGTCTGCCCGCTTCAGCCTCTCAAAGTGCTGGGATTACAGAAGTGAGCCACTATGCTTGGCCAGATGCCTGCATGTCTGATGACACTGGGAAGCAGCCAGGAGTCACCCTTCTGAGTTCACTTCTTTATCCTTATTGGCCTCTTAAGCCCCAAGCCTCACCTCCCAGGTGAGGAGAACTGCCAGCCAGGACCAAGAATGAGTTGTGTGAATGGAGACAGTGCAATGGAGAAGTGGAGATGGGCATACACCCAGAGCCAGCACCACTCTCAGGCCACCTGCCATCTGTTGGAGACACACCAGGCATTTTGGAAGACTTAGTCAAGTAAAGGTGGTATCAGGACTCACGAGTGTAGTGGGAGGAGAGGAAGGGTTTGGTATATTTTTTGGTTTGACAGCCTAGTCCACTGACAAGTACATATTTCTTGAAGCCTTTCTTTTTCCCATTGAAAAACTGGAGACAGAATGATTTGTCTGCTAGGTTTAGCACCAGGAAATAGATTGGTTTATGATTCAAGATTGCTGACTGAACACATTTGTCTCCCCTCCTCTCTGACACCTTCATTATAATGAAACTAGTGAAGAAAAAGGAGAAAAATCAATGACAAAAAACTGAAGAAGGAGGGAGAGTATGAGTGGATGAAAGATTTCAATAATTTCAGCAAGGTGGAAAGTGGTTGGGAAGTGTTGATGGATGAAATAGAATGGAGGAAGACAAGTGGTCAACTGCGTGCACGGGGCCTGCAGTAGCGGGAGCCCACGGGCTTGGCACAGCCCAGAGAGGCAACAGATTTAGAATTGGCGAACGTGGCAGAAGGAGAAGTGGGATTAAGGGATTAAGATAGAACAGCCCTTTACCCCACGGAAAACACGAGAAACCTTTTCTCCTAGAATTAATGGAACTATCAGACAGTGTGAAGGTTTGTGCCCAGGAGGGAAGCCCTGCTCCTCTGGCTCCCAGTTTGCTTCCCACAAAGTGATCTGATAATAAAAATACTGATAGAACTATTAAAAGTTGAGAGGAGTAGGGAGAAGGGGGCATTGCAAGTATAAGTGTGCTAAATCCTCTTCTGTAGTAACAGGTACCATAAAATGGTAAGTCAAGAAACTGCAGAACAAGTGTATTATTTTGAGATGTGTGGATGTCATCAACAGAAAAACTAAAAACTAAAAGCAGAGGGGGTTATTCCCAACCTGCAGTACTGGTGGTGGGCTGGCTTAAGTGTAGAGCTGGGCTTTGTCATTCTAAGCCCTTCCACACTACTTGATATTTTAAACATATGCACGTGTTACACTGATTCAAAAAAATAAAATGTGGAAAGAAATGTAAATTGATTTTAATTCCATAGGTGGGTTCCAGTTAACTGTGGAATGGGAGGACTGGATGCCTGTCCAGTGTTGCTCAAATCCGGGGGGGTTGTCAGTGTGGTTGTGCAGTTATGCTTCTTCCCAAGAGAGGGAAGTCTCAGAGGGGTGTTACCACAGGAGGGTCTTGACTATGAGTTTTCCAGGTCCTTGGCATTTTGAACAAAGAATTGAACAAAATGCAGAAACAAAGTACCAAAGGAATGAAATGCAGGAATGAAGCAGTGAAAACAGGAATTTATTAAAGCAAGAAAGAACTCCGCAGGGTGGGAGTGGGCCCTAGCAAGCAGCTCAAAGGCCCAGTTATAAAGTTTTCTGGGCTCTAAGTAACCATTTGAGGTTCTTCCCTTTATCTGGATGGAGGATTTGGCCTGTGGCTAATTAAAGGCTGAGGTGAATTGGTGCCGTATGCAGATAAAGGGAAGGTCCCTGCAGGGCCCGCCGGCCAATCTAAGGCACTCTCCTTTTCCATCTGAGACGCGGTGGAAGGGGGAGGGTTGCAAGGAGAGTAGCCTTTGATCCTTTGTTACTCAGAGTGGGGAGATGGGGTTTTCCCTTTTGCTTTAGCTTTAGGAAGTTTGTGCTAATTGGCATTAGATTCCCTGCCCCCAGAACTTGATGTTTTCTCTTTTAGGAAGTTAGCACAAAGTGGCCTTAAGTTCCTTGTCTCCAGACTCTGTTCTCCTGTCTCAGGTGTTCCCACCTGTCTGGTATGCAGTCAGCTCGGCCTAGAGAGCAGAGGAGCAGAATGTTCCCTGAGGCCAAATTGACTTTCAGAGGTTGGGAGGGACTAAAGCCAGCAGCACCTGGATGTCCCCTCCCTCTTTCAGAGAACTGCAGCATGGTCCTCAGCACCCCGAACTCTCCCTCCCTGCATCCTGTTGTCGATGAAAAGAGTCAAACTCTGGCTCCGGATACATCTTTTCAAATATTTTACAAACATGAGTGACCATGGCCTGTGACACAGCCTTCAGTAAGTCCTGAGAACGTGTGCCAAGGTGGTCGGGGTGCAGCTTGGTTTTATACATTTTAGGGAGACATGAGACTTCGATCAAATACATTCAAGGAATACATTGGTTTGGTCCAGAAAGGTGGCACAACTTGCAGGGGGGGCTTCCAGCCTATAGTTTAGATTCAAAAATTTTCTGATTGACAATTGGTCGGGTTTATCCAAAGACCTGGGATCAATAGAAAGGAAAGTCTGGGTAAAGTTAAAATAAAGGATTATGGAGACCCAAGTTCTTATTTGCAGAGGAAGCCTTTAAGTAGTGGGCTTCAGAGGGAATAGGTTGTAAAATGTTTCTTATCAGGCTTACAGACTGTGTCAATGTTAATGCTGGAGAGATATAATGAGGCATGTCACCTCATTATATTCTCACTTCCCGTCGTGGCCTGAAAAAGTCTCTCAGGTTAAATTTTAAGAGTGCCCTGACCAGGAGGAAGTCCATTCAGATGCTTGGGGCAGTGAGGAGGAATACTTAGAATTTTCTTTTTGGTTTACACTTGGTGAGGGTGAGAATAAGGTTTTTCTGTGCGTTCTTTTCTTCTCCCTTTTCCTCCCTCCTTTCTTCCTTCCTTTAGAAGAACTGTTTCATTCAGATTGCCCTGTCAGAGTCCTGTTTGGGAAAGCAGATAGCTGCCATTTAGGGACAGAAGTAGTTGTTTCAAACTGGGAGGTCACCGGCTGTGTGTCTCAGTCCAGCCACATCTCCTGCCCTGGATGGTTTTCCTCCAACTCCTGGACTCTTTCAGTACATTGAATCACCTCAGAGAAGTCGTGTCTTAGTGGATATCGATGAAAAGAGTCAAACTCTGTAAGATATTTGAAGAGATTTATTCTGAGCCAAATATGAGTGACCATGGCCTGTGACACAGCCCTCAGGAGGGCCTGAGAACATGTTCCCAAGGTGGTCAGGGTGCAGCTTGGTTTTGTACATTTTAGGGAGACAGGAGACATCAATCAAATACATTTAAGAAATACATTGGTTTGGTCCAGAAAGGTGAGACAACTCAAAGTGGGGTTGGGGGAGGACTTCAGTTTATAGGTAGATTTAAAATTTTCTGATTGACATTGGTTGAGTTTATCTAAAGACCTGGGAACAATAGAAAGGAAATGTCTGGGTTGTGATAAGAGGTTGTGGAGACCAGAGTTTTGTCAGACAGATGAAGCCTCCAGGTAGCTGGTCGGCTTCAGAGAGAATAGATTCTACATGTTTCTTATCAGACTTCAGGTCTGTGTTGATGTTAATGCAAGAGAGGTATAATGAGGTCTGTCTGACCCCCACTTCCTGTCGAGACCTGAACCAGTCTTTCAGGTTAAATTTTAAGAGTACTCTGGCTGAGGAGGAAGTCCATTCACAATGGGGATGGGTGGGGGTGGCGGGGCGGGGGGCCTTTGAATTTTATTTTTGATTTACGTGGACATAAGACATCAGTTGAATTTTCTAGTCTTCCTTCCCTGGGGTTTGTGTGGAAAACATCAGAGTGGGTTGACAGCACAGTCAGTCATTAAATAGGTAATAACCCCATGGGGATCACATTTCAGACCTTCTGCTGGTGTTCCTATAACCACGGTTAGATGCCACTGTGATCTAACAATGGTTAGATCGTAGTTCCGATGTTTAGTTTGGAAAACAGAGGCATGAACATGTAGATCAAAAAAAGCCATGTCTAGACTGTCCTTTGATGCTTTCTCCTTCATCCTGAGCTGTGGGGGCCTCCCTCCTTGTCTTGTGGCTTATCCACCATGGTCATTTCACTTATGTCACTGAAGCATGGCTTGGGCTAAGTCCCCCACACCCCCAAATTTACCTTGCATCTCAGTAGCTTTTGAGCCTTCTTAGCTCTTTGACACAGGTGGTAAAAAGTTCTCTCTTTATTAAAGAACTTCGTGGCCGCTCCAGTTTCCCCACTTCCTTCCTCTTTATATGTTTGTTAGGATTGGAGAATGAATGAGGCCGTCATGAGTGTGGCCTTGACAGTTAGAAGCCTGAGTGCCTCTTGCCCTCCCTGCCCTGCAAGAATGTTGTTCGTCCTCCGTGGGGTTTCTCTGCCAGCTTCCTTCTATAAGATGTGTCTCAAGTGTTGTGTTTACCTTAACACACACGCACAGCCCTTGTCAACCTAGATGTTTAGATTAGCACACACACACAAACCTAGATATTTGCCTGGGTTTTGAACCTGTCAAAATAGGCCTCTTGAATAAACAAAGGTATTCCAATGACATTGCCAATGCTCATGATTTAAAAAAACAAAAAACAAAAAACTGTTTGTCGAATTCCCTTCAAAGCCCCAGAACATTATTTTGAATACCTCATGGTTGCAAATCTTTTTTCAAATGAATTTCTTCTTTAGCCAACTTTATTGAGGTATCTAGTTTACATATAATAAAATGCACACACTTTAAATATTTGTTGAGTTTTGACAAATGTATAAACCTGTATAAATACCACCACAAAATTTAAAAGTAGAATATTTCCACCACGGTAGAAAGTCCCTTCATACATGGCTGCAAATCTTATTTCAGTTTGGGTTTAGCCAAGTAAGTAAGTAGGGCAGCTGAACTGACAAATGCTGTTTTGTGCCTTGTAAGTTGTGTGACTGGTAGATTGATCAGAAGCAGCACCAAAGGGGCAAATGTATAAATGATTGAAGACAGACCATTGGAATAAGTCTGTAGCCTCCCAGAATGACTACTGTGGTGGATGTATATTCTGGAGCTTGGACTTATCAGTTAGAGTACTTTACAGACATATTGTTCATTTGACAAAGGTTGAGCCCCAATTTTGAACTGGGCATCATTTCGTGCACTGTGGATTTGTTCTAAAAAACACACATTGTATTTCCACCATGAAGTCTATATTCTGGTGGGAGGAAATGTCAATAAATGAGAAATCAAACGCATGATGTAATTTGGGGAAGCAATACATGCCAAGAAAAGAAAAAAAGTCGAGTGAGGAGATAGAAAATGATGGTATACACCATTTTAAAGAAGATGATGCAGCCCATGTAATTCATCTTCATTTTCTTTTCCTTTTGTGAAGAAATCACAAGACTCAAATTCTACCAAAGGTGTTTTATAAAAGGCACATGTTATCTTTCCATAAAGAATATTCTGGAGAGTGCTAGCATCTATTATAAAGTAGTGGTGATGTGTGTGTGGATGGGGAGTTACATAGTGAAAGAAGCACGGGAAAGTTGGCTTAAACAACTTAACCAATTCTTTACTACGGAACTCAGAACCTTTAATATGCGAATGTGATTGCACATATTCGTGAGGGAGGATTGTAGTATGTTATGTTTTCCAATTTGTTTTCTCCAGGGAGTTGTTTTGGCCTAGAGCATCTTAAGCAAGTGATGTTCTGGTAACACATTGTGGGAAATTCTATTCTAGGGTTCTCAGACTACAGGAGAACTGAAAGCAACCGGGAAGTTAAATTACTCGGAGGGCAAGAGGAGGGAGTGGAGGTAGCCTCAAGTTACTGAATATCCCTCCAGGATGTGGAGCACTCACCAGGCAGGGTGTGGGCCGGGCAGGTGGCAGGTGCCTGCAACATTCTGTGGTGGAAGCCTCACAACTCAGGTGTTATCATAGTTTTCATTTGCTAATGGGAAAACCTGCTGCTCAAGGAGACCCAGTTTGTAGCCAAAGGTCACACCATGGCTTACAAAGTCAAGATCTGAACCTAGGCCTGTTTGACTCCAAAACTCAAATCATCAAAAACTATAACACTATATTGCCTAAATAATGGGGAAGGGTAGGTTGCAACCCAACTAGCAAACCTTTTCCTACTCCCACCAATGCATCTCCATGTACTCTTGAACCCGTGTCCTCCTCAAGGGATGGGCTTGTGTTTTATCTGCACGGTGTCAAGTGTTGCTTGCTCTGTCACATGCTGGCCATATAGGAGGTACTTGGTAAGTTCGAGCAGCCGAGGTCATGGTCCCATCACATAAGCTTAGTATGTGGGGCCAGATGGCTGTGACCCTGAGTGGCCCTGACAGAACCATCCATCGACTTCCTTCCCTTTTCCCTGCCTTTTCTCCCTGCCCTTTTCTACCTTGCAGCCATCAGTCTGATCCCTCTCCATATCCACTGGAACGAAGGGGTCCAGATATATACAAACACCTCTGCCAGGGCCCCCAGGAGGCACCCAGACCTGACAGGGCTTGCAGGGGCCAATAGCTGGTGGCGAGATGGCTCTGTGAGGGGGTGGGGGATGTGGAAAGGAGCCAGCTCTGGCTGGAGTCTTTCACCCAGTAGCTAGGGGGAGAAAGTGGGGGAATTTCTGTACTTAGAGGCATGTCTTTCAGGAAAAGATCTGAGACAAATTTCCTCTCCCACCATCCCCATCTTCCTCTCATGAGACAACTGGGGAAGTTGGTGATGATTAGTCACTCCTGTTAATTCATTACTAATTTGGATGGAGGGAGACTGTTTTTTTCTAAGCCTCATGCTCAGAAACTCAAGTGCTCCATAACTGAACTCACAGTCCGTGATCTCCTTATGTGCTCCTCCTTCTGGACCCCCCGTTTCCATGCATCCATGCCTTTGACCTCTTCCTGGCCCTCAGGCTGGAAATGTAGCCCCGTCTCTTCTTTCACGTTGAATCAGTGACAGCCGTGTCAAGCCAGCCTTTGCAAGAGCCTCTAATTTGGTGCCTCTCCAGACCCACTACCCCAGCCAGCCCTCGTCTCTCCCAAAGCTGTTATGACAGCCCTCATTCCTCTGCTAGATGCTACTCTTGCCACCAGCCATGTGCCAAGCCTTCAGGAGTCAGCCCAGGGTGCTGGGATTTTTAGAAGCAACCTTGAACTAGACACACAACTGATCCCCATGCTGGGCCCCATACTGCTCCTGAAGGGCAGGGGAAGTTATCCAGACAAAGAAGGGGAAGACTGTGAGCAAAGGCACTGACATAGTGCCTTCAGGGAACTCTGAGAGTGTGACCTTGATGTGTTTGAAGGGCAAGGTGGCAGCAGGTGCTGTAGCTGTCTAATGCTGCATACCAGAACAATCCAAAACTTGGTGCTTAAAACAATGGCCACATTTAGGTTGCTGACAAATCTGACAAATCTTCAATCTGCACAGGGCTCATTGGGGATAGCTCATTTCTGCTTCACTTGGCATCGAGGGCTGGGACTGGAATCATCTGAAAGCTGGCTCAGTAACATGTCTGGTGGTTGATGCTGGCTGAGGACCAAAATCTGAACCGAGTTATCAGTGGAACATTAACATGTGGCCTCACTACGAGCAAGGAAGACTGGGCTTCCTTACAATGTAATGTCGGGGTACTAAGGGTCCCAAGGGAGAAAGAGCCAGCCAGATTCTTTGTCCACTTTTAGGATCCAGCCTCGGAAGTCACATAGCATCACTTCTCTTCATTAGAAGCAAGGAGCTAAGATTGGCCCATATTCAGAGGGAGAGAACACAGAACCCACCCCTTGATAGAGTGTCATTGTAAGAGGTGTATGTGGATGGGAGAGATTGGTGTGGCCATCTTTGCAAAATATGATCAGTCTCAGCAGAAAATATGGAGGCAGGCTGGGTCCAGGACTGTAGCATCTTGGCTATCACCCCTCACAAACCAACACAGCTGTTTGGCTAACAGCGGTGTTGGTTTTTACCTTATAGAAAATGGGACGCCAGTGAGAGAGGCCAATTCAGGCGTGACCTGCTCATGTTTGTGCTTGAAAAAGCTCCCCCTGGGGTGGTGTGGTGGAAGATTTGAGAGGAGCAAGCAGGGGACCTGTGAGAGGCTGTTGCAGTGATCTGAAGAGGGATGGTGAGGGCCTGAGCCAAGGCTTACACCTGTAGAAGAGGCAGGGCTCCAATGTGGGAGACACCAAGAAGAGACCACGGGGCTGAGGGATGGGGCAAACACCAGAGGGTGAGGAGGAGGGACATCAAGAAGGATTATTGGTTTCTGGCTTGGGAAACTGAGTGAAGGTGATGGGGAATGAAGGAAAAAGGGGAGCAGTTTATAGGGGAAGATGATGAGTCCTATTTGGGAAGTGATTAGTTTGAGGGGCCTAGGAGTGTCCAGGTGGATACATCCAGCAGACAGTGGAGTGGACCTGCTTGCAAAACTCTGGGGAAAGTTCTGGGTACAGAACTGAGATTGGAGGCCATCATCCTATGGCAAATGGGATTGCCTGTGAGCAGGTGCAGAATGGATCGTGTCCAGAGAAGGGGTATACAGGCAGGCTTTGGGGGCATTAGTCTTTAGGGAGTGGTTAGAGGAGGAGGATCTGGCAAGGCATCTGAAGTCAAATTGTTTTTTTCCTAGGTCTGGCCTGGACCAGGGAACAATCTGGGTTCAAGTGAGCTTTAGTGCCCTGTTTCCATGGAAAATGACAGAACGTTGACAAATCCCATCCCCATCACTGTCATGGTCTTGTGCTGCTTTCTTATAACCTATAACCTATAATGTGGCTCTTGTCTTTCCTTCAACCTTATAGTGGCAATTCCTATGGATTAGGGAATTTCTATGATTGTTTGTTTTTCTTTTTCCTTTTTTTTTTTTTTTTTTTTGAGACAGTCTTGCTCTGTCGCCCAGGATGGAATGCAGTGGCACAATCTCAGCTCACTGCAACCTCCACCTCCCATGTTCAAGCGATTCTCCTGCCTCAGCCTCTTGAGTAGCTGGGATTACAGGCATGTGCCACCACGCCTGGTTAATTTTTGTATTTTTAGTAGAGACTGGGCTTCACCACATTGGTCAGGCTGGTCTCGAACTCCTGACCTCATGATCCGCCCGCTTCGACGTCCCAAAGTGCTGGGATTACAGGCATGAGCCACCGTGCCCGCCCTTGCTTTTCTTTTTCTAATCTTTCACATCTTACCCTTTACATGGATGGTCAGAGCCAGAAAGAGTCTTCTAGTCCAGTGACTGGAAACCACGTTGCCCCCCAGACTCTGCTGGTAGAAGTTTTCCAAATAACGCATTTGAGGCTTCACTCCTGCTGATTTTGATTCAGTAGGTCTGAGCTTGGGCCTAGCCTCTATATTTCAAAGGCACTCCCGCCTCCCCGTCCATGTGATTTTGAATCAAAGCTGAGTTATGAACAATTGACTTAGCCCAGTTACCTCACAGTTAGGAAAACCCAGTGCACAGAAGGGGGAAAATCACACACGAACCCAGATTGTTCCCTGGTCCAGGCCAGACCTAGGAAAGAAGCAATTTGACCTCAGATGCCTCGCCAGATCCTCCTCCTCTGACCATTCCCTAAAGACTAATGCCCCCCAGACTCTGTCTCTAGACAGAGACATGACCCTTTCTGGCTAAGCTTGCTCTGTTGAATGAGCGGTAGGTCCAGATCTGGTCCACGCCAAGCATCGGGTGACTAGCATCTAAGCCCCAAAATGCCTACTGCATACAGGGCACGGGTTGGGCACTTGGGTTACCCCTTGCTGGACTTCGGTTTCCCCATTTGTGAAAATAGAGTGGGATGACATTATTATAAAATATTAAGAAGAATTTCAGAATATGAAAGAAAGCCCAGTGGAGCCTCTCTAGCATGGCAGGGGTGGAATGCCACCATGCCCCCAGACAGGCAGGCTTCCTTCTACCACCTGGGAGGAGTGGGGTGGCCACACAGGTTCAGGTGGCAGTCAGGAGAGGTGTCTGGTTTTGTGGGTATAAAGACCTCTCCAGACCTGGAGGCTGTGAGCATGGACACATGGATAGGCAGTGAGTTCTGGGCTCTGTCTGACATCCCAAGCTAGCCTCGCAAAGGTTCTGCCCTGGCAGGAAGGAAACCCCACAGCCTGGAGCAAGGGCACCTATAGAGGAAGGCTCAGCTTCGGAAGGAAATGGAAATGAAGGTGGAGCCCCGGTTGCTCTCCTGTGATGCCAGCCATTCATTCATGGAAAGAGCTTTGGAAGACTGTGAAATGGCACAACACTCACCCTTCCCTGGAGGAAAACCTCACCCAGAGGGGCGCCTTCCAGGAGATGCTTGAGAATAGGACTCCTGGCTCAGAGTCTGTTTGGCACCAGCGCAACAGCTGAGAACCTGGGGGAGCCCAGAGCTCAGCCTGGAGCCAACTAGGGACATCATGAAACCCTTCTCCTACCCTCCCTGATGTGTTATCTGTTCCCATCCACCATGGAACTCACATTTACTCAGTACCCCAGGACCAGGTATGAGGCCAGATGAGATACAGAGATAAATGGCCTTGGCCCCTTCCCTGGGGACTTGATCATCCATTGAGCAGGCAGCAAGCACAGTCAGTCACAGACATTCCTGATGAGACGCCAAGATAGTCCTGATAAGAGATGAGGACATGGATGGGAACATTCATTCAAACCAGGTGCTTTGGGGATTGCATCATGGTGCCTTACTGGGAGGCATCAGAGGTGGGCCTCAGAGGACAGGTGTTGGGAATGGAAGACAGGTCAAGAGAGGTGGATCCATGTGACCCGGGCTTGTTCATCTCCCAAGAGTGGTTTGAATTGGATGGGGAGTGGCCTTCAGCCCTCACAGGGCACAGGAGGAGGGCAGACGTGCAGCCTGTGGAGCACTGCGGTGCTGTTGGGGAATAATCCAAGATGCTCAGCTGAGCAGTTAGGCCCTTCCCTTGGGGGTGAGTCCCCAACCCTGTCATATCTTCAACACCTTGTGGTTTCACTGGGCCACATATCACAACAGTGATAAGAATGCAGTAATAACAGGAATGGCTAGCACTTTGGGAGTGCTTCCTGCAGGGTGCAACACAATGTTGCAATGATGACGTTTCATCCTGGAGACCCTGGGAAGTAACTGCTCCTAGATAACAGGCGAGGAAACAGAGGTCAGCCTGCTGGGGCCCCTAATAGATGGCTGGGAGGGCGCCAGGGCTTGTCGTCCAGAAACCTCACGGGCCCATCACTCTTCCCCCAGGTGTTCGTGCTCTGCCAAGGCCTCCTGCAGCTCTGCCAACTCCTGTACAGCGCCTACTTCAAGAGCAGCCTCACCACCATTGAGAAGCGCTTTGGGCTCTCCAGTTCTTCGTCGGGTCTCATTTCCAGCCTGAATGAGGTGAGCAGGAGGTTCTGGTCCATCAGACTCCACTTGTGCACCACCCTGACCACAAGATCCAGGAGAAGCAGAGGAACAAGGGGCTGAGATGTGCACATAGGTGCAATGCCTCTTTCTGCCAGGTAACAGCAAAGGAAACAGCAAAGTGGGCACAGTGAGAGCAGCTAGATTTCCTGAGGCCTGACTTGTGCCAGGTACTGAGCTGAAAGCCTCCCACCCCTGACCTGGGGGCCTCTTCATGGCAGCCTTGCCAACAGGTACTATGTTCATGCCCACTTCACAGATAAGGATACTGAGGCTCAGGAGTACAAGTGGCTTGCTCCAGGTATGCAGGGCTGTCTGCCTTCAAACTCTGTGCTTCTAATTGAGTTCCGTGCAATCTGCCAGCCTGTGGGACCCCTGCCCCATACATAGTCTAGGGAGGATAAGCCTCAGGCATGCAGGGGGGTCAGCAGCCCTGGGCCCAGGCATCTCCTGTCTTATGAGGGCCACAAGAGCCAGAGCTCTTAATGGCCTTGACTCCCTGATGAGATCAGGGCTCTATGGCCTCCTAGCATCTCCCGCCATCCCTCAGTGACTGCATATCAAAGTTAGAGGAAGACAAGGTGGGCCGAGAAGCCAGAGGAGGTGGGAGGTTAGAGGGCAGGGCCTGCCAGGAGCCACTGGAAGCTGGGGAGAGAGAGTGAGCAGAGGCAGCAGAACCCCTTCATCCTGTCTCCATAGTCTGGAGACAGGGCTCCTGGGCTGGCTTCCATCTTCTCCCCAGGGCCACTCTTCCTGGATGGAGGCAGGCAGTGGCCCCTTCCCCAGAGCCGGGTTGCTCCTCTGGAGCATCATGAGGTCTTCCCTTGAGTTAGTGAAATTCAAGTCAGTGCAGTCACTTAGAGCCCGGGCCCCTGTCCCGTGGCAGCTTCTGGCCAAAACAGAACCGTGAAAGAAGGAAGATATCTCCTCTCCCCAGCCTTCTCCTGCTGAAACAAGGCTTTCCCTTTCACCCCTCCCGCTTCCTTGATGGTCCACATAGCAGTGACCCCAGGACCACTTTCCTGTGCCAGTCCCTTCTACGGTCCTAGGAGGGAGGCGCTCTTCACAGTCACGTTTCTCAGACAAGGAACCCGGCATCAGAAATCCTGAGTACTCCATCCAGGTCAGCCCCCTGCCATGGGCATGGTGCAGCCAGCGTCTGAGCCCAGGGCTGAGAGCTGCATGCTAAGGCCTCCTCTGTGAATTCCTAACTGTCTTCTCTACCGTCCCTCCAGTCTCTTGCTCACAAGCACTGCTCCAGCCAGTCTCAACCTCCACACACATCGCTGGAATCTTCACTGGTGCCCCTCGCTTCATGGGCCCCCCTCCATGGGCTCTTTCCTCACATATATGACATGCATGCACATATACACGCACAGTCCTGCAGCCTGTTTAAGTCATCCCTGCTGGCCTGAGACCTCCTCCTCTGAGCTTCCAGGCCTATGTGTGTGCCTTCCCTGCTTTCTGTGCCAGGTGTGTGTCTGTGTACCTGTCTGTGTGTGTGCCTGTGTCTCTGTCTGTCTGCTTGTATTGCTATCCTGAGCTTCCTGGTGATGCCTGGTGACTGGGTCTGCCTGACTGTGTGGTTGCCTCCTCCTCCAGGACAGCGCCCTGGTGTCCCTGCCCTGCTTTCACACAGAATGACCCTCATCGATGTTGACCTGTGACTTCGGTAATGCCCCTGGCACATGTTGTCCTCACTCATGATGGATATCAGGGAAAACAAATCTCTGACATTTGCGTCACCACAGTCTTGTTTCACGGCCCTGGCAGGCATCACTAATTACCCACCCCATCCCTTTCCTGCTGAGTTCATGCACAACCTCAGAATCCTTCTCAACACAATATTCTAGGCCCTGCTACTAATCAAAGTCAGAGCTGGCATGTGAGGTGAATCTTCTCTTTCACCTCAGCCCAGGTGGTAGCCAAATCTGTAATCTCCCATGGTTAAATTTTCATTCATGTTGACCCTATGCTTGGAACAAAAACCTGGGCCCAGAAACAATTGGATTCCTCAATGGGCTGGGAGTAGCTAGCTAGGACTTGTAGCAGGATCTGCGTAAGACAGGAGGTTGATTAGGCAATGAAAGAGCTTAATATTTTCCCAGGGATAGAGTTCAATCAGAAATAAAAATAATTCACCCATTAAAATCTTTCCCAGTCTCAGATGAACTTTTCAAGAATCTGAATTCAGCTCATGCCTGTGGGCATGATTTGAAGCAAATATCATCAGATAGTTCACTCCTCTGACCTTATAACCCTCTGTGTGTGTGTATCTGTGTCTGTGTATGTCTGAGTATTTGTGTGCAACTCTCTATGTGTCTGTCTGTGTACGGTATATGCCTGAAGCCTGGGGGGGATGTGAGAAGAGAGCCCAGCCTGGTGCAAGGGGAAGGTGAGGCTGCCTGGGTCGTGGAGTGTGCAGCGAACCTCCAGGAAGCATGAACCTGCAGTCTACAGCTTCCAGTCTCAGAGAGCCTTCTAGGGGCCCAGTAGGTGAGGTGAAGCTTTTGACAGGCTGGGCGTAAAAGGCCAGCAGCAGCAGGAGGAACTTAGTTAAGAAGGGAAGACATGGAGCAACTTGGCTTGAAGCAGCAGCTTCTCTTGTCCACTATGAAAGGCCAGGGCTGAGCCCTAGAGGCTCCCTGCCCTTCACGCCACCCACCAGTGGTCCCCGCGGCCCTTTGGTTTGAGACGTTGAAGGGCAGGGGCATGTCACGATGGGCATTGTAACAGCTTTCAAAGGGTCTCACAGCAAGTCCATGGTAGTGTTTTAGGGGCTGCTCCAGGGCTGAGGAGACTGAGGTCTTGAGGCCCTCTTCTCAGCCAGAACAGCAGCATTTGGGGGGTTGTTTTATATTAGGGAAAAACAGTTTTTTCAAAGGGACTCTGTGGCTGAAGAAAAGTTTGAGAACAAGGTCTTAAGCCAGCATTAGCTGTAACACCTGTGGAGGTTCAGTTTCCCACAGAGAAACAAGTGCAGGCCCCTGGAGAGTGCGGAAGAGCTTCTCCTCTGTCCCTCCTCCCTGAGATCCCCTTCGGGGCCCTCCACTGACCCTCACCCAGGCCTTCTAAAGTCAGCCACAGTCAGCATAGCTGATATGATCTGACATTTACAATCATTTTATGAAAAGCCATACGGAAACAGGAAGGAAATAAACGAAATCTAGGAAGCATAAGAATAAAGCTCTCTTTCCAGGTGCGGGTTTCAGGATGTCCTAGATCCACCTTTGACGGGCTGCCCCTCACACACCTTCACATCCTCTTTCTTTGTAGATCATAAACCATCTCACTCTTGGCCACGCCGGAGGGGTCTCCTGGGCAACTATGCCCTCCTCTTGAAAAAGTCTACCATTTACTCATTCATTCATTTGTTCAACAATATTTAACGAGCACCAAGTATATGTTAGGCACTGCTCTAGGTGCTGGGGAAACAGGAATGAACAGACAAAAATCTCTGCTCATATATCATTCTAAGGATAAATATAATATTTATGGAAATAAAACATACTATAGATCAGGTTATGATGAGTACAATGAAGAGAGAGAGTCACGGATGGGAAAAGGTATACGGGGCCTCAGTGGTGGGGATGTACGTGTATTTTAAATGAAGAGGTCAGAGAAAGGCCTCATGAGATGATTCGATCTGAGCAGAGGCCTGAATCTGGTTAAGAACGGAGTCCTGAGAACGTAAAGTCAGAAGGAGCAGCAAGAACCAAAGGGGGATGGGGGAATGCCTTTGTTCTTTAGTGTGGTCAAAGAACAGCTGGGGGCAGTATGGCTGGATGGAGGGAGGGAGAGGAGCAGAAGAGTGCAGACCTGAGAGGTGACCGGGGGCAGGCTGTGTAGGGCTCGGGAGGCTCTGGGACAGCCTTTGCCTTTTTCCACTGGAGGGTTTGAGCTGAGGGAACATGGTCTGACAGTTCAGCAGGACCCTTCTGGCTGCTGGGTGGAGAATGAACAGTAGCAGGACATGGGTGAAGGCAGGGTCCCATTAGGAGGCTACCACAGTAATTCAGACAGGATTGGAGGTTGAGGAGTCGCTGGCTTCCAGGTGGCTGTGGAAGGTCCTGCCAAGGGGATTTGCTGATGGATTAGATATGAGTGTGAGAGAAGTCAAGATGATGTTCGAGTGTTTTGTGTGAGCCACTGGGAGGATGGAGGTGCCATTTACTGAGACAAGGAGGACCAGGACAGGGGACTGGGGTTTTGGAGGAAGGAAGAAGAGTGAGAATTTAGATGAACTGAGACTGTGGGACTTAGAAGCACACACAGAGCATAAATAGCCATGGAACTGGACACACTTAGGGGCAGAGCTCTGGGCCCAATGTTGAGAGTCCAAGGAGATAAAGAGGAATAAGCCAAGAAGACCAAGAAGGAGTAGACAGGGGAAGGGAAGCAGGAGAGGATGGTGACGTGGGAACTCCGAAAGAAGTGTTTCAGGAAAAAAGAAATGGTCAACTGAGTCAAATGGAACTGAGCATTGACCAGTACATTTGCCAACGAGGAGGCCACTGGTGACCTTAGTGACAGCCGTGTTTTGAGGCTCTGGCCTCTCTTTCCTGACATAGGAGTACCCGTTTCTCCAGCCAGGAGGAAACTGGGGTGTAACAAGGCAGGGCTATGGCTGCAGATTTACAGAGCTCCTCCAGTCCAGGTGAACTGTGCTCTGAGGAGAGGACCATCTTTGGTGGAGACGTGGTCAGAAGGCCTGGCAGCATCCCTTTACCACTGAAGACCTTACTCCCCATGCTGGAGCCTTCAGTTCCCTTCCCTGGTTCTGGGTGGGGCTCAGAGAGCACATCTTCCAGCGAGCACCAGGAGCATGGAGTTACCCATGTTTCCAGCTGGAAGGGCTTTAGGGGTGCTCTAGTTCTCATCCTTCATTTCACAGAATTTAAAACAGACCAAGGCAGGGGAAGGGGCAGGATAGTAGCAGAGCTGCTTGGGCAGAAACCCTCTTCTCCAGGAGGTGACAGACAACTCTAGTTAAGCCTTGGTGTTTCAGAGTCAGGCAAGACTGGTTCAAGCCACGCCCTAACCTCATGGTGATGGGCATGTTACTTAATATTCTGAGCCCCAGTTTTGTCAGGTAAAATGAGAATTGTTTCATGATTAAATGAGATAAGCATGTTGCTTGCTTGTTATTCTGGCCACCAAGCCAAGGTCCTTGGGTCCTTTAATTTGTACCTAATTAAACTTGGGATTTTGCCTAAACTTTAGGTACAAACTCTCAAGCTTAATTAGGGAATGTGTTTTATTCGTAGGAGCCAGCCAGGATTGGAGGTTTCTTTGGCTTTTTCCCAAAAAGGTTTGGTTCTAAGATGGTTAAAGTTTAGGTTTTGAGCTTTTCATAATCTCCAGATACTTCCTTTGGTCTAGTCTAGGAGATGGAGACCCAGAAGGGTTTCTGATAACAGAGGGAAAACCAAAATTGCTTATGCTTGCCACTTGTGAAGCTCTCTGGGAAAAGCTGACACTGTAACTCTGTCTGGGCCCCAGCTGACACTGGACAGCTCCCTCCCTTTCTAGTTTTCCTGGATGAGGTGTGGTCGGGTCTTCTCTGTGGGTGGGTGAGGACAGGGCCTCTTGTCTCACTCAGCCCTTCTGCTCTCTTCTCAGATCAGCAATGCCATCCTCATCATCTTTGTCAGCTACTTTGGCAGCCGGGTGCACCGTCCACGTCTGATTGGCATTGGAGGTCTCTTCCTGGCTGCAGGTGCCTTCATCCTCACCCTCCCACACTTCCTCTCCGAGCCCTACCAGTACACCTTGGCCAGCACTGGTGAGTGGCCTCCAACCCCTGCCTCAAGGGGGTAAGGAATGGGTGAACATCTCACAAAGTTAGTGGGGATACTCCTAGGGCAGTGGATACCACTCCAGGAAGAGGGCATATGAAGCTCAGAATATACTGAAGTATGTAGAGCTATGGAGCAGCTGAACTCTGGTTTGTTCAGGAAAGTGTGCAGTGCATGGCTCACCTCCTGCTGTGATTCGCTGTGCTTCATGCCAGGAATGACCCAAGCTCCACCTCCCTGGGGACACTGTGAGCAGTTTCTGCAATGGGGCTTGGCAGGAGGAGGATCAAAGCATTAAATCATGACTAAGTCTGTGGATTTTGTCCATGTTTAATCATAGCACTTTGTGACATTTGTACATTCTTCTGTCTTTAGGTGACAGTGCACTCATTTGATCATGTTTACTATGTTGAGTTTGCCAGTCTATGAACATAGGATGCTCACTATTACCCTTATATTTAACATTGACGTATGATTTAACAACCACTGAAGTTCATTAATGTCTCTATTCTCTAAGAGAGCAAAATAAGGATCATAGATGCTTTTTTGCCCACCATCCTCTCTCATCTTCCACTCATGGTTGACCCATATTTTTGTTCTACCTGTCTTTAACCTCCCCACAGTGGTCATTATTATAAATTGTTACTATACTGTTATTTATAAATAAGTGAGTGGTTATTTATGTACTCACAATTTTACTGGTTTCTTTGTTCACCATTGATTGCTTCTTGCATTTCACCCACGCTGTTGATTAATTTTTTTTTTTCCTGAAGGATATCCTTTAGTGTTACTTTCAGTAGGCCTATGAATAAGAAAATCTCTAAGTCTTTGTCTGAAAATGCCTCTATTTTACCCTTACTCTTGAATTATAGTTTAGCTACAAACAAGATTTTAAATCAATAGTTATTTCTTCTCAACACTTTGAAGGTACCATGCCTCTGTCTTCTGGCATTGGGACTTTTCCATTAGTCTGATTGTCATACCTTCTTAGGTATCCTGTTTTTTCTCTAGTTCTATTTAATATTTGTTCTTTTCTTTTCTTTGTTGTTCTGTATGTCTACCATAAGGCATCTGAGTATGGCTTAATTTTCACTTATCTGTTAGAAAGTTCGATGTGCTATTTCTTTTGAAAATTAAGAGTTTTTCTTTAATTTTGAAAAATTTTCTGCCAAAAACATTCCTGATATTGCATATCCCTATTTTCTCCATCCTTTTTTCTGGAACTCCTTTTACATATGGCTTCACATTTTCATTTCTGGCCTCCTTGTCTCTTAACCTCTCTTTCATAGTTTTCAGTGCTTTATGCTGCATTCTGGGTAATTTCCTTAAGTATGACTTTCTGTTCACTTAGTCTCTCTCCAGCTTTGTTAATTGGTGTCAAACCCATTTTTTACATTATAAATTTGAATGGCACTACATATTTTGCTAATTCCTGAAGTTCTTATAATAGTTGTTCAAATCTCTCTGCCCTATGACACAATTTTTTGGTGTTTCCTTATGATTTCTTTTGTGTTGTTATTGATGTCTTCAGCTATTTTAAATATATTTATATTATACTCTTTCTCAGATCATTCTATTAGCTCAAGTTTTAAGAATGTTAATCCTCCCATTGTTTTATGTCTGCTTGCTCTTGTTCATGGTGGATTACCTCCTTATGATTGACCATGAGCCGTTTGCAGTGGGCTTTTTTTCCCTGTGGAAATTGTATGTGGCCTGGGTAAGGAAATAGCCCTACAGAGTGGTTTGGCATTTACATTTACTCAGCACCCAGGACGATCACTGCTTTGGAACTAATTTTATGTTAATGTGTTGACTTAGGATGAATTTGCACTTGTTTTAAGGACTGTGGAAAGTGGCTGTGGTTTTCTGATGCACATTTGTGAGAGGCCTAGTTCATAGATGCTCACCCTTAGTCCACTGTGTTGGAGTTGAGGTTAAATGAGCCACCCAGGGAGGTGCTGAGGGAATAATCGATTCCGGTTTGCTTAGAAACCAGGCTATTTTTTCAATCAGATATGTAGACCAGGTTTGAGAGATGAACCACTTAGAATAATAGAGGGCAGCCCTTAAGATTGTGAGGCCAGTGATGGAGAGAACGAAGTGCCTGGAACAGGAAAAGAATAGGGCAAGAACGGGGGTGTCTAATGATGAAATGTCTGCTGGGTTCTGGTCATGGAACTCTTTCCCCCACCTTTTTATAAATCGCCAGTGAACTGGTCATTTCTCATAAATATATGGATTCTGTGGGGCCGAATCCTGCTTCAGGTGGGCAGAGCCTGGGCAGATCCGAGCCCCAGGCTCCTGCCATACACTTTCTCCCCCTTGATCTAATGAGAGCTTGAGGCCAGCTCTGAAGCGAGTCAGGAGTTGCTGGCCATCTTCTTGGAGAGCAGTGTGGCCAGGCTGGCTGCACTGTCTTCTTTCCAGAGCCACAATCCCTGCCCTTCCTCATCACGTGAAGACTGGGATAATGAAATCAGCAAGGGAGCCTGGGGCACTGTGGCCAGGCCGAGGGGAGGGCCTCCTGCCAGGCGCCACACATCGTGGCCTGCTCAGCCTGGCAAGTCGGCTCTCATGGCATGGGCCCACATCCCAGTGGCATTTGCCTCACACTGAGCAGCCACGGGAGACTGGTTAAGACAACTTCACTCTGCTCCTTGTTAGGAATAATCAGTGAGTTTGGGTTCAGCCCACCATGACCCTCTCAGCTCAGAAGGAAACACTGTGCTGTTCCAGCCTTGATCTCAGTGCTCTAAGACAAAATCTTCTGATAGAGCACAGAGGGGCTCTGAAAAGACCACACCTTGCCTCTCAAGGCTGCAGGGGGGCACCATAGGCCAGAAGAGTGGGCTGTTTTGTAGTTCTTGTTCATTGGTGCAAATTCTAATTGCAACAATAGGGCACAGCAGTCTCCCTCAGTCTGGCTGGGATAGAAGCAGATGCTGGAAGTGCTCAGAGCTGAGCTACCTTCGGGCATCTTCCTGGTGCTAGGGGGTGGGATGAGAAGGACTTTGGCCCAGGAACCTCGTCCATGCGATCTAGCTGGGGCTGCACACTGGGTGCCAGTGCACCATGTCAGTGTGCTATGCTAATATGTGCAAATAAAATATTTATAAAGTCTTACTTCATGGGAATAGCTTAAAATGTGACTCCTACTTCAAATGTATTCTTATGGGAATTTTAGTTTTGAATCATGCAAGGTTGTCAGGAACAAATGCATTTCATTAAATGTACCACTCTGAGTGGGGGTGTGAATCTGAATGGTCTACTGGAACCAGGCAGTCCTCAGTCTGAATCTGAGTTTTGGAACTCCCAAGTGGGCTCGAGCCACCTCCTCCCTGCTCTGAGTTTCAGTTCATCCCTGAGTGTCTATTTTATAGCCCTCGTAGAACTGCAGGGGCTGAGAAGATGCCTGTTCAGAATTTAGCCCGGTGGCTGTCACATGCAGTAATCACTAAGTGGTGGCTTTTGTCCCCACGATGGTAGGGACAATACATATGTGATGTTGTGTAAACTAGTAGACTTTCTGGATCCCAAAGGAGAAAGCATCTTACTTCCTGTGAAGAGTGTGACAGCTTATGGGCTGGGTGGCCTGGGGGCATCTGAAGGCAGCTTCTTTCTGGTCTACATCATAGGTCCTCTGCTCTGTTCTGGAGCAGGGCGCCTCCCTTGGCACAGTCCCTGCTGCATCCTCACATGTGAGTCCTCAGGATTTCTGTTGGTGGAAGCTTAGGTTGCTGTTGTGCTCTCTTCCCAGATCCTCGTGTTGGTGTGGCCTGGTATGATGGGTAGACATGCACCCCACCCCACTCTATATGGACTTCAACATTTGAATCCTAGCTCAGTCACTTACCTGCCAAGTCTTCTTAGGCAAGCTACCTCACCTTTCTGAACCTTAGTTTTCTTACCTATAAAATGGGAGCAAGAATACCTTGACTTTCAGTGTGTTCTGAGAGTAAAATTAAAATGAAATAAGCCAGATATGCTGTAATCCCATCACTTCTGGAGGCTGAGGCAGGAAGATTGCTTGAGGCCAAGAGTTCAAGACCAGACTGGGCAACACAGTGAGACCCCATTTCTCAAAAAAAGAAAAAAAAAAAGTTAGCCAGGCATTATGGCACATGCCTGTAGTCCCAGCTACTTGGGAGGCTGGGGTGGGAGGATCACTTGAGCCCAGAAGTTTGAGGCTTTAATGAGTTATGATCATGCTACTCCACTCCAGCCTGGGCAGCAATCAAGGCTCTGTCACCAGGCTGGAATGAAGTGCTGCAATCTCGGCTCACTGCAACCTCTGTCTCCCAGGTTCAAGTGATTCCCCTGCCTCAGCCTCCCGAGTAGCTGGGACTACAGGTGCCCACCACCAGGCCCAGCTGATTTTTTGTATTTTAGTAGCTACGGGGTTTCACCATGTTGGACAGGTTGATCTCGAACTCCTGACCTTGTGATCCACCCACCTCGGCCTCCCAAAGTGCTGGGATTATAGGCATGAGCCACCGCGCCTGGCCTGCTCAGCATATTTCTATTTGCCTGCCCTTGTTGTGGTATTTGAAATCTGCTACTCAGACCTATTACTTGTGTTGATTACTGATTCCTTCCTCTTGGAGTAAAGCTGCTCCAGAAACGAACATGGGAAATGAAGAGTAGCAATGTGTTTTAGGAAAAAAAAGCTAAAGAAGGGCTAAACATTTTGGGAATCACAGAGACCTTTAACAACTAATTGCTAATTTTTAAAAGGCCATGAAGACATTTATGGATATTTAGATTTTCTAAATGTCAGTGGGGTCCGGAAATGTGCCCTGGCGCCTTTAGAGAAAAGACGAGTTATCCAGCCAAAGCCTCTAAGAGCACGTCTGGAAGGCGCGGAGAGGTTTTCCTCTATGGGAAACGGGCCAACGTGAGACCAGTCCTCCCAGGAGATAAGAGAAGGGGCTTCGGAAACCAGTGTCTGGTAGGACTAGGTGTAACCTGTGAATGATCCTTCAGCCAAGTCCAGAGGGAAGTCTGCCCACACGCAGACAATGGATGCCGCAGGCAGGAAGCTTCCTGGAAGTTAAGGAGGGGAGGGGGAGGACTGTATTTTTGGAGCAGACAAGAAAAAGAAAGGGAAGAGTCACTTTCCAGTCCTTTATTCATGAAGTTGCCATCCCCAACCTGGGCTTGCATATCCCAAGGGTGTCCCTGGGAAAGAAGGTGGTGGGAAGGCACAGGGCGGGGGAGCCTCGGGATCCTGAGTGAACTGGTCAGGACAGGGAGCTCAGCCTTTCCGCAGTGAACACCCACCTATGCTGTAAGATGGGTGTGCTAGGAAGCCCTGGAGGAACGAGAGGGGCACCCGTGGTTTGGGCAGCCTGAGTTTGTTTGTGGGTAATTGTGTATAGGTGTGTATGTGAGGGAGGCATGTCTATGAGTAGGAAGCTGAGGAGGGGAGGTAGGTGTCTGTGGAGATGTGGGGGGTGTGTGGGGATGGGAAGGACTGGGGTAGGAGGCAGAGGAGAGTAAAGTATGTGGATGTGTGAGTGGAGTTGTGGGGTGAGGGTTGGGGTGTATGTGAAGGGGAAGGTGTGAGGGAAGAGGTGGTGTGGGGGAAATGTGTGGAGGTGGGGTGGGGTGCCTGTGATGGGGAAGTGTGTGTACATGTGTGGGGGGGTGTGGAGGTGAGGAGGGGTCCACGTCGGGGGAAGTGTGTGTGCGTGTGTGGGGAGTATGGAGGTGGGGTGGGATGCCTGTGACAGGGAAGCATGTGTTCACATGTGTGTGTGGTGGTACGGAGGTGGGGTGGGGTACATGTTGGGGGAAGTGTGTGGGGGTATGGAGGTGGGGTGGGGTGCCTGTGAGGGGAAGTGTGTGTTCACTTGTGTGTGTGGTGGTATGGAGGTGGGGTGGGGTACATGTTGGGAGAAGTGTGTGGGGGTATGGAGGTGGGGTGGGGTGCCTGTGAGGGGGAAGCGTGTGTTCATGTGTGTGGGGGTATGGAGGTGGGGTGGGGTGCCTGTGAGGGGAAGCATGTGGGGTGGTAGGTGATTGGAGGGTGGGGATGGGCAGATGTGCAAGGAAGGAGGAGAAAGGGTGTATGTGTTGGTGGAGGGTGGGGTGGACCATCCTAGTGGGAGTTGCACAACCTGGCCAGTGGATCTATTTAACTCAAAAAGAAAGAGAAAATAAACAACAGAGAAAATCACAAAACACATGGGTGTTATTAATTCGACTGAGAGAAATAGAGCCCTGAACAGATGAGCAGAACAAAACTTAATGAGAGTTGATGTGGAACATTTTTAAAATGCGTGGTGTAGGAAAGAATAGAAATAAACATGGAGAAATGATAGAAAACACTAGACTGCGGTGGAGAAGGCCCGGGAAGGAGCGAGGCTGGAAACTGGTGGGAGAGCTCTGGGCTCCATGGTGATGGTGCCGCAGCCTCTCTGAAGGCCTGAGCCTGAGCCGTGACATAAAAGTAGCTGACTCTCTGTCAGGCTTTTCTATCATCTGTTTTTTGGGCAAGGCACAACTCCCCTTGACTTGCCTGGAAACTGGACCCCTTGTTCTGCGTCTCTAGCACAGGCTTGGTGGAGACCTGAGTGTGGCCCCTCAGGCATGCCTGGTCATTTCCCTTGCTCAGGAATGAAGCTGAGTGACAGGTCTGCTTGGGGGAAGGGTCCAGGAGGCAAGCTGCAGCCTGCTATGCTGAGAGTTGCTTCTCCAGGAAGGCTGGCAGACCGTGTCTTGGGCCCACCTATAGCAGGAGGATGGCCTCCTTGGGAGTTAGTATCCAGGGTAAAAAGGACTGTTCCAGTGGCTTTGGGCATCCCGGGAACAGTGTTGAGAATGAGGGAAAGCCCCACAAAAAAAGGGAAATGTGGTTCAAAGAAACCATTGATCCTCCCTGCAAGATGCCTTGAGCGCCCCAAGCATCCCCAGGGGAGACAGGGAGGAACTTTCTGCTCTTCCAGCCACACTTAGTAGAGCTGGAGAGCTGGGACACTGACTGTGTGCGCAGGCATCTCCTGTGGCCCTGAAGCCTTGAAATGGGAACCACTGGGCCCAAATGGGCAGCATGCTACCCACCAGGAGGTTGGAAACAACAAGGAGAGTTTCTTTCTTTCAGGAACAAAAGGACTTTTCAGGATTGAGAGCTTGGACTGGACACAGTCAGAGAGGATGTGAGGCTCAGAAATCTAAAAGAGGGAAACAGCAAAGAGAAGTTAGTGTGACAGAGGACTGACCCACAAACCAGGACCTAAGGGGGCTGGCTGGTACTCTGGAATGTTCTGGAGAGCTCCTTCCTGGCCTCTTCTTGGCCTGGGGCTGGAGTGCGGAGAGGTGTGAGCAGGGGACTCCATACTCCCCTCTCGTTGTCTTGTGCTGATGACACCTGCTTTTGTCTGTCTCATACATTGTGCTTCTCCAGAAGCATTGGTTGCAGAAGATTTGGTGGCTGATGTGTTTGAACACCATGGGACTAGACCAGGGGTCAACAGACATTTTCTGTAAAGGGCCACGTAGTAAATATGTCAGACTTGTGGACCATAAGGTCTGTGCTGAAATTATTCAACCTTGCTGTAGCGGCACTAAAGTTCCTCTTCGCAATAGATAAGCAAGTGGGCGTGGCTGTGTCCCCATAAAACTTATTGATAGACACAGGCTGGGAACTGAACGCAGCCCAAAGGCTGTGGTTTGCCAATCTCTGGACCAGACAGTTCTCTCTGCCAGGCCCACTACTGCCCTCAGGCATCTGGAGCTGAAGCTCAAGGATGGGGACTGCAAGGCTGCCTGGATGTGGACAGTCATGGTTTGTGGGAGCAGGCCCCTCCCTCTCTCCCATGTCACTCGTTTTCCTAGATTGCCCTGAATTCTGTCTTCCTATACTCCACTCCATCAGGCCCAGGTCAGTCTTCTGGAATCACGCAGAACCAGCCCATCAGTCCACCGTGGTGGAAACAGCCATCACATAGCCCAGAGCCTTTGCTTCCTGAGCTGCTGGTCTCCACTCTTTCCCACAAAATAAGGCTTCCAGCCCTCTGGGGGCCCAAGCTGCCTGGGCCCAGTGCGGTGCTGTCAGGGTGGTCTCCCTGAGAAGAAGACAGAGGGAGGCTCACATCTGAATCAGAGGGTCCTCCTCACAGGCTGGAATTGTGAACACCAGGGACTTGTCCCCATACATTGTGCCAAGCCAGGTATCACCCTTCCAACTGCTGACTAGCTGAATTCCTTTAAGCTATGGTCAAGCTTCATATTTTCTTCCTGTAGGAATCATTCTCCTTGGCTGGAGTCCCTTCTTATAGCCGTGGGTCTAATTTTGAGTTATCAGCCTTTGGACTGTCCAATCCTCCCAGCTTCGTGTCATCCACGTCATTCACACATTTTTAAGCAGTTTCCTTCTTTCTCCAAAGTCCGTGACAAGTGTTGAGTGGCATGCACTTAGAGCAGCTTCTTTCTGGGTGACGCTGGCCCAAGGGGACCCTAGCTGGGCATGCTTTGAGCCAGCTTTCCCTGAGGACTCCCCAGCCGTGTGTCCTCATCTTGTCTAGCAGGATGTCATGACAGGCTTTGTCAAAAGCCTTCTTCCAATCAAGTAACACCATGTTGTGGCTTCCTGCTGGGTCAGGAGCCCCATTAACAAAGGAAATGAGGTTGGTTTGGCAAGACTGGCTTTTGATGAGCTCATGCTGGCTCCGCTAATGGTTTTTTTTCCCCCCTTCAAAGAGCTTCTCATCAGCTTACTGAATAAATCTGTGAACAATAAATTCTACATCACACCCATCAGGGTAGGGGAGTACTAATTAAACTCACATTTGTTTGAATGTTAAAATTAAATGGCTCTGAGCTGCATCCTGCTCCCTCAGGTATGTCTTCCTTCCCTTCATCCACTAAAGAACCAGCTCTGATGATGAGCCGAGCCAGGTGCTGGTGCCAGACCATGTGCTGGGCCAGGGTGTAGGAGTGTGGGCAGTGGAAGAGAAAACCCCTGGCCAGCAATATAGCACCCTGCCTTGTTGGGCGTGCACAGTGAGCCTACAGTCTTGTGCCCAGCTCATTCATAGCACAGCCTCCTCAATACAAGTAGGCATTTTCCCTAAGGCCCCCTCTAGTGCCAAGGTGGCAGTATGGGAAGGGACATCCAACCTCAGCCTCAGAACTAGTCTTGGAAACCCAGTCTTGAGAGAGAAGCAGAGCAGTTCCTCCTTCCACTGCCCTGAGCTCCTTTTCCTCCACAGATGTGAACCTCTCCAAGCACACTCACTTGTCCTGTAACTACTTTATTATAATCCATCCATTGCTGGTGACCAGCATTGATCTTACTGGTATCTAGTTTCTGGACCCAGTTTCCAAGTTCTTAAAGGCCTGGGCAACATTGCCTGTCTCCAAGCTCCTCCCATTTCCCTTATCTATTTGAGTTTCTCACAGTTACTCATCTCTTTGGATGAAAATCGATCTCATCGTATAATCACTATGTCCCAGGTTATAATATACTCATTATTTTTAATTCTCATAAGAATATTGTAAGACAGGTATTATATCTGTTTTGAAGACAAGGACACTGAGGTTCATTCCGAGAGGCCTCTGACTATCAAGCAGTAGAGCCAAGATTGGAACCTGATCTGTCTGGCTTCAAGGTGTGAATTTCTTCCATTGCCCCACAATGTGCCCCAGACTGTCAACGTCAACTCATTTTTTCCGCTGGGGCAGAAGACTGTGTTCTCCTAGTTTTCCAAGATGAAACTGAGTGCATTTGCCCATAGGAATCATTTTATATAAATGGAGGCTTAGTTTAGCTGGAGTAGAACACGTGTTATTACTGGAACATTATGGATTAACTAGGCTTTGTGGACTACACTGGAAACCCAATCATTTCTGATTTTCAAACAACCCAATTTACAATCGACTTTGAGATCTCAGATCATGAGTGAGTGTGGGACAGCCTGTTCCAAGCCTGCCAGTGGGTGTTGCCAGAGTTTCAGGAGGAACTGTAGAGTAGCTGAATTTAGGAGATGAGGAAATAAGTCCTTCAGAGTGGAACATTCTGAATGAGGTTCCAGGAGTCGTGCTGATAGTTTAAGGGCTTGGCACCTTGGCCATGCTTCCAGATAACTCTCTGGAAACACCCCTGCCTTTCTCTGTTGTTCTCTTATGGATTGCTTCTGAAGTTTGGGGCTTGCTAACTTCTTCCCCATTTGACCCTACTTACCCACACACTCCCAGATGACAGCTGTCTCCTTCTGAGCAGGGAGGGGATGGGTGGCTCTTAAGAGCCGTGACTTGAAGGAGCCCTCCTCTTTCCTGGCAGCAGTCTCCTCTCTTTGCTTTATTAGAATGATGAGAATGACTAGTCAAAGGAAAGCCCCTCTTGCCATGGCCTTCTCTTGTTGCTTGGTCCTTCTAGGGTCCTCTCCCTACACCAGCTCTAGATCTTGGTGCAAAGCCCTCTTACTATTTATTCCCTTGACAGCTGGAAGGCTGGCCTCAGCCTGGCCATCCTGAGGGGTGGGACGGAGCGCTGAAACATGTGGCTTTGAACACCAGCATGGCTAGACCTTGGCCTGCCCCAGATCTACCCCATCTCTGGAGGTTCCTTTCTAGGGAAGTAGACCTTCCTGACAGAGACTCCTACATTTCTAAAACTGCTGAGGCTCCAGAATTTAGAACTGAAATTCTGCATATTTAAATGGTGGAGTGAGTCAGAGGATTGACTCACGTGCTGGTGGGGTGGGGCTGGGGGAGCTGGAGGAGGGAAGAGATCCGGCCTGTTTCTAGTTAACATTTCACAGCCCTGTGAAAACTAGACTGGCAAAGCCAGGCCTCTGGTGTCCTATGGGAAAAAATGTGCTCCGATGAACTTGAGCCTTCCAGAAGGTTGCCTGGGGGAAGATGAGAAACAGACTGACATCTGGCTAAGAAATAGACTCCCCTCCCTCCTCCAGACCCCTCCAAGATAGGGGCAGGTGGCTGTGTTTGGGCAGGCAGTCTCTGGAGGTTGTGGTAGCAGGAAAAGGCAGGCATGTTCCTGACCTTACCACAGGATTTGACTTGGTGGAAAGGTCAGAGTTAGCAACCTCTAACCTGCCATGCTTCTATAAGTTACATGGAGTAGCTGTGTTCCAGCCTTTACTAGAGTGCTTGTGAAGCAATGAGAGGTTGCTGCTTCTTCCTAATGTGTGCCCGAGTTCCTGAAAAGGCTGGAGTTTTTGCTCCAGGGAGGAGAGGTGTGAAGTGGTGCAAAGAGACTCAAGTCCCCCATTCTGTCTGCCAGAGGCTGTCCATTATCAATGTCACTAGATCAGAGGCTGCCCACAGGGTTGGTGCTCATACAAGGTCTTTTTCTTCCCCTTCTTCCTGCCCCTTGAACGCCTATCCCTGTCCTCCTTTTTTTTTTCTCTTTTTAAAAATGTGTGTCCTCTTATTTTTATAAGGGAAGAGCTTAATGTTCTAAATTCTAGAAGACTTGACTGGGCGCGGTGGCTCACGCCTGTAATCCCAGCACTTTGGGAGGCCGAGGAGGGTGGATCACCTGAGGTCAGGAGTTCAAGACCAGCCTGGCCAACATGGTGAAACACTGTCTGTACTAAAAATACAAAAATTTGCTGGGCGTGGTAGCGTGTGCCTGTAATCTCAGCTACTTGGGAGGCTGAGGCAGGAGAATCGCTTGAACCCAGGAGGCAGACGTTTCAGTGAGCCAAGATCATGCCATTGCACTCTAGACTGGGCGATAGAGCGAGACTCCGTCTCAAAAAATAAAATAAAATAAAATAAAAATAAATTCTAGAAGACTCTATTCTGACCAGAGTGAGCTAGCCAGGGCCGCCCACTGCCAAGGGTATCTCAGGCTTGATTGTCTGGGAAGCCCACACTACATCTGTCTCTGACATAAACACCTGTCCCCGCATAAGGCCAGTTCTGTTAGTGGGCCACTGCTTCTCTGACAGCACTGACCTCGGGGTTGCATTTAACTGCTGTTTCCTTTTTACATGTGTCAGAACTTGATCTGGGATGTGGGATGGGTTTGGGCCCTATTGAGTTGGCATAAGGAAGAAAGTTATTTGGAAGATCTTGAATCGATTTGGAATGTAGAATAAGCCAAGAGGAACTCAGTAGACTTGGATGTAATTGGGGCCCATTGATTATTTTTAAATACATATTTTAATAAAGGCAGTTTCTGACATGTAATCTGACATTTTTAAAGTTAGTGGTAGCAGTTAAACAATCCCCAGAAAGTTTCACCTCCTGAACACTGCATGAGATGAACTTCATGAGGATTTTTGTGGCCGTGGTGCAGCAGGCAACATGCCGTATGAAGACTTAATAAGCCATTCATGTTTTTGCCATCTTTGATGACCATTAAATACCTTGCAAAAAATGATTTTGCTAGTCAAGTCAGCAACAATGTTCAAATAAATGTGTATTAAGTAAATTAATGAGAATCAGTAGAATCAAGAACTAGCATTCAAAAAACCCACACATTCTCTGGCCCTTTCTTTCCCCGGTGATGTTTCTCATGTCATGCCCCTGCTATCCTACAGCAGCCTGGCCTTGTGTGTCTACGCACACACCCTCTGGGCTATGCATTCACTATCCTCGCAGTCACTAAGCCCTGCCCCTCATACTATGCACCGGCTGCTTCTTGATGGAATCAACTCCCCTCCTTACCCGTCTCAGTTGACAGGGCCTTGCACATTACTCCTAAGCCCTCTAGTGTGTTCATTGCACTGCCCCCTCATGATTTTCACCCTTCTGGGGTTTTCCTTAGGATACAATCCAGGCCCCTTCCCGTCATGCACAAGCCCTCCAGGGGCAGCCAGGCCTCACCCTGGAGGACTTGTATTTGAGCGCCAGCCTCACTGAACATTATTCATGTTGTGGAATGTACCACCCCCACCTCTGAGCCCTTCCACACGCTCTTTCTCTCCTCCTCACCTCCCCACTCCCCACCCTTATCTTCTATCTATGCCTGTCGATTCTTCTCAGTTCAGAGGCCACTTTCTCCAGAAACCTTTTCCAGAATGTCCTCTCCTACAACACTGGGTCTGCTGCCTCTCTCATATGTTCCCTGGCACCCTGTCCCAGCTTCACATGTCCTGGGCAATATTTTTAAATTGTGGCAAAATATATATAACATAAAGTTTACTGTTTAACCACTTTTAAGTGTGTAGTTCAGTTGCATTAAGGTACATTCACAATGCTGTGCAACCATCATCATCATCCACACCTAGAACTTTTTCATCTTCTCAAACTGAAATTCTGTATCTGTTAAACACTAACTCTTCATTCCCATCTCCCCCAGTCCCTGGCAACCACCATTCTACTTTCTTTTTCTATGAATTTGACTTCTTAGATCCCTCATCTCAGTGAAATCACACAGCATTTGTCTTTCCATGTCTGGCATATTTCACTTAGCATAATGTCCTCAAGGCTCATCTGTGCTGTAGCATGTGTCAGGATTCTCTTCCTTTTTACAGCTGTGTAATATTCCATTGCATATACCACATTTTGTTTACCCATTCATCTGTTGATGAATATTTGGGCTGTTTCTACCTTTTGGCTATCAGGAATATGGTGCTCTGAATATGGGGGTACAAGTATCTCTTTAAGTCCTTGCTTTCAGTTTTTGGGGGTATATACTCAGAAGTGGAATTGCCACATCATATGATGATTCTATCTTTATTAGTGTTTATTTATTTATTTATTATTATTTTTTTTTTTGAGATGGAGTCTTGCTCTGTCGCCCAGGCTGGAGTGCAGTGGTGCAATCTCAGCTCACTGCAAGCTCCGCTTCCCGGGTTCACCCCATTCTCCTGCCTCAGCCTCCTGAGTAGCTGGGACTACAGGCGCCCGCCACCATGCCCGGCTAATTTTTTGTATTTTTAATAGAGACGGGGTTTCACCGTGTTAGCCAGGATGGTCTCGATCTCCTGACCTCGTGATCTGCCCGCCTCAGCCTCCCAAAGTGCTGGGATTACAGGTATGAGCCACCGCGCCCAGCCCATTAGTATTTATTTTTTTTTGAGACAATATCTCACTCTGTCGCCCAGGCAGTGGCACGATCTTGGCTCACTGCAGTCTCTGCCTCCTGGGTTCAAGCCAACCTCTCACCTCAGCCTCCCAAATAGTAGGACTAAGACACGTACCACCATGCCCAGCTAATTTTTTGTATTTTTAGTAGAGACAGGGTTTTGCCATGTTACCCAGGCTGGTCTCAAACTCCTGGGCTTAAGCGATCTGCCCCCCTCGGCCTCCCAAAGTGTTGGGATTACAGGTGCAAGCCATGGCGCCCAGCATTGATTATTCTATTTTTCAGTTTTTGAGGAACCACCCTTCTGCTTCCCATGTTGGCTACACCATTTTACATTCTCACCAGCAATGCACAGGGTTCTAATTGCTCCACACCCTTGCCAACACTCGTTTTCTGTTTTTTTTGGTAATAGCCATCCTGATGGGTATGAAGTGATATCTCATTGTAGTTTTGATTTGATAAAGCAATATTATGGTGCTTTTTTGATGCTCTGGGTACCACAGTAGACCAAAGAGTTTGTTAGGCACAGTACCTGTGCCTCTCAGTCATGCCCACATCTCCCACCCAAGCAGAGTGCCCACCCACAGCCACTATCGACTAAATAACTGAGTGACTGAAGAATGAATGAAACTGGGTCCAGGTCCTTTTCAGGACTCCATGTTCTCCAGGTATCACTCATACTGCTGCTGAGGGGCAGCCGCTCAGACCTAGGCATCTAGGCATGGTCCTTCAGTGGCTGAACTGGGAACAGAGGCTGATTCTTTGCATCTCTTTCCAGGTACTGTGATTTGCTTTAAACCGTGCTCCCATATAACTTAGACTTGGTCCTGCCACCCTGCAGCCTATGAGACAATGTGCCACAGAGAGCCACTGTCACACCGAGGGGAATGGCTCAGCCAAGCACACTTGTGAATGACAACAACCTGAGGTTTTAGGGAACTCAGACTTTGTTCATTTCTCCATACACAGTGTACCCAAGATTTGTTTGAATCTTCAGAAATAAATACCCACTTGGAAATGTAGCAGCAGCCCTTTTATTTATGGACGCAAAGTATGTGTTGGTCCTTCAGAAATGCATCAGTTTGGCCAAAGCCGGCACAGAGAAGTTAGCAGAGAAGTGTGCGTGTTGATTTCTTTGAGTGACTGCACAGCTGCGTTGAGTCAGTTAGCCATGCCAGGTCAGGTGGGTTTGTATAAATGTTTGAACACTTCCCAAGCTGAGCAGCTGGCTTAGCTCTCTTTCCCCTACATGCCTATTTGGTCTTGAGAAGAGCATGGGGCCATGTTACCTGTCCCTCGCTCCCTTGAAAGACCAGCATAGCCTGTGCATATAAACTCTTACCCACCTGGGGCAGCAGCCCCGGGTGTCCTGTCTGGCTGCTACACTGGGAACTGGGGGAGTGACCAGTGAGGCTTAACACTCTGCCCACCAGATCCACCAGCAGCCTCTCACCCTCTGCTGTGCTTGGTCCTTCCCTGGAATCCTCTGAGAGCTTTCAAAGTCAAAATCACCAACATAGACAGCCACAAATTCAGGGTCATAGGAATCTGGGTCCCAGGCTCCCAACCCAGGCCTTCCAACTTCTGTTAGCCTTGCCCACTCAGAGCCACCCTGACCTCACCCTGGGATCTGCAGGAGTCGGCCAGCGCCACACCCATTTCTGGGTGTTGGAAATGGTCCATTTGATACAGATTCCTGAGTGGGAGGGTGGGCCAGACAGCCCCTGTGGTCTTTCAGCAGTAGCATTTTACAATTCTGTGCTTCAGGACCCTTGCAGCATCACTGAGCTGCACCAGCCTTCTTTCAAGACGGCAGATACAGCCACTAGACCTGGTGTGGGACTGGCAGGGTCTGACTTCTCATGCGTGGGCATCTTTTTGGAACCATAGTCTTCTACCTCTTTAATGACACAGAGAATCTATCTAGCCACCTTATGGCCTCTAAGCCAAGGGAAACTAAGGCTCAGAGACATTTAGAAACTTGCTCAAGAATACATAGGGATAAAACCAATTTTTATCTTACCTAGGGATAAAGCCAGTTTCTTAACTCCCTGTACAGTGTTTATTTCATCTTATTGTCCGAGATTCTAGCACACATCCCAGCAGCCAGCCCCTTTCCTGAGAGGAAGTAGGTATAAGGTCCCAGCCACCTACAAAGGTCAGAGAGCTCATATGTCTGAAGGTGGCTAGGGATGGAGGAAATCTTCCCATGTCATGTTCTTCCATCCTTGAAAAATGTGTGTTCTGTCTTTTCAAACTGCCATCAGACTTGATTGCAGTTTGGACTTTGAGTCAGACACATGCAGGTTCGGATCCCAGCTCTACCCCCAAACCAGCCACTTAGGTATGGTCTTATGTAGTCTCCTGCTCACAATAACCCCTGTGAGCAGGAGACCACATACATCACAACCTTGGCACAGGGCCTGGCCCAGTCAGTACATGGGTGTTTGACATTTCTGGTGCTAGGACTTGGATCTCTACAGTAGAGCCTATAAATCAGAGAGAGGCCCAACACTCCACAGGGGAGAGAGGTGGTGGTGGACTGTGGTGGGACTTAGGCTCACCTAGCTCAGGGCAGACAAGTGAGAATTAAACTGAATGCCATCAGTGTTAAGTGAGCGAGATCGGTGATGTCAGCAGTGGGTTGTGGTTGGTGGGGACGGGCAGAGACTCAGCTCCACTGTTGCAGGCCTAGAACCTAGAGCAGAAAGAAGGGCAATAGGAATGGGACAAAGAAGAAATGGGAGAGACGTTGTTAAGCTTTGGATATATTTATTTACAAAAACCTTGAATTTAAAAACTTTGTTGCTTTATTTCAAAAGTATTTCTTTTAACACAAAAGAAATGTGTTCATTTCAGACAAATTACAAAATAAATGAGGCAAATAAAAAAAGATCAGCACAATCTCGTTACCCTGAGACAGCCATCATCTTCTAGAGGTTTTCTCTGCATATTCAAGTAGTCCACAAACGTTTTATAAATTAGGGAACATATTCTTCTCCAAACTACTAGTTACTATTTTTTTATTCTAACAAGCTGTTCCAGCTATCTTTCCGTGTAAAAAAAGGCTATATTTTCACCCCAATTCTGAAAGGTTGCATATTATGTCACCATGTGGTCGGGCCACTCTATTTGAATTCTGCATTGAAAGGCAGGATAATGAACATGGAGTGGGAAGAGGGAGGTACAGAGGGACCCTGACCACAGTCCCTGGCTGCTTGCCTGGATGCTTCCTTCCACGGACACAACTATTGAAGGTCTAGAGGACCCTGACCAAACAGACGCCTTGGCTTCCTTTCCTTTTCCTGGGACAGGCTTCCCTGACTGATGGGGGAGCTCCCATGATAGCAACTTTCAAATCTGTCCTGCATAGCCACCACCATAGAGGGCAGACAACAGTGGGGCCAGGCTGGACGAGGCTTGTGCGACTGGGGAAAGGGGAAAGGGCAATGAAGAGCACAGACCCCTCTCCCCAGCCCCACCATCCAGGGCAGCCCTGAGCCCAACAGCACCGGCAGAGTCCGGTGTGAGGAGCAGGGCTAGTCTACGGCACTCAGTTTTCCTCTCTGTGGGACTTAGGCTCACCTAGCTCAGGGTAGCACAAGTGAGAGTTAAACGGAATCCCATTAGTGTTAAGCAAGTGAGATCGATGACGTCAGTGGTTTCCATTAGCCTGAATGAGACAGGAAAAGGGGATCTCATGGAAAGGAGCCCTCGAGAACCCCTAAGGCCTTGGAGAGCTGACAATGCTGATTGCTTAGTGTGGGCCAAATTAAAAACAGAGGCATGGAAGCGGCGGCCCAGCCTGGCAAGGGCCGCAGCTACAGGAACCACAGTGCCCACAGGCCTCACCCAGGGTGTCTGGGACCCTCACAGAAGGGCTTCGAGAAGCAGCCTCAGCTACCCCATCTGTAATATGAGAGGTTGAACTAGAGGGTCTTAAAGCCCCTCCAGCATCAGAAGTTCTGGGAGCTTCCCCGGAGCGGTAAGGATATTAAATGTCTTTGGCAGTAGGTCTTCCAGTGTGACTTGGTGCTGGGCTCATTAAGAAGTGAAGGCTCTGGAAGTCACAACCAGGGATGCAACCCAGGTTATAGGTGACACCAACCCAGTGCAACAGCATGACCTCTGTCCTGCTGAAGAGAACCCTGGGGGCCCAGGGCCCCAGGGCTGAGCATAAGGTGCTGGAGGCCGACGGGCCTGGGCTTTGACCCTGGACTCCCCCTTTTCCAGCTGGGTGCCCCTTTCCTCCAAGGATGAAGGTACTGACCTCTCCGTGCTCAGCTCCCCACCAGTGCCCATGGAGAAGGCATGAACACTCACGAGAGGAAGATTCCTCTCCACCTGAGAAGTAGCAGCTCCTGGGGCCGGGGAGCCCACATTCCACCTCTCTCTCACACCTTTGTTTCTAGAGTCCCTCCTGCTGGCCAGACAGAAGGATGTGGTCCTTAGGAACCATGTCCCATTTGCTAGCACAGCCTGTGGCCAGAGTTGGTCCTTCCCCAAGGGGCCTGGGAGAAAGGCCGGGTTTGGAGGCCAGCCAGTGGAACCAGGAGACCAGGGTGGTGGAGACCAGCAAGCACTCTCGTTGCAGGGAACAACAGCCGCTTGCAGGCCGAGCTCTGCCAGAAGCATTGGCAGGACCTGCCTCCCAGTAAGTGCCACAGCACCACCCAGAACCCCCAGAAGGAGACCAGCAGCATGTGGGGCCTGATGGTGGTTGCCCAGCTGCTGGCTGGCATCGGGACAGTGCCTATTCAGCCATTTGGGATCTCCTATGTGGATGACTTCTCAGAGCCCAGCAACTCGCCCCTGTACATTTGTGAGTCACCGGCTTCAAGAGGGCTTTGGGGAGGGGTGAGGTCCTGATGTAGCACTTGATGACGCCCTGGGGCACTAAACTGAGGTCCCACCCTCTTTGCTTACAACCCAGCAAATTAGTTCAGAGGCCTGGGGATCAGACAGACTTGGTCTGAATGTCAGCTCCGTTACCTCCCAGCTGTGTGATGCGAGGCAAGTGGCTGAACCCCAGGGCCCCAGGTTTCTCACCTCCAGGATGAGGCTGATATTATCTGTGCACTGGATGGCTGTGGGATACATGAGATGACATATGTAACCACTTAGCTGGTGTTGGGCACTGGATGGACCCTAAACCAACAGCAGCTACTGTTGCTGTCTAGTCCTCCAGGCACAGGCCAGGACACACATGTCTTCTCTGAGACATCCACTTAGGGGCAGGTTGGCCTCAAAGAAGCCCATGCAAAGCAGATAGCAGATGACCACGTGAATGCCCAAATCCTTCCCTTGGGAAAAGCCACTTTGGGCCGGGCGTGGTGGCTCATGCCTGTAATCCCAGCACTTTGGGAGGCCAAGGCAGGTGGATCACCTGAGGCCGAGAGTTCGAGACCAGCCTGATCAACATGGAGAAACCCCGTCTCTACTAAAAATACAAAATTAGCTGGACACGGTGGCGCACACCTGTGGTCCCAGCTACTTGGGATGCTGAGGCAGGAGAATCACTCGAACCCAGGAGGCAGAGGTTGCAGTGAGCCAAGATTGCACCATTGCTCTCCAGCCTGGGCAACAAGAGCGAAACTCCATCTGAAAAAAAAAAAGAACACGCCACTTCGAGCATCCTCAGGGCCTACACTCCAGACCAGACGGACCACCCCCACAGGCTCTGTGGTACCACGAGCTCCTCCGAGGGCCCCCAGCATCGTACCCACAGGGAGCATCACCTGGCATTTTTAAATGCCTTGGAGCCTGTTTCCTTCCTGGCAAGCAGGTCTCTTTGGAAGTTGGCTGGAGGTAGAAATAGCCTTGGTTCTGTATGTCTTGGAATCTTGAGTGGTTCTGGCCTTGCTGGTGGGAGATGCCACAGGTGTGGGCTTATCAGGCTTGGGAACAGATGAAGTGACATCTCAAGACTCCCCCTCAGCTTGGGAGCCCAGGGCTGCCAAACTCTCTCCATTTTTCTCAGTCTCCTTCCCCTTACTTCCATTTCCAGCCATCTTATTTGCCATCTCTGTATTTGGACCGGCTTTCGGGTACCTGCTGGGCTCTGTCATGCTGCAGATCTTTGTGGACTACGGCAGGGTCAACACAGGTGAGTTTGTGCAGAGGACACCCATTCCCATCCCCAGCTCAATAAAGCAGCCCCCCGGCCCCCTCATCCAATCAGAACAGAGAATGAAGCTTCAGCCCAGATGCACTCTGCCACCTCCTCACTCGCTCACTCATCCCTGCAGTCCCTCGGACAGCCAGGAGCAGACAGTGTGCGCCTCCTCTCTCAGGGCCCACGCTGGCCACTGTGGGGAACAAGCTGCTGAAGCAAACTCACTTTCTGCCCTTAAGAAGTTTGGAGACCCAGGGCAGGACCTCAGGTGTTGCCACCACAGCGCCCATCTTGGTGGCATTAAAAATATTTCTATGGGCCGGGTGCGGTGGCTCAATCCTGTAATCCCAGCATTTTGGGAGGCCGAGGCGGGTGGATAACAAGGTCAGGAGATCAAGACCATCCTGGCTAACACGGTGAAACCCCGTTTCTACTAAAAATACAAAAAAATTAGCCAGGCGTGGTGGCGGACGCCTGTAGTCCCAGCTACTCAGGAGGCTGAGGCAGAAGAATGGCATGAACCTGGGAGGCAGAGCTTGCAGTCAGCTGAGATCATGCCACTGCACTCCAGCCTGGGTGACAGAGTGAGACTCTGTCTGAAAGAAAAAAAAAAAATTCTGTGGTTCTTTGATTCTAAGATGTTGCTGGTTCTTTAAGATTTAATAAGAGCTCTTTTGAGGAAAAAAAAGAAACATCATATAAAATATACACATGGATGATGACTCACATCCAGAGGGTATAACATGGTGTTTGACTGTGTGGGCGCTGGGATGGGACTGCCTGGGTCTCATCCTGGCTCCATCTCTTACTAGCCAAGTGATCTTAGGCAAGTAACTTTGTCTTTCTGTGCCTCGGCTTCCTCATCTGTAAAATGGAGCTAATGATAGTAAAATAAAGTTGTTGTAAAGATCAGAACAAGCCTGATGTATATTAAGAAGTCAACAGTATGAGTTTGTATTCTTCAACAAGTGGTATGGATGAGAAGATATAGTCCCTAGACATCGGCATAAGTTCTGAGTTAACCATTCAGGGAGCCAGCCCCAGGATGAATTGAGCAAGGGCTTCCTGCCTTTAAGAGTGTGTCCCACACTACCCAGTCCCCCACAAGATGGGGAAGGTCAGCACCATAACAGAGGGACAGGCAAAGTGCTGTAGGGTGGAGAGTGTGGGGAGTGTGTGGGTGGGATATGAAGTTCCAGCTCGGCTGAAGGGGTGGCTGAAAGGCAGGACTGAGCCAGACTCCAGGAAGAGCACCCCCACCAGTGCCCTGCACACAGTCACGTCACAGATATCTGGCAGGTGCTAGTTGCAACCATGCTGCTAGAGCCTAGACTCCCGTCCCTAGGACTGTCAGACCACAGTGCTGTCTGCATGGTGTCATTTGGCTGTACTTCAAATGAAAGTGGAAAGCCAGGGGGTGTCTTATGCCTCAGGATCAAGCCATCTCTGTCCTTTTGCTGGCACTCCCCGAATTGGTTCCTGGCTCTTGGTTGCCCAAAGAGACCAGCAACTGAGCACCCAGTCCACTCAGGGCAGTGCCCAGGGAAGCTTGTCATGATTTGACTGAACCATTCTGCCGTCTTCTCCTTCCCTTTATGCCTGGATAGTTTCTTTACACAGAGAAACACAATGACAGACTTTTACACGTGTGCAAGAGAATTGCCAAGAGAAAGCTGCTCCTTTGGAAGCCAGGCAGCTCACACAGTTGATGGTTGTTTCTTTAGGCTTCTAAAGATTATGGGGCCTCCTTTGTTAGGGATCCATATAGTTGGGAGGCAGTAGTTTAATGGTTAAGAGGGCAGGTTTGCATACCAGTAAGACACAGGCTTGAAATTGACCAATGAAATGGCACTTACTAGCCTTAACCTGCGGCAAGGGACTTAACCCCTTCTATCCTCAGTTTCTTGACTCATGGGAGGCGGGCAGACTTGCTAGGAGAACCCAGGGGTAAACAGATGGAAAGCACGCGGTCTAGGGTCTGGCCCATGGTGTGCCCTTGTGAGTGACAGTCAGCTCCCTCCTTCACTACTCCTGCCAAGGGCTGGGAGGTGAATAAGGAGGTGAAGGTACTGCTCCCTCCTGCCCGGGGACTTTCTGATGCTGTGCTTCATGTGCAGTGGCCTCGGTCCTCTGGGAAGACCAATAGCTGGGAGAAGGAATGTTGTTTTGACCAAGAATCTAGCTCAAGGCTTGCCTCTTCTCCATCCTGGGAAGAAAATCAGTAAAACTCCCCCCTGATCAGAGGTTCTGTTTCCAGTAAGGTGAGATCATGCATTCAACAAACACTTGCACTCTTTGGTTTCTCTTCAGCTGCAGTTAACTTGGTCCCGGGTGACCCCCGATGGATTGGAGCCTGGTGGCTAGGCCTGCTCATTTCTTCAGCCTTATTGGTTCTCACCTCTTTCCCCTTTTTTTTCTTCCCTCGAGCAATGCCCATAGGAGAAAAGGTAAGGTTCCAAGAGCCCATGACTCTACCTGTTGGAGTGTAAGAAAGGGATGTGGGGGTAGAAAATAAATAGAGCTAAAAAGCTGCAGCATGTTAAGCAAATTCAGGATGAAATCTAAACAAATTTCATGATGCAGGACTTCCCAGAGGCTTTGAGAGGTGAGGGTGTTGGTGAATTTCCAAAAGGTGGTATCTCCTATGTGTTCCCGTGCCATGTTAGCATCTCAAGGATCAGGAGACCTCCAGGGAACAGTTTGGGAAACACTGAGCTTATCTAAATTGAGCTAAAGAATTAAGAGCCAATAAAAGCCAAGTCTGCGACCTGGTACAGTCAACTTTTACTTTTAATAGGGCCTATTAGTGTTTGAACCTGAAAAACTGAGTAGGAAGGGATTCCTAGCATTGAAGAGTGTGAGGGTGGCTGAGATTGGAGCATATTTTGAGCAGAGGACCTTCCAAGCATCTTCCAGTCATACCTACTGGGGAAAGGAATCAGGGAAGGATGAGAATGGAGAGCAAGGAAGAGAAGTCTGGGTAGGGGCTTGATGTTAAGCTGAAGGGTCTAAAGATTGTTCTAATTCCATGAAGTTCTGGAGCACTGCAGTGACTGGGTGGCCACTTGGATGGCAATATGGCAGCTAGGTTGAGTTTAGGGGGTAGGGAAGGAATGGAGGCTGGAGATCTGAAGAGGCCAGTGCAGAGACCAGGTGAGAGATGGGGAATGCAGCAATGGTTGTCGGAGAGCTGGGACAGGGCAAAGATAAGGATAGACATTCCTAGGATGGATGCCCAGAAGTGCTCAGCAGTGAGCTGGCTTGGAGGAGAAGAAGGAGCTAAAGTTTATGCCTAGGCTTCAAGTCCCAAAATAGAGCTCAATGTTTGACAATGAGGTATATAAAATCTAGGCCCAGCCTGGGGGAGAGGGGCAGGGGTGGGAGGACCTCAGCTTGTCTTGGGGAAGAATTTCAGACGTTGGCTACACATCATGCAGGTGCTGGGGTCAGGCAGACCTGGGTTTGAATGCAGCTCTGCTACTTGTAAACCAGCTGAGTTGGCCAGGTGTGTAATCTCACACTTTAGGAGGCCAAGGCAGGAGGATTGCTTGAGTCCAGGTTGAGATTGGTGGGTAGGGAAGGAATGAAGTTCAAGACCACCTTGGGCAACATAGCGAGACCCCATCTCTACAAAAAATTTATTTTAAAAACTTAGCTGAGCATGGTGTTGGGTGCACGTAGTCCCACCTACTTGGGAGGCTGAGGTGGGAGAATCACTTGAACCCAGGAGTTCAAGGCTGCAGTGAGCTATGACTGTACCACTGCACACCAGCCTGGGTGACAGAGTGAGACCCTGCCTCTAAAAAAATAAAAATTAAAAATTAAAAACAATGAACTAGCTGAGTGATCTTCGCCAAGTTTCTTTGTTCCTAAGCTTCCTCTTCTTTACAGTGCTCCAGCTAATTAGACTAGCGATATGGGAAAGAGTTGTGAGGAATGAGACAAAGCATATGAATACTGGGCACGGGCCCAGCAGGGAGTAAGCACTCAGTGAATGGGAGAGCCTATTCCTAGCGATGAGTTCTCAGCAGGATCCTAATGCTGTCAGAGCCCAGGGGCCTTGCATCTGAAAGGTAGTTCAGAGCTGCAGGGCCTTAGGCTGGAGCTGACAAGGTCCGAAGAGGTAGGAAGGTTCCCTGGGGTAGTATACCCAAGAAAGTGCAGGTAAAGGTTTAGGACAGAGTCTTGAGCAGCACTCACCTTTAGGCTCAGGAGGAAGCAAGAATCCCAGAGAGGAGATAGAAAGGGGAGGAGGGTGGGGCTGGAAACAGATGGCATTCTAGACCAGAGTGTCCCAGAAGCCAGTATCCCCTGGAATCTGAGGATAGAGGAGAAGCGTAGCCATGACAGATGGGGGTGGGGGGTGGGGTCCAGGAAGACACCTTTGGCAACAGTCATGGGAAAGTTAGATATGAAATAATATGCCCACAGGTATCGTGCGAGGCATTGGCATAGATGTGTTCTGATTGTCAGCCAAAACACCAGGCTCATGGAAATGCAGGTGCTGTTTGCTTCAAGAGAGCATTCTCTGGATGCCCTCCCATGCACACACGCCTGGGGTGGCTCACCTCCACCCAGCCCTGAGCCTCCGAGGGCAGAGACTCAAGGGCCCAGGGAAGGGTGGCTACAGTGAGCCTGGGCCGTGAACACTTACCCCTTTTATTGCCTTCAGAGGGCTCCTGCCACAGCAGATGAAGCAAGAAAGTTGGAGGAGGCCAAGTCAAGAGGCTCCCTGGTGGATTTCATTAAACGTAACTGACCCTGCAGCCCTGGGTGGGCTGGCAAAGTGCGGGGGAGGGGATAGTGGCCAGGGGGACCCCAGCCCCTGTGGTGTTGTGTGTGGTAAGGGGCAGTAGAAGCAGAGGGCCTGTAACTGGCCCATCCCCTAGGTGTGCCTGCAGCCCAGGGGTTCTGCCAGAGCCTTGACGGCGGTCTGTTCACAGGGTTTCCCCGAATCTTTCTGAGGCTCCTGATGAACCCGCTCTTCGTCCTGGTGGTCCTGGCCCAGTGCACCTTCTCTTCTGTCATTGCTGGCCTCTCCACCTTCCTCAACAAGTTCCTAGAGAAGCAGTATGGCACCTCAGCAGCCTACGCCAACTTCCTCATTGGTGAGCCCAGAGGGTGCTGCAGGATCCGCAGGGCTTGCCTGGGCCAGGAGGCAGACACTCCAGCCACCCATCCAGGGATGGGTGCAGGCCAGACCGGACACAGGCAGGGGCCGGAGGAGGACTGCCCAGGAGAAAGAATTTTAAGGACAGTTTTCCTGGTTGGCAATCTAGAAAGTTCTTGGCAGATTTCTGACTCCTATCCTTCCAGTCAGGAGTGGGTGGAGGCTGGGGGCTGCCTTCCTCCCTGTAAAGGGGCTGGAAGTCTGACAGCTTCCCAAAGGCCCTGACATCATCAGGAACAACACAGGAAAGAGGGAAGGTTGAATTTGAGGTTAGATAAAATGCCTCCTGGATTTTCTCTTCTTCCCCAGGGACCTGAATATATTTGCTTTGGTTAGAGAGTATATGGTCCAGTGATTCTCAACCCAGGCTGCACCAGAGGCTCCTCTGGAGAGCTTTACAAAACACAGATGCCCAGCCCTACCCCAGGTTAACGAAACCAGAATCTCTGGAGGTGGGGCCCAGCAGTAGTATTTTTTCAACTGTGTTGAGAACTACAGATGTGGTCCCATCAAGTACCCTAGGAAATCACTGGGCCCAACCCACAGGTGAGTTTAACCACATGGAGTTGGCAAGGTGATCAGTGCATGAGATTTGAGGTTGACTCCCATGCACCCCCTGGCTGGTCCTTGGCTGTGGCTTTAACCCTCTGGCCTTCCATCTCTGACTGGTACATAGGGGTCATCACTCTTGTGTTGCTAACCCCATGCAGTCCCATGCAAAGAAGCCCCGTGGAATGAAATGTGCTTAATAAATGCATATTCAACCCACATCTCTTAAGCTGCAAGAACCCCACTTCTGTATTTTTGGTATAGGCAAGGCAATCCTGTCTCAAGATATTTCTCTAGATGTGCCTGGCAAGCAGTAAATGCTCAATTAATGTCAGCTATTTCGATTACAATTTAACATACCAAATGTTCCTTCCCGAAGCCATGCTTCCTTCTCAGTGATCCAGCTCAGTGTTTGTAGCCCACATGCGGTCCCAGGCCTGTGCACCTGGATCACCTCCTTCTTTCCACTTATAGGTGCTGTGAACCTCCCTGCTGCAGCCTTGGGGATGCTGTTTGGAGGAATCCTCATGAAGCGCTTTGTTTTCTCTCTGCAAACCATTCCCCGCGTAGCTACCACCATCATCACCATCTCCATGATCCTTTGTGTTCCTCTGTTCTTCATGGGATGCTCCACCCCAACTGTGGCTGAAGTCTACCCCCCTAGGTAATGGGAATAAGGGGTAGAGAGATCTCCTTTGCTAAGGCCAGGACCTAGATCTGGCTGTTATACATCTTCCTTCCTGCTTCCTTAACTCTCTTCTCTGCTGTACACTTTTTTTTTTTTTTTTTTTTTTTTTTTTGAGACAGAGTCTCGCTCCGTCACCCAGGATGTAGTGCAGTGGCATGATCTTGGCTCACTTCGAACTCCACCTCCCAGGTTCAAGTGATTCTCCCAGGTTCAAGCAATTCTCATGCCTCAGCCTCTCGAGTAGCTGGGATTCCAGGTGTGCACCACCACACCCAGCTAATTTTTGTATTTTTAGTTGAGGCGGGGTTTCACCATGTTGGCCAGGCTGGTCATAAACTCCTGACCTCAAGTGATCTGCCTGCCACAGCCTCCCAAAGTGTTGAAATTACAGGCGTGAGCCACCCCGCCCGGCCTACTTTTGATCTGATCTCTCACGTGGCAGCTTAGAAAATCAGGTCTTGAATGGTCTGCTCCATTATAAGAAGAGATCAAAGGCTCTTACTGGGCCACCAGCAATCAGGGTTAGAGTTCTGTTTTCTTAAGAAGCACCAAAAACTAATTTGTTTGATTTCAGGATGAATTTGTAGGGCTGTGAGCCACAGGAACCAGGAAATAAGCTATGTTTAGCATCAGCTCTGTGCTGGCTAGAATTTCAGTTTCATTGAGCTGCTGAAGAGAGATGAAAGGAGACTTGAAAAGATCGGGAGAAGAATAATGAGAGTGATGGCAGACTTGAAAAATTAGGGCAGGTGAGGAGGAGGGCAGGTAAAGTCTGCCTGTTGGTTTGCAGACAGCAATATGGGTCACAGTGTTAACTTTGGCTTTATGTTCAGGAAGAGCTTCAGAGCCCCGTGAGGGGGAGGAGGCCAACCAAGGGGCATTTTTTCTTTCCTGGGTGCCACCTGTCAACAAGCTTCTTTTTAGACTTTGCCTAATGAAGTTGCAACATTTGGAGATGCTGTACCTTTCAGCCCCGGTATTTTCTCTTTTTTTTTCTTTGAAATGACCTCCTCTGTCTTTGGTGGGTGAAGGAGAGAAGGGGTTTGGAGGAAGGGAGGGTTGCTCGGGGTAGGGAGCTCACCCCTGGTCTGTACGGCACTTCTGCAGGCTGACTGTGGATTGAGAAAAGCCGAGAAGCCTTTGGGCCTTTTGGCAGCATCCACCGGGAGTTTAGCACACGGCTTTGTCCTCAGACAGGCCTGGACTGTATACCAGTGCTCCTTACTAGTTGGGGGAAGTTACTTTGGTTTTCTAATCCACAAAAGGCAAATAATTCACTGTAGACTCGTTGTGATGATTGTGCATGTAAAGCCCCCAGGCACAGTGCCTGGCACATGAGATGAACTCTCATTCGTATAATTATACTAGTGAAATATCTGGACAGTGGTTTGTCAGCCCCTTTCCCAACCCTCCCCAAAGAAGGTCATGAAGATCAGATACTGGGGAACAGTGGGAACAGTGAGATCAACCAGTGAGATCCACCAGTGAGATCCCTCTGGTTGAAGCTCAAGGGGATGGAGTAACTCTGGACAAGGTCTACATTAAGCCAGGAGACAGACAGCAAACTAAATCCTGGATTGCCTCAGCAGTCCCGGACACAGTTTTTCAGGCTGAAGAAGAGGGAAGGCGAATATTGTCTGTGACCTGCCCGTTGCAGCTGCCCTTTCTGGTTGGTTGGTTGTCTTGACGCCTACTGTGGCAGGGGATTCACCAGCCAGGCCTTCCCAGCGCATAATTAGCGGATTTGGGCTCCCAGTGGCAGAAGAAATGGAGAGATGCCGTGACCACTAAACAGTGGCAAATTCACTGTTGGCTCCACCAAGGCATAATTCAGATCCCAGGGTGGCACTGGCCCAAAAGAAATAAAGATGCACAGACACACTCACCAGGCCAGGAACTCACACTGGGCTGGAGTGTAGGGTTTTTCTTTGGTCTTGCTTTGTTTGACTCCCCGTTTCCTCTTTTGCTGGCAGCACATCAAGTTCTATACATCCGCAGTCTCCTGCCTGCCGCAGGGACTGCTCGTGCCCAGATTCTATCTTCCACCCGGTCTGTGGGGACAATGGAATCGAGTACCTCTCCCCTTGCCATGCCGGCTGCAGCAACATCAACATGAGCTCTGCAACCTCCAAGCAACTGGTAAGGGCAGCCAGGGTCCAGAGGCAAGAGGAGCCCCACAGGATCTTGGAGCTCGGTGCATGCCCTCAAAGACTGTTTCTCGGCTCCAGGATAGGCGGGGCTCCACACACACACTCATTACCAGCATCCTGGCCTTCTCTGAGCCACATCCAACTTCTCTCTACCTCCCTACCCTGGGGTCATGACCAGATGCTGACAGCCCACAGTCAATTAAAGACTGGCCGATGTCCAACAAATTCACATTCTTGAGGCCTAACTGCTCAGAGAAGAAACCAGTCAAAGCACTCCTTCAGCTGAGGCCTTTGAGCCCCATCCTGAGGGATCCTCATGGGCATCTCTGGGTCCTGCAGGCTGGCCGTGGCCCAGATAAATCGAGGGCATTAGGCTTCTGTGACATGGACCTGGAAAGGTAGAGCCAGAAGCAGTAGCTGAGGGCATTTGGTTCAACCCCTCAGCTCCCAAGTGTGGCCACATGGCTGGCCTGAAGTCATGCAGCTATTTCGGGCTGACCTGGCACTGGAACCCAGGGCTCTGCCTCAGTCTGGGGCACTTCTATTCAAAGCCATGTATCTTCTGGCCACCAGCCTTCCACTTGGGCAACCTCCATTCACTGGACTCACTTGGCAAAGTACAGTCCTTTTTTCTGTGGCTCCACACCTCCTAGGATCAGCCAGCAGCAAACTGACTTGAGTCATTTGTTTAGTTATTCAATAAACGGAACACTGGGCACAGCCGTGAGTGCTGAGGATGTGATGGTGAACCCATCAGACAAGGTCCCTGTTCTCATGGAGTGTGCATTCTATCAAATCAACACACAGGATAATTCTAGAAAGTAACCCATGCCATGGAAGGACTTAATAGGATGGAGAGTTCCCAGGGGCCTCCGGGAGAGGGTGACATTAGAACTGAACAACCAGAAGAACAGAATTCTATGCACACCAGGAGCAATGCATTCCAGATAAAGGGAGCAGCAAGTACAAGTCCCAAGGGCATGAATGTACTGGGCATGCTGTAGGAAAGAAGAGAAAAGGCCGGGCTTGGTGCTGTAGGAGGAGTGTCACACCCAGCTGGCCAGGGAGCAGGCAGGAGCCACAGCCAGGCAGGCCAGGCTTAGGAACTGCTGAGCAATGAGAAGACTGTGCAGTTAGCGTAAGCTAGGAACATGCCTTATTCCCTTAAGCCTGTATGGAGGGGATGGGCAAGGCTAGCGCCTACTTACCAACCTCCTCTGAAAGGACAGGGCAAGGCTGCTGCCACTGCCACCTCTGCGGGCAAAGGAGCGTGGCTCCCAGGCAGAGGAAGGACAAAGAACTTGGACAAGATGCTCTTTGAGTTGCCTTCCAGTTGTGGTGGCTTCCGTGGTTTTCTTATCTTTGTTAACTTACCTCTGAGTCACCTACTTCCACAAATAATCTTGGCAAGTTTCCCATAACAGCATGCATACCTCAAGACAGAAACCCATTAGCAAAATATCAAGAAAAAAAATCAGTAAATTATAAAGAAAAAAATCTCTATTTAAAAAATCCAGACTGAGGAAAGTAACAGCAATATTGTATATAACTAACTTTGGAGTTTCCTAGGGGCCAAGTGAAGAGGGTGCATAATTACCACTGTCAGCAGAAGGAAACATACTAGTCCATTAGTTCCAATATTAGTCCTGTAACTGCTTGGACACTGAAATTGTCACAGGCTGGGCCATCTGACAAGGGCAGCAAAGGAAGGTGAAGACCACCAGACAAGGGCAGTGGCCACCAAAGTGAGTTGGACAACAGTATTGAGCCATATGGACTTGCAGACTTGAGACAGGGGCCTCCTCTGGAGTCCCTTCTAGGCAGGAGTTCCTTTCAGGCAGGGAGCTCCAGCAAAGGCCTGACAGAATCAGAACCCAGGGAATTCCACCGTGTTCCCACTGCCCTCCTACTGCTTATGCCTCCCTCTGCAATAAACACACAAACAGCAAAAACAACAATCTGCAAAACCACCACTGCTGGGCGCGGGGGGCCTGGCCCAAAGGAGAGCCCTCCTGGGCCCCTGGCTCCAAGCTGGGGGTTGGAGGCCTAGCCTGGCAGTGTTCCTGGGCATCCAGAGGCAGATGTGACTTCTGGAGGAGCCCAGCCCATCCCAGAAGATGGTTTCTGTTGCCCAGTGACAGAGGTGGGACCCCTGGGGCAGCGTGAAACTCTCACCTGGCCTCAGGCTCACCCAGCTTCCCTGGGAACCAGACCCAGAGGACACAAGGGTTGAAACCTAAGTCTCCAGCAAGAGCTGGTGCAGATGTCTGAAGTGTGTGAAAGTGAAATAATAACAAATTTTCCCCTTTTTCTCTCCCCTTCCTCTTCAAGATCTATTTGAACTGCAGCTGTGTGACCGGGGGATCCGCTTCAGCAAAGACAGGCTCGTGCCCTGTCCCCTGTGCCCACTTCCTGCTCCCAGCCATCTTCCTCATCTCCTTCGTGTCCCTGATAGCCTGCATCTCCCACAACCCCCTCTACATGATGGTTCTGCGGTGAGTGGCAAACCTCTGTGAGTCTGGGGCGTGGCTTCTCCTTCCCCACATCTCCCTTTGACTTGGCGCCTAGTTGCCTGTTTCTCATCTCTCCCCCCCATTTTCTGGCCCTCAGAGTCCTTTGAATGACAATGTGCAAGGTTCTTTTGCTGAGGGGAAATAATACTAATGGCAACAGTGCTGGGAGCCCTGCCCGGGGAGGCTCTGTGCTGAGCTCCTCATTGCAGGGCCTCATTCAGTACCACAGCATCCATGTGACACAGGCCCTGTTGGCACCTCCACTCTGCACATTGGAGGTTAAATCACAAGCCGAGGCTGGGCGCGGTGGCTCATGCCTGTGACCCTAGCACTTTGGGAGGCCAAGGCGGGCAGATCACCTGAGGTAAGGAGTTCAAGACCAGCCTGGCCAACATGGCAAAACTCCGTCTCTACTAAAAATACAAAAATTAGCTGGGCGTGGTGGCTGGTGCCTGTAATCCCAGCTTCTTGGGAGGCTGAGGCAGAAGAATCACTTGAACCCGGGAGGCGGAGCTTGCAGTGAGCCAAGATTGTGCCACTGCACTCCAGCCTGGGTGACAGAGTGAGACTCCGTCTCAAAAAATAATAATAATTAAAAAAAAAATCACTAGCCTAGTATGGCAGAGCCAGTGAATGGCTGAGCCATGTGCTGAAGCCAGGCTGCCTGGCTCCACACCATGGAAATGCCTGTAGGTTTGCTTATTTTAAAATCCTAAAAGAAATGAGAAGAGCAAAGAGAATTTAGTTGGATGCATAAAACCAAGGCAAGAAAATGTGGAAAGTTTCAGAGTCAGAGTGAGGGCTATGGAAAAGGATGAAAATGAGAAAATCCCAGTATGATTGGCTCCAGGACCAAGTCCCCAGGTCAGGAAGGGAGCGGCTGGCCAGAGCTGGAGGGGAGGAGCGGGGTGTCCCGTTACAGCTGGCAGCTGGCAATGAATGCCTCTGAGGTTTTCACTGGGAATGACCCACTCTTCACCTCACTGGCTGCAAGGAGAAAACAACATTTGTACCAAATTCACCTAACCCACCCCCACTGCCCTCCCTCCTGTCCTCACTCACCTCGCAAGCAGAGAGGGCAAAGACACAGGATTTGGACTCCCGGTGCCAGGATCAAAGTCCCTGCTCTGCCACATACTGGCTGTGTTAGGGTGTTGCCTAACCTCATTGAGCCTCAGTCTCCTTATTCATGAAATGATGATGATGATATCGACCTCAAAGGGTTGGTGTCAGGATTATATGGTAAATTGCTTTGTAAATATAAGGTGTTCTACATATTGGTTAATTATCACTATTAATCAAATAATAATAACAATAATTCACAGCTAGCTAGGTGTCTGTGACCTATTTTCCCCAGAAGTCTAGGAGAAAAGGAAGGAACAGATGCAGCCACTTGTTGAGATCTGGGATTTTACCCTATTTATAAGTGAGCTATCAAGTTAGCGTGAAAGCTATCAAATCAAACTACTATTTCAAGGATGCTGGCAGAAGATGTGAGACTCCTGGGTCAAAGACAAAATACTTTATTACAGCACAGAAAGCAGCACAAAACTTAGGGTGTGTCAGTTATCCTTGCCCCCCAAATCCTACAGGGGTGACACAGAGAGGCCCAGGTGTACACTTTGCAAGAACACTGAGCATAGAAGAGCCACCACTTCTATGGTGAGCAGTGAGCACCGCTGCTCCTGGTCTTGGAGGAAACGTTAACTCATGCCTCAGAGTTGCTCATTGCAACTACAACCCTGAGAAATGGCGCAGGAAAACAGTAGTCAGGACCTTGCATTTTGAGCTTACTCAGCAAGAAGGTGCAGGGATGCTTGGAACCCACGGCGTGTTGCCTCCCTTGACACCACTGTCACCCCCTTCTCTACCGCTCCCCATCCTGCACATTCAAAGCACTGACACCTTCACCTGAGACTCTTCAGCGGGCTTCCCTTCTTGCACCTTGGGTCAGATGGACCACAGTGGACCCTCCAGCCCTGACATAAAACTACATGAGGCCATGATGAGGAGACGGCACAGGGTAGGAAAATCTCCCTGGCAAGTCCCTATGCAGCAGGAAGAAGGGCAATCCCTGTCAAATCACCTCCCAGAGGACTCCTGTGAAACCCTAGGTACAAGGAGGTCATGAAGAACAGAGCATCATTTCAACCACAGGATGGGCTTCTCTAGAAAATCTCTCCTTTCTAGGTTGAGTTGGGGTAGGGGGTGGAGAGGAGGCCCCAGGATCCCACAACGATTTAAAGATAAATCCCACTAGGAAAGATGACAGAATTGATGCTATTTAGTGTGAAGAAGGAGAGGCTTAAAGATGACTTTGTAGGCCGGGTGTGGTGGCTCACACCTGTAATCCCAGCACTTTGGGAGGCCGAGGTGGGTGGACCACCTGAAGTCAGGCGTTCAAGACCAGCCTGGCCAACATGGCGAAACCTTGTCTCTACTAAAAATACAAAAGTTAGCCGGGCGTGGTGATGGGCGCCTGTAGTCCCAGCTACTTGGGAGGCTGAGGCAGGAGAATTGGTTGAACCTGGGAAGCGGAGGTTGCAGTGAGCCAAGACTGAGCCACTGCACTCCAGCCTGGGTGACAGAATGAGACTCTGTCTCTGAAAAAAAAAAAAAAAAAAGATGACTTTGTAGGTGACCCAAGCATTATTTATGAGTCCTGGCCCCCAATTAGCCATGGGAACACAAGCTGGAAGTGAAGGCTAGCTGAAAATGTGGAAGAAGAAAGAGAGGTCAGAAGGCCAGCTTTCATTCAGGGCCACATGGGACAGAGACTAGAAGGGGCCCAAGATCTCAATCAAAAGCCAAATTGGGGTGGCCAAGTCCCACTTCATTGAGAATCTAGGGGAGTCTGCCCAGGGCAAGGGCCAAGACAAGGCAGGTATCTATTATGAACTGGACCACCAGAGGGATCTGTAGACACAACAGGATTTGAGACACTTTGCATTTGGGGAGTCCCAAGGGGTGCCTCTTCCCCTGCCCCAATGAGTATTTGTCTCACTGGGCCATCCCTCAGGAGGGCTGGGCAAAGGTCCCTTTCCAGTTTGCTAGAGGAACTGTGATGGTGGTGGTGAAACAAACCATAGGTAGAGGCCTGGGGATTACTTCTGAGCTCCCTTCCTCACTGTCCCCTAGTATTGAAGGTTCTTCCTGACAAGCACCCACCGGGAGTGTGTGTGCTCAGAGCACAGAGAGTCCTGGAGTCAAGTCACTCATCAGGTGCCTCTGCCGGCCAGCTGCTGGCTCCCCACCTTGTGTGGAGGTGTCCTCCCTCTCTCCACTCCCTAGCTGGGATGGCAGGGCCGTCCCCTGCTCTCTCTGAATCTCCTTCCTCAGCCAAACACATTTTCCTCTCTTGAAGGAAGATGGTTAGGGGCAGGACCAGCTACCTAATTCGCAGGACCTATTGCAAATGAAAATGTAAAGCCCCTGGCTCAAAAATTAAGAATTTCCAGACAGCTGCAGCAGAGCATTAAGCCAAACGTGGGACCTTTCTGAGGGTGGAGTTGTATGCACACACCCACAGAGCTTTTAGCTGTGCACAGAAGCCTGCAGCCCAAGGGCCCTAATTACACTTTGCAGCAGGGCTGTCTTTTACTGGTATAAGACATTCTGTGGGAGTTGTTCAGACCTGCTGCTATCAACACACCCGCAGCATCCTTCTCTCCACTCCTAGCCTCTACTGCCCTCTGCTTCTTGAAGGGGGCTCTGGGCAGCCCTGAAAATCACACAGACCGGTGGTTCTCAGTGGTGCATCAGAATCTCCTGGAGGTAAAATACAGATTGCTGGGCCCCATCCCCAGACTTTCTGACTCAGTAAGTCTGGGGTGGGCCTGAAAATCTGCATATCTAACAAGTTCCCAGGGGATGCTGATGATCCAGGGACCACACTTTGAGGCCACTGATGTAAAGAACTAGAGCATTCAGCCCAGGTGAACCCGGTCACTAGAGGGCTCGTCAGGCCACATGAGGGCTGGTTCTGACCCACTCTGAGGCTGGCTGCCCCTTACCCAAGGGATCGTGCAGCCCTGAATCCTCCCACTGCTGATTTCCTGTCTGTCTTTTCAGTGTGGTGAACCAGGAGGAAAAGTCATTTGCCATTGGGGTGCAGTTCTTGTTGATGCGCTTGCTGGGTAAGTGTCTAAGACCCCTCTTCCCAAAAAGTGGCCGCAGGCAATGAGGCATCCGAGGGCTATGGGTGCAGGGTAGCGATGGAGGAAGCACCATCTCATCTCCATGGTGAAGAGAAGCTGTGCATAATCAACGGCAGATGCCAAAATCCATGTGGACGGTTTCCCAGATTGCTTGAGGTTAGGAAAGACTCCATCTATGGCATTCATTCCTAACTAAGTTATGTAAGAAAAATGAAAAGTGAACACAGCTGAGAATACCTAATAGAGTGTTAAAGGCAGGTATTTTTAAATCCTTCTCCCAAAACTCACTGTAGGAACAAAACTTTGCATTCCTGCCAAGCCAGAGCAGCGGCTGAGCCCAGCCCTGGCTTCCTTTCCATTTTACAAAATTCACTCCTCCTAAAACTATTCAGCAAAAGTTTCTTCCATGTGGGGCCCTCTGCTGGTGAGTCCTGCCTGCCCTCAAGCAGTCCAGAGCCCACCAGAGGAATGTAGCTGTGCACAAGTGATCAGCAGTGCCCCAGGGGAGAGTGAGCTGCTTGAGGCAGCAGGGGTGCTCTCCCGGGGTGCCTGGGCTGAGGGCTGGGGGCACAATGCAGGCCCGTTCCTGAACTGCTCACACTGGCTGTTCCTTCTTGACATATCTGTGCACTAGACTTAACACAGGCAGTAATAGGGAGATCCTTGTAATGACAGGCACACAGTAGTAAAGGGACCTAATTGAACTGAGGATGTGTTAATTAAGGGTGCAAACTACAGAGGGGAATATGGAGACTCCAGCAAGAGGAACTTCAGTTACTATAAGGTATCGTTTCTGACCATAAATGCTGAAATAATGTATAGCCCACTGTGCCTCATTACCCAGGGGCCAGGTCAACACCACACCCTGCAGTGGCTTCCATCCCCATTTTGAGATGTGTTGGTGATGTCTCTACTGGGGCCAGGTGAGCGGGAGCCCTTGCTGAGCCCAATCCAACCGCAGGCTAGGAGAAGTGTTTGGATGATGGGAATGAACCAGCATTTTCAGTGGGATTTCTTGTTCCTCTAGTCCCTGCAGAGCCCCTTCAGACCCTGTTCCTGCTGCCTGCATTATAAACACAGAGGAAGCAGGGCGGCAGGATCTACCTGTCCTCCCAGCAGAGGCTCTGCTGTCATCAGAGCTCCTTATTTTCATTTATAACTTAATTTTCTCTAATACTTCTGCTGGGAAAGAGACCTCACATTCCTCTCAGCCCATCCAGCACCTAGGTATAGGCTCTAAAGAGCCCTTTCCTGCTTCCTCCAGCAACCTTGAAAATGACGTTGAAAACAAGGACTCTCTTGGACTCTCTCGTACTGCTTGAAGGACTCGCTGCTTTTGTTTTTCCATTTGAGCTCAGATAACTCAATGTGGGACCACAATGAGAAAACCCAGGCCTGGAGGGGTTCCATTTATCACCCAAGAACACAGTCCACCCTTGGGTAGGAAAAAGGACTTCCTATTACAGGTTTTAAATTACCTATTGGGATTGGGTTGACAATGTTTCTGGACTTTGCTTCTACATAAGGAAGTGTCATATATCACTCTGTCTGGCCAGTTTTCATCCCCCTGTTCACCTGGAGACTTGAGAGTGAGCAGGATCTGAGTAGAGAGGCTTCTTCTTGGAGTTTCCCACTTGTGGGCAGCGCCACAAGTGGAACATTGTCTGTCTTTCTTCTGGAAGCAGCTGCTCACAGGGCCCTAAACAAAGTCTGGGAGGCTGTTCTCAGCACCACAGTGCTGAGAATGGGATGGGCCAGCCTTGGTGTAAATCCTGGACAAGCGCCTCCCCAGTCCAGTAACTGCCTAGAGCTGTAGCTAGTGGTACACTACCCACAGGTAGTGTGGTGTCCGGAATATTAGACAGCCAGGAAGGCATAGCCCCTGCCGAGCCAAATCTTAACACTCAGCTGCTGGGAAGTTCAGGGGCCCAGAGCAGAAGCTCTGAGAAGCCAGGTATTGGGAGGTCTGCAGAGGGGTGTTGTCTAATCCAATAGGGCAGCTTGGTGTGGTAGAAGTACATGGGATTCGAACCTCCATAAACCAGGGTTCCAAGTCTGGCCTTGACTTCTCTTGGCTGTGTTACAGTGTCCCAGCCAAGAACCCCTTCCTCTTCACTAAAAAGTGGGCACGCACACCTCGGGGCCAGTGTGAGGACCTGAGAAGTCGATGCCTGGAGAGCCTCCTGCCACACAGTGGAGGCCCGTGTATCTCCACTCTGAGCTGATCTCAGGAGAACTATGTTGGATGTCTGAGCCGGCATCAAGGTGATCCCTGTGACTTACTCTGCCTTGAAAGAATGGCCCAGGTCCCTTTTCTCTTCTAAGCCTTCTGGTGAAAGAGAAATTCAGGCTTCACTGAAAGCTATTCTGCTTTCCAGAGTCACTGTGAGTCCTATGGGTATGGCAGAGCCGTTCTCATATATGTGAACTGTGTCGGGGACTTGGCTCCCACATCCCTGCTGGACACCTCTGCCTGCAGTTCCACCTGACCAGGGCTTTCTGAACCCTCTTCCAGCCTGGCTGCCATCTCCAGCCCTCTATGGCCTCACCATTGACCACTCCTGCATCCGGTGGAACTCGCTGTGCTTGGGGAGGCGAGGGGCCTGTGCCTACTACGACAACGATGCTCTCCGAGACAGGTGAGGGCCCATCATGTATGTGTGTCCCAGAGCCAGTCCCTGGGCTTGAGATGACAGTAGTCATATGCCCAGTGGCTACTGTGGGGGCTATCAGGCTTCTGAGGAAGAGAACATGAAGTGCCACCTCTGCGGCCCTGCCATGGACAGGGAGCAGGAGCTACTATAACAGGCATTTCAGGGCTCACAGGGAGATGTCCAGGGACTTCCATGACCCGAAAGCCCTTGGAAGGGGCAGCAGACCCAGGGACTTCCCTGACCCGAAAGCCTTTGGAAGGGGCAGCAGCAGAAAGAAGGGGCGGGGATGGCTGGAGCCCAAGGAAGAGGCCATGGCTGTGGAACAATGGGGGGCAGCCTCCTGCTGCTCAGAGACAGAGGGGGCAACATCATGGCTCCTGGCAGAGTCCAGGGCAGGGGGACCAATCTGCCTCAATGGGCCAAGTCCAGCTGCAGTGCTATTGGGTTCTGCACCCCTTCCAGCCACCTCACCGGCTGCCATCGTCATATGGCCCAGAAACCACAAGAAGGTGGGCTTGAGGGGACTGGGCAGGGGCTGGAAATGGTAAGGGGGTGGCAGAGAAGACCACAAAAGGGACAGGCCAAGAGGGCAGTGAGAAGATGCCCCTCTCCTTCTGGCTGTGCTTGGAGGACAGGACCGTCCGGGGGTGGCTGGGGCAGCTGGGTCACCTCTGGCCGTCTGGAAAGAGCCAGTGGAGGGATGACGAGCCCTGGATTAGGAGTCCCATGCCAACTCCCTGCCTGCTTCCCTGCAGCTTTGTTCCCTTTTGGGTCAAAGAAATGAGGAAAGTGATCCCCACCTGGATGGTGCCCACACCCTCCGTGGGCCAGCGTGGGAATGACGTGGTTCTTCCCAGTGATCCTGATCCTGGGATGTGGGCTGCAGGGCCTCCTCCCTCACCAGTCCTGCCTCCTCCTGCCCACAGGTACCTGGGCCTGCAGATGGGCTACAAGGCGCTGGGCATGCTGCTGCTTTGCTTCATCAGCTGGAGGGTGAAGAAGAACAAGGAGTACAACGTGCAGAAGGCGGCAGGCCTCATCTGACCCCACCTCGGGCCACTGCCCTGCTCCAGAGAGTGGACCTTGCCTCTTCCACACCTACCTATATTCACTAATGTTAACACGTCATTTCCTTTTTGTATTTTTAAACAAGAAAGAAAACCCCAGTCCTCATTTGCCTTCCCTACCTCCTCCTCCCAGAGTCCTCCCCACAGTTCCTAAGGGCCACTGTGCACCTGGACTGTGTGGGCCAGAGCTGGGGGGCTGAGTCCTCCCTGGCCCCTTGGAAGAAGCCCCCAGATGCCCAGGCTCATTTCAGTGCTGGGTCCTCCATTGAGGATGCCCACTGAGGCAGCCAGGCCCCTCACCAGCCCTGGGGGGAATCCTAAACGGAGAGAGAAAAAGGGTATCTGCCCTTCTTGCCAGGCAGCTCCACTCTCCCGCTGACTGCCCATACCCTGAAGAGCGGCAGGGGTGAGAGGAAGAAGGAAGTGGCTGAGTTATTAATAGCCAGAGCCACTGGGAGACTGGGGAGACTGGCTGTAGCCCCCTTCGCACCTGGGTTTGGCATCAGCACAGACTATGGGAGGGGCTGGCTCCCTTCCCCTCAGACCCTCACTTCCTGTACCTAGAGGCCATTCTGGATGCTGCCATGTTGGGAAGTACAGTCTCTGCCCATTACCTGCACGCAGGCACCAGAGCAGGGACTGAGAAACCCCGAGGATGGGTCATCTAAGTGCTGTCCATATGAACCCTGGACTTTCTGTCCTTAGATCCTCATGTTATCCCTGTCTTTCTGGGGTACTTTTCAAACTGAGAAAGCTACAACACAGTGAAGACCCAAGGAAGGCCTATGAAATGGTCCCGATGCCCAACCTCCCACCCCTTCAATGTGGGGACGAGACCCCCTCATCTCAGAGTAATGGGAAGAACCTCCCACATCTCCCTGGCAGCAGATGAGGTGGCTTCACATGCACCTCCCCGTCTGGACTTCAGCCTGTATTCCGAGGAGTAGAGAGGCAGAAGAGATGTCAGCAAAGCAAGTGATGAAGCAGAGTGGATGTCCACTGTCACCAAGCTGGATGGCAAGCTGCGGCCCACAAAACAGAGCCAGTCAGGTTGGCTTTCCTGGTTTCAGACACGCTCATACCATTCCCATTTTCTCAGCCTCTCCCAAACCTTTATTCTCACTGCCTCCAGAGAGGTGGGTACCTGGGTTGAGAGACGCAGCTGCTATGTGATAGATGTTGAGAGACAGAAGCCAGTGAAGGAGGCCATTCATCAACAAATATATTTATCGGAGACCGACTTTGTGCAAAGCAGTGCTAATACAGGGTTCTCCATGAAGCTTCCCTCAGCTCGTACCTCACCTCCCTCCATTTACATTAGGGCCTTCTCCCGGGGTGTGCTCAGTGGGCAGTGTGGGACTCGGGGTGTGGGAGTTAGTGAGAGCAGGAGGAGAGGTGGGGACAGTAAGAAGCCACAGATTGGCATGAAGGATCCAGACCTGACTATCCATGCCATCCATGGCCCCCAGACTGACTCTGCACCTGGCCCTTTGCCAGACAGCTCTGTCTTACCACGTCCTCTGGAATAGCTGGGCATGGGTCATGGCCATTCATGACCCTTAAGTGCCACTCTTCTTGGAAGACCCCCTCCAGAAGCATACTGGAAGCCACCTCTGGAAAGGCCTCATATGGTGATATGCCAAAATATTTATGTCAATGTCCAAACAAAGTCCAATGCCATGAGACTGAAGTCTTTGTGGAAACCACTGTTACAGACAGGCTTATTTCCAAAGCCACCTCATTTCCAAACATCTCACTCAGGAAGGGAGGCTCAATGTAACCTCAGGGGCCAGTTTTAGCATTTGAAATGGTTCTGCTTGGAAAATGATGCCCTGCAACTAACCCTGGTCTTTCCCACGGCAATTTAACCACATTTGGAAGGCACTGCCTTCAGCTAAGTTTATGAACAATGAATGCCAACCTTCAGGTTCTAGAAGATTGGTTGCACTCCCAAACCTTTATTCTATTATATTACTATTAAAATATTCTAATTTTGCTATTGAGGTAACTTGGTCATGAATTTATGTTGTCATATACATCTGTCAGAGAACAGACAGCGCCTACACTTTTTTATTTTATTTTATTTTATTTTTGAGATGGAGTCTTGCTCTGTCACCCAGGCTGGAGTGCAATGGCACGATCTTGGCTTACTGCAACCTCTGCCTCCTGGGTTCAAGCGATTCTCCTGCCTCAGCCTCCAGAGTAACTGGGATTACAGGCCTGTGCCACCACACCTGGCTAATTTTTGTACTTTTAGTAGAGACAGAGTTTCACCATGTTGGCCAGGCTGGTCTCAAACTCCTGACCTCAAGTGATCCTCCTGTCTCAGCCTCCCAAAGTGTTGGGATTACAGGCGTGAGCCACTGCGCCCTGCCAGCACCTGCATCTTGTAAACAGAGGAAGTGCTCATGACATAGACCCCAGGGGCCCATGGCCATGGGGATTAGAGGTAATGCAACTGTCAACCCATTAGCCTGGTATCAGGCAGGTACCAGACACTGCTTATTCCTTCAGTGAAGTTCTGCTGGGCTCTGAGGAGGCCGGATCACTGCTCTTGGGTTTATATCCAGAAGTGGAGTTGGACGCAAACAGCTAAGTCCGTGGCACAAGACAGAATTAATATCATAATCAAATTGATCACATGGTCACAACCAGTACTACTACTCCCCAGAAAATCGTTCTTCTCAGCTGTCAGCAGGGAATATAATAGTGTCACTTTCATTTCACTTCTAGAGCAAAGCTTAACAAACTTTCTTGAGTGTGTGACACTCACAGAGGCTGTTGCTAAAATGCAAATTACCAACACCCTCCACCCAGCCCCAGCGTCTACTTCTGTGGGTCTAACGGGGACCCAGGAATGGCTCTTTTAATGGTCCCCTCATGAGATTGATGTGGGTGGTTCCCAAATCCTGTGAGGTGGGCTGTCAGTGCAATAGAGCCTGGGGTATGCCCATTTGTGCTTAGGCCACTGAGAAATTTATAGGCTTGATAGGCCTTTGGTATGTTCAAAGGTGAGTGAAGGATAACAAGTGAAGAGATGCCTGTGAATCTGATTTTTTGGATGGCTGCAACCAAGAGTCAATGGGCATGAAAAACAATCCAAGAGCTCACATTTATATGAGGCCCTTATCAGTACTGACAGAGACATTCTCACTTCACAAGCTTGGATGTGCAAAAAGAAAAAAATCACTTATTTCTTTACATCAGTTATTGATTTCAAACCCCCCATCCTGCTGTCTGGCTGGAAATTCAATATCAACCATGCTTGGGTCTGGCTCCTAGAGCCATCTGAAGGTCCTTGGATGCCTACGCATTCAAGGGTGCCATTGTGGGTCTTTGGTCCCTTTCCCATTTGAGGCTGTTTAATGGCCCTTCTTCTCACCTGAGCCTGGAAACCCTACAAAGCCCAGACCCCAGGGTTAGGCCCACCTCCCTGTGCAGACTCGCAGCTATGCCCTCTCCCGGCCCCAGTCCTAGGAAGCCCACTCCTCTGCACCACTCCATCTCCCTACAGAATCCAGCCCCTCAAGGGCTGAACAAAAAAGCCAGAAAAGGAAGAGTGTGCAGGAACCTTTTTTATTCCATCCTTCTTTGGCCTTTCTTGGAAAAAGCACAAATACAGTGATAACTAAATACCATATCTCTATCAATTATGCTTTGGCCCAAAGCCCTTTGGGGTGATCCTCCATGATGGATGCCCCATTTAAAGGTGAGGAATCTGATCCTGAGGAAGCAACCATTGTGGCCAATTTCACATAGATAATAGCTGGCCAGGCCTAGACTCAAACCAGGCTGTCCACCTCTCTCTGGTCCAGCCCAATCACCCCAGCTGAGTCATTCTGAAGAGTCAGCATGGACTAAAATGGTGGGGAGGCCCCTCTTTTCCCACTGATGTTCACTGGCCCATGGGAGGGAAGTGGGGGAATCTCTTGAGGGCCATTAAGGTGGGTAACAAAGGCAAAAGAACCAGGTAACAGTTCATTTACTTACCTTCTATTCAACTAGCAACAACATCACAACTATTCATTAAACAGGGCCAATTTATCCCTATAGCACCATGAGTTAAAGAGAGTTGTGGAGAAAAGAGACAAAGAGGGAAGGGTTTTGAGAAGAAAAGGCCCTGAGAATCCTGCACAGAGACCTTCAGGGGAACAGCTCCATCTGGTGACTGCTTAGCAGATTCTTGCTCAAGAAACAAAGCCATATTGTGATTTTATTCAACCACTCTCAAAGATGGAGAGATACAGTTAAGCTGGAGGCTGAAGCCAGTCAGTATCAAATTGATACTAAAATATTATATTGCAGCAAATCCAGAAGAAATACATCCTATCTTTCACAACCACAGGAAGTAAATACCTGGAAGAAAGGTCCATCTCCTGCCAGTAGCACCAGATACCAGATTCATTATAACCTTTCATCAGAGATTAAATATGGAAACAGATCCTGGAAAAGCCCTTGGCAAATCAAAAATGAGAGGAAGTTTTTCTCCATGGCATACCCTGGCCATTCCTCCACTCTCCCAGCCACATCGTGTCTCCAGCCCTGCTACAACTTGACAGCAATAATAATAACTAAAATGTGCACAGATCTTTACAGTTTACCAAGCCATTAACCCATTTAAAACACTTCTTTAATCAGTAAATCGGTGGGGAAAGGCTTGGCTATGCTGTGGTAACAGACCTCTCGAATCTTAGTCACTTGACACAACAAAAGATGATATCTCGCTCACAGAACCTGCGGTGATCTGGGTGACTCTCAGGTCAGTGGCTCAGTAGTGCCCCTCTACCTGCTCAGGGCCTGGAGGATTGACCTCAGAGCCCCCCCAAACAGTGTCTCAGTAACCCAGACTGTTTGGAACCTGAGGTACCTCCATTTCATTACAAGCTGCCATGATGGATGGGGCAGGGAAAGAAAGTCCTGGAAGATCCCGCACTGCTAAGCAATGCTTTGTCCCAAAGTAACACCCTTCACTCTGCTCCCAGCCTAGCTGCCACAAGAGTGGAACAGAATATTCTGTGTGCTCAGAAGAAGAAAGAGCAGATATGGTTGAGCACTAAAACCCTCTACTGTGGGTAGTGAACCTAGGTGGACACAGTTGCTCACCGGGACACTTAAACCAGCTTTGCAGGGCTGTTGGGGTCGGGAAGCACAGTCTGGAAAGATTTCCCAATGGAGGAAGCACCAATTGTGGGTCCCTGAAGCTGAGGGGATGATGCCCAGGCAAGGCCGAGGCAGTCTGCAGAGGGCTGGGGAGGTGGGAAAGACGATTTTGCTCAGAGGAGGCAGAGATGGGGTGGTGGCTGAGAGAGATGCAGGGTCAAGGAAAGGATGGCTTCAGAGGGGAGAGATTTGCTGGGGCAAAAGGCCACAGGATGGGGAGGCTGCGGGGTCCAAGAGGACAGCTGATGGAGCGAGACCCTGCGGGCAAGGAGGAGATGGGGTGACTCTCATGGCAGAATCGCACCAGAGTTCCCACAGCCCTGTGCGGCCGCTATGACTAGTCCCATCCTGTACATGGAGAAGACGAGGCCCCTTCCAGTTGTCCCTCTCACCTCCCTTGATTTATGTAGTACCTGATGTGTATAAGGACAAGCGGTGACAAACACATGGTCCCTACCCTTCAAGGACATATAATCCAGAGCTAGGACAAGACCTTAACACAGGGCAAAATACTAGTGCTCTGAGTTCATTTGATGAGCGATGGGAGAAGGGGCTTGATCCTAGCCACGCGGGAGAGACTGGAATTCAAGAGTCAAATGTGCTGGGAACGACTTTCTGGGCAAAAGGAATAAGCAAAGGTGTGCAAAGGTAAGGAAGCAGGAAACCTGTGCACATCCTGAGAACTCGCCGGCCAGAGGCCTGTGAAGGAGCGCAGTGGTCAGGCAGGAGAGGCAGTCGGATGCAGGCTGAGACCATCCTGGAGGGTCTTGAGGCTGGCTTACCCCAGGCTGTGAGTAGTGGGCTCAGCCTAGTCCCGGCTCCTGGGTTAGTGATCACGTGCCGCTCTGCCCACTCAGGGCCTGGAGGAATGGCCTTAGAGCCCCCACCAACCAGGCTCAGGAAGGCATTCCTAGCTCAGAGTACCCTCCTGGAGTCTACACTGGAAGGGGCTCCTGAGTGGGCCGCGCCACACCCCGAGGAGCAGAGGCGCAGTCCTCCCGCGTACTCCCAGCACACTCCACCCCTGCCCAGCACACCCATGGGGCCCCCACCTTGCTCACCTGGGGGGAACCACCCACTCTGCGCCCTCTCAGGGAGAGGTGGTGGCCGCTGCTCTATCCCCTCCCTCTCTTCCTCTTCCACCTTCTCTCTCTTCTCATCTGGGTGCTGGAACCCAAGCGTGAAACTGAGAGTCAGAAAGTCTCAGTCTCAAGGCAGAGCGGGGCAACTAATTTAAAACGGCTTCTACTCCGGCCCCCAGTGTGACGACTACTTCTCTTCGCTCTACAGGTCTATAAATGGGCCACAGTAGGCACCCCTTTTTAAATCTGTAAAATCCCTAAATCCATTAAAAGTGACTTCAGAGGTCCCAGATAGGGACCAACATTTGTTTAAACCTTTTCCTCATTACATCTCATGACCGCCAGCTTACAAAAGAGAGACTGGGGGTTCTGGACGAGACGCATGCAATCCCTTGAGTCCACATTGGAAAGGACAGAGGCAGGTGTCACACCGTTCCTCTTTGACCCGAACCGCTTGAATCCCAGAGTTTCAACAGCTCAGGTGGGTTGAAGGCTCAGAATGTACCAGACATCCGAAGCGCCTTACATACATTTGCTCCTTGAATCTTCACGACAGCCCTGTGAGATGCAATAATCATGCCATTCCACAGACGAGGAAACGGGCCCAGAGGACTGCGGTCTCGGCTCCTTTCCTCCGGCTTTCTCAGAGAAGGCGCGGAGGCCCCCGCCGGGTGGGCGAGGCGGGGTGGGCGGCCCCTTGCGCCCTGGAGTCGCATTCGGTCACCAGGGGGCGCCGCCCCTCCGCCGCGGCCCGGGGAAGCCACCCGGGGAGGCGCCACGCCCAGCCCGCCCACGGGACGCCCCCGCGGCGCCACAGCAAGCCGGGCGGGACTCCACCACCCGGCTCAGCGCGCCTCGGACAGCCCGCTTCCCCGCCAGGGCGCCCTCGGGCCTGCGGGGCTCCCCGTGCCCACCGCACGCACGCCTCCCCCTACCCGGAGGGCCCGGGGGCTGAGCCCACCGGCGCCTGCTCACGGGACACAGCCTCGAGAAAACTTCCTCTCTGCCACCCCGCGATAAAGCACCGTTTAGTCTGTTTATATTTTCTGCACGAAAGTGTATTAAACACGTTAGAGAACAAGGGGAGTAGAGGGTAAGGTGCCACGAGGCACCGAGAGGGCCCGCGGGCACACACGGCTTCCTCAGGCTCTCTGACCGGCCGTGGGCAGGGTGGTCCCCGGCCGTATTGTGGGGCCATTCGCACCCAGAAGCTGTCAGTCTCCCCACTGCGTCACTGGCACCATCTGGGAACCATTATTCAGCCACTGCAGGGGGCTAGGTAGCCTCTGCTTCCTCCTTCCAATTCCCAAAACCACCAGAGCACCTCCTGGGGCCTGGCCCTGAGATGGGCGTGCATGTCGGAAAGAAACTGTTGTCAGCATTTCAGGCACTGTCCACCCCAGGAAGGGGCAGGTACCCATCCCGTCACAGACTCAGGTACCCGGGCAAGCCGGGCACCAGGCCTATAGAGGTGAACAAGACAAACAGAAGGCAGACAGACAACCAAGAAAACATCCAAACTGTGGCTGCAATTGGCTGATCAATTACGGGTGCAATAGTGCCACGAAGGAGAAGTGCAAACAGACAGACAGATGCCTGCATGGAAATGCAGGGGGAAGCCGGTGTATGTGGTGGATTAACAAAGGTGAAAGAGGCCCGTTCCCTAGGGGATTGGAGATCTGGAGCAGAGATGAGCTCTAACTGTGCCTTGAAGGATGGGGTAAGTTTGTTGACAGGGGCCTTAGAGAAGGTGTTCTGGGCGGAGGGGACTGCAGGAGTGAAGACTCAAGAGATGAGAAAACTGGACCATGTTTGCCTGGAGGGCAGTGTGTAAGTAGCGCCCCCAGTTGCAAGGTGCCTCAGGCAGAGCGTGGTGAGCGGTGGATTCTAGAGGGAGAGTGTATCATGTACATCTCCTTTAGTAACCAGCAGGGTGCTGCTGGTGGATGATGGGGCGTCGCTGACAGAATTTTAACAGAGGCAAGATGCAACCAGATTTCAGGGTGTAAAAGGCCACTGGGGCTACATGTGTACTTGGAAGAGGGAACCTGGCTGGCAAAGGTCCTTAGGAGGGAGGCCTACTTGTCATTATGGCCACTGGGATACTAGAGCGGGAGACGTCAGAGCCGAGGGCAGGACTGTCAGAGCCGAGCAGCAGGAGCATCCCAGGCACCCACAGGCTCCTGGCAGCCAGGCTGAGCCAGCGCAGAATGCAGGGTTAGCAAAAGGCCATGCGGGAGCCCATCCCAGCACCAGAACTTGCCTTGTTATAAAACAGGCATTGGAAACTGGCTGAGCCTGGGCCTAGCACAAGGGTTCTAGTTGGCCTACAAGATATTTGCATGTCTTTAAGTTAGCTCCAAAAACTGGGAGAGTTTGACTCGGGTTTTCTCTTGAAAAACGCTGCTGCAGCATTCCAGCCCAAAAACAATGGATTGGAGCTGAGTAGAGGGCAGTCCTTCAGATGGACCCTGTCCTCTCAGGGTGGCTGCGGTTCCCACATCATCTGCCTGGCCCTTGTAGGTATTTAAAACTTTCACACACACACACACACACACCCTCAAAGAGTCAAGTTAAAACACCAGAAATCCAGGTGGATGTTGGAAAAGACAAGCCCAGAAGGAAAGAAAGGCTGTTTGAGAAATAATGACCAGGGAAGACTGGCCGTGCTTGAGGATGGATGGGCAGAAGATGTGAGGAACAAGTGGTGATCGCCAGGTGACTGCTTGTGGCCTGCTACAGAATCAAATCCAACATTGAGCTCCTTGTCTTCCCCAAACCTCCTTTCACTGACTTTCCTGTCTCAGTTAATGGCATTCCAACCTTAGTTGATAAGACCAAAAACTTGGAGACAATAGAAAATAAGCTTTAAAAAGACTTTTTAAAATCTGCTTTACTGACATATAGTTTATAAACAATGAAAAGCATTAATTTTAAGCCTACTTGCTGTTCAATGAGTTTTGACAAATGTATACAACCACACAACCACCATTTTAATCGAGATATAGAACATTGCCATGACCACCAGAAAATTTCTTGATACCTCTTTCCAGACAATACTATCCCCACCTCCTCACTCCATCCTCCTTCCTTGTGCAAGCAACCAATAAGCCTTATTTCACTATAGATTAGCTTAACCTGTTCTAGAATTTCATATAATGGGTCATATAATACATTATGTATCTCTTGCTTAGCATGTTTTTGAGATTCATTCGTGTGGCTATGTGTATAAGTAGTTCAGTCCTTTTCATTGCTGGGCAGTATTTCATTGGATAAATAGATCGTAATTTGTTTTTCTGTTCATTTATTTTTTGGTATTTAGGCAAAATATGTTTTTCTGTTCATTTGTTTTTTGGCATTTGTTTATAACGTTTTTACTATTATGAATAAAACTGCTTAAAAATTAAGCAGTGCTCATTTGTGCACAAGTCTTTCTGTGGACCTATGTTTTCTTTTCTCTTGGGGAAATACTTAGGAGCAAAACTTGCTGGATCACAGGGTATGTGTACATTTAACTTTATAAGAAACTGCCTATTTCCAAAGTCATGCCATTTAATGCTCCCTGGTATGGGAGAAGTCAGTTGCTCCATATCATTTTGAAAACTTGGCATCATTAGTGTTTTTTAATCATTGTCTTGAGGTTTAATTTACATGCAATAGTATCCATATATTTTTATTTTTATTTATTTTTTGAGACAGAGTCTCGCTCTGTTGCCCAGGCCGGAGTGCAGTGGTGCAATCTCAGCTCACTGAAACCTCAGCCTCCTGGGTTCAAGCAATTCTCATGCCTCAGCCTCCCGAGCAGCTGGGATTACAGACGCACACCACCACACCTGGCTCATTTTTATATTTTTAGTAGAGATGGGATTTTGCCATGTTGGCCAGGCTGGTCTTGAGCTCCTGACCTCAAGTGATCCACCCACCTCAGCCTCCCAAAGTGCTGGGATTACAGGCATGAGCCCACTGCACCCAGCCAATATATTTGTAGAATAAGGTCAATTTATTCTGATAAATGTGTACATCCATGTGACTTCCACATCCAAATTAAGATATAGAACATCTCCATCTCCCAAATAAGTTCTCTCCTGCTCCATTATGGTCTCCTCATTACCATACCTCTTCCCCACAGGGAACCACTGATCTGCTGTCTATCACAGTAGATTAGTTTTGCCTGTTCTGGAATTTAACGTAAGTGGAATCTTAAGTATGTCCTCTCACTATAATGCCTTCGAGTGAGATTCATCCATGTTATTGTATGAATCAGTAGTTTATTCCTTCCCCCACATGCAAAATGAATTTTAACTTTAAAAATCGTTTTTAAATCTTTACATTATCAACATTTTTAGTAGTCATGAAATCATTATTTCAAATGGCCTAAGCCCATCAGTTTGTGTTTCAAATGATTTTACTACATCTTAAATATCTAATAAAATAAGTAGTTTTAAAAGTCACATATTTGTAGACTGAAACTAGTAAAGGCTTATCATGAAGACTGCCTGTTGAATATTCCTGTTTTCCATTATATCCATAGGTAGCCTCTTAAGTAGGATCAGATTATGATAATCAGATCATCTAAGTTTCTATGAAGGCAAAAATTTAGTGTCTGCTTTTTCAGTTTTCACATAAAAATGCTGATAAGACTATCTGAAAAAGTGAAAATACTATCTTAACTATCCTATGCTTGGTTAATTTTCCACAAGATATTTTTAATTGAATTTTTTGAGATATTTATAGATTTGCATGCAGTTGTAAGAAATAATATAGACAGTGGCAGGGCACAGTGGCTTACGCCTGTAATCCCAGCACTTTGGGAGGCTGAGGCTGGCAGTTCACCTGAGGTCAGGAGTTTGAGGCCAGCCTGGCTAACATGGTGAAAGCGTGTCTCTACTAAAATACAAAAATTAGCTGGGCGTGGTGGTGGGCACCTGTAATCCCAGCTATTTGGGAGGCTGAGGCAGGAGAATCTCTTGAATCCGAGAAGGTGGAGGTTACAGTGAGCCAAGATTGCACCACTGCACTCCAGCCTGGGCGACAAGAGCAAGACTCCATGTCAAAAAAAAAAAAAAGAAAAGAAAAAAAATACAGAGAGATCCCTTGTACACTTTGCTTAATTACCCCCAATTGTAACATTTTACAACACTATAACATTGCAGCCAGAATATCGACATTGATACAATCCATTTATTTTAGATTTCTTCAGCTTTACTTGTACTCATTGGTGTGTGCATATATGTGTGTGTGTCTATAGCTCTACGCAATTCTATCACCTGTGTAGCTGCATGTATCCACCACCACAGTGGAGATACTGAACAGTTCCATCACCATAAAAATCTCTCCTCTTGCCTTTTTTTTTTTTTTTTTTTTTTTTTTGAGACAGAGTTTCACTCTGTCACCCAGGCTGGAGTGCAGTGGCACAATCTCAGCTCACTGCAACTTCTGCCCCCGAGTTCAATTCTCCTGCCTCAGCCTCCTGAGTAGCTGGGATTACAGGCCCCCGCCACCGCACCTGGCTAATGTTTGTGTTTTTGGTAGAGACAGGGTTTCCCCACGTTGGCCAGGCTTGTCTCAAACTCCTGACCTCAAGTAATCTGTCCACCTCGGCTTTCCAAAGTGGTGGGATTACAGGCGTGAGCCACTGCACCCAGCCTCCTGTTGCCCTTTTATAAACACACTCACCTCCTTTCCTCCTGCCCCCTCCCACCCCATCTCTAGCCCCTGGCAATCACACTAATCTATCCTTCATTTCTAAAATGTAACTAGTCTATCTTTCATTTCTAAAATCTATCCTTTGTTTCTAAAATTCATTTCTAGAAGGTATATTCTAGAATGTATACACACACACAACATGGATGTATCTCACCCAGAAGGCTTAAGGTGAGAGGACATATTTAAGATTCCACTTACATTAAATTCTAGAAGAGGCAAAACTAATCTACAGTGATAGACATCAGATCAGTGGTTCCCTGGGGAGTAGAGGTATGGTAATGAGGATACCATATAGTATATATAATGATATACATAATATATGGTATATATAATCATATGGTATGTATTTTTTTCACTCAATATCAATATAATTCACTGGACAGTCATTCAAGTTGTTGCATGTATCAGTAGTTTGCTCTTTTGTATTACTGAGTAGTATTCCATGGTATGGATGTACCACAATTTGTTTAACCATTCACTTCTTTTCTTTATATATATACTTTAAGTTCTGGGGTACATGTGCAGAATGTGGAGGTTTGTTACATAGCTATACATGTGCCATAGTGGTTTGCTGCACCCATCAACCCATCATCTACATTAGGTATTTCTCCTAAAGCTATCCCTCCCCTAACCCCCGTACCCCCTGACAGGCCCCGGAGTGTGATGATCCCATCCCTGTGTCCATGTGTTCTCATTGTTCAACTTCCACTTATGAGTGAGAACATGTGGTGTTGGGTTTTCTGTTCTTATGTTAGTTTGCTGAGAATGATGTTAACCATTCTTTTCTTGAAGGACATCTGGCTGATTCGAGTTTGGGGCTAATAATGAATAAAATATACTATGAATATTTGTATGTAGGTATTTGTGGGAAGAAAAGTTTTTATTTATCAGGGATAAATATCCAAGAGTGTAACTGCTGAGTCATACGATAATTGCATGTTTAATATTTTAAGGAATTGCTATTGTTTTCCAGAGTGGCAATATCATTTTACATTCTCACCAGTAATGCATGAGTGATCCAGTTTCTCTGTATTCTTGTCAGCATTTGATATTGTCACCCTTTTAGTTTAGTGATTCTGACAGGTAAGTAGTAACATTTCATTGTGGTTTTAATTTGCATTGCCCTGATGGTGTTGAGCATCTTTCATGTGCTTATTTACCATCTGTATATCCTCTTTGGTAAAATGTCTGTTTACATCTTTTGCCCATTTTCTAATTACATTGCTTTTTAACTGTTGTGTTTTGAGAGTTCTTTATGCTCTGTAAGTATTAGTCGTTTGTTAGATGTGTGATTGACAAATTCTTTCTCCCAGTCTATAGTTCATTTTCTCTATCCTCTTCACCTGAACTTTCACAAAGCAAAAAGTTTCATTTTTATGAGATTCGATTTATTAATTTTTCCTCTTATGAATTCTGGTTTTGGTGCCAAGTTCATATTACTCAGTAGTTTTCCATTGTATAAATACCATATATCTACATGTTTCGACCTTTGACTTGTTGATGGACATTTGGGTTGCTTCCAGTTTGGGGGCCATTATGAACATTTGTGTTACTGTCCTTTTATAGACATATGTTCTCATTTCTCTTGGGTAAATACCTATATGTGGAAGTGCTGGATCATATGGCGAGTATATATTTGACTTTATAAGAAATATTAAACTATTTACCAAAGTTATAGAGTTGGATTACTACTTACCATTTTTGGCCTTCTTCATTACTTTCCATAGATCCAAGTTTCTACCTGGAATCCTTTACCTTTAGCCTGAAGAACATCCCTTAGAATTTCTTGTATCACAGTTCTCATGGTGACAAATTGTCTCAGCTTTTGTTAACCTGAAAATGACTTTATTTAACTTATTTTTGACAGATGTTGTTTACTGGATATAAATATAAAGATGTGGGTTGGCAGTTTTTCTCTTTTGCACTTTGAAAATGTCATGTCATTGTCTTCTAGATTCCATTATTTATGCTGAGAAGTTAGCAGTCCATTTGTGTCATTGATCTCTGTATGCAATGTGTCTTGTTATGTTTTGTTTTCTAGCAGCTTTCAATATTTTCTCTTTATCTTTGGTTTTCAACCATTTGACATGATGCCCCTAAGTGTGCTTTTATTTATATTTATATTTACTTATATTTATCTTTTATTTATATTTATCTCTATATATTTATATTTATAGTTCACTGGGCTATTTTATCTTGCTTGGGATTCACTGGGTTATTTTTCAATTGAGAAAATTTCAGCCTTGAAATATTTTTTCTAGCCCATATTTAGTCTCATCTCCTTCTAGAACTGTGATTAACCATATTGGACCATTTGATACATTCCACAGGTCTTGTTCATTTTCCTTCATTTTTTTTCCCTCTGTGGTCCTCAGATTGGATAATTTCTATTGCTCTATCTTAAGTTTATTTAGCTTTCTTCTGCCATCTTCTGTTAACCCACTCTTATGACCATCCAGTGATTTTTTAAATTTCAGTTTTTATATTTTTCACTTACAGAAATATGATTTAATCGTTTTTCAATAACTTCCATTTCACTGCTGAGATTCCTGAACTATTCACTCATTAAAATAATATTCTCATTTAGTTGTTTGAATATATTTTCCTTTAATTCCTTATTTTTAATTTATAATTTCTTATTTATAATAGCTACTTTAAATTTTCTGTCTGCTAAATCCAACATCTGGGCCATCTCATGGTCAATTTCACTTGATTACTTTTATTTCTGGACTTTGGGTCACGTTTTCCTTTTCCTTTGCTATTCTAGTTATTTTTTAGTATCTGTTGGATATTATGAATGACATCCTGTAGAGACTCCAGATTCTGCTATTATCATCTAAAGAATGGTGGTTTTTGTTCTGGTAGGTAGTTCACTTATTAGCTGACCACCTTGAACTTATGTAGGCTTGGTTTTATATACTTTGTCAGGAAAAATCTATAAAAATCCCAGATATTTGTCAAGCCCTTCTAATTTATTGGGTCTCAACCTCCAAATTCTGTTTCCTCTAAGAATCTCATTAGGGCTTGATTTTAGGCATTTGAAGGGCAGGTCTAGAGTGTGCTTTGTTCTAGGACATATTCCTACTCCTCCTCTAAATAGGTGGTGTTTCAGCCACAGCCAATCACCTTCTGCATGTCTGCACCACCCAAGGGAGGCTTCTCTGATCTCTTGTTCTGCCACATGTTTCTAATGAGCACCCAGGGAAGAACCATGGAGAATCTTGTGAGTGTGTGCAAATTCGTATCTGGAACTCTGAGTTATTCCCGATTGATATGTTAGGCCAAACTCAGCTTTTAGGAATTTATGAAAATATTAGCTGATTTCTTTTTACCCACTTAGATGGTGGCCTCCTCTTCTTCCTGTGTTTCACTAAAGGTAAAATAGTTTTTGTGTTTCTGGGTTACCATGCAACCTCAACTCTCTGATGGATTTATGAAAAGTTATGCCTTTGCAGGCTGCCTGAGCTTGTTGTTGTTAAGAATGGGAACAACATTCACGTGCAGCTTTCTACCTCCCAGCAGAAGTGGAAGACCTCAGTAATGTCCTCTTATAGAAATGTACAAGTAGCACTAACCATAAAAAAATTGATAAATTAAACTACATTAAAAGTAAGTACTTATTTTCATTGAAAACGCCATTAAAAGAGTGAAACAGCAAGCCATGGAGAAGAAAAGAAATTACCAACTTATACAGCAGACAAAAGATTTGTACCAGAATCTGTACACAAAACTTCTACATGTAAACAATAAACAGATATACCCAATAGAGAAATGGGCAAAAGACTTAAACAGATACTTCACAAAAGAGGATATCTCCAGCAAATATATTAAAATGTACTTAATCTCATTAGTCATCAAGGCAATGAAAATTAAAGCCACAATATGAATCTACAATACCCCCACCAAAATGACTAAAGTTAAAAAGACTGATGATACTAAGTGTTGGCAAGAATATGGAACAATAGGAGCTCTCATACATTGCTGGTGGAAGTGTAAACTCATGTATTCATTTTGAAGACATTTTGGCATTTTCTACTAAAGTTGAATACTTGCATATCATCTAACCCAGAAATTACACTCCTAGGCACATACTCAACAGAAATGCACTGCATACGTGCACCAAGAGACATGTTTAAGATGTGTCCTAACAGCATTATTCATAGTAGCCCCAAACTGGAGACAATACCACACATATACACAAACATATCCAATATACATACACCAATAAACATAAATGAACCACAGTAATCAAAACATCATGGATGAACAATACAAACATTTCATTGAGTGAAAAACTAAAACACAAAAGAACACATAACCAATAATTTCAAAAACAGGCAAAACTAGACTATCATATTGTAAGTTATAAAAGTGGTTAAATTTGGGAAGGAGAGAAGTTTTAGTAATGGGGAGGGGCATGAGGGAGGTTTCTATGACTGTGGCAATGTTCTACTTCTTGAATTCATGGTGGGAGATTGTTTTGTCATAATTCATTGAATTGTACATTTATACTTAATATACTTCTGTGTATTATATTCTAACAGTATAAAATGTTATAGGCCGGGTGCGATGGCTCACGCCTGTAATCCCAGCACTTTGGGAGGCCGAGGCGGTTGGATCACCTGTGGTCAGGAGTTCGAGACCAGCCTGACCAATATAGTGAAACTCCATCTCTACTAAATATACAAAAAAAATTAGCCGGGCACGGTGGCGCACGCCTGTAGTCCCAGCTCTTCAGGAGGCTGAGACAGGAGAATTGCTTGAACCTGAGAGGTGGAGGTTGTAGTGAGCCGAGATCACAGCACTGCACTCCAGCCTGGGTGAGAGAATGAGACTCCATCTCAAAAAATAATAATAATAATAAATACAATGTTACAATGCCATGCAAGTATTTCAGTTGGGCACTATTGCAATTGCACCATCATCCCAGGGATAAAACATAGAATCATTCTTAAAGTAAAACTCATACCTAATATTTGATTTTCTAAAGGTTGATTTAATCAGAGGTTTTGGGTAAATTTTAGATTAAAATCAATACTCTCAGTTTAATTATACGATTGCATGCTACTACCTTTTTAAATAAATGGTTTTGTATTAAAATGTCCTCAAATAGAAAGCATTTCCAATTGTCAAACTTTTACTAATTTACCTTTAAATTTCTGAAGTTGTTTTGAATGATGTCTGAGATTATCATATTAAGGTAAGATATTATCGTGCAGGTAAGAAATTACCTGCCCTGCAACTTATTTTCGCCAGAGATGGCTTCAAGCCAAAAGTCCGATTTTTTTTAAACTTAAAATAAAAAAAGAGAAGTGACTTTCTCAGTCTGTACTGTCTGATAGGAGAGAAAACAAATTATGTGGGAAAAAATTATCAGTTTAAACACTTAAATTGTAATAACACTTTAGTCTTTACTGTTTGAAATTCATCTGGAACTTAAAATGCTATAATTAATAGCTTTTTACCCCAAAATACCTTCAAATGTTTGTTGTCTCTTATCAGCACACAATATTTACTTTTTTTTTTTCTGAGACGGAGTTTCGCTCTTGTTGCCCAGGCCAGAGTGCAATGGCACAATCTCAGCGCACTGCAACCTCCGCCTCCCAGGGTTCAAGTGATTCTCCTGCCTCAGCCTCCAGAGTAGCTGGGATTACAGGCATGTGCCACCACAGCCAGCGAATTTTGTATTTTTAGTAGAGACGGGGTTTCTCCATGTTGGTCAGGCTGGTCTCAAACTCCTGACCTCAGGTGATCCACCCACCTCGGCCTCCCAAAGTGCTGGGATTACAGGCATGAGCCACCACGCCCAGCCTCTTACTTGTTAAACGAAAGCTTAATTATTACCCCACAGTTTAATTTTATACTCAGAAGGTAACTATTTTGAAGAATAAAGTTTTTGTTTTTTGATCAAGTCCAGTCTTCAATCCATGATTTTCTTAAAGAAACTCATTTAATATGCTTACATACATTTCAGAGTTTAAAAACCACAGTTTCACTCAGCATTCTATGAGATTACAAAGATCAGCCCATTAGAGCTACAGAACTCATGGAGGGCAGGGGAAGGAACAAAATGTTTATCAGCCCCAGCTGTTAAGGCAATGTGTCAGGAATCTACAAATAAGTGTTTATCTGAACACCCCTGTAATATTATTCCACGTCTTTGTATTGACAACCTCCTATGGCCATGATTCATGTGTGCTGAGCAGGAGGGAATTCCTAGGGACACACCCTCCCTTCTCCTCCCTACTCACTGCACTTGGGTGTCCAAGGGGAACATCATTCACCTTTCAACAACAGAACAGAGGGACTCAAACCTAGTGCAGTTGGAGAGGCCAGGAGGCCCTCTCTACTCATCCAGTGCTGCCAGGACCGGTCAAGTACGGGGGTTTCTGGGATGCCAAGCAGAAAGCACACATCTAAACAGAGGGCTCTACATGCCTACATACTCACACACAGCAAGCACCCACCTTTGTCTGGGTGTGATTTAAATATGAATGACATTCCACATGAATGCCCCATGTGCAGTGAAGAGAAGAAAAGACACTTTGGTGAGAACTGACTCCTAGTGAAGCAGGTAGAAGCCAGAAGCGTGAAAGCCCCACAGGGGTTGGGTGGGTCAATACACCCACTTTTGCCTGCCTGGCCTCTCCCAAGGTCCAAGAGAGCAAACACACTCAGACTAGCCAGCATGGGTGTATTCTCCAACTGAAGCTTTACCCTCTGGCCACAGAGACCTTCAGGAGGGAGGCCAGGTGCCTGGATAGCTCCCGGGAGAGCTAGAGCCTCTGCCTTGGTCTGCGGCAGTGATGGAAACCTCTTTCTCAGGTGGGGGCTGCACAATCCAGGGTAGAGCGAATGCACACATCCTCATCTTTCAGATTGAAACCTGAATTTCTATAGTGTGAAACAGCTGCCTCTGGAGGAGACAGAAATGTGTCTAACTCTTTCTTAATCTTACCATCTTGCTACTGCTGTGCTAGGCTAAATCATGGCCCCTGAGGATATGACCATCTTCTAATCCCAGAACCTGTGAATGTTACTTTATATGGCCAAGACTTTGCAGATGTAATTAAGTTGAGGATCTTAAAATAAGGAGATTATCCTGGATTACCTGGGTGGGCCCTAAATACAATCACAAGTGTCCTCCCAAGAGGGAAGCAGAGGGAGATAAGACAGGAATACCCGGAGAAGGGGAAGAGACTGCGGGGGCAGAGATGGAAGCAACGCAGGCACACACAAGGAAGGCCAGCAGGACCTGAAGTGGGCAAGGAGCAATTCCCCCCCAGGGCTCCAGAGGGCACATGGCCCTGCCGACACCTTAATCTCAGCCAGTGATACTAATTTCGGATTTCTGGCCTCCAGAACTGTGAGAGAATACATTTCTGTTAAGCTACAGAATTTGTTACAACAACCATAGGAAATTAATATACCACCTCTCAGCTAGAACACCTCCTCACTGACAGGGCTTCTAAGGCCTTAGGTTTCAACCTAACTGGCCTGCAGGTGGGCGTTTCCTTTCCATGGATCATTTAGGGATTACAAAACAAAATCGGCTTCCTACTAGCTTTGAGCTGGCAGGGCAGTTTGCTGGGATCCCAGCACACCTTCAGATAAAGCCCCGAGCTTGGCAGGCTGGGCACCCCGTCTCCCCACTCCCCAGTCTGATCTGACTCACAACTCTTTTAAGTGTTATAAAAGATTCTGTGTTTTCTTTAGAAGTAAATCTGCTATAAATTCTTCCAAAAATCCTTTTTAAGGAAGAAAGCTTACCATTAAATTTCTTATTCACAAAGACTCTACTTAGTTTATAAACTGTCAGATTAATTATAGCAAGACCAGAGGAGACAGAGCCAGGGATTACTTGTCAAGTGAAGGATGAACACATTCAATTTCCTACCACAAATATAGTTTGCCAGTCTAAGTGAACAGTCACAATTTTTTATAACAAGCATCTTAATAACTCCACTTTTCTCCAACAAATATAAAAAATAAAACAAGCATTGTAGTCCCCATGGCCTTGAGATTAAGGGTTACATTCCATAGGGAATTAACAATAAAGCCTAGAGTTAAACTGTACAAGGTTACCAGAGCATTCTTGCAAATCAACTACTTAAGGTTATGATGACAAGACTAGAATAAGCAGAGCATTACTTTTTTTAAGTTTTCCCTTTTATATAAAGAAAAATCAAGATGGGCTTTGTAAAGAGAGTGCATGCTTATTATAAATTATTCAAGCACTGCATAGAGGTTAAAAAATTCAAATGCCACTGCTCATAAATAATTAGCATTTACATTAGGAGAGTATCATTCTAGACATCTTTTTAGTTCATATGTTCCAGAAACTCTACATAGATATATTAAAATATTTTATAAATATGTGATTGTTTTATATGTTATTTATCACGTTATCAGATTTAATTTTATTTGTATTTAAAACTTGAAAAAGAAACCAAAAGGAATTTGAAAAAATTATAAAATTTCAAATAAATGTTTATTCGCCTTGAGAGTTTTTACAAAATAATCTTCTATGTTTACAAAAAGAGATTTGGGGGAAAAAAACCATTGAGAGTGATCGTTTTTACATTCCATACTTCAGTTTAGGTATTATCTTTTGATTCCCCGCTATGAAAGACAAGGACATTAGATACAAAGCATCCTTCCTTCTCTTCCCCCCATCTTCACATATTGTCATATTAACATTTTACATAAGCAGCATTTATATTTTATTTTGTAACTATAATTTGTAAAATGTTTTGCATTAATATTATTTGTTTTCTTCTTTTTCTTTTCATACGAAGTCTCACTCTGTTGCCCAGGCTGGAGTGCAATGGCACGTTCTTAGCTCACTGCAACCTCTGCCTCTGTCTCCTAGGTTGGAGTGATTCTCCTGCCTAAGCCTCCCAAGTAGCTGGGATTACAGGCATAAGCCACCAAGCCCAGCTAATTTTTGTATTTTTAGTAGAGATGGGGTTTCACCATATTGTCCAGGCTGGTCTCAAACTCCTGACCTCAAGAGATCCGACTGCCTCGGACTCCCAGAGTGCTGGAATTACAGGCGTAAGCCACCGTGCCCAGACTCTATTAATATTACTTCATAGTTAGATGTTTCCAAGTCTTACCACTAGACATTAGAACACAGCTCTCCACTTTAAAAATTTTTATTTACAAAAATTTAATTTCAAATAAGCCCTGAACTACTCTCAGCTAATGATATTTATTCTTCGATGTTTTTATTCTGACAAGTACTTATTTTAAACAATATTTTCCCTTTAGAGTTTTCACTGTGAGTTATGGCTATTTTCTTGAATATTTAAATTTTTTCCTAGGCTTAGAGAAATTAAAAGATCTTACCCAATGTCACACAGATATCCAAAGTCAGGATGCAAATACAGGTCTAATTTCAGAGCTCATTCTGTTATAATCTATCCCATTATCCACTGCCACCACTCAGTTATGCAATTGCTCATGATCCATCATTTCCACCTGTCTAGTTCTGTAGCTATCCATCTGTTATATCCATCTATTCATCGAACATCCAGTGACCTACTTCATTACTCCATTCACACATATGATGCAAACTTACATATATTTACATGTAGCCATTCACCTATCCAGACATTTCAGTATGGCATCTATCAATCCATCGATCATCCTTCTATCCACCTATCTATCCATTTATCTACATTAATTTACTCTATCCACCATTTATACATGCATACATAGATACATCCACTGATCCAGATATTCATCTATTCATCTACCCACCCATCAACTCACCCATTCACAGATCACTCCATTCCTTCTCTGATCCATCATCTATCCTTTCTATTAATTCATCATACTCATCCAACCAGTTCATCAAATTATCTGATAACTCTGAAACCCAGATCTTTCATAGAATAGGGAATGGTTTCCGTCTATGTCTCTTTTGATCTCATTCCATTTTCCAGCTATCAAGGGAAGACCACAGCATCTCATTAGCATGATAAGCAGGTTTGTGAACTCACATCCTAATTGTCTCTTACCTAAATAAAACTTCTTGCAACAGAGTGCAGATCTTATGGTATCCTATTAAACAGTGGGCCCTCTGTAACAATGTCTCCAATAACTGGATTTTCTAATCTTACAGTAACCAGTTCCCTCTTCATTGAAGAGTAATCAGCAGAGATTATGACCTCACACTATGAAGCAGAAACATTGCCCATATTTGGACTCATGTAGACCTCCTCCACATTGGTCTCTTGATTTTATTAGGGGCACAACCTTCCATCAATCCACCCACTACGAAGCTCTCTGGCCATCCAGCCAGCACTGAATGTGACTTGCCAAATTGCATATAGTTTTGTTTGTTTGTTTGTTTGTTTGTTTGGGACAGGGTCTCACTTGCCACCCAGGCTGGAGTGCAGTGGCCCAATCACTGCTCACAGCAGCCTTGACCTTCTGGGCTCAAGAGATACTCCAGATTCAGCCTCCCAAATAGCTGGGACTACAGGTGCACACCACCATGCCTGAGTAATTTTTGTATTTTTTGTAGATAGGGGGTTTTGCCATGTTGCCCAGGCTGGTCTCCAACTCCTGGGCTCAAGAGATCCACCCACTTCAGCCTCCCAAAGTGCTGGGATTACAGGCATGAGCCACTGTGCCCAGCCTGCATATAGTTTTAAATCTTCTCTCCCCACCCTCTCTATAGGTTAAGCAGCCTGGAAGCACCACTTAAATGGACCTCGGTAACAACTGGAGGTGAGAAAAGCTCAGTTTCTCACTCAGATGAGGGAATCACAGAGCCACAGTGCCTGAATCAAGGCTATTTATGAAAAATACAAGTCAAAACAAATCAAGAGGAAAGTATATAGAAATAAACATAAACTTTAAAAACTCTCTTGCAGATTAATTTGCAAAGTAGGGATAGGGAACCTGTTATCAAACCTAGAGTTGAAAAAAAAAGAAAGGAGAAAGAGGAAGAAGAGGAGACTAGGAATAAGAAGAATGAGAAGGAGTTGAAGAGCCAAAAGAAAGTAGGAGAAAGAGGGATACCAGTGCCTCACAAGATAGTGAACTAACCTTGTCTTCTGGTTGTCTCCCAAAAATTCAATGATAAATTATGGAAGTAAGATGGAGGAACTAATATTAAAACTGTGACTAACCCTTGGAGAGACTAAAGCTGGGATGAACTAATGTGAAAAATTAACAGTCTGAGAGGTAGGAAGAAAGGATAGTGTAGAGATTTTACATTCTGCTTATTCCTCTCTCTCATATTTTCCAGGGAAGGTCACTAGTGGCCTCTGCTACTGTAAGAAAGAAATCAGCAGCAAGAATTCCTGCCGCTCAGGAGTTCCTCAGTAATATCGGAGCCATGCTGGATTGAGATTCTGAGAAAAGCAAATGCAAGCTGACCAAGTGTCATAGGACATTGACTCTTCCATCCTATTCTCCTCTAAACCTCCAGGGATGGCGGATGAGCATCTCAAGGACAGTGGATGACCTTCTCATGTGTATTAGTCTGTTTTCAAGCTGCTGATAATGACATATCCGAGAATGGGCAATTTACAAAAGAAAGAGGCCTATTGGACTTACAGTTCCACATGGCTGGGGAGGCGGGCAAGTCACATCCTACGTGGATGGCAGCAGGCAAAGAGAGGGCTTGTGCAGGGGAACTCCCATTTTTAAAATCATCAGATCTCATGAGACCCATTCCTTATCATGAGAACAGCAGGGGAAAGATCCGCCCCCATGATTCAATCATCTCCCACCAGGTCCCTCCCATAACATGCGGGAATTATGGGAGCTACATGATGAGATTTGGGTGGGGACACAGAGCCAAACCATATCATCATGTATGGTGGCTGACCATTCCGGAGATTTCTGTCTCCTCTCGATGCTGCATTTTTCAAAAAATTTAAAGAGGAATCCCTGACTGAAGAAATTTCCCTGTGAAATGAAAACAAAAGGAATGTGGAGCAGCAGCTCTGCAATACCTGAGGCTCTCCATCCTGAGGCTCATCCCCACTCCTCTCTTCATATTCACCAGCAGGGGCAGACTTTAGTCATATCCCTTATCCATGATCAGACTGAGAATCTCATAATCACCAGAAACACAATTTCACAAGCCAAAATCAGTAGACACCTGAGGAACTATAAAAGCTATACAACAAACTGAATAAAATGTTTATCACAGGCCAACAGTGGAAAATAAGCAAAATAAATATTAGAAATACCTTCAAGGATGTAAAAGAGAATATTAGTAAAATGAAGAAGGAACAAGAAGGCATAAAAAAGAGCGCTGTGCCTTTTTTGAAAGAAGAATAGGTCATTCATTCAGGATATCAAGAAAAACTAGGAACAGTTTTAAAAAATATGTGCTTGAAGATACTAGAGAGATAACAAGGTGGTAAAGAACTAGTGGGCCTGTAGCTTCAAAAAAATAAAAAAGGAATCCAAGAAGGTGAGCTCAATATTTGGACTCCTTCTACCTTGGGAGCATTTATTAATTCTGGAGGAGTTAGTGGAGAGCCTGATCAGTGTTTTAGACAGTCTCAAAGGAGTGGGGTAAAAAGTCAGAGTCTAGGACTCATCAAGGGAAATAGCCTAGCGTTGGGATGAGAACCCAAATAATTGCAGCATAGTAATAAGATTGGACTGCAACAGACCAGTTCTCATAGAGATTTCAGCCTCAAATCAGCTCAGTCTCTGGAATTGGATTAAAGCAATACCAGTTTGCTAGGATTTCCTGGTGCCTGGCATAAACAAATGTAAATCCTCCCTAGAGAAGGAAAACATCTTCCTAGGCCTCAAGTTATTTCTATACAAACAATTTTTCAAATACAATGTTCCTCAGATAATAAAAATAATCAGACACTTGAGGAAACAGCACAACATAAATGAAAAGGAAGAAAAAACACCCCCAAAACAAAAACCCCAAACCAACCCACAAAGGAAACAGACCAATAAGGATTCAAGATACTCAAGGTACTGGATACACACTTTAAAATAATGCTTGCTAAATTTAATGAGATTAAAAAAAAAGTTAGAAAATTTTTGAGATAAAAGAAAACCATTAAAAAGGGTATATTTTTAAAAGAATATAGTAGACTTAAAAACAAATATACAGACATACTAGACCTTACAATATAATAATTAGGAGCTCATTGGATGAATTTTTAAAAGATTAAACATAGCTAAAGAAAAAAATTAGTAAATTGGAAGGTTAATCAGAAGAAAATATTCATAATGGAGCATAAAATCACAAAAGAATGGAAAATAAGAGATATATGGAATACAGTAAGGTCTAACATATCTGTAATTGTAGTCCCAGAAAGAGAGACGGTAGAGAGTGGTAAGAAAGAAATAGTTTAAAAGATAACGTCTGATGGCTGGACGTGGTGACTCACGCCTGTAATCCCAGCGCTTTCGGAAGCCAAGGCAGGTGGATCACCTGAGGTTAGGAGTTCAACACCAGCCTGTCCAACATGGTGAAACCTCATCTCTACTAAAAATACAACAATTAGTTGGGCGTGGTGGCAGGCGCCTGTAATCCCAGTTCATGGGGAGGCTGAGGCAGAAGAATCGCTTGAATCTGGGAGGCAGAGGTTGCAGTGAGCCAAGATCGTACCACTGCACTGCAGCCTGGGCAACAGAGTGAGACTCTGTCTCCAAAAAAAAAAAAAAAGAAAGAAAGAAAGATAACATCTGAGAATTTTCCAACACTGATGAAAAATATCAAGCCATATATTCAAGACGCTCTAAGAACTCTAACCAGGAAAACTGAAAGAAAAACACCCAGGCACATCAAATTTCCAAAACCAAGGTAAAGAGAAAATCTTACAGCAGCCAGAGAATAAAAGACAGATTGCCCCTTAAAGGAGCAACAGTTAGACTAAAGGCTGACTTCTCAACAAAAGCAATGAAAGTCAGAAAACAATGAAATATTTACAGAGCATTGAAAGAAAATATCTGCAACTGTGAATTTTATGTCCAGCAATATCTTTCAAAAATAAAGGCAAAATAAAGATTTTTTTTAACTGAGAAAATTCACCACTGACAACTCCACAGTAACATTTAAAGACCTTATTAGGCAAAATGAAATTGGTCCCAGAAGAAAGATGGAGATGCAGGAAAGAAGGTAGAACAACAAATTGGTAACTATATAAGTAAACCTAAATGAATCTTGACTTTACAGAATGGCATAATGTGACCCATGTATGCAATTTTACACTTTTTAGTAGTCACATTAGAAAGAGTAAAAGGGCCGGGCATGGTGGCTCACGCCTGTAATCCCAGCACTTTGGGAGGCCGAGGCAGGCGGATCACAAGGTTAGGAGATCGAGACCATCCTGGCTAACATGGTGAAACCCCGTCTCTACTAAAAATACAAAAAATTAGCTGGGCATGGTGGCAGGCGCCCGTAGTCCCAGCTACTCGGGAGGCTGAGGCAGGAGAATGGCATGAACCGGGGAGGCAGAGCTTGCAGTGAGCCAAGATCGTGCCACTGCACTCCAGCCTGGGCGACACAACGAGACTCCATCTCAAAAAAAAAAAAAAAAAAAAAAAGTAAAAGAAGCAGGTGAAATTAATTTTAATAATATATTTCATTTAACCCAATAAAACTAAATTATTTTTTCAATATGTAACAAATACATAAGAAATTACTAAAGAAGTATTTTAGTTTTTTTCATATGAAGTCTTAGAAATCCAGTGTGTAGTCTTACATTTATAGCACATTTCAATTTGGATGCACTATTTTCATAGAATTTATAGATAAGAATAGATTCACATATTTAAATTGTTTCAAATATACATTACAGTGTTTTAATAACTGAATTCAGTACTAAAATATTTTCCTTCAATATTATACTTTTCCTTTAATATTTGCATTCATACTGACAAAACCAGTTCATCTTTTTCAGAAGAATTAATTTGACTTTAAAGCAAAAGCATATTGGTTTCAAAATTAGATCTAAATTAAGAAAATTCAATAACCTATGTCAACTCAGTATTATTAAATCACATCAAAGGAGTATTATATAAATTAAAAGGCAATTCCAAATTTATCAACATTAAAAAGTATTCTTCAAACTTTTCTTACAGTCTTTGCAGCCAGTTTACATAATGGTAGCAATTACAATTAAAATCTTGTGAATATTGAGTAATTTTAGAAAAATGTGTCAAATCGCTATTGTTATTTTGTACATATTATGAAAGGTTGCACTTTCAAAACAAATTCTTGAAAATTAGCAGGGCATGGTGGCACATGCCTGTAAACCCAGCTATTAGGGAGGCTGAGGCAGGAGAATTGCTTGAACCTGGGAGGTGGAGGTTGCAGCGTGCTGAGATGGCACCACTGCATTCCAGCCTGGGCAACAGAGTGAGACTCTGCCTCAAAAAAAAATAAAATAAAATAAAAAGAAAAAATAAATTATTGAACCTATCTAGGTAGGTCATAAGTAAGCTTTATTCTTTCCTTGACATTTCAAATTAAGGTGATTCACATGCAGTGTAATACTAGTAAGAAAACTTAAACCCCACTGACATTTTTATCTCTGATTATTGAATATCTGATTAACATTTGTTTTAAAAAAATTGAAATATCAGTCTCTAGTTTTAAACTTTAAGTAAGTATAGATTATTTACTTAACATTGCTGCAGCATGTTCCATTGTTAGAAACTAATTTTTTTTTTTTTTTTTTTTTTTTGAGACAGAGTCTCGCTCTGTCGCCCAGGCTGGAGTGCAGTGGCATGATCTTGCCTCACTGCAAGCTCCGCCTCCCGGATTCACGCCATTCTCCTGCCTCAGCCTCCGGAGTAGCTGGGACTACAGGCGCCCACCACCACGCCCGGCTAATTTTTTGTATTTTTAGTAGAGACGGGGGTTTCACTGTGTTAGCCAGGATGGTCTCCATCTCCTGACCTCGTGATCTGCCCATCTCGGCCTCCCAAAGTGCTGGGATTACAGGCTTGAGCCACTGCGCCTGGCCAAAACTAATTTTATGCATATCTAGCTGGAATTGCTTTTTGATAAATGTAAAATATTGAAAATATTCTGATCACAAATTCAATTTAATCTTTTAGGCCACAAACTGACAATATTATTAGTATATTTATATGATTATATGATTAGCATCACATGGTATTTTAGGCAAATACAATACTTGAAATCACTGCAACGGCAACAGAGGTAGCTATGAAATTATTACAGTAGTACAGTATGTACTACAGTAATTATATGCAGTTATGATTTAATATTATACCTTTACATTTGTTTACATTTCTCTCATGAACCTAATGTATACTGTTGTAAGGATCTTGTACTACAGGTAAAGTAGTATGATAGTATATGAAGGTAGGCTATGCTAAATCAAAGATGCATACTATAAACCCTATTGTAACCCCCAAAATAACACCACAAAGAGTTATAGCTAACAAGCCAACGAAGGAGATAAAACAGAATCATAAAAAAATGCTCAATCCAATAGAAGGTAGAAATTGAGGAAGAAAGGAACAAAGAACAGATTAGACAAATGGGAAAAAAATAGCAATTGATAAATTTAATTAAAGCCAATACTATCAATAATCACATTAAATGTAAATTTTCTAACCATTCTCATTGAAGGCGATATTGTCAGTTTAGACAAAAAAAGCAAGACCCAAATATTAATATATACTGCCTGCAAGAAACACGCTTTCAGAAAAATTATATAAATAGCTTAAAAAGGGAAAGATTGGAAAATATTCTATACTAAAACTATAAAAAGTTAACTGTAGTGACTATATTTATATCAAAATGAAATTTTAAGGAAATAACATTACCAGAGATAAGAAGGGTCATTTTATAAGGATATAGGGGTCAATTTTAGGTAGGAAGTGGGACTCAACTTCACAGGGTTTGACACTGGACCAGATTGAGGACTAGCTAAAACATAACCCTGGTGAAAGCAGCTTTCAATCAGACCCACCCACCAGTGTGCCATGTCAATTTACTGTTGCCATGGCAACACCCAGGAGTTACCACCCCTTTCCATGGCACCCAATGATTCAAAAGTTACTACCCCTTCCCTGCATAAACCACCCCTTAATCTGCATGCAATTAGGAGTGGGTATAAATATGACTGCAAAACCACCCTGAGCTGCTACTCTGCCTTTGGGACAACCCTGTTCTGCAGGACCAGTCATGGAGCTCTAACAACACTGGAGCTGTATCACTGCCTGTTAAATAAAGCTGTTTTCTTCTACCTCTGGCTTGCCCTTGAATTCTTTCCTGGGCAAAGCCGAGAACCCTCACGGGCTAAGCTCCCCTTTTGGGCTCTCCTGACCTGCATCAAATTTATCAAGAAAGCATAAAAGTTCTACACCTTTATGCAGCTAATACCAAAGTTTCAAAGTACATGAAGCCAAAATTGATAGAACAGCAAGGAGAAATAGACAAGTCCACAATGATAACTGGTGATTTCCAAATCCCTCTCTCAGTAAGTAACAGAAGTAGAAAATCAGTGAGAACATACAAGACTTAAACAATACAATCAGCCAACTTGATCTAATTTATATTTGTATAACATTTCACCTAACAACAACAGAATACACAGTCTATTCAAATGTACACAGAATATTTACCAAGATGTACCATATTCGGGGACATAAAGCAAGCCTGAATAAATTTAAGGGATCTAAATCGCAAACTTTGGTGTCTGATCACAATGAAATAAAATCAGAAGTAATAACAAACTATTTCTTAAACATTTCCAAATACTTGTAAAATAAATAACACTGTTCTAAAAAAAAACCACCATAGATAGAAGAATAAATCAAAATGAAAATTAGAAAATATTGTGAACTGAATTAAAATGAAAACACAACATATTAAAACTGGTGGGATGCAGCTAATACTTGGAATGTAATTTAGAGCAATAAATGTGTATATTAGAAAAGAAGGAAATTTTAAATCAATAAACCAGCCTCCACTATAAGAAAGTAGAAAAAGAAGAACAAACTAGACCCAGAGTAAAGAGAATAAAGGAAATAATAAAAACAAGAACAGAAATCAATAAAAGAGAAAATAATAGAGAAAAATCAATAAAACCAGAAGTTTATTCTTTGAGATAATCAGTAAAATCAATAAACTTCTAGACAGAATGTTGAGAGAAAAAAAGAAAAAATACACAAATTACCAGTATCTGGAAGAAGAGAAGTGATATCACTACAGGTTCTATACATATTAAAAGGATAATAATATTTGAACAGTAATATTTGAACAGCTATATATCAATAAATTATACATCTTAAATAGAGAAATCCCTTGATAGACACAAACTGCCAAGACTACCTTAAGAAAATACTAGATAACCTAAAGAGTCTAATATCTATTGAAGAAATTTAACATATTTAAAAAACCTTCCCACAAAGAAAAGAACAAAATGGCTTCCTCGGTTAATCCTACCAAATTTTTAAAAACAGTAATGCCAATTCTACACACTGTTCCAGAAAACTGATGAAATCATAACACTTCCCCAAAAGGATCTGTGAGCAGAATATATTAAAGAATTCTCAGCTGGGCACAGTGAGTGGCTCATGCCTGTAATCCCAGCCCTTTGGGAGGCTGAGGTGGGCGAATGGCTGGAGCCCAGGAGTTTGAGACCAGCCTGGGCAACATAGCAAGATGTCGTCTCTACAAAAAATGTAAAAATTACCTGGGCGTGGTGGCATGCATCTATAGTCCCAGCTAGTTGGGAGGTTGAGGTGGGGGGATCACTTGAGCCTGGGAGGCAAAGGCTGTAGTGAGCCCAGATTGCGCCACTGTGTTCCAGCCTGGGCGACAAAGCGAGACCCTGTCTCAAAAAAAAAAAAAAAAGAATTTTCAAAACTAAACAATAAGAAAACAAATAACTAAAACTGAATTGGGAAAGTTTTTAAACTGTAACTACAATCAAATAAGATATATAGATGGCTAATAAATACATGAAAAGATGCTTAATACCATTACTCATTGGGAAAATGTAATTTAAAATCACAATGAGATACCACTATACATCTATTAGAATGACTAAAATTTTAAAAACTGATCATATGACATGATTTGTATATGTAGAAAATCCAAAAGGAATCTATAGATAACCTACTACAATAAATAAGTGAATTTAACATGATACTGGATAAGATCAATAAGATCAATCCATGATAAGGCCTCTACATAAAATTATAAAACATCACTGAGGCAAATTAAAGATACAAATAAGTGGAAGCAAATACTGTGTTCATGGGTTGAGACACTCAATGTCATAAAGATGTCAACTTTCCCCAGTCTGATCTATAGATTCCATGAAATTTCAATCAAAACCCTCTCAGAGGAGTTTGTAGTATGTGTGTATGTGTGTGTCTTTGGAAATTGAGACTCTGCTTCACAAACGTATTTGGAAAATATAAAAAAGAAACAAGACAATTTTTGAAGATTAATTCACACTACTTACAACATAGCTATAGTAATTTAGAGAGTGTGGTGTTGGCCCAATGAAAGTGAAACAGACTTAACGGAAAAGAAGTCCAGAAACAGACCGCTTATAGTCACTTGGTTTATGAAAAAGGTACAACTGCAGTGCCTTTTGCAGAAAAGGATGATAAATGTTGCTGCATAAGTAGATATCCTTACGGTAAAAAGTGGATCAATTTCAGGTGTTCTGTAATCTGAATATGAAAGGTAATACAATGTAACTTCCACTAAATGAAGTAAAATATTTGCATGATCTTGGAGTGGGCAAAAGTTTTTTAAACAGGACACAAAAAGTCCTAACAATAAAGGAAACAATACATTTGACTACATTTAAAAAATAATCTGTTCATCAAAAGATATCATTAAGAAAGTAAAAAGGCAATCCAGATTTTAAAAAGATTCTTGTCAAACATATTAAAAATACCAGAAAACATAATGTACTGTGCATGGCAATAAGAAAAGACCAGAAAACCCAATAGAAAAATGGGAAAATACTTGAACAAACACTTCCTTATGAGAATATCTAAATGGATAATAAACATAAGATAAGGTGCTCAACACTACTAGTTGTCAGAGATATGCAGATTAAGACTACCGTGAGATATCACTACAAATCTACCAAAATATCTAAAATTAAAAGACTGATAAAATAGCAAGTGTTGGCAAGGATATGAAACACTGGAACTCTTACATACAACTAATGCTTTATATGACCACTTTGGAAAGCTGGAAATACCTACTAAATCTGAAAAAAATACATGCTTCAGCAACCCCACACTTAGGTGTACCCAGAAGAAACATGTACATATGCTCACCAAAAACAAGTACAAGATTTTCATAACAGCAAAATTTGTAATAACCAAACACTGGAAACAACCTAAATATTTTTCCACAGTAGAATGGACAAATAAACCATGATGTATTCATACAATAAAACACTATGCAGCAGTGAAAATAAATTTACTTTGGCTACATGCAATACTATGGCTGAATCTTACAAACCCAATACCGAACGAAAGAGATTCCAAAGAGCACATATTGTTTGACTCAACTCATCTAAAATTCAAATATGGGCAAAACCAATCTATGCTGATATATCTGAAGAGTTATTTCCTTTGTGGAAAATGCAGTGTAATGACTGAGAGGGGTATGATGGAGACTTCTGGGGTATTGGTAACATTCTTTTTCTTGACCTGAGCGGTGGTTACCAGGATATGTTCGTTCATTCTATTGAAATTCATTAAGCTGTATACTTGTGATTTGTTGACTTTTATGCCTGTATGTTATGTTTAAATATAAGTGCATATTAAAATGTGTGTGTGGAAAGATGAAGTAGGGATACTCTTCCCTATTCCTCCTATTAAATATAACTGAGTACTCTGGATATTGTGAATAAAATAAACATAAGAAAACTCTGAAAGGTGGAGAAAAGAAGGCAGAACCAGTTAGAGACCCTAGGACCCACGGAATGAAACAGTGATGAGCTTTTTGGTTTTTCTTTTTACTTCATATATATCTGGGTCTTGGAGCTGAAGATGGTGGCAACCCAGACACATCAACAAGCACAGGCCCAAATCAAGCCCCAATAAAAGCTTGATCTCTCTAGTCAAAAGACCAGGAAGGGTTTGTTTTACTCCAGCCAAACACCACAGAAAAAACTGTGCTGTTCCCACCCCACACCTACCTAGCTAGCAAAGTCTAAGTGATGAATATAGACTTGTAGCATCGCCAGGCTATATCAAGGTGCCCCAACTCTTTGGCTGGGATGGGGGTATCACAGAAGGTCAAGATGGGAGGCAGGACTTTTGCGTCCAGTGGGCAGTACCAAGGCATCCCACCTGCAATGTCAGCGTAGACCATGTAGGGAGGCTGGACTTCCACCACCACCCCACAGTAATGAGGACCAACAAATTTTTGACAAACGTGCAAGAGCAATTCAATAGAGAAAATATAATCTTTTCAACAAATGGTGCTGTAGCAACTGGACATCCATGGGCAAAAAACCAAAAACAAACAACAAAAAAACCCCTCCAGCCTAAGTCTTACACCTCATACAAATTTAACTCAAAATGGACCATGAAAATAAATGGAAGACATAAAACTATTTTTAAAAATTTTTCAAAAAACATAGGAAAATATCTTTGGGACTTAGGGCTTAGTAAAGAGTTCTTAGACATGACACCAAAAAAGGCACAATTCATAAAAGAAAATATCAGTAAATTAGACTTCATCAAACTCAAAAACTTTTGCTTTGAAAGAGACCTTGTAAAATTGCTCGGAGTGGTGGCTCATGCCTTTAATCCCAGCACTTAGGGAGGCTGAGGTGGTAGGGTTGCTTGAGGCCAGGAGTTCAAGACCAGCTTGGGTAACATAGCAAGACCTTGTCTTTATAAAAACAAAATTTAAAAATTAGCTGGGTGTGCTGGCGCACCTCTGTGGTCATAGCTACTTAAGAGGCTGAGGCAGGAGGATCACTTGAGCCCAGGAGTTTGAGGTTGCAGTGAGCCATGATTGTGCCACTGCACTCCAGCGGAGTGGGAAAAAATATTTGTAAATCACATATCTGACAAAGAACTAGTATCTAGAATACATAAAAAACTCTCAAAACTTAACAGTAAAGAAAACAATCTAATTTAAAAATGGACAAAAGACATGAACAGACATTTCATTAAGAGGATATACAGATGGCAATTAAGCACATGAAAATATGTTGAACATCGTTAGTCATTAGAAATGTAGATTAAAACCACCCACAGTGAGATATTACTACATTCCTCTCAGAATGGCTTAAAATATTGACAACAGCAAATGCTGGTGAGGGTGAGAAGAGGCTGGATCACTCATCCATTGCTGGCAGGGAGTGGAAAGTGGTAGAGCCACTCTGGAAAAGTCTGGCAGTTGCTTTAAAAAACAAACATGCATATGACCCAGCAAGTGCACTCCTGGGCATTTATCCTGGAGAAATAAAAACTTCTTTTCACACAAAAATTTCTACATGATAGTTCATAACAGCTTTATTTGTAATGGCCCCAAACTGGAAATAATTCAGATGCCTTTCCACAGGTGAGTGGTTAAACAAACTGTACGTCCATACTATTGAATGCTATTCAGCAGTAAAAGGGAGCTAACTATTGCTACAAACAATAACCTGGGTGGATCGCCATAGAATTATGTGAAAAAAAAATAGGACATGCAGTGGAATAGTAACCAGCAGGGAAAATGAAAGAACTGTTGCTATATGAATCAACAGATGGATCTCAGGAACATAATGTTAAGAAAAATGCAAGTCATAGGACAGAATATACAGTTTGAGACATTATATAAAATTCAAAAGATGCAAAACAAAAAAGGATTGTTGGAGGACACATCCAAATGTGATAAAAACTCAAAGAAAAGCCACGGTTCTGGATTTCCAAGGTGGGGAGAGAGGGAGGGGCAGAAACACCTGAGGGCCTCAAAAGTACTGTAATATTTGACTGCTCCAGCCAGGTGGAGTGAAAAAAACAATCCTAAAGGGTGATATACTGTGTAATGCCACTTATATAAGATTCTTGAAATAACACATTTATTGAAATGAAGAACAGATTAGTGGTTGCCAGAGGTTAGGAAGGGGTTGAGGGTGGGAGGAAAGTGGGTGTGGCTATAAAAGGGGAACATGAGGACTCTTTGTGTGTCAAGGTACAGAACATTTCTGTTCTGTACCTTGACTGTCTTAATGCCAGTATCCACATTATAATATTGTAGTATATAGTTCTGCAAGATCTTACTCTTGGTGAAAACTAGATAAAGGATATACAGATCTGTCTTTTTTTTTTTTTTCCTGCTTGTGAATCTACAATGATCTCAAAAATTTAATATAAATATATATATATATATATATATATATAAACACAGCAAAGGGCTCAGGAAAACCAAGATCTTGAAGAAAATGAAAAATATAAATGATGCTGTAGTGCTATATGATCTAACGAATATCTTTGAAAAATAGTTTGGCACAAAATTAAACATACACTTGTTTTTATACCACAATTTACCTACTGACACATATCTTAGAAAAACTTCACAGGGGCATCAAGAGACACATAAAGAATGCTGATGGTAGCATTGTTTGTTAATAGCAGAAACAAAACTGAGTGCATTTTCCAATGTTAATTTCCTGGTTTTACTAATCAATGTGGTTATGTAAGATGTTATCACTGGGGTAGCTTGGTGCAGGATACAGTAGAAACTCCCTGTACTGTTTTTTATAACCTCTATGTGAGTATAAAATTATTTACAATAATAAAAAAAAAGACCAGGTGTGGTGGCTCACACCTGTAATCCCAGCACTTTGGGAGGCTGATGCGGGCAGATCACGAGGTTAAGAGATTGAGACCATTCTGGTCAACATGGTGAAACCTTGGCTCTACTAAAAATAAAAAAATTAGCTGGACATGGTGGTTCGTGGCTGTAGTACCAGCTACTCGGGAGGCTGAGGCAGGTGAATTGCTTGAACCCGGGAGGCGGAGGTTGCAGTGAGCTGAGATGGCGCCACTACACACCAGCCTGGTGACAGACCGAGACTCCATCTCAAAAATAATAACAACAATAATAAAATAAAATAAAATAAAAATTTTTAATGACACATTTTACTGAAAATCATTTAAAAATTGGGGCATAAGTAGAATACTAACCAGCAGTGAAAATGAAAGAACTGCTGCTACATGAATTAACAAATGGATCTCAGAAACGTGATGTTAAGAAACATGCATGTCAGGACAGAAAACACAGTTTGATACCTTATATAAGATTCAAAAGATGCAAAACAAAACAAAGTATTGTGAAGGACACATCCAATGTGATAAAACTCAAAGAAAAGCCAAGATTCTGGATTTCCAAGTTGGGGAGGGAGGAAGGAGAAGAAAACACCTGGGGGCCTGAAAAGTACTGTAATATTTGAGCCCTCCAGCTGTGTAGAGGGTAAATGGGCACTCAGAGTGATAGGTTTTCTTTGTAACTTACATATACACAGCACATACTAAATAGGAAGATTTAAAGAATTTTTTTAAATGGAACACACAGATTCTATGATATGGAAGAAACTCTTTCTAGTGAGGTTGCCAAGCTGAGGTTCAGTGGCCACATTTTCCACCAGGAGAAAGTCTGACTGCTTTAGGGCAGGTTAAGGACAAGACCCAAAATCAGGGGAGATAAGCAATGATAGTTGGAGGAGAGAGACTTGGAGCAGAGCAAACTTGGAGTCTCTAAGGCTCTCATTTCCACAGCATGATGACTGCATTCGGAGAGCAATGCCAGTATCTGCTCCAGCTACATGAGCCCAGTAGTCGGAGCCGGGTTTTTGTCATTTGAACTGGAAGAATTATGACAGAGTCCCCCAAAGTAAGCTGGACCATAGTCAGCCCAGCTGGACCTGGTAAGCATATGGGATGTCTTGGAGGCTTAGAGGTGCCCAGAAGGGCCCTGCCCCAGCCCTCCCTCCCCTACTGCCATACCACCTTACATGTGCAGGACCAGATGATCAGAGGAGGTACAGGACTTGCCCAGGCTTACCCAAAAGATGGTGCCTTTTCTGGCACATCTCAGCTGTTTTGTCTTGCCACCGATGATCTCGTCAGGTCAGGATGAGAGGGAACAGGGAGACAGCACTAGATGTTAGGAGAAGGTGCAGGTTGGAGGAGTGTTGCATGGCTGGGTACCTTGGCCAGTAGCTCCCTGGCCCTTCTTTGGAGGGATCACTTATAGAGATGGGAAGGGCTGTGACTTGGGAGTCTCCTCTCCTTCTAGAGCTTTCTTCAGCCCCAAGCTGGATATGGTCTCCTAAGAAAGCAGGAGCCCCAGAGAAGTGGGTGGGTGTCTGGAGGGTTACCCTGAGCCTGGTGCCAGCCACAACGGGGCAGATATTCTAGGTGATGACTTACAATCCCTGGGGTTCCAAACTAAAGGTGATTATGAGAATAGGACAGTTATGTTGATTTGAGTTCTAGATGTTCATTCAAACATTCAACAACTATTTCTGAAACTCTGAGCTATGTCCTTGGGATGCAGTGGTGGAGCTTCAACTACTGCTTTTATGGAACTTGCGGTCAGGTTTTTAACAAGAAATAGGAAAGAGATTCGAGGTGAGCACACCAGGGAGTCAGACAGGCTTGCCCAAGCAACCCCCATAAGTCAAAAAGGGGGTAACAAGTGTCCACGAGAAATCTGGAGGTGAAGGTTGTGTCTCCTCTCTCTTCGTATAACACATGTGTGCACACACCATCGTGTTCACCGATATGCAGATTACTATCTCAAATAAATGCTCACTGAACAGCCATAAATGAACAAGACCGCGCTGTGGCAGAACAGTAAGGGACAGCTTTGTAAAACCTCAATTAACCAGCATGCCTTAGGCTTGGGCTGTCCTGGGAGTTTTTAGCGCTTGGCGTCTGCTCTTTGCTCTCACCCACTCACAACTTGGTCTGTGTGCCTCGATGGACCAGGCGAGTAAAGGCCAAGGAGAGGTCGCCCACATGTCCTCAGATAGCTCATTATCCAGATACACCTAATTGCCAGGGTGGGCAGTGGCACTGTCAGCCTGGCAACCCCGGGATCAAGAAACGCAGGGCACTGTCCTGGAGATAGTGGCACTGGCATTCAGAGTGTCACCGTTCCTTCTCTCCCATGGGGCAGGCTAACCTGCTCATTTTAGTATAAAATGATCCAAATGAGCAGCTGGTTTGAGGTAGGCGCGCCCTATATTGGCAGCTCCTCTCTCGCTGGCCAGGTCTGCGGGGGCACCCACAGACTCCACAAGAGGCCGCCCAAATAAAGGGTCTAGGCCTCGAGAGGGGAGGGCGGGCTAGAAGCCACAGGGGGCAAGAGTCGAGCCCCATCTGCGCCAAGTACGCCAGGTTTCCCTAGGTCTGCCCGTCCTGACGCGCCTCGCCACACCCTGGCTCTCCCCCACCTTCATTCCTTTCCGCCCTGTCCGACGACTGCGCTGTGCATCGGTGTCTCACGAGGTGGAGGAAGGGACTGGCATCTAGGTTTAAAAGACCAGAAACAAATGTCCCCTGACAATTTCTGTCATTTTCTGGATTCAAAAGAGGGGTAGAGTGGGGAAGACAGACGCAGCGGGGCAGCGAGAGACGGTGCCCCCCGGGGGGCTCTCAGGGGTACGGCGAGGAGGTTCTCTCCTGCCCGGGTGCGGGCTCGGGTGGGCGGGCGCACGCCCCCCAGCCCCGCAGCGCTGCGGGCCCCGCATGACATCAGAGGCTGGGGAGCGCGCAGAGCGCAGGCGCCGGCGGAGGAGGCAGGCGGGAGGGGGCCAACTGGCGCGGCTCTGGAGAGCGCTCCTCCGCCCCGCGCGCCGTCCCTGCGCCCCGCTCCGCCCGCGCCTCTCTCCCAGCGCCGCGCCTCGGGCGTAAAGAGCGCGCCCCTCGCACCGCAGCCAGTGCCGCCCGCAGCAGCCCAGCCCCAGCCTTCCTCCGCCTCCTCCTCCCTCTCCTCCTCCGCCGCCGCCGGACACGCAGCCGCAGGCCGGGGCCGGGACGCAGCTGGGGAGTCAGGGACGCGCGCAGCCAGCCCTTCCCCCTCCGGCTCCCGCACCGCCGGCCGCCTCCCCTCGCCCTCCTCCTCTCCCCTCCCTGCACCTTCGCTTTTTCCTCCTCCTCCTCTCCTGGCCCCGGCTGCCAGCACCATGTCCGCAGGGGGAGATTTTGGGAATCCACTGAGAAAATTCAAGTTGGTGTTCTTGGGGGAGCAGAGCGGTAAGTACCCGGCTTAATCTCTTGGCTTGTCGCCGAGTCGACCCCCGCCGCCCAATCGCCCACCCCATTGGGACCCCCGGCCCCGGCTCGGAAAGGCCCCTCCAAGCCAGGGTGGAGGAGAGGGACAGGGATGGGGAGGTCGGGGCGGGGTCGGGCTGGGGAGGGGCCAAGGGTGAGGACGGAGGAGGCGCTGGCGCCTGGGGTGGAGGTGAGGGTGGGCTCTGGGTGGGGGACCCGGGGTGTGGGTGCAGGTGCGGCGCCGCAGTGGGCCCGGAGGGCGGCGGCTGGCTCCGCGGCGCTGGCCAGGGCGTGAAGGACCCGGGCTGGCTGGCTAGCTCACACTGCGGCACCGGCTGCGGGCGACCGCGCAGGTGGCTGGGTGCTGGCGGGGGTGGGGAAAGCGACGGGCGCCCCCCTTGGAGAACGAAGCGAAGCTGGGGTCTGGCCGGGCCCCACTCCGCTGCACTGGAGGGGTGTTCCCTGAGGACCCTGCTGGGAACCATGCGAAAGGGCACGTCCAGGGCCTGGGACAAACAGCCACCGAGGGAGAAAAGACCGACACCTGTCTCTGCTCGAAAGAGCGAGTGCAGGCCATGGGGGAACGGGGCGCCTACCTCCCGTGGCTCACGTCCGACTGGGCACAGAAGGTTCTAGACCCGCTGCCCTTCGCCGGCGCTTGTTAGTCTCCTTGCTCCTCAGGGATCTGGGCAATTACAGTGAGGGGTACCCCAACTCGAGGCGATTTGGGGAATGATACAGGGGCACCTCACACCAAGAGGCTGTGAAGTCTGGCTCTGGGCAGAGAAAGGCCCAGGCGACACGCCCTGCCTTGCTTCCCAGCACTCCTCCTGAGAGCATCGGTGAATTCTTCCCACCCCCGCCTCCCAGCTCACCGCCCTTCTTGGGGGAGGGGAGGTCACCCTGGCAGTCGGCCAGAGCTGGGGGAGGGGGAGACTGCTTCTCCGCTGCCCGGCTCCCTCCCCAGGAAAACATCTCTGAAAACCAGGTTGGTCCCTAGAGGCGGGAAGCCCAGATTGAAGGGCAGGGACCCCTCTGCCACCTGTAGGAAGGAGTGGCTTTCAGAGCATCCCTCCAGAGGCCTCTCGCATGGGGCTGCAGGGAGACAAACTGAGCTCTGGTCAGCTCTGCGCTGGGAGAAGGCTGTCCTTGCGGGACAGGACCCCAGCTCTGCCTCTGCCCACCAGTCCTCTTCACCTGGGTTGGTGCCTCTCTGACAAGGGGGGCCAAAAGAAAGGCAGCTGTGGGAGGACTGGGTGGGCCCAGGAACAGTGCTACTGTGCTGTGTGTACATGAGGGTTATGGAGGTCACGTGGCTGGCTCCTGTCTGCTGATACTCATTGCCTAAGATGGATGTTCAGAGAAGGACGTTAGAAGGTAGTGTCCAGGCCCAGTATGGAGATTGGTTTAGGGGACAGGCTGGGCATTTCAGAAGAAGATCCACTCAGCCAGCCAGCGTTTGCCGTGGATTCTGATTGCCTGTTTTTAATAGATCCCAGTTTCATAGAGCTGACCGTACCCTGTGTCTGGAAGGGATTTTGGTGGTATTCACATCCCAGTGCTGGTCTCACCGGGCCTGGAGCCCTGGGAGATAACCTGCAAGGATCAGGCAGCCTGGGGGTTGAATTCTTAGCTATGTTGTCTTTAGTAAAATTTGAGGCCTCTCTGTGACTCACTTTCTGTCTCTGAAAAATGGTTGCTTGAAGAGAATTCTCTTACTTCTTCATGTTTCTTTAGTGCCTCTCAAAGTGCCTGGACCCTGGTAGGTTCTCAGCAAACATTTGTTTATTCTAAGTCTGCACAAGCTTCAGAAAGGACTAGGAGTTTGGTGAAGAAAGTGTCTCTGGTGAGTTTGAGGGAACATCTGGGCTCTTTCAGAATCCCTGATGAACGGAGGCCCCTGCTGGGCTCCACAGGCCCCCTTTGCTCCCAAAATCACAGAAATGAGAGCTGAAGCCTAAGAAATGAACCCACCACCTCTCCCATATGTTGAAATGGGAAGTCTGAGCCCCAGGGAACAGGGAGGCCTTGCCCAGACTCCCAGAGTCCCATTGTGAGTTGCTAATGCTTCTGGGCCGGAGCCCCACCTCTCGTTTCCAGTCCAATATTTTTCACTAGCGTGTTATTGTAAAGTAAGATGACCTTGAATTGGGGGAAGCCAACAACTGGGGAGCCTTCCCAAGAGGGAGTAAGGGTTGCTTCTGTCCAGCCAGGCTTATAGCTGGGGCTTGTGACTGGTAGGAATGCCACTGGTAGTGACTGGTAGGAGCAGGGTTGTGCGCCCTTGGAACATGGTCATTAGAGAGTCACTGCTATCAGTGAGATGGGCTACTGGCCACCCTGGTGCTTTCTGTCAGAGAGTCCCAAGGCCCTGAAAAGCCTGTTTCCACTTCGTTGCATCGTTAGTGGGTTGTTTTAGGTTTTACAGAGCTTTTGAGTTAGGTAGGGGACATGTATGTGCATCTCTAAGCCTTATGGGATGAAGAGTCACCTCCACAGCCACTTCTTCTACCTTGCCTTCACAGTTTTGCATCTGTTGGTCATTTGTGCCAGCATTCTCTGCAGCCTGTGCAGTGGAGAGAGCCTCCTGAAGGCTGGCCCTCACGCTGGCCCTGGCTCACTCTTTTTATATGACCTCGGAGGTCCTTTATCTTCTGTACATGGGGGACTTGGGCCAGCTGAGCTCAGCAGAGTCTTTCAGAGCAGCATGGGCTTGCCGATATGAGCCGAGTGCCCTGGAGACGGGCCAGGGGAAGGAGCTGGAGGGATGTGGCTTTATCTTATTTCCTGTGCCTAGCATAATGGTGGCATTTCTCTAGGCTGGTGGGCAAGGGCAATGGATTCCCAAGAAGAGTGGCATACATGGACCAGGGTGTGGAGCATACCCTGGGCCAGATAATCCCAGGTGGACATCAGGTCTTTGAAGATACCAGGGAACTGGTTTAAATGGGAGGCCCTTGAGAAGCCACTCTGGAGGAAATACCTCAAGCCAGTGAAAGAGCCCCCCTCCTGGCAGCTGTCCCCCTGGCCTGTGGAATATAGGCTGGCTGACAGTGTCAGCCTGGCACAGGCTGGGATTGTGGGGAAGGTGCTGTGGACCCAGGGTGAGAGACTTCCTTGTGGCAGGGAAGCTGTGGAGTCCCACTGGTGCCAGATGGCTCTCTGGGCCTACTGGGTATGCCCCTGTGCTGATGGCAGTGGTAGGAGACTTGGGGGGGCGACATATATCAGTCCTGACTGGGGCATTTGATGGCGTCCGAGAAGAAAGCAGGAGCAGGTGTTTGAGGAGGGGAGAGTGGGCCTGTGGGACCCACGTCTTCCTCCTAAGCTCTAATGGCATTCTGTTGGCTTTTAGGCCTCACTTGGCACATCTCAGTGTGTGTGGTGGGAAGGGAGGGTCAGGGATGTGTCTGCTGTGCACTGTCTTCTTCTGACCTCCCCTTCCCCAAGACTCTTCCAGCGAAAGCAGGAAGACTGGATGGAGACACAAAAGCTCTGTCTGCTTTCCTAGCTGAGGCCAGCAGGCCAGTTTCACGCTCCGACCAGCCACCTGCCTGCCCTGCCCCTGGTATTGTGCTGCTGGAGGTGCTGTCCGTGTTGAGCATAATGTGAATAGCATTCCATGGAGCTGTGCAATGAAGCGACCCTGCAGCAGCTGCCTTTTTGTTGTTCAGTTGTTTAGTCATTTGTTCATGTATCCTTCCCTCCCGCTCCTTCTCTCTCCTGTCCTCCCTCCATTATCTGTTTATTTATTTATTCTTTGAGCGTATTCCTGCCCTCCTGGAACTTATAGTCTACTGGGAGCACAGACATTTGTGGATATAATTACAGTAAAGGTCTATGAGAGCCGTGATGAGAGAAGAACAGCTGCTACTGGGGCCTGGAGCAGGGGTGCCTGACCCGCCTTTGGGAGCTGGTGTCAGGCAGCTTCCGTAGGCTAGCAAGGGATGCTTCTATAGGCAGTAGGCTACTACTACTTCGTCTTTGGGCTGCGTGTAGAAAGTAGGTCTTGGAACGAGCCCACCCCAGAGGGCCTTGCCTGTTCTTTCGAAAGTGTATGAGATGGAGGTTCAGGAGGACAAGGGTGACTCTCAGATATCTGGCTTGGTGGTACTGAGTTGGGGCTGTCCCTGCACTTTCAGCCCATTCCTCTGTGGTTAAGGGTTAATGATCATTCAGTGGCCCCCACTGCCTGGAAGGCTCACTCCTCTGCCCACAGCCTGGCCCATCCTGACCCACCCTGACCCCTGCCCTCTCACTAGCCACACCATGGAACACCTGCCCTCCTGCAGGGAGCCCTTCATTGGCCTGGTAGATGTGCCAGCAGCCCCTTCTAGCAACTTTCCTCCTCCCACCAATTTCCAGACTTACCTGCTCTTAGGTGCTCACTTCCACTCCTGCTCCCCTGGGCTACCAGCCCACCTGGCCACACACTGTGGCATAGCTTTGGTTTTCTCTGAACATTTCTTAAATACAATCATATGCTTCCCCATGACCTGTCTTCTGTTGTCTCTGTTAGCTAAGGATTTTAAAATGTTAACTTTTTCAGGTACAAAAACTGTAATTGAATTTTAAGCATCTTCTGAGGACTGTCTTAGTCATCATTTCACCCCTCCCCACCTGCAGGTGGTTTGTGCTTATTAAGTATCTTGATTTGAAGATGATGAGATTATCCTTGCTGTGTGAGATTTGCTGATGGCCCATCAGTAGATTAAAAGTGAAGGAAGTTGAGGTGGCTTTGAAATAGGAGTCCTATTTCAAATTCCTGACACCTGCTGCTTTTTCAAGCCAGATTTTTTACCAGCAATATCTAAGAATCTTTTCTGAAGGATTGAATCATTTAACTTTTTTTTTTTTTTTTTTTTTTGAGATGGAGTCTTGCTCTGTCTCCCAGGCTGGAGTGCAGTGGTACAATCTTGGCTTACTGCGACCTCCGCCTCCCGGATTCAAGCGATTGTTGTGCCTCAGCCTCCCAAGTAGCTGGGACTACAGGCCCACACCAACACGCCCGGCTAATTTTTGTATTTTTAGTAGAGATGGGGGTTTCACCATGTTGGCCAGGCTGGTCTCGAACTTCTGACCTCAAGTGATCTGCCCACCTCAGCCTCCCAGAGTGCTGGGATTATGGGTATGAGCCATGGCGCCCAGCTGGATCATTTAACCTTGGTCGTGCCCAACTCACAATTCATCTCAAAAAATCTGAAGTTCTTGGGGGCACTTCCTCATTCCTAGTCTCTGAAGAAGTACATGAGAACAACCAGGCCACCAGAGGTGGAAAGGGACACACACCAGACCTCAGCTTGCCAGAGCTCACTTTGAGATCTGGAAGAAATCACCGTGTTGCCCTGAGCCTTAGCTTCCTTCTCTTGATTTCTCTCCTCCCAATTTTTCTCCTTTCCTCAGTGGCTGGCATAAGAAGGGGCACCTTTGTGGAGGTTGGGTACAGACCCGGAACCTTTGCTTTTTTATTTGTTTAAAGAGATGTGTGTGAGAGAGTCAGACAGACACCAGGATGAGAATTAATCTGTACTTGGTATAAGAGGAAGGTGGCACCTTTAATCTGATGATGCATAGCAAGAGAACTTGCCAGCAAAGAAAAAAGAAACTTAGAATATGTTCTGGCTGCATAGATGTAATAATAATTACTGTCTCTTGCATGATCTGATTATCATTATCATTTGCAGCCCCCAGATTATAATGAATCACATTAAATTATAACAAAATAAGACTGGGCGTGGTGGCTCACACCTGTAATCCCAGCACTTTGGGAGACCGAAGTGGCAAGGTGGGTAGATCACTTGAGGTCAGGAGTTCGAGACCAGCCTGGCCAACATGGCAAAATCCTGTCTCTACTAAGAAATACAAACATTAGCCGGGCATGGTGGCGCATGCCTGTAATCCCAGCTACTTGGGAAGCTGAGGCAGGAGAATCGCTTGAACCCGAGAGGCGGAGGTTTCAGTGAGCCAAGATGGCACCACTGCACTCCACCCTGGGCAACAGAGCGAAACTCCGTCCCAAAATAAATAAATACATATATATATAAAACAAAATAACCTTATTGTCCTTTTGTTCCTTATTCTATCCCTAAAATCAGTCTATGAATATTTATCTTTATAGGTGTTGCCCTGACATTGCAAACTTTGCAAACTCGCCAGGGACAGGCCAAAGGTGGTAACATTTGTATCCCATCCAGGCTGCAGATTTCCCGTGTCCTCCCCACCCAGGTCGTCCATTGTTGCCGAATGCATCAGCCATTGAATGTGTAGGGCTGTCTGGTTTCAATGTGGATAATTTTGGGAAATTATTGGACAGAACCACTGGGGAAGGTGAGAGAAGGCTAGGTAGAACAGCAGAATTCATAAACATTCGGGGTGGACTACCAGGAAAGCTGCTGGGCATTTTCTCTGCGTCTGCCATTCTTTTCCATTTCTCACCACAGGGAAGAGAAGCTGGGGGAGCTCTGGTGGAGGTTGCCAGGGAGAAGTACCAGACACGCCCTGAGATGGACAGCTTTTGTTAGGGCGGAAAGACAGGCTGCCAGGAAATGGGGCTCCAAGCAGGGCCTGGGGACTGGAAGCCCCTGGGAACTTGGAATGCCAGGCCAGTCTTTGTTTCCTAGAACAAGGGAAGGAAAAGATGAAGACTCACAACTCTTAAGGACTCCTAGGATGTTCTTTACCATATCTTGGGGCTTGAGATTTCAAAATTATTTTCATTATTTTCATAACTTTTGCCCTAAACAAAGTAAGATCTTTTTAAAAAATATTGACGGATATACATAATTTAGCATTTTAATAAAGTGATTTATTTTTAGTAGAAAAACTTATTTATTCTGATCTCTTGGTGACAAGGCCAGAGGGAGCCCAGGTGACCAGATCACGTGTTCTGGGCCAACCATCACCTGTCCTAAGGGGCTGACATACCTAAGGGACAGGCCCAAGTCCTGAAGAGGCAGATGATACCTCACCCCTGAGGGCAGAATAGAGCTTTCAAAGCAAAGGTTACTTCCAGGAAATGCGTAAAAAGAATGGCAGCCTATGTCCTTCCTCACATGAGTTCACTCACGTGGCATTTATTGAACATCCATTATGCCGGAGGCTCCACACAGGGCACTTTTTATCTTCCCAGCCACCCTATGACGGATGTGGGATCATCCCTGTTATGTGGGTCAGGAGGCAGAAGCTCAGAGAGAGCTGGCCCTGCCCAAGGACTCACTGTGAGTGTGGCAGAATTAGAATTCAGACCCAGGTCACTGTGAGAAACAGAGTGAACTGTCAGACCTCTTGCCTCAAAGGCAGGCTCTGGCCCAGGACTGGAGCGGAGGAGACAGAAGAACACTGAGGTCTTCTGGACACAAGGTCTGCTGTGCATGACTCGTGGGGAGTGTTTGTGCCAAGCTCTTTGCTAAAGAAGAACCTGCAGGGCCCTGAGCAGGGAGGAGGGAAGCAGGGTCTCTGTGTGGGAGCTGCTGGAGCTGGTCTTGCACAGCAGGCACCCTGTTCTTCCATTTGGGGTGCTTTGAAGGGAGTTAATAGAGCCTATGGGGGCAGCTAAATCCCTCCCAAGTCAGCCCTCAGCCCACTGCCATGGTTCTAGCTGAGAACTAATTACTAACCAGGGAAGAACCAATTAAACTAAATGGCTGGTTCCCACCTACTCTGGGGTAACCCTTTCCTGGCCACATCCTCCCTCCTGGCTTGGAGATACCAGGGCCCTGGAGACCCTGATTCTGTTCCCAGTCTGTCACTGGCTGGCTGTATGTTGGATAAGCCCCAGCCCATCTCTGGCTTTCTCCGTGTATCCCCTCAAGGCTACTGATCTGGGTGACCCCTTGGGCCAGTGGAGCTCTAACTCTGGTTTTGCAATTCAGTGCCAGCTCTGAGTATGAGGCCAAGCCAATAACACTCCCAGCCTGGAGACAAACATGCTGCTGGTGAGAGGGGCTGCAGAAGTGAGATGTGGGATCAGGGGCTCTGCCGACTGTTGCCCCCAGAACTGTCCTGGGTCCCACATGCAGGATCCTCTCCAGCCTACCACCTCCTCTCCTGGGAGGCATTCCTGGCCCCCTACACCTGAGTGCAACCCTCCCTGGGGGCACAATGTGGGGGAGGGGCATGCTGGCTCCCCTCTTCTGAAGATGTGCTTGGCTCTGGTTGCCAAGCAACAGGGATGGGGCTGTCCTGCACTTCTGCTTCCAGGAGGTGTGTCTTCCACACAGAGAGGAACCATGATGAGGACGACAGGGCAGGTGACACCTCCCAGGTGCTCCTAGCCCAGGGGCACCCCTTTCCATAGCCTGGTGGGAGGGGTAAACTGGGAGGGCAGGGAAAGGACAGAGCCAAGAGGGTTATATGGTGTCCCCAGCAGACCAAGGAGGGCTTAGAGACCCGGCCCCAGCTCCCACCCCCACCCCATCACCATATTGGTCCTCCTGCATCCTGGGCTTCCACCTCAGCCCACCCCTCTGCTGAATGGATGGTGTTGGTATGCAATGGCACCACCTGTGCTCATTTTCCTCACCTGTGCAGGAGGGTGATCATTACCTTGTTGGGGTTCCAGGAAGATCAAGTGCATCTATACATGGCATGTGATTAAAGCTCACATGATAAAAGCTCAGGTGATAGGTAATTTTGCTAATGAAATAGTAACAGCAATCTCCATCTCCTTAAAAAAAAAAAAAGGAGTAGGGTGCAAGGTTTTGAGAATCATTGATCATTTCTATATTGTGAACTGTGGGGTCCACATCCTCGTGATCTGGCAGGAAGAGCTGCTCATCCCGTTTTATAAAGAAAGTGAAGGTCTGCCAGGTGAAGGCTTTTTTACACAGATGGAAGGACCCTTTGACTCCCTGGCCAGTGTTTTCCCGAGCTCCCCATCCCTGCTCAGAGACAGGCTGGCGAAAAGTGGGACAGACTCACCATGCCTGCTCCTCTGGGGCCACCAAAGCTGCTCAGGGGAAGAGCATCTCATCTTCACAGCTGTTACTTCCCCTAAGGAGCTCAGCCAGGGTGGAGTATAAGGGCAGAGGCTTTGCAGCATTGGGGTTATATGCCTTCAGGTGTGTGAGGTCGGCAGTACTTGGCCCACAATAAGCAGGCAACAAATCTCAGCCAGTATTAAGATTAATATTACATACCCAAGCAAGGCTGTGGGTGTGATGTGCTTGGAGGAGTCAGGGAAGGCTTTCTGGAGGAGGTTTTGCATAGTGAGCAGGAACTCACCAGCAAACAAGGGGAAGCACTGAGGGCAGAGGGCCTGACCGTGCCCAGGCAGTGAAAGGCTTGGGGTTTCTGGGGAATCGGGTGTGGTTCAGGGTGGTGGGATTCTGGTGCGGGTGGGGAAATAGTGGTGGGAGAAGGGGTTGGGCCTGGAGGAGTCAGTAGGGTCAGGCCCTGGAGGACCTCCCTGCAGGCGGTGGGGATCCACTGGGGAGTTTTGACCCAGAGGGACATGCTCATGGATTAGAAGGTGAAGGCAGAATGTGTTCTGATTGGAGGCAGGAGATCCAGGTGGCTGAACTACGTCAGAACAGAAACATTCCGAGGATGGAATTTATAGAGAGGGCTTGTAAACTTAAGCTTCCTTCCAGTTCTGAAGCTCAGCTCCACTGCAGATGTATATTTTCTTGATTCTTTCTCTTAGAATGAGGCCTCAGGAACAATGAAGGATTGTAGGGGAGGGACTATTTTCTCTCTCTGCAAGGCCACACTGTACGCAGATGGACCAAAGCTAGCCCCTTTAAGCTCCCCTGTCCATCCTATCTCCACAGTGCCCTGGGTTCCCTGACTGCTCTGGCCTTCCATGGGTGTTCTGCGGGACTGCTGGCAGCCCTTCCGGACTCCTCCCCCTCTGCTACCTGCTCAGGTTGGATGTGGCATATGACCAGAAACTGGCCATTGGGTGTGTGAGCTCCCCTATCCTCTGGTCATTGGATGTGTGAGTCCCTCATCCTTTAGTCATTGGGTGTGTGAGTCCTCTGTTCTCTGGTCATTGGGTATGTGAGTTCCCGTCCTCTGATCATTAGTGTGTGAGCAGCCCATCTTCTGGCCATTGGATGTGTGAGTCCCCCATCCTCTGGTCATTGGGTGTGTGAGTCCCCCGTCCTCTGGTCGTTAGGTGTGTGAGTCCCCTATACTCTGGTCATTGGGTATGTGAGCCCTCCCTCCTCTGGTCATTGGGTGTGTGAGTTCCCATCTTCTAATCATTAGTGTGTGAGCAGCCCATCCTCTGGCCATTGGATGTGTGAGCCCCTCGTCCTCTGATCATTGGTGTGTGAGCAGCCCATCCTTTAGCCATTGGATGTGTGAGTTCCCCATCCTCTGGTCATTGGGTCTGTGAGTCCCCCATCCTCTGGTAATTTGGTGTGTGAGTTCCCCATCCTCTGATCATTGGTGTGTGAGCCCCTCATCCTCTGGTTATTGGGATATATGAGCCCCGCTGTCCTCTGGTTATTTGGTGTGTGAGTGCCCCGTCCTCTGATCATTGGTGTGTGAGCCCCCCATCCTCTGGTTATTGGGATATATAAGCCCCCCCGTCCTCTTGATTATTTGGTGTGTGAATCCCCCATCCTTTGATCATTGGTGTGTGAGCCCCCTGTCCTCTGATCATTGGTGTGTGAGCCCCTCATCCTCTGGTTATTGGGATATGTGGGCCCCCCTGTCCTTTGGGCACTGGGTATGTGAGTCCTCCATTCTCTGTCATTAGGTGTGTTTGTGTCCTGTCCTCTGGGCACTGGGTGTGTGAGCACCCCCGTCCTCTGGTCATTAGTTATATGAGGCCCCTTGGCCCTGTTATGCAGCCTCCTGTCCTTCCCAGTCTCACTGGACTTCTCTTCCAGTGGACACTTGATCACTTCCTTTACTTTCTTGGATATTTTCCCCTACATCTGTCTGCTGGGTTCCGTCACCCCAGCAAGCTCCAGAGTCCCCAAGGACTTGAGAGAGAGCAGCATTGTAGAAGGGAGTGCCCCTTTCCATGCCTTGGAGAACAGAGACCCATCTTAAGCTGGCTGCACAAAAGGCTAAGGCTGAAAGCCAGGGGGCCAGAGTAGAGGCAGGCACTGCCATTTTGAACCCTCCCCTAACCCAGAGAAGGCAGTCTGTTCAGGTCAATTGATGCAGCCCCCTGCTCACGGGTCAGCTCATGATCTACTTTAAGGGTTGAAACCCCACCCTCTAAAGGCCTGATGACTTTTGCTCCCTGCCCTTCCTGTTCTTCTGAGCAGGCAGTGCCCACTGGAGGTTACTGAGCACCACCTGGGTATTCCTTTGCCAGTGTAGCTGGTGCATGGAGTAATCCTAATTTTGTAGCATCAATGATTACAGCATTTTTCAGTCACCACCCTTGGCCTCTTTGAGCAGTGCCAAGTTGTGGTTGTCTGTGAGTTCAGGGTGGGTAAGGAGAGCTGCCTCCTCATCTTGGTGCTCAGCAGAGGTGGCTCTTCTGCCTGAAGCAGCTGGCCCAGAGAAAAACTGGTTTGGAAGGCTGGGCCACAAACAACTCAGCCCAGCTTTGACCTGTTCCAGCCTCCTCTGGTCCCTCTGTTTCCCCCAACCCTGGGGCAGGCAGGAGGAGGACCATTCTGGCTCAGGATTGGAGAGCTGCAACTTTGGCCTGTGCACCAGAGACAAGTCCCTAGAGATAAGGAAAACCTTTCTCTCTGGGAATGGCTGTGCTAATTCTGAGAAAGGAAGAGAAAATGTTCTTTTCTGACCCTGTCTGTGAGTGGGGGGAATAAACACTGCATAAACTAAACAGTAAGTGAGGCACTTAGAACACGTTTCTTGTTTCTTTCCCCTGTCCAGTAAAGGGGGAGGGCTAAGAGGGCAAACAGGGGAAGCAAGGGGCACTGGGGAAGAGAGATCCATAGAAGTGCTGAGACCGAAGGGAGAGACTCACAGACACTGCTTCCTACCAGACACAGATGGGGGCTTGTTGGCCATACACAGGGCCCTTGGGAGCCAGGGTAGGTCAAGCTCCAGGCAGGGTGCTGTCCATCCCAGGGTCCTAACCAAATTTAATTAAAGGCTGGAGGTTCCCATGGAGCCACTGATGAGTATGGGGGCACAGGACGATGTGACCAGTTCTGTGTTTGTGTGGAGGACAAGATGAGGAGCTCCAGCCCAGCAAAGCAGGGGGAATGAGAAGAGAGAAAGGCTGTTACCTTGCCTTGGAGGTTGAGGGAGGGTTTTTTCCAGCACACTGCCTCTGTGCTGTCAGCACTGGCTTTGAGGAGCAGACTGAACTTTGTCTCTTCCTCCCCAAGGCTGTCTGGCTCTGCCGCACTGTGACTCTGCAGTTCCCAGACTGTCTCTGGGCTGCTGTGAGTAGAATCAGGTCTTGGCACTAGTGATCTTTGTTTGGTTCTGCACTTCTGTAAACAAAGCAAACCTCCAAAGGGTTTCTTTTGGGGGAGAAACCACTCCCAAATTATTTTAAGGATATTAACAAATCCTACTTGTAGCACCAAGATCTGGAAATTCTCCCCTGATTCCGATTCATTAAATTCCCCTCCCTCCCCTACATTCAACCCAAACACTGCAGGCTGCTGCCCAGATTAGAAGTGAACTGGAGACCTGAAGAGGTACCTAGCTAGCCACCTGACCCTGACTCTCACCCATCTTCATCAGAAGAGGATAGCACCCCAGATGTTGGGCCAGAAGAACTCAGCTCCTCTCCTGCCTCTATCATGTAGCAAGAAGAAGACTCTCAGCTGGAGTTGTGGTCTGGGCAGCTGTGTCTGCTGGTCCTTCCACCTCTGCCTGGGGGAGGGCTGGGTGTGATGTGGGAGAACTGGATAGAGCAGCATGCAAATGCCCAGTGAAGCACACAGGCAGGACTCAGCCTCTGCCCCGGCCAGCTAGGAGTGCTTTAGTCTCAAGGCAGAGACCTGTGAGGTTTTGTTCCAGGTGATCAGCCCAGTTCACCACAGTGGGAGAAAAGGCAGAGGGGGAGTAAAGAGTAAAGGCTGCATCTCTTAGGAACCTGACTGTGAGATGGTGTGGTACACACAACCTAAGTGACCCCAGGTGAGTCACACCCTTGCATAGGCTCCTCCCCAGAGTGCAGATGGAATTTGTGACTTGCTTGTAGCAAATATAGTGTGGCAAAGGTGATGGGTGGCATTCCTTCAATCAGGTTAGTTATACGGCAAACGTTCAAAGGTGTTGGGATAGTCCCTCCCAGGATTATGTTTCTTTATGAGACTTCTTTTGCTGGCCTTGAAGAAGTAAGCTGCTGTGCTGAGAAAGGGCCTGTGAGGGGGGTCATGTGGCAAGGGATCTGGGTGGCCTTCAGGAAATAAGAGCAGCCCGTGGGAGGAAGTCCTACAACCACAAGGAACCAAATTCTGTCAACAATCACACAAGCTTGGAAAATGACTCCCTGATCCAGAAAGAAATGTAGCCCAGCTGACACCTTGATTACATCTTTGTGACATGCTGAGCAGAGGATCCAGTGAAGTTATGTCCAGACTCCTGACCCATGGAAACTGTGACATAATAAATGTATTAATATATTGTTTTAAGCCACTGAATTCCTGGTATTTGTAAAAGCAACAGATAACTAATACAGATGGGGTGAAGATTTTAGAGGAAGGTGACACCTGGGATGGCCTCATTTTACACTTAAGGCATTGGAGTGTCCAGGAGGAGCTGAGACCTGTCCCAGGTTAAGTAGCCAGCCTGGTCCAACCTGTGAAGCACTCATTGGGGTCAAGCCCTGGTTCTTGATCTGCTATTGTTCTTTCTTCCTGTTCTGTCTTTGTGTTTTGAGTAAACCCTCCTTTCTAGGCCTCAGATTTTTCCTCTGTGGCATGAAGGGCTAGACCACACATTCTCTAGGTCCTTCTTGCCATGACGTGATTTTCTGAGGTCACTCTGATCATCTGTAATCCTTCTAGAAGCTGGGCCTCCAGGCCTTAGTGTGGTTCACTCTCTGCTGCTCCTTGGCGCTTCCCATGTTGTGTGTTTCCATTTGGGCCTCATGACACAGGGACACATTGGTAAGCCTTCGGGGCTCAGATTAGTGGCAAAAGCCAGGAGTAAGAAGAGCAGTCTCTGAAGTCAAGCCCTTGGCTGTGCACTGAAAGAGATAGTGTCTCTGGCCATGACCCTGGTGCTGTATGATCCTGGGCAAGTGGTCCCTCCTCTGTGGCCCCTCTTCACATCTCCTCTGATAAGATCAGCTCCAGTCTCCTCTGTGGCTCATCTGTAGTGCTGCTTTTGAGAAGGGCTAACCTTAGGGACCAAGAGCTTGCAGCATGGGGACAGGTGAGCCTGGCCACCATCTCCTTGCCCTGGTGCCCAAGCAACCAAGTCCAGTGAGAGATATGTGGACATTGACGCAGCTCCCCTTGATCCATCCCCCAGCCTGGCCCTCTGTTTACCCTGATGCCTGACCAGCAGTCTCAGTCCATAAGGGCTAGAGACATAGTGGGCCTCCTGGCCTGCTGGGTGGTCCTGTGCCTACGCCCAGGTCCAGGGTCCTTGGGATCTAAGTGCATTTTCCACCCCAGAGTCAGTGGTCTTCATCTCTTAAACTTCACTGAAAAGGCCATCCCTACTCTTGAATCAATCCTGAGCAGGTGACATTGAGTCCTTCTGGGGGCAGGAGGAGAGTTCTTTCTGTTGACTGAATGAGAGGTCTAGAAGTTCACTCTGCCCCTTGTGCTCCCCTCACCACCTGGCTCTGCAGGGGCAGGGGCAGGGCCTGTGCCCTCCTCCTTGGCAAAGTAGAAAGGTTGAGCAGCAGTGAGCAGGCTGTGTGAGGGTGTATGGAAGGACAGGAAGAGAAGCTGGGGCTGCAGAAGTGCAGGGATAGCTCCCTGTGTTCATGGAGACTACAGGGCCTCCTGGGGTTAGCAGGTCAGCACTATGGCTGCCAAGGCCAAGGGTTCCTCTGAGAAGGGGGCAGGCATCTGGGATGATGCCTTGCCTACATCAGCCTGCAGTCTAGAGGTCTCCTTCCACTTGCCTGAGCAAGCTTTGTCTCATGGCCAGGCCACAGCTATGTCATCATTGTTGGGTGTTACAAGGCCAATCAGACCCTCTGACTGGATCTCAGCTGACAACCTGGGAAACACAAGTTTTGCTCTCAATACTCTGTCTACTCATTCTCCCTGCCTCAGCCTTCTTTTCCTATTACTGAGTCTTTTAACATCAACACTACCAGCAGTTAAGCCTTGGGTATATAAGCCTTGGGTATTAAAGCATATACATTACTTTGCCAAATTCCATGCTGGTTGGATGGGCCAAGACTTCTGTCAGTTAAATAAGCTACCAAATTGCATTAATACTAGCCTTGTCAAGGATCAGATGGTGGTGGGGATTTAACTTCCTCCTTCTCTACAACTGTGCATACTCACTGTGAATTAATTCTTCACAGCACCCATGCAACTGCTCAAATGCACAGGCAGGACTGGCCTGTGTAGGATCTGGCCAGAGTTGGGTTGAGCCTCAAACCAATTGAAATAGACTATATTCTGCCTGCTCCAGTCTAGTTCTCCAGGGAAGCTATGGCAGAGGGTAACTGTGTGTGCTAAGGATGTAGACTCTTGTTCTCTGAGCTATGAGAATAGGGTGGCTAGCATTCAAAGCTAGCTGGTGCTGGTGCTGCTCTTAGGTCCAGGAGGAAAGATCCTGCTCCTTTTTGAAGCTGCCAAGTGTATGTGAGAAGGCTCAGCAAGGCAGAGAGGATTCAGAACATGAGTGAGCTGACCATGGAGGTATGCAGTCTACACAAGCTGTTTGGTCAGATCTCAGGTAATTTTCAAGTAACCCTGAAGGTGTTGCCCTTGACTGTCAGTCCTCATAGCTAAGACACCAGGGAACTAAAGAGTTCCTACCATACCAGGGCCTCTGATGCCTGCTGAGTTGAGCGTGTGTGTGTATGTGTACTTGCATGCGTCTCTGTGCATGTGCAGACATGGTGGTTACACATGGACCCTGGCCACTGAATTGATTGATCCAGGCTTTCTCTGTCTCTTGGCCTGTGGTTAGAAGGGCGCATAGCAGTTCTCCAGTGCCCAGCTAAGTCTTGGTCCTTCGTGAAGCCTGAGTTGATGCCAAGTACAGTTATATTCTAGTTCCTTAGGAAAATTTCATGCTGACCAGAATGTTTAATTAGTCAGAACAAGCCATTTTCTGAATGTGCTAGGAATCTAAGAAACATGGATGTGTGCGTGTAATTAAAATAATTTTTTCTTTAACTTTTTATTTTGATACACTTTTAGGATTATGCAAAGACTTTACATATGCCTTTCACCCAGATTCCCTGAATTTTAACTTGTTACTGCTTTCATAGAATTCATAACAATTCTGTGAGATAGGCATTTTTGTCCTTATTGGATGTATGAAGAAAGCTGAGCCTCAGAGAGAATAGGAACTAACCTAAGATCACACAAGAAATGAGTGGCAGAGCCAGGATTAAAACCCAGGTTGGTCAGACTTTAGTGCACATGCTGACCACATGTGATGTAAGTGTGAATGTGTGGAAGGAGCAGAATCCTGCTCCTTCTGCCCACAGAGCTTTCTTTCTTGTATTATTGATCTGCTAGCAGTGAATTGTCTCAACATATGCCTTTATTTCACCTTCATTTTTGAAAGATTTTTGCTAGGTATAGAATTCTGTGTTGACAATATTTTTCTTTTAGTATTTCAAAGGTGGCACTTCATTTTCTCCTGGTTTGCATAGCGTCTGACAGGGTAACAGATATTTCTCTAGGTTTTCTTAGGTCTGTGATCTAATATATTGTTGCTAATTTTGTTTAAATAGTCAATTATCTTTTAAAGAGACTCAAATAGAAAGATCTTACATACCCATGTAGTGACCATTTCCTATGTTCATCATTCCATTGTATAAATCCACATTTCCATCTGGTTTCATTTCACTTCTTCCTGAAGGACTTTCTTTAACATTTCTTGTTGTGAGGGTCTGCTAGTGATGAATTCTGTCAGCTTTTGTTTGTTTGAAAAAGTCTTTATTTCACCTTTGTTTTTGAAAGATGTTGTCCCTGGACATAGAATTCTAGGTTAACAGATTTTTTTCTTTCAGTACTTTATAGATATTGCACCATTGCCTTCTTGCTTGCATTGTTTCTGAGGAGAAATCTACTGTCCTTTTTATGTTTGTTTCTCTGTACATAATGTCTTTTTTTCTCTGACTACTTTTATGATTTTTTTTTTGTCACTGACTATGCAATTTGACTAAGATGTGCCTTGCTGTAATTTCCTTTATGTTTCCTGTGCTTGGGATTTTTGAATCTGTGGATGTATAGTTTTCTTTAATTTTGGAGTATTTTCAGTCATTTCTTCAAATATTTTTTCTGTCACTGCCTCTCCCTTTATCCTTTGAAGACTCCAATTACATGGATGTTAGACCACTTGACATTATCGTAGAGCTTACTGGTGTTCTTATCATTTATTGTCATTGTTTTTTCACCATGTTTCACTTCAGGTAATTTTTATTACTGTCTTCAGGTTCATTGATCTTTTCTTCTGCAATATCTAATCTGTTTAATCATGTCAGCCAGTGTAGTTGTTACCTCTGGAAGTTTGATTTGTGTCTTTGAAAATCTATTTTTTACCCCTGTGTAACTTCTTAAATGTATTATACTATATGTTATATACTAAGATATAGTATATAACATATATACTATATATAATAACTAAGTTATATATTATATATAACTTAGTTGTTTATATAACATTATATAACAGTTATAATATATAATAACTATTTCTTAATATCTTTATCTGCTAATTATAACATCTCTGTCAGTTTGGGGTCGGTTTCAGTTGCTTGTTTTTTCTGCTCTTTATGAGTCTGTTTTCTTGCTTTTTTACATGCCTCATAATTTTTTATTGGATACCAAACATTGTGATTCTTGCCATGTTGTGTGTGGGTAGTTTTTCTGTTTCCATAAATATTCTTAAGATTTGCTAGCTGTGGCCAGAGTAGGGCTCAGTGAATGGCTAATTATTACCCACTATGAGGCCCAGCCCTTCTGAGGACTCTCCCCAGCATCCCGTAAATGATGAGACTTTCCACTCTGGCTGCTGGGCAAGAGCACTGTCTCCAGCCTGGTGTGGATACCAAGCACTGTTTCCTCTAGTCCATTTGGGCAGTCTTTCCCCAGTCTCAAGTAGTTTCCTCATACACATTTGCTGATCAGTGCTCAGCTGAAGCCTTGAGGGAAACCCTTTGCAGGTCTCCGCCATTCCATTTCTGCATCTCCCTCTTTCTGGTATTCCATCTTCTGAACTGTAGCTGCTGTGTTTTCTCTGAGCCTCAGCCCTATCCTCTCAACCTAGGGTTTCCAGTGGGTTTCACCTGGGTCCCCACTCCCTGTGCTGTGGCCTGGAATTTTCTGAGGGCAGTAATCCGTGGGGCTCCCCTCCTTTGTTTCATGTATCTCAGGGGTCATCATTACCTAATATCCTGTGGCTTGAAAATTGTTGTTTCATATAGGTTGTTTCAGGTTAGAGGCTAAATCTGGTCCCTGTTACTCCATTTTGACCAGAGCTAAAGTCTTGGGACCTTTTTTGTGTGTGTGTATGTATTCATTTGTTTGTAGGGAACATCAGTCTGGGCAGGCAGTGTTGCGTGGTCTGGTTATCAGCCTTGATTTTCATCTGGGATGTTCATCCAGTTGATTGTATAAATGTGTAGACTTGCCCTCTAAGTGGCAACAAAATTTCTGCACTCCAGACTGTTTTTGAGAACTTTCTGCTGCCCAGCTCTTATAAAAAGCTCAATATTGGAAATTGATATAGTTTTATCTCCTGAACACTGTGAATCTTACCCTTTGTTGTGCTTCTTTTTTTCCCCTTTGACTGCCAGGGAGCTTAGACAGTTTCTTAGTCTACCTTCAATAATCAGGGAAGATTTTTCAAGATTTTTTTTGTAATCAAATTTGTGGTCCAGCTTTCTTTTTTTAGCTTACATAACTTTTGCCTTATATTTTATCTCTCTCAGCATTTGTAGTTGTGAATAAGAGAGAGAAACTCTCTCCATACAGCAGATTTGAGCAAGCAGTGAATGTATTAGAAGAATGATTGGGAAATTCATAGAATCCTTGGGAGGGTCAGAGATCTGGGCTTGGAGCAGCAGCCCGAGTCATATAGAACTGGTCCAGGGGGAGACACAGCTCCTATGCTGTGTTCTGGTAGGTGCCAATGTTGAAATGCATGTCATGGCTGCCCCTGAATTTAGAATCCAGAGGGAATTCTCTGTCTCACCAGATTCATGTCAGTTGAATCTGGTAGAGTCTTACGTGAACATCTGTTGGGAGAAGCCTCAGTTATTTGCCTACAAAATAGCTGCAGAGGAGGCTTCTACACTGGGGAGAATGGTTTTGGACCTCCCCAAACACAGTAGGGATATTCAGAGGGATTGGGAGGCTATTCATTGTTATTGATACATAGCTACTTTATTCTGATACTATTTTAAATAATTATGTTTTCAAATCTTATTTTCATGAGTCATAAGTACAAGTACTCCTTGTGCACAGTAGTCTCATGCCGGATAGTACTGCCTCTCCCTCCACACCAGTGCGTTCGGTTCTCCTCTGCCTGATTTTGAAGCTGGGGTTGACTCTTGGCTCCAGCATTTCTTAGGGTAAGGTAATGGGATGCATTCTATGGGCAATGTACCCCAAGTCATTAGTCCTCACAGCAGACTTGGCTGTAGCAGGTAGGAAATGGATTGTCCCTAGTGCCCTGAGTGTCTGCTTCAGGCTGGGGGACAAGAGGAAATTTCAAGTCAGGTATGGACTCTCAGTTTAGAAGCCCCAGGGCAGGGATGATTTGCAGTGTCCTGAGAGCTCATGAGGCTCTGCGGGAGTATGGAAGGGCTGAGGCCAAGACTGGTGTGCAGGCTGGGCCTGTGGGCTTTGGAAAGTGAAGAAGAAAAGCTGGAAATATCAAGTATATATTATTATTAACTGGAGTCACCATGCTGTATAGTGGGTCTCCAGAACTTACTTCTCTTATAACTGCAAATTTGTACCCTCTAATCAGCATTTCCCCCATTTCCCCTCCTCTGACCCCTGGTAACCACCCTTCTACCCTGTGCTTGTATGTGTTCTACTTTTTTAGTTTCCACATATAAGTGAGATCATGCAGTATTTGTCTGTGTATTGTCGAGTAGATCTTAAGTATTCTTAACACATGCACACACACACGCACGTAAGTGTGAAGTAATGAATATGTTAATTAGCTTGATTGTGGTAATCATTTCACAATGTATATATAGTCATGTGCTGCATAGCAATGTTTTGGTTAACGACAGACCACATATATGAAGGTTGTCCCATAAGATTATAATGGAGCTCAAAAATTCCCGTTGTCTGGTATTGTCTATGCTATACTTTATGTTGTTATGTTTAGAGTGTACACCTTCTACTCACTTTTTTTAAAAAGGTAACTGTAAAAGAGCCTCAGGCAGGTCCTTCAGGAGGAACTCCATCCAGAAAGCAGTATTGTTATCACAGGAAATGACAGCGCCGTGCGTGTTACTGCCCTCGAAGACCTTCTGGTGGGAGACAGAGAGGTGGAAGACAGCGATATTGGTGATCCTGACCCCGTGTAGGCCTAGGCTAATGTGTATGCTTGTGTCTTAGTTTTTAACAAAAAAAAGTTTAAAAGGTAAAAAAAAAATTAATAGACAAAAACATATAAAGATATAAAGAAATAATTTTTTGCATAGCTGTACAATATATGTATTTTAAGCTAAGTGTTATTACAAAAGAGTCAAAATGTTAAAACAAATTAAAAAGTTTATAAAGTAAAAAAAGTTGTAGTGAGCTAAGGTTAATTTATTATTAAAGAAAGAAAAATATTTTTAAATAGATTTAGTATAGCCTAAATGTACAGTCTATTGTAGTGTAATGTCATAGGCTTTCACATTTACTCACCACTCACTGACTGACTCACCCAGAACAACTTCCAGTCCTATGGCTCTGTTCATGTTTTATGTTTTTTACCATACTTTTACTGTACCTTTGCTGTTTAGATATGTTTGGATACACAAATACCACTGAGTTACAATTGCCTACAGTATTCACTGCAATAATGTGCTGTGCAGGTTTGTAGCCTAGAAGCAATAGGGTACCATTATAGCCTAGGTGTGTAGTAGGCTGTACCACCTAGGTTTGGGAAGCATACTTTATGATGTTTGCACTATGGCAGAGTCACCTAATGATGCATTGCTCAGAACTTATCCCTCTCATTAAGCAAAGCATGACTATAGATAGATAGATAGATCGATGACCCTTGAACAAGATGGGTTTGAACTATGCATATCCACTTAAAGGTAGATATTTTTCAATAAAATTCACACCAGTGTGCCTGCCTGTCCTGCCTCCCTGTCCACCTCTTTCACCTCTTCTCTGCCATTTTTGAGACAGCAAAACCAACCCTTTCCCTTCCTCCTCCTCTTCAGCCTATTCAACGTAAAGACAATGAAGATGAAGACCTTTATGATGATCCACTTTCACTTAATGAACAGTAAATCTATTTTCTCTTCCCTATGATTTTAATAACATTTTCTTTTCTCTAGCTTATCTTAAGAATAGAGTATATAATACATATAACACACAAAATACCTGTTAATCAGCTGTTTATGTTATCAGGAAGGCTTTGGTCAACAGTAGGCTATTATAATAGTTAAGTTTTGGGGGACTGAAAAGTCGTGTGAGGATTTTTGACTATGCAGGGTATCAGTGCCCCAACTCTTGCCTTCTTCAAGGGTCAACTCTCTATGTATTAAAATGTCACATTTTACACCTTGAATATATACATTTTTTTTTGTTTGTTGATTGTACCTCAGTAAACCTTGGGGTAGAGGCAGGAAGAGAGGAAGCTAGAGAGGAAAAGAAGAAAACCAAAGATGATAGCACCTTTTGCAGGGCAGGAGAGGGGGCTGAGCCCTCCTCTGTGGTGGCTGGGGCTTTGGTCAGGTACCTGAGGATGGGGCCTCTCCCAGCCCAGCTGTGCTGGCAGCATGTTTCTCTGGAATTTGCCTCTTTGTGTTAAAGGTGGAGTCTCTGGGGAAAAAAAGCAGGAGGAGGTCCAGGGTGTTGGTATAGGAGGGAAAACTGAGACTAAATCTTCCAGTCTCCAGCCAGTCACCCTGTGGAGCCCCAGCAGACCGTCATGTCCCCAGCAACCACAGAGCTGCTGAAAGTGTTCAGGAGGAGCTGGAGGACCAGCCATCCTGGGAGCACTCCTGTCTAGAATCTTAGTTTTCCTGATCACAAGGGACCTTTATTTTGCCTTTCCTTTTTCTGCCCTTGTCCATGTACTGTTATGTGGATGGGATCCTTTAGGATGCACTCGCCCTGTTCCTTCTTGCTGTGGTGGGCAGGCTTACTGGGCCCCCTGCTTGGATAGAGGAGATGGGGTGGGTGCAGGATAGTGAGACGGGGCACTCAGTGGAGAAGTGAGAGGGTCAGGCATCGGTCCGCCTCCTAGCTGGTGCAGAAGGGCCTGGGCCAGACCAGCCTGCGCCACTGTCTGGCTAACCCCTCCCTCCCTCACCTTCTTTTGACTCCTCCCTCCCCTCTACCCTCCCCTTTCCGTCTTCTCTGGATCCCTGGGTGAGGCCCAGGCAGCTGAGCGTCCTCTAGCAGAGGGAATTAACACACTTAATTAAAATGTCCAATGAAGAGCTTTGCATATTTCTTAATTACCATCTGAGTCTTTTGGGGGATGGTTTGAAATGGGGTTTTTCACGTGTTTCCTCATTTAGCCTACGGTGAGCCAGCCAGCCCCTCAGGGCTCTATTGGGAGCTGCCAAAGATGCATGCCCAGTTTGGGACTGCCTTTTGGAGTCCAGGGTGGCAGGGTAGGGTGTGGAGCGGGTAGCCCAGCTACCAAGCCTACCTACCTTTGAGGAAGAATGGGGCTGGACTTTCTGTTTGGTGAAAACAGAGCCAAAGGAAACAAGGTTCAGATGGATATAGCTGGTGTCTCTAACTGTTTCACTTGTCACCACAGGGCCTGGGGGCCGCACCTCACAGTCAGGCCAGGAATGGTAGACTATGAGCAGAGGTTACAGGGATGGTGCAGGCCTCCCCCCAAGGGCCCTGTGCAGCAGGGATGCAGGTAGCCTGCCCTCCTTCCAAGCTGCAGGGCAAGGGCCAAGTCCCTCTGCAGGTCCTTCCTAGCATTTATACCAGCAATTCCCACTTCTGTTCTAGAAACTGAGCTGATGGGATAGCTGAGTCAGCTGGGTCTCTGCTAGGACTAGGTTACTGGTCTGCACAATGAGGAAGCAGACTTGCCTTTTCAGCCCTAAGGACCACCTTCTGAAAGCTGCACACATTATCTGAAATGGGCCTGGCTGCTGGGGGCTGTGGGCCGGGGATGCAGAGATTCTTTTCCTGGCTCAGGGACTGATTTCCTGAAAACACAGGCATCTGAGAGGTGGGCAGCCCACCAAGGTGGCCTAGAAATGGCAGTGAGTTATGCCACATCTGTCCTGCCTGCCCTCTCCTCCCAGAACTCCTGGGGCCCTAGGCCCTGAGCTCAGCTCTGTGGACCCCAGGAGGATCAGGATCCCACTGTTTGGCCGGGAGCTCTGAAGAGCTGGTGTGTGTGGTAAGTGTGGATGCACAGCCGAGAGCAGACTGTGGGCCAGGGTTCTGGCTTGGCTCTGCAAGGGGCTAGCTAGTGGGTGGTACACCTTCTGCTAGGTCCTGGCAAACCCTCTGTGCAGTCGCTGGCTAATGTCTGTGCTCTGCCTCCCGCTCTTCCCAGTTTCTGGCCCTTACAGCAGCCTCTCCACCCACACCCACACCCGCTGTGGAGACGACAGGGAGAAGAGCTGTCCGTCGTGGAGGGAGGCAGTGTCAGTGGAGGAGTCTGGGGACTTACCGCCCACTCAGCTTTCAGCCTGTGATGTGGGCACAAGACAAGACCAGAAGTCCTCATAGCCACTGACCCCAAAGCCGTGGGTGGATTTGGCGTCACGTGGCAGCTGTGGAGAAATGTGGGCAAATGATTTTAAGCAGAGGAATCTCAGCCTCACATGACTGTGGTTTCATCCAGTCCCTTCCCCGGGAATGTTGTTCCCTGTGACCCCCTCATCTCCATCAATCAAGGCTCAGCCCAAATGGTGCCTCTTTCAAGAGGTTACTGTGATTTCCCCAGCAGAGCGGCCTTTCCTTGCATGGGCTTCTCAGGAGACCCTTCCCGTATTGCCTGGCATTTTAGTATTTGGATCTGGGTCTCACTTCACCACTGGATATGGACTGCTTGAGGCCAGAGGTGCATCTGCTTTGTCACTACAAATTCTGTGCCCTGCACAGGACTGGCACACAGTGAGCCCCAGTGGGTGTTTGCTGAGTGGCTGGAGAAGCCTCACTGGCCTCTGCAGCTACCTAGAAACCACCAGAGTGTATAAGAATCTGTTTACCTGGGACCTGCCAGTGAGATGGGGGCCTGGGGCCCATGGGGCACTGGTGGAGTGAATGGCCCCTGTTGGTGGGGTCCAGGTAGGCAGTGGTAGCTGATTGTGAAGGGCCAGCATCCAGTGCACCCTGCATTGGTGGGATTTCCAGGGTACATGGGACCAAGCTCCTCTGGACATCCCCATGGATGTGCAAGACCCCTGGGCCAGTAGTTCTCACTAGGGTAAGAAAATAACTGTTTCGTGCTGATGCCAATAGTGAAAAATAAGCTTACATCTTTAGCTCAAGGGACTGAATGATTATTGTTAATTGTTTTTTCTGAATGCAGTGCTGGCATTTGTGCTTTTGCTCTGACAATTATAAAGAAGGCTTTTATGAGTGACTGAATCCAAGGTGATTGCTTGGTGTCTGTTCCTTGTCCAGTTGGCTTGGGCTCAGGGAATAGCTCTAGCATCTAATGGTCATGAACCCAGGTCACAGGGAGGAGTTCTGGGCTCCTCTCTGAATCTGACCAGTCACTGGTCCTATCCCCTGCTCTCCTCCCCATTCTTTCCAGCCCCACCACCTCTGCATTGTTCACTGAGATCCTCCATCTCTGGCGAGATTTCTGTCCCTAGTCTGGCTTCTGTAGGCCATTCTGTAGCAGAGTGTCCCCACCCAAATCTTATCTGGAATTGTAATCCCCATAATCCCCACGTGTCAAAGACGGGACCAGGTGGAGGTGATTGGATCATGGGGGCGGTTTCCCCCATGCTGTTCTGGTGATAGTGAGGTCTCCTGAGATCTGATGGTTTTATAAGCATCTGACATTTCCCCTGCTTGCACTCACTCCGTCCTGCTGCCCTGTGAAGAAGGTGCCTGTTTCTCCTTTGCCTTCTGCCATGATTGTAAGTTTCCTGAGGCTTTCCCAGCAATGGGGAACTGTGAGTCAATTAAACCTGTTTCCTTTATAAATGACCCAGTCTCACGTATTTCTTCATAGCAGTGTGAGAATGGACTAACACGTTTTCTTCTTTCTAAAGCACAGGTCTATTGCTCTGATTACCTAATGCTGTGTAACAAACCACCCCAAAACTTAGTGGCTCAAGACAATAAAAATATTTACATTGCTCACGAATTTGTAGTTTGAGTAGGACCTGGCAGGGAAGGTGTGGCTTTGTTCCATGCAGCACTGAAGGCGGCTTGAAGTCTGCCGGCTGGAGTCACCTGAAGGCTCGCTCACTCACAGGTCTGCTGGTTGCTGCATGCGTGTCTCCCTCCTGTAGGCTTTCTTGGGCTTCCTCACAGCATGGTCGCTGGGTTGCAGGGCTGGCTTCCAGAGTGTGTCAGTGTGAGCGCACTCCAGGCAGAAGCTGTGCTGTTCTTTCTAAGCTAGCCTTGGGATTCCCACAGGGCCATTTCTGCCGTAGTCACAGGCCTGCCCGGATTCACCCCGTGATGGAATGTCAGGGTTAGATTGTAAGAAGAGCACATGGGATGGGAAATATTTTATGAGCCCACTATGGAAATTATGAACTGCCACACCTGTTCACACCATCCTGCTGAAGATCCTTTCTGAAGCTCCCACTGCCCTTGGGCGAGAATCCATGCTCCTCCATGTGGGTGACATGGCCTGTGCCATCTGGCCCCTGCCCCTGCCTTCGTGCTTCTCTCTGTCTGCCCCTCCCTCCCTCCACAACTGGCCCCAGAGATGGGTTTGGCTTAAATCAACCTGACAGCCACATGGAGCTTCCATGAACAGTGTTTGCCACTCACTCCTCCTCACACACTGTCTGGCTTTACTTGCCCTGAGATGAACCTGAGGGGCAGTCTGAGGGGCCTCCAAGTGTGTCCCCCATAGCAACCTAGCCTGTTGCCTCCTGTTTCTTCTCACGAGTGTTTTCTCTCCCTGCCTCTGTGCCTTTGCGCACATTGTTTCCTCTGTCTGGAATTCCCCTTCACCCCCACCCACAGCCTTCCCCAGCCCTGCGGCTGCCCTGCCTCCTCCTTGCAGGCGTCCTGACTGCCCAGCCACCTGCACCCCTGCCTTTGGGATCTGCCGCTTTGCTGCTGTCAGACCTTTACATAAACCAGCACAGCAGAGTGATGAGGCATCGACTCTGGCTCAATTCTGTGCTCCTATCCCAGCTCCACCACTTCCCAGCTCTGTGACCTTGGAATAATAACTAACTCATTGGATCGTGATGAGGATTAAATGAGAGAACCTAAATAAAGTGCCAAATTCTCATCTGCTGCCGAATAGAGGCCCAGTAAGAGTTTGAGTTTCCTCTCCTTCTTTCTGGCATCTCCTGGTAAATGCTCAGTAATGAATTTTCTCACCCTCATTTGGTTGAAAAAGGAGCAATGCATCTCCTTGCTTAATCATGTGGGACTAAACTACCAGAAGATTACCAGAACATTGCTGAGCCGTGAGCAGAGAGAAAATAAAAAAGCTCAATAATGATTTGCCTGCTTATTTTTAATAAAACCTGCCAGTGGAGCTGAATCTTTGTCCTCAGAAAAAGCTCCACTTTGCTGCAGTGGTGTCCGAGAGCTGCGGTAGAAGCACAGTGGTGTGACCTTGAGAACAGAGCTGGCAGGAGGACAGCCCCCGCAGAAACTCCGGCAGCTGTTGCAAGGCAGGGGGACACAGGAGGAGCTCCTAGCTCTTCACCTGCCCGCCTGCAGGCCTGCTGGGATGCCCCGTGCTACTGCTTCTCTCAGGCTGAGTGGGAGTGCCTGGTTGGGTGGCTGGGGATGGGTTCTGTCCACCCCTTATGGTTGGGGGACTGAGAAAGTAGCCAGGTAGATGCAGTGTGCAAGCTCTCCATTTGCAGGTTCTAGCACCTTCCACCCCGGGCAGTTGTTGAGGGCAGGTGTGGGCTGAGGAAGGGGTCTTTGCCCTTTAGAGGGGAGAGGAGCTTAGCACAGCACAACCCCTTACCCACCTAGCTCCTTTATGTGATACTATGGGCAGAGGCTGGGCAGAAACGGACAAGAGGAACTCCTTTTAATAAGCTCTGCCTCAGGTCTGCAGACACTTCCCCAGAGACAATGCATGGAGGACAAGGGTCTCGGATACCACTGCAGGGGTGTAACACACATTACCCTGGCAGGTGTGACGAGGACATGGGTAGTCTTAGCGGGCTCTGAGGTGGAGAAGAAGGATTCAGCTCAGAGAAATGAGAAAAATGAGCCTAGAGGAATAGTGTAAAGTCATTGCCTTTTCAGCAAAGCAAGAATGAGTCCCTCATCCATTTCAAGCCTGAGTTGGGGTGCTGGGTCCCAGATGTTAAAACCCTCACTTTCTGAGCCCTCCTTGTGCCCCACAAAGCACTTCCAGGGCACCTCAGTGACCAGTTTCTGACCTTTCAGATTGGATCAAGCCCCTCCCAAGTGGGGAAAGGCCCCTAGTTCCAGACTTGGCCTGGGACGGGCTGTTCCCTGGAGCGCCACAGCAGTGGCAGTAATGACCTGGCAGAATCGTGAACCCAGCATGATCTATCAAGGAGTACCCGGATAAGAACTGAGCACCTGGTCATGCAGCCGCATCCCAGCCCCACTCAGCTCTGACCCTGGTGCAGGCGCTGTCACCTTACTGCCCGTTGTGTGAAATGCGGATGACATTAGTGCCACCCAGAGTTGAGGGCTGGGAGGTGTGGTGCCCAGTGTTGCTGCAAGCTTCGGTGGGCAGGTGCCACATCTCCTCTGTTTACTGTTCTCATATCAATTCTATGCCTGACTCAGCCCCTACTATGTGCCTGGAACATGCTCTGTAAATGCTGGGGTCATGTGTTACCTATTATGGTGACTGCGGGAATGCATAGAAAATATCGGCTCTGGCCAGGACCCCACACCTAAAAGCTCCTCCTGCACAGTCCCAGTAAAAAACTTCTGGGGGATGTTTTCCTGCCACCTAGACCTGTGAGCCAGTACTAATCCACTGCCAGTGGCTGGTGTCTCATGGAGAGGCACCTTGGCATTAGAAGGTGTTGCAGGGATTTCCAAGTTCTCAGCTACTCCATGAACTTTCTGTGCCCTTAATGGCTTTTTGGGATTCTGCTTTCTCTCCTCTCTGTGCTTGGAGGCCCCGGGGAGAAGAGACTCAGTGTCTTCCCATCCATCTCCTCACCCTGATCCCTGATGCACGCCCCTTTCCCTAAGGTGCAAGGTGCAGAGCGTCGCCGCCTAGGGAAGTGACCAGCGTGCCCTGGGATGCCTCTCTTCCCGAGGAGGCAGTAACTTTCCACTCCCTCTCAAAAAGGAGGATGCCGTGTTTTCCCCAATTGCATCTGCCTCTTGCTAGTTCAGGGTTGCCCCACTTTCCCCTCTGTGGTCCTCAGCCAGGTGCCTAGGGCCTCATGGCCTCAGAGCTGATCCTCCAGGTGTGGGAGGCCCCCTACTTCTCACCTTCATGTGAAATTTAAGGGGAGATTTAAAGCAGTCAGAATGCTCTTTATAGCCTCGTTTCTATCAGAAGTTTACAAAAAGGCTGCTTCCAGGTAAAATTAGAAGAGATCTTGGGCACATTTCTGCTCACCCCAGAAATGTTGTTTTAAAAATGGGGCTGTTCTGACACCAGCTGGTACCCTACAATTCACTTCTGGCACTGACCACCCAGAGTTGGTGTGGTGGTCAGTGTTCTCCAACAAGGGCAGAATCGTGACCTGGCAGAATCTTGAACCTAGCATGACCTATCAAGGAGGACCTGGATAGGAACTGAGCACCTAGTCGGACAGCCACATCCCAGCCCCACTCAGCTCTGACCCTGGGCCAGGAGCTGCCACCTAATTACCCATTGTGTGAAATGGGGATGACTTGAGTGCCGCCCAGAGTTGAGGGCTGGGGGTGGTGGTGATACATATATTTTTTCCATCTGATATTCTGGAAACTGCCTTACCTAGCTCAGTTACCTGCTGCCTCCTTCCACTTTTAAGCATTTCCCATGTGCCTTGTACTTTTTACCTGATTTAATTCTTACTACAGCCCCCTGAAGTCTTCGATGTTAGTATACCCATTTTCAGATGAGGAACTGAGGTCCTGGGATGGTGATCACCTCAAGGTGACACAGCTGAAAAGTACGCCAATAGGATTTCAATCTGGCTAACCAAATCTGGGTTAAAGATGGGATCTTCTGAATTTAGCCCAAACACAGTCAGTCAGATGCTCCTTCTGGGTAGAAGATCATCTTTCCCCTAGCAAATGCTGGCTGCTGGGAGCTGACTGCACTTGTCTGTTTTGTGGTGCACTGTTGAGGCCTCAAAGCTGGTAAAGGGCCTTTGCCAAGGGGTCCTGTTGACCTGTCCTGCTCCCTCCAGGGAGTGACCAGCCACCCCACCAGGCACAGCTTGTGGATGTCCTGCCAGCCTGGGAAATGGAAGGGCGAGGGCGCTTTTGCTTTGCCTGCCAGCATTACCTGTCCTCCTGAAACCCAGTGCAGAAAGGGCTCTGAGCCAGCACAGCTGGGCAGATTCCCCACTGAGCCTCCCAGGGCCATGTCAGGGACATGATAGGACAGTATAGTACAGAGAAGCATCCGTGCAGGGCCTATCCTAATGAATGTCCCTTGACTGCCCTCTTCCCCCACCCCAGATGGTTAGAAATGTAGCAGTTGGCATTTCTGTCACTGCCAGGCCCCAGGGGAGCTGCACAGGGTGAGGTCAGAAGCCAAATTCTACAGTTTGGGAAATTAGCAGCATTTGTAGGATTCCCAAGAGACGTCCTGGTTTTTCTCAGCTGTGCCAGTTGTTCTCAGTTGGGGTGTCACTGCCCCTACAGGGCATTTGCAGATGTGTGAGTGAGTCCACAGTTGTCACAGTGACTGGGGATCCTCCTGGCATTTACCTAGCGGGGTTCCAGGTATGCTAAACATCCTGCAATGAGCTGGACGGTCAGATACACAAATAATAGTCCTGTCCATGAGAGACATGGGGAAATGACATTTGCCTCCCCGCCTGTGGTTCCTTAGAAAGCCACTGCCCCCACCAATCTTCAGGCTGAATTAACAGGAAATAATGGGCAGGCTTCCATCCCAATGTATGACCAACAACAAGGTGTACATGGGCAAGTACGAGAGGAGCCTCCTGTTTTGCACCCATTTACCCTGATTCTTTATAGATGGTTCTTGCATCAGCTGGGTTCTCCTGGGTCAAGGAAGACCTGGATTTGGGTAGTGGAAATTCATGGGGCAGTGGGACACCTCCTCCTTGGCAGCACCCTGGTGCCTGGCAGGAACAGCCCTCAGCCCACCTGGTATAGAGACTCGGTGGCCTCACCATGGGGTCCCTAGCAGGGGCTTATCTCCCACTTCTGTATTTCTGCAACTAGACCTTTCCTCTGTGCTTTTTGGTTTTGTTATCTGTTTTCTTCAAATGCAGTGTGTTTAGAAGAGCCTAGCTCAGATGCCATGACTGAACACCTCTCTCCTTGTTGTTTTGCAGTCGGGAAGACGTCTCTGATTACGAGGTTCATGTACGACAGCTTCGACAACACATACCAGGTGAGGTCCTGGGTGCTCACCCTCCATATCATCTGGCAGTGGCTGACCTCTCTTTGAAACTTGCTGAGCTGGGGTGGGAGTGGAATGGCCCTGGGTTCCCAGGATGTCATTTTGCTATGGAGGAGCTTCCCACCTCTATACTGGCCCCATCCCTGTAAAGAGCTTGAGTCCTTCTGAAAATCCACCCCTCGGTAAAGGAAACATTTTTCAGAGGAAAATTCTAAAAATAGAGAGAGTCTGTGTTCTCTTGTTCCTCACAGGCAGATCCAAACCATGATAGTGTTTGGTTATTCAGGGGAGTCATCATGTGGAAAAGGAACAAGATGAAAAATGAGAGATGAAAATGAGAGTGTTAGGCGAACTTGCGCGTCATGCATGGTTGTAATGGTTGTGTTTGCTGGGACCTTCTCTCTCTCTCACCCCCCCAACACACACACGCGTGCGCGCGCGCGCGCGCACGCACGCACGCACGCACGCACGCACGCACACACACACACACACACACACACACACACACACACACACACACACACACACACACACACACACACACACACACACACACACACACACGGTTGCTGAGGCACTTCCTTCCCTGGAGAGCTTGCCCTGTGCTACATGGGCAGGAGGCTGGATGCTCTGCAGCTCCTGGCCCTGGAGGGGTAGTCTGGGGTCAACCAGAGGCCCAGAGGTGGTTCCAGGTGCCCTGAAGGCCAAGCTCTTGGGGGTTAGTAACATGTCACTTTCCTGGCACCACTGGTGAGAAGGGAGGTTTGTGCAAGTAAAGTGAATTTTCCATGCAATTATAGGTTTTTGCAAAAGGCACCAAACTTAATCATTTCAACTCTTTTAAAGAAAAAAGGTGCTGTTTTCTTCCTTAGATAGAGACAAATGATAATGCATTTTTCTACACCGGTGGATTCTGTGAGATACTAATTCCAAGAGGTATTGGTAGGTGTTACTTGAAAAAAAGTTGAGGTGGGGGATGGGTTCAGAGCTTGTACAGATTTAGGGAACACTGGGTGAACAAAAGTAAATCTACTGCTGTGCTGCAGGGCTTCTCAGAGCCTGACTATATCAGTGTATAGTTTTGATTTACTGAAAGAGGGATATAGTGTGTAGGATCTCTCAGATGTATTTGATCATGGAATCCCTTGGTCATCGAGTTCTCAAAGGACAAATATTTATAGAACACAGCGGGGACTGCTGTTCTAAGATGTCCCTCCTCCTTTCTGGATTTACAGAGTATGTGGAGCACAGCTCACTGCAGATTGCAGCTCTGTGTCTACTTTTTAGTCTGTCTGTCTCCCTCTAGACCAATTATCCTCCTTGCCCTAAATACAGCCCCTCTGTCTGCCTCTCTCTAATTTTTACTCTTTCTTTGCTGTGGTCTCAATTTTTACTTTACCTCTGCTTCTACTCTGCTATGGTCTGAAATACTGGCTAGCCAGTGGACTTGGTGAAACTGACCATAGGAATTGACAGAGGCTCTGGGAGAGGGGCCCTGGCTGATGTGCACAGCCTCAGGCGTGGACTGTAGGATGTTCACCTTGGTCACACTTTGTCTTTGTTGTATCCTCACTGGGCCAGGGCTTTGTAGCACCAAGCCTGTCCTCCTCATGAGGGGAGTTCTACTGGATCGGTTTGAATTCAAGACGACAGCTGCAACAGACTTAGTTCTGAAGTCTGACTTAGTATTCATTTATTTTTGTGCATGCATGTGTATGTATGAATGATCTCATATTATTTTGATTTCTTACTATTAAGTTACGTATAATGCTTCTTGTTAGTGTCCCATTGAAAACAGTGAGACTCTTGGTTGGTTGGTGTTCTTGGCCATGGCAAGGGGGTGACAAAGGGGGCCCCCAGGCCTGTGCAGTGGGTCCCATTAGTATGGATCAAAGCCTCATCTCCTCCCCATGTCATTCAACTTCCTCAAAATCTCGCCCTACCTCCATGTTCAGCGTCGTCTCCCATTGCCTACTGCTTGTCCCCCATCCTGTGGTCCAGCCGACTTCCCTGCTCCTGCTGCCCTTGGAGTGACACTGTTATGCCTCCACACTTTGACTCATGTCATTGCCTCTGCCGGAATGCCCTTTCCTCTCTTCTCTGCTGCGAGAATTCTCTAGAGCACATATTTGGTCTGAGCAGCGAGGCCCTTTCATCCTCCATCCCCTCCATGACCATCTCTCCTATAGCATCATCCTCAGGGCTGGTTTAGCCTCTCAACTGTGCAGTAGCTCCTGTGTGCTTCTGGCTCTGAGCTGGGCTCTGTGCTTGGCTGAGGCCAGGACCCTCTGGGACCCACCACTGCATTCATGAGTCTAGCACAGGGCCTGACCATAGTTGGTATCACCAGTGCCTGCTGGCACAAAAAAAAAAAACAGCATGGAGAGTTGGCCTCGGGTTTTAGACCCATCAGATCAAGAGGCCTCAAGGACCCAATGTGGTGACAAGAGGAGAGAAACCTCAGAGAGGACTGCCCTCCCCATCACAGGCTTTCTCTTTTTTTTTTTCAGTATTGCAGCAGGTGGAATTCCTTTCCCAGTGCTCTTAAAAATGGTAATTAGGCTGGGAGACCAGGGCTCCAATTCTGTCTATACAGAGGCTCATTTTAATGAATTCTCTGGAGATGGAGAAGGGGAAATGTTATTTTGTTTGTTTTTCCTAACATGGTGGCAGAGGCATTCGAGAAGTAGATAAGATCCCCAGGGTCTTTGGGGATTCAGCTTACTTCACCCCAAGTTGTGCCCCTGCACAGCAATCACTCCCCACCACCCCTTCAGACATCCTTCCAGCAGTACAACCTGGCAGAGCTGTCTTGCCTTGATTGGCTGAGGTGCCCAGACAGTTCCTAGAACGGAATCTACCCCTCCTTCCCTCTTTCCCTCCCACACTCTCTGTCTCTGGCCCCACTACTCCCCTCTCGTTCACTCTTTCTGACAAAAGATGTTTGTCAAATGCCTACTCTATGTTTGGAGAGGCAGAAGAAAGTGGCCTGGCCACAGAATCTGGCCCTGCCTTCAGCCAGGGCATGAAGGACAGGGAGGGGGCGTTTAACCCTATCCTCAGTGACAGCTGGTGAGTTCTTTCTCGGTCTAAAGCTGAACATGCAGGAGACCCTGAGGGGCTGGCATGAGGACCTGGGTGTGTGGAGCTGGGTTCTACAGACCTCTCAAGACTTTTTGTCCACGTGGTAGGCCCCGTGAGATACCTCAGGGGAGCAGGTCTTCTACCTCCTCTTGCCTCACACTTACCTCCTCACCCCCAAACACACATACACACACACACACACACACACACGTGTTCTCATGACACATGTACTCTCTGGCCTCTCAACACCCTGCCCATCACCTCATCTAAATCCACTCACTTGAAGAAGTAAAAAAACAAGAGTCACAGCCAGATGAGATTCATGTCTGCAGTGGTTCTCTCATATAAAACCCCAACTAAGTAACTACTTTCAAAATTTATGATAGAAAAAAACCTTCCAGTATGTGCATTGTGATGAGACTTAGCTGTCTTTGGGGCCAGCCCCCTTCCCCTTCTGCAGGCCAAATGAAACATACCTGCAGGTCTGGTCTGTGAGCTGCCTGTGTGAAACCTGCACTCACGCCACCATGGAAGGGTTCAGCCTCTGCAGGTGGCTGCTGGGGATGGAGGGGGAGGATTTGGTGGTAGCAGCACTCTTCTCGGGTCTCTCATGGGCCCTCTATCACTCCTGGCTGCCTGTTAGCATCACCTTTTGAGAGATTCACGGGCTGGCTCAGGTATTAGCGTGCTTAAAGCGTCAGCAGGGATTATGATGCACTTAGAGCCCACTGGCTCATCCCGGGGCCTCACACCATGGCACAAATTAGGAAACCACTGACCTAATGGGCTGTACCTGGGAGCAGATCCCTGGCCTGCCAGAGCTCACCCAGCTGCTCTCAGGAGGACACACTCACAGAGTGGAGGAGCATTTCTGGAGGCCTGTGAAGCTCTGCCTGCAGTGGATCCTTTCCTGGGTCCCACAGAGCCTGGGAACAGAGTGGCTGCCTCCTCACACTTCCAGGCCAAGGGGTCGCCTGAGATGCTCTGGCCTCACAGGTGATCCTCACTGCATTCCTGCCGCTCCGCCCTGAGGCTTTCCTCTCTCTCCTCCTGGGGCTGCCTTAACAAATTGCCGCAGAGTGCCTTAAAACAACAGAAGTTTATTTTCTTACTGTTCTGGATGTTGAAGTCCAAAATCAAGGCACGGAGGGCCTTGTTCTCTGAAGGCGCTGGGAGAGAATCCTTCCCCCAGCTTCCAGTGCCTCCGGGCCTTCCTTGGCTAGTGGCTGCATCACTCTACTCTCCACCTCTGTCTTCAGCAGGCCTCCTGTCTCTCTGTGTCCTCACCTCTTCTTATGAGGACACCAGTCATTGGATTTAAGGACCTACCCTAAATTCTGGATGATTTTTCATCTCAAGATCCTTAATTAATCGTATCTTCAAAACTGCAATTTTCAAATAAGCTCATATTCTGAAGTTCCAGGTGGACATGAATTTGGGGATGGATACCCTTCAACTCACTCCAAAACCCTAGCACCTCCCAGTCTGATCCCAGTGGGGACTGGACCTTCTGGCCTGTTCCTCAGCTTGGGCACCACCACACCCCCCAGCATAGCCCCTGCAGGCTCCCAGCCCCTCTGGCCCTTCACATGCCTCCTGCCCAGCATCTCGACCTGGTGAGGCCATTTCCCCCGGGATCCTTTCTTGGCAGCATGTCTTTTTACCCTCACAAGGTGTCTCCAGATCATTTCTTTGTGTAACATTTTGTAAGTTGATCTAATGAAATAAATATGAGTGTTTCCTGGGGCCTGGCCATTGTGTCTGCAGGCCACTTATCTGGCTGCTCAGCCCGTAAACCAGCACCTGCCCCTCCCCAGTGATCTTGCCCTTCTGAGAGGAGCTGAGCTCCACACGCAGCACATCCCAGCTGCTTAGGGAGGGGTCAAACAGGAGAGGTCACGGTGTATGGAAGGCTATGCTTTATTCTACATGGTATTTGGTGCTCTGCCATCTCTTTCCAGGTCAGCACATTCTCAGGTGGCCCAGGGGGTTGCCAGCCTTGGCAGCATGACCTTAACAAACAGAGACTCGGGCCTAAAAAGCCCCCGCACTGCCTTTGCTGGTGTGGGTGAGGTAGGGCCCAATGGTGAAAACAGATCTGAGCGAGGGTCAAGCCAGAAGGTTCCCTGTGGATACACCCACACACTCATGGACACTGGACCCTGACACCCACCCCCAACCCAGGAATAGAAAAGGTGTATGAAAAGAGACACCTGTAGGACTTCGGGCAAGATTCTGAGGTTACTGAGCACTTTTTTCTTGGTGTAATTTTCCATCATCTAGACTTTAAGACCTACATGAGCTACAGTTTAAATATAAATTTACAGCCGAGGGTGGGGGTTCACACCTGTAATCCCAGCACTTTGGGAGGCCAACGCCAGAGGATTGCTTGAGGCCAGGAATTCAAGACCAGTCTGGTCAAGATAACGAAATCCTGTTTTTATGAATTTTTTAAAAATTAGTTGTATATAGTGACATGAGCCTGTGGTCCCAGCTACTCAGGAGGCTGAGATGGGAGGATTGCTTGAGCCTGTGACGTCAAGGTTGCAGTGAGCCATGGTCATGCCACTGCACTCCAGCCTGGGTGACAGAACAACACCTTATTTCAATCAGTCAGTTAATAAATACATGCATACATATTTGCCACATTCCTGCCTCTAAAGTAGGCCACTGGTCTAGATGATACAGGGGTTAAATTCCATCTGATTAATTTCCAGGTTAAAAAAATGCAGTACTAAGATGCTGAAAAGCTCGGCGTGTTGGAGTGGAGGGCAGTAGTGGGGCCTGTGAGTGGGCTGTTGGCAGGGCTGCATTTTGGCTTCCATGGGCCTCAGGCATTTCGCTTCATGGGCCCTAACATGGGCTGAATTGTGTCTCCTCAAAATTCCTGCATCCAAGTCCTGGCCCCAAGTATCGCAGAATGGGACTGTAGATAAAGATAGGGTCTCTACAGAAGTAAAATGAGATTATTAGGGTGGCCCTAGTTCAATACGACTGGTGTCCTTATAAGAAGAGGAGATGAGGACGTTGACATTCACAGAGAAAGACAATGTGAGGACACAGGAAGGGACAGCCATCTGTAAGCCAGGGAGGGCCTCGGAAGAAGCCAATTGTGCCTACACCTCAGTCTCAGACTCCAGCCTTCAGAGCTGTGAGGAAATGACTGTAGTCGAAGCCATCCAGTCTGTGGTACTTTGTTATGGCAGGCCTGGGGAACGAATACAGGTCTCTTCCTTTAAAAAAATGTTAAGAATTATATTTTTACAGCTACATTGGTATAGAGATGAATGTAATTCAGGCTGGATTCATTATAATTATAGTCATTTCTTCTCCTGATTTTAAGAGAAATTAAAATGGAAACATTTTCTTTGGCCCTTAGATGTCTTATGGGCACTAGGCTCTGTGCCCCTTGTGCCTGGTGGGTGAGTTGGCCCCAGTGACTGGGACTGTGGAAGGCCTGAGGGCGGGTTGGGATATCTGGGTAGGAAGGGTGCGCCATGGAGGGTTCCTGACCCAGACACTGATGGGATCAAAGATACAGAGTTTGTGGGAGGCAGGCCTGGAGGGGCTGGACCGGGACCAGGGGTGGCAGCTGAGGCGGGACACACAGACTCAGAAACAGCTGTGTGTGGAAGGGCAGGGAAGGCAGGGGCAAGGGAGGAACCATGCAGGGCTGTGTGGGAGGTGAGCGAGGGGCCTAGGAGAGAGAGCACAGGAAGTGGAAGGGGCCAACGAACAGTGTGTCTGTGGGTTACATACAGAAGAGGAAGAGGCCTGAATGCGCCCCAGGTTTCTGTCTAGAAATGCTGGAAGAATATCAGTGCCATCAATACAAAGGAAAAGGAAGAGTCCAGTGGGAGGTAATGATCAAACAGCCAAAATGCTTGCAAATGGCTGTTCTATCAGGCCAGCCTGTGAGAGACTGGGCAAATCTAGATTCCTAAAGCCCTAAAAATGGGTGTGTTTTCTCTAATGGAATGTAGAACGGAGGCGGAGTGCCAGAAGAAGGGATCTTTTACCCACAGAATCTAAAATGCCATGTGTCCCCAGCACCTGGGGGAGATGGGACAGGATCTTCTGCCCTGGTAGAGGTGGTCAGAGTGAGGGCACACGCCAAGGAGAAGGATTCAGCATGTCCCCTATGCCTCAGTCCTTTTTTTTCCCCCCCTTCGAAAAGAGGCCTAGGTTTAAGCCCCAGGTTCAAGTCCCACTTTGCTGGGAGACCCTGGCCAAGCTTTTCAGTTTCTTAGTATTACTCTTTTTTTTAACCTGGAAATTAATCAGATGGAATTTAGCCCCTCTGTCACCTAAACCAGTGGCCTTAAACTTTGGAAGTAGGAATGTAATTAATTTGTATTTGAACTATGGCTCATATAGGTATTAAAGTCGAGGTGATGGAAAATTATGGGCCAAAACCACTGTTGATACAAATGTGCATTACTATACAGAAACCCTGCAACAAACCAAGATAATAACGATAAAGTGAAACAAATGATAACTTTCCACAGTGTCCCGACCATCCCTGCATGTCCACTCGTGCTGTGCTTTGCAGCTCTGCCAAATGATGCTCGACCCCATAGGCTTCGGGCAGAGCACTGGACTGCAGTCCTCGGTTAACCCTAGCAACATGAGGATATTTTTTATATTAATAGAGTAGAGTTTCATTTTTTGCAGACATTATGTTCTGGGGTCACAATATGAGGTGACACTCTTATGTTGTGAAATCTGAATGCCAATCACTCTGGCAAGATGACCCTGCCTCAGAGACCCACTGGGGCACCACAAGTCATCCAGGTGTTCCCTCTGAACATTGACCTGGCAAAAGATACTCCAGGTGTTGGACTTTTGAGGGCATCTAAGAACTTACTTATGGTAACCTACAAAATGAATTAGGAAAGATTACTAAAGCCTGGAGCAGAGAACTGCATCCTGAGTCCATTCCACTTATTAAATGTATCAGGAGCTACTGGTGGGCTCACCCAGTACCCACTGGCAACCTCCTACTCCCTCGCTTGACTACTTTAGACTGTAAAAGCTAAATTTGGCTTTCCCAGCCTCTCTAGAGGCTAAGGGTAATTGTGTGACTCAATTCTGGCCAATAAGACACAAGCAGCAGTCAGCTTGGGGGGAAGGATTCCAGGGAAGCTCTTGCTTGCTTTTTCTGCCTTGAATGTGGATGTGATGTCTGGAGCAGCAACAGACAGTCCGCACAAACATGAGAACCCATGGGCCATGACAGCAGAACAGAATAAGCAATAGTCCAGGGGCCTGATGTACCACCACTCAGTGTGCCAACCACACTGCCCAGGCTCTAACATCCTTTCTTTCTCTTCCTCCTCTCCTATGTCCTCCTGCCCACTTCTTTGTCAGCACATGCAAATTAGAAATGTAGTCCCCTTCTAGTACAGAAAACTGATGAACAGTGGCATAAATGAAGGAGAGTTTTAATTTTGTAGGTGCAAGAAGTCATGTGGTTGGCACACTGAGTGGTGCTACCATCAGGCCTCTGGACTATTGCTTTTTCCATTCTGCCATCGTGGCCTGTGGGTTCTCATCTTCGTGCGTGCTGGCTGTTGCTGCTCCAGACATCACATCCACATTCAAGGCAGAAAAAGCAAGAGCTTCCCTGGAATCCCTCTCCCCTCCAGCAGACTGCTTCCTGTGTCTTATTGGCCAGAATTGAGTCACACCATTACCCTTAGCCTCTAGAGAGGCTGGGAAAGCCAAATTTAGCTTTTACAGTCTAAAGTAGTCAAGCGAGGGAGTAGGAGGTTGCCAGTGGGTACTGGGTGAGCCCACCAGTAGCTCCTGATACATTTAATAAGTGGAATGGACTCAGGATGCAGTTCTCTGCTCCAGGCTTTAGTAATCTTTCCTAATTCATTTTGTAGGTTACCATAAGTAAGTTCTTAGATGCCCTCAAAAGTCCAACACCTGGAGTACCTTTTGCTATAAGAGTTGAGGGGAGAGCTGGCACACATGAATCCATTTGTCACCCTTTGGGAGGCCTCTCAGGGAGCTTCAGGCCACACAACCTTGCACATTATGGGTAGCTTTTGAAGGGACCCACTGATATTGATGAAATTTAATCTTATTTAAAGTTTGAAGGTGTATGTTGTTTTCAGACCACAGTCAGGAAATAAAAGAGCAATCACATATTTAAATTGGGTGGTGACTAAAGTACAAGCCACTCTCCATTGGGAGAAAAGTGGCCTCCAGGACCATACAGACTTTGAAACTGAGGTATCTGGAAGAATGCAGGTACCTGTACTGTGGCCTTCTAAGCCAACATCCCCTCCCCCAGGGCGCATTACTGAGGTATCTGGAAGAATGCAGGTACCTGTACTGTGGCCTTTTAAGCCAACATCCCCTCCCCCAGGGCGCATTACTGCACTTCTGGCAAGGACATGCCCAGCCTATTTGCCAGAGACTGCTGTCTCATCTCTCCAAAGCACCCACTTGCCAGTCTGGAACCTGAAATTTCAGCAGGCTCATTTGCAAGCTAATTTGCATGACTTTACCCTGATACTTTCATTTAATGGTTAGTGGTGCAGAGCACAAACAGCAACTTCATTGTCAAAGGCTTGTCATGCCCAACTGCTTTCTGCCACTTATGGATGCTTCCCCAGCCCTGGGCCCAGGCCTGGCCAAGGCTAAAAGAAGACGCACATACATGCCTTTTCATTATTTCTTTTCCTGAGAAGAGAATCTTGAGTCAATTTATGCAAATTACCATGCAGATTTCCATTGCAGACTTTATTACTGTGTCTTGTCAGAATGTGGAAACAAAATTGTATTTCATAATAAATGCACATAGCAAAGAAGACTTCAACAAGTGCCTCAGGAAACGTCTCTTTCCTCTGGGATCAGCTGGGCCAATGGAAGCTTCTGTGCAGAAGGAAGCGTGTAATGTACTGTCATTCTGCACTGTATGTCTGAACCCCTGTAGATACTGTTTAATACCATGTTCAGAAGAAGATAAATGTGGATTCAGCTATGAAATCCGTGCTCATAAGATGCCTCACATTTTGTATAAAATGAAGTGCCTGCCATTTCTCATATACGGTGCTGTTTGTAAGCACAAAGATATTAAAGGAATAAATAAGCATTGCCAGGTTTGGAGCAATCTAATCCCAACAGAGTGCAGCTCAGCCTTCTGAGAGGACATGGTGCAGTGCAGGAAGTGTACCCAGCACAGCTGAGGAGGGAGAGGAGGGTCATAGGGATCGTGGACTGGCTGGCGGGAAACTCCCCAAGGTCAGGCCTGCTGCTCATGTTGTGTTGATATCCTGTGTTTACATCCCTGTAAAACAGTTACCAGCAAAAATAATTTGCTTCGTACCTCACAAGAGAAAATGAAGTTCAGAGAAAGAATGCTTTGACCAAGACTCCATGGCAAGCTAGAAAAGGGAAGTAGTCTCCTTTAGAACCCACCTCTCTGAAGGTCAGCCTTTCCTGAGGCTCTGGGAATACTCGGTTATTGGGAAGTTTATAGGGATTGCAACCACAAAGGTTCCTAGGGCAAAGAAGCTGGGGAAACATTGGGTTCATGTTTCTTCAGTGCAGAGCTCATCAGAGCCTTTTATATGCCAGTGTGCCTTATGAGAGGCTTTACTAAAGAGGCTGTCTACTCAGGGCTAGAATATGTAGCCTTTCCCAGAAATACTTGATCACCATTTACTTTTGTTCCAAAGATGGTCTCATGGGGCTGTGTTTCACATAACCACACTGAGAAACATTACTGGAGAGTCTCCATGGGGTGGGTTCTACACCTTCTCTTAAATCTCTAGGTCAGTTGGTCACTAATAACAATTCATAATTTTTGTTTACGCAGCATATCACAGAGTATGCACTATTTTCACTTTCTCTAACTCATTTGATCCAACAGTCCTTAAAGGAAGCTGTGACTTTTCATGTATTAGAGATGAGGAAGCCAAGGGCCAGGGAAGCTAAGCCATTTTTCCAGGACACTCCCAATCCAGTGTCGGTGTTGGCAGAGCACTCAGACCCTGCCAACACTGACAGAGGTCACCAAAAACAGACTGGGACTCCCTTGACATATTGCCCCATCCAAGTATGTTTGAGTGGGGCACTCTGCCAGCTGCATGGCCATTCCCTTGGGGCAGGGTGCATGGTATCCCCTGTGGGGCTGGCTATGGTTTGTCCTGGGGAGCATTGACAGGCATCCTAGATTTGCCGGCAGACATATGCTCCCCATCCCAAGGGCCTGTGGAGCCTCCTCTTCACCTCAGCTGCCTGGCATTGCTGGGCTATGTGCAAATCATGGATCTGGGCTTTATCTTCAAAGAAGAAATGACTCTCTCCCTACCCCCACACTCTCATACCCACATACACATACTTCTACATGCAAATAAATACATAATTACATACACATGTGTATCCCCACTCATCCACATGTCTGCTCACACACACTCATACCCACCTTCCCATCAGTACACACTGTGGCCTGTGGTGACCTTTGAGATGAAGTGTACCCTGTGGCAGGTCACAGGAAATCACCAAGGTTGCTGGGGCCTTTTTCAGGAGGATATGGCCTACCTGGGTGGCTAGTTGTTCTTTTTGTCTGATGTCCCCATATCCCTCCAAAGTAGGAGCCACAGATACAGACTGTACTACAGATGCAGAGGCGGAAAAACTAGCATCAGAAAGGAATAGGGTAGGGGAGATAGCTATAGCAGAAAAACTGTATGGAGCTCAGCATTTACCTTTGAGTTTCCTGGTGGCTGGAGGGAAAGGAAATACCATGCATGGCTCCCACTTACTAATGGCAAAATGCTCCCAGGCTTGCATTTTGAGCCAGATATTGCTAACACTTGAACAAGGTCATGCAGTAAGGCAGGGAGAGTGGTCAGGTTTAGAATCAAGGGTTTGCCAGGCATGGTGACTCACACCTGTAATCCCAGCTCTTTGGGAGGCTGAAGCGGAAGGATCACTTGTGCCCTGGAGTTCGAGACCAGCCTGGGCAACATGGTGAGATCCCCATCTCTACAAAAGAAAACTTTTTTTAATTAGCTGGGCGTGGTGGCACACGCCTGTAGTTCCAACTACTTGGGAGGCTGAGGCAGGAGAATTGCTTGTGCCAAGGAGGTCAAGGCTACAGGGATCTGTGTTCATGCCACTACACTCCAGCCTGGGCAACAGAGTGAGATCCTGTCTCAAAAAAAAAAAAAAAAAAAAAAAAAATCAAGGGTTTCTCTGCCCCAGCTTACAAAGAGGTATATGTAATGGCTTGGCAGGTAGGGCATCTAGTGACAGTGTTACCAGCAAGATAGAGACTTTTCTCACATGATGATTTGTGATACAGACCCTCACAGACCTCCAAAGTGCAATGCCAGCGTAATCTGGCTCACTTGCTGCTAAAACCATTCTGGAGAGTGTGGACAAAGCAGCCTAGGCCCGTGGTCTCTGAGGATCTGATTTGGCACAAGTCTGAGACTAGAGTACCCAGCAGAACAGTGGTAGACACAGCTCTTAGACAGAGCCCAGCAGCACCGGGAACCCCAGGAGCACCATTGGCTTTGATGCTCGGCAATCTTGGATTGGCTGGTAAGCCCAGCTGCCTCACAAAACCATACCTGGACCATGCTCATTCCCTGTGACGAGGAGAATGCCCATCAGTGTAGATCTAACTTTGTGGCTCTCCATGGAGGTGGCATGAATGACACCCAAGTGTGGTCATTTCTCATTAGTTCTAGTGGTGTGGTTGCAGTTGCTTCCGGAGAAGCAGCACTTTGGGCCATCCTTTAGTGGCTACCCTAGCTGGGATGTGCTCCAAAGGAGTCAGCCCATGAAGGTCGTCTTTTATTTCATCACCCAAAGCCCATGATTTATCATTAGAGAAGATGCAAATTAGTTCCTGTGACCTCGCTGACTTGCTGTGGGACCTCAGGCAAGTCACTTCACTTCTGTGTGGCTCTGGCTTATCTGCAAAGTGTAGTTAGTGTTCCCAGCCATGCAAGCCACTCCCCCCTTTTCTTGTTAACAGTACCTTATCTTAGTCACCCAGCCTCTCTGCATCTTTCACACTCATGGAGTCCTGCCTCTGCTTCTTGATATCATTCATGTGTCCTCCTTCCTTCTCACCCTGCTCTTTTCTGCCCACACCTCTTTGCCTGTCTAGGCCTTTGCAGCAGGTTCCGTTTTGTCTCCCTTGCCTTTATCCCATTCACTATCCTTCAACCAGGGTTATCTTTCTAAAGCCCCAGCTACATGGAAGTCCCTCTTCTTTGGTCGTTTATCAGTTCTTTGGCTCCATCCTGTTCTCTACAGGCAATTCACAGTCCATTGGTCCTGAATCATTTTTGTTTTTCTGAAGAAACTGTGTGGCTTCACACCTCAGGGTGTACTGAAGCCATCACTTTTATCTAAAACAAACAATGTCCTGCATTTACCCATGCATGTATTTACCATTTCTGATGCTCTCAATTTCTTCCAGAGAATTCTAGTTTCCATTAGTATATTTTCCTGTCAGCCTGAACAGCTTCCTTTAACATTTCTTGTAGTGAAGTTCTGCTTGCCACAAATTCTCTTTGTTTTTGTTTATCTAAAAATATATTTTTTAATACTTTTGAAGAGTATTTTTGCTGGATTTAGAATTCTGTTGCCACGTTTTTTTTTTTTCTTGAACACTTTTATTGTGTCATTCCACTGTTTTCTAGCTTCCATTTTTTTCCAGTATGGCAGCCATCATCCCTGTTATTTCCTTGCATGAGGTGTGTCATTTTCCTCTGGCTGCTGTCAAGATTTTTCTTTATCTTTGATTTTTAGCAGTTAGACTCTGATATGAATAGACATGTGATTTTGTTTCTTTATTTTTTTAATGTAATGCTTGGAGTTTGATGAGTTTTTGAATCTGTAAATGTGTCTCATTTTGCACTCAGAAAACTTTTCACCATTATTTCTTTAGTTTTTTTGTCCAATTCTCCATCTCCTTTACTTCTGGGACTCCAGTTAAACATATGTTAAGCTGTTTGAGGCTCTGTTTATGAAATTTTTCTCAATTTTTTTTCTCTTTATGCTTCCTTTTGGATAATTTATATGATCTATTTTCAAGTTCACTGACTATTTCATTTCTCTTTTTGAATCTGTTGTTTCAGATGTATTTTTCAGTTCTAAGTTTGTATTTGGTTCTTTACTTAGAGTTTTAGTTGCTCTGTTGAGATTTTTAAATCTGCGCCTTTATTATGAGCTTATTTTTATATTTGAGCATAGTTATATGAACTATTTTTAAATACTTGCCTGCTATTTTCAACATCTGGGTACCTCAGAGTTAGTCTCCATTTAATCTCTTTTTTCTTGAATATGGCTGACATTTTCTTATTCATATGACTAGTAATTTTGGGTTATACATTATGTTAAAACTGTGGATTCTGTTTGTTCCTGTGAAGAGTACTCTTGGTTTTAGTGGACAGCTAAATTGTCTGGACCCAAATTCTCAATTCTCCCCACCATGGTAGGCAGCAACTGAAAGTTATGTTCAGATTTTTTTGTTTGCCTGTTTTATTTTGTTTTCAGTCTTAGGTAGGCTGCTTAGGGTCTGCTTGGGTCAGTCAGAGATTTGGGTAACATTTATATGGAGAATTTGGGGTCACCTCTCTGTATCTGTGTCACTTCCAGGATTTTCCACACTTTCTGGCTGCTGTAGTAACTTTGCAGATTGTTCTCTAATTTCTCAACCAGTAAGACTGTGCCTTATTTGAGGCAAATAGATGATGTCAAAGAGCTAGAAATTTTCTGGTAACTGAGGCCTAGCCAAGGCCCTCTTAAAAGTTCTTGTTTCTATTCTGTCCTTAGAGAGCTGACTTTTCTCTTCTGGCAAATGAACTTCACCTTAAGTGGGCTCTGCTGAACTATTACGGCTGATGACCATAAGATTATGACAATAGGTAGCCAGATAGTATGTGACCCCCAGGAATATTCAGTGACAGCTTCAGGGCGCATGACAGGTTCGGAAATGAAGGGATTTCAGGAAGGAGAGGGAGTACAACTGAATAGTCAAGAGCAGGGACTTTGCACTCAGGGAAACTGATTCTGACACTACTGACTGTGTGACCTTAGTTCTGAGTAAGCCTTGCTTTCTTCTGTGAATAGCACCTTCTCATGCATAAGCATCTCCCTCTTGTCTCTCACCCCGTACAGGGCATCTGCCACTCTTGGACATCACAACCTCCCCAGACTCTGATGACAACAGAAGGCAGTTTGCAAACTTTACTGCACAAATGAGTTATCTGAGGGCTTGTCTGGAATTCTGATTCCCAGAGATTGTGATTCTGTCTGTCTGAGTGGAGCTCAGGAATCAACATGTTTAACAAGCTCCTGGTGTGATTCTGATGCACATGACTCGTGGGCTACATATTGAGAATCATTGAATCACCGGCCAGTGGGAGAGATTGATCAGTATGAGATCTTTCCAGTTTAACAGAGGAAGTGTTAAATGAGGGGCCCTGGACCAACCTGAGGGCCTAGAAAATGATTTGTAGAGGAGCTGAATCTTGAATTCTGAATAAGTATAAACCATGTGGAAGAGCATTCCAGAAAAGGGGACATTATTAGAAAAGGCCCAGACACACAAAGGAACTTGTTTATGAGGAGTTCTGTACAGAATATTATTTCTAAAGTATAAAGTACAGGCTGGGCAAGGAGGGAACGAGTCCATAGAACGCCAGGGGCAGGCCCTGAACAGCATTATAGGCCAGCTTGAAGTGTTTGAGCTGTTTCTTAGAGGCAGTAGATCACATTAATATGACCATATTAATATTTCAGAAAAATAACCCTGGGCAGTGGTTTCAATGTCACCACCAAAACTCATATTGAAATTTAATTGCTATTGTGACGGTATTAAGAGGTGATCCTAGAAGGTGCAGCTGCTTTAAAAAAAAAAAAAGTGGGGCCTTTAAGAGGTGATTAGGTAATGAGGGCTTCACCCTCATGAATGGATTAATGCAGTTATTGCAGGAGTGGGTGGTACCATGGGAGTTTAGGCCCCTTTTTCTCTCTGTTGTGTGTTCACTTTCCCTTCCACCTTCTGACACAGCACAAAGGCCCTCCCCAGACACCAGTGCCATGTTCTTGGACTTCCCAGCTTCCAGAATTGTGATAAGTAAATTTCTTTTTAAAATAAATTATCCAGTCTGTGATTCTGTTACAGCAGCAGAAAATGGGCTAAGACATCCTGCCTGCTCCATGAAAGATTAATTACAGTGGAAAGCATGAGGGATAGTCAGAAAGCTGTTGGTGTTATTTAGGTAAAAGAAGTTCAGTGTCTAAACTAGGGCAGTGCTGTTGGGGATGGAGAAAAAGGGGGCTGGGTGAGAGCCCTTAGGAGGCCAAGCAACCAGTTCAGTATTCATTTGATGTGAGGGAACAGACAGCAAGTGAAGAGGAGCAACTCAGGAGGGCTTTCAGGCTTCCAGAGGCGTGGGCGCCCTGGATGGTCAAGGTGCCATTTATTGAAATAGGAAAAATAGCAGAAGCAGGTTTGGAGGAAGATGATAGGCTCTTTTTAGAACATACTATATTTAGTCAGCTGTCTAGTGGATAATTAAGTGGGATTTGTAGTAAGTAGCTGGATGCATAGATTTGGGGCTCAGAACAGGGGTAAGGCCTGGGTTATAGATTGGGAACTGATCAGTATATCATATTTGAAGCATCGAGAGTAAATGAGATCCCCCATGAAACAAAACAGTGGAAATGCCAACATTTTAGGGAAAGAAAGGAAGAAGATCCTAGAAGAGAAGAATAAGGAACAGCAATTAGAGAGGCAGGGAAAGCCAGAAACAAGTAAAGTCGTGGAAAGCAAAGAAGAAACAAATGCCATAGAAGAGGAATGGTCAGCAGGGTCAAGTGTGTTGAGTCTGGCCTGTACAGTGTCCTCATGACTTGATAATCAAATGGCTACTGGTGACCATAGCAAGAGCTGTGGGCAGAGGGACAGAAACCAGACTGACCTAGTTGAGAAATGGGTGGGCATAGAGGAAATGGATACAGTGGGTTTGAAGTCCTTTTCCAAGAAGCAAGCCCATTGAGAAGAGGTGAGAGATTGGCAGATGGCTAGAGAACAACTTAGTGAAAATGAGGGATTTTTCCACTCAAAAGATGTGAGAATCTTGAGAATGTTTCTTGGATGAAAGGAAAGAGTGAGTAGAGAATGAGAGACAGATATAGAAGAGAAAGGAGATGGCTGAGAAAGCATCATCCAGAGAAGGCCAGGGCCAAGAGAGCCTAGGAAGAGGCTTTCTTTAAACGGGAGAAATAACGAATACTCAGAGCCTGGAGGTGTGTGGAGATAAGCCTGGACATATGTAGACAACTTTGCAAATACCTTTTGAATCTTGACTGCAGTCTCAGCTGTGGACATTTGACAAGTCACTTAGCATCTCTTGTATTCTGTTTTCTTAGCAGTGACACAGAATACAGAAGAGCCTAACTCATCGCACAGATTTATTGTCCAGATTAAATTAAGTAATGTATTTAAAGCAGTTAGTACAAGAGCTGGGAAATGATAAAGTGCTGAGATATTTCGTTGTTGTTACTGTGGATGTCATCGTTACTGTGATAGGAAACAATCAAGGACAAGTAGCGTGTTTTTATATTTGCCCATAGATTTGCCATTTCTGGTGCACTTGTATTCCAGCCTTAAAGATTCTAATTTCCATCTACAAAATTTCTCTTTAGCCTAAAGTATCTCTTATAATGAGTGCATGCTGGTGACAAATTATGTGACTTTCCCTTATGTGAAAATGTTTATGTTTTGTCTTCATTTTTGAAGAAAATTTTCACCAGCTATAGAATTCTAGGCTGACAGGGTTTTTGTGTGTGTGTCTTGTTTTATTTTTTAAGCAGTTTAGAGATGTTGTTCCCTTGTCTTCTGTCTTCCATTGTTTCTGATGATAAATCAACTATAATTCTTACCATTGTTTCCTTGTATGTAATGTGTTGTTCTGTTTTCTGGCTGCTATTACGGTTTTCTCTCTATTTTTTTATTTTCAGCAATTTGACTATGACATACCTTGGTTTGGTTTTTTACAGATTTATCCTGTTTTAGGGTCACTGAACTTCTTGGAACTGTGGGTTGATGTTTCTAATTAAATTGGGGGAAGTTGGGGGCTATTCTCAAGATGTTTTTTGCTTGCATCTGTTTCTACTGTCCTTCTGAGACTCTAATTGCATTTTTTGTTTTATTATTTTTTGGGAGACAGAGTCTCGCTCTGTTGCCCAGGCTGGAGTGCAGTGGTGCGATCTCAGCTCACTCCAACCTCTGCCTCCCAGATTCAAGTGAGTCTCCTGCCTCAGCCTCCTAAGTAGCTGGGATTACAGGCGTCCGCCAAGATACCTGGCTAATTTTTGTATTTTTAGTAGAAATGGGGTTTCACTGTGTTGGCCAGGCTGGTCTCAAACTCCTGACCTCAGGTGATCTGCCTGTCTAGGCCTCCCAGAGTGCTAGGATTACAGGCATGAGCCACTGTGCCCGGCCTCTAATTGCCATTTATGTCAGCTCACTTGATATTGTCCTAGGAATGCTTGAAGCTCTCTTTATTTTTATTCCATCATTTTTCTCTCTGTGCTTCAGTTTGAACAATTTATTTTGGCCTGTCTTCAGATTCACTGAGCTTTCCTCTGCAGTGTCCTAGCTACTGTTATTTAAATCCAATGCATTTTTATTTCAGATATTATAGTTTTTAGTGTTAAAAGTTCCATTTTGTTTTGTTTTAGAATTTTCATAAATCTCTTGACAGTCACCCATTGTATTTATTTTTAAATTTTTTTTTACCTATTTATAAGAGTTTTAAAGTATTTGTCTACTAATTCAACATCATGCAGGGGTCTGTTGAGTTTTTTCCCTTGATTATGGCTTGAATTTTCTGTTTCTTCACATTTCTAGTCCTTTTTTATTATACAGTGGACCTCATGAATAATAAGTTATAGTCTTGGATTTTGTTACCTTCCTCTGAAGAGTGTTGTTTTATCTTAATAGGCAATTAAATGATGGGCAGTTAATATTTTTTAGGGAATGGTTAGTTATCATGTATGGACCTTGTTAAGACAGATGTCTTCATCCATTCAGGCTGCTATAACAAAATAGACTGGGTAACGTATAAGCAATTGACATTTATTGCTCACAGTTCAGGAGTCTGGGATTTCCTTCCAAGATCAAGGCTCCAGCAGATTCTGCATCTGGTGAGGACTTGCTCTCTGCTTCAAAAATGTCACCTTTATGCTGTGTCCTCAGTGGTGGAAGGGACGAACACTGTGTCCTCACATGGCAGAGGGGAGCCAGGGTGCTCCCTTAAGCCTCTTTTATGAGGGTACTAATCCCATTCAAGAGGTCATAATCCTCATGACTTAATCCTTTCCCCAAAGGATTGCCTTTTAATACTATCACATTGAGGATTAAGTTTCAGCATTTGAATTTGAGGTTACAGGGGACACATTCAGACCATAGCGATAGATTTATTTTGGTTTTCTCTTAGTCCTCTGGTGTAACCCTCAGTCCTGAGATTATCTTGTTTCTCCCAAAGCCAGCCTTTCTGGTGTTTCAGTGGAGTCTGAGGTGTTTTTGAAGTTCTTTTAATTTGGTGGGGCTGGGGAGTTTCGTCAGTAGGCAAATTGATTTAATGTAGAATCTACCTGGCTCTCTTCCATTCCTTGAGCGATTGTAACTGCTACCCACTTTTTTTTTTTTTTTTTTTTTGAGCCAGGGTCTTGCTCTCTTGACCAGCCTGGAGTACAGTGGTGTCATCATGGCTCACTGCATCTTCAGCCCCACCAGCCTCAAGCGATTCTTCCCCTCAGCTTCACAAGTAGCTGGGACTACACCACACCTGTCCCAGCTACTTGTGAGCGGGCACCACCACACCTGATTAATTTTTATTTTTCATTTTTTGTAGAGGCAAAGTCTCACTATATTACCTAGGCTCCTTTCAAACTCCTGGGCTCAAGTGATCCTCCTGCCTCAGTCTTTCAAAATGCTGGGATTACAGGCATGAGCCACTGCGCCCTGCCTCATCCTGCTTTTGATCATTCTTCAGTGCTGGCAAATTGTTATTTCTTGTATTTTTCCAGATATTAAAATAGTTTTCTGTTGGAGGGTTTGTTTGATACAAGCCACTCAGCCATTATTGAAAGCAAAACTTAGGAATATGTTTTTGAGCAGAGCTGAGGGCTCAGTTACACCCAGAGACAATGCCTATGCTTTGGCGCCATCTCCAAAGCTATGGAAGTTCTTCAGTGGCTCAGTGGCGTGGTCAGATGGAGAGTGTGGCTAGAACAGGTCTGAGAGAGTGGACAGTTAAGGGACCAGAGGTTTCTCTGATGGGGAAGCTGGAAGCGGGAATTAAGAGAGAGCTGGAGAAGATGGGATGTTGGCCTCGTTCAGGTTCCTCATTGCTGCCTCTGGTTAGTCTGTTATGGGATATGAGAGAAAGTATGTGGATATTCAGTAATGGTGTTCATGATTATGGAGGCCACTGGGTTGAGCTTTGCTGGGACTTCATCCAAGTGGCACAATTCCTTGTTTCATTTGGTGACTTCTCTGCCCTTTGTGGAAGCAGAAGTGCCTTGTGACATGTGAGCTGTGATGGGGTTGTCACCATTACAGTTATCAGTAGCATTACCATCAGGTACCTACCTTTGAGAGAGACGTTTCTCCATGGTTCTTTGCTTGTTAATTAGGCTATGTTAACAGAAACCCAAAATAACAGTGGCTTAAACAAAATAGAACAATCTGAGCAGTCCAGTGCTGCTGAAGTAGCTCCTCAGGGTCAGGGAGTCAGGCTTCGTTGATGTCATCGCTCCTCTGTCATCCTCATCTGGATGGGCCACTATGACTCATCTCTACCGGACAGTGGGAAAGGGAGCAGCTGTGGGTACTCCCTGCCCACAGAGGAGCTGTCCCCAAAGATGCCTACATCACCTTCACATCCCATTAACCACAACGTAGCCACCCAGCTGCAAAGAAGGCTGGGAAATGTGGTCTTTATTTGGGGCAGCCCTGAATCCATCTGCACACCCAGAATTCTGTTACTATATAAAGGGAAACTACATACTGGGGACAACCAGCAGTCCCTGCCACCGGTCCTAAGCTCATGCACCTGGTTTTAGTTCAAAGGTGACTCTACAAAAGGAGCATGTCACTCCTGGGGAGCCTGTTGAGCACTGAGGATTTGAGAGACTTCTACCTGCTATGCACATTTCTCCATAAGGGAATCAGAAGACAAGGATTGTCAATCTAACATACACCTGTGAAGGAAAAAGTCTGCATCCACAAGCACTGGTCATTGCAGATTTGTCCCTCGGTGGCTACACTATGCGAAGCTGGGCTGGAAAGAGCCCAGGTGCTGCCAAGTTTGCAGCTCTGGTCTTCCCAGCCCTGCTACTGATGAGTGAAGTCACACTAGGCATGTCCTTTAACCTTCTTGGTCTATTCTTTCATCTCCAAAGTAAGGGATTGATTGGGTTGTATCTAAGGTGTTTGTCTAGTGCCCACATTCTAGCATCGTATGCTCCAGAGCGTAGAATGACCCTCCATATCTTTGTGTTATGAGGCAAGCTTCCAGGAGGGTGCAGCCACCCTCAGTCCTTTGTGGAATGAGTTGGGAGTGTGACTGTGTAAACATGCACACTTGTGCACACACATTGGTGCATACCTTTGCATTCAGCCTGGGGGGCCTGGAGACATGACCTTTTCTGTTTTCTTGGCCTTCCTTTGGTTGTGTTTTTTGCAGTCAAAAATCATGGCATTCCACACAATTAAACTTATTTGTTAAACTTTGTTTCAAAGGACTTTTTCTAATTTTAGAACTGTTATATGTTCATTATAGAAAGTAGAGAAAAGTGTAATGAAGGAGTGTAATGAAGGAAACAAAATGCTCTGTCACTATTCAGACCATGATGCTATTAACACGTTAGCAGATTCCCTTCATTTCAGTGTCTAAGAAAACATGAAAAATACTCATAGATCTACTTGAGTTAATCTAATTGGGATCACTCGCCACATGATGTTTTATAACCTGTTTTTTGTTTGTTTGTTTTTTTAACTGGATGACCATTTCCCCAAATCCTTAAATATTTTTTCGAGAGTGTGATTGTTAACAGCTGCCAAGGGTTCTAATAACATGGATATACCACACTATACTTATTCAGTGCCCTGGACATTCGGGCTGTGTCCAAGTCTTTGTTATTATTGATTACCTAGCAGTGATATCTCCATTTTACATTGACATCATCTCAGTCCTACTGACAGGTACCGGGTGCATGTGAGGCCCAGAGAGGTTGGTGGCCTGCCCAAGGCCACACAGCAAGTGAGTAGTGGGTCCTGGCCATCTGGCCACAAGGCTGGCTGCCTTTCGCAGGTGCCAGGGCAGAAGGGCATAGGTGTGGCACAGGGGAGCTGGTGACAGCTTCCAATGTTTTGGCTTGGGGAGAAAAGAGCCAGTGGGGCCTCCCAGCGAGACGCTACTCTGGGTGGTCTGCAGTGCCCGCACCTGAGAAAAGCCATGCTGCTGTTTGCACCCACGCAGCAGCAAGCTGCCTGCTGCTGCCCCCTGCCTCCACCCTCCCACCCTCCCGAGGTCAGTGTTGAGCCCAGGCCCATGCTTTAGGGCAGAGGGAAAAGGCTTTGGAAGCTGCAGGTTAGGCTGTGAAGGGAACAAGGCAGGGAGCCCAGGTGGGGAGGGCAGGATATGTGCGTTGAGTGGCCTGAGTGGCCTTGCTCCTGGGGAGGCCTCCTCACCACTGCACTCTCACTGCTCCCGAAGCACTTTGCCTCTCCAGAGAGGATCTCACCCTATAAAGGCCACCCTCATCTTTCCTCAGCTTGATCCCTCAGTGAGAGAGCCGCTGAGTGGTGGGTGGAGGGGCAGGGAGGACAGAGCATGGCCACGTTAGACCTGACATGAGCGTCCCCTCTTGTTGGTTATGCCACCACCTGTGGTCACCAGGCTTTTGCCCCTTTGCATGAGACCTTTTGGGTTTGACCGTTCTGTGCTTTTCTCTAACAGGCAACCATTGGGATTGACTTCTTGTCAAAAACCATGTACTTGGAGGACCGCACGGTGAGCACCTAATATTAGGACTGGGAGGGACAGAGAGGGTTCCTTTGGGCTTATCCCCTAGGACCCTTAGCTGGGCGCCACTGAGAGCACCTGCCAACACTGGGGGCTGGAGCTGGTGATGCCAGCATTGCAGAGCCCGGCTCTCCCAGTCCCCCGGACCAGGAGGACCTCACTGCCCCACTGACCCCTCTGCCCATGGTCCTGCTTTCCCTGAGACAGGTGCGACTGCAGCTCTGGGACACAGCTGGTCAGGAGAGGTTCCGCAGCCTGATCCCCAGCTACATCCGGGACTCCACAGTGGCTGTGGTGGTGTACGACATCACAAGTGAGTGAGGGTCCGCTCCTAAGGGAGGGTGGCTCATAGGGGGTCCAGGGCCCAGGTGTGACCCTGGCCAGGCCTGTGTGTATGTGTTTGTGTGTGTATGCATGTGTGTGCACACACATGTGTATATGCATGTGTGTGCACACACATGTGTGTGCGATTGCTCCCTGAATGCAGAAAGGCAGGGAGCAGTGGTGAGTTGCCTTTGAACACCAACATGTTTTCCACTGCTCCCCACCCTCCTGCAACCGGCAGGGGTTTCTAGGGCCAGGTTGGTCCTGCTCAGAGCGGGGGCCAGCATGTGGTGTGAGTAGATGCTCACAAGGTTGGCCCTGCTCCAGCCTCTCTGCACCCTCCCTCTCCCTGGCTGTTAGAAAGCTCCCTAAGGAGCTACTTTTATCTGTGTGTCACCATGGGAGAAGACGCTGGTCCCTAGGCCAACCCCGGCCCAGCAGCTGTGGGTGCAGGACTCCCTGGGAAGGTAGGCAAGGGGGTCTGGAAGCGCAGTAGGCTGGTAACCCTTCTCCAATACTGTGGCTCTTCAGGCCAGGGTAGGTGTTCTTAACAGGACTGCACAGCCTCAAGGGCGCACAGGGCCAGAGGTGGGGGTGGGGGGCCGATGCAGAGGCCAGACCTGCAAGGCTCTTGTAATGGAACACACCTGATAAGCCCTTAGGGCTGTGGTTACCCTGAAGTAGGTGGATACCCTAGGTGCTGTCCACAGCCTTAAAAATCACACAAGGAAGCATGCATGCCCCCGGCTGGTGCATGCCCCCGCCACCCAGCCTGCTGCCCTGGCTCTGCCCACCCCCTCTGTCCACCTCTCTTCTGACCACAGGCCCCCTCCACACCTGAGTGCAGGTGGGAGCTGCGCCCACAAAGGCCTGGGTTCACATGGCCTGAGGCACATCAGAAGGGATACCAGGCTGTGTGAAACTGAGGCTTCTGAGGACAGCTGCCTCCCCTCCCCTTGGTTGTGCAGGCTGCCGAGTGGTGGGTATTGCCTTATAGCTGCTCTGCCCTGCAAGGCCTATCATGGCAGCTGAGGGGGGTCAGGCTGCCCAGAAGTGGCCTTGTCTCTCCTGGATTTTTGAGTGCACCTGGCTCCCCTGCCTAGTCCCGGGACCACCTTTCCCCTTCTCTCATCTGCAGAGCCTGAGGGTTCTTTTCAGAAACCCCTCTGGCCTCCAAACCCTCCTGAGCTCCCATGGTGCAGACACCACTCAGTAGGGCCCTTCCTTCCCTAGAGGCTGCTGTGTCCTCCTCTGCCCACCCCTCACTGTTTCCAAACTTGCCAACTCGCACGTGCGCGTGTGTGTGTATGCACACACACGTGTGACCCAGTTCTCACTCTCCACTCTGAATCCCCAGAGTCAGGTCTGACTCTCAGGTGGGCCCCTAAAGCCACTATTCCATATAGCAAATCATGACACCATGATCTTCCAGATGGGGTGATTCCTCTCCCACAAAGGGCGGCTGAACAGTGCAAGTGGCTCCCCAGGGCCGCAGGGCAGGGCCCGGTTCCCTCTGAAAGGCCCTACCCAGCTGATCTGTGTTGACTGAGCTCACAAACCTCCCTGGGTATCTGAGGGCACGTGCTCACCCTCCCTCCTGCTCCTGGCTCACACCTCCCCTTCCCATCTCCCACTGGTGGCTGGCCCTGGCTTTCAGTTATCCTCACTTTCTGCCTCCAGATCTCAACTCCTTCCAACAGACCTCTAAGTGGATCGATGACGTCAGGACAGAGAGGGGCAGTGATGTTATCATCATGCTGGTGGGCAACAAGACGGACCTGGCTGATAAGAGGTAGGTGCAAGGGCACACAGGTGCAGGGTGCCACCCTCCACTCCTCTGTAACTGCTCCTGGACAGGGAGCTCTGGGATGCATGGGTGGTGTGTCTGTGCTTCTGACCATGCATCCGGAAAAGGTCCCTTGAGACACTAGGAGCTCTGAGGACACCTGGTAGACTCTCACCCATGGGTGTCTCATCTGTGAAGCCCTGTCTTCCACCACCAGGCAGGGGCGGGGCACTCCTCCGTGTGCTGTCTACACAGAGCCCTGTGCACCTGGCTTGACCCAGCAGTGCATGGTCTAAGGCCCTGCCATGGCCACAGCACTGCCCCAGACACAGCAGTCCCCTAGGCCCCAGCGTGTGCACTGTGAACTGTCTGTGCCTGTGAAGTGCCTGCACCAGTGTGCGTGGGGCTGTGAACGCCCTGGGCCCTGGGTGTGAGCATGCAGAGCATTCAGACCACAAACCTACGTCCGTAGCCTGCTTAGCCTGGTTTGTGGCTGCGTCTGGCACGAAGCTTTCTCTGAAGAGGGTCCTCCACGCTGCCCTCTATGCACAGGGAGAACTGAGGTGCCATGTGTGTACATTGTCCACGCATTTTACATGACCCTGACTTGGGCAGATAAAGTGACAGGCCATGGATTCCAGCAAGCAGTGCGGGCTTCCTGCAGTGTCCCTTGACCACCTGAGGAATCATCTGAATTAGAGCCTGCTTTACTAGAGTTCTGTCCTTAAAGTAAGGAAAACTGGGCTCAAATCCCAGTACAAAGGGTACCCAGGCCCTTCATACCCTCACCCACTTCTGCCTGCGCCATCATGGAGCCCTCTCTGCTAAGTAGCTTTGTGGCCCTGGGGGAGACACTTTTAGCATTAGCGTTCTTACAGGGAAAATGCGACTGATAATACCACCCAGAGTGGCACTGCCTGGCTTGAATCTCTTCATAAGCACAGGCTCTGCAGTAGTGACTACTGGGAAAGGCAGGTATGAGGCAGCCATACCCCAGGGCCTGCTTTGAAGCTGAGAAGACACGAGGAAGGAGTGGGGGAAGCGGATAGTGTCCTGCTGTTCCCTGGTGCCTGCTTTGTGCTAGAGAGACTGTGGTTGGTGCCCAGGAGGGACCCCTGGGATCAGCGCCTGTCTTCAGGGCTGACCAAGGGCCCGGTGGGCTCCCTCTGCCCTGCTGGGCGGGTCCCTCCTCATATCTGCCGGGGCTGCTCCTCTGCTGAGCTGATTTCCCCCCTTCACATCATCTCTAGGCAGATAACCATCGAGGAGGGGGAGCAGCGTGCCAAAGAACTGAGCGTCATGTTCATTGAGACCAGTGCGAAGACTGGCTACAACGTGAAGCAGGTGAGGACACACCTGGCATGGGGCCCAGCACGGTGTGGCCCTGTGGTCAGCTGCAGGCTCAGATCTGCCTTGCCCTGAAGGGCTGATGATGGGATTGGGGCAGCCAACCAGAACACCCATAGATGCGCCCAGGGAGGGGAGAGCTAATTTCTGGAGCTGGTAAAGCCCAAGAGAGGGAGGGACCACTCCGGGCACGGCATCTGGAGAACGTAAGTCACCAGCCACCATAGTAGTGGCCAGTCACGGCCCACGTAGCAGGCCCTAAGAGTGTCCAGCCACCAGCTTCCAGGAGGCTGAGGGAAGCAGTGGTTCCCTAGCCCCTCACCCCACTTCGGATGACGGGTGCAGGAAAATTCAGTCCGATCAGCATTTGGGGTTCATGCCTTGTGCTTAGCGAGTGCTCAGGGCTGTGGAGGGCAACTCAGGCCTGGAGAAAAGAGCCTACCATGATGTGGTTGGAACTTACAGGAGGGCGAGGCAGTGGAGTTAGGGCCGATTCTTGCAGCATGAGGGCCCCTGAGTAGCCCATGGGTGGAATTTAGCAGGTCAGCAGACAGGGCTGGAAAACATTGCACCTTTATCTTCACTAACCACTGACCCGTCCATAGCACTGAAGAATGTCTGATTTGTCCTTCAATGATGAATGTAGGCAATGACACTCAGTCATATTAGCAGTGCTTATGGCTTTACCACCAATAGAAATCACAGATGCCTTCCCATCACCTCATAGTGTTGCAGGTATCTTGAACTTCACGTTATCAGTGTTTCAGTGTCACAGCAGTTATTAGATCTCTTGCTAGTTCTTGCTGTTCAGTGTGTTCATAAGGAAGCACAAATGTCGATGAAGTTTATTTCAGTACTCAGTAGTCCCCTTTATCATCCTATGTAATTGATTTCACATACTTCAAAGGAGTCCATAGGCTTAGCCAGATTGCCAGAGGGGTCCTTGGCTCACGGAAAGGTTAAGAACTGCCGTTGGGGATGAGAAGGACTTGGAGAGGTGGTGAGGAGGGAGGGCATGCCAAGCAGGGGAGCAGCAAAGGTGTGGCTGCAGGGTGCCCGAGGTGTGGGGAGGGGACTCTGGGTGAGGAGTGTGGTTGGCCTGGCGGTCGCTTCTGCCCTGCCACCCCAGCATTGCTGGGAACCCTCGGCAAGCTGTGTATACAGCACTGGCCTTCTGGATGCAGTGATGGTTTGCCCCGTGTGGACAGTGCTGGTGACAGTGGGGAAGGTGGGCTGGCAGAGTGACAAGAAGAGACAAGAAGGGTGGAAGGGACACTGTGTGACACTGGGGGCCCCAAAGTTCCAGGACTCAGTGCCCCACCCTAACTAGAGTGTCCTCATTAGGGCTTCACTCAATCCCATCTGTTCCCAGCCTCCCTTGGTGTGGGGCTGAAGCTGTCGTGGTCCTTCCTGCTCCCTGAGGGCATGCAGGAGAGACTGGGCTGCTGCTCTTTGGGAGCCCTAAAGTCATGGGAAGCAGGGAGGCAGAGGGAGGGCAGCACCAGGAGGTCCATAGGGCAGGTAGCATCTGCCTCAGCAGTCAGGGTCAGGGAGGCACTGATGCCCCCACCCCCAGAGTGCTCTGGAACCCATGCAGTGGTTTAGCAGGAGTTAAATGTGGTCAGTTTCGAACCCTGTGTGGCTCAGAGGAGTCTCCATGCAGTGCAGACTCCTGGATCTAAATGTGAGCATATCCACTCGCAGAAACCCATATCTGACCCTAGAAACCCATACCTGATCCTAGAGCACCCTTCAAAATCCCTAGTGGCATTTTGGCCACTAGTAGAGGCTGTGACTGTTTTGAGAGCCAGACAGGCAGATCAGAGCCGCCCAGGGCCAATGCCATGAAGGAAAGCTCAGGAAGGATGGCCCAGGCCCTTTTACTCTTGCCTACTAATGGCTACCCCACCGCAGAGCCTCCTCTGCAGCCAGCCCACAAGGGTCTCACACCATGCTAGGCCCATCAGCGGCTTCCCCGCTTGGGCCCTCATGGCCTTTAGCCCTGTCACCCAGCCCGGGTGCTCAGTTGGGGCTGGGCTCTGAGGTGAGGCCATGAATAAGACTCACCCTGTCTTCAGAGAACTCATGCAGTGGAGGGTATGAGCCCAGAGCCCACCCAGTTCCTGCAATTCATATTTGTGAGGACAGCGGGAGTGCTCCTGGGTTAGTCCTTTCAGGCTACTGTAACAAATCACTATAGGCAGGGTAGCATATAAACAACAGAAATGTATTGCTCACAGCTCTGGAGGCTGGGAACTCCATGGTCAAGGTGCAGGCAGATTCAGTGTCTGGTGAGGGCCCATTTCCTCCTAGATGGCACCTGCCTGCTGCATCCTCACAAGGTGGAAGGGGCAGACAGGCTCCCTCGGGCCTCGTTCATAAGGGCACTCATCCCGTTCATGAGGCTTCTACCCTCCTGACTGAGCACCTCCTAAAGCCCCACCTCTTTATACTGTCACATTGGAGATTCTGTTTCAACATAGGAATTTGCAGGGGGACCGGCATTCAGAGCATAGCAGTTCAGTCTTCTGTGCCTCATACTTCTGCCTTGTACCTGTCACCTTCAAGATTCCATCTCTGCCAGCACCCCATCTGCCACTTGCCACCTGTCCCCTGCCACCCACACCTGCCCCAACACACACACACACACACACACACAGAAAACCCACATGTACGCAGACACACACCCTACCAAGGACACACACTATGCACACATTCCCCCCACACTTACACAAACACACACACAAAGATGCCACACATTCACACACACCACACTCAAACATTCCCCCATATGCTTACACAAACATACATGCACCTACCCACACGCACCACTCACAACACACACATTCTTCACGCAGTCCTACAGATAAAACACATACACTGTACACACACTCCTACACACAATAAACAACTCACACTCCTACACATCCAAACAAGCCCACAAGATTGCGTTCACACTCCTGCATCCCTCGCGCTCTCAGAGAAGCCTCGCCACTGTGCCCATATGGCCCTGGCCCTGCTGTTCGCTGCCTTGGCACCGGACCTGCAGGGCTTCCCGAGCAGAGTCATCCATCTCAAGGGCAAGTCGGTTCCCCATGCCTGGTCCCCATGAGGGCTGTTTGCAGAAGCCCACCTTAAGGCCTGTCACCCAGAGGCCCAAACCATTTTCTGCACCAGAGGAAGTCCCTTGCAGTCACTGCCATGACCTAAGCTCACCCCAGTGACCCTATGGCCAGTCTGCTTGGGTGAGAGGCCACAGCTTTGTTCCTTCCTTCCGCAAGCTACTGAGGCCTGCCCAGACCCAATGCTGTGAGAGGCACTGCGGGTGGGGGAGAGAGAACATAGGCACAGCCCCTGCCTTTGAGGGCACCATCCGCTGGGCAGATGGGAGAGTAAAGCTGCAGGTTGGAAGGGGAAGAGGGGTGAGGGTGCAGGTGCAGTGAGGAGCAGAGGGGAGTGCCAGGGTTGGGGTTCACACTGTATTTCTTCATCTTTCCAGCTTTTTCGACGTGTGGCGTCGGCTCTACCCGGAATGGAGAACGTCCAGGAGAAAAGCAAAGAAGGGAGTATCCTTTTCCTTTGACAAGTGAGTGAAAAGATGTATAGGAGCCATTTATTCACTGAATATGTTAGTGCAGTGGACAGACACTCACCCAGTCCCCGCCCAGCCTTCCCTGGTCTGCCGCGAATGGCACGGGGCCTCCTCTAGGCGAGATGCAGCTGAACCCCATGGTTTGGAGCCCCCGTCTGGCTCTAACCATCTACTTCTTCTTCCAGAATAGCAGGAAGATACCAAAGGGGTGTGCACAGAGTGATGCTGTGGGGTGGGGAGTGAGAAACAGCAACTTTGCCCTTCTTTACAGCGAGCATGGGTATGGGTTTCATGAACACAGGCAGAGTCTCCACCGCAGGGAAGTCTCTGTCACTGGGGATATGATCTCAACGTGGTTCAGTCTACTCGAGACAGCTCCCCGCTTCAGACAGATGCCCCCTCCTTGTCCCGCCCACCTTCTCTGCCCAGCCCTGAACAGCCCCTGAGGCTCCCCCCCGATCTGTGGGACAGTTGTGCATCACCCACAAACCAGCCCCAACCTGAAGAGACACCTAGATGCTGAAACTGAGGTTCAGAGAGGTAGTCTGGTTTGCCCAGTGTCACACAGCATGTAAGTTATAGAGTTAGGATTCACACTCAGGCTTGCTTCCTCCATATCCAGCCCTATTCCACGTGGACACTGTCCCTCTACGGGCATTTGAGAGAATCAGATGAAAACTGTTTCAGCAGGGGAAGGCATTGCCCGCACCTGGGCCTCCCCTGCATCTAGTCAGATGTCCCCGCCTGAGTGAGCCACCAGAAACCGAGCATGCAGATTCCTGGCTGGCATCCTTTAGAGTGGACCTGTCCCTACACAGCAGCTCTCCAGCATCCCCCACTGATCCCACAGGCCTCTGAGGGTAGACATCCCTGACAGATCAGAGAAGGGCCCTGGGAAGATGGAAGGGCACCTTCGGGCTGATGAGAATCAAAAGCGAAAGAAGCACACAGCTTAATGTTGGAGGCCTCATGGAGCTGCTGGGGCAGGGCGGGCAGGACACCAGGAGTCTCAGGGCTGCAGCAAGGGGGAGCCTGACACAGGCCTGGAGGGAAGCTAGGCCTCTCCAGCCTTGCTCAAGGAGCTCTCAGAGCAGACTCGAGACCCACCCCCCGGGGGGGTCAGGAAGTCTCACCAAGGAGCAGGTGCCCCAGCAGTCCCATGGTCTGTGTGTCACCAGAGGACAAGCAGTGGCTGAGAGGAGGGGGTTTGAGGAGTATCTCCTGGTTGGTCAGTTATGAGACTCCAATCACAGATGAGGAAACTGAGGCTCAGAAACTTAAACTAGGGCACCCCACGGCTCTCAGTAGCAGAGCCAGGCTCCAGAGCTCAGGAGAGAGCCCCTATGGAATCACCTGTCACATGGGACTCCTTCGAGGTTCCAGGAACATACAGAAGCCAACCTGAAGGGCAAACATAGGAGCAGGACCAAGGGAGAGGGGCAGACAAGGTACAGGCAATCTCCGCTGTGCCTGCCAGCGAGGGGAAGGGTTGCACTGCCCGCTCTCCATCCCACCAGCTCCCAAGGTGCGGCACACTGGCCGGGGTGAGTGGTGATTGTTTCATTCACATTCTCCCAGAGTCACGCTGTTGAGGGCTCCAGGCTGGGCCCACAATCAGGTCAGACTTGGCTGAGTGCAGGGTGACAGCCAGCTCGTCATCGTCCTGGTATGCCTAGTGTTTCATCCAGCTACCACTGACCTTTGGGCCCCTTGGGAGAAAGGATACATGGCAGGTTGCAAACAGACTGCACAGGGTGATGTGGCCTGTGTCCCTTTTTCTAGCTAAGGGGTCCCCTCATCTGGGTAGATGTACCCCCATCCTCTCACTTCTGCCCAGGAGCCAGCTTGCTGGGCCTCTCACGAGGCAGGTGCTAGAGTAGCCACCAGAGGTCCCAGAGGGACCAGGCAGAGGCAGCCGTCATTCTGCTGCTTTCGGGGTGGGGTGCTGGCATTTCTGCTTACTCACAGTCCAAATCCAGGTGTTTTGAAGGTGGGTGCTTTGGGGTCATGTTCATAATTGTGTTCCACATTGAGAGCAGACACACAGAAGCACTGCTTTGTGGCGCTGTATAAACTGTTCACACTTGGCCTCACTTGCTCAGCTCAGGACTTGGTGAACGTGTGGCTTGAGGTTTCCTTCTGCTGCTTGCAGGTCTAGATGGGGGGCTGCTGCACCTCTTCTTCACGTTCAAGACAGGAGGTCCCCTCAGGGCCGCTCTGGCCAACACTTCTGCCCAGCAGCACCCTCCACTGGTCTGCTCTCTCAACAAAGTAGGGGCCAAGGGGCCACCAAATGGTAGAGCCATAAGCCCCTTACTGGTTCTACATACACAACCCCCCAACCCCCACTTTCTACCCAAATACAGTATGCCTCCATCGCATGGGCCCCGGACTGTTTCTGAACAAGGCTGGCTTACGCAAAGGAGTAGCAGTAGTGTGGGCACTTCATGAAGTGGCTCTAAGCAGGTGAGGACAGTGACGCCCCAAACCAGATAGAGCATGCCCAAGGCCTCCCAGCTCCTTAATTCAGAGCTGGAACCACATCCAAATGATTGGATTCCACAGCCCTGTTGCACTCTCTGATGGGGCTGTGGTGTGCTTTGACATTCCAGATACAGACAGGATTGTGCTGCAGTAGAGTCAGAGGCGCTGGGATTGGGAAAGCATATCCAGCAGTGGGGGGTAAGTTTGTAACAGGCTGTCTGGGCCCACCCATCACTGTTCCAGGGACCAGGGAGAAGGGACAGTGGGCACTGAATGTGGCCCGTGATGGGCCACACTTGACCCAGAGGGAAGAGGCAGGTGTGCTCTGGCCATGCCTGCCGGAAAGGAACATATCTAAGCTCTTGAGGCTTGTGAGAAACCGTGAGTTTCCCCTTTTGGGGCATTATTTAGGTCCAGTCATTCTTCCCTATCCTCTCAATCAGCAGGCAGCCCCTGAGCACCGCATTTCAGCAGCATGTGGCGTAACAAGGAAGGAGGTGTCATTAAATGAGAGCCTGTGGGAAAGCTCCTAGCAGAAGAGCTGGGCCTGTGCTCTCCAATTCTGCAGCCACATGTGGCTGTTCCGACTTAAAATAGTTAAAATTCGATTGAATTAAAAGTTCATTTCCTCATTTGCGCTAGCATCCTTGCAAGTGCCCAGTTGCCCATGTTGCTAATGGTGACATCTTGGACAGTGCAGATATAGAATATTTCCATCATCGGAGAAAGTTCTTTGGACAGTGCTGTTCTAGAAGTATCAGTAGAATTGGTTTCCCGGATGTCTGTGCATTTGGGACTCTCCAAAGAACTTGTTAAAAACACACATCTGGGGCCCATCCCCACATCTACCAAGGTAGGACCCAGTGAGACGTATTTTTAACAAATATCCCAGAAAATTTTGATGCAATCCATTTGAGAACTGTTGCTGTGCAGTGTACAAAAGTATTGTGACTCAAATTGCACATGAGATTTTTTTTAGTGGTCATAGGTGACTTCAATACTGGGCAGAACGTAATGCTGTAACAGTGGCCAACCTTCAAGCTAGACCACTAGTTCTCAACCAGGACTGATAGCCCTGCCCTCCCCTCCCCACAGGGGACATTTGGCAATGTCTTCAGACGTTTTGGCTCACCATAAATTGAGGGAGGAGGAATGGGGTTTAACTGGCATCTCATAGATAGTGGTCAGGGATGCTTCTGAACATCCTACATGCACAGGACGCCCTCATAACAAGGAATTATCTGGCCCAAAATGTCAGTAGTGTTGAGTTTGAGAAGCCCATCCACAAGGGGCTTAGCACAGCCAGGTCATTGAAAGTAGAAGGCTGGGGTCAAGATAGCCTTGGGTTTGTACCTGGGCACCTCAGCTTCCCAGCTAGAAGGTGGCTTTTACTCCCCACTGCATGAGGCCTAATGTGGAAGTGAGGTAGCGCTCAGCAGGAGAGGCCACTAATGCGTGCACCCTGGACCAAGGAATGAGGACATTTTTATAGGTGGAGATGGGGAGGAAGGCTGGGTGTGGGGGAAGGAGCACCACTTCTAGAAGGAAAGAACAGCATGAACAAAGGAAAGAAGGAAAGCATAGGACGTGTTTAAAGCGGGGAAAATCTGGTTGGTGGAGCCTTGGTGTGTGATCGAGGGAAGGGGATGAGCTAGCGTCAACAGGTGCTTGGGGTGACCTTAAATAGGGAGGCCTTAAATGCCAGAGTGAGAAATCCATGGATGCTTTGTTTCTGTAGCAGAGTGTGACATGATTGTCACCAGAGCTGGCTTTGGGAAGCCACCATGCTGAGAGAGAGCTGGCTGGGCTCAGAGGGGCACTCAGAGAAGATCAGGAGACCTCAAGGAGGCCTGTGCCCAGGCCAGCAATACAGAACGGGACTGCGCTGCTGGCATGGGCCATAGAACTGCAGCTGGCAGAGAGAAACAGCAGGGCATTCCTGGCAGTGGGTTTGCCAAAAATGATAGGCAGTAGAGAAGCAGGTTGCTTGACTAGAGTAGAGAGAACAAAAGGTGGGCTGCAGTGGGCAGTGGGAAGGAAGGCACTGGCTTATTATCTATTTACTCATTTATAGGCTGCCATGGTATAAGATACATATACATACATACACACAAGATGAAGTTGTATATGTTATGTGTGTACACACACACGGGGAAAATAAAGGTAGAAAAAGCAAAGAAAAGTCAGAGATAAAGTCATACTCAAAATATATGCCATGGCTGCATGGTTGTTAGAGATGGCCAGAAAGTTGGCTCTGAGCATCCTCACAGCCAAGGCAAGGAAAGAAAATGTGAACTTCAGGAGAAGTGGCTTTTCATAATACTTAAAACAAAAGAACCTCTCCTGTTGTCCTCAAATAGGAGCCACAAAAGCATCCTTAGGATGCCAGCAAGAAGTTCCAAAACAGTGTTTCTTATACCACCACACCCCCACACACCCCTGTCTTAAGGCAATCCCTGTCCAGGAAGAGCAATTCTGTGAGGTATCAAAGGGCCTGATCCTCAGCTGTAATTAGGTCTGGTTTGATGCAAGGCTAAAATCTCAAATACAGTGTTGGTTTTGAGCCCGATGAGGAAGGCAGAGGGCCAGCCTGGCTGTGCATTTGGAACCAGTCCCTCTGGTGGTTCTGGTAAGTGCTTCTCTAGCCCACAGCCCCTGAGGGCACCAGTGGAAAGAGCTGGCGAGGGGGCTGTGCTTAGGACCCATGGATGTGGCTTCTCACAATAACCATCCTCAGGATCTAAGTGATGTGTTCTGACTAAAGCTTGAGGGGTTTGCTCCTGCTGCCAATTAGGCAAGGCCCACATACCTCTGTGCTTTGAGAGGTGAACCCAGCAGGCTCTTCATCTCCATTGCACTTTGAGTGGGGCTGACAGGTAACTGGGCTGAGGCCAGGGCTGGGAGCTGGCATTTGAGCACTGGTCAAGGGAAGGCTTCTGGGAAAGGGACTCCCTGGCCTTGGTATAGATGGTGATCCCACGGCCCAGGCGAGACAGGCTTTGCTTGGGTGGACAGGCGCTGGGGGAAGTGGACGGGTGAAGGGAAGAGGAGGCAAGGTGGGAGTTGGTATTGCATCCTTCCTAGCCCAGCCAAACCAAGAGCCAAGTCCCTAGGTGTTTGCAGAGAAACAGATCAGTAGCCAAAGGGTACAGTGCACAGGGCTGAGTGGGGTGGCAGCTTGTCCAGGAGAGTCATCTTCCTTAGCCCATCCCCCTGCAGTGATCGACATCAAGCTGGACAAACCCCAGGAGCCCCCGGCCAGCGAGGGCGGCTGCTCCTGCTAATGCAGAGCCGACCTGTGGCTTCCCATGACACTCCTTGCTTGTTGTGTTGCTTCCTATTGGCTAGCTTCCTAAGGGGGGAGGGAACCGAGTTATCAAGATGGGAGGATTTTTCTTTTCTCTCTGTCTCTAGGAGTAGGGTGGGATGGGGAGGGAGGCTGGGCATCAGGGATCACATCACTCTTAACAGCTGTTACTTAAACAACTATTTTTTGGTTTGGTTGTAATATATTGTACTTTATTAAGATTGCCAAAAACTGTTAAAATTTAAAAAAAATTTAAATCATGTGTATACAATTTTTTGCCAGATAAAAATGTAGTCATTTTTATTTGAAAGATGTGCTTTTTGTTTTTGTATATTTGTAAACTTATAGAGAACCTTTTCCACACACCTCCTCCTTCCTGTTCTCTTTGAACCGTTCATCACCTCTGCCTTCCTCCCATCCCCAGCCCAATAAATTAAAACAATTAACTGAGAAAATTAATTAGGCTTCAGTCTGGGGCCATCTGGCCCCACTCTCTAGGCCCTACTCCGGTTAAATCAAACATTGGTTGAACACATCAGCCTCTGAAAAGGTAGCTCTGACTCTTGTCTTTCCATGGCCAGAGTGGGTCGTCAACCTTGTGTGGAGCTGAGACCAAGGTCTGTGGGCTCTAGGCAGCCCGGCAGCAGCCCCCAGGGGAACTGCTCCCACCTCTTCTTCTCCTTCCCTGAAAAGCCTTGAAGGGGGTTGAGGGTACAGGAAACCTTGTGTTCTCTGTGCCCTCAGGGACTGGCAGAGCAAGAGGCCATCAGAAGGACGGGGTGCTGTTGGCAATTGCAGCTGCGTGGTGCATGGTTTATGGACTGGGGTGCCATGTGTAGTTCTGAAAATATTTTAACCAGCTCACCCAGCAGTCACTACACATGCCTGGGCCAAGTCTAAGAAACTCAGTGTGTGATGTTGGGCAGCATGCCATCCTGAAGCCTTCCTCCTGGATGTCAGGGAAGCTGGACCACCTGGAGTTGATCCTCTGTGATTGGGGTTGGGGTGGGGGGGAGTTGTCTGCAGAACCACCACCTTGAAAGATCCATGTTGTTAGAGCCTCAGCTGCTAATATTGTTGAGTGCTTTCTGGAAAAGCTGATTTGTTGCTATGTTTTCACCCCAGTGGCATGGCACAGTTGAAATCTTTGTGGACATATCTTTGTGGCTATTGTGGCTGCGCTGTGGTCACCTGAGGATATGGTTCAGGTGGGGTCTCCAGAAGGCTGCCCAGGGCACTAGGACTTGCCCCCAGAGAGCCATCTCTTCCATTTTTTATTCATTCCTGAGAATGGCTTAGTCCTGAGAATCTGCAAAGTCTCTGAAGAGAACTCTCTCTTCCCACTAAGTGATGTAACCTACTTGGCCAGCATTCCAAATAGACTCAGACTCACTGCCCTGAGCCTGCACAGAGCCAGGTGGAATGGGCAGTGAGTCTGGCCAAAATGTAAACCCCACCCTCCCTGCTGTCATTGGCTCTCCCTCCAGGCTGCTGCTGGGCATGTCATAGATGGAATGAATGACCATCTGGGGTATGGTGGGCTGAACTCCACAAGGTTGTTGGAATGAATTTTGAAACTTCTCAGAAATTAGTCTGAAATGGCAGGCAGTAAGTGCAGCAGAATCTGGCAGGACTGATATTTGTGCAGTGGGCCTGCCACACACCCTCTGCCTAGGAGGCTGTATGCCAGCGCTCATCTCTAGCAAGGAATTTATCTTCAGGTGAAGAAGAGAGGAAGCAGGATCCCACTGAGCACCTCTTGCAGAAGGCAAGGACCAATGTTTGAACGTGTTTCAGATGTCATGTGTTTAGTTTTTATATGTGTGTACATAATTATATATAGAGATAGACTTGTGTATACACCTTCCACAAACACATCCTCACAGAGATACATGTGCTCAATGTATATTCTTGTTTCTCCTGCTCTCAAGTTGGAACTTGCATTGTGATAAGTTTTGGAAACTCAAAAGTACTGCAACGTGTTGAAATAAGAAATAATATTGTCAAATAACTTGTGATTGTCTTGCCATCAATAAAATAATGCATAGTTGTGTTAAACTACAGGCAAACATAGCCCACGGGAATATCTCCACCATTTCTCTATGTACTTTATATGCACGGGTGTGCATGCCTGTGTGGGCCAGTGTCCCCCCACCATGGGCACACCCCCAAGTGGTGCTTGTTGGAAGAGTGCTTACTTACCTCGAGAGAATTTACAGGAGTCCACATGACAGTGTCCTGCCTGGTTGGCAGCGAGGGCCATCACCTGTGGCCTCTGAGACCGCCCCATTTACAGGGATCTGCACTGGGTCTCAGTGAATGAACGTATGGTAGATTTTTATTTTCTTGGCACTAAAGATTAGCTTTTTTAAAAAACATCCCATAAAACAGTAGGAACTCAGTTCCCTTCTCTTGGGCACACACATCCAAGGCACCATGGACTGTTTTTCCATCCTGGCCTAGAGGAGCAGTAAAAGATAGCATTTGGTTTGACATGGCCTTAGTGAGTCCTGCCTTTCCTAGCATGCACACAACATCCTCTCTTTGAGTTTGGGTTCTCCCCAGCCCCTTGGCGTCTGAGGCTGAGGGTGGCTTCCTCTCGTCCTCCCATCTCAGCGGTTCCATGGCGCTCCCTTCCACAGGTGCGGTTTCCGCCCCTCCCTTCCTGGGGTGTGGAAAGGCAGCCAGACCTCTTTTTCAGAAGTTGTTGGTTCCCTGATTTTTGTCTTGAGCAGGCACCATCCCTGTCCCCTTGCTTGCAGGTAGAATTAGCACAGAGTTAAGGTTCCATAATAAACCGTTAGGTGCTCTTGAGGAAGATGTCATGGCATTGCCTCAGCACCCCAGCAAGAGCATTGCATCTTTGCTGAATCCAGATGGGTTAGCAGAGGGTAAGTTGGAGGATTCCTTTGAGGAAATGTTCTCAATTGAGCAATTCAGTCCCTCTCCCCAAAGACTAGACCTGACCTGGCAGATTAGCAGGATCCTCTTGGCCTTCTTTTTTGGGATGGTGGGAGTGAGGGGGGTGAATCTTAAAAGCTATCAACAAAGCTCCTGTTCTGCAGGCATCAGGAAAATTGAGTGTAAGATCGAAAAAGCAAACAGCCTATTTACAAGTGGAAACACATTGGTTCTGATCACTCCTAACTTGCTGGGTGATCATACATACATCAACGTGAAGGTGTGACATCAGAATCATGAGCACCATGGCTGCAGTTGTGTGATCCAAGGCTAGTTGGCTTGGTAGCTGTTGGCAGCAGTTTCCCTTGGTCGGAAGCCTCCTTGCTATCTATTGCTGCTCTCTTCTTCTTGTCATCCTTAAACATTCAGTCATGTTCCCAGGTCTGAGGGGAGAAATGGCCAGACCAGTTTCATTACCTCTGGCAACAGAAACAAGGATTGAAATGGTGGTAGTTAAAAGTGCAGACACACCTGAGGTGCAACGTCTGCATCATCCTGGTGGCTAGCCAGTGCTGGGAGGCCCTGCCCTGGGATACCAGTTGTGACAATAAAGGGATGGCCCTCCTGGCTTCGGCATCCTGCAGGTAGAGCAGCCGCATTCCTTCACAAGATGGAAGGCAGGTGGGGATGTCAGGATGAGATGGGACCAGGTAGCCGAGGACAGTGAGGTGTGACTGAGCCACTTGAGGGGCAGCTGAACAGAAGGATGTCTGTGTGCGTCAACCGAGCAGATTGTGTGCCCACTCATTTCCGAACTACCTCTCCCCAAAGAATGTGAGGCATTGTCACCTTGTTACAGCTATATGAAGCAGAGCTCTCGCAACTCTTCCTGTCTACAGGCAGGAAAACCAGGATGGAGAAGGGCGACTTGCTTATTAGGATCACCCATCAAGTCAGGAGTGATCAGAACCAGTGAAGTTTCCATTTTTCATCCATTGCTGCCCTTTGTGTGAACAAATGTGACTCCATATTTATTACACAGCAAGGACTGCTGTGCGTGGGTGTTCCTCAGACCATCTCTACTCTTTGGTTAGGACACTAGGTTCTTCCAGCATATGAGTGAGAATATCGGTGGTATTTTGGGCTCCTCTACTGCACAAGGGCCAGTCCCCGAGTCTACTCTGATTGTCATGGGCACCCACACAGATCAGGACACCCTTTGAATTTTTGTTTGACATGAACTATTTAGGTGTTCCAAAACCTTGGGATCTCAATGTGCAAACTCCTTGGACTCCAGACCCCTGTCTGGTTGGCACTCCCAGCAGCGTGTGGTTTCATCAGGAAATCCTTGCAGCAGGGGTTTAGATGGTTCCTTCAGGAGGTGGGAAGCCTCCATAGCATCGAAGGCCAGCCTGCATCTCGCGGTGTGTGTCCACTTCTCCCCTCACTTTCCCCTCGCCCATCCCTTTAAAGTGATTGGCTGTGAGGAGCACAGAGGGTGGCAATTCCATCTGTTATGGGCTCAGAAGACATAGCCGCCATGTTGATTTCACATTAAACTGTGTAAAATGTGGAAAAGACTCAGCATGTTGGTCAAACAATAAACTGTCCTAATTCTCAAAACAAAGCTTCTTGTCTGTGTTTAAGTGGTGCAGTCATAAATGGGGGGTTCAAAAACAGTTCCTGAAGTGTGTGTTCCACAGAGTCCCTCTTCTCATGCCTGGGTGGTATGTCCACTACCTAAAGCCCTTTGCTGCTTTGCTTCTTCCTCCTACTGGTGGAGTTGGGCTGTCCACCAACTCCAAAGGGGAAAAGATGGGACACACTCATGAGAGTAAATCCACACACATTCCCCTAATCTCCATTCTGCTGAAAGGCTGATGGGAAGGGAGCCTCCAGGCAGAACTGAGAGTCAGGGGTACGATATATTCCTTCGTCCCCACTCTCTGCTTGCCATGGCTAGGGGATTAGGAAGGGGGGAGAGGGTACAGGGACTGGATCTCTCATGCTTCTGGTGATTTTCAGAAAGCCATTTAAAGGCAAGAACTTAAGGTGAACTATAATGACCTTTGACAACATCTAGCTGCCATATTCCATCCCCAGCCCCACCCCACACCAGTTAGGAACATCCCTGAGTGGCCCCTCCAGGTCTCAGTTATCTCCAGACTAAAAGATGCTCAGAAAGCCAGCACAGTTCTGGGACCAATCCAAAGAGGAACAAAGGCCAAGATTAGGTAAATTGCCCTAGCCTGGGAATCTCACTCTTCAAGTCCAACTTCACTAATTACCTTTCCTTTTAAAGCTTATAAAGGTTCCAGAACACCCTCCAATCTGCTGCCACCTCAAGGAAGCCATCTTTGATTAGAAGAGACGTCCTCTAATCCTCAAGGAAGCCATCTTTGATTAGAAGAGACATTGAGGCCAGGAGTTTGAGAACACACTGGCCAACATGGTGAAACCCCATCTCTACTAAAAATACTAAAAATTAGCCAGGTGTGGTGCCACACGCCTGTAATCCCAGCTACTTGGGGAGGCTAAGGCAGAAAAATCACTTGAACCCGGGAGGCAGAAGTTGCAGTGAGCCGAGACGGCACCACTGCACTCCAGCCTGGGCGACAGAGTGAGACTCTGTCTCAACAAAACAAAAAAACCCTTGAAACAATATTCAAGTCAACAGAACATGGCCATGTGCCTCACACATCAGCATCATGAGAACACTGGCACTTCAGAGGCCAGTGGAAAAGTGGCAGTCCTGTTGGGGCTGCATGGCTGGCAGCTGACCACAAGCCCACACAGCGCTTAGGAGTCAAGTGCAGCAGTGATGGAGCTCACACTACTGAGAGAGCAGGGAAACCACACTGAAAGGGCACATTTCTTAACCTCAGAATGGGGCTACTAGCCTCTAAATCAGGAATTGCGTTTTGTTTAGTATTTCCATGGTCTGCTGCAAGGCGTGGCCTTTACCCAATGGATAAATGCATACAAGGCTCTTGTGAGCAGTCAAGTTTCTCGAGGTTTACAGTTGAAGGGAAGTGGGATTGTTTTCCTGCGCCATTTAAATGAAGGTAGGTGTGGTGATCACCTTTCCTTAAATGTGTGAAGGGATGAGATAAAGAGATAGGCATCTTAATTGCCACTGATGGCCTTCAGGTGAGGACAGGCATGAGCCAACTGAAGCTTTGACAATTGTGCTGAACCCAAAACTTCAAAAACAAGAAAAAGCATAGACTGGCTGAAATGATCTAAGTCAACAGAGCATGGCCAGCGCTTCATACAAGGCAGGATCACAGGGGAACACTGACAGCCCAGGAGGCACTGAGACAGAGGCAGTGGGAAGAAGTGACAGACCCCAGCGACTCCCCACCAACAGCAGCTGCTGTTGATTAGGAACCCCCAGTGGACTGTCAGGCACCTGGTAGTGGAGAGGCTACCAAGGCCCAGGCTGGAGAGGAGCCAAAGGAAGAAACAGTGCAGTGCTTAGACCCCTCTGGGTCTGCCCGTGTCCATACCCACTGGGAGATTCCATTCCAGAAGTGGACAAATTCACCCACAGAGTGCCTGGGGCTCACTCATCACAGGTGCCCCTCCACAAGGGCATCTCACTGCAGCCTTAGCAGGGAACAGGGTCATTTGCATTAGGCAGCTGCTGTCCTAGGAGGTCTCAGTGTCCATACACTGCCATGTTCCCAAGGTGTTTCAAGCTCAAAAGTCTCATTTATGTCATACAGTCGTGCCTAGTTGGCCCATCTCCAAGACCTGACATCCATCCTACTCTGGCCACACCTGCCCATCTCACGAAATGGGCCTACTTTAGTCAAATGCCCTCAGGGCCACAACAGGGCACCACCTGAGTGGAGAGAGCACATTTGACCTCCCATCAAAACCCTGCCCAGTTCCCAAAGACTAGTCACCATGACCTCATCCTGGCCCAAAGCCACAAGAATGGAATGCCTGCTACTAGTACAGGAGTAAGAAGCAAGGTCAGAGTTCCCATGCCTGCTGACTTGACCTTGTCAGAAAAACTCAGCAGGGTGTGTGCCCCAAGAGACTTTAAAAACAAAGTAAAGGCACACGTGACACTCCAGGCCAGATCATCTCTAGGGATGCCATGCGACTGACAAAAGACTAATTAAGCATGCAGATTCCTGAGGCAATACCAGACTTGCTATTGAATCAAATTGAGAGTAGCGTCCTCAAATCAGCTTAACAAGCATTGCAGGTAATTCCAATGCCCACTAACATTTGAGACCACTGTTCCAGATAGAATTTTCCTTTTTTGGAAGACCTTCTTTAGGCCTTGAATCCAACTCAAACTTGCAGCCCTTCTTCAGTCACTTTTTCTGGTGTGCTGCTTCCTCCAATAAAGTAAGATATTAACCAGAAAAAAGAAAAGAGGCTGAGAGGGACACATGCCTCTAACAGAAGCATCAAGCCACTGACTTTTATTCCCATGAGCTCCTACTATGATTACATAAGCACATCACATTCATTGCTCTTACCTACTTCCTAAGTTACTGCTTGCCTAATAAGGAAAAGGGCAAGAAATGAGTCCAAAAGACACTCAGAACACCAGCAGCAGCTTTCAAGTAAGGACTCAGGGTCAGGGTCTCACAACTCCTCCATTTCATGTTTCATTTACATTGTCTTCGTGTCCAGCAGCAAGGCTGGCATGTGCTTTGGGGTGGGAGCCTGGAGTATTTCTGCCAGATGGTCTGAGGTGACGTGTACTCCCAGAGCCCAAGTGACCACCAGAAGGGACGTGTGAGACAGCAGGCAGAGGCCGTACATGGAGGATCACACTCCCTCAGATGTCATGAGCCCCATGCTTTATCCTTTGACTCCCCCTGATCCTCAAGGCCAGGTGGGGTGCCCCTGCCGCATGCTCCAGAGAACTGTGGGCCTCTCCTACCATGGCTCTTAATGCACTGTTCCATAACTGGCTTCTCCCCTGGACAGAGCAACCCTGGTCTCCTTGTAAGCTTTAGCTGGGCTTGTCCCTGAGTGTGTGGGGTAGGAATAGGAGAGTGTGTTCCTGTGTATGTTACAATCTTCAGGCTCAGGAGACAAGAAGTTAGACCTGAGTCCTGACATGTGCACTCATTTGTACTCACCATTACATTCTATTTAATTGCTTTGAGCCAGATAGGCTGTTTTCTTTACCACGAAATATACTAATCATTCAAAAAAGCCTTATGTTTAAGACAACAGCAAAAAACATCACTTCAAAAGGGCAACTTTTTTTTTCTTGGCATCAATGAATATGCACTTCAGAAATCTACAGAGAACTTTTTTCACTTTGTATTTGTTCCACAGCATTCTAGCCAGAAGTACAAAATAGGAGCTCTTCAAGCAGCACATGAAGATGGCCCAGGAGCCTTCAGCCATCCAGAGCAGCACAGCAGCACCTAAATCTCCATACACTTCCCAGTATAACCACTAAGAACACACTAGACCCTTGGCATTAGGAGATTTATCATTTCCAGTTCTATTATCTGGGAATGACTCCAAGGGTTTGTGACAAGCTTTTGAAACATAAGTGCTAAGGCTGGAGTGTGGACAAGTCACTGAGCTAATGAAGAGTAGACCCACTGTCTGCTTGGCTCTGCTATTTTGTACCTGTCTTCACATGTGGGGAAAACTTCGTAACTGTGCCCACAAATCAGAGAAATTCGCAAAAGACTAGACAATGTATTGCCTGTGAACTTCAGAGGCAACTGGAAATAGTGCAACTGGAAATCAACTAGCTTCATACATAGGCGGGTTTGTTTCCAGGGACCAAAAGCACAGAAGATAAGAAAACTTTTCAGGTGATGGCCATATTCTCATCATATCCTCTCTGTGTGGAGTCTGCCTGTTGTCACAAAAACCTTGACCCTACATCAAGTTACACCTTAACAAAGGGAAGATACAGGCATCAGATAAAAGGTACTTGTTTGAAAGGCAGCCACAAGGGAGAACTGAACTTTAAAAAAAAAAAAAATTCCAAGCTAGTTTCAACAGTACTTTGTTTCCAGAACAAGGAAATGTTTCTAACCACATCTTGTATTGTACCCCTTCCTCATCAACTCCAGACTACCACAGACCTTTTTCCAAAACTGTGTGTCACACATCCAGGTCTTGTGCTTTTGAGCTGCCTCTCAGGCAATTTTAGCCAGCCATTTCTCCAAGTCCTGGATGTCAGCAGAGCCCACGTCCCCTCTTCCACCCTTGGCACTGCACTCCAGGAACTCCACTTTGAGGGGCAACTGTGAGAATTCAAACTCTTTGCCTTTCTTCCCCAGCTGAGTAGGGGCAGTGCTGGAACTGTCCAGTGTGCTGGGGGCAGCAGAACGGGTAACTCGTAAGGTGTTGCTGTGGGGCAAAAGGAAACAAGTCAGGAGGCAAAATTTTTATACAGCAATTAAATCATATTAGTTTCTAAACATTTCAGCACTCATTTAAAACTTAACTATAGAATTGCCAATTATGCTATTAAGATTGTTGAATAATCCTTTGCATTTATAAGTCCCTCTCTTGGACAGAGAGGTGAGGTAGGTGGGGCGGGGTGTGGGGGTCGGACCTCACAGGGCTAGCGGGCAGGTGAGCAGTAGACCAGGTCACACCAACTTTCTTTCAGCCCGGGGCCCCCTTCTAATAGGATCTCCTAAATGATGCCATCTAAAAATATATTTTTAAAATACATGTTTTAAGTGTTATAAAAACATAAGTTTCTGAAAGTTAAGTGTGGGTAGATAGGGTATGTATTTTTATCTTGAGTCTATTTGGATATGGAGTTTAGAAATCCACAAACTCCAGATTCTCATATCTAACTAGGGCACAATTACTATTATCCAACCTCTTTAACCACCAAAACCTTCCCAGTGTAAGTCCCCTTACTGCCACCTGCTGGCCCTAAGAAAGGGTGCATAAGCAACACTCATTTGCCGGCCTCCCCTTCCCCTTTCTGCTATCCAGAAGCAGAGGAATACATGCTGCCAATCTTCTTTCTTACAAAATAAAGCATTTCTTGTTCTGTAAAGTTGCTTCAAAATTAGTGAAGAATCCACAGGCAAAACTAAGCAATACCTTGTTTAGGAACGAACACACACACACACACACACACACAATAAAATATTTTTAAAAAACAATACAAAACTGGATATTGCTGACCTCTTGAGGGAAAAGCTTTTGGGGAGAAACAGGGGCCTTCTAGGCATGGTGGTGAGTACATAGGTATTCATTTTAATATTTTTTAAGCTTAATGCATGTGACATATATACTATTATATGTAAGATATTTTACAATAAAAATTTTTTAAAGGAAAAAAGTAAAACATGTATTCAGCTTTTGCCACAAGGCCATGTAAATATAATATACCATGTTATTGAGAGATTATGAAATGCCTCTAAGCTAACAGGGCCTAATTCTCATAAATCTGAGATTAAAATTAGTCAGATTCCTAATTTTAACTGATGTTAACCTTTACAACTTTTCAACATTTTGTTTCACTGCCTTTTAAGAAAGCATTGCCTTTCAATGCTTTTAAGAAAGCATTGCCTTCTGTATTGTTTTTCTCTAAGTCTATAGAGTGAAAAGCAAACAGCCTATGGAAAACATGTGTTTTAACCATGGGAGACTTGGACTGTACTGTTAAAAATAACCCAAGACTGATTCACAAATAACATTATGACAGCTTTGGCTTCCCCAAAACAATTCCCAACAATTTCAAGAGAATTTTTAGAAAAACCCAACCATCCAATTGTTCCAATGTCCTTATTAACCTAATGGCAGCAACAGATACAATCCAAGAGACTGAGCATCAAGAGCACAGGAGGATAGGGTGATAAACTCGCAGCTCCAGACAGGAAAGGAACCACTGAAAATGGCATAGGCAGGGCCGGCAAAATTGTTCTGCAAAGAGCCAGAAATTAAATATTTTGTCGCATATTTTTCTTCTGTTTTTTACCTGCCCTTTAAAAATGTCGATATACTCTTGGCTTGCAGGCCCAGGCAGGAGTTTGCCAATGCCCGAAGCTGACTAGATTCTACTAGACTCTAAGCTCCTGAGTACACGAACACATTTCCTCCTACAGCTGCTCCCGACTGCAGTCTTGGCATCCACTAGATGCACTACAGGTGCTTCTTAAATGAATAAGGGAGTCAGTAAATCATAGTGGGGAGAAAAGGTTCTAAAAGTTGAATTTATACAGTTTTTCCTCATCAGATCCTTTTCAAGGCCTTACACAAAAGCAATAAGAAAACATAACTTGCTTTACTATAAATGTTGATCATTTCTTCTACACCAGCTTTTGGCTAGCTCTTACAAATTGGCATAACGCAGAAGACATGCTAGATGCCTTAAAATTCAAAAGCTTACAGCTCAATTTACAAACTTTGAAACACTCAAAGCAGGATATACAATATTGCCAAGTATTTTAACAATCTAAGAAGCTACAATATAGTATCGAAGACTTGCAGTCTTCCTCAGTGTTCTGTTCTTATTCTGTCAACAATAATTTCCAAAGTGGCTTTTAAATGTTTTAATTTCTTTTTTCCTGATTCTCAGTTTTTATTTTTTATTATTTACATGCATCCTTAAATACCACTTCACAGGCATTATTGAGTGGTGAACAAACACTTCCACTCACTGAAATAACACTGTTCTCAAGTTGGCATGTAAACTTTTTTAGCTTCTAAAACCTTTCAACTATAAATGATTTAGTAACAATGGTAAAATAAATTAAGTTTATGGTTTCAAAAAAATCTTCTTTCCATGAAATTTTAAAATATCTATAAGCACCCTAGTAAGCTTTTGTGATTCCATTATTTTGTAAATTATTTAACAAATATTTATCACACTAATCTTCAGTCTATAATTGTGATAATCACATAAAACCAAACAAAAGAAACATGACCATGCTGCTTACAGTCTTAAGTGTTAAGATGTATAATTAACCAACAGGCCTCTTTCACACTTACAGTTCTTTCTCCAGCTGCTGTTGAATTAACTTTGCTGATTTTGCCATTGCAATATCTGTAAAGAAATAAAGACACTGTTGTAGTTTAAACAAGAATGAGTTTTTTCCCCAAGACTTCTTACACAGAAGGAAAATTCCTATTTAAACCAGTAAGTTTTTCTTTTTTTTAAAAAAAAGACCTTTTATCACTAGTTCCTTCTCTATCAAAGTAAGCTTTATACTTGCACTAGGGGTTTTCCCAAGATAATGCTTATAAACATATTATGCTGGTGACCCTAAAACTGACTTTAGCTTTCCCTAAAGTTCTCCACACCTTACAGACCTTTCAATTCAAAACACATATAAGTTTACTCAGTTTAACAGAAAGAAAACCTACCAGTGCTGTGATTATGAGAAGTGCCTTCACATGCCAAAAGACAATGCCCTATCTGTCATTTTAAAGTAAACTTAGCATGTTTCCAATTGATCCTAAGACGGTATGTTTAAAGCATTAAGTGTACTAAAGGTAAGAAACAAGCTCTGGTTTGGCACAAAGCCCATGGCAAATAAACAATAACTCCCTTCCTTATACTCAATCAGGGAAATAAAGAGGTCAGGTAATGACGCTAATAACTGCATTCCCAATAAGGCATTATCAGTATTATCTGGTCACTTCTGAGAAATGCCTTGAACTCTTCATAGAATCAGAATTTCAGATCTGAAAGAGACCTGAAGAGATCCACTAGTCTATCTTATTGTACAGGTAACAGAACTGATGCCCAGTTTTATTGGGGATTACTAGAAAAGTTTTCAATGGTTATCAGGTTAAAGGAAAACAACTTCAGCAAACTCCCCTTGATAAAATGTGCTGTACAGTAAACTTGTTTGAAAGCAGAGACTCCACCCTCCAAAACTGTGCATCTGATATCACATATTGTCAATCTGATGAACTTAACTTGGTAAAGTAAAATAATTTATAATCAGAAAAAACACTGTATCAAAGAAAAATCAGTTAGCAGTCACTTGGTTATCATTCCTTGGTCTTCTGGTTAGAAGACTGGTGAAAAGGTAGGAGTAGAAATAAATTTTAAGATTAAAAATCCTTCAATTTATAGTTCTTTATAGCAATTATATCTCATCCTCAATAATAACAACTGTAAATAATGGAAATAATTCTTAGTAGCAGCAATCCCCAAAAAACTCAATTATTATTGCAAGAAAACATGATGGCACCTTGCTTATTGCAGGCTATTAAGAATGATGGTGTATTCTTCAGACCCATACTGTCAGTGAGGACTTGATACAGAAACTCAGCCACATCTTTCACCTCTCGCTGGAATGCTGCACTATCCACAACAAACACAATAGCCCTGGAGGGAGAAAACAAGAAAAACTGGCATGTGGACACGTAACAGGACATCATTATCTTGAAAAACTATCCTGAACTTCTTCAAAGTCAATCTTGGTGATTAACACTCAGCAGACACACATGCAGGTCTGTGCATATGTTATCATATAACATAAATCCTCATTTAACAAGGAACTATTGAGTGCTACTGTGTATCAACGACTGAAGCTGAAAAAAGACAGTAAGAAATGATTCCTGTCCTCCAAGACAAATCATCATATAGAGAACCATATGATAAATGCCAAGACAGAACTATGCACATGTATAACAGGAATAAAGAGAAAGATCATTTAAATGAGACCAGGTCAAAGGCAACTTTAAGGAGAATGTAACAGTTGAGTTGAATCTTAGCTAGACCAAAAATTGGGGCACAGACTGTCTGGAAAGTACAGGTTGAGTATCCCCAATCCAAAAATCCAAAATCTAAAATCCAAAACACTTCTGGTTCCAAGCATTTTGGATAAGGGATACTCAGCCTACAGTAGGTTCAAGCCTCAAATACGTGAAACACATTCCCTGGGGAAGTCAAGGTAAGCTGGTATACAGGGAGATGGGGAAATGAAGGAGAACCGAGTCAGACAGTGAGACGTGACACAATGACCTGTGGAGTTCATGCTTTTCTGTCTTATGAAGAATATTGGTGCCTAAATGGAAGACAAAGCAATCTTAGAGGGCGCTTGAACTAGAAGCACAGTGACCAGGTAGGGCCTGAATTAAGGCAGCCATAGTGGGACTCCTCATGTGACAGAAACAAAGAAATATCAAAGCTAAAGTGCAGCAGCCCAGGGAAACTGCAGACAACAGGTCTTAGGGGGCCGGATGCGGTGGCTCACGCCTGTAATCCCAGCACTTTGTGGGGCCGAGATGGGCAGATCACTAGAGGTCAGGAGTTCGAGACAAGCCTGGGCAACATGATGAAACCCAATGTCTACTAAAAACATAACAATTAGCCAGATATGGTGGCAGGAGCCTGTAATCCCAGCTACTTGAGAGGCTGAGGCAGAAGAGTTACTTGAACCCAGAAGGCGAAAGTTGCAATGAACTGAGATTATGCCACTGCACTCCAGCCTGGGTGACAAAGCGAAACTCCATCTCAAAGAAAACAAAAAAACAAAAACAAAATATGGCCAGGCGCAGTGGCTCACGCCTGTAATCCCAGCACTTTGGGAAGCTGAGGCGGGCGGATCACGAGGTCAGGAGATCAAGACCATCCTGGCTAATACAGCGAAACCCCGTCTCTCCTAAAAATACAAAAAATTAGCCTGGTGTGATGGCGGGCGCCTGTTGTCCCAGCTACTCAGGAGACTAAGGCAGGAGAATGGTGTGAACCTGGGAGGCGGAGCTTGCAGCGAGCCAAGATCGCACCACTGCACTCCAGCCTGGACGACAGAGCGAGACTCTGTCTCAAAAAAAAAAAAAATACAACCCTTATGGGCAAGGGTTTGAATGCCCAGGTGGAGATAAGAGACATGCAATGGCCAACATGTAGCTGGGGAGCTAGAACTGAATGCCCTGCACAAAGCCTACAACTTAAAATAGTTTCAGGGAGGTCGGGGCTTGCAAAAAAAGTTCCCTTAGAAACAGCAGGCCTCCACTGCCTCACACAGATATAGGGTATGAATTTATACTCTCTCCAGGTATAAGACCCCCAAGGGAAAAGGTTTACATAAAAATTGGGCCAGACTTATTGAAGCCCTATGGCCCCAACAGAAGGAACTATGAACTGCTTATGGAGCAAGGCTTTCATATCCTACAGGATTAAAGAAGAACAACCACAATATCAACGATGTGCCACTCTTGAAGAAAGGTTCTGGAGCAAAAATTACAAGGCACAGAAGAAAATAATTATGAGGGAGAATAACTGGTACCCCAAAGAGAATAATCAGCACCCCAAAACTAAGATAATAAAGCTATCTATAAAGTAAATGTTTAAAATTATTTAAGAAAATACTACAAACTACAATAAAAAATAGAATAGTATAAAAAGAAACAGGCTGGTTTGAAAAGGTATTTTAGACAAATATAGTAAATGATATTAATAAATCAATGGAAAAGTTAAGCAGAGATGATGCTCAGCTGAAAAGAATGTAATAAACTAGAAAACAAATCTGAAGGAATCTTACAATATGCGAAGTAGAAAGATCTGGAAGATACGATAGAGAGGAAACAAGAAAGGCCAAAATAATAAGGTTCAATAACATTCATAAGAATTCTAGAGTGTGAGAAATGATAATGGGGAAACAGCACTACCTGGAAAAACGATGGTGAGAATTTTCCAAAACTGAGGAGAATCTTTGCTCTGGAATAGCACAACTGAATTCCAAGAATGATAAAGCTAAATCCATCCTTGAACAGAAGAAAATCTATCCCTGGATAGAAGGTCAAATCAGGCAGACTTACTACAGTGAAATGACAATTAGACTGACTGGCAAAAGCATTCTCATCTGCAACAGGTGGATGAGGTCGGGAGTGATGTGGCTGCCACCCAGGACTCTGCACTCAGCTAAAAGAGACATTCCAAAATGCTGGCCAAATAGAGTTACAAATGAACAAAGACTGAAAACATTTCACTACTCATCACCCTCTCTGGAAACACTTCTAAAAGATATACTCAGTGAGAGAAAACTGAATCTAAAGGGAAGAAGTAAAATTCAAGAAGCAATGGGGAGCAAAAGACCATAAGCATCCTGGTAATTCTCATCGCTGAATGTAAGAGGAAAAAAAAGTATGGATGGAGGTTAAAAAGGAGCATAAATAAAAGGAAGATGTGACGAAGATCACAAGTGTTGAAGGTTCAGGAAAAGGAAACTGATATTATTGGTTTCAGACAATCAAATAAGCAAAGTTTAAAAAATGGGGGAGGAGAACCATGATGAGAACAGCAACAGCATATGTTGAAATCAGGAGAGGGAAAATAGCCACTAGGGAAACTTGGCGAAGCCAGAAAGTAGGATTAAAAAAAGTCACATACCAATATAGTAAATGTCTTTTCAACTTGCATGTTATCATGATTATAATTTACTTGAACTAAGTTTTATCTTCATATTTTGCATGTTTTATTTACCCAAAATACATGAATCATAGAGTAGTTATACTGCAGATCATAAAATATTTAGAACTGGCAATAGAAAAAGAAAAAAAATTTAATTGGAAATAAAAACCCAATTATGGCAAAATTTACCAGTTCTAGATTTGTCTCAAATGTCCAAGGAATTTTCTTATCTGTGACAAATTGTTCGTCACCACCATCTTGTGGGCAAAGATGCAATAATGAAATTCCAGTCTAGACATCTTCAATAAAAGGCAAAGAATCTACTACTTCATTCCATCAAAACTAAAATGCTGCCAATTAAAGACATTATTTTAGGGACCACTAAGAGAAAATACTGCCAATTAAACTACGACACCATCAACTATAAGATATATTCCAAATTCAGAGATATTAAAATGTGTCTTCAAATCAGTGAAATGTGGCATACTGATTTTCCTCTTCAGTTCTTATTAATGTTAGAGACCAAAAAAGCAGCATCTGAAACTGCAGCATAGGACTTTTTAGGGAAGAACTTAAGAGTCAGTAACACCAGAGCACACACTAAAAGAAATATGGAAATATTGTTCTGTACTTCTTGAAACATCAATTTTAGGTAATTTGAGAATATATATGGGCCAGGTGCAGTTGCTCACGCCTGTAATTCCAGCACTTTGGGAGGCTGAGGCCAGCGGATCATGAGGTCAGGAGTTCGAGACAAGCCTGGCCAACAGGGTGAAACCCCGTCTCTACTGAAAATATAAAAAATTAGCAGGGTGTGGTGGCGCGTGCCTGTAATCCCAGCTACTCAGGAGGCTGAGGCAGGAGAATCACTTAAACCCAGGAGGTGGAGGTTGCAGTGAGCCGAGATCACGCCACTGCACTCCAGCAAGGACAACAGAGTGAGGCTCCGTCTCAAAAAAAAAAAAAAACACTATATATACAAATGATGTTGGCATTTAATAACTTCTAGGATTCATCCCAGCTTTAAAATTCTTTTTTCAGATTTTAATAGTCATATACATTATTAAATTCACCTTCAGAATAAATGCAAACATTTAGTAACAATGACAAGAAGGGTTAACATTTCCTAAACACTAAAAAACACTTTTTAAGCATTTTAATCCCATAAAATCCTCATCATCCAGGTGAAGGTGGACTTGCAACCCAGAACTGGCTGACCCCAAGGTCACCTCAAGGTCTACCACAGGATACCATGCTGCCTCCCAAACACCACCAGAGCAAATCACATGAGTGGCTTTGATATATAGATACAGACCTAGACAAGCCCACTTCGCTTCTTTCCTTCTTACCTGGCTGAAGACTTAAACCGCTCTAAGAACTGAAGCCTCAAACTCTCATGGCCGGGAAGGTCAATCAAGGTCAGACTATTGCCCTGGGGATGGCAGCAATAACATTAATGTTTCAATACAGTTCCACATTCACAATATAAACCTTTAGTACCATATTTTGGCTACCAAACTGGTACCTAATTAATTAACCAAACAAATGTTCACAGAGCATCTTCTACTCATAAAACACTAGTCAACGTTCTGGGGATGTAACAGTGGCCAAAGACACAGTTCCTGATCTAGCAAAATTCATGAGAAAGGTGAACATAATGTAAAATTACACATAAATATAAAATGAGAACGTTGATAAATGTTTTGAGGGTACAGGAGAAACCTGTCTCGGGGAGTCAGGGAAGCATGATCTACCTGAGGCTTGGGAGATAAACCAGTGTGAGTACAGCAAAGTAGGAGTACAGTATGAGTATAAGCAAAAATGTGAAAACAGTAACAAGTACTCATAAACTAGTAATGTAAGAACTTACAATTTTTCATAGAGCATATTACTCTTACTGGGATCTCCAATCTTTATAACAAAGTACACTTTTATCATTTCCACCCTTAATCGAATTATTTAAATATTTATCTTCCAGACACATAATTTATTTGTTCCAACTCCGTCAGTATTTGTGTCAATTCTTGAGCCCCTACTGAGCAAATCTACGATGCACCCTAATAAGTTCTACTCACCATGCCAGGCTGCCATTCTTGAATATAAGGTCAAGGCCTGGAATGGTGAATAAAGCTTATATTCAGTGTAAATGTAGCTGTGCTCAACAATAAGACTCTTAGATGTGGCCTGATACATGCAGCAGACCATCATTTCTTAGATGTTCTACATTATCCACAGCCAACCATACCCACAGTTCAGAAGCAGGCAATCAGTATCCTGTACAGATTTAACACAATTCCAGCTGGGTTTATTATGACCTTACCTTTCACATAGCCTGTGCATTTCTTTATAGACAAATTTGTTTTTTATTAATCCCTTTCTTTTTTTTAAGTACTATTAAGAGTCTGGAGATCCCAGGTTGGGACTTAACTGCTCCATTTCAAAAGCAGCACTATACCACCCACCCTAAGCAATTCGGAAGATACATTACTAGGTACATTACTATCTAAAGAGATTAGATCGAAAACGTAAGGGGGTAGGAGAAAGAGTGAAGAAGGAAGGGAAAAATGCTCTATTATTCAGTAGAAATATTGATAGAATAGAAATATAGTAGAAATATAGAATAACAGAAGCCACATATATAATTTTAAATATTCCAGTAACCATAATAAAAAAGTAAAAACAAATTGGTAAAATTAATTTTAGGTTATTTAATTTAACATATCCAAAATATTATCTTTTAAAATGTAATAAAAAAGAAATTATTAATGATACTTTACGTTCTTTTTTTTCCATACTAAGTCTTCAAGATCTGGTGTGTACTTCACACTTACAGCATGCCTCAATTTGGACTAGTCCTAGTTTAGGTGCTCAACAGTCACATGTGGCCAGTGGCTACATATTAGAAGGTACAGATTTAAAGCATATTCTGGAATATCCTAAGTTAAAAATCTAGTGCAGGTACTAGACGATCTTGCAAACCTGGAATTTCAAAATCTGAATCCTTGGGAGTTTAAAAAGGTCTGGGCCACAAAGAGTGTCATCATCGAAAAAAAAAACAAAGATATCTCTAAGATATTTAAAAACATGTCCCTTTAGCTTTCTTTACAATCTTTAATTCTGGAGGCATGGAGAAAGGGGAAAGAAGACAAAGAGAAGAAGAAAAGGTCTCAAACCACAATTCTAATTCATCCATCTATCCATCCACACCCTCCAACCAGCCCTCACTCCACTCACTCACCGAAACTTATTACATGGCTGGGTGCAGTGGCTCACGCCTGTAATCCCAGCACTTTGGGAAGCCGAGGTGGGCGGATCACTTGAGGTCAGGAGTTCAAGACCAGCCTGGCCAACATGGTGAAACCCCATCTCTACTAAAAATACAGAAATTAGCCAGGCATGGTGGTGGGTGCCTATAATCCCAGCTACTCAGGAGGCTGAGGCAGGAGAATCGCTTCAACTCGGGAGGCAGAGGTTGCAGTGAGCCAAGATCACACCACTGCACTCCAGCCTGGGCAACAGAGTGAGACTCCTGTCTCAAAAACAAACAAACAAACTTATTACGCATTACAATCGGTTTGGTAGTCACTGTCTACATTCTGAAGTTACAGAGGTATGTAAAATGTCTTTCCCATGATTCCTTATATTTGTTTTGTTTTTTTGTTTTTTGAGACTTAGTCTCGCTCCATTGCCCAGGCTGGAGTGCAGTGGCACAATCTTGGCTCACTGCCACCTCCACCTCCCCGGTTCAAGTGATTCTCATGCCTCAGCCTCCCGAGTAGCTGGGATTACAGGTGCCCACCACCACACCCAGCTAATTTTTGTATTTTTAGTAGAGACGGGGTTTCATCATGTTGGCCAGGCTGGTCTTGAACTCCTGACCTCAAGTGATCTGCCTACCTCGGTCTCCCAAAGCGCTGGGATTACAGGCGTGAGCCACCAAGCCAGGCCCCATGATTCCTTATATTTGAAATACACTCATACATACTCTGTAAGATATCCATTGCAGCACTGTTTGTAAAAACAAAGGTTATAACGAAACTAAATGTCTATTAACACAGTCCTGATTAAGTAAGAATTTAATTTTATGGTATAGCAAGAGTGGAGTACTATGCAGTTCATAAACCAACCAGATGGTACTATGTATACAAATGTAGGAGAATAAGAAAAGTCCAAGTTGTATCAGCCGTATGAAAAAAATAATGGGCAGAACAGCATTTAAAAAAAAAAAAACCAATAAAGGATATACAGACATGTCTGTATATGCACAGAACATCCGGAAGACTACACACAAAAAAAGTAAGTCACTGCTTCTGAGGAGACTAGGTAGTGGGGAAAGGAAAGGAAAAATTACTTTTCACCAAATATATTTTCTAACCTTTTGAATTTTTGTCCCATGTGCACGTATTACCTATTCAAAACTTAAAAGGTTTAATGCCCACTCTTAAGAACTCATTGTAAAGTTGGAAAGAAGACACAGAAACAAAATAAGAATAAAATGTGATATAACATTACTGTACATTAAGGTACAACAATGCAGAGGGCATGATTAAATCTACTGTACAGATTGTCAAGAGCAGAATTTGTCACAAAGAATATGTTTCTCCATAAAAATAAGCTACAAATGGTACTTACATCCTCAGATGAACTCATCCTAAAAATGTTAACCTTAACTGACACACCACAGTAAAGTAAGACTGTCAGACTCCAAAACTCCACAAACATCTTACCCTGTTATTGTTGACTCTGTATACAGCACAGCTGTCAGTAATGGATGTCTGAGTGTCTCTATAAAGGCCTGTTAACAACTGTAAAAAAAAACAAGATGGGTGATATTCAAGATTTTAATAGCAAACCTAAATTGAGTTATAGTATTCTAAGTCTCCCAGGTGTAAGGTTAAGTAAATGAATGCTGCTTCCAATAGGTGAAAAAGACGATATTGATTTTTTTTACCTGTAGAAAAAAATCTAATTAATTGCATATTTTACTCCTCAATGGAATAAAAACAACATTATTCTCAAAAGACAGTTAGTGGCCAAATTTGCCAAGCTTCTGTAAAGATTTTTAACCATCAAAAATGATTTGATGCCTGGGCAACATAGCAAAATCTCATCTCTACAAAAAATATAAAAAAGCAGCCGGGCATAGTGTTGCACGCCTGTAGTCCCAGCTACTCGGAGGCTGAGGTGGGAGAATCATCTGAGTCCCAGAAGTCAAGGCTGCAATGAGCAGAGATCTCGCCACTGCACTCCAGCCTGGGCATTGGAGGGAGACACTCCCTCAAAAAAAAAAAAAAAAAAAAAAAAAAATTGAGATATTTCTCTAATGGAAGGGAAATAATTTATACTCTCAAAAAGAAGAGTTAAAAAGCAGAAAACCTCTCCTATTCACCACATTAAAACACAGTTAAAAATACTAAATGTATTAAAAATAAATATTAGTAAAAAGAAGCCTAACTAGCCCACTGTGTCAAAGAAGGATCATCCTGCGAAAAAGTGTCTTTGATAAACTCTCGTAAGAATTTGTTAACCAAGGAATTATAAACTGTAGGATACTGGCTTCTATGCCTTCTGCTATTCTGGAATGAAACTAATTAAATAAAACCCTTAAATGTGATAAAGACTAAATATCAGCATCTGGCAAGGGCAAACAGAAAAAAAAAAGGAGAAATGATCAATATTTCTCAATTATGGGTTTCTACGAGTCTTTTTGTTCTCCCAAGTAAGTCAAGAATTAACTCCCAAATTTAACAGCATCAGCTTCTTTTACAAAATAAACCATGAGATGACAGGAATACTGGGATGCTATAAAATTTTCTATTAAGCTTAACAGGGGTGTCAATGAAATCATTTACCCTGACAAAGAGCAACGTTTTCCCGGAATCACAAAGGCCAACAAGAAGAACAGCTCTCTGACTGCTCCTTCTGCTCCGGATTAACTTCCAGAAGACTGTGGAATAGACAGAGAAAAACAACAGAAATTACACCTTGGGAATCAGTATATGTGCATGGCTGGGGTGGGGAAATTCACAGAAGTCTGTGACGAAACACCTCATTCACCTGGAATTGACTTTTATCATAATGGTTACTATTGCTGTTGTTAGGGATCCACTGAGAGCCAGGCACTGTCAACTGTCAACTTTTCTTTCCAGTCCTTACTCTGACTGGGACTCAGGTGCTATCTCACTACCTTGGTATCCCAGCGCCCGCACGCAAACGCGAGAGGCTGAAAGTTGGTGTCAAGACCCTGAGTCTTTGCAGTGAGAACAGCGGAAGGCGAGGAACAGCGCGCTCAAGTATAACAGCAGATGACGAAGAGCAATCCGCGCCCCAAGGACCAGGACGTAACTCTGGGGGTTGCCCGGGATCCCCCTTAACGCCCAGCTGCTGCCGCTGATTCAGGCGAGAGGGTGGGGTGTAGACTGGGTGGGTCTCACCCTCCTGATGCCCTCAAAGCGCCCTCTCAGCCCCGCGTCCCCGGCCTGCAGCGGTGCAGCCAAAGCCCGGACCTCTGCCCGCCCCGAACCCGCCATAACCACCGGCCGCCTTTTACCTAGCGTCAGCAGCACCGCAAGAACCGCCAGCACTACTGACAACAGCGTTGGGTCCGTCTGCTGCAGCTCCTGCCGCAAGGAGTCTAGGTAGGGCTGGAAGGTGCCCCCGGCACCGCCGCCATCTGCCACCCGGCGCGAGTCCGCGGAAGCCATGGATGAGACGCGTGGTCCCCGGTACCGCAAAAGCGACGTGGCCCTGCACTCTGCGCAGGCGCGGGGAGCAGAGCCTCACGCGAATGGTGGTTCCTAAGCCATAGTCTCTCCCTCAGCCGCGACGATCCCCAAGTGCCTGATGGGAGTTGTAGTTCTCTGGGACTCCGTCCTCCTACAGAACGATAGGGACAGACAGGTTATTTGTCGAGGTTAAAAGACACACACGTGGCAGCAGCCGGGCTGAGAGGAGCGTGGCTGTCTCCTCTCTCTGCCATGGCGTGTGCTCGCCCACTGATATCGGTGTACTCCGAAAAGGGGGAGTCATCTGGCAAAAATGTCACTTTGCCTGCTGTATTCAAGGCTCCTATTCGACCAGATATTGTGAACTTTGTTCACACCAACTTGCGCAAAAACAACAGACAGCCCTACGCTGTCAGTGAATTAGCAGGTCATCAGACCAGTGCTGAGTCTTGGGGTACTGGCAGAGCTGTGGCTCGAATTCCCAGAGTTCGAGGTGGTGGGACTCACCGCTCTGGCCAGGGTGCTTTTGGAAACATGTGTCGTGGAGGCCGAATGTTTGCACCAACCAAAACCTGGCGCCGTTGGCATCGTAGAGTGAACACAACCCAAAAACGATATGCCATCTGTTCTGCCTTGGCTGCTTCAGCCCTACCAGCACTGGTCATGTCTAAAGGTCATCGTATTGAGGAAGTTCCTGAACTTCCTTTGGTAGTCGAAGATAAAGTTGAAGGCTACAAGAAGACCAAGGAAGCTGTTTTGCTCCTTAAGAAACTTAAAGCCTGGAATGATATCAAAAAGGTCTATGCCTCTCAGCGAATGAGAGCTGGCAAAGGCAAAATGAGAAACCGTCGCCGTATCCAGCGCAGGGGCCCGTGCATCATCTATAATGAGGATAATGGTATCATCAAGGCCTTCAGAAACATCCCTGGAATTACTCTGCTTAATGTAAGCAAGCTGAACATTTTGAAGCTTGCTCCTGGTGGGCATGTGGGACGTTTCTGCATTTGGACTGAAAGTGCTTTCCGGAAGTTAGATGAATTGTATGGCACTTGGCGTAAAGCTGCTTCCCTCAAGAGTAACTACAATCTTCCCATGCACAAGATGATTAATACAGATCTTAGCAGAATCTTGAAAAGCCCAGAGATCCAAAGAGCCCTTCGAGCACCACGCAAGAAGATTCATCGCAGAGTCCTAAAGAAGAACCCACTGAAAAACTTGAGAATCATGTTGAAGCTAAACCCATATGCAAAGACCATGCACCGGAACACCATTCTTCGCCAGGCCAGGAATCACAAGCTCCGGGTGGATAAGGCAGCTGCTGCTGCAGCAGCACTACAAGCCAAATCAGAGGAGAAGGCGGCGGTTGCAGGCAAGAAGCCTGTGGTAGGTAAGAAAGGAAAGAAGGCTGCTGTTGGTGTTAAGAAGCAGAAGAAGCCTCTGGTGGGAAAAAAAGCAGCAGCTACCAAGAAACCAGCCCCTGAAAAGAAGCCTGCAGAAAAGAAACCTACTACAGAGGAAAAGAAGCCTGCTGCATAAACTCTTAAATTTGATTATTCCATAAAGGTCAAATCATTTTGGACAGCTTCTTTTGAATAAAGACCTGATTATACAGGCAGTGAGAAAAAAAAAAAAAAAAAGACACACACATCTTTTAAGATATGAGTCAGTCGTCGTCACCTACGTTATGACTGTTGAAAGAATGATGAAAGAATGATGAAATCAATAAAATGAATGAATGGCTCCCGAAAGTACCACTGAGGATTTCCCGACCGTCGCTAAGTGACGTGAGACTTGTGAAGAACTCAAGCATCCTACAAACATTTAATCTGAATTTAATGTGGCAAGGGATGTGACAGATGGAGGTACGGAGCGATGTGGGAATACATAATGGGACGCGGAGTCCATCATGAGTTCAGAGAAAAGCTTCTGGACATTCGAATTGAGTCCTGAAGAATGAGTTAGCATCTGCGAGTGGTTAAAGGAAAAAGAGGTGCTGTGCAGAAGAAAATGAGTGTAAGAAACGATGTACGTGGGAAACCTAACTAATTCAGTGCCCCTACACTGTCAATCTAGGGCTGCAAACTCAAATATCTGCATTAAAGGAAGCAACTAGGAAAATCAACGCCCAGGAGAGCTGGGGCTGTTGAAAACTGCAGAAGTTATTTCTGCTGAAAGTGGGGCCGACCCTATTCAGCCAGGTAGGTGTTGTGGGACCTGGGTGGCCAGTTCTTCCAGAACTTTCAAGAGCAGCAATAAAGGCAGATTTTTATAGGAAATTTTCCACTTTTGAAATTTTCCGTAGGTAATTGAAAGCATTCAAAAACTTGTGGCCCAAATAAAACACCAAAAGTGGCCAGCCTAGAGGGTCCCAGTTCACAGTCTGTGTCATTAAACAGGTGTCATTGTTTTAAAATGTACACATTATTTAATTTAATTGTATAGCTGAGTAGAGACATGAAGATGTCAGTGTCACTGAAAGATTGAGAAAAGTTTATCACAGTTCCACATTGCCATTGAAAAAGTTGTCAGAATCAAAATGGAGTCACTTGTATTTTTTTTTTAAATCAGAAAAATGGAGCTGGTGAAAGGCCATGGAGGGAGGGTTCTCATGCACCCATGCCTGATGACAAAAACTGTCACAAAAGACTGCAAAAACCACAGCCTTGCACAAAGGCCATCGCAACCTTACACACACAAAAATACGTCTGTGAGGACAGCTACCCAGCAACTGCCTGTCCAACCTAGTACTGATGCCATCCTTGCTGTTTGATACTTGTAGCCAAGGATAATTATCTCAAAACAATTATGGACTCTGACTCATTTTTTCTTTAAAAATCTTTGTCTTCCTTTACACCTCCCTGAATATGCACATAGTTGACTATGGCATGTGTAGTCCCATTGCAATGCCTATTCCTGAATAAATATTATTTTCTTTTAGAGCGTCCCTCTCTGCTTGTTATTTAGCTTGATACCACTCAGGGCCACACAAAACCTCACCATGCACAAGGACAAGGAAAAAGAGAGGAACTGGGGTTGGACCCGGTGACTCACAGCTATTAATCCCAGCACTTTGGGAGGCCAAGGCAGGAGGATTGCTTGAGGCCAAGAATTCAAGACCAGCCTGGGCAACATAGTGAGACCCTATCTCTGCAAAAAACATTTTCTTTTTTTTTGTTGTTGTTGAGACAGAGTCTCGCTCTGTTGCCCAGGCTGGAGTGCAGTGGCACGATCTCGGCTCACTGCAAGCTCCGCCTCCCGGGTTCACACCATTCTCCTGCCTCAGCCTCCTGAGTAGCTGGGACTACAGGCGCCTGCCACCACGCCCAGCTAATTTTTTGTATTTTTAGTAGAGACGGGGTTTCACCATGTTAGCCAGGATGGTCTCGATCTCCTAACCTCGTGATCCACCCACCTCGGCCTAAAACATTTTCTTTAATTAAAAAATAATTAGCCAGGCATGGTGGCATACGCCTGCAGTCCCAGCTACTTGGGAGACTGAGGCGGGAGCGCTTGAGCCCAGGAATTCCAGGTTACCGTGAGCTGTGATCACATGCCACTGCACTCCAGCCTGGGCGACAGAGCAAGACCCTGCCTCCAAAAAAGGAAAAAAAAAAAAAAAAAGGAACTGGGACTCTGCCTTTATTACTAATGTGTCATCGAGTAGCTAGATAGAGACGTTTTTGATTGGGCAAGAAGTGAAACACAGATGTTAAGGGTTGTATTAGGAAGATTTGCAATATGATTTAGGCACACCCTCAAAAGCCAGGCCACAGGGGAAATGTAAACAATGTTGGCTGTTAGTTTGGCCTAGTGATCAACGGATGCCAAATCATCAATTATAAAATCTATAAAAATTGATTAGAGCAGTAATTTAAGTAGGAGTGACAGGAGATGAAGCTAGAAAGGTTGGCAGGAATCAGACCAGAAGGGATTTTGTGTGCTATGTTGAGGAACTTTAGAGTTTATCCAGAATGCAATAAGAGGTTTCATTTGGGGTGACATAGATAATTGACAGATCTATGGAGGACTATGACTTGAGAGAAAAAAAAAAAAAAAAAAAAAACTTCAGACAGAGAGACCAGCTGAGAGCATTTAGGCAAAAGATGCAGTATTTAGGCAAAGGATGCTCAGAGTCTAATACAGAGACAGAAATAGGTATGAAAACGAGAGCACAAATTTGAGAGATGTCTGAGAGCTAAAATACATAGGATGTGATTAGTTGGATATTGTGAATTAAGTAAAAGGAATGTTATCAAGTCTGCATCCTAGGTGGTGGGTGCGGGTGACTAGGAAGATGAGAAAGCCATTAAATGAATTAGGGACCTCAACGGGAGGAGGCTTGGGGCTGTGGATCCAACGTAAGAGTAGCCAGAATGAAAATTGTCTTTTTTCTATATGTTGAGTTTTGGGTGCTTCTGGGAAATCTAAAAGCTTATGTCAAGCAAATGATGAGTAAACACATATAAAGTTCCACAAGTATACACTAGATCTTCATTTGGGAGTTAGGAATAAATAAGTGGTCATTAAAATCATGGAGAACATGAAGAATGAGGAAAGGAACCCACAAAAAAAGCCTAAGAAGGAAGAGTCAGTGGCACAGGAGTAAAACAGACATGTCCTATAAGTGGTCAGTAGCATCTTCTGTGGCAGACAGGCTCCTTTGACAAGGCTTTGAATGAGTCTGAGCTCAAGGCTTTGAATGAGTCTGAGCTCAAGCTTTGAATGAGTCTGAGCTCATGGAAGCAAGACTATGGTGTATAGGGAAGACAGTGGGGCATGAAGACAGTTTCTAATATTAATGAGCACTTCCTGATGCCAAGCATCATTCTAAATACTTTTAATTTTTTTTTCAGGCAGAGTCTCACTCTGTCGCCCAGGCTGGAGTGCAGTGACAATATGGCTCACTGTAACCTGGAACTCCTGGGCTCAAGCGATCCTCCTGCTTCAGCCTCCCAAATAGCTGGGACTACAGGCACGAACACCATGCCCAGGTAGTTTTTTTATTTTTATTTTTGTAGAGACACAGTCTCTCTGCCGCCCGGGCTGGTCTTGAGCTCCTGGGCTCAAGCGATCCTCCTGCTTCCGCCCCCCAAAGCGGTGGGATTACAGGCACAAGCCACCACGCCCCGCCTAATGTATTAATTTGTTTAATTCTCACACTGACTCATTTTCTAACTTTACAGAGGGGAAACTGAAGCAGGGTTGAGTAACCTTCCCAAGGATATATAGTAATGAGCAGACTTGGGACTTCATCCCAGGCAATTGGGCTTCTATCTACTTAACCGTGTGCTTTAACATAGTAGGATTCATTTTCAAGGCATTTTTATTGATAAAGGTAGGCAATAGGAACTCCAGATCAAGGAAGGACGGTTAAGATGTGAGGCTTAAGTAAGTAAACCAACTACTTTATTTTAAATTACCAATTTCAAAAATATCAGAACTGGCAGCAGTCATGCCACATTCCATTTCTCTTATTTCTTATGGTCCTAACCGCTGCTCTGTATTCACCACCCAAAACACACACACACACCCCTTGTATAATGTAACCACTGATTCCTCTTTAGAAAAATCACTAGATATTATCATTAGACCTCCTGACTGGGGACTAAAGATTCAGGGAAGAAGGAAGAGCCAGACACGGAGAGTTCCAACTGTAACTGTCTTAACTCTGAGGATATTTGGTCAGAGCTATGTGAATGAAGAGGGCTGCCATGGTGGTGAAGTTGGGAAAGGAAGAAAGAAGGTTTAAGAAAACAGACTTTTTTTCTTCAGTATGTTTCCTGGGCAGAAGAAATGTGCACAGCTCCCACACTCAGTGAGAAGTTAGCACTCCCATTCACAGGAATGAGCAGGAGGGGTAAGATTAGTTGCTTCCCTGTACTCACCCATCTCCATCAGGAGTTCCGTGGGCACGGATGCAGAGGAAGGACATGCGATACTGACTGCTGCCTGCTGATAAGTTTTTAGTTCTTGATTCCAATAGCAGATGGAAAGTTACAATGAAACCAATTGTAGTCAGGGAATTTTTCTCTTCTCTTCCGTAAACTAAAATGTCCCATTCACCAGACACCTTCTTCCATCCACTCCCCAAAGCTCCAATGTACAATGGAACATACTTCAGACCTAGGGATACCAATCATGGGATTCCCCTGCTATGGCTTTGTTTAAAAAAAGGTTTAGAGGATTTTTAAAAACAGAATTTAACACATGCTTATTATATTAAAAACTCAAGCAATAATGAAAGCCACAAATCACCTCTATTTTTCTACCTATAATATCTGATAAATATTTAAGACATTCCTCTGTACATATGTACTAATAAGAAGGCTGTATGCATAAGAGCAGTAAATACAAATGAACATGTTATTTTTAAAGAGATTATAGTACACACCTCTGTATTCCCCATCCCTGTACAGTACTTGGCTCACGGGAGGCGCTGGTCAACTGTTGAATGAATGATCCCAGACCTACTGTGTCCATTGCCGTGCCCCAGGCTCTTGTCTGACATCCTCCTGCTTCACATCCCTGCCTTAGCGGGTTTGAGGACATGTCACCCTAGCCTACCAAATTTAATTTCTAATTTTAGCTTCTCAGAAAGTGGGATCTGCTGGTAAGAATAATTACATCTGAATAGAGGCACCATTTGGGATTTTCTCTAACATCATTCAATATTCTTTGTCAGATACAAGTAGGATCAGTCCCCCATATCCATCAATCACACTTAGTCCACAGACATCTGGCCAGGCAGCTTGGGCAGCTCCCTCCTGTCCCTTAAAGGATGGAAGGGAAGAAAGGTGAGTCCACTGGAAACATAAGAGGTCCTGACAAAGAGCTCCACTTCAGAGCTGACTCACTCACTTGATTGCACCATATCTAAGCTTATTCAGCTCTGATACTTTGGACAGTCCCACAGCATACATTGTAAAATGTAATCATTCATTTTTCAGGTGTAGGCATAGGGAAGGTCTGGCTCTATACCAAAACTGCTGGCTCTTAGCAGGCACCCGGTTTACACTTATTTAAATGCCTTGATCTGGGAAGGAAACACCCGGAGGTCCTAGGTGGTCCCTATCTGCTGATGGAGCAGCACAGTGTGAACAAATGATGTCTTATCCTTTTGAGACCAAGGAGGGGGATTTAAGGCCAGGCCAGATTACAGCCCTGAGCCTGAGTCATAGGCTGCCTGGTACTACAGAGGAACAGTGCCACACTTCTAGGTTCGTCCCTGGGGGAAGAAGGAAGATGATGTTAGCCACAGCTGTCCTGGCTTTACTCAAAGCGTGCTGTCATTACTGCTCACTGGCATGTGAAAGTGCACATGCTGACGTTACAGAGATGTAGACGAGAAGAGCCACCGTGGTGTTCTACAAGGGAACATTCCACTCAACTTCTGTTCATCCTTGCCAGCCTTTTCCACCCAACGGCACTTTTTCCTTCACATTCAAGGACTACTTTTTGTCTGTTAAACACAGAAGGGGTCTCTTCTACTTCTAAATCCTTCCTGATATTAACAGAATCTAGCTGGGACCTTTGGAGAATTATCTGGGCATACTTTCCTTAGACCTTAAAATACACAATTGCATAATATCAGGAACTGCAAAATTCAGATTATTTTACTATTAAACTTCTCCCCGAGAGCCACTTGAAAAAAGTAATTGAGGTAATAGATCTTCATTTTGAGAAGTTGAATGGTACATAAAAATGCAAAATTAAAATAATTATTTTTTTCTCTGTCCTTCCAAGGCTACTGCTCATATGTAACTGTCCTTTCACACACACGCAAGCATATATGTTCATGTTTTTTATTCAAATATATGATTATATACTATACATCTGATTATGAAACTTGTTTTACTGAACCACCTTTCCCCAGCAGTTCATATAGCTCTACTGCACTCTCTGTAAATGCTGCGGAGTATCCCAGTGTTTAGATATATCCTAAATCACTGTTGTACTCTAATGATGGAAATTTAGGATTTCATTTTTTTACCTTATTATAAACACCCTGTGAGAGTACTTCCATGGGATATATTCCTAGAAGTGCAATCAAGAATAAAGGACATATGTGTTTGAAGGATAATAGATTTGGTGAAACGTCCCTCTAGAGAAAGATTTCTCCAATCTAGAGTCACATCAAAAGTAGTAACCGTAACTGTTTCTCTATTCCTTTCTCACCTCTGAGTATTAGTAGTTTTTTTTAACTTTAGATGTTCTCATGCATTCTGTTTCTTTAATTATGAGTGAGTTGTTTCAAATTTTAGATGTGTGTTGGCTCTATGTGTGTTATCTAGTAACTGTCTAGTATTTTTTGCCTATTTCTTATCACAATGTTCATCTCTTTTTTAATGTTTTTAAAATATCTTTTATTTTTAAAAAGCTAACGTGCATTTTAGGAAACTGGAAAACACATGAAGCAAAGAGCAAAGTCATCCACAATCACAGGCAGTTTACAGTTTGACTTGTCCTTCTAGGTCCTCTGTGTGTATAGACAACAACATCCAAATTTATGGGATTGAGATCATGCAATTTTATGTGTCATGCTTTTTTACGCGTCATGAATATTTACCAGTTCAAAATCCTAAAGCTATGTGAGTATTTTGATAGTCAAGAAAACACTACACCAACTCAATCTATTAGGAAAAAATGTAATCCTGCCTTTCTTGGAACAAAAATTTTATAAAAGACAAAAATGGCATCATACCTCGAGATAAAAGCATTGGCAGAGTTCCAATTAAAATACTGCATTCTCTTAATGTTCAATTTAAAATGAAACATAAAGCAACAGAATACACTAAGTATAATGTTTCTAAGAGAATTCATTAGCAGATCTATACCATGAAAATATTAGCAAGAAGGCATATTTTCACTGAATTACTTAATGTATTCCTATACTACAGCCAAAAGAGATGCACATACATCAGTGGCTATCATCAAAATGTAAATGTATATCTGCATATATCTCTCCCTTTATGCTTCCTTTTGCCCCCCTGCTGCCAACTTAATGAGCAAGTCCTGATATACACTGCTCAGTGGTGGTTTAACAATTCCATGTCCAATATGCATCTTTTCTATCAATTATAACAAAAAGATATTTACAAATTGGCTAATTCGCTAGCTCTACTTTTAATCATACATTGTCTCCTCAGGACATTCATAAAGGTTAGGTGTTCCAAAAAATAAACTTTGTCCACAATAAATGCAGGCACTTTACTAAAATGCTGTTAGACCTATGTCTGTTATCTCAAACTATCTTCTGGATACCGAGATACTAGCAAAAAGCCCTTCCCTTCACCCTTCCCCTTCTCCCTCTTCTACCATGCCAGTGACTAAGTACAGGACTATGTCTAGCTCCAAGACGTGGATTAACAAAGATTACTCCCAGAAGGCAGGTCTTCCTAAAAACTAACAAAAGGACATTTATAAAGGGATATTTTACTACCTCTACTTTTAAACTACCTTGAGCATTAAGACTTGTTTATTCTTTAAAACACATCAATATTAACTGAAATTCACATACAGAACAATGGCTAGATCATCTGAACTAATCTAACTCACGGGCCCAGAGCCCTTCTCCTTGCATACCTCCTCCTCTTCCCGCCTGCCGACACCCGATGAACAGTCAGCATCAAGTTTAAAAATGCCATTCTCAAATGCAACCATCCCTAGGAAATAACACCAACCACAAAAATGCATAAAGGGTGTTACTTTAGCCCTCTATTTTTAATCTATATTGTGCACTTTTAAACATCTAGGAAGACTAGGTGTTTTAAATAGGACTTGAGTTTTCCACTTTATACACAGTAGCATTGAATAAATGGTGCATATACAAAGCAAGGCTATAAGTTGGATGTGTCTTCTAAATAGGAACATGGCCTAGAGCCCTTCCCCTTCCTATCTCTATCAATCCAGTGGACAGGTATAAACATCTGTAATGCTTAGAGGGGATTTTAACAATTCTACTTTTGAAGCATTTTTAAGAACAATCTTTCCTATGAATTTTTAACACACAGTGTACTCAATGTATTAGTTTACTAACTCTAGTTTTGTTATATGCTGGCAACCTCTTTAACATCTAGAAAGACTAGATGTTATAAATTAGGACACCATCCAATGTTATGCGATTGGGATCATACAGTATGTATCATGCTTTTTCACACATCATGAATATTTCCCAATTCAGAATTCCAAAGCTATGTAAATGTTTGTTGGTATACACAGCAAAGTAAAAGGAAATGCAGATATAAGGGACAATAGTCAATTGTGTCATACTGTAAACACACTGGTATAAAGCCCTTTGCACTTTCTTCTGCTCCTTCCTCCCCGAATCAGCATAAATATTATGTGGTTTGATCAGTTTCCAAAAGACAATATTTCATATGAATCAAAAGAATATCTACAAAATGTGTTATTTACTACCTCTACTTTTAACATACTTTGTGCACTTCTAAACATCTAGAAGACTAGATGTTTCAAATAAGGACTTAATTTTGTCCACTATATGCACATAGTGTTACCACTGGAGGGTGTCCAGGTTCTTGGCTTCTTGAACAAAATTGGACAAAATGCACAAACAAAGCAAGGAAAGAATGAAGCAACAAAAGCAGAGATTTATTGAAAACGAAAGTACACTCCACAGGGTGGCAGAGGGCCTGAGCATAGGGGCTCAATAGCCCGGTTACAGAATTTTCTGGGGTTTAAATACCCTCTAGAGGTTTCCATTGGTTACTCAGTGTATGCCCTATGTAAATACAGAAGACATTTCCCATCATAGCTGAAGTGTTTCCATTTGATTTAGTTCTAGGAAGTGAGCATGCATCTGCCTTATATTCCTTGCCTACAGACCCTATTCTTCTGCCTCATTTCCCTCCAGAGATGGGATCCCCATAAATCTTTATGGGAGGTGGAGGGGCCGATGGTCTTTCTTTTGTAACTGCTTCATGCTGGCTTGAGGCCTAGTCCCTACCTATTGAGGATCACAGAACTCCTGCCCTGCTCTGTCTAGTGAAGGCAGGGTAGCTCCTTGATGGCCAGGGGTGGTGGAACTGGATGAAACTTTTGTTGCATGATCATCCGAAGCTTGATGGTCTTTTGGCGAGAGGAAATGAATTTGGTTAAAAGATTTAATGGGAACTCGGGGTGGATATCTATGCTGTCAGGAATGTTTGTTATAGAGATTTGTAGGAGAAAAACAAAACCTGGCCTGTGGTCTGTTCTAGGATCTATGTGTTTCCTTAAGGTCTTGGCATAGGTGACTCCGTTTTGGTTTGGTTTGGTCTGTTGGGGCCTAGCGCACGGGCTCAATACAAAACAATGGCCTCCCATAATTTTGTTTAAAAAAATTCCCCTTTTTGGCTGGGTGCGGTGGCTCATGCCTGTTATCCCAGCACTTTGGGAGGCCGAGGTGGGCAGATCATGAGGTTAGGAGATCGAGACCATCCTGGCTAACATGGTGAAACCCCATCTCCACTAAAAATACAAAAAAATTAGCCCGGGTGTGGTGGCAGGTGCCTGTAGTCCCAGCTACTCGGGAGGCTGAGACAGAAGAATGGCATGAACCCAGGAAGTGGAGCTTGCAGTGAGCCGAGATCACGCAACTGCACTCCAGCCTGGGCAACAGAGTGAGACTCCATCTCAAAAAAAAAAAAAAAAAAAAATTCCACTTTTTTGGTCAGGTTCTCACTTGAGTGAGAGTGTGACCAAAACTTAGGGCCTTACTTAGCACCACTCTCAGTTACCAACACTTTGGGTTTTTGGTCTCAGCACGTCATTCATAGGTTACAGTGTCCTCATGGTTGCACATTTCTTTCAGCTCTTGTCATTCCAGTTGAAGAGAGACCATCTGACATTCTAGAGTGGCTGCATGCAAACATTTAAAACCTTTGAGAGAATACAGCACACCAGGGAGACTATTATTATGACTATCAGGAGGATAATACCAAGAGTTGAGAGTAAGTCCCCATAAACCAAACCTCCTAAACTCAAATAGATTAAAGAATGAGCTAAAGAGTCTACTCACTTAACTAAGCAGTCTCTTCATTAATTTGCTACAACTGAATCTCTATAATACCTGATGTTTTCTCCATAGGCCATGAGTGCCAGCAGCTGCACAGATACTCTTCTGTTTAGCCAATTCTATTATTTAGCATAACTTTCTTAAGATAATTTAGTCTATTATGTAACCATAGCCTTTACAGTAAACTGCTATAGAGCCTATTATGAGGGATACATTTGCCTCTTTTATTCCAAATCATGGAAAAAGGACCTAAAGCTGGCTGCAAAATTCTTCACAAATAAAAGTATACCCCATAATTGTACACAACAGATCCCTTTTCCTCTTCTATTCTTCATAGAGGCAAAAGCAAGGAAAAAATATTCAAAGGTAAGAGTCTCATGATAATAGAGAAATCTTGATTCATGATCTTGGGAAAAGTTGTTCACATCAAGGATGCCATCTTCTTCGGGAGAGAAACTTCCCTGGTTAGCTTTACCTTAAGGGTTCCAATGGGTGTACAGTTCCAAGAGTGTGGAGGGACTCTTCTCAGTTGTGAGATCATGAACCCAAAGTTCAAAGTCCAGAAGTTTTGCTATAGTGTGGATGGCAAGGACAGTCTTTATCCGATGTTCTCAGAAGATACAATCTTCAGGTTCTAGGTTGTGAAGGAGTTGATTGTCCTCAGTGAACCATAAAAAGCTTTCTTTACCTTGTGAAAATACTTGGTGGCATAATAACTTAGTGTTATAACATCAGCCCTCTTGCATTGGAAAGCTTTTATACAACCAGAAAACATGCACTGAAAATAACAATTGAATGAAATCCCTCTATAAAATGTTTAAATGGCCTATCAGGTGACTGGATGTACCTGAAGCTTTGATTGTTTTCCCAGGAGTATGGGACCAAACATTGGTTATAAACTATTTTAGCAATTTATAAGTCACCACATCAATATATTCAATTTGGATCATTTTATCTTTTCTGTGACAAGTCATGTAATGCAGAAACTTTACTAACAAAAGCTTTAAGGACTTAGGAAGGACAAGGTGTCCATCCTGGTTCTCCATGAGTTCATGCTTAATTAACATTAGACTCATATCCTCTTGAATACCAGTTGTTTCCCCAAATTAGGTGCAAAACACTGATAACTGATGGGTTATCATAGGTAATTTGATTTAGATGATGGAGTTTATTCAAATTGTATATCTAAACAGTTTCAGTACAACTGATTTAGCATGAAAATCTGGCAAAGTATTTTCTTGGTATTTAATTAATTTTTGTTCTACTTGGGTTAGCAGTTTTAGAACTCAGTCAGTCTTTTCATTAAAGTTCCAGGAATTCTTACCCAGTTCCAATTATATAATTCTAAACTTATTAGAAACCTGTATTCAAGAGTGCTTTTTAGGGTCCTTTCCAATCTTTCATGAATCTCCTAAAAGACACCATATTCTAGAACTTTGCATGCTTGTGAAGTTTTCAGAAACTGCATCAGCATTAAGCAATTAACTGTGGAAATGACTTTAAATAGTTATAGTTAAAAACACAATTGACAAGGAAATTTGGTTATTTCTGTGGTCTACAATAACATAATAATCATAATTATGATTGATAGCATATACTCAGACATATTGGAATTTTAGAAATCTCATACAATTTTGGAACATATATTAATATTATTCACTAAAATATAACCTGAAGAAGATTAAATTTTTTTTTTATTTTTGAAAATGCTTCCCATGTAATTAAACATGTCAAATAATTCTGTTTACCTCTCTTTTGGATGCTTCAGGGGCCCTCTGCAGCATCTCAAAGTTAGAGGTTAGAAAAGGCAATTTTGAAGCTGAAATTTGATTTTGGGAAGCCTATTAAATATGTTAAAGATTTAAAACACTTGATATTATGAAATAGAATTCCAGGTTACCATAGTCATTCATGTAGCAAAATGATGACTCAAAAATGTTTTAAAAGGCAAAAACCTTTCCTTGTTGATAGATGGAAGACTTACTTTACAAACAATCTGTCTCTTGTCTTTCCCTTCCTTTTTTTGGTGGGGGGTAGTTTATTCAAAAGGCAAACAAAGATCTTTCATTATCTTTTAATATTGCATGAAAATCTTGTTCAAGAGAGAAAGCCAAATTTCACCCTTGCATTAGTGTGCTATTAATGTCAACCCCAATTTTTAAGAAAACCTTGTAGACATATCTTTCCAATCTTAATCAGTTTGACCATAAGGTGAGATTCTCATAAACCTTTTATAACCCTTTACAAATGTTTGTTAAAGAGCAGACCAGTGCTTTAAGAAAACCCTGTTTGTGCTTTTATTTTGATGTTCAATTTATGGAAAAACCAGAAAATACCCCTTTAAATTTAGTCAATATGTTCACACACATAATTTTTTACAATATTAATTTTTATAAATCTTCCACAACTCATTCAAACTTTTAGCTTTATCCTAACTTAAAACAATCCTTTAACCCTTTAGACAGAAAAAAAATCTACATTCCCATGCCTTGTTATAATCTTTCACTGAAAATGCATTCACTTTTCTTATATACCTTGCATGTAAACCTGTTGCTTCAGTAGTCTCACTTACATGTTACAATGTTAACTCTTAGCAAGTTTTACTTTTGGTGAAAACTTTGGTAAGTTAAGGATTTTAATTATATATTAGTTGTGGAGTCTAGGACCCAGAGAGAAGTACACTTAAGGTCTGACTCCAGCATCTGACTCCACATGTCTCAGGCCTTACCTGGCTGTAAAGCAGGCAAGTTGTAGAGTTAAGAGTCATAGTGGCATTTTATGAAGCATTTAGGAGGTCTAATCACCGTTAAATTGTATATTTCTTGCATAAATTCTCTTTTGTAAATTATTTCATGACTTACACAGACCATCTATGACATGCTTGGACTTTCTAACTTGTCCTAAACATCCCTCTTTTTTAACAACCACTTATTTTACTTTAGGACAAGAATTTATGATATAAGATCCTTTATTATATAAAATCTCCTTTCTTTATAACCTTCTTTGCATAGCTAGGGGACATGGCTAATTCTATTTGTCCCCAGGCCTTATCTAGAATCTAATACTCCAAAATAAATTGAGCAATTTTTAAAAGTCAAAGAAGCAGTTTATGACCTTAAAGCATTTCGCAAACCTAATATCTGACCTGCATAATTTAGACTAAATATTTACATTTTGAAGATATTTTTATTTTATCAATAATCTTTAAAACTGTCTTTATTTCCCAAAGATTACTTAAGTTACACGAAGTAAATAAAAGGCATTACACATTTTTTACTTTTCTGACAAAATATTTGATTTAAGCTCATTATTATTAAGCTAATTAATTAATGCTCTTTTATAGTACACACACAACACATATAAATACACAGACAGAAGATAAAGGACTCATTCCCTAAACCAGGAACTGAACCCTAAACCCAGGCTGCCATTGTGAAAAGAGAAAGCATGGCCACATGGTTACAAGGTCAAGCTCCCAAAGACATGACTGACCAGTCTGCTGGGATGTCTTGAACAGCAGGCCTATGGGGTCCTAAGCACACATTTTATTCTAAGGTACCCCTCTTTATGACAAAACAATACAGAAAGACACAAAGCACACCAGATTCACTACAGCTTAAGATCGGCCTCAGAATTCTTTTTTTATATTAATCAAAACTTTACAGAGGAGATAAACAGTGACTTTTACTATTCATTTATGCAGTTTGCACAGAGAGACACAGACCAGAGTCTGGCTGGTAAGAAATTCTTACCCTTTTGCCAGCATGCCAGGTTTCTGGGTTCTGTCTCCCAAAGCAGCCCTAGGAACCCTGCTTGACTATATGCAAACAAACACATTGCCATGAATTAAGACTATTCACAAATAGTTTATGAATTTTGGAGAAAATGGGCAGAGGAAAAAAATATGACTCAAATTCTGTTTATGAAAATATACTCCATACACTTAAAGTATCATAAACAGAATTTGAGTTAGTTCAAGGTTAAAAAGCTGGTGTGCTCCATCAATTCCTGCCAGCCTGACAAAGGTAGCCTAGGAATTCCAGATAAATGGAACAAATGATGACTTGCTAGAAATGCATAGGGAACAAAATAACTATTCACAGAACCAAATAAAAGCCTTCTACTAGAAATTTAAAAAATATATATATGGTTTTATATATGCATACACAAGCAAAGCCAGAGGAGAATAAATGGCAAACAAATGAAAATTAGAAGCAAAAACAAATAGGAACCCAACCCTAAATTCTTCCTTCTCAATCTATCCTGGAGGCTACAATGTTTACCTAGGGCCCCCCAAAACCCACATAATGAATATTTTATTCCTGATACACAATTCAGTATCCTTAAGTTCACCAATATCACCATACATCCTGTGCAATCAAGAAATACACTATAGGCACATAACCAATAAATACTCCAGTGCCAGCACTATCCACAGAAAACAGTAAACAGTGTGAAGCAATGCAAGCATGTATGTGAAATTTGGCTCCACACTAAATCCGGCTTCATGCTTAACTATAGTAAAAAGGAATTGCCAAACTGCTGATGCATTTCTTTACAATGCTTATTTTACTTTTATCAAGACTAAGAGCTTTCACTATGAAAATGTTAATTAGCCAAATGTCTCCAATTCTCTATCAGGTTTTAAAGAATATTTTATTATCTAAACTTTTTCCATATCTTTCTCCTCTACTTACTGGTTCCTTATTACATTGTTTCATAAGTAACCTTTTCAAATCTGTAATTTGAACTAACTTTTAGATAACTTCTAAATTATTCTTTTTCTCACTAATAACACAACCTTTCTGGCATGTTTTGTATACAGAATTATGTGTTAATTAGAATTCTTATCCTTAGTAACCTAAAACTTTAGTGAAACGCTAAAAAGAAAGAAATCCTGAACTATCAGATATGGGAATTTATAGTTAAGAACAATTCCACAATTTTAGAAACATATTTCCCCATATCACAACCTTTCTAATTGGAAATGGCCCAGATACTAAATAAGCATCAAAAATAATTTTAAGACTTTACACAAAAAGCTTATCTAAAACATTTGTCCCATTCACTGTACTCAGTTGTTTCACTTTTAACAGTTTATCTAGATTACCTCTGTAAACCGAAATATTAGACACTATCTTTTAAAGTCAGTTATTTCCCTGTTAACCACGTTTTGAATAGCCAGTGAATATTGGGTGTGCACTTAAACCTAAGTAAGAGCCTCAAAGTTAAATACATAGGTATTTTTGCCAGTAATCCAGAAGATTTGGCTAACATTAAATTATGCTCATTTGTCCAAAAAAAAAACACAAACAAGATCATTTTGTTTTGGCTGGGTTTATAGTTTTATAACCTTCTATGCCAAACCCTAACACCTCAAAATATCTAGCAGAGACAAATATAAAATCCAGACAAAAATGTATGCTGACAATTCTGAAGGCATTTCTATTTTTACTTTACCAATAATTTTAAAACTAGCTTGTTTAGGAAAGTTATACTTAAGTCATGTGAACTTGAAAATTGCTTAGACTTATTTACTTAATTTATGAGTGCTCTTTTACTTATAAGCCAAAACACAACATATAACAAGTGTGCATACAAATAAACACATCTAGACATGTGTATATACACACACAAATGAAGATTCAATAGCTTTTACCTTGGAACCCTAACCATGAGATAGCAATACAAGCTTGCCAGTTTTACTTTGTTTACCCAATAAGCAATCCAATGAAGGCTGTGAACCATCATTTCAGGTAAAGCAATTTCCTTGGCAGTTTGATTTTTAAAGGCCAAACCTCCCCAGACTCGAAAGAACACTGGGGCCAAACAGCACCAAAGGAGAACATCACATAATAACTAGGCCCGCCCCTGCTTAGAACAGCAGCACCAAAGCCTGAATACATGCAACTGCATCCCGCTTTCCCATTCAACAGCAAATACCAGAATCCAAACCGTATTGGGGCCAAACAGTATTGCAACTGCAAGAGAAAATTCTAAGGAGGGCTTAGTACTAGTCCTTAGAACTGCTGCCAAGGGCATCCCCTCTGGATGCCCTTTGGAGAGGCTGAAGTCTGGAGGATCCCCTGGGGAATACCCCTTTGGGGTCCAGTATTAAGAGTGTCAGGCATCTCTGACCTTAGGTGGGCACCAGTGCCGCTTTGCATATTTTCCCTCCAGAGGCAACTGTGAGCTGTCCTTTGGTTCCTGGGTGTAATCACTGATGTTTAGCATCCTTATAATTTGATAAGGCCACACTATCCCATGCTTCCTGTTCCACTAGCGTGATAGCCATGAACTGTAATGATAGGAAATGGAAGCTGGGTAGGCTTCTTTTGTCCTTAGCCAGTCAAGTAGGGTAAGGGAAGAAGTTAGTATAGAAAAGGTTTCCGTTGCCTGAAACATATGCAAGTTCACCCTGAGCTGCAAGTTTGCCCTGAGCTGCGCCACACATAGGAATCAGGGCCCACAACCAGAAAAGATAGAAAAAAGTCCTTCAGAGTGGCCCCACCCAGAAACCTGCGTTTGCCTCCATGTTTAGGCGCTGCCCACCAAGGGTCCCAAGTTGGAAAGGAAAAGAGAGACAGAGGGAGAGATTCCCCTGTATGGAGTGGAAAAGAAAAGATGAAAAATCCCAAACTTTGGGCTTACCTCCTGGCTGGCTTGCCAAAATACGTTACCAGTGGAGGGTGTCCAGGTTCTGGGCATATTAGACCAAGAATTGGACAAAACACACAAAGCAAGGAAAGAATGAAACAACAAAAGCAGAGATTTATGAAATGAAAGTACGCTCCACAGGGTGGGAGAAGGCCTGTGCTTAGGGGCTCAAGAGCCCAGTTACAGAATTTTCTGGGGTTTAAATACCCTCTCAAAGTTTCCATTGGTTACTTGGTATATGCCTTATGTAAATGAAGAGGGTGAAATAAAGTTACAAAGTCATTTACTTGGTATACACCCTAGTCATTTACTTGATATACGCCCTATGTAAATGGAGAGGATGAAATAAAGTTACAAAGTCATTTACTCTGTTGGAGAGTATATGTCCTGTCATAGCTGATGTGTTTCCATTTCATTTAGTTCTAGGAAGTCTGCATGAATCTGCTTTATGTTTCCTGCCTCCAGACCCTATTCTCTTGCATCAGTAGGGTTGAATAAACTACACACATGGTTGTATCTTAAAGTGTCTTCTAAATAGGAATATTCTGATCTAGAATCCTTCATTTCTTCCAGCTCCTCTGCACCACCAACCTGGTTGGTGGATATGGGCCCATGTGTCACTTAGAGTTGATGTTATCATTTCACTTCCAAAAGTCGTTTTCAGAAGATAGTCTTTTTATAAACGTTAACACAAAGTGTACAATATGTGTTACTTTACTATTTTTGTCATACATTGGCAACCTCTTTAGTATCTAGAGAGTGGATATTTTAAAATTGGGACTCATTTTTCCAGTATATAACACAATATATAGTATAGCAAAGTTACATGCAATGCATTTAACATATAAGGCAATGGATAAACTGAAATTTTCTAGTACACAATAGCAAAACATCTTTTGTAATTTCTTCCCTCTCACCTTCCTCAACTGAATGAAGAAGTAACACTGTTCACAGAGGTGATTTAATAATCCCACTTTCAAACACAGTATTTCCCATCAGTTTTTAAGAGCTATTTACAAAAAGTGTTATTATACTATTTCTACTTTTAAATACATCCAGCATTTCTGACTATCTAGAAAGACCAGATATTTCATATAACTTTCCACTGTGTACATAGCACTGTAAAATAAAATTGCACATGTAACAATGGCTATAATCGGAGGTATCATCTAAATATGACAATTTTGACCTTGAACCAGTCCTTCCTCACTTCCTTCTCTCTATCTTCAATCCAGTAGACAGGTACAGGCATGTGTAACGCTTAGAGATGGCTGAACAAATTCATACCCAAAAATCATTTACAGAAGACAGGCTTTCCTATGAATTTCAACACAAAGTGTGCAAAATGTGCTAATTTTACTAGATACTTTGTCATACACTGGCAACTTCTTAAACATCTAGAGACCAAATGTTGCAAAATTAGGACTCATTTGTCCATTATGTACTCTACATACACAGCAAAACAAAATGCACAAAACATACAGAAAAATGGCGAGTGAAATGTCCCAGTATGAACACACTAGCATATGACCTTTGGCAATTTCTTCCCTCCCATTTCTAAACCATTGAACGAGTATAGACAGTACTTCCCAAGAATTTTAGCAAAAAGATATTTACACGGTGATATTTTACTACCTCTACACTTAACATACATCAGGCAATTCTGAACATCTACATAGATAAGATGTTTCAGGTAAGAAGTTAATTTGTCCACTATAGGCACAGAAGTCTTGAATAAAGTGAACACATGTAAAAACAGTTATGACTGAGTCTTCCAAATATGAACATTCTGGCCTACACCTTCCCATCTCCATCAACCCACTGGGCAATAATGCTCAAATTTTCAGAAGACAGTCTTTCCTGGGAATCTTAAAACGAAATGTACAAAATATATTAGTTTACTAACTACTTTTGTCATACACTAGCAATCTCTTTAACATCTAGAAAGACTAGATCTTGTAAAGTCAGGACTCATTTGTCCTTTAGATACACAATATACCCAGATAAGTAAAACAAAATGCCCAGGCATGAGACAATGGTTAACCTTGCCTCACTATAAGCACATTGGCATAGAGCTCTTACACTTCCTTTCCTCTCTCCTCCCCTGAACCAGTGCACAAACACAATGTGAATTATTAACAGGTGGTTTGGCCATCCCCCCCAACCAAAACAACATCACATATGAATTTTAACAAAAAGATTTACAAAATGTGTTATTTTACTACCTCTAATTTTAACATAGGCATTTCAGAACATCTAGAAAGGGTAGATAGTTCAAAAAATACTTAGTATTGTCAACTACATATACAGTCGTGAGAAATAAAATGCACACACAGAACAATGGTTGGAATATGAAAATGTCTTCTAAATATGACCAGTGTGGCACAGAACTGTCCTCTCTTCCTTCTCAGGTCTTCTGCCCCATGTCCTCTAACCCAGTGGTCCCCAACCTCTTTGGCACCAGGGACTGGTTTCACGGAAGGCAATTTTTCCATGGAAGGTAGGGGCATGGTTTCAGGATGGAACTGTTCCACCTCAGATCATCAGGCATTATCAGAGTCTCATAAGGAGCGTGCAACCTAGATCCAGGGGTTGGGGACTCCTGCTCTAACCCACTTAATAAACGTGGATGTGTGGCTCCTGCTGTCACTTCCAGAGGTGATCTAACAACTTCATTGCAAAAAGTCATCTCCAGAAGCCATTTATGTCCTATTATTATTATTATTATTATTATTTTTAACAAATGGGAATTTACAAGATGTGTGATTTTCTAACTATCATAAGTCGCAACCTCTTTACACCTAGAACGGCTCGATGTAGCAAATGTTTTCTTTTAAAAGGCTGGGGGGAAGTTGAGAGCAGCTTTTTCATAGGATATACAGGGGCCTTCTATAAACAGCCAATAATCTTCCCAAAGGGTGGTGGGCCTTTCCGATGGGCCTAATGGCGGAAGTTATTCTTCCACTTCTCTTTTCCAGCACCAGCATCTGGTAGAAGGAAGACGAGCTGGGCGATGGCCGCTAACCCTACCATCCCTCATTGCCGGACTCCCCTCACCTTCTGGGCCCATTAAGGACTTTGTCGGTTGTCCTCGGGACTAGGTGGGTGTCGTCCACTTGGGACTTGCGGCCACCCGAAGACCCGGATCTGCGCGGCTCCATGGCCTGCAGAGGCAGCTGAGCCGCGCGCAGACCCGTTTTCCTGGCCCTCTGCACCCGCTGGTGGCCTCCGCGGCGTTGGGGCCGCCTCCCTGCTTCCCGCCCGGCCATACCTGCCGCCACCCAGGGGCGCTGCGTCCAGGCGGCTCGGCGGAAGCTTCGTCTGGGCCTGGCAAGGTTGGGCAGGGAGACCCTGCAGCCGGCAGGTCGGGGAGGAAAAGTGGTTCGCCCCTGCTTCAAGGAATGGGCCCGGTGGGGCAGCCGCGGCCAGGGCTCCGGGTTCTACCGGGCGGAGGGCCTGAAGGGCCCAGCAGAGCTGGCCGCGCTCACATCTCAAATTCTGTTCTTTTCATACTAATTTCAAAATATAGATTAGCCCTTTGTTCTTTCTTAAAAATCTTCACATTTTATTTGTCTATTTTTGTCTTACAGGACTTCTGAATTTTGTATGATCTGAAATTAATATTTTCCTTAATTGCTACTAGGTTTGTGGAATGTTAGAAAATCTTTCTAAGTACTATATAAGAAATATGTTAACATAGTAATGTTTTTACGATTTTAATTTTATATTTAAACCTTTATACGTTTCGAAAGTTTTTACTTTAACCGGTAAGTTGGAGGTCCACGAGATTTTCTTCTGTGCCAAAATTTTCAGCCACTTTGCTTCTAAACACTTCAGTGAGTAGCCTATCTATCCCCGCCAAGTATAATGCCAGCTTTATCATGTACTAAATTCTCATTTGCATTTAATATCTGGAACTTTTATTCTGCTTCATTACTTCCATGTGACTGCCACCCTTTCCAGTCATCATTATACATTTCGTTTTTTAAAATAAGCTTCGTTGAGTATATTTAAGGTATACAACATGTTATGAGATACATACGTAGTTAAAAAAAAGATTACTACAGTGAAGGAGGAATCCCAAATAAAGTAGAATTTATTACCTATACTGTGGTGCTTATGTTGTACATTAGATCTCTAGCCTTGTTCATCATACATATCTGCTACTTGGTTTTGTTTTGTTTGAGACGGGGTCTCCTGTCCCCAGGCTGGAGTGCAGTGGCACGATCAAATCACTGCTCACTGCAGCCTCGACCCCTCAGGCTCCATCCATCCTCCTGAGTAGCTGGGACTGCAGGTGGGCACCACCACGCCTCGCTAATTTTGTGTGTGTGTGTGTGTTTTGTTTGTTTGTTTGTTGTTGTTTTGGTTTTTTAGGTTTTTTTTTTTTTTTTTTTTTCCAGAGATGGGGTTTTGTCATGTTGCCTAGGCTGGTCGCAAACTCCTGGACTCACGCAATCTGCCCACCTCTGCCTCCCAAAGTCCTGGGATTACAGGAGTGAGCCACTGCGCCTAGCCCTCCTATCTGTTGCTTTGTATCCTCTGACCTACATCTCTCCATCCTCCTCCACCTCAGGTTTTGTTATCTCTGTATACCTGTATTTGAGTGTTTTCTTTAGATTCCCCATATGAGTGAAATCGTGTAATATTTTTCTTTCTGTGTCTGCCTTATTTCACTTAATGTCCTCCAGTTTCATCCATGTTGTGGCAAATGGCAAGATATTCTTTTTAGGGCTGAATAATATTCCATTGTATATATATGTATATATATACCAGTTTCTTTATCCATTCATTCTTCAACAGGCATTTAGGTTGTTTCCCTATATTGGCTGCAATGCTGCAATGAACGTGGGTTCGCATTTATCTATACAAGGTGGTTATCTCATTTTATTTGTGTATATCCCCTAAAGAGGGATTGTTGGGTCATATGTAGCCCTATTTTCAGTTTATTTAGAAACCTCCATACTGTTTTCCACAGTGGCTATACATTCTCACCAACAATGCACAAAGGTTTTCTGTTCTCTTCACCCTTATCCACGTTTATGATTAATATCTTTTGACTTTTTGATAATAGTCATCCTATTATTATCTAGTATCTCATAATGGTTTCAATTCACATTTCCCTTATGATTAGTGATGTTGAACACCTTTTCATATCCATCTTGGCCATTTTTCTTCTTGGAGAAATGTCTTTTCAGGTTTTTGCCCATTTTTGACTGGGATCATTTGTTTTCCTGCTACTGAGTTGTATGAGTTTTTTATCAATTTGATATATCTTATTAGATACATAGTTTGCAAATATTTTTTCCAGTCCATAGGTTGCCATTTCATTTTGTTGCTTGTTGTCTTTGCTATGCAGAAGTTTTTCAGCTTGATGTAGTCCCATTTATTTATTTTTGCTTTTGTGGTCTGGGCTTTTGATGTGATAGACAAAAAATCATTGCTAAGGCCAAGGTTCAGGAGCTTATCATACATTTTAACAGCTAGAAGAGCTCATCCACTCTCATTATTTTTTTCTCAGAATTTTTCTTATCTGTCTCACTTTTGTTTTTTAGTTGAGGATTAGTATCATTTTGTCAAGTTAAAAAATTGTATATTGATTAATTTAGGGAGAATTGACATCTTTACAATACTGAGTCTTCCTATCCAAAGCAATATGTCTTCTTTACATTATTTTTTACTTTGATAAGTGTGGTTTAAATGTAGCTTTTATTAATTTACTAAATGATACATTTTATTTATTCTTGTTAATTATTATTGTCCTAACTCACTATTATTTGTATAAAAGAAAGTTATTTTTTATTTTAATATTTCCTTTCACTTTACTGAATTTTATCTTACCACTTTTACCACTTTATTTATTATTATTATTATTTTTATTATTTTGAGACAGAGTTTTGCTCTTGTTGTCTAGGCTGGAGTGCAATGGTGCGATTTGGGCTCACCACAACCTCTGCCTCCCAGGTTCAAGCGATTCTCGCGCCTCAGCCTCCCAAGTAGCTGGGATTACAGGCATGCACCACTACGCCCCGCTAATGTTGTATTTTAAGTAGAGATGGAGTTTCTCCATGTTGTCAGGCTGGTCTCGAACTCCTGACCTCAGGTGATCTGCCCGACTTGGCCTCCCAAAGTGCTGAGATTACAGGTGTCAGCCACCACACCCTGCCTATTATTATTATTTTTATTATTTTCCAGACAGAGTCTTGCTCTGTCACTAGGCTGGAGTGCTCTGGTGCGACCTTGGCTCACTGCAATGTCTGCCTCCCAAGATCAAGCACTTCTCATGCTTCGGCCTCCTGAGTAGCTGGGACTACAGGTGTGCGCCACCAAGCCAGGCTAATTTTTGTATTTTTAGAAGAGATGGGGTTTCGCCATGTCGGCCAGGCTGGTCTTGAACTCCTGACTTCAGGTGATCCACCCACCTCAGCCTCCCAAAATGCTGGGATTATAGGCATGAACCGCTGTGCCTGGCCATAATACTTTATTATTATTTGGTTCTCATGGATTTCCTAGGTGTATAATCACTTACAAATAAAAGTAATTTTGGCATTTAGTTAAATATTATAACTTATTTTTCTTATATAATTGGACTGGCCACCTGTTCTAAAACACTGTAAAATAAGATAGATAGTAATCAATTTTTTTCATGTTCCTAACTTTAGTAGGAATGCTTCTGTTTCTTCATCATTAGGTATATATTAGCTTTTGTTTACATGTATATAAAATTATGGCCAAATAACATCTGTCTATCCTATTTTAGTAATTAATTTAATAATTAAGAATGGATGTTGAATATTTTTGTTTTAGCCCAGTTGTCTAAGACTTCCAGGAATATACCTGTAGTGTAATAAAATTAGGTTTATTGATCCATTGCAATGAGACAGACTGCATTCCAGGGGAGCCATGGGGTATCTCACCAAACAAAGGGAAAGGCAGAGTTATAGGATTTGGGGTAAGTTTAGGTGAATATTAAATAAGGTTGAGTGTTGATAGGCTCAGAGGAAAGCAGGGCTGTGTGTAAAAAGGTCCATATCAGGTCTGGACTGTAAAGTGGACCCAGAGTCCTATTTTCTTGAATACTAGACAGTTGAGAGAGGTGTGGAATGTTGTGTCCAGATACCCCTTACCTGCAGTTCTGTATTTGAGTATAAGATGAGGCTGTGTTAGGAATCAGGAAAAGAAAGGAGCCAACTGAAGTTATTTAGAAAGCAAAATCAACAGAACTTGGTGACGCTGGATGTAGTGTGAGGGAAAATGGCGAACTGAAATTTCACCCCTCTATTTATGGCTTATGTGATTGGGTAGATGACCATGTCTTCAGCTGATATGGAATATACTATAACAACAGTTGGTTTAGGGAAGCAAGAGAGAGAAGAACAGGATCATCACTTCAATTTTTGATTTGTTGGGTTTCTGACTGCTGCAAGACTCGAGTGTAGACCCACAGGTAGGTAGTAGGATGTATAAGTGCAGGGATACTGCTGGAGGCTGGGGTCACAGCTATAGATACAGATGCCTAGGAGTCATGAGCATCACTGAAGGAGGGCCTGCAAAGTGAGAGGAGCACTGACCGGATCAAGAGAAAACCCCAGGAAGATTTTCCTAAGGTTTCCAGGCCAATAGGATGAGCCCACAGTGAAGACTACAAATGAACAGAGAGAGGTAGGAATCAAAGCAGAGGCCCGCCATGTCAGAGAAACTGAGGAAAAGAGTTCCAAGGAGGAGGGAGTGGTCACCTGTATCAACTGCAGGAAATGGGCTCAGGAATGGAAGACCTGAATTGGTTTAACAGTTGGCAGGTAGATGGTGACTTTTGCCAGGGTAAATTCAGGTAAGTTGGTGAAGCAGAAGACGAAATTCTGTGTGTTCAGCCAATAATAAGAAGTGAGACAGAAAAGTGAGCCTCCACCTTACAGGAAGCTGGGCTGAGAAGGGCAGGAGACAGGGCAGTAACTGCTGTGGCATCAGGCTCAGGGAATGCTTTTCAGCAAAAAAGATGTCAGTGTTTCACTTTTTTCAGCTAGTTAGAATCAGGACCTCAGCTATGCCTGATGTAATTCATTTAAAATACCAAAATAAAGGGAAGTCTTCTGTAGTCTTTCTGTACTCACTTGAGTACTTGATCTCTGTAACTCACTCTGCATCCTCCTTCCTGCCCCTTCCTTAGCATGACACACACACACGCACACGCATGTGCACACACACGCACACGCATGTGCACACACACACGCACATGCATGTGCGCACACACACGCACACGCATGTGCGCACACACACACACCAGTATACATTTGATTATATTTTAATGATCACACAGACCCTTTTAGAAAAGATATCTCCTTAAACTCTACCCAGGAGGTGTGGCCATGGCACACACAAAGCTGTAGGGAAAGACCAGACGAATCTTGAGCTGAGAAGGAAGGGCTCAGTTGCATAGGTATTTAGGCAGAATGCATAAACAAATCCTTTTGTTGAAAATATTTAGGAAAGAATGGAGTTTTTGAAATATAAAATCAATAATAATTTTTATTTTTTGTTCAGCACACATGGCAACACAGAGCTGTGAAGACAGACGTGGTTAGCACAAACCACTCGGGCCAGTGAAACCAGGGCAAACTCATGGATCATCTGCGTTCCCATCTTCACCTTGGTGGCAGCCCTACCTCTGAGATTTTAAGGTCTACGGAAAGCGCAGGCTTCCAGGAGTGCTGTGGAGCAGAGGAGAGAGGTAGGATTTTCAAAATCTTCCTATATTTATTTCTGAACTGTCAAGTGATTGAACAATTTCAGCATAGTACAAAGTGTGCAGACTTGCTGCCTCCTCTTCTGTGAACTGGGCCGTTCTCCCAGTGCTCTTTTCTACTTGCCTGCACAGCTCCTGTGCCTATCCTGGGGAGTGCCCCATGCCAAAGCTGTAACATGATTTTCCTGCCCTACAGGGTTCCCCACCTTGTTTCTTATGGGCGAGGCTCACACATCTGAGTTCGTGAGGCCGGGAGTCGCCCAGGAAGACTGTCCTCCCTGACCTCTTTAAGCAGGTGAGGAACTGACATAGCAAAAAGCACCTGCAATGTGCCAGTTACTGTGCTGTGGGCTAAGGATGGAGGAAAGAAGAGCAGAGCCAGACTGTCTGCTTTTGTGGAGGATATAGGTTAGGTAAACATCAACTTGATTCTCACAATAGCGAACGTAGACAAGCACATTGCTGCTTCTGTCAGAATTACATGGGGGCAACTTTTAAAATGTGGATACCTGACCTAGCACAGACTTTCTAAATCAGTATCTCAAGGCTCTGATAATCAGCATTTTAATAAGGATCAAGACTCCCTTATCTGCATACTCCTGTGGAAAGACTAACTGCCCTACACCACCACATGTTATTCCCCAGCTTCCAAATTTTTTCAGGTGACTCAGTTACACCCAACATAGTTATACTGCAAAGATGTGTTTTATTCTATTTCAGTTCTCAGAAACTGGTGTTCCAAATGAGTAGTATGCATGGCAACTTTATGGTTACCAGAACCTATCATTGTTGAAGCTGTCTAGAGCAGCGCTGTCTGAAAGAGCTTTCTGTGATGATGCAAACATTCTCTTTGCTGACCAATATGGAGCCACATGTGGCTGTTGAGCACTTGAAATGCAGCTGGGTGGGATTGAAGAAATACATCTTTTATTTAGTTTAATTTTAATTAACTTAAATTTAAATAGTCACATCTTGCTGGTGGCTACCCTATTGGACAAGGCAACTCTAATCAAAAGTTTACTGCAGAGCAATGGCATGTACACATAAACCCAGTCCTTTTCTTAGAAATAAGATGGAATTCTCTATGCCCAATAAGCTCACTACCTTAGTGCTCTGAGCCTGTATCCCCTTACTATCTGCCCATACAGCCTCGCCTGTCATACATGCCGGGCTTAGATTGTTCACTCACCATTTCATTTTGTCCATGTTGTCCTATCCCAAGGGCCACAGCCTACCCCTCCTGTACCCACCACCCCAGCACTCACCACCATGTTTGGTTGCCACTTCCCCATGCTGTTCCTCCTACTCACGTGAGGTGGAGCATTTTCTCAGGTTACCAACAGCCTTGACATATTCTTCTCCTAAGTATTTTTCATATGTGTTTCTGTCATGAAGTTTGGCCAAACATACTGTGTCATCTCTGAACAGAAGGTCCTTGGTTTCGGACCGGAACAAACAAAAGTTGCCCGAGCAGTCAGTTACGTTGCTTCCAAATAGGCGCTGTCAAGTGAACAGAAAGTCCGTGAGGACCTTGTGGTCTTTAGCAGCTGGGAACACATGGATGAGTAGAGTCTGAAAGCTCTGAACCAGCCCTGGGGAAAAAGGGAAGCTACAGAGTATGCCTTGGGAATTTTCCACCTCCTTTATCTGCCATTTACCCACTTAGGGCCCCAGCTCCATGCTTTCATGATGCCCCCAAAATCATCTATAGGGTCCCTGGTCCCACCTTCCTCTGAGAAGTCCCTCCCACCCACACCCATGCCTGCCTACTCTGACCTCTCTTCCCCACTTCATTGCCCTTCATTGGGGGCTGCTTATAGGAAATGAGAGGACAATAACATGTCCCTTCAGATGTTATTGTCAAAGAAGATGTTAAATGTGAACCCTCCCAGAGGAGTGGCAGAGGTAGTTCTTAAAAGTTCATGTTTGACTGCATTTTGAATCCTTTCTTGGGCAAGCCACTCAACTTCTCCATATCTCCAAAGGTTATAAGTGAAATGATGACTGCAAAATGTTGAACCTTCCATATAGCAGCTAGGAAATGTATGTTAAATGCTTATTATTGTCATGTACCTTAAAAGGACTTCTAAATATACTCTATCTTATTTTTTTTTAAAAAGGTAATGGTGAATCAACAGCAGGCAGCTATGCCCAAAAGGAAGGTGATGTGTGTGTGTGGAGGGGCCTTTAGGATTAGAATACTCAGGCAGCCCCTGTCTTCAACAAGGCTGGCCCTGAGTGGTTGTTCCCCTAGAGAACAGGCTCTCCGAGGGCAAGGGTCCTGTGTTTTTCAGACTGTTGAGAACAGTGCTCAGTCTGCCTAGGCAAGAGGAACAGAAATCTACTCTTCATGACTCGTATCAACAAGCGCTGGGAAACAGGAGCTGTCTTCTTCATTTTCGGGAAGGACAGGAATAGGGGAAATGAGAGTACCCCTGAACAAGGTTAGGGGGAGCAGAAAGGCAGATTCCTGGTCCCAAGAGCACATGGATCAGATCTAATCACCAGTGACCAGGAGCTAGAAGCAGAGCTGGGCCTGAGACAGGGTCTAGTTCCATAATTACACAGCTAACATATTTTGAGCACGTCCTATAGGAAATGGCATTTTCCTATGCCGTTTGGGTGCATGTCTTCACTTAATACTCATGTTAACTGAGAAGTAGGTAAAAATATTATTATTACAATTTTATATATGAGGAAGCTGAGGCATAGAGAGGTTATATAATATACCCAAGATGGCACACCTAGGAAGCTGTGGAGCTGAGATTTGAACCCTGATACTCTAGTCCACAATGCATGGCATGAAATGCACAGTGCATGAAATTCTAGTTTTCAAAAAGAAAGTGCTGGAGTCATGGCTGCACTTTGTTGTAAACTCCCCCCAAATAGCCTATAGCCATCTAGGAAGAAAAGGTGGGAGGCCCTGGCTGGTCCATACCTGCTGGTTAAGTAACACCTTGTAGACACAATCTTCCTTATCTTTACGTGTGACCACAGCATGATTCGGGGCTCTGGCCAGGTGGCATTTCTTAAACTCCCACACAGGTTTCCTGGAACCATCGAGGCACAGCAACGCATAGTCTTCTTTCTTCAGATTCTTAGCCCACGGATCAGGGTTCTCTCCTAGGGACAGGAAGAAGGTGGTTCAGCTGATGGCTTTGGTCAAGGTGCCCCACTGGGGAGATGGGACTGACTCAGTGATGTGTAGAGAACCTGGGCCTTCTGGCCAGCAGGAGTGCCCACACTGGGGTTACAGTGATATGGACAGGAAGAGACACCCATGTGGTCTACAAGGTGATACCAGACTCACAGTGACCAGGAATGATTATTGACCATCCCCTTCCAACCTTCCCTACCCAGCCAGGTAAGAATGAACTACATTCTGTAGATGCTGTTCAAAAAGATCTTCAATTCCACTAAATTCCAATTCCTTCTGTACCTCTTGCTCCAGCAGAGGAAGAATGTGACGCTCTAAGCCAGGTTTATCCATTTCTGTACTGTAACACATGGCATCTCCAAACAAAATAACTTTTCCTCAGAGAACACCTTTGGAATCTGCACCAGAATTTTAAATCTGACTCCCTTGTTCCAGTTCTAAATGAGAATGTGCACACGCCTGTGTGATACACGTCTGTATCCCATCTCAGCCCCTTTGCCTCTTCTTTTCTGTATTGTCCCTGAAAAAAAAATCTCACCCATTTTTAGGGTTTCAGCTCCTTCCTCCTGAGGCACTTTGCAAATATGTTTTGCTAATTTTTATTTCTTTCCCATAATTCAGGATTGCAACCTTTTTAAAAATGAATTTTTCATTTAATTTTCTTTCTTTAACTGAATAACTAATACATGAGATCACACTCATAAATTTTTGAATATCTCCCTATATTAACTAAAAGCCTCCTTTCCTATACTCTCCAAATCTCACTCAGTCTTATAGTGCCAGTCTTTAATATCACATTTGCGAGTTTCCGTCCACGACTCATTATATGTATTTTTTTACCTGTGTATATGGATTTCACATATTTCTAATTTTGTTTAGTGTTAGATCTTGACAAATGTAAAACTCTGTAGCTTTTTTTTCAACTGTTTACATACCTTATAGATTCTTCTTGTCAGTACATATAAATCAAGCTCGTTCTTCTTAACTACTGTATTATATTTCATAGTGTGGCTATAATAGTATCTTTAAACCATTCCTCTTTTAATAGGCATTTGAGGAGTTTACAATTTTTTGCCACTACAGTAGTGTTAAAATGAGTGTTACTGGCATCTAATTGTGCTTACATAGAAGTGGAATAGTTAGTTCAAAGGGTATATGTATTTTTATTTTATTTTATGTTATTTTATTCATTTATCTATGATACTATGTTCCCAGCCCTCTCCAAGGCACAATCTTATTGGAGGGGAAAATAACACACAAACCAAAACAAAAAATTGGGGGCAGGGATAATAATATTTTATATTTTGTAAAACACTCTAGATGCTGTGTGAGCTCAAACCAGGGCTTTGAGAACAAATGAATTAAGAAGCTGGCTGGAGGAGGCAAGATTTCGGTTATCTCTTATAGGGTGTGTAGGATGAGAGGAGGAGAAAGGAATGCCTCTCTGCGGGAGGAAAGGAGAGTGCAGGCGAGACTGGGGGCAGGTGTGTGCCTGGTGTTTCTAACGGAGAGAGGAGACCGCCTCTGGAACCATCTCAAGCAGTAGGGTATGTGAGGCACTCAGGCAAGAGGAAAAGTGGGTTTGTGAGGACTTATGAATGGAAATTGATGTTAATGAATGAGCCAGAACCTAAAGGTAGAAAATTAAGAAAAATCAGATGGGAGGTGATTCAGTCTGGCTAGGAGGGCATCTAGAAGGGCATGTTAAAAATATGCTTTTTCAATAAAAATAATACACATTTATTGATGGAAATTTGTAAAATGCCACATAAGTATTGGGAAGAAAATGTTGAAGCATTTGTAATTTCATAGTCTACGCCTTCAAAATTGGTACATTTTTAACATTCTTTTTCCTACACACACCTATAATATGCACACACACACACACACACACACACACACACACACATTGAGATAAAAGAGCCCATGTGGGCTGGGCGCAGAGTGTCACGCCTGTAATCCCAGCACTTTGAGAGGCCGAGGTGTGCGGATCATGAGGTCAAGAGATGGAGACCATCCTAGCCAACATGGTGAAACCCCGTTTCTACTAAAAGTACGAAAATTAGCTGGTCATGATGGTGCGCACCTGTAGTCCCAGCTACTTGGGAGGCTGAGGCAGGAGAATCACTTGAATCTGGGAGGCGGAGGTTGCGGTGAGCTGAGATCGCACCACTGCACTCCAGCCTGGCAACAAAGTGAGACTCCATCTCAAAAAAAAAAAAAAAGCCCATGTGTTTCTGTGTCTTCCTTCTTGTATATACCATAGCACTTAAGACAGATTTTGGAGGAGGGAGAGAGGGGGCAAGAGTTGAAAAACTACCTGTTGGGTGCTATGCTCTCTACCTGGGTGACAGGTTCAATCATGCCGCAAACCTCAGCATCATGCAGTATACCATGTAACAAACCTGCATATGTACGCTCAATCTAAAATATAAGTTGAAAAAGCAATAAACTAATAACAGACGAAGGTAAGAAGGTGCAAAATATAAGTATGATGAATCAGACATGATGTGACTTATATTTAGTAATATTTATCAGGAATGTGATATTAAGTCAGGGGTATTAGACCAGTAGTTCCCAAACTTACAATATATCAAAATTACTTTGGCTCTTAAAAATCATGTTGTCTACCTTAAATACACACAATAAAATTTAGTTTAAAAAAAGACACATTTTGAAGAAATAAGATATTGACTGACAGACTTAATCTAGGCCTGATGGGCAGGGAGTATAGCAGGATTCTCTATAAGGATAGAGGTTGGGAGAAGAGGAGGAAACATTGACAGAAAGATGAGGACAGTTGAGTTGTATATGGATTGTATATATACAACTACAGTATATGAGGACATCCATGTACACATGTAAAAAAATACAATTGCAATGCCAATGTACTCTGTACATAAAAGTGACACCTTGGGAAATAGACTGGAATGGAATTGAGATTGGATGTCAGGCCTCCTATCTTAATTCTATTCAGGAGGGAAGAATTTTTGAGTCATTGCAAAGAGTAAGAGAGTCAAAGCTTAGAGAAGGGAGCTCTACTCAGAAAAGTACCAAAAGAAATCAAGTGTGGCAAAGAGCCAAGCTTAGGGTAACACTCCCTTAAAGGAAAAAGCAATAATACGAGGGAAGAAAGGAAAATTAATCAACCCAATATTCCTTCAAACAAATTCTTAGCAACTGCTGTGTACTATGTGCTACACTAGGTGCTGGGAATATAAGAGGAAGAAAAAGAGCTCAAAGAGTTTCTGTAGCCAAAGTGTATTACAGAGTGTGGTGAATTCAATCATAATGGCAATATGAACAGAGGAGTCTTCTTGTAGGACAGGGTATGCCATCTGGGAAGGCTTCCTGGAGGGGCTGGTGCTGAGCTGGTTCATTCTGGATGAGTTGCCCAGGAAAAGTGAGGAGTTGGGGGAATGAACATGAGAGAAGGTGGGGAAGTATTCACAGCCTGAATTCCAGTGGGCTCTGCTGGCACTTAGTGATACTGAGGGGTCAGGTGTGGAGCGCTCAGTCTGGCCAATGTTTGTTTTGCTTTGTTTTGTTTGTTTTTAATGTTATGGCTGTCCAGCGTTCACCCACAAGTTAACACCCATTGATGATTCTTGCTTGAATCAGTTATCAATATATTGGTTGCCAAGTGATAGTTTTCTAACTCTATCATTCCTTCCACATTGATTAGTTTTCCCTTCTTCATTTGTTTAATCAGTATTGCCTCATGCATTCTTATTTCTTTCAATGGGCTATTATCCCTTACTGCTATCATTATTTATTTTAATGCTCAAAATTCCCAGACTTGGCAACAGGAGATCCTTCAAATTGGTTCTTGTATGCTTTGAGTGTCCCATCACTGTTTGAGCACTTCAGTGTGTTGTTCTAGGCTCAGCATGTATTTTTCCTGCCCCAGCCCTGAAGTCAGCTATTTTTCCAAGGAGTTCTGGTTCCTTTTAGCAAAGAAGAGTACTTACAAGCCAATATCTTGGTGCTTACTCCTGCTGGTGTGCCACTGCCTCTAGGCCTTCTCAATGGACACAGCCCAGAAATACAGAAAATGGCTATAAAAGGCATTACTGGGATAACTGACAATAGTTAAATGTGGACTGTGGACGTGACGAGTATTAAATCCACATAATATAAAATATCCTGATCTTGCTAATCGTACTGTTGGTATGCAAGATATTGTCTTATTCTTAGGAAACAGGCACTGAAGTATTTAGGGGAAAGGAGCACAAGGCTTGCAGCTGTGGGAGTGTGCGTTGGGGAGGATTTAGGGCCATTGGGGGCCCCATGATCCTGATCATTCTGCGCACTCAGGTGAACATGTCTCTCTTCACTGAGCAGACAGATTGAGAATCAGAGCTTTGAAGTCTGACAGTGTATACAATACTTCCACAAAGGCATACCTGAATACAAGTGAATACCAGTGACCAGGATCTAGTGATCTAGGGGGACAGAGGAGCAGGTGCACGTACCCCCAGTGTTCTGTAGGACAGTCTGGTCTTTCACAAAGGCCACATCTCCCTTCTCAACCAGACACCTGCAGAGGTCCAGACAGTGAGAGAGAAAAAAAAAAGGTGGTCAGAGTGACTTATCTGTCATTCAGGGGGCTACCTTATAGATTCAGGACAGCCATCTGAAAACAGCAACTGTAACTTCCATTCTAACAGTAAGCAATGTAAGGAATCAAGAGAACAAAAACAAAACATTCTGAATTAATTGTAGTTTTACAATCTCACTTCCACATACTAAACTTAATTTTTTTACAGTTTCTCTGAGAGATAACATAATTTCCCTGACATCAACAAGGATTGTAGGGAATTGATTTTCAGTGAGGTGATGCCTCCCCCAGCATATGAATGAAAAACTCAGTTCCTTCAGGTTCTTGTACAAGGCGAATGTCTAGGCAACATTTGTGAGAGACTGAAACTCCATCGCAAATTGCAATTTGTGCTGTCCTTCATTCCTTTGAAAAATAATTTTAACATTTATGGAGCATTTGCTATGTTGTGGGGTTTTTTGTTTTTGTTTTTGAGAAATGCAGAGAATATGGCAAAACCTGGCATAAAGGCACCTGACTCTACTAACTCCCAGGCTGCATACCTCTGGGTGTGGTATTGGGGGTTGTAACACGGCTCTGAGCTACAAGTCCCCAAGAAGTTTCAGAAAAGAAATAATAACAAAACAAACTCTGGTTATTAGGGTTCTAATTTTAATTTTGACTGTCTTCCAGTCCTTTGAAAGGGCATACCACACAGATGATGAACTAGTGTGTACTTCAAAGTCTACACAAGGCCCTCCTCAATGAGCCGAGTGGGTTGGACTTTTGAACAATGGACCCAACCCTGCTCTCCATGTACTTTAATCCCCTTGCCTCAAGGAAAAGAACCTGCCTATTCCTGCATTGGTTCAAGAGTTTTGGGGGTAGCTAGCTGAGAAGACGGGGTACCTGTTGTGCCACATATTGATTTAATTTTATTTTCTTTGGAGTTTGGAGTCTTTTTATCAGTCTGGTACATTTTACTTCATAGCTAAGTTTTATAAGACATGTTTAGAAAAAGAAACCTTTGTACACATTTATTTTATGTGTGTTTATACATACATGTTATTTGAGCATTTTCTCATGACCTATAATTCTCAAACGTATGTTATCACCAGAAAAAGACAAGGTATAAAAATGCAAAGGGGAACTCTATTTTAAGTCCCCCAAACTCTTCAATTTTTGTGAAAACAACACGCTCTACTTTGTGAAATTAGAAACTTGGGGAATGTGAATTGTACTTAATCTAACTTACAAAGTGGCTTTAACTGGAAAATAGGAATGACCTTTGTTTTTTACAGCATTACTGGGAAGCTCAATTATAATACCATCATCATTTGCAGTTCATGGATTCATGAACCACCAGATAACAGAAGGCCTAAAGCGGAATGGGTAGTTAAAAAGTAGTAAGGTAGGGCCAGACGTGGCCCACGCCTGTGAGTGCAAGCACTTTGGGAGGCCAAGACAGGAGGATTGCTTGAGTCCAAGAGTTTGAGACCAGCCTAGGCAATATGGCAAAACCCTGTCTCTACAAAAAATACAAAAATTAGCTGGGTGTGGTGGTGCATGCCTGTAATCCCAGCTACTAGGGAGCCTGAGGTGGGAGGATCACTTGAGCTCAGCAGGTTGAGGCTGCAGTGAACCATGAGTGTGCTACTACACTCCAGCCTGGGCAACATATAGAGACCCTGTCTCCAAAAAAAAAAAAAAAAAAAAAAAGCAAGATACACAGGTGTCTCTATGAAAATGAATGATATGAACTCCATAAAGTACAATTGTAGTTAGGAATTTAGGAATCATGTACTATTCTGTATTTCTAGATGAGTATTGTTCTGGATTACCCAGAGGTGCATGGAAAAGCTTGAGCCAAACTCTCGACTCAGTGTTTATCCAACTACAGTAGGGTATCATTGCTGAGGCACTAGTGACACTTGGGGCTGGATAATTCTTTGTTGTACCGTGTTATCCTGTGCATTGGTGGATGTTTAGCAGCTTCTATGTGTTAGATGCTAGGAGCACTTCCTCCCCCACCCAAGCATTGTCACAATAAAAAATGTCTGCAAACATTGCCAAATGTCCCTTGGGGGTCAAATCATCACCAGTTGAAAACTGCTAAACTGTACCAAACATAAGTCTCTGCTGTCTTTGACAGCCATGTCAGCATCCTGGGGGAGTCTGGCTGCCCCGCCCCATGTGGCTCTACATCTGGTTGTGAAATCTACTCTCTTAATACACGCCGCACTAACGGAATAGGAACCTAAGAATCTTACCTTAGTTCCTAAAAGAAATCTGGCCAAGGCTTGTATATTATTCTATTTGTTTCAGGGTTAAAAGACTCACCTGAAAGCCCCGGTGTAGCCGTAGTATCCCTCTTTGTTGTTGGGTTCACACAGGTGTGGGCCTGAGCCCATGCACAGCTTACAGAGACTGGAGTCTTTCTCAGACCCAGGGGCACAACCTTCACTGAAAAATTCATCTGCACAGAAGGACAAGAGGAAGTCAGCTGTTCCTGAGTCAATGCAAGCAGCTTTTATTTAAGAGATAACAGGGCTGCATGGCCCAGAATAAGTAGAACATATTCATTAATTGTGTGACCAGCCACCACCAACCCAGGACTTGCCAGGCTATAGGCTTTAAAGGGGAACCTATTGAGATTGGGAAAAGGAGTTAAGGACCATTACAATTCAGGGCAGAGGGGATTTGTTTGAGCACAATAATGATGTCATCACTACGCTAAACAAAGAAGAAATGAAAAATGTCATGAAAGGGAACAGAAAAAGGATGAAGACTGAAGGTCTTGCTTCCTGAGCTTGTGCCACCTGTTTTCAGATGTTCCCGTTCCCTGCCATTCATTAGAAGAGCCTTTGCTACATCTCCAACCTCAGGAAAGGGATGGGGAATTTTCTTTGTAGCTCAGCTGCTCTCCTGTGGCCATAAAAGTGCTAGGAGGTTCAGGAGAGCAGAGGTAGTGCCTTTGTCAGTGGGGATCCTGAGTTTTCTGAATGTCACCCTGGTCGCACTCTGCTTCATGTCTAAGTGGTGTCACAAAGCACCCTGGTACAGAGACATACTCTTATCACCACTTCCCTGACCCCACAGGGTTTTCTGGGTTAATAACCAGATTTAGAGGCCTTTTCTTTCTTAAAGAGTTGCCCAAATTTGGAGGTGGCAGGGACAAAGTACTTAGGAAGCTAATGTAAATCAAAACCACTGGAAAACATCTGTCCGTGGGAGAACTTACACTTAAAAGTTTAAGCAGGGTAGAAATAAGCTCATATCTGGTGATATTCAGAGGACATAGAAAATAAAGTGATTTCTACTGCTTAGAAGGGTCCTAGGAGCTGGGCAGGGACTTGGTGAGATTGCCAATGCCATAAAGAGACCCGGGATCACCCACACTCACATACCCTACAAAACCTTGTGGCAGGGATTGCTACCTGTCTACCCAATATCTGTTTCTCCTTGTACTTTGTAACAAAAATCTGGTTTTATCTGGGGTAGGGACATTTCCAAGTGAAAGATTACATTTCTTTTTTACAGCTAGGGATGGTGATGTACCTAAGTTCTGGGAAATGAGAAGTTTGCTGAAATAACTGGTTAGACTTCCTAGAGAGCTCCTTTAAAAAGGTGGCATAAACTTCCATTTGCTGTAACCCCTTGGTGATTGGGGCTGCCCGGATCATGGATGCGATGGCAACCATGGGGTGACCTTGAAGATGGAAGTCTTATGCTCAGAATGGAGGAGCAGAAAGTGTGAAGGAGCCTGGGTTTCTCATGACCATACCAGCCATGCACTGCTCCCCGCTGGTCTTTCTCATGAGAGATAAATGTATATTCACTCGTGCCATTGTGTTCAACCTAAATGAACCGTCCCAACTCAGCAACCCAGTTCCAGCCCTCCCAGCCCTTGTTGCTATGTCCTTGAGGACAGCGAATTCTACTGTTCTTTGACCAAATTCTACTTCTCTAGAACCAGAGCCCACAGTATCTTATGCCACACTCCTCTTCCCTAAGGCAGGACCCTGCTTTCTGGCATGGCCCTCACCAGCCCTCCTTCCCAATATTCACACACCAAATCTGCAGTGGTTGATCTTATTGTAGAGCAGGCCCATGGGGATGTTCCAGCCAGCGGTTCTGCCAACTGCCGTATGGCAGGACTTCTTGCCTTTCAGATTGTCCCAGGTGAGATCAGAAGCTGATTTCACCACTGCTACAGCAAAATACCCTACAAGAAAGACACCAGAAAAGGATGTATTAACATCTCTGGGGCTTCCAGAGTGTCTGCTTCCACTCAATTTCCCTAGGGAAGCAAAGATATCCTCAATCAGTCACTGTATCTTGAGAGGATCTTCTCAGTAATTGACTGAGGGGAAGTACAAGGAACTCTGTCAGGAGGAGATTAATCTGAACTTTAAAAACAAAATATTGTGAAAACACCATCATTAGATCAATGGCTGGGTGTATAACCCTTCCCTAAGCGCATAAAGTCACTGAAGTTATAAGCCAGCAATTCACCCTCCAATGAGTCCTATCAGAGGAATGGATACTGAAACAGCTAATGTAACCACAAACTTTCATAAATTAACATGTGTTGAGATATAGTAGTAAAAGATCAATAAGCAAAAGAGAAAAATTGGGCCAAACATTTTTTGATAAGGAGAATATAGTTTTATACCAAAATAAATATGCAAAATGGAAAATGTCAATATCAAGTCAGCTGCCATTTTCAGCAGCAAATATATACTGGTCCTTAAAATGGGAAATAGAACATCAACCTATGATTTCAGTTTGACAGTTTAATTAATTGAGATTATAGTTTCCAACAGAAAACAATCTTTATTAGCCATAGAATAAGAATGGCTTTTTCTATATCTGCTGAAGGGCTTAGCTCCCCAAGTGATGGGGAGAGGCTGGGAGGTTATAATCAGTGGAAGTGGCAAGGACAGACTTGTACAGTAATGGCTGTCTGGAATGTGACCTGCAGGGGCCTGAGCATAGGGGGCCAGTGATCGCCTTGGTGTAAGACTTCCTGACTTGCTCCTGCTCTGTTTCTTCAGATGTACCCTTACTTACCCAGAGCCCTGGGTGAGAGCCAGGTTGGCCTGGGTTCCTGGACCCAGCCCTGGCTAGAAGGTCAGATAATTTTATGTTCCCTTGATATCTTCCTGTGTGAGGCTCTCTACTGAGCCCTGTAAGGAACAAATAAGCAAAGTTCCTTGGTTGGTGCTTATTATCTGAAAATGTGCAGGCTTCATGTCATGTAAGGTGAGGATCAGTGGAAAAGACCTGGATTTCCCTTCCTAGATGTATAATCCTAGATGATCTGTCTGTAAACTCCCTGAGCTTAGGGTCCACTTGTGTATCCTTAGAGGATGCCACAACCTACCTTATAGCATTAAGTGAAAAATCCTGTGTGCAAGCCATGGCAAGTGTAAAGGGATAACCATCATTATCAATTACTATCCTTCCATGATTCTCTCGCATTGTAAAAATTGGTCTCTTACAGCACCTTATATACTTGAATTTTAAAGCTAACCAATTCCCCAAAACAATGGGAATTTATCTTTTAACTCCAGAGGTTACCAATTCAAACTCACCTGCCTCTGGTGTATTCTCACAATTATCGCTCTCTGCAGGAGAAAAGAAAATGAAGAAGGCATTAAACCCTGATTTATAGATTGGGAAACCATGCCTTTTTTTAATGCTGCAGCTAAGAATAAAGAAAGTCAGAGAAAATTATCTATACATGTCACCAATTCCCAACAAGTCCAGACTCTCTGGATGATGCAAGTCCATTTCACCTCCTGGCCTCTAGAATTTATCCACAAACTGCAAATGTCAAGTTTCCTGCTCTGTCTGCACTGAGCCCACAGAGGAGTGCTGGCCAACTATATTTAAATCCTAGCAACAGGGCAGCGAGAGAAGTGTGAGTTTTGGAACCTGGAAGACTGCCAGAAATCCCAGCTGTCCTTTGCATCTTCAGTGAGGACTTCCCAGTGCAGAACTTTCATTTCCCATTTCTGGAATGTACTATAACTCCCAACCTTCAAGATGACTGTGGGGATTTGAGATGAAGGAGCCCAGAGCTTGCAAAGTAGGAGGTGCTCAGAGAGGGAAAGCTTTATGGCAGCTGTGGTATGAATCAGGCTGTGATTTTTCCATCTCCTCTCTCCATGGCCCCGAGGGAAGAAAACACAGAGAGGTGCTCCCCACCACTTACTATTGTAGTTTTCTGCCAAGACAGGCACCAGACCACACTTGCCCGCTATGTAGACAAACCCTCCATCCAAGCTCATGGCATCAGCTTCTCCATTCTGCAAAGACACAGCAAATCACAGCAGATGAAAAGAGGCTGTTTCCTGTGCCACCCACTTTTCCAGCTGTTTCCTTGAAGCAGCCTTCCCAGCACATGAATGCCAGGGAGACAGCAGATGCTGATACTGAGCCCCCAAAGGCTCAGCCAGGCACACTCAGCAGAGAAAATCAAATATACTCTCATTTTCACCCAACCATCATAAACTGATCATCAACTCCAGGTGCCTAGTTCAAGAGCAAAGACCCACATTCAGTCCTCTTGCCCTCTCACCAAGAATTCTCATGTGCAGATGGATGAGTGGAGTCAGGGACTCGTGGCTGTGGCTGTGGAACACAGCACCTTCTGAAGCGGGGCTCTAGCCTCTAATGTCAGCCTCCTTGGGTGAGTGCTATTTCCGTGTTTGGTGCATATGTGTTTAATGAATGAGTCAAATATTTTCAAATGTTCTAAATCTCAGCTCTAATAAGCCCCAAATTTCAGGGATGCTTAGATTCAACAAGGTTTGTAAGATTTCCCTTTGGCCTGGCAATATACTTTCTAGTAATAAACCATAAAAGAACAATCAGATTGGTGGGCAACTATTTGGACAAAATGTGTAAGTGGGCAAAAATAACAGGTGTGATTTATAATAGCAAAAAGAAAATTAAACTAAATGCTCAATGACAGAGAAATAGCTAAATAAGTGGAAGCACATCCATGCTATGGAATAGATATCAATATTAAAATATCATTTTTTTCTTTAAAACGTAAGTATGGCTCTATTTATTTCTCTCAATTCATGCAAGATAATAATTACACATCAGCAAATATTATCCTCAATGATTTGATTCATAAGCATTTGAAATGTACGTAATTTCACATCAATAGCCTTGCATTTTTTTAATACTGTAAGTTAAAAAGCACCCCCCAACAGCCACTTTATATATTTTCAATACCTCCCTCTACACATCCAAACTTTAAAAAGTCATAAACTGAACATATAGGTCATGTTTAGAAACTTGAGGTTTTAGAAATCTGCTTCCTCACTATGATTCAGAAAACTCCTTATACTGACAATACAGTCACAGGTGGTAAAGGTAGTTGTAGGAGGGGAAAAGGAAAAAGACACAAGTTTGCTCTCCTACTATTTTACTAATCCTGTCTGTTGAAAATGGTGATGTCTTCAGAAGTAAAAATCTAGGTTGAATATGAGGAATGGAGTTTACCTCACAGTTTGAAACATGCATTTCAAATAATTTCCTATTTGATTTGAGCTCACTGTAGCAAACTGATGCCAAAAGAGAAAAATCATTTCTTCCACACATTCGCTCAGAGTCTGCCTGGTAATGTGTAATAAATTCTTTGTGTTTTAGCTTGAAGGCACCTGTCACCAGACCAGTTTCAGGATCCATGGGTCAGGGCTCAAACCAATTTTTAATGGATTTTCAAACTTTTTCAGACATGCTCAAATAGCAGCTTCAGAAAGTACTTTAAGTATGGTAGTCCCCTCTTATCCGCAAGGGATATGTTCCAAGACCCCCAGTCTTGGAACCTGAAACCCTATACAATGTTTATTTCCTAAACCTACAAGCCTATGATAAAGTTTATAAATTAGGCACAGTAAGAGATTAACAACAACAATAATAAAACAGAACAATTATACTATAATAAAAGTTATATTAATGTGCTCTCTCTCTCTCTCTCAAAATATCTTAACATTTTTGGACCACGGTTGACTGTAGGTATAACCCAAGAAAGCGAAACCTCACATAAAGGGGGACTACTGCACCTCATCTTCTGTTTCACAACTGTTAGACAGCTCCTCCCAAGTTCCTATAAGTCCTTTCTTTCAAGTTAGTTCTGTTAGTTCCTTTTGATTTGGCACAACAAATCCAATGACATAACAACAATTAACTGTTTGCAAATGCACAAATGTCATCTATTACTGAGAGATTCTTCAGAGTTGGCTCTACTTTCCCAAGGGAAACATAGTCTCCTGCCTATAGTTTTACAAGGTCCTTTTTATGATCGATCATCTGTAAACAACCATCAAACTCTTCAGCATCTCCAGGACATAACCACTTCTGTCCATTTCCATCTTCAAAGAAATCAGCTTTTGTTTCTGCTTTGTTTCTGTAGCATCCCATTGTCACTTTTTAGCCACCGATAAGAATTCCACCTCTGGGATGTGGTTTTTCAGTATTAAAGTATCCAGCTTCCTCCCAGTTCTTTAATTTAACTTCACGGCAAACTAATGGGACTCCCACTTCTGCCAGTATTGTAATCCACACATCTATAATTATTCCAGCCCCTGTAGGTTCAGTGAGTCTGGATCCCTGACCACAACAAAAACATATTCATGAACTTGCTGCCTGTTGCAGAAAGTGGAGCACTTTCGTACAATAAAAGCTGAATATTTCCACCTAGAAAGCTTCACAATTTCCAGAAAACAAAGCTGTCACACAATCCAGTACTATGATCTTTTGAAATGTGTTCCATTTTATAATTATAGGCCAGAATAAACAGATTCTGTTGAAGGCTACTCATTTCATACACTTTATTCATGACATTTTGGTAGATCTGATCCATGATTTCCAGAAGAGCTGCCATCAGTGTTGGTTTCAACCTGGAAGTAGACCCTTTGCTTCCGGTTTTTATTTTTTTATTTTTTATTTTTTTGAGATGGTGTCTCACTATGTTTCCCAGGCTGGACTCAGACTCCTGGGCTCAAGCAATCCTCCTACCTCAGCCTCCTGAGTAGCTGGTACTACAGCTGCATGCCACACTGCCCAGCCCATTTTTTACGTTTAAAGACTGATCCACTAAAGTCTGGAGTGAAGAGTAGCCAAGCAGCCATCCATGAGAAAAACAAAGAAGCTCAACGCTTAATTCTAGAACATGGGCCACAGGTAAATATCCAGTGTAGCCATCTTCCTCTTCCAGTCTGGGAATCCCTTCTGCCATCCCAGTAATACCAGTAATGATGTTTCTATGCGAGATGATGACTCCCTTTGGAAGTCCTGTGTGTCTACTCATGAACATGATTACTGCAATAATTGAGGGCACTGGTCACTCTGGGATCTGTTTTCCACACTCACCTTTGCTTTCTACTGCAGCCATGGTGTCCACGATAACAACCTTGGGAAACTGGGACAGGTCAGTGGCTTCCCATTGACAGTGATGATATGTCACAGGTGTGGGACCAAATAAACTATGTCTTTCAACTTTGTTTCCAATAATTCTTTACTAGCAATGATATTGGTTACTTCTGTTTCATTAATCCACAGACCCTGGACCTCCTAAAGTAGCATACAATTTTATGAACTAAATGTTATGCATGAAACATACCTATCCAGCAATCATCCACTTGGACGTGGTCTCACAGAACATGGCAATATTGGTCTTTGGTTTCTGCCCCAACATCTGTAAGCTATTTCCAACATTAAAGGCTCAAACGATGACATCTTCATAGGAGGGCAAATTATGATGTCCAAGAAGAACCTTTTAAAATATGTTTCCATTTGGTTGTACTTAATCTTCTTCATTTAAGATTTCACATGTTCCCAAGAGTCTTTTGCTCTTCCTTTTTTTTTTACAGACGTAAAAACTTTATCTATTGTATCACATCCAGAGTATAATATTGAAGCCCAGCCACTCAAACTGCTAACAGATTTGTATAGACTCAGGTTTTGAATTTGTAGGCTTTGCTTTAACTTAGTTTGGTTTTTCTTGTCTTGACTCAGACAAAAATTAAAATGGAATGTATGTTAAAATAGTATAAAGTGATATTTATAAATTGTATGAAATATAAAATAATGAGGTTGATGGTCCCTTTTTGCTTCATGGTACATAGTTCTGAAGATACTTGGTTATTCATAAGTGCTCAAAAAGCAGAATTAACATATTTCAGCAAAAATCAGTTGACAATGGCAAGAGGTACTAGTGCCTTTATAATATGCATCTTTGTTTCAATATATTTGCTGATTTTATTATAAAGGATCCAACTCAAGAATAGCCAAATGGAAGAGACACAGAGGGCAAGAAATGCGGGGAGGAGGGGGAGTGGAGCTTGGCACTTCATGTTCTCTCTAGGCAAACCACGCTACCCCATCTTGATGTGTGCACTAACACAGAAGCTCCAGATTAGGTTTTACAAGAATGATTTATGATATGGGAAAAGCTTACTAGATACTGTGAGTGAGTAAAAGGTAGCAAGCAACCTACATGAAATGATCCCAATAAGGGACTTTTCTCTGAATTACATGATTATAAGTACTTTTTATTTCTTCTTTATATCATTCAGGATTTTAAAAATTCTCTGTAAGCCAACATGGAATATTCTTTCTTTTTTTTAAAAAAAAAAAAGTTTTTAGAGACAAGGTCCTGCTAAGTTGCTAGCCATGAACTCCTGGGCTCAAGCAATCCTCCTGCCTCAGCTTCCGAAGTAGCTGGGACTACAGGTGCATGCCACCATGCCCGGCTAGGATACTCTTTTGATCAACAAAGCAAATTTCTACCTGCTTGGATCCTACCAGGCACTCAGGATCTTACCACAGTGATCATGGCACACCAGTGGTCTCAGGACACTCACACCATGGTCCAGCCTCCCTAAGCAGGCACCGCTCAGCCTGCCCTTTCACCATACACTCATACGAGGAGGTAACTGAGCCCTGTGGGCACCCTTCAGATCCACAAGCTCAAAGATTCTGAACCTCCGGTGGGGCTGTGCTCACATAGTCAGGGCAAGGTTCCTGGGAGCCAGGTGTTTGCATCATTCCCAGGAACACTCCCTAGCTCAGTCTTGGGGGCCAGCAGGCAGCAATGACAGGGACGCTGCCCTAGGAAGGCTGGAGTGACATACCATGATCTTGGCGATGCAGTCTTCAGTGGTCTCTGCTGATACACACTCTATTTTCCCTGCACTGTTAACACTCCACTCATCACACTTGAGCCTCTCATGGTGGCTCAGCGCACACCACTTCACAGGCTTGCATTCATCTGTTAGGGCTTCCGGGCCTATGGCATAAAACAAGAGCAAAGATCAGAAGCGGCCCTAGCTGTTGCCTGGTGTTTATCAGCACTACTCACTGTCTTCATGCAAATGCTGGGATTTGCCAGCAATAAACAAACAGACCCCATTCAAGGAATTAATCACCTTAGAAAGCAAAGTCAATGCACAATCTCTTGGTTGACTTCTCATTTAAATTTAGTTTTTTATGTCTTCTGAGAAGCCAACTTTCCTCTCCAGCCTCTGGGCACTACATGACCTCTGGCTGTTTTTTTCCTTCCTGTTTTTCAGATAGCACTTAACTACTGGAGGTGTTCTTATTTATATGTTCATTGTTTATTGTCAGGTTTTCTGCAGGAGAACAGAAGCTCCAACAGAGAAAGGGCCCTCCCTGTCTTGTTCACCAGGGCATCCTCAGGGTTAGGGCAATGCTAGCACATGGTCAGCATAATAAATGTCTGATGAATAAATGTACATCTGCTCATCTTTCAGACTGAGCTCAAGAGTCACTTCCTCAAGGAAGCTTTGCCTTAACCCCAAGTCCAGGGCCTGTTTTTCTTTGTTTTGCACTCTCATAGGGCCATGGTATTTTGTTGTTATATTTTTCCCCTTTTAAGCATATCTCTTGTTTTGTAATCATCATCCAACAGCATGACTATTCATTAAACATTTATCTTCTCCCCAGTTTGAAATTACCAGGACAACAGAATCAGATATATATTTGTCATGCCATCCTATGTCCAGCACCTAGCAGAGCATATGGCTAGATGTTCAATAAATGTCTGCTGAATAAATGAATGGTCAAGCAAAACCACAGTGACTCAATGAAATTGAGGACTGGGATCAACCTCTCTTAGAGCGCCTCTTCATTATGGTACATGTTGACTGGCTGGAGATGTGCAATATACAGCAATTTTGTTCTATTTCACTTACTCTGTGATAAGCTAATTGGCTTCACAAAGTAGGTAAGGCAGTCCTGATTGATGCAAAGGAAATACTGGAACCAACCCACGTCATTTTAAATGTGGATTTCCTTTAAAGCCCATGGTGACATCAAGGCCATCTCATAATGACTAACGCCATTCAGCATCAGTCTAACACTGGGCTCACAGACAGGTCAGAAAAAGGAGCATCGGGAGAGGCGTGCAGGTCCCTGAAAAGACTCAATCTCTGGCCCCTGTGCTCACCAGGTTTCCCAAGTGCTTGTGGTCACCTGGTTCTTCCCAGGTACTCACATGTGCCTTCCCGTAGATTCCGGATGGCAGTGACATACTCATAGCCCAGGTACATCCTGGCATCCATCCTGGGGGGTACTTTTAAAAACCCATGGGCAGAGTCCTTAAACAGCAGGTCCTTCCCATGAGGAGAGCTGAATAGTTGGAATTCTTTTGATTTGTCTTTGCCAAAATGTTCCTGTTCATAGAAAAACATAATAGTGGATGGCAACAGAGAAGAAAGGAGGCTGAGAAATGGGACTGAAGAGAAAACAAATCTCTGCAGGAAACAACATGAAAAAGTTCAAGATGCCAGGAGAGAGGGCAGTCGGACCTGCTCCTGCTCACCCAGCACTCCTCTGCCTGTAGCCCTCGTGGGTCCGCGATTTCCCTGAACCTGCTTCTGTGCCTGTCTCCCGGAACGGGTTGAGACATCGGTGAGAACAAGAAACGTGGTTAATCCAGAGCCTGCCCTGTATGGTTGCCAGTCAAACTCTCAGTGGACAGATGGGAGGGCTCGGCAAGAGGAAGCTGGCTGAGCCCAAATCACACAGCTCTTGAGAAGTAAAGCCGCTGTGTAGGCAGCCCCCTCACAGCCAGGCTGAGGGGCATGGGGAGAGAGACCATTTCCTTTTGGGAGGGTCATGGAAAGCCTCCTTAGGGAGGGGTTTCACTTTGGGCCTTGAAGTTTAGGTAGAAAGGAATGGAACAGAGCAATACAGAGCCTCTTCAGGTGTCACCAGCCAGAAAGGCAAGGGCGGCAGATGGTAGCACCACAGCAGGCTCCCTGCTGCTCTGTGAGGAGTCCCAGCTTTTAGAGAACTTAATGACGTGTGGCATGGCTCCCACTGTATCCTGAACACACAGACTTCCAGAGTGACAAGATGGCCAGGAGGAAAACCCCCAAATCCAAGCAGGGAGCACTAAGCTGGAGGGGAGGGTGGCAGGTGGGGATACCTGGGCCTGGTTGAGAAGCTCCCAGATCAAGTCCTCCTTGCCGCCCATACTTCGGGCCACGACGGTGTGAGAAGGGACCTGGGCCAAGTGGCAGTCCTTGTATTCATCTACCGGCTTCCGGGTGTTGTCCAGGCAAAGCAGCTCATACTGGTCCCTGTCAGCCTTGTTTGCCAAGTTCTCTGGGAAACAAGGGAAAGCCCAGGTGAGCTTAACACAGCAGAGCCATGGGCTGTGGTGCCCATCCTTGAAATTCCATTGATCATAGAAAGTATGAGCTGAGAGGCCTGGAGTGAGCACTGAAGGCCAGAGAACATGCAGGAGAATGACTTGCTCAAGACCCCACAGCCAGGTAAAGGCTTCTGATGCCCATGTAGCAGTGATTGCTCCTCATTCCACCATGAGCCTGACCTAAGCAGCACCAACCCCCAGTCCTTGGTTATGGCAACACTACCCCAGAGGCAGAGGCACTGTGTGGAGAGACTGAATGATGGAAAGAGGCCCAGGAATCCAGATGGGGACCCCGTAGGTACCTAACTCTGCACAGGTGGAAACCCAGGCAATGATAAAGGAGAAATACAGTATGCTCATGTCCAACTACTGAGCATGAAAAAGGGAACACAGAAAAAGAACACCCACTACTTGGAGGGGCCCTGGTGGATTCTTGTCTCATTCTTACCAAATACAGTCGAGTGCTTGACAAAGGCCACATCCCCAGCACCATCCTTCAGACACCTGGGTCAAAGAAACAAATCAGCAGGGCTCCTGCAGGGCAGGCCCTTCTCCTGCACCTGCAGAGTCTGATCACACTGTCCAGCACTCACACTAGGATAGAGCCTGGGGAAAGCCTCTGTGCAGCCCCGTAGCTGAAGCAACACCATGGTGTGCAGACCTCCAGTGCAGTGCTGAGATGGGGGAATGAGCTCACACGAGATAAAAAGCCTTCATAACCCAAAGAAGCAAAATGCAACTGAAGATATTTTCATGTGAAAAGAGTTTTTAAACTTCTGGAATAGAAGATAATGGTATAGTGTCTCCTGAGGGTGAAAATGTGCCTTTGGCTGGTTGTAAAACTTTAGGATATAATCAAGGTAAAAAGAGAGAGTAAGAAATCAGCTTCCCAGATAGAGACAGTGATAGGGGCAGGAGATAGGCAGTGTGCTGAGCAGGTAACACTGCTGAGATTGAGGGAAGAGGGCCAGTCCCTGGACAGTGGGCCCAGACACTAGAGGCATGATTGTCCTTTCAGGCTCTGCCCGATCCACTGAGAGGATACACCGACCAGGCTTGAGGGCTCTGGGGAGAAAGGAAGGGCCCCCAGGAAAAGGACCTGCTTGTCAGGGTCAGATGAAAGGGAGCATGGGCTGGCTTGGCCTAGGAGTCCCAGGTTGTGCTTCTGACTCACTGGGAGGGGATTAGGCCACCTTGATGCCCCTGTAGGCAGGCAGGGCTCGGCTTTGGACCAGGAAAGAATTCTCACCCTGAGGACATTTGGCACTTTGGCCACCATGGAGCAGCAGACATCTCACTCACTTGAAGGCTCCCGAGTAGCTGAAGTATTGGTTAAGGGTGGAGCAGCCACACCCTGGACACAGTTGACACAGCTGGGGGAAGTCCGTCCCATCCGCACAGGGGACACAGCTGCCCGAGAAGAAATTGGCCACTGCTGCTCAGCACAGAGAAATGGACAACAGAGCATGAGTGAGGCTGGCCACAGCCAATGGTATCACCCCACCCAGGCCCATCAGGGAACAGAGGGGACTAAAACCAAACCAGTACATGCAGTCCCAGCTTGCCCTTATGCTAACTCATCAAGATCAAGGATTTCTAATAGGAACAAGTTGATCTCTGTCTTGCCACCATCCATCAGAGGAAACAGGCCTATGCTTCCCACTAACCAAGGCCTATCTCAGGTCTTTCTCAGCACACCTTCTCCCTGCTTCGTCAGAGGCTGGAACAGCTCAGAGAGAGGTCCCTTCTGGGATCCATGCCCCAGACATGAGAGAAGTGCTTAGAGAGGTGCAGGGCTCCAGAGAAACCTCCAGGAAAGAAATCCAGAGAAGCGGACAAGAGAGCCACCATCATCTAGACTGAAGCCCTCTGCCGAGCCTTGCGCCCTTTCCTCACTCATCAGAACAGCCTCTGCTGGGGTGCTGGGAGCTCAGAGCAGAAAAAAGCTCAGCTCCACCTCCCAAGTGCTGCTGGTGCAGCAGACCTGCCAGTTTAAAGTTCGTTAACCTCCTTCCCCCACCTGAGTTCATCCCACATGTCTGCTGATGGTGATTGCCTAGTGCGGCCTGTGTGGGCATCTGGAGCAGAGGCAGCTGCTCGAGGGCACCCAGACTCCTGCCAGCTTACCTTTCTCAAGAGGTTTACGTGGCTCAGGTAAGTCACAGTAAAGTAAGCCTATGGGGATGTTCCACCCAGCGGACCTGCCTAGACCCGTGTGGCAGGACTTCTTGCCTCGAAGCTGGTTCATCTGGAAGCCACTATCCTTCTTCACCACAGCAACAGCATAATAGAAAGTCTGTGGATCTGCAAAGGCACAGTATGAATGGAAGGCCCTCAGCCTGGTGTAGGGAAACATGGCTCATCACCACCGGACTCTTGAGGAGGAAGGGGGGTGGAGAGGCCATGCTTTTACTGGACTGGGTGATAAGGAGTGGGGAATCAGGAAGACCTTCCTAGGCTTGCAGGGGAGAGAGAAGACCATAGAAGGTATATTTGTAATATTACCCCTCCAGGCAAACAGGGGCAAGAAGACCACACGCACATGTGTCCTGAATGCTTTGCCTCCCCTGGCCCTGCAGCGTGTCTGCCTACACCTAACCAACCCTAGCCACCAGGAAACTGGAGCTGTGGCAACAGAGGCCCATCAAAGCATTTCCTGTCCCCTGGCACAGGCCCAGAGACAGTCAGGTTGATCTCAGAAGACTTGCAGGGCTGCTGGCATCTGAGTGTGTGCTCCAGAGTGACCTCTCCTGTGTGAGTGGTACCTATGGCTCCAGAGGCCTCCAGGGACCCTAGACATATCACTAGACCGCAGTAGCCTTCAAGTCAAGCTGCACACAGCCTGCTGTGTTTCTCTGATAAGCATATCCCCCTGGCCCAGGGGTCAGTTTTAGGAGCACCAGCCCTCAGCCAGCCCAAAGCCCCCAGAGGCCTTGATGTGTGGCTGTGGTGGCTGACGGGGCCCCTCACTCTCTACTCACTCTCCAAAGATGAACGTTCATTATATCTGATATCCAAAACCTGCCTGTAAAACACAACACTCAGCATAGAGAATAAGGATGACAACTCCTTCCTGGGGTCCCGGGTAGAACTTACCCTCTTTTGACCCGTAGAACTCTGCCACCACAGGCTTCAGGTTATTGGGAGCCAGGTAAGCGTCATACACCAAACCTGCATCCAGCGTCACAGCATCCGCTTCATTTGCCTGAAAGAGAACAGGCCAGTCCTGGATGAAGCCTTGACTTCCAAGGAAGGTCCACCTCAACCCACACAAGTAGAGAGTGGCTACCAGGACTCCACGGACCCAGGGCCAGAACTCGACTAGACCATGCACAGACCTGCTGGCTTCAGTTGACTCTGTCTCCCTCGCAAGGGCACGTAGCCACGAAATTCCTATTCCTTCTGCATAGACAGAGGGATGGATTGTGTTTCTCTTTTCCCTGATGAGGTGCCCAGCTCCTGGCCAAAAATCCTACGTGACTTTACCGTAGGCAATTACGAAGGATTAACCTGGCAGGCTCCGTGGGAGAAAGCCGCCCTCGCCACCCCAGACTCAGAGCACAGCCAGTGCAATGCAGTCTCTGAAGGGGACTCTGCTATCAAGGACACAGCTCTCTTGGGGTGGCCACGCCCTTCTTACACCTGTTTTCATTCCTAGCCCATGACCTTTGCTCAGAGCCCTCTTTATTTTGAGACTTCCTTTGAGGTCTTCCTCAGGTGCTTCTGTGGAGATTTTTTTTCTAGGGGAAGATGGGAACCTTGAAAACATTCATCTTCACTCTGACTCGGTACTCAATGCTCTTCCTTCCTGTCCTGGGTCCATAAAACTGCATTACCCTTTTGCTGAGGGATTGGGCACTTTCTCTGGGTTTAGCTTCTTGGTGATACTATGTACTGAATGATCAAAAGCTTGATTATTACTTCCATTTTTGCTCATCTCTGGTATAAATGTCTACTCCAACACATGGGCAGCCCATCTCTCTTTCTATCTCAGCTCCATTTTACAAGTGAGAAATCTGAGACACAGAAAGGTTAAGTCACTTCCCTGGGCCACGTAGCCAGTAAGTCATGGAGCTGGGATTTGAGTCCAGACAGTCCGGGTTTATTTCTTATCATTACACTGTTACTTCAGGTTATGTTCCTTTTTGACTTTGTGCTTCTATAAGCCCTCATCTTTACATCAACAGGTCCCTTGAAATACTATAGCTGCCTTCTTACTAGATCTATAATTTATTTTCTTTTTATGTAAATCCTTAAAGTGAGCCCAACCATCTTTTATTTAGACACTTAAACACATAGTTTTACTCCTTTTTTGTTTTAAATGTCTTTAATCAAAATGATTTTTCCAGAAGCCCTTGCCAGTTCTCTATGAAGATTTCTCATTGATCAAATTACAAAGCAGGCCGGGTATAGTGGCTCATACCTTGTACTTCCAGCACTTTGGGAAGCCGAGGCAAGTGGATCACCTGAGGTTAGGAGTTCGAGACCAGCCTAGCCAATACGGTGAAACACTGTCTCTACCAAAACAAACAAAAATTAGCTGGGCTTGGTGGCACATGCCTGTAATACCAGCCACTTGGGAGGCTGAGGCAGGAGAATCGCTTGAACCTGGGACGCAGAGGTTGCAGTGAGCCGAGATTGCACCACTACACTCTAGCCTAGGTGACAGAGCAAGACTCTCAAAAAAAAAAAAAAAAAAAAATTACAAAGCAAAAACTATAGTTCCATGAGCTTTGTTGTGTTACAATCAAGTAATAAGACAATAGTATTTCTAAATGAAATAAAATACGTTGTAAGACAAACTGTATCAGCAGTCTCGCTCTTGTCCCCCAGGCTTGAGTGCAATGGCTCGATCTCGGCTCACTGCAACCTCTGCCTCCCGGGTTCAAACGATTCTCCTGCCTCTGCCTCCCAAGTAGCTGGGATTAAGGCGCCTGCCATCACACCCGGCTAATTTTTGTATTTTTTTTAGTAGAGATGGGGTTTCACCATGTTGGCCAGGCTGGTCTCGAACTCCTGACCTCAGGTGATCCACCCGCCTCGGCCTCCCAAAGTGCTGGGATTACAGGCAAGAGCCACTGCGCCCAGCCAATTTTAACCATTTTCAAGTGTACATTTTAGTGGCATTAAGTACATGCATTCACATTGTTTTATAACCATCACCTCTATCCATCTCCAGAAACTGAAACTCTTCACACATTAAACAATTACCTCCTATTTCTCCCCCACCCCAGCCCCTGGTAGTCATTATGCTACTTTCTGTTTCTATAAATTTGACTATTCTAGATACTTAATAAAAGTGGAATCTTACAATATTTGTCCTTTTGTATCTAGCTTGCTTCACTTATGTTTTCAAGGTTCATCTCGGTGTAGCACATATCAGAGTTTCATTTATTTTTAAGGCGAAAAATATCTCATCATTTGTGTTCACCACATTTTATTTATCTATTCACTCATCAATGGATATTTGGGTTGTAGAACATATTTTTAATATACCACAATACAAAACAAAATTAAGAGACATGATGGGCCTTTCTGTTCCACAACAACTAGACCTTATATATGAAGCACACTTCGTGGTTTTGTTTAATCTGCAAACACCTTCCCTTCCCCAGTCCTCACATTGTTGAATAAAAACGAAGCAAACAGGGTGCAGCACACCAACATGGCACATGTATACATATGTAACAAACCTGCACATTGTGCACGTGTACCCTAGAACTTAAAGTATAATACAAAATATATATATTTTTTAAAAAATGAAGCAAACAAACGAGAGCTTTGCCCAGTGCAGTGGGGTTGGGAGAGTGGTCAGGAACCTGGTCTTTCTTTGCCAAGACACCAAGAAATCACTGGTGCCTCGGGGGCTCAGGGAGCCGAAGAGCTAAGGCCTAAAATACAGCATCCAGCACTAGAGCTGCGGGGTTCCCAGGGGAACCTGCACCAGCTGGGAGGGACAGGATTCTAATCAAGCAAGCTCTCACAAGTCAAGATAACCAAACCCAGAAGAAGGAAAGCTACAGAGAGAAGGCTGGAGGGAAGCCAAGGGGAAGCCAGCAGGAAGACATGGGTAGAGGAGGAAAACCCCAGTGCGGATTCCTCGAGGGAAGCCAGGCTCCATCTGGATGTGTTTACCTCTTCCACCTTTTCCCTTCGGCTAACCTCCTGCTTGCTTTGTGCTGAGAATGTAGAATTTCCCACACTTGACAAGTCTGTCCAAACCCCTGCACTAAGAGACCTGACCAGACTCTGGCATGGCTCCTAGCAGAACAAATCTGTGTCCCTAGGATGGCCCCGGTTCCCCTTAAAGTGCTTGCCTAAGAAAACTCAGTGCTGCCAGGAAAATGTACCTGTTTCTTCTAGTCAACACACAACTGATGATAGGCCCCTGACCTCCCTTTCCAAGAGCATTTACTAAAAAGGGCTTAAAACTGTGAATATGTATCTCTTGAAACTCACAAGCATCTCTCTCAAGGACTGAGAGCCATTCCTTTGCAACACAATCATCAGAATGGATAGAGTGTCTGTCTCGCAGTCTCTGTGGGAGAATAGAGTCCTAATCAAGAGAACTGCCAGCTATCAGACACAGCTGGCCTCCTCACATTTACACTGACCAGCCCTTTCTACCTTTTTACTTCTCTGACTCTACAGAGCCCTGCGTTCTCCCCTTCCTCATTCTCCCTTTAAAATGCTCACATCACCACTGCACAAATCAGAATGGAGCCTAGCTCTTTCCCCCACTGTCAGTAGTTACTGAATGAAACCTATTGTCACTGCCTAAACTAATATCTGGCTGTGCTTATCTTTGACAGCTCCCATTACCCTGGCCTCCCACTAGCAACTTAAATAAGCCCGCTCTGCTCTGCCTCAGGCCCTTTGCATATGCTCTTTGTTTGCTGCCTGGTGTATTTTACACTGGAGCCCACCCAGGCTCAGTCCTTGGGTCTCAGCTTCATTATATCTCTCTCAGAGAGATGGTCTCTGACCATCCAGGACAAAGCAGGTTTTTCCATGAGTCCCTGTCAGAACACTCTCCTCTTTCCCTCCATTGTACATCCCCACATTTTGGAATTAGTTGTTTACTTATTCGTGTGTTTTTCTGCTCTCCTGACTAGGCCATGAGCTCCCTGAGGGTAAGGACCAATGTATTTAATTCATCACTGCAGCCCCATTGCCCAGCACAGGATCTGACATGTACAGATGGGCAGGGGCAACGTTGAAAGAATGAAGAGCATTTTTGTAGACCTAAGAACAAAAGGATCAGCTGTCACCTGCAATCAGGACACTTTACTCTTCCCCCTGCATGCATCACTCATCTTCCCAGTTGTGTATCAAAAGCTGCCAAAGAAGGTTATATAATAATTTTGATAGTGGGCATTCTTATTTATTTATTTATTTATTTATTTATTTATTTATTTTGAGATGGAGCCTCACTCTGTCACCTAGGCTGGAGTGCAGTGGCAGAATCTTGGCTCACTGCAACCTCCGCCTCCCCGGTTCAAGCGATTCTCCTGCCTTAGCCTCCCAAGTAGCTGGGATTACAGGCATGCACCACCATGCCCAGTGAATTTTTGTATTTTTTAGTAGAGATGGGGTTTCACCATGTTGTCCAGGCTGGTCTCAAACTCCTGCCCTCAGGTGATCCACCTGCCTTAGCCTCCCAAAGTGCTACGATTTCAGGCATGAGCCACCGCGCCCAGCCTGATAGCAGGCATTCTTATATTTTCGCCAAGTTCAGAGAACCTACTGTCTCAAAACAGTCACCCTTGCATCTACTGTGTCTGGAAAGCAAAAGTCAATGTGCTTTTTGACTTTTGCTTTCCAGACACATTAAAGAAAACCTCCCCGTTTCCACTTTTGAAGTGATTTTAATAACAGTCAAGGTTGACTGCCCCATATATCAGCCTCCTACCTGTGAGTAAAGAATTGTTCCAAAGTGACTGGAAACAGAGAAAGTATGGCTTTCTTCCACTCTCTTCTAGGCAGCAGCGACTTACCGCAATGGCCCTGATGCAATCAATGTAGGAGGCTTTCTTCACACAAGCAACACTGGGACCATCCGGTGGAAGGACGCCTTTCATATGGTCGCGGAAACTCTGGCACTTAGTGGCCTCATGCTCCGACACTGCACACCATCTCACAGTTTTATCAGGGACAGCCAGACACAGCCCTGGGGGAGAGAGGCCAGAGAGGGAAGGGACCCACTCCCTGTGCTGAGGGAGAGACAGCATCACCCCTAGAAAGGCCTTGACAGCCACATCCCCTCAGTCCTGTCCTCCTCTCACTCCTGTCCATGAACGCTACAGGGCACAAGTTCTACTGCATTCTGAGACTGAGCCAATAGAAGGTTGCCCTAATGGCCTGCCAGTTTCCTACTGACCACCCTTTGCTGGCCAGAGGGATGCAGGCATGGCCATCAGCTCCCAGCTGGAGATGACAATCTGCTCCTCTGTATCCGCCTTGTCTCCTCCCACCACTGTCCTGGTCCCTGGCCCCCCATGGAACATAAGCCTCAGTATGCACAGGGCGTTTGCAGCTACCCCAACACATTGGCTCGATACCTTAACTACGGAAAACCAGTGGGGGAGGAATTGCCATCTTTTTGAGAAGAGGGAGTGAGACTCAGAGAATGATGCCTTTTTTTTTTTTTTTTTTTTTTTAACCCAAGGTCACCCTGCTTGTTGTTGGCCAAGCCAGGCCTAGAATCTGGGTCTCCAGACTCTGGGTCTGCTACTCAGGGCACAAAAGAAGAAAACATTCTGAGTTACACCCCTTCTTGGCCACTAGTTGAGGGTAAATTAACGAAAAGATTAATTTGTCTGTAACTCTTGTCTGTTGCTCTCTGTTTAGGAATAACTAAAAACTCCACAAATTCAACAGTCTCCCCTCTGTCACCACTGAACTATCCCTCCATTTTCACCACACTTTTTGGCTGCCATTCACAAAAAAAGCTGAAGCCAGCCATGGCTAACTATTAAAATCCACATGGTTGCAGAGACAGCATCCCTATCACATGAGCTTTTGCCCGGTCCCCAAGGCCCTCTGTCATCTCCACTCCTTGTGGGCCACAACAGCAAGGCTGACTCACTGGCTCTGAAGAAGATCCACCAAGCCTGTGGAGAGGAGGCCCACAGCTCTCCAGGATGCATGAGGAGGGGCCACCAGGGATGGTCACCCCAGCGACCCCCATTTTCCCTGTTGGCCCATGGGAAATCCTAGGAGGCAACGTAAGTCTGTGGCAGCCCCTCCACAAAGCCATGCCTCCAGAGTTCCCACAGGCGAGAATGTGTCCTCAGTGGAGCATTACCTTGCAGAGCCTGTGAAGTGCTCTGTGAGGGGATAAAGGCAAGTAACGTGGGGTCCTCTCTCAAGGAATTGCTAGCTTATGGGGAGAGACAACTAAACGTGGAAGCCCCCATAGTGTGACAAATGCCCCATGAATGGCAGGCAGAAGTTAGAGTATGAAGGGGGCCCCACCTCAGGAGGTCGGGGAGTGAGGCAGCAGTCACTGCCCCATAGCAGGATGTGTGCAACATCTGCCACTGGTACCCGGCATCCGCCACCTCGCTGACCCTCACCTGACCCTCCCAGGCAAGTGCTGTGATGACCCCCTCCCTGGTGAGGAGCCGGCCAGGATTTGAATCCAAGAAGTCTGGCTTCAAATCCCATGCTCTGACCGCTCGATGGCACTGCTTCCTTGGCAGGACATCTACAGCTCCCAGGGCACCCAAGGGACATCAGACTCTGAAAGGGGCAGTGGTCAGACCCAGGAGGCCTTGAATGCCATGCTAAGGAGTCTGGACTTGACAAGAGGCAGCAGCAAAGGGTTTTGATAACCTGCTTAGACGTGCTCTGATTTATTGTATTTCACTGCTGCAAGATTTACTGGACAAAGAGAAGGAGGGGGAGGAGACAGTGAGTGCAGTGAAAGGTGCCTAGAAGCTCAAGCAGAGGCGAGGGGTGGGGCGTAGAGAGGCAAGGGAAAGGCACCCAGACACCCAGGCTTCTAGCCTGAGCGCGGAATGTATGCAAGCTGCGCGGTGGCCGCCCGGGTTGCAGGGAATGCGCGGGCCAGCGACTCTGCGGTGCTTCCCCGTGCCCGCACTCACCCAGGACGGCGCAGGCCAGCAGGGCTCCCACGGCAAGCCTCATCCTCCGGGTGCGGCGCTGAGCAGCGAGCACAGTCCGACTCGCTTCTGTGCAGCCTCCCGCGCCCCGCGGCCCTTTATTCCCGGCCTGGGCCGGCTTGGCGCAATCTTTGACCTCCCGTGTTTGTGCAGCCCGGTTGCCCAATCGCCCCTCTCCCAACCCCCCTTCCTTACTCGTCCCACTGATCACCTCATTTTCTGAGCTCTGGAGACGACCCGCGAGTGGAAGGAGTCCAGCACAGTAATGCTGATGGGAAGGGACATGAAGCACAATGCAGCCATTGTCATCGCGGCTCGCTCGGTGCCAGGAGCGGCTACGGCGGGCTGGGAGCCGGGTGGCTCTGCTCCTGATTCCAGGGCTGCTGAGCTGGTCCGTTCCACCAGTCCTATCTGCTCAGTCCACAGAGGAAGACTCCGAGGCTGGAGAGGGAAAAGAACTGCGCCCAGACCCCACACTAGAACTGGAGAATGACAGGCAAAGCCCCTTTTGGGGGAGGATGCAGGAGAAACAAGCTGGGCTCAAGGTCAAAGACAGACTCAGCACCTTTTGCTCCCCACCAGGTGTCCCTCGAAATCCTGCTCCTGGGCTCTCAAAGGTCCCCCACGGAGGAGCTGCTCCCTCTTCCTGCCCCGCTGAGCTCAGGCTCCTGGGCTGGAAAACTTCCTGCCCTCAAGCTTCCTGTGGGACACCTTAGACTAGGGACAGAGTCATAGGGGAAGATGAACTCCCTCCAACAAGAAGGTTCCAGGAACATGGTCAAGACACTGTGAGGCTCAGAACAAAGTGCCATCTTAGCACAAAGCAAGCGGCCCAGTGGAGGATGTGGCCTGTTCTTACAACCTGGGGCCACCATGTCCCTCTGTAGTTGATGAGTCTCCTAACCGGTTTAATTGCACATCCTTATCATGAAAAATATTGCACTTGTGCCTTCTATATGCTTATATTTTAACTAAAAAATGTGTACACTTCAATCATGCACAAGGAATAGAAATTTGTAAAAGGATGAGCTAAAGATGAAACTCATTTTCAAATGTCGTTTTGCTTATGCGGCCTTATATAGGATTATTATCTCAAGGCATAATATACTTGGGGAAAGGTCAAGATTCCTTCCACGAAGTGTAAATCCAGACTTCAGAGATTTTGCGAAAAGTTACTTCTTATCCAACCTGACCAGATGGTCATTCATTCTGTCTCATGTTTTAGTTGACCAAGCTCATATCAAGCCTAGTGGACATGTCAGGTCAGGCATTTGATTTTTGTTCACTTGTTTTTGTGTTGTCAGAATTGTCTCCTAATTCTAGTTTCTTTGTAGGAATCTTTTTAAGGCATGTGTGCATCTCGTGAAGGTTGGAGGTAAAGCCAGATTATCTAATCTGTACATCCGTTTAACTGGGCACATACAAACCACAAAGTATGGAAATAAAAATGCCAAAACAAAGGGCAGGGTCGGCACTCCCTTCTTCACCTATAGCATTGTGAGGTGATCCCCATCTTCCCTTAGGACACCTCAAAGGCTCCATCTGTCATGACTGCAGACTCAGGTGGGAGATAGGGCCAATTCACACATTCAATATGAATGAATGATAATTTGTTAATCTTTTGCAATAACAATAAATATAACTGGAAGTTAGATTATGTTCTCTCATACTCCAAAAGATTATCTCATATGCAAAGGGGTTACACACCTCCCACTTTAGAGTCCACTGCAGAAGCTTTCTGTTTACAGTGAGGACAGAAGTCAAGTCTGGCTTTCCCAACACATCAGCCTCACCAGCGAGGGAGAGTGACCACTGCTGCCTTGTCTTACTCCACCCTTGCCCGTCCATGGGCCCCTTGTGCTTGAGCCGTAGGGAAAGAAGACTCTTGGCATAAGGGCCATATTCCTACTGCCCCTACAGCAGGCTCTAGGCAGTGGTCTGGATTCATTTGGAGACCTTGAGGTAGGGATGTGAGATGAGCAGGAAAAGTCAGGGGCAAGGCTAACTGGGAGGCGCCTGGCAGAGCAGCATGCACACATACAGCTGATGCATGGACAGGCCCTGTAGTAAGCTTGCAGGGTCTGCCAGAGAGCAGGAAGTGCAGTTACCAAAGGTTGAGCTCATGCCACAAACTCAGGGAAGCTCAACGCAGGGCATGGAAAGAAGATGGTCAGTGATTCGCCTTCTCTGGAGCCCATCTACATTCATAGACTAAGCCCCCCTGAGGCCACTCCTCCAGCCACAGGCCCATAGCCTAAGCCAGAGCTCCTCAGTAGGGAGCAACTACCTACTGGCCAGGCTGAGTCCTCTCCAGACCAGCCAACTCTATGCCCTGTCCTCAGAGGGGTCCTTTGAGTCCAAGCCCAAGACAGGGGCTGGGAAGGAAGTACACAGCCTCATAGGATATGAAGGAAGCTCAGACAAGACATAGAGAACTGGTGCTCCCACGTCATCTACACACACCTAGATGGAGAGGCCAGGGCCTTGGCTCTTGCTCAGGAGGACAACAGCAGGCCCTCGTGCTTGCCATTCCTTGGATGGGGTAGGCAGGGGTGAGGCCAGCTTTGGGGTGTACATGTGTGCATGGCCCTAGCTGTAGGGGGTGCCTATGCCTGTATATGTCTATAGGAGCATGTGAAGGTAAGAGGTTAACATTACAGCGCTCCATGTCCATGACACTTGTACCTGTGCTCTCACTTACATTCTTTAATTCTACACCAGAGATGCTCTGGAGTTGGAGATTCACTGTCCCTTTTAATAGCTTAATGATGGCTGAGATTTACTGGGAGCTTCACTGAGCATTTACCATACCCCTCTGACTTTGGTGCTTTAGCATCTGCATCTTACAGATAAGACAAGGAAACTGAGGACCAGAGAGGATGATACCTTGTTCAAGGTCAGCTGCAAAGTCAGAATACAAGAGAAGGCAGTCTGGTTCCAGAGCGTACGCAGTCACCAGGGACACTGCCTCTCCCAGGAAACCAGGACATGCAGGGGCCAAGGAGCTCATCTGGGGTCACACCGAGAGAGGGACAGACATGAGACTCCCAGCCTTGCCATTTCTCCAAAAGCACACAGCGCCCAGGGCTTTGCCAGCCCAGAGGCTTGTCAGTCTGGGAGAGGTCTGAGTACCAACTGCAGATCCTTAGACATGGACTGGCTTGATTATGCTCAGCCGGAAGAAAATATCATGTTTTTATCCCCTTGTATGTGTCAGGCACTGTCCTGGGGCAAGATCATTGGGGCAGCCCTGCAAGATAAGATCAGTACCTTCATTTATCAGATGTGGACATTACAGTCAAATGATGGGTCCTTATTCATGGAGCTCTGAGACCTGAACTCAAACTTCCTAAATCTTGCCCTTCTCCAGACCACAGCTGCCTTCTTGATATAGACCTTCTCTTTATTTATTTAGTGGGGGAGGAAAGAGAGGGAGGGAGGTGAGAGAGAAAGAGAAAGAGATTGAGAGAGGACATAAAGGAGCTTCCAGTTCTAGACCAACCCAAGCATGAGCCAAATCTTTCACCGCAAACAGGGGAAAACTCTTAAATTTCAACCGCGAGTTGGCCCTTAAAGAAATAGCTGTGCTTGTGTGTACGTGCAGGAAAGTTGGAAAAGCTGACCAGCAGGAGGTGGGTAAAAGCAGTGGGCCTCTGAACCAATATTTGTTGTTTCCAAATGTTGCCCAATTGACACAGAAGCAAAGCAAACAAAGAGCCTCTGTCTGTTTTGAGCAGTTCCTCCTATCCCCAACCCAGTGTCCTCCGCCTGACACCAGAGACTTCTCTGAGTCTGGGTCATCCTTCAGAAACAGCAGCCTGGCAGCCTGAGAACTGACATTCACGAAACCAGTCACCCTGCAAGCCTGCTGGGTCGCGCCATATGACCAGGGGGTTGGGGACTGGGCAGGGTACTTTTAGGAAAATGCCAGGCATTTTGAAATGCCACATGACACCACTGCTTGCTCGCTCTCGCTCTCTCTCTCTCTTTCTCTGTCTCTCCTTCTCTCTCCCTTTCTCTATCTCTGTTCTACCTCTCAGAAGTCCTTGGACAATAAAGATTCTCAGGGTTTCCATTCTTTTCACAGGGGAGTCTACAAAAATACCTGTCTCATGAAGAATAGTCCAGGGCCAGGTGGAATGAATTCCATCAAACATTCAAGAAGAATTACAGCGTGGGGGTGGTGGCTCATGCCTGTAATCCTAGGGCTTTGGAAGCCTGAGGCAGGAGGATCGCTTGAGCTCACGAGTTCAAGACCAGCCTGGGCAATATAGTGAGAACTCGTCTCTACAAAAAATTTAAATCAGCTGGACATGGTGGCATGCACCTGTAGTGCCAGCTACCCGAGAGGCTAAGGTAAGAGGATTGCTTGAACCCAGGAGTTCAAGGCTGCAGTGAGCCAAGATCACAACACTGCATTCCAGCCTGGGCAACAAAGTGAGACCCTGTCTCTAAATAAAGAAAAAGGATTACACCAATATACTCCTCCAGGAACAGAAAAGTAGGAACACTCCTTAACTAATGTTTTCAGGACAGTATGTATACTTAGAAAGGAAAAACTAACAAAGACATCATGACAAAGATAAAAAAATAACTTTTATGAACACAGATGCAAAATTTCTACACAAAAGATTAGCAAATAGAATCTAGCAAAATGTAAAAAAGATTAATAAATAATTACCAAATTGGGTTTATTCCAGGAATGTAAGCTATCTTTTCAAGTATCAATCACTGTAATATATCATATTAGCGGAATAATAAAGGAAAATGGTATGACCCTATCACTCAGTATGGGAACATCATTTAATAAAATTCAATATCCACTCATAACAAAACCTCTTAGCAAACTTATTCGACAAACCTTTCTCAGTCTGATATCAAGTATTAGTGTACCATAAAAATCTACAGAAATCATACTTAGTGTGGCATGCTGAATAAAGCTTTTTTGTTGAGATCAGTAATAAGACCAGAATGTTTGCTATTATCATTTCTAGTCAACCTTTTTACTGGAGGCCCTTGCCGGTTTAGTCGGGCAAGAAAAAGAAATAGTAAGTAAAAGGATTGAAAAGGAAAAAAATAAACTCTCATCTTTATGCATAATAAATTGTATGTGTATAAAATTCTGAAGAAACTAGAGTATATCTTAGAATAAATGAGTTAAAGCTGGACGTGGTGGCTCACGTCTATAATCACAGAACTTTGGGAGGCTGAAGCAGGCAGATCACCTGAGGTCAGGAGTTTGAGACCAGCATGGCCAACATAGCGAAACCCCTTCTCTATTAAAAATACAGAAGTTAGCTACGTGTGGTGGTGCACACCTGTAGGCCCAGCTACTCAGGAGGCTGAGGTGGGGGAATCGCTTGAATCCGGGAGGCAGAGGTTGCAGTGACCTGAGATTGTGCCACTACACTCCAGCCTGGGTGACAGAGTGAGACCCTGTCTCAAAAAAAAAAAAAAAAAAAAAAAAAAAATAGAGCTGGATCAAGGTAGGTAAATACACCAAAGTCAATTGTATTTCTATACTCAAATTGAAAAAAAAAAAAAAAACCATGAAAAATGCTACCTAAAGTAACATAAGAAAAACAAATGCCTAGGATTAAATCTATCAAAAGACATCTAAAACTTTTATGTACCAGACTTTAAATTAAGAAACTCAAAGCAAATGGAAAACTATATCTTGAACAGGGAGTGGAAGACTTGATATTGTAAAAATTACAATTCTCCTCAAATTGATGTAGAAATTCGATGTACTCCCAATCAAATTCCAAATGTTTTTTCATGTAAATTAACAACATAATTCTAAAGTCTGTAAAAGAAAATGCAAAAGAGGCTGGGCACAGTGGCTCATGCCTGTAATACCAGCATTTTGGGAGGCCAAGGCGGGAGGATCACTTAAGGTCAGGAGTTCGAGACCAGCTTGGCCAACATGGTGAAACCCCGTGTATACTAAAAATACAAAAATTAGCTGGGCATGGTAGCATGTACCTGTAGTCCTACCTACTTGGGAGGCTGAGGCATGAGAATCGAGAATCACTTGAACCCAGGAGGCAGAGGTTGCAGTGAGCTGAGATCATGCCACATTGGGTATTTCTCCTAATGCTATCCCTCCCTTAGCCCCCAATCCCCTGAGAGGCCCCAGTGTGTGATGTTCCCCTCCCTGTGTCCGTGTGTTCTCATTGTTCAACTCCCACTTATTAGTGAGAACATGTGGTATTTGGTTTTCTGTTCCTATGTTACTTTGCTGAGAATGATGGTTTTCACCTTCATCCATGCCCCTGCAAAGGACATGAACTCATCCTTTTTTATGGCTGCATAGTATTCCATGGTGTATATGTGCCACATATTCTTTAGTCTATCATTGATGGGCATTTGGGTTGGTTCCAAGTCTTTGCTATTGTGAATAGTGCTGCAATAAACATACATGTGCTTGTGTCTTTATAGTAGAATGATTTATAATCCTTTGGGTATATACCCAGTAATGGGATTGCTGGGTCAAATGGTATTTCTGGTTCTAGATCCTTGAGGAATTGACACAATGTCTTCCACAATGGTTGAACTAATTTACACTCCCACCAACAGCGTAAAAGCATTCCTATTTCTCCACATCCTCTCCAGCATCTGTTGTTTCCCGACTTTTTAATGATCACCATTCTAACTGGCATGAGATGTTATCTCATTGTGGTTTTGATTTGCATTTCTCTAATGACCAGTGATGATGAGCTTTTTTTCCTTATGTTTGTTGGCTGCCTAAATGTCTTCTTTAGTGACATATCCTTTGCCCACTTTTTGATGGTCGTTCATATCCTTTGCCCACTTTTTGATGGTTTTTTTTTTCTTGTAAATTTGTTTATGTTCCCTGTAGATTCTGGATATTAGCCCTTTGTCAGAGGGATAGATTGGAAAAATTTTCTCCCATTCTGTAGGTTGCCCGTTCACTCTGATAATAGCTTCTTTTGCTGTGCAGAAGCTCTTTATTTTAATTAGATCCCATTTGTCAATTTTGGTTTTTGTTGCCATCGCTTTTGGTGTTTTAGTCGTGAAGTCTTTGCCTATGCCTATGTCCTGAATGGTATTGCCTAGGTTTTCTTCTAGGGTTTTTATGGTTTTAGGTCTTACATTTAAATCTTTAATCCCTCTTGAGTTAATTTTTGTATACAGCGTAAGGAAGGGGTCCAGTTTCAGTTTTCTGCATATGGTTAGCCTGTTTTCCCAGGACCATTTATTAAATGGGGAATCTTTTCCCCATTGCTTGTTTTGTCAGGTTTGTCAAAGATCAGGTGGTTGTAGATGTGTGGCGTTATTTTTTGAGGCCTCTGTTCTGTTCCATTAGTCTATATATCTGTTTTGGTACCAGTGCCGTGCTGTTTTGGTTACTGTAGCCTTGTAGTATAGTTTGAAGTCAGGTAGCGTGATGCCTCCAGCTTTGTTCTTTTTGCTTAGGATTGTCTTGGCTATGTGGGCTCTTTTTTTGGTTCCATATGAAACTTAAAGTAGTTTTTTCAAATTCTGTGAAGAAAGTTAATGGTAACTTGATGGGGATAGCATTGAATCTATAAATTACTTCAGGCAGTATGGCCATTTTAACGATATTGATTCTTCCTATCCATGGGCATGGAATGTTTTTCCATTTGTTTGTGTCCTCTGTTATTTAGCTGAGCAGTGGTTTGTAGTTCTCCTTGAAGAGGTCCTTCACATCCCTTGTAAGTTGTATTCCTAGGTATTTTATTCTCTTTGTAGCAATTGTGAATGGGAGTCCACTCATGATTTGGTGCTCTGTTTGTCTATCATTGGTGTATAGGAATGCTTGTGATTTTTGCACATTGATTTTGTATCCTGAGACTTTGCTGAAGTTGTTTATCAGCTTAAGGAGATTTTGGACTGAGACAATGGGGTTTTCTGAATATACAATCATGTCATCTGCAAAGAGAGAGAATTTGACTTCCTGTCTTCCTATTTGAATACCCTTTATTTCTTTCTCTTGCCTGATCGCCCTGGCCAGAACTTCCAATACTATGTTGAATAGGAGTGGTGAGAGAGGGCATCCTTGTCTTGTGCCGGTTTTCAAAGGGAATGCTTCCGGCTTTTGCCTATTCAGTATGATATTGGCTGTAGGTTTGTCATAAATAGCTTTTATTATTTTGAGATACGTTCCATCAATACCTAGTTTATTGAGAGTTTTTAGCATGAAAGAGTGTTGAATTTTGTTGAAGGCCTTTCCTGCATCTATTGAGATAATCATGTGGTTTTTGTCATTGGTTCTGTTTATGTGATGGATTATGTTTATTGATTTGCGTATGTTTAACCAGTCTTGCATCCCAGGGATGAAGCCAACTTGATCGTGGTGAGTAAGCTTTTTGATGTGCTGCTGGATTCAGTTTGCAAGTATTTTATTGAAGATTTTCTCATTGATGTTCATCAGGGATATTGGCCTGAAATTTTCTTTTTTTATTGTGTCTCTGCCAGGTTTTGGTATCAGGATGATGCTGGCCTCATAAAATGAGTTAGGGGGGAGTCCCTCTTTTTCTATTGTTTGGAATAGTTTCAGAAGGAATGGTACCAGCTCTTCTTTGTACCTCTGGTAGAATTCAGGTGTGAATCCTTCTGGTCCTGGGCTATTTTTTCTTGGTAGGCTATTAATTACTGCTTCTATTTCAGAACTTGTTATTGGTCTATACAGGATTTGACTTCTTCCTGGTTTAGTCTTAGGAGGGTGTATGTGTCCAGGAATTTATCCATTTCTTCTAAATTTTCTAGTTTATTTTCATAGACGTGTTTATAGTATTCTCTGATGGTAGTTTGTATTTCTGTGGGATCAGTAGTGATATCCCCTTTATCATTTTTTATTGTGTCTATTTGATTCTTCTCTCTTTTCTTCTTTATTAGTCTGGCTAGCGGTCTATTTTGTTAACCTTTTCAAAAAACCAGCTCCTGGATTCATTGATTTTTTTAAGGTTTTTTTTGTGTCTCTACCTCCCACAGCTCTGCTCTGATCTTAGTTATTTCTTGTCTTCTGCTAGCTTTTGAATGTGTTTGCTCTTGCTTCTCTAGTTCTTTTGTGATGTTAGAATGTCAATTTTAGATCTTTCCTGCTTTCTCCTGTGGGGATTTAGTGGTATAAATTTCCCTCTAAACCCTGCTTTAGCTGTGTCCCAGAGATTCTGCTACATTGTGTCTTTGTTCTCATTGGTTTCAAAGAACTTATTTATTTCTGCCTTAATTTCGTTATTTACCCAGTAGTCATTCAGGAACAGGTTGTTCAGTTTCCGTGTCGTTGTGCAGTTTTGAGTGAGTTTCTTAATCCTGAGTTCTAATTTGATTGTGCTGTGGTCTGAGAGACTGTTATGATTTCTGTTCTTTTGCATTTGCTGAGGAGTGTTTTACTTGCGATCATGTGTTCAATTTTAGAATAAGTGCGATGTGGTGCTGAGAAGGATGTATATTCTATTGATTTGGGGTGGAGAGTTCTGTAGATGTCTGTTAGGTCCGCTTGGTCCAGAGCTGAGTTCAAGTCCTGAATATCCTTGTCAATTTTCTGTCTCGTTAATCTGCCTTATATTGACAGTGGGGTGTTAAAGTCTCCCACTATTATTGTGTGGGAGTCTAAGTCTCTTTGTTGGTCTCTAAGAACTTGCTTTATGAATCTGGGTGCTCCTATATTGGGTGCACATATATTTAGGATAATTAGCTCTTCTTGTTGCATTGATCTTTTTACCATTATGTAATACTCTTCTTTGTCTTTTTTTTATCTTTGTTGGTTTAAAGTCTGTTTTATCAGAGACTAAGATTGTAACCCCTGCCTTTTTTTTTTTTTTTTTTTTTTTGCTTTCCATTTGCTTGGTAAATCTTCTTCCATCCCTTTATTTTGAGCCTGTGTGTGTCTTTGCATGTGAGATGGGTCTCCTGAATACAGCACACTGATAGGTCTTGACTCTATCCAATTTGCCAGTCTGTGTCTTTTAATTGGGGGGCACTTAGCCCGTTTACATTAAAGTTAATATTGTTATGTGTGAATTTGATCCTGTCATTATGATGCTAGCTGGTTATTTTGCCTGTTAGTTGATGCAGTTTCTTCATAGTGTTGATGGTCTTTACAATTTGTTATGTTTTTGCAGTGGCTGGTACCGGTTTTTCCTTTCCATATTTAATGCTTCCTCTAAGAGCTCTTGTAAGGCAGGCCTGGTGGTGACAAAATATCTCAGCATTTGCTTGTCTGTAAAGGATTTTATTTCTCCTTCACTTAGGAAGCTTAGTTTGGCTGGATAAGAAATTCTGGGTTGAAAATTCCTTTCTTTAAGAATGTTGAATATTGGCCCCCACTCTCTTCTGGCTTGCAGGGTTTCTGCCGAGAGATCTGCTGTTAGTCTGATGAGCTTCCCTTTGTGGGTAACCCAACCTTTCTCTCTGGCTGCCCTTAACATTTTTTCTTCATTTCAATCTTAGTGAATCTGATGATTATGTGTCTTGTGGTTGATCTTTTTGAGGAGTATCTTTGTGGTGCTCTCTGTATTTCCTGAATTGGAATGTTGGCCTGTCTTGCTAGCTTGGAGAAGTTCTCCTGGATAATATCCTGAAGAGTGCTTTCCAGCTTGGTTCCATTCTCCCTGTCACTTTCAGGTACATCAAGCAAACGTAGGTTTGGTCTTTTCACATAGTCCCATATTTCTTGGAGGCTTTGTTTGTTCTTTTTCATTCTTTTTTCTCTAATCTTGTCTTCATGCTTTATTTCATTAAGTTGATCTTCAATCTCTGATATCCTTTCTTCTGCCTGATCTATTCGGCTATTGATACTTGTGTATGCTTCACAAAGTTCCCGTGCTGTTTTTCAGCTCCATCAGCTTATTTATGTTCTTCTTCAAACTGATTATTGTAGTTAGCAATTCCTCTAACCTTTTTTCAAGGTTTTTAGCTTCCTTGCATTGGGTTAGAACATGCTCCTTTAGCTTGGAGGGGTTTGTTATTACCCACTTTCTGAAGCTTCTACTTCTGTCAATTCGTCAAACTCATTCTCTGTCCAGTTTTGTTCCTGGCTGGTGAGAAGTTGTGATCCTTTGGAGGAGAAGAGGTGTTCTGGTTTTTGGAATTTTCCACATTATTTCTTTTTTTTTTTTTTTTTTTTTGAGATGGGGTCTTGCTTAGTTGCCCAGGCTGGAGTGCAGTGGTGTGATCTTGGCTCACTGCAACCTCTGCCTGCCAGGTTCAAGCAATTATCTGTGTCAGCCTCCTGAGTCACTGGGATTACAGGCACCTGCCACCACGCCTGGCTAATTTTTGTATTTTTAGTAGAGACAGGGTTTCACCATCTTGACCAAGCTGGTCTTGAACTCCTGACCTTGTGATCCACCCGCCTCAGCATCCCAAAGTGCTGGGACAACAGCACAATTATTTCTTATTATCATCTAATACTCAGTCAATATAGCAATTACCCTTGTTGTCTAAAAAAGTGTTAGGTTGTTCAAACTGGATCCCAAACAAGATCCACATGTTACATTTAACTTTTAAATCTCTTTCACTCTAAACAATCGGCAGCATTTTATGTTGCATACTTGTCAAATAAACTGGATCATTTGTCCTTGGGAATTTCCAACATTCTGGATTTGGCTGGTCTGTGTTCTCATGGTGTGATTTTGTATTTAACAGGTTTTTTTTTTAAGAAACTTTCTCCATTTGGGTTTTTGTGGCATCACCACATGATTTGACTCAGGTTGTGCATTTTTGGCAGCAATATCACAGATGCAATGCTGTGTTCTTAATGATTCACAGAATGAATTAGTACTATATTGATTGCAAAATGAGGATTTTCAGATATCACTTCTTCTATGCTTATTAATTAGCATTCTAAGGTAAGGAAGAACTTCCCTTTCTTCATCTGTTTAGTTTTTTCTATGACTTGTTTTTATCTGCATGAACTCGTGAGTTCCTGTTTTGTTTGGTGGGTTATAGCCAGTTACTGTCATTATCTAGTTCAGTGCTCAAACTGTTGCACATGTGGCCAATTGGAGGCATTTCCAGCTGGCTCCTGTGGACCTGTTACAAGCCTCAACATTTTTTAAGCACTTCACTTTCTGACAGAAAAGACATTCAAGCCTACCTTGTACCTTCCCTGTACCAGCTCTGGGATCTCTATTTCTGGAACCTCCTTCTCTAAGGTGACGGACATATCCTTTTAGTGGAGAACGGTATTTAGAAAGCTAAATCTGGGTGCCAGGTGTGGTAATTCTTGTTGCAGAATCCTTGATACTAGGCTCTCCAGACAGAGCTAGGGGACACAGAAACACACACACATCTATACCTGTCTCACACCCTTACACAACCATGAGTTCACACTGATCCCTCAATTCTGACTGAACAGCACTGCAGATATTCTAGCTGTCTTCCTCCCCATATGTGCAGCTCCCTTCTCTGGCTATGAGAAACCGCAGTCCCAGTGTGCTCACTATTTTCAGCTCTTTGCTCATTTCTCTTGTACGTAAACAACCTCCTGATCCTCCCACTGCCTGCTCCACCCCAGTCCCTCAGGAGCCACTGCCCATAGCCACCTCAGGCAAAAGAACGAGAATAGAATAAATACATGTTTTTTTTCTTAAGGAAGGAAAGAAAATGGAAACAAGAGAAAGGTAGGGCAATGAAAGAAGAAAGGGAGCAGCCAGCCTTTTAATCATCTCCTCTACAGGACTATGAAAGGCAGATAGGATTGTGTGCAGAATGGAGGAACAACGGAGCAGAGATATTCAGCATTGTTCAATGTTACAAAGCCACGGCTCCTTCTCCTCAACTCAGTCCTCCTTCTACAACTGGGACAGACCAGGAGCTGTCTGTTCTCATTTTTAGACAGAGATGTACCCTGCTAAGAAACCCCTTTTCTCATCACCGTATTTTCAACCTCACCCAGTTCCACTTTACCACCAGGCTGACAGCTAGAACAGCCACTGAGCCTGGAGCCCAGCACACTCTGGGAACTCTCATGTGTAAAGGAACAAAGGTCCCTGATCAAAGGCAGGTGTGCAGGAATGCTAGCCTTCCCTGACACACTGTTTACAGGACACCTGGGCAGGCTCGGCAAAGATGGGAAGGAGATTAGTAGTCAGGGATGGGGAAGCACGAGTTTTGTGCCCCAAACTGTGAAATAGGCAGCCTGTGTCACAGCAGCTGCTTCAGCCCCTTCCTCCAAAAGCCCCTCTCCCAGGTGAGATAGTAGACGCTCGGGAGTGGAAAGGAAGGCTGTGAAATTTTGACAGCATGGCATAAAGTAGGCTGGGACAACAGGTGTCAAAGAACTTGGATTTTAAACAAAAGAATAAATTCTGATAGATGAATGTGCTCCCAGAAGTGGGGTTTATTCCTAGATCTGAATTTGGAAATAATCTTCACACTGCAAGGCAGGAACATAGCGTTGGTAGAAGTGGCATTCAGTACACAGGACAGGATCATAACTGCACAAATTAGGACAAGAGAAGATCCTGGCCCTGGTTGTCCCTGACTGAAGACACCACTAAAGCTACAGTGGCTTGATCATTCGCTTCTATACACTAAGACTTTCAGGTTGGACAGTGAGTTAGGCAAGTCACCTAAGCTCTTAGTGCCCCAATTCCCCATCTAGAAAATGAGGACCATAATGTGTCCGGCATTGGTGGGTTCATTGTTCTCACTGAGTTCAAGAATGAAGCTGTGGACCGTTGCAGTGAGTGTTACAGTTCTTAAAGATGGTGTGTCCAGAGTTTGTTCCTTCTGATGGTCAGACGTGTCTGGAGTTTCTTCTTTCTGGTGTGCTCGTGGTCTTGCTGACTTCAGGAGTGAAGCTGCAGACCTTCATGATGACTGTTACAGCTCATAAAGGTAGTGTGGACCCAAACAGTGAGCAGCAGCAAGATTTATTGCAAACAGCAAAAGAATAAAGCCTCCTCACCATGGAAAGGAACCCCACTGGGTTGCCGCTGCTCGATCGGGTGGTCAGCTTTTATTCCCTTATTTGGCCCCACCCACATCCTGCTGATTGGTCCATTTTACAGAGAGCTGATTGGTCCATTTTACAGAGTGCTGATTGGTCCGTTTTACAGAGTGCTGATTGGTCCGTTTTGACAGAGTGCTGATTGGTGCATTTACAAACCTTTAGCTAGACACAGAGCACTGATTGGTGCATTTATAATCCTTTAGCTAGACAGAAAAGTTCTCCAAGTCTCCACCGGACCCAGAAGCCCAGCCAGCTCTGCTTCATAGAGTTATTGTGAGATCTAAATTAGTAATTACTATAAATCACCTAGTACAGTATCCAGCACCTTAGCATTTTTCCTCTAATTTTTATTTATATCCTGACCGATATCTTCCCCTTCTAAGTCCCATGTGCACAGCTCCTGAGTCCAGCCCCTCAGGTCCCACTACATCAAGGACCCTGCAAGGATGCTGACCACTAAGTCCTAGGCAGTCCATCACAGAGAACAGAGCAGACAGATCCTAGCAGGACTTTTTCTCTGTATACTAGTTCCCTGTGCCCACCTTCTATTAATAGTCACCTGTCCATTCATTCACGGAGTATTGTCACATGCAATCTGTGCAGTAATAAAATGGGCATGGAATTGGAGTCAAAGACTCTTGGGTTTGGATGTTAGACCATTGAGTAGCTGCATCATACTGGACAAGTTACTTAACTACTCTGAGGCTCTGTTTTCTCATTAGTAATAGGAGTACAAATGTCTACCTTGTCATTCTGAAGATTGCTCACATTGCTACTAGACTGCTTGCTCTGTCTGACCAATAGATGGTAATGACACCAATAGATGGTGATGACAACTATCATTATTACAGAACACCCAACATAGACTACATACCAAATACACACTCAGTGAACTAATGAAGTTATTCTGTGTGACTGCTTTATGTCTCCCTCCATTGCTACTGGGCCCTTTGGCAAAATACACCCTGAGAGACCATTTAGTATAGAGAAGTGATTTTACAGAGACAAAAACTGAGCTCAGCTGGAGGACATAACTGGTAGGCTGTCCAGCAAGATGGAAAGCTAGAATCTAGGACTATGAACTCAATAGCCTGAGCTGTCCCCACTGTCCTGTGACACACTTTCTTGAAAAGTGTTATTCATAATTTCTTCCAACATTATTTAAAGATTGTACTTCCCATTGCTCCTTCACCAAGACAGGTCAAGTCCCAAGACCTTCAGATAGGCCTATGAGAGGTGGCTGGTTAAGCTGAACAGAGTCCAGTGCTCCTAGGGCCAAAGTAAACTGATCACTGATCCTTCTACTACCTCCAGAGTAAACTCCCTTGTTTAATGTCCTCAGGGTCCATGGAAAAAGAAGATCAAAGTTCACCAGGTTTCTCAGCTGTCCAAAGTAAATATCTGACCTATACAGATTTGCAAATAATTGGTGTCAACTTTGGTTTCTACAATGGAATGATTTTACCCTTTTAGTTGTTTTAAATATTCCTCACAGATAGGCCTTTAGAATATGTATACGTAAAGTGATACATGTACAATTTAATAAGACTTACCAACCCCCTAGGGTAGCATCTACTTAAAATCAGTTCAACAAATCTCCATCCCTACACTTCTACGACTCAGGGAAAGGCAGTGTGAGGTCACAGAAGAATCACTGAACTGAAGCTATGAATGCACAAAAATTGTATGTAAACGTGTGTGTGTATGCATGCTTGTGTGTGTGTTACTAGAATGAGAGTTACCAGCTTTTATTAATCTTCAAAGGGATCCATTAGTATCCCAAATATATTGAAATGTTAAACATTAATTATCTGCTCTGGCTTTCTTTCCAAGTTCTTAGAATTGGGACAAAGCAGAGGTGGGGTTCTTGACAGTGCTCCCCCAGTGCCACTGAAAGACCCCTATTGGACCAGGGTCTTCAGGCTCCTGCCTCAGGTCTGTGCCACTTAGGACTGCAAGGTTGACTCTCCTGGTATAGAAAATTGGTGGTAGAACCACAAGCCCATCATAGCCAGCAGTCTCTGGGCTTTGGATAACAGAGTCTGAAGATTTGTAGCAGGTGAAACTCCAGGGGAGAGTCTTCCAGAAGCCCAGAATAAAGGATAGGCATGCCCATGGCTTCCTGGGGGAAAACTTCAAGGAGAGAACACAGGACTCAATGTGAAAATGCCATTTCCAGAAGGAGTGAGGTCCTGTCCCCAGAAACTCCTGGGTAGGAAGCTCATGAGCCAGGGGCCCTTCCTGTCCCCTCTAGGACTGAGTTCTAGGCTGGAGAGAAGATCTGCCTTCTGCTGGGTTCTTCAGCTCTGGCAACTAAATGAGCTGGAAGAGTCAATCTGGTAGCCCACTGGGTAGATGAGGAGCTTGAGATAGGAGCTCATTTCGCTAGATGTGCTGATATCAATGTAGGGACACAAGAAACATGAAAAAGCAAGAGAATATGACACCACAATAAATGTCCACTAAAAGGCCACAAAGAAAGGGGAATTTACAAAACACCTGAAAAGAAATTTAAAAATACTGATCTTAAGGAAGCTCAGTGGGATACAAGAGAACACAGACAAACAATTCAATGAAATCAGGAAAACAATTTATGATCTGAATGAAAGAAATCAACAAAGAGATATCATATAAAAGAACCAAACAGATATTGTGAAGTGAAAAAATTCAATGAATAAAATAAAATAATACAATTAAGTGCTTCATCAACAGACTAAATCAAGCAAAAGAAAGAAGTTCTGAACTTGAAGATAGCTATTTTAAAGTAACCCAGTCAGAGAGAAAAAAAACAAGAATAAAAAGGAATGAAGAAACCCTATGGTACTTATGGGACACCATTCAGTGAACAGATATTCACATTATAGAAATATCAGATGAGAAGAGATGAAGAAAGTCACAGAAAACCAATTTAATGAAATAATAGCTAAACACTTCTCAAATATAGTAAGAGATATGAACATCCAGATTCAGGAGACCCAAAGGTCTCCAACTAGATTCAACCCAAAAAGATTCTCTCTGAGGAACGTTATAATCAAACTGTCAAAAGTCAAAGACCGAGAAAATTCTAAAAGCCACAAGAGAAGTGTGTCAAGTCACATATAAGGGAATTCCTATCAGACTATCAGCATATTTCTCAGCAGAAACTTTGCAGACCAGGAGAGAATGGCATGACATATTCAAAGTGCTGAGAGGAAAAAAAAAAACTGTCAACCAAGAATATTGTGTCCCACAAAGTTATCCCTCAGAAATGAAGAAGAAATAAAGTCCTTCACAGACAAGCAAAAGTTAAGAGAATTAATCACCGCTAAGACCAGCCTTACAAGAAATGTTTAAAGGAGTGCTGCAACAAGAAACAAAAGGATGATAATTACTGTCATTAAAAACATATTAAAATATAAAACTTACTGGTAGAAGTGATTTCATAAATCAAACTAAGTATACTCAGTGATATAATGGTGCTATGTAAAACTCTCAGTCTTCTAGATGAAGATTTAAAGTTAAATGGTTAAAAAACAACTACAATTAGTGGCTGAGGAACACATCATAGATAAAGAAGTAAATTAGGGCAACAAAAATATTAACTGTGGGAGGGAAAATGAGTACTTTTATGCAGCTAAAGTTAAGTTGTTATCAGCTTAAAATTGTCTATTATACTTACGAGACTCACATTAGCCCCATGGTAACCACAAATAAATAAATTACAGCAGATATGCAAATAAGAAAGAGAAACCACAGAAAATCACCAAACCACAGAAGTAAACAAAAAAAGAGGAATAAAGAAACAAAGAATCTACCAAACTACCAGAAAACAATTAACAAAAATGTCAGGAGTAAGTTCTTATCTATCAATAACAGCCTTTGAATGTAAATGGGTTACATTCTCAAATTAAAAGATATAGGGTGGCTAAGTAAATAAGACTCAACTATGTGCTCTCTACAGGAGACCTCACCATTAAAGACAAACATAGACTGAAAGTGAAAAGATGGAAAAAGATATTCCACGCAAATAGAAACCAGAAGCAAGCAGAAGTAGCCATATTACATCAGATAAAATAGACATTAAGTCAAAAATTGTAAAAAGAGGCCAGGCATGGTGGCTCATGCCTGTAATCCCAGCACTTTGGGAGGCCAAGGCAGGGAGATTGCTTGAGCTCAGGAGTTTGAGATCAGCCTGTGCAACACGGCGAAACCCAGTCTCCACAAAAAATACAAAAAAAATTAGCCAAGCTTGGTGGCAAGCATCTGTAGTCTCAGCTACTCAGGAAGCTGAGGTGGGAGGATGGCTTGACCCCAGGAGGCAGAGGTTGCAGTGAGCCAAGTTCGTATCACTGCACTCCAGCATGGGTGACACAGCCAGACCCTGTCTCAAACAACAGCAGCAACAACAAAAACAACCTATAAAAAGAGACAAAGAAGGTCATTATATAATGATGATAATGATGAAGGGATCAATTCAACAAGAAGATATAACAATTGTAAGTAGATATGCATCCAATAGTGGAGCACCCAAATATATAAAGCAAATATTATTACACCTAAATGGAGAGATAAACTGTAATACAGTGATAATAGAGGACTTCAACACTCAACTTCCAACAATGAACAGATTATTTAGACAAAAAATAAGCAAAAAGAAAAAAGGCTTTAACTGCATCATAGATCAAATGGGCCTAAAAGATATTTACAGAACATTCCATCCAACAGCTGCAGAGTATGCATTCTTCTCAACTGCACATGGGACATTCTCCAGGATATATCACATTAGGCCACAAAACAAGTCTTAACAAATTTAAAAAGATAGACATCATACAAAGTATTTTTTCTAACCACAGTGGTATACAACTAAAAATCAACAGTAAGAAAAACTTCAGAATCTTTACATATATATTAAACATCATGCTTCTAAACAACTGGTGAGTCAATGAAGAAATTAAAAAGGAAAATTTAAAAATTCCTTAAGACAAATGAGAATGGAAGCACATTGTACTAAAACTTATGAGACACAGCAAAAGCAGTTCTAAGAGGGAAATTTTTAGCAATAAACATCTACAAAAAGAAAGAAGTTTTCTAATAAACAACCTAACTGTGCCCCTCAAGGATCCAGAAAAACAAGAACAAACTAAATCTGAAATTGGTAGAAGGAAGAAAATAATAAAACTCTGAGCAGAAATAAATGAAATAGAGATTAGAGAAACAATTCAAAAAAATTAACAAAACAAAGGTTTGGTTTTTTGAAAAGGTAAACAAAATTGAGAAACCTTTAGCTAAACAAAGAAAACAAGAGAAGATTAAAATGAATAAAATCAGAAATGAAAGAGGAGACATTATAACTGATACCACAGAAATATGAAAGATCATAAGAGACTATTATGAATAATTATATGCCAACAAATTTGATAACATAGAAGAAACAGGTAAATTACTGGACACATAAAACCTACCAAGATTAAATTAAGAAGAAATAGAAAATATGCACAGACCAGTAATAAGTGAGAAAATTGAATCAGTAGTAAAAAATCTTCCATCAAAGAAAAGCCCAGGACCCAATGGCTTCACTGCTAAATTCCACTAAACATTTAAAGAAGAACTAACATTAATTATCCTCCAACTATTTCAGAAAATTGAAGAGGAGAGAATATTTTCAAACTCATTTTATAAGGCCAGAATTATCCTGATTCCAAAACCAGACAAGGACACAACAATAAAAGAAAACTACAGATCAACACCTTTAATGAATATAGATGCAAACATTTCAAGAAGATACTAGTAAATGAAATCAAATGGCACATTAAAAAGATCATTCACTATAATCAAGTGGATTCATCCCAGAAATGCAAGGATAATTTAACATAGACAAATCAACAAATGGGATACAACACATTAATAGAATAAAAGACAAAAACCATATGATTATTTGAATAGACACAAAAAAGGCATTTGATAAAATTCAACCTCACTTCATGATAAAAACTCAACAAATTAAGTAGAGAAAGTATGTACCTCAACATAATAAAGACCATCTATTACAGACCCATAGCTAACATCATACTGAATGAGGAAAAGCTGAAACCTTTTCCTTTAAGATCAGGAAGAGATCAAGGATGCCCACTTTCAGCACTTCTATTCTTCTTAGTATTGGAAATACTAGTAACAACAGTTAGGAAGGAGAAAAAATAGGGAAAAGGCATCCAATTTGGAAAGAGGGAAGTCAAATTATCATTGGAGGAGTCATAATCCTATATAAAGAAAACCTTAAAAACTCCATCAAAAAAACTTAAAGCTAATAAACTATTTAGTAAAGTTGCAGAATATGAAATCAGCACACAAAAATCAGTATCATTTTCATATGCTAATATGAAACTAAAAAAGAAATCAAGAAAATAATTCCATTTACAATAGCTACCAAAAAAGATACCTAGGAATAAACTTAATCAAGGGGGTGAAGGATCTCTACACTAAAAACTGTAAAACTGTGATGAAGAAAATTGAGGACACAAATAAATGGGAAGACATCTCATGTTCATGGATTGGAAAAATTAACATTGTAAAAATGGCCATACTACACAAAGCAATCTATAGAATTAATGTAATCCCTCTCAAAATAACAATGGCATTCTTCATGGAAGTAGAAAAAAAAATCGTAAAATTTATATGGAATCACTAAAGACCCCAAATAGCCAAAACAATCCTGAGCATAAAGAACAAAGCGGGGGGTATCACAGTACCTGACTTTTACTATACTACAGGAGTGGGAGGGAGACACCGCGAGGAACACACTTTGAGCCTCATACCCCTCCCCCACATGCCCAACACTTCCACGCCAACACCTTCAATGCCCACCAATCCCTGGGAATTAGAGGGGATAATGTCATGGACAAAGGAAACTGCTTACTTATTTCTATTATGGATAACCATTGTTTGGGTCCTTATTTTAAATACTAATTAGTCTCTCCAGAGGAGGTGCTTGTGTTCTCCCGTTAACAGGGATATGCAAGGGATGACTCTCTGATTGGATCCAAACTCACAATATTGGAGATTAAAATCAGCATGACAGGTGATTTTGCAGGAATTTTATCACACTCCTATGTCTACTCAGGATTAATGAAGTGAATGTATATCACCATACCTTTGTTCCCCTAATCCCATGAAAAATGTTTCTCTGGGTTCAAGGTACATTCTTTTTAAGAATGCTGAGCACATCAAAAATCAGTGTTATGACACTTAGGTGGAAATGGCTAGCAACTGTCAGGAGCACCTCTCCAGTTTTCTCTCCTGTCTTCAGGTCCCTCTATATCTAGCTAGGATGAACAACTCCCATTCACATTTCCTAAGCTCCACCACCCTATTTCTTTCCTTCATGCCCCTTCATAGAATTCCAGTCCTGAATGAGCATGATCCCTTGTCTTAGATGTGTCTCTATCTCAGGGCAAGGTAGGTAAACAAAAAGAAATCTTCCTGATCCTTAACTTCACCTCAGCGTTCCTGCTTTCCTTTCTCTACTCTAGACTAATCGTTCTCAAAGTTGGAGGTGAGGAACCAGCAGCATCAGTGTTGGCTGGAAACTTGTTGGAAATGCAAATTCTGGGGCTCTGGAGGTGGGGCCCAGGGACTGTGCCTTAACAAGACCTCCAGGAGATTCTGATCCGTGCTCAAGCATGAGGACCACTGCTTTAGACAGCTGCCTTCCTGCTCTGTAGAGCAAACATTTTCCCACTTTCCACAAACTTCTGCCTCTCCACATCCCCTTACCCCACAACATTCATACACTGACCTGTGCTCCTGCTTCCCAGAGAAAACACAGAAATCATTATGTGGCTTTTTCTCAGCATCCCTCCAACAGATCTGCCAGCCTGCATCTCCAGTGCCCTCTTCTGCCAGGTACAGAAGAGGGAAGGTCTCCCTCCCAGCAAACATGTCCTCACCAGGGACCCTGCCCTCACTCTTGGCAACCTTCTGCTACAGCTATACTCTTTCTCTTACTCAATTAGAACCTTTCCTTGTTCACTGGGCTCTTTTCTTCACATTTATATGTCTTTTCATTTTACGAAAACAACAAACCCTGCATTTATCCCACCCTGTTCTCCAGCAATGGGCTTCTCTTCCCACTCATACAAATACCTAAAAGAAATCATCCTCACTCACCATCAGCACCCCTTCCCACCACTCTCCCTTCCCACCACTCTCCTGAACCCTTGCCCATCCAGCGTCCAGGACTCACTCATGATTAAACGTGCTCCCATCAGGGAGCACAGGGTCTATTTCTTGGCATATATTTTATTGGGTCTCTCAAGTTCATTCTTTCCCCAGTGATTTGAAATGTCACCTTTGTTACAGACCAAATGGCAATATATCCATGAATCTCTCTTGGACCTCAATTCTTTTCCACTTGTCATTCTTGCACTTAAACCATCCTTAAACCATTATTACATCATTATAATGTGATTTTTGTATCTAGGAAAACAAAATTCCCTTTGTGTATTCAGTTCTTGTTTGGTCCCTCAAGCATTGTTACTTTTTTGAGAACCAACTCCCCCCACCCCAGCCGCCTCAATCCATGTGGTCACAGTGGAGGCAGCTGTCACCTTACAATGTGACTTCACTGCATGAGTTGCGTGAACAGGAAGCTTTCGCCCAGACTGTTGTGTCAATCCCCCTTCCTGAGCATTGGGACGAATACACTATGGTCTTTGTTTGACTGCTCCTTTATAACTGATGAACTGTAACATCACTGGGACTGCTGGTTGCAAACATTTCCCTCCAGGTAGCCTGAGAAACCAAAACCCACCCTGCAGGGAAGAAGAAAAATGAGGCAGATGTGCAGAGAAAGACAAGCAGACGGGAGAAGCAGGGTGTATCCCTTTATATTAAAAAATCATGTGTTGTCTATTTGGAATTCTAATTTAACTGGACATCCTGAATTGTATGTGGCAACCCTACCCTTAAAGCATTTTCAATGGCCTCCTAGGCTCAGGTATCAGCCCTTTCAAGGAGGGAGCACTCAGAGCACCTGTCAAGACAGTGCCCTTGGTGTAAGCTGCTTCACATGAGGTTTTCTCACTTACAACCAACGGGGTCCTTGTTCATTCTACAGAAGAAAAGAGACATGAAGCAAGGTAAGTAGATAAAATATATAGTAAGCTAGAGAGTAATAAGTGCTAAAGAAAACATAAAGCAAGAAAGGGGGATATGAAGTATTGGCAAGGGTATGTGCAAGCATGTGTGTTTATAGGTTTAAAATTACAGAGTGGCCAGGAAAGTCTGCCCTGAGAAATCCTAAATAAAATGAGGAAACTAGCCATGATGATCTGAGGAAGACAAGCACTCCAGATGGGGGTAGGACCAAGTGCAAAGTCCTCGGGGAAGGGGTGTGCCTGAGGTCTTCGAGGAACAGCCGAGATGCCAAGCTGACTGAAACAGAGAGTGCACAGGGAAAGAAGTAGATGAGGTTGCAAAGGCCTCTTAGATTACAAAGAACCTTATAGATCAAAGAGGCACCTTAACTTTTACTCCGAGTGATATGGGAAATCATTGGTGGGCTTTGAGCAGAGAAGTATTAATATCATGCTTTAAGTTTAACAGAATCACTTTGGCTCATGTGTTGTGGAGGAGAGTGGGACAAGACAGATGCATGGAGACCTGCTAAGGGGCTATGATAAAAATCTGGGGAGAGAAGATGGTGGTTTAGATCAGAATGGTATCAGTGGAGATGGGCAGAGAGATCGATTCTGGATACCTTGAGAAGTACAACCAATATAATTTGGTGATGGACGAGACATGGGGTGTGAGAGAACAAGGGCAGGCATAGGAAGTAGCAAGGTATTGACATTTTTTCCAAAATGAAAAATAGAGTTGCCCTTAACTGAGATGAGGTGGACTACAGGATGCAGCATTTGGGTGGGAGTGTATGGAGTTTCAGGAGCTCAGTTTTGGACACTTAAGTTTGATATGGTGATTAGAAATCCAAGTGGAGATAGCCAGTAGGCAGCTGGATCTACAGGTCTGGGGTTTTAGGAAAACGTCAGAACTAGAATGTAAATTTGGGAATTGTCAGCATACAGAGATAAAATCACCAAGAGAATGGGCAGCAGAGAGAAGAACTCCAAGTACAGAGCCCTGAGTCATGCCAGCATGTAGAGGCTGGGGAATTGGACAGAACCAGCAAAAGAGACTGAGGTGCAGTGTCAGGAGTGGGAGGGGAGAATCCAAGAGAGTGTGGTATTCCTTCTAGAAGCCAAGGAAGAAATCCAAGAGGAGGAAGTGATGGGGGCTGCCAGTGATGCTGGTAGATCAATTAACACTGGAACAGGAATTAAAAGAAATTAAAGAGTGTGTAAGCTGATTGCTTAAAAATCCTGCAACAACACAAGGACCAAGAACTGGCCTTTCAATTTAGCAACAGAGATCACTGGTATAGTTTCATCTCCACAGTGGTCGGTGGTGTACCAAGGGGGTTGGGGTGGTGGGAGTAGTCTGCCCATACTCTGACAATAAAGAGGTATATTTTCTGTAGATCATTGAAAAACAATAATAAAACCAACTCCATGTTGGCGGTTTGGGACCTGAACAGATTCTTAAACTGGGTCCTGGGGAGATTTAAAGGAGAGAAATTTGAGTTAGCAAAGATATTTAACTCTTTCAAGGAATTTTGTTGTAAAAAGAAGAGGAGAAATGGGAGAGGAAAGTGAGGCGGAGAGGTTTTACTTAGTTATTTGTGTTTAAGATGGAAAAACATAGCAGCATGTTTTGTATGCTGATGGAAATGATCTAGTAGAGAAGAAGATTTGATGCTGCCACAGAAAAAGGGAGAACTGCCAGGGCAACAATCCTGAACAGGTGCAGGACAGGACTTAGCGAGGAGATAGCCAGGTCACCCCAGTAAGAGGAGGGAAGGCAGTAACTAGGGCCACAGATGCTGGCATGTGGGTAGATATGGCAGCGGGGTGTTGTAGAATTTATCTTTCGATTTCTTTTCTTAAGAGAAATAGGAAACAAAGGTATGAAAGGTGGGGGAAGAAGTGTTGGAGGCTTAAGGAGAGGAGAAAGTATGGAATTGTCTTCTAGGAGAAATGGGGTAGTGGGAGGACTAGAGATACATGGCTCATTTAACAGGGTCCTCATCACTTAAAGGGAAACCAGCCAGCCTGGAAGTGCAGGCACAGTTGATTGTGAAATGTATGCTTGGAAAGGATAGAAACAAAGGCCATGGGGAAAGGTGCAGGATCAATAGATCACAGGTCAGCAGGAGTGAATGGTTAGAGGAGTCAAGAAACTTAAAGGGCTGGGTGTGGTGGCTCACACCTGTAATCCCAGCACTTTGGGAGGCCGAGGCGGGTGGATCACCTGAGGTCAGGAGTTCAAGACCAGCTTGGCCAACATGGTGAAACCCCGTCTCTACTAAAAATACAAAAATTAGCTGGGCATGGTGGTGGGCACCTGTAATCCCAGCTACTCGGGAGGCTGAGGCAGGAAAACTGCTTCAACCCAGGAGGCGGAGGTTTCATTGAGCCGAGATCGCACCACCACACTCCAGCCTAGGTGACAGAGCAAGACTCCATCTAAAAAAAAAAAAAAAAAAAAAAAAAAACCTCAAGGAAATGAAAAGACAGGTAGGAGATGGGGAGAATGAGTGGTTTGAAGCTAAGACTGCTTTTTATGTGTATGTTCATTTCGGAAGAAGTTGTGGTTCTAGACAGACCATCAAGCCTAATACCAATGCACCTTCTGATGTAAAGAAAAATTAAGCGATTTCATCCAGATTTAATGTAATGATAGTATATGTTGTTGCAGATCTGTGAAAATATGTAATTTATGCACGGCTTATGAAAGAGAGAAAACTTTGGAGAGGGCAGGACAAAGTAGTCTGGTAGTGGAATACCCTGGTGTCTATGAATAAAAGAGAACTTTCTAGAGCCTCATACATTGTTCACATAACTCATTCATACAGCATTGCCCTGCTTCCTCAAAGGTCCAGCACTGCCCACAATACCTAGAGTTAAATCTATGTCCTTAGCCAGGCCAATAGGGCTCCGAGACAGCCAGTGCCTCTCTCTCCGTGCCCTCATCCACAGACCTTCTTCTCTGGCCTCCACACAGCTTGCCTTGCCCTGCCCCTATGCCTTTGTGCTTGCTGTTCCTTCATCCCAGGTTGCTCTTCCTCCAGGTTTTCTCAGGCCTGATTCCCACATGACCCCTCTGCCTGCTGAGGCCTGCCCTGACCACCTTTTCTAAAATTTCTAAAACTGGTTGCTGCTGCATCGCCTCCCTTGGTTCCTCAGTAGCACTTACAGTTGGAAAGTATCCTGCCCTTTATTTATGTGCTGTTGTCCTACTTTCCCCAGAAGACTGGGAGCAGGGGAGGGACAGGTATTATGTGTGGCTTTGAGACAGAAGAGGGACAGGACTTGGTACCCCCCATACCCCACCAAGGACCTCACTGCAAACTGGTAGAGGGGAGGCCCCATGGGTGGCAGGGACCCCAACCAGCCCCTCCAGACCTTGCAACATAAACCTTGCTCAAGGAGCCATACCTGCTGACTGCCGGACCCTGAGGAAGCTAAAAGCAGCAGCTCCCACCATAAATCTTACTATCTCCCACATGCACGCAAGGCCAGGAGAATGACTGATCCTTCACTTTAGCTTCATTATAATACGAAAAATCACACCCAGGGGTGGAGATGTAACATGCTTATAAGACATGCGATGCATGAAGAAGCATGTCATCAAACTGTGGAGGTGCTAAAAGTTCCCTGCCTCTACATTCCTAGACATCACTCCTTTCTCACCGTGGCCCCTTTACAACTTCCTTTTCAACACCCTCTGGGGAGCCAGCCAGAAAATTCTCTCTCCCTTGTGTTGCCTCCCGTATTCCTGGGCATAAGCTCCAACAAAGCCTTGTCTGGGAAAACTATCTTGGCCTTATGACAATTTCTATTGCATTGAGAGCCCAAGAACCCATGGTTGGTAACAGCTTAACTGCTGTAACACCTCTAGTTAGAACAATACCTATTAGGTGCTCAATAAATATTTTTTGAATGGATGGAGGAGCCCAGGAATATCTATTTTTAAAATATACTTACCAGCCAAGTGTAAGAAGTGAGGTGTCTGGTGTCCCTCCTGTGATTTTAAACCAAGGCTCTGATGGATTCTTGACTTGTCCACAATCACACAGAAGAAAGTGGCAAAAGTAGAACTAGAGTTGTGACTCTGCCACCATCATTCTTGCTTCTCCCTAGGTGCCCTAAGGTGCCCTAAATCATCTGGGTCTGCAGGAGAGTGCCCTAGAGAAGAGCTGGACTTGAGTCATTGGAGCCATTCAAAATTTGCAGTAGTTCTGTTTCCTAGATTCTGGCTCCTTCCAAATGCAGCAGCCAGATGCTGGGATGATGGAAGAAGTGACAGGACAAGAAATGTACTGGGTTGGTGCAAAGATAAAGGTGGTGCACAGACACTACTTGCCTGAAAGTCCCACTGGAGCCGTAGTATCTCTCCTGGCTGTTGTGAGCCCATGTGTGGGCAGGATTACACCTGCCACCACACAGAGCACAGAGAAGGGAATCCAGATTAGACCCAGGGGCACAAGTGCAACTGAAGAAATCATCTGCGAGAAAGGACAACCAGAGGTCAGGATCAGCCCTCCCTGCCTGTGTTAGCAAGAAAGCCTCAGATTCTGTCCCCAAAATTGCCTGATAAAGACACATTCAGTTATTTGTAACATATTATTAAAAGCAAGACTTTATGGAATTTAAAAAAAAAAGGTTCCAGCTGGAGATAAGTAAAGGGGAACTGACTCAAGTTGGATCAAGGGTCTGTGAGCTCACAGAGGTCTACTCCATCCCAGCACAGGGCAGTGGCATCAAAAGATGGACACAGAGTTTAACAGTGAGGGGACAAAAGAGAAGTCCTGGCTCGCGGAACCCGGAGCACATGTTTTCTGGGCTCTGCTGCCGTTGCCCTTTTTCACAAGGTGTGCCATCACAGCTTCAAGTCCAGGAAGAGTCTAGAGAGGCACAGCTGCCAAGCCCTGTGCTGGGCTCCAGGGCACCACCACGAGGAAATCAGACACAGGCTCTGCCCTCTTGAAAACTTGCAGCCTGTAGGGTGATAGTCAGAACTCAAGTAACCACACCAGTAAATTCCTGTTTCCCTCTTTGCTCTGGGAAAAAATAATAGGGTTCCATGAAGCTACAATAAAAGAGCCCCTTGCAGCCCTAGGGGTCAGGGAGAAGGTTTAAGCCGAGACATGAAGAGTGAGTAGGAGTTGCCCAAGTGAAGGGTGGAGGGGAAGAGCCCTCCAGACAGGGTACCAGCATCTGCACAGGCCTGTGTTGGGGTGGGGTGGAGGCACGGCACAGAGAGCCTCATGGAGGCCTTCAGGACTAAACCACCAAGAAAATGGTGGTGAGTGCAGTGCGGGGCAGGGTCCAGACCCTTTTACCGTCATTAGTTTTGTTCTTTATCTTTAGAGAGATGAGAAGTCTCTGAAGGGTTTTAGACAATGCTGGGCCAGGGGCAGTAAGCTGGATGTGGTCATATCTGCACTTTGCAAAGATTGGCCTGGCAACAGGGTGGATGGAAACCAGAGCGGATGTGGAGTTCGGGTGCCAGGCTCCTGGAGAAGTTCAGGGGAAATGAGGGCAGCTGGGGCTAGAGGAGCACAAAGGGGAGGGAGATGAGTGGAAGGAGGAGAAAACGGCACCCCTGGAGATAGATGGCTGTGTGGAGGATGAGGCTTCCAGCGGGCACAAGCGGATGGACTGTAGGGTCCTCCACCACACCAGGTAGTTCTGAAAAAGGACCAGGCTCGGCAGGGATGGTACATTCAGTTTTGAACAGGATGAGCTTAGTGTGCTTTTGAGATATCCATCTAGAGATGTCAAATAGGCAGTTCAATACATACATGTCTGGAGGCTAAGGAGAGATCTGTGCTGGGGATAAGAACTTGACAATTATCAACACAGAGATAGATAAAAAGCATTTACCTAGTGCTTATCATGTGCCTAGCTTTGTATGTGTAACACCCCTTTGGATGGCAATCGAGGCTGTGGGCATGGATGTGAGTGCTTGGGGATTCCGTTGAGATTGGGAAAAAGAGTTTCATTTAGCAATGCAAACGTTTCTTAACTAGATTGGAAAATGGGGACCTTGAGAGAGTAGAAGAAAAACCAAGCCAGTGTGTTTTCATAAAAGCCAGGAGATATTATTTCAGGGCGATATGAGGAAATGCTGCTGAGAGGTCACGGGGGAAGCAACGGAAGCACATCCTTCCAACTGAGCAGTATGGAGGCCACTGGTGGCTTGACCAGAATCCTTCCTGTGAAGTGATGCAGAGGAGCCAGGCGGCAGGGAGTTGAGGAGTGAGTGGAAGGGGAGTGGTTCCAACAACACTTTGATCACTGTGGCCTTAAAGAGGAGGAGGGAAGGAAGGCAGGAGCTGCAGGAGAATGTTGGGCGGGGGGGAGCAATTTTAAAGATGGAAAACATTGGGTGTGTTTACATGTTGAGAGAAATTGTTGGACACACCAGAAGGAGAAGTAATAACTGAGGGTTGAGACTGTGGAAGGGAACATGGGAGTGACCTGCACCCAAGTGCAGGTAGAGGGAATGGCTGGGGAGGAGGAGGTGGGGAGGTGCAGCCCCAGGAGGCCCGCAGTTTTGGCAGGGGGATGTTAAGGGAAACTTCTCTGATGGTTTCTTTGTCTCCTGCAGGTGCAGGTGAAATGGTCTGCTAAGAAAGGTAGTAGATGGTGTGGGTTTGAGGTGTGTGGACAATTAGGACATCAGGAGAATCACCGGGAAATGTGGCATGTGGAGCAGAGAAGTGGTGGGGGTGTTTGTAAATGTTGGGGGCACACCAACGACAGTGCCTGAAGCATTCCAGTGACACAAACTGCTCTGCTGCCCTGTGACGCTCTCCAGCCACGTTCAGCTGCTCAGGTGAAAAAGAGAGCAGGTAATAGGATTCAATCAGGGCTGGGATTTTCAGAGAGTTGGGGAAAGCAGAGGAGCAGGAGCCTCTTAGGTAGTGGCATGAGCATAGCTGAAATGATGAATGCATCTAAGAGAGATGAGGATGGTCTACGGCCATACCACCCTGAATGTGCCTGATCTTGTCTGATCTCGGAAGCTAAGCAGGGTCAGGCCTTGCTAGTACTTGGATGGGAGAGATGAGGATGAACATGAAAAACAGCACTCCAGGACTTACTGGTGGAAGGTTTCCAATTAAGAAGGCAGCCATTTCGGTTTATATGTGAAAACAACACACTCGTGCGCACCAACGCATCCAGCCCGGTCTTGCTTTGCGAACCCAGGCTTGTTCCCTGAGCCATTTGTGAGACATCAAGAATAGAGCTATTTCCCTGAGATCTGCCCTTTGGGCCAGGGTATTCCCCTCAGAAGCAAAAGGATGAGAAGGAGAAGGACCTGCTCAAGGAGATGTGAGGCTCGCCCACAATTTCTGTCAAGCTCTTAAGCCCACCACCCATTTATGGCATTTTCTGCCATTCATCAAACTGAATTTCTCCTTTACCCAGGCACAGGCACAGGGAATGAACTGCCACAACACCTCCCAGAACATACTCACCACATTTACAGGACCCGGTTTGATTGTATATTAAGCCCATGGGGATGTTCCAGCTTGCAGAAGTGCCAACTGCAGTGTGGCAGGACTTCTTGCCTCAAAGAGAGTTCCAGGTGACATCAGCATCTGATTTCTTAACCACAGCCATGACATAATAGCCTAGAAATTGAAATACCAAGATGCAATTTCTCTTTTTTCAGGGAGAGAAGGGGAAGGAGGAGGAAGAATGTACGATCCAGTGAGATCTGGCCAGCCCTCCTGCACCGGGCCATTAAATGCTATCTCCATATGGTGGCTATGCTGGAGCTGGTATTCTCCATTTCCATCCTGTCCCCCTTCTGGCTGGAAATATGGAAACTACACTTCCAATGTTTCCTTGCAGCTGTGTTCTTAGTGTCAGTTAGGATGTGTGAAATTTGGAAGGTGGAAGTCACATAGAAGTCTTTGCCTTCCCCCTCACCTCTTTTCTGCTAGGAAATAAATTCTTGGAGATGTTAGGCTTTTCTGTCCAGATCTCTAGTATCCCTTCTCCATCCTAGAGGATTAAAAGCTATTGTAGCAAATGCAGCAGCAACAGCCACTATCAATTCTGGCTTCCTATCCCTTGGTCACAGCTACAGGATGTGTCTTGAAATCACTGTACTAGTATAGGTCTTGCGGGTAGTAGGTCTCCTAGGGAGTCAGCTGTTTCACTATGGGTGGGAGTCATTCCAGAAACCTAGTGTCCACTTTTTGTTAACATTTAATTCCCTGTATTAAATCCCTTCCTGCTTAAAATAGTGCTTCATTTCTTTACTGACCCCTCAGTGATGCACTCTGTCTGTCCTTTGAAGCAGACAGCAAGACCATCTCAGAGAAGACTTCGCTGGCAGTAAGTTGCTCTTATGGAAAAAAAAAAAAACAAACCTATACATTTAAATATATACATATAGCATTTACTTATATACTATGTATTTATACATATATACAAATAAGTATACATATTTGTAAATGTATACATTATAAATTTATATATATGTTTGCACACACATATTTACATATATATATTAGTGGAAGGGGTGCCAAGATACTATCATCACACCTCCAGGGCACTCTGAAAATATATTTTAGAGCTACTGCTGCTAGCCCCTGCCTGTCACTCTCCCTGGGGAGAGGGAATATCTTAAACCCCTCATGTTACTCTAGTAGAGGACCCTCCCAATAGCTATCATTATTAGGTACTGAGCCAAACAGACTAACACTACTGCTCCCTAGCTATGTCTACATACATGCACCCACATACACATACATACACTGTACTTTTTCAATAGAATCTTGCTATGTATTATTTTCTCTTTTTTTGAGATGGAGTCTTGCTGCATTATTTTCTGTGAGTTGCTTTATTCCTCCTCAATAATATATTGCAGACACTTCTTTGATTCAGTAGTGATAGATATGGCTACATCATTCTGTTATTTGGCTGAATCTTAGTTATATCTTATTATATATGGATGTATCATATCTATACTGGTAGGTATTTTTATTATGGCCCATTTTCCCCTATTAAAACCCATTTATTTCTATAAATGTTTATAATTATGAGTATGCACTTGTTTAAGTTTTTCTGTTGAATATAAGTTCAAAAGAAAGCTTTAATGAGTTATTTTTTAATGTTAAGTCTCTGATTTTCTAGGTTTACAATAATATTTTCTAATAATGACAATTTATTCTCTCTTCTCTTTCCCAATATTTAAAAAACCCAACTCTTTTTCTTATCTTACTGCATTTACTTCCAATATAATGCTGAATACCTTTGGTGGGAGTGGGCATTCTTGCCTTGCTCCTGATTCTAATGAGAATATCATGAATATTTCATTTATTCCAGTGCCAATACTATATAACTGAATTGTGCTTGTTGAGTAAGGTTGAACTGCAAACTGAAAAGAATAATAAGATTTGAATCATAAATTCTTAGAATTAGAAAATAATGTGGCTCACCACTCCCTGCTTTCCCCGTGTACACACCTTTTCTCTGTGTTGTAGATCAGGTCTCTACAAATTCAAACTTGGAGAAGTTGGGAGTCAACATGGCAGGTGGAAGGTCTGTCTTGTCCTTCCTAAGTGACCTCAGATGTGTCCTTATCATCTAGGAGCCTAAATTTTTCTTCAGTTAAATGGTGGCAGTGGAACCCCTCCTGGAGTGACTGATGGGGATCAGAGGTGCAGATATGAGCATAGGCACATCAGGAACAGGAAGAGCAGGTTAGGGAGATAGCTTTCCAGCAGTAGTGCAGAAGCAGGACTGGAGGCCCCTCCCAGTGAAGCAGGTTCTCCTGAGGCCATGGCAAGCCCTTGCCTACCACACTGTGGTCCATGACACCAGTCTGGTAGCCAAATGCTGTCATAGTGCCTTCCTTCAATGCCACTATTTCTGTACCTATGGCATTCATTATTGTCATCCATCTTTCCATGAGCGCGTGCGCGCGTGGGGGTGTGTGTGTGTGTGTGACTCTGAGGTTAACTCTCCCCCTCTCTACTCAGATGGCACCTTCTCCATCACAGTCAGCCACTCTGCTGGTGTCTAAACCATCCTCTAAGCATGCTTGTTGATCTACATTTGTGTATCATTGCAGTTTCTGAAAATGTCAACTACTCTTGAAGCAGTTAGGGTTGTTTCTGATTATAAATGATCAGAATAGAATACATAGCAGATAGAAGGTTGTTTGCTGGACTTTGGGATTAGGGATGAAGACACAATTTAGAGAAGACTTCTTAGCCATGATAGCAGAGAGGGATGAGGTACAGCATATCCCTGGGCTGGGGTCCTGCCACACAGGAAGGGGAGATGCTGCAGGTGAGCAGGGAAATGATGCCTCAACTTTGCACTCCAGTGGCCTTTGTGCAGGGTAGGCTGTGCAGGGTCCTATGACCCAGTGCTCAGCAGGGGACAGAGACCACAGCTCCTTGTGCTGTGATGCTCCAAATCCCTCACCTTCCCCAGCCATCCTGCCCAGAAGAAACTCTAAACCCAAGTATGCACTTGGTTTTCACCTCAGGATTCTCTATCACAGCAGTTTTCAAACTGTAATGTGCATTAAATTTGTTAAAACATAGATTTCTAGCCCCAGCCCCAGAGCTTCTGACTCAGATCTAGGATGGAGCCCCAGAATTTTTGTTCCCAACAAACTCCCAGGGGATGCTGATGCTGCGGGCCCAGAGACGACACCTGAGAACCACTGCTCTATCCATTTTCCAGGAGTAGGTACTAGAGACAGACCCTCTTTGCTTATCTGGAGGCACAAAATGGAGGAACTTGCCCCCTAGTGGTGGTCTTCTACTCTAAAGACTGATAACTCCCCTGCTATCAAGCTCCAGCTGGCTAAAAGCTGAAAGGTGGATTTTATTTTCCTCCTCATCTTCATTATCAGCATCTATGAATCTCCTTCTCTCATGAGGTCTCTACTTAGCCCAGAAATACCAGGAATGGGCCCCGATGTGGACCTTCATACGGAGATGGGCAGGCGGCATGTGCTCAGGCGCAGTGTGGTGCCAGGAAGGGCCTGGGGTTTCCAGTTATTCCTCCTCTTCTCAAACCCAGGTGCAGCCACCTCCTGGCTGTGTGACCCTGGGCAAGTCACACAGTCCCTGAGTCTCCAGCTCCATAACATGAGACAACAATGCCCACATACTCCAGCGTTGCTGAGAAGAGGGAATGGGAATAGTGCAAACAGGAGTCCTTTGCCAACTATAAAGTACCCTGCAAATAGTATTATTACAGTCCCAGGATAGGTTTGCATCTTAACAATTAACTGTGAATTTTTTTCCACCTCCAGTCATTTTTATTTGTTTTTAAGCTTTCCTCTCCCCAACAATGGGCCTTTACCTTTGAGCCAGTGTTACTGATTCTAACTCACCTTCCATGGGTAAATTCACAGACTTAGACCTAAAGTGTTCTGAAAAGAAAAAGAAAAACAATCAAGGTACATGACATTAAACCCTCACATTACTCCATCCGAAGTCTGGAGCTTCTCAATCTCAATAGTCAATAATAATATGAGCAAGGTATCATTGGGTATCAGTGGGTTAAGGTTCTGCAAGCCCATTTTACCCTCTTCTGCTCTTTCCAATTTGAACATAGGTTCCATCCCAAAATCTCCCCAGTACTCTAGCAGATGCAGGCAAAGAAAGTGGAGGTGCTCATTGAAGGGGAAGAGAGGGAGAGGTCATATCCCTTTGCATTAGCTGTGTAATAAGTCATCCTGATATCTTTCTTCCCTTCAGAGTCTTAGACTGTGGTAGGCAATCATTATTTTTGCTATACGGGAGGGCAAGAACCCAGTCCAGGGAGTCAGAAAGATCTGGATTCAGTCTTTATTTTACAATGGAAACATCACTTATCCTTTTTTTTTTGAGATGGAGTTTCACTGTTGTTGCCCAGGCTGGAGTGCAATGACACGATCTCAGCTCACTGCAACCTCCGCCTCCCAGGTTCAAGCGATTCTCCTGCCTCAGCCTCCCTGTAGCTGGGATTACAGGTGCCTGCTGCCATGCCCGGCTAATTTTTGTATTTTTAGTAGAGACGGGGTTTCGCCATGTTGGCCAGGCTGGTCTCGAACTCCTGACCTCACGTGATCTGCCCACCTCGGCCTCCCAAAGTGCTGGGATTACAGGTGTGAACCACCGCGCCCGACCCATCACTTATTTTTTCTAAGCCTCAGTTTTTACAGCTATAAAATGGAGATACCACTATTCACCTCACAGAGTCGTTTTGTTTTGAAAGATAATGTAGCAGATGAGGTGTAATCAATGATATTAGGGAAACCCTCTTTTACGCCGGCTTCATTTTTCCATGTGGATGGATCCCCACTAAAGAACATGAACTTGCAGCACCACCTTCTCAACCACCCAGTGCATCTGGGTGAAGGATCATGAGCACGTGTGGCTCAGCCCCTCTTTCTTTCTTGAAGACAAAGGGGAGAGAGTTGTTTGGGTCTTCTCACCTATGACAAAACGTGTTTCCCTTTGCCCTTAGTCATGGCATAAGCCATCAGACCCGTTTTCCTGAACTAGTGGGCAACTTTAAGGTAAGGGTGACTTGTAGCCCCATGCCAGCTCTACATCACACACTCCAGTATCCCAATCTCAGAAGTAAAGGTGTTATTTTGATCTCTTTCTGCCTAATTCCTTTGTCTATATCTTAATTGTTTCTGGCTCCAGGAGAGGGAGATTTTTTTTCTACTAGCTCCGTACACTCCAATAATAGTTATTATCTCAACACTAAACTAAGTTATTTCCTCATCTTTCTATGCCCACAGCCCAGGGGAACTGTGGACAGAAAAAATGCAGAAGGACACTCCCCTCCTCTTACTGTTGTTCTCTGCCAGGACAGGCACCAGACCACATTTGCCTGCTATGTAGATGAATCCTGCATTCAAGCTCATAGCATCAGCTTCTCCTTTCTGAAGTTAAGAAACAAATCAATAGCACCAATAGCACAATAGCTGTCTCCTGGGCCTCTGACCCTCAGAGGTTCTCATTTCTTTGGCTTCATGTAAACGTCCTTGTGATTAACCAATTGTGGATCACTCAAAGCTTCTGCCATGTAAACACAGGGTTTAAAAAACTGGACATGCTCTTGGCCTGTTGACCTGGGAACAAGTTCCAACCCAGGTCATGCCCCCTGGACATCTCTGTGTCCTCTGATGAGACCCATGCTGCATCCTGGACATGACCTCACCACCCCTTCTTTGTGACTATAGTCACTCAACTCAACGATTAACATGGCCCAACTCAGGAAATGCATTTAACTTGTTTCTATGGGATACGTTTCTTCCAGATAATGGAGTTCAAATCTGTTCCCATAATCCCACTCGCACTGTACTCAGTGCCTGGCACAACAAAGATTTTCAATAAATAATTCATTTCTCTAGATAATACACTAATAATTCACTTATTATTTTAATCAATTAATTTTTCTAATAGAGTAAAAAATGTATACTTATAGATAAGGTCACCAAGATAAAAACATACACATACATGCTCTTTGCTTTTGACCTTTTCACTACCCTTCTAGAAATCTAAAAACAGTGACTACAGCAGCAAAAACTTACCAAGCCTTATTATGTGCCAAGCTCCTTTCTAAACACTTCACAGTGATTACCTCATATATTCCTCACAAACTTCAATAAGCTAGATACTAGAATTTCCCCTCTTTTATAAATGAAAGCAGAGAGGTTAAGTTTGTCCAATCAACAGCTGCTAAGACTTAAACCTAGGCAATTTAATTCCTTGTAACCACTATTCCAGATGGCCTCCAAGATCTGTCTACCCCAAAGCACGTTTCCCTCAATACTATGCTATTTACATTTTTCCATCCATAAGTTGGGTAAAAATTATACCCCATAGGTTTATCATGAAGACTAAATGAGTAATACAGTTTAAGAGCTCATAAACATGCTTGACACACAGTAACTACAGAAAAATTAGTTACCATTAATATTAAAGATATACTCAGAAATGTAGGCATTTATAGATACAAAGATTTTTCAATCCCACATTGTCTATAATAGCAAAGGATTTGGAAATAACTCAAATATAAACACTGAGAAATGGGTTAAATGGAGGTCAACATACTTGGTGGAATATTACATAGCCATTATTTAAATGAGTGTTTCATTATTTAAGAAAATATACCAACTGTCCCCGGGATTTTGAATAATAATAATTGCTAACACATACTTACTGCTAACTATATGCCAGGCAATGTTATAAGTACTCAGATTTACTTAATCCTTACAATTGACACATTTAGGGGACTACATAACCATCAAGATCTTAATCTTAGGAATTAGTGCTAGGAAAGTTTACCAAGATGAGGGTCTTCTCAAGTTAAACAAAACAAAATGAAACGGGTGCATAGCCTTCTAAGTTTGTCAAATTTTCATTCTTTATTTATAAGTTTATTTTTTCCTAATCACAAAAATATTTCTGCTCATAAAGTTAATAACAACACAATTTCATCACTCAGAGATCATAATAAATAAAATAAATAAAATCATTCGCAACTTCGTCACTCAGAGATCATTATCACATGATCTCTGAGTGACGAAGTTGCGAATGATTTTATTTTTACTTTCTGATTTTTTTAGAGACAGGGTCTTGCTCTGTCATCCAGGCTAGAGTGCAGTGGTGTGACCATGGCTCACTGCAGCCCTGTTTTTATTTATTTATTATAATATTTTATAACCAGAAGAAATAAACTTACAATTAAAGGATTGAAAAGGTTGATCTGCTTTCACAATTCACAGTAGCCCTGACCATAGCCCGGAATGTCACCCTACTTCCTGAGACTCCTAGGCAAGACACTCCACTGAGCTAACTGGACTCCAGAGCTGAGCCCCCTAGGAGTCCAGCTCTTGGACTGGCTCTGTGTTTCTGCCCTGCCCAGAGCTGGAGGAGCCTGTGGGGTGAGTGGGAGGCAGCACACAACAGGTGTCCTTATCCTGGAGACTGAGGAAGAGGCATTTGGGAAGATCTTCAATGCCAGATTTGGCAGAAGTGCTGTGTGTTGGAGTGTCTGAGCCCAGCCTTAAAAGCAGGGCCCTCCAACTGTGATGGCAGTGATGCAGTCGTCTGGGGTCTCCTCCATGGTGCACGCCAAGGCACCACCTCTCACAGCACTCCACTCATCACACTTGGCTCTCTCACGGTGGCCCACTGCGCACCACCACACCCTCGGGAGTCTTCCGCATTAGGCCAGGTGGAGGGATCCAAAGGAAGCCCCAGGTGGGTCCGGGAGCTTAGTGCTGCAGAGTGGCTGTCCAATGAGGCCCTCACTGGCAGCAGCAGAGCTGACATGTCTCATTCCCATGACACTGCTAATTCCTGCCTGTCACCCTCCAGGAGAAATGGGAAACTCAGTTCTCAGAAAAATCAGTGAAGACAGAGCTTGCCCCTGATCCTGACCTCAGCTCCTCAGGTATCACCTCCCCAGGGAGGCCTCTCTGAGCACCAGCCCAGCTCAGGGCCTTCCGGGGTTTTCTCTTGCAAGACTGGGCTCCCCATCCAGGAAGCATGCCCCACTTGGCAGTCACGAGTTCTGTTCTGGCTGGGTCTGCTTGCTCTCCCCTCACCCAGTGTCTTTGTTCACCACCATATGCCCATGTCTAACACAGTGGCTGCTCTTCTGTAGATGCAAATACCTACTGGTTGACTAAATGGAGGGCAAAGCTAGAAGAAGGAAAGAAGGAAGAAATAAACCATAGAGATCCAGTGGATGGCCACACCAGAAACCTCTGGATGGTGGTAGTGGCCACGTTCCCACTTCAGTTTAGGATGGACTATTTTTATACTCCATGTCGAATAGACCCACCCTGGGTGGGATGACCCCAGTTAATAAAAAGGAGCCAGGGCCATCACGACTTCAAGTTGTCTAGAATATGAAGGCCTTTAAAGCCCTTTTCTAGTCACAGAAAACCCCCTCATTAACCCAATGCAGTTAGTAGCTCCCTTGGGCTCTGCAGGCCAATAAACTTTGGGTGAAGCTTGCAGGCACCTGGAAAGCCTCCCATGATGGCCCCACCCCACCCTGCTGCCCAAGCTGGCCAGGTCCCTCCTGGGACCTTACATACCTCTTTTGGGATCCTGAGTCGCAGAAAAACACTCATCTCCCAGGTACAGCTTGGCATCCATCTTAGGTTGGGACCATTAAAAACCCATGGGCAGCATCAGTAAACAGCAGATCTGTCTCGTGAGGAGAGCCAAAGAGCTGAAATTCTGATGACTTGTCTTTTCCAAAATGTTCCTGTTCAAAGGACAAGAGATGGTGAAGGAAGGAGGATGGCATAGAGGTAAAGGTAAAACAAACCCCAAAACAGACAAGGGAAACAGAAAGCAAGATATGAGTGTCTGAGGGTGAAGACAGTGGCCAAGATCCCCAGCATCCCTGGCTCATGGTGAGGGAAAGCTCTCCTCAGATCCCAGCTTGTCTGCCTGGTGTGGCCTCAAGGAAACTGCCAGGGGCCATCCTCCAGATCCATCCCTTTCTACTATGGGCTGCGGCTCTGTGTTCCCATGGGGCAGTTCAGCAAAGGCTGCCTCACCCTCCGGCCATCTGATCACCCTAAGCACCTGTGGCAGTCTCCATCCTGAAGAGGCTGGTGATCCAGCACCATGGGCTGCGATCAGATTTCCTGAGCTCCTCTTCTCCCCACGCCAAGCCTGCCACTGAAGGACCAGCTGTGGGACACCAAACGGTCCCTTCCCCTTTGTGGCCTCCAAAAACCAAAGGGCTCTTTGCCTATGACTCCAGTTGACTGGCCCAAAGCCACTCCTGACATAGCTCACAGCAGCACCTACCCACGTGCTCTTTCAAATGGCTGGCTGGTGTTTGCTTTTGCAGCGACTCTACATGAAATGTTACCTGCTGCCCTCCCTGAAAACTCCCACCCCCCAACTCCTTAGGATGCACACAGTTACTCCCCAGGGCCCAGGAACTTTCCCAGATACACCCTGCAAATCAGTCCCTTTGTCCTCCACAAAGGACACCATCCATGTCCATGAGGTAGTGCAATTCCATCGGGTAAGAATGCATACTCCTGTGCCTCCCACACTCATCTGTGAACAACTCAAGACAAGTCTTTGCCTAGTTCATCTCTGAATCCCCAAGTGCTAAGGAGAGAGCATTGGCAGAGTTGTCAGGAGGGCGGGATCACATGCCATGGGATGACAGGGGAGGACTCTGTGGAGGAAGAGAGGCATGTGAGCTCATCCTGAGGACCCGTTTAGAATGAAAAATAATTAAATGGGACAAGAAGGACTTCTGCAGAGAGTCTTTAGTCCACCAGGTTCGTGGTTCCAGACGAGGTTTTATTCCTTTGCTGTCTATAATACATATAGACTGAGCGGCTTGTCAGTGAAGAGGATCACGTGTGGCATGGCTCCCACCGTACCCTGAACACACCAGGACATCCAGAGTGACAAGAAGGCAAGGAAGTTAACCTCCCTCCAAATCTAAGCAGGGAGCACTAAGCCAGAGGGGAGGATGGCGGGTGGGGATACCTGGACCTGGTTGAGAAGCTTCCAGATCAAGTCCTCCTTGCCACCCACACTTTGGGCCATGACAGCATGAGAAGGGACCCAGGCCAAATGGCAGGACTTGTATCCAACTACCGGCTTCCCGGTGTTGTTCAGGCAAAGCAGCTCATACTGGTCCCTGTCAGCGTGGTTTGCCAGGTTCTCTGGGGGAGGGAAAGCCCAGGTGAGCCTAACACAGGAGAGCCATGAGCCGTAGTTAGGATGACCGATGCCCCTCACCGAACCATCAAATATGTGGCCTGAAGAGGACTGAGAGAGAATTTTTTTCCAAAAACAGATAAGGACTAGAGGCCTGAGGAGTGAAACACCTAGTTCACAATCTCACTGCAGGGCTGGGCGGTGTGCCTGGCCCAGGGCCCTCCGACTGCCCCACTTCTCTGTGGCTCTGCTAATAGGAATGGTGACAGCAAATGTGTACTGTGCACTCATAGCTCATCAAAGACTTGCTGAAGGCTCTCCAGGCTCTGTCGCATTTAATCCTCACAAGAACTTGGAGAGGCCAGTAATATGATTATCCCATTCTACAGATTAGGAAACTGAGACTCAGAGACTTAAGGTAACTAGTCTGGGGCTGTCGCATTACCATGTCAGGATGGCCCAGGTCCCCCACTAAAGGGGCCACATTCGCTTTGATGCAGAGCCTCCTGCAGAAAGGTGAGAGGGTTGAGAGATGGAAGGAGGTCTAGGGGCCCAGTCAGGGTAACCTGCAGGTACAAAGATGAACCAGAAAGACCTTATGAGGAAAACAGTTTCTTTGATTCCATTGTCTAGGTATTGAAAAGTGTTGTGGGTTCAATAAATTCATATATTGAAGTCCTAATCCACATTACCTCAGAATGTGATCTTATTTGGAAACAGGATCCTTGAAAACGTAATTAGTTAAGATGCGGTCACACTGGGATAGGGTGGACCCCTAATCCAATATGACTGGTGTCCTTATGAAAAGGGGGAGTTTGGACACAGAAGACAGCACACAGGCCATGTGAATATAAAGGCAGAGGTTGGAGTGATGTGTCTGTGAGTCAAGCCACACCAAAGATCAGCAGCAAACCACCAGAAGCGAGGAGAGTGGCCTGGAACAGACTCTCCCCACAGCTCTCAGGAGGACCCAACCCTGCCAGCATCATGATCTTGGAATTCTAGCCTCTAGAGGTACCAGACAAGACATTTATGTTGCTTAAACCACCCAGTTCATGGTACTCTGCTACAGCAGTCCTAGAAAACAAATACAGATGTGTTACTGGATAGAAAGTCTTGACTGTGAGTTGTCCAGGTTCTTGGCACATTGAACAAAGAATTGAAGAAAATGCACAAACAAAGCAACAAGAGAATGAAGCAATGAAAGAAGCAATGAAAGTGCAGATTGACTGAAGTGAAAGTACACTCCACAGAGTGGGAGCAGCTCAAGAGCCTTGATCACAGTGTTCTTTAGGGTTTTTATTAAGCAAAAAGAATTTGGTAACACCCCAGGTGCCCTTTAGAGGCCTCCAATTGGTTATACCCTATGAAGGACTGACCCATGGCCAATTAAAGGCTGAAGTGGAGACTTCAGTCTTGTTATCACAGGAGCGAGGATGTGGCCTAAATGCTGCCTAATCTTGCCTAGAACTAACTGACTACACCTGCTGCCCTATTGCTTATGCCTTAACCCTTGATTACCCTAATTCCCTATTCTCCTACATCAGATGGTCTTTGGGGTTGATAAAATCTCAAACTGAAAGAGAAAGAGTGTTATCAGGGCTCCTGTGAGTGGTTACAATTTTAATTCAGTATTTTCTTTAGAAAATACGTTTTAAATCTTTACATTAAAGAAAAATTTCAAAATGACTTAGTAATGTTAGAATTAAATTTAGAGAATCAATATGACCTAATGGCCTCAGAAATAAATCACTTTTCCACCTTAGCCACTCAAAGGCCCAGGGGGGCAGCAGCAGCCCAGGGCTCTCCACCCTCACACATTGTCATAGTCTCATGACATTTTCCTACCAGGCAAGAAGAGATCTTACAAAATAGCACACAAGTGACTTTGGGCAAAGGTAAATCAAGATGGTCTGGGACAATCTGTTGTTTCCATAAAGTGAGGATGTTTTCAAATACTTCAGGGGGAGATAGAAGATGCTGCCACTATCATTAAGTGTGGTAACTTGAGCATCCAAAGGACATAATAATTATTTGGAACAACTTGATGAGACCGATAGATGACCCCACTAATTAAAATTGTGGATAATAAGACATGCATCAATTGCCAAAATGCTAACAAACCAGTGTAATAATGAGTAATAATTGTAGTCAATGTGTAATAATAATAATTTGATGAGACCTATAGGTGACCCCACTAATTAAAATTGTGGATAATAAGACATGCATCAATTGCCAAAATGCTAACAAACCAGTGCAATAATGAGTAATAATTATAGACAATGTTTAATAATGAGGAGACAGTGAATTGTGAATAACTGAACAAGGGAACAAAGGACACTGAAGTCAATTTCACGTTAGGAAAGACATTAAGTTGTAAGGAACTGGGACCCATGTAAAAAGCGAGGACCTAAAATTCTCCTCAGGTAGCAGACATTTATTATAAAAATGAGCTTAGCACAGTGAATATATACCTGTATTTCAAATGTTTCGAATGTTCTGTATCTGATAGAAATTTAATTTGTTATAAGACCCAGAATCTGGAAACTCAATTAGTCTGAAATATTTTGTTTGTTTGTGGTAAACTGTCCAAAATTCTGAAAAAGTTTGGGTTTTTTCCTAAATGTAAAAAAAAAAAAAAAAAAAAGAAGAAGAAATACATTTTTATCCATGGCAATAATGCTTTTGCAACAGATTTAATTGCAGATGTGCTAATAAGTTCTGAAATATTTACAATAATTTGTATGTTTTGCTTAAGGTGCCTGAAGCAGTTGAGAGACATTTATAATGAAATGTTCAGGAGAATGTGATTAAATTTGAAATTTCAATGACTAAGAGAATTGATTATTACAACTTGTTTTATTAGATAGTAAGTATTGTTTAAATGTTCATAAAATTTGTTTAGTAGATTTATAGATGAATCAAACTGAGCACTAAAGAAAGAACAAATACAGCAGAGTCCCACCTTATTCAAGGGGGATATGTTCTAAGACCCACAGTGGATGCCAGAAATCACGGATAGTACCAAACCCTAATATAGTATTTTTTTCCTATACATACATACTTATGATAAAGTCTGATTTATAAATTAGGCACAGTAAGAGATTAACAACAATAATTAATAAAAAATAGAACCATTTTTTTTTTTGAGACAGGGAATTGCTCTGTTGCCCAGGCTGGAGGGCAGTGGCGTGATCATAGCTCGCTGCAGCCTCCAACTCCTGGGCTTAAGCGATTCTCCTGCCTCAGCCTCCCAAAGTGCTGAGATTACAGGCATGAGTCACTCTGCCCAGCCAAAATCGAACAATTATAACAATATACTGTAATAAAAGTTAAGTGAATATGGCCTCTCTCTCTCTCAAAATATCTTCTTATACCGTACTCACCCTTCTTGTGAAGACACTGCTACATAAATGGGAAGTGCCAGGAATAAGCAATTCACAAGTGTTACATTGCCTGCTGTTCTGGTAGTGTGATAGAATCTCACACTGTCCTGCTCTGTCCCTTCCAGGATGTGAATCCTCCCTTTGTCAATGCTGTATCTACTCTCTCTACATTACCCGCCTGTTAGTTACTTAGTAGCCTTCTCAGTGATCAGATCTACCACTGTGGTATCAAAGGGCTTGCGTTCCAGTAACTTATTTTACTTAGTAATGGCCCCAAGGTGCAAGAGTAGTAATGTAATATTTTTGCACCTTGGTTGGCCACAAGTCCAACTGTGTAAAGTGATACTGTGGATAAGGGGGAATTACTATAATAGAAATGCTTACATAGAAACTCTCCTGTGGCATTAATGAGCTTCACCCATGTCTAGATATAATGCAACTTGAGTTTCCAGATTCTGGGTCTTATAACAAATTAAATTTCTATCAGATATAAGGCAACTTATATCTAGAGATGGTGGCTCACGTCTGTAATCCCAGCACTTTGGGAGACCGAAGTGGGTGGATCACAAGGTCAAGAGATCAAGACCATCCTGGGCAACATGGTGAAACCCTCTCTCTGCTAAAAATACAAAAATTAGCTGGGTGTGGTGGCATGTGCCTGTAGTCCCAGCTACTTGGGAGGCTAAGGCAGGAGAATCGCTTGAACCCGGGAGGCGGAGGTTGCAGTAAGCCGAGATCATGCCACTGCACTCCAGCCTGGCGACAGAGGGAGATTCCATCCCAAAAAAAAAGAACCAGCTTCTCTGGCTAGGGTGGGGTCCACACCATCCTTCAGACACCTGACAGGAGAGCCACAGGCAGGCACAGGCCTCACTTCTCCCCCATGCAGCCCCTCTGAGGGTCAGCCCGGACTGCTGGCTCACAGGGCTTTTCCCAGAGTTCCTGAGTATCAGTCTGTCCTCACAGAGGCGATGGCTTTGTCTGAAGGGCCTTTGAACCCCACAGCCAAGCCCAGGCCAAAAGCAGCCAGGAGCCCTGGCAGTCACCAAACCAGACAACTCTGAGCAGGCAGGATGGGAAAGAAGGATCCTCATTTTCCTCTTAGAAAGCAGCCAAAAGCAACAGGTTTAAATAAAATAAAATAAATAAATAAAACTAAAGGCTTAAAGCCTTTACGTGGAGACTAATAACTTTGGATAGCCTTGGAGTAGTAGCTATTTCTCTTATGGAGCATGGAGTGTGCAGAGGTGCCTGCAAGGGGGCTGAGAGGGAGATGGGGAGAAGCATGCACAAGAAGCAGCTCAGCAGAAAGTTGTGAGCTGGGAGGTCCTGGCCTTTGGCCCTGCTGAAAGCCCAGACCCGTGTCTGTAGATCTCAGGGTCCTAGACATAAGTCTGTCTCCCCAGCATTCCCTTGTCTAGGAGGGTAACACGGGCAGACCCCAAGCTCTAGGGAGGCCAGGGGCTCCCACACAGAAGAGTGCTCTGTGGATGGTTAGGAGCAAGGCTTGGCCATGGGAGGCACCTGGGACCCCAGATTTCTCACTGATGCTCTAGGTGGCCTGGGGTGGGCCCTGTTCGCTCTCTGTGCCTTTGTCTCCCCAACATCAGGTTGAGGAAGAGGAGCAGTGGGGTCTCACTCACTTAAGGCTCCCGCGTAGCCAAAGTACGGTTCTTGGGAGGAGCAGGCACACTTGTCTGTCCCTTTCCCTGCACACATTTGACACAGGTGGGGGAACTTCTTCATGTCCTCACAGGGGATGCAGCTGCTGGAGAAGAACTTGGACACTGCTGCTCAACACAGAGACATGGACCCCAGGGCATGAGCTGGCTGGGGCCTCCAGGTCGTACATGTGTGTAAAAGAGTGGCCCTCACTGAGAGCCCACGCATCTGCACACACCTCCCAGGACTGGCTGAGGAAGTGGGTGTGCAGGGGCCAGCCAGTGCAGCCTGCCGGAGGTGGCTGGCAATGCCCATGCCAGAGGGAGTGCGTGGCCCAGGGTCCCAGCGGGTTTAGGCATCACACTCATGGGGTGATGGAACCCACAGGAATGTTCCCCAGCTTGTCCGCTGCAGGGTGTGAGAGCCGCTGACCTACACTGAATCAAGACTTCAGTCGCAGTGGCATGCAGCTCTGCTAATTCACCCACACGGAGGCTGGAAGGGGCCAGGCTGAACTCTAAACACAGCAGGAACACTTGCACGTCAGCCAAACCCCAATAGTCCTTCTTTACCTCAGGAAACGCCTCCCCCTCAACCTCCCCTTGTGTATCCAGAGGCTGTGGTAGCTCATAGGATATGCCTTCTGGAAAAGTTGGAACAGCTTGTCGAGGAGGGGGTAGGAGGTGGGCTACCAGCCACTGCACAGCTGCCCAGATGGATGTCCAGTGGCACCTGACACTGAGGCAAGTGATCACTCCCAGAAAGGGCAAAGCATGGCCAGAGCTGCGATCCAGGCTGTAGCCCTTCTCAGGTCCCTGCAGTCACTTGTCCCCGTCACAGTCAGACATCAACACTGCAGAGGTTGGCTGGACTCAAAAAGATGTACTTTTACAGAGTTCAAAAAGATCTGGCCATCATCATTCAAGGGCTGAAAAATCACCCTAGGCTTACTGTGCCTCAACATAACTGAACAGGGAGCCTAGAGAACACAAAAAATCCTAGCGCCAGCCCAGTCACCCTTTCCTTGCCCATGTCCCAAGCCCTCACCTAAGGCATGTAGGCCTGAGTGCCAGCAGTGTGTCTAGAATCCGCAGTGAGCCTTTCTGGAAAGCTGGGAGGGAGGTGGCTTTTCTTAGTGGGCCTCAGTGATGGCCCTTGTCAAGCCAAGCAACTAGGGATAAGGAGGAAGGTGGGACTGACACCCTTCCTCAGAGAAGACTCAGCTGCCAGCTCCCAGGAGTTGCTGGTGCACACACCCAGCCAGTGCATGTTTAAAGCAGTTTACCCTCACTCCATCTTGGAGGCCGTGGACACATACACTTCACAGTGACAGTGTGACTCCAGCACAGCCCATGCGGGTGACTGGTGCAGGAGCCCTGCCTGGGCACACCCAGCCCCAGCTGGCTCATTGGTTTCAAGGGAGCTAGGGGGAAGCAGTGAACTGATGGGGATGTTCTATCCAGCAAACCAGCCCAGGCCCATGTGGCAGGACTTCTTGCCTTGGAGCTGGCTCAGCTGGAAGTTGGTGGCCTCTTCACCATGGCAATGACATAATGGTGGGTTTGTGAATCTGCAAAGGAGCAGAGAGGAAGAAGAGCCAAAGGAAGATGCCATATTGTCACTGATCTTCTGGAGCATGTACCATGCAGAACTCGGGATGCTAGGACCTCACCATCCCCCTGCAAGTGGCTAGGAAAAGAAAAAAAGCCCTTAATTGACAGGAGAGAGAACACCGTCCATTTTCAAGGCAATAAACACTAGTTCTTTTTTCTGCTAGTCCCTCCAAGCCAGTGGAGACAGGATCCTCGAGGGCACCAGCTATTACAGGGCCTACTGAGTGGAGCGCACTTAGGGAGAGCTTCAGTGCCCAGCCATCGTGATGTTTCTGCTTCTCCCTGAGGGCTTTTCTCCTTTTCCCGCTTTTCCCAACAGCAGTTCTCCCTGCAGCTCAAACACGAAGTAAAGGTGTGAGATGAAGGATGCAGGGGCATCCCAGGAATATGTCAGGGCCCTGCAAGAGTCAGACTGAGGCCAGCTGTGCTCACACACACTGATGACACGATAACACTAATGGACAAGTATGGGAAAGAGGCAAAGCCTCATTCTTAGACTCCCCCAAACCTCTCCTCACCATAAACCCAGGCCCATGTTCTGTTGCCCAGGCAGGGTTAGCACAAGGAAGAGGCAGTCAGGTCCGGTGTGTCTCCAGAGAGGGGCCTCTCATGGGTGAGACCCCACTGGGTGAGCAACAGACTCTGGACAGCATTCCCCTCTCAGGCTGGAGATACCCTACAGCCAGCAGCACCAGCTGAGTTTCTATTAAAATGTGCAAAGTTTACAGTCGCCCAGGAAAAGCCGACTTCCCAGCCCTCAGGAGTTAGCATCAGAGACAGCCTCCTTCAATCCAAAGAGCTCCAGCAACTTTGTTCCCTACTAAGTGTAATGCTGACAGGGCCCCTGCCACCCACACCCACCATTGCTGCAGTGTTGGACCGGAGACACTGGTCCCCAGGGAGAACACACCATCTTTTGACCCATAGAATTCTGCCATGATGGGCTTAAGGCTGTAGGGGGCCAGGCCTGCCTCAAACACTAAACCTCCATCAATGGTCACAGCATCTGCTTCATTTGCCTGAAAGAGAAGGGATCAAACCACGCATGACGCCCATCACCTCTGAGAAAGACTCCTCTAACCCTCTGCTAGAGACACTTGCTCAATAGACACTTGCATGACTCAAGCCTCCTTCGCCTCCATCACGTCACTGCTCAAAAGTCATCTCCTCAGTGAGGCCTTTCCTGACCACAGTCTTCAAAATACCCCCTCATGTATGCTGGATGCCACTTTGTTTTCCTTCTGAGCCTTATCAACCATGTGACAAACTCTGTTTATTGTTTGTCCTCCCCTCTGGAATGTAAGCTCCATGAAGGTGGAGGCATGTTTGTCTGTTCTATTCCCTACTCAATCCCAGCACCTAGAGGAGCACCTAGCACAGGTAGGTGTTCAGTAAACATTTGTTGGGTATGTGAGTGAATGCATTGTAGAATATTTCCATCCATAAGAAGTCAGATTTGGCACTCTCAAATGTGGATTCCCTTGGCAGGGATCTGTCAGCCAAAAGTTCCTTCCTTCAAGAAGCAAGCAACTTCACAGCCTCTTCTCCACAATGAGGTTGGATCATTTCCCTACCCATCATGGAAATCATTCTTTTTATTCATTTATTAATTGACATTAAAGCAACTTGAGTTTTTCTGAATTTACTATTATGTTTCTGTATGCCTCCCTTTTCCTCCATCCCACTTTGTCTTATAAATATTTTACAATATATATTCATATATGTATGTATATTTGTATCTATGTGTGTTTGTATAAAGTTAGGACTCTATTAAATGCATGCATCAGAAACTGACATGAATTACCTTAAGAAAAGGAGAGATTTAGTGTACAGGTAAAAGGGCAAGAAGGCCGCTGGGCCTTGTGAACACCATCAAGATGAGAAGCAGCGAGAATTGACATGGGTTTCAGTCCATCCCGTGGGCTCCAGCTCATGATTATGGCCTCCAGGTAGTTCTTGCCTTTTCCCACTTTACATATATCTTTCTTTCCTGACTGACTCCTCTTCAAACCCCAATAACAGATGCAAAAAGACAACAGTCTTATAGAGACTGCTTAACTAGCACCCACAACTGTATAAGGTCAAACTCCTCTAACAAATCTCTCCCTCTCTCTTCCCATAAACAAACACACACACACACACACACACACACACACACACTACAAAAATAGATGAAAATTTATGCACATCTTTATGACCCTTACTGAATATTTCTAAATTGGTTTCCAGAAATGATATAGAAATGTATGATTTATAATGCCAATAGCAATGCATACCAATTTCACTGCAAACCTACCAGTGAGAAGTGTTATCACTTTAGAAATGTCATTACATTACTAAATATAAACTGTTACTTTTAGAATGGTTTTATTTGCATTTATTTGTTTATTAAAAAGGATGAACATTTTTCCTTTATTGTTAATATTCTTAGTTGTAATGTCTTTTCTGCAAATGGCTTGTTTATAGTTTTTTTATTCTTCAGCATTTCTTATAAGTTTAAATGACATCTTTATATAGTTTGTGGTTTTGTTATAGCTAATGTGATTTTTTTTTGGCATGCTTAGGGCTTTTTAAAAACATTTCTTTGTCATGGTTTAAAATTTTTTACATTTCCAAATTTGTCTACTTTTGTAATTTATCTAGTTATGTCTATGTCTTTTAATCAAGTTGAGTCAAGCTGGGAATTTATTTTGGTGAATGGATTAAGAAGCTCACTTGATTATTTTTTCTGAATGGCTACCCAGTTGTCCAACTAAAGACTCCTTTCTCAGTCATTTGTTTGGCAAGTTTGCCTTATTATACTTATCTAAATCTAGTATACATGTATCAAAACACCACATTTACCCCATAAATATGTACAATTATTATTTGTCAAATAAAAATTCAATTTAATTTGATTTAAAGAACAAATCTACTTGTATCTTACCTAAATTTATTAAGCCTAGGACTCTCGTGCCCTAATGTCTATCACAGTTTGCATCTATATCATATCATGTAGATAATTAGGTAGTTGAATGGATATACAGAAAGCTGACAATGTATCTGAATTTTGTTCTCTTCCGGGTCTTCTATATATCTGCCAGTATCCTGTCCTGTGCAACACTGTTATTTAAATATGGTATAGTTTTAGGTAGGACTCAGCCACTCCCCTGCTACTTTTCTTTTTCATAATACAACTTTAAAATTTCAGCATGTACTTTTTCTCAAGAATTTTATAAATATTTTATTGATTCTTTTAAAAAGTCTGTATTTTGATTAAACTTATACTAAATTTATGAGTTAACTTTGGGAGAGTATGCAAGTATGTGATATTTAGTCTTTCCATCTGGGAATACAGCATGTGTTTTCATTTGTTAATAAATATTATTCACTTGTTACAGACTTTTATATTTTATTTATTTATTTATTATTTTATTTATTTATTTATTTTGAGACAGAGTCTCGCTCCGTTGCCCAGGCTGGAGTGTAGTAGCACAATCTTGGCTCACTGCAACCTCTGCCTCCTGGGTTATCCTGCTTCAGACTCCCAAGTAGCTGGGACTACAGGTGTGTGCCACCATGCCGGGCTAATTTTTGTATTTTTCTAAATGGCTAGAGATGGGGTTTCACCATGTTGGCCAGGCTGGTCTTAAGCACCTGACCTCAAGTGATCCACCCGTCTTGGCCTCCCAAAGTGCTGGGATTACAGGTGTGAGCCACCACACCCAGCCTATATTATATTGGTAAAAGCCTGGCAGATCTCTCATATAATATTTTTCCAGAAACATTTTTCTTTTTATTATTTTAAATGTAAATGAGATAACAATTTTGGGATTTTTTTCACAATTAACAACTGTTGGTATATGAAAACGACTTTATGATACATTTATCTTTTGCCAAACTAATGTATTCATTAATAAATAATTATAGCAACATTTCTCTTGATTCTACTATATTTTCTAGGCATTCCACCATCTGAAAATATTGGTGTTTTTGTTCGTTTCTTCTATCTCATATGCATTTTTTATCTTATTGCACTACCATAACTTCCAAAAACATTTAGTAATAATACTGACACTAGAGCTTCTTGTTTATTTCTGAGTCTTTATAGATTCTCTTTCAATGTAATGCTAGCTTTGCTTGACACAGGTATTTTACTGAGATTGAATCCTTCTCTATTAGTTATTTAATTATGATTAGGATTATGATTTTTGCTATCAATGAATGTTGAGCAGCTACATTTTTCTCTACCCACAGTCCTTGCATTTTCAGATCTTTGGCTTGTTTCTTTCTCCTCTAAAGCATGGTCTGGTTCCTGTGGGGAGAAAGCAATAAACAACAGCAAGTGCAGAAAAACAAAACGAAAGTATAGGCTCTCTTCCATTCTGTTTTAGGCAGCAGTGACTTAACTGCGATGGCCTCAATGTACTCAAGGGAAGACATTCTCTCCACGCAGGTGACAAGGGGACCATCTGCCGGGAACACTTTTTTCATATTGTCTCGGAAACTGGTGCAATTCATGGCCTCGTGATCTGACACGGCACACCATCTTCCAGTTTTCTCAGGAGCGGCCAGGCACAGCCCTAGGAGAGAGAGGCCAGAGGTGTAAAGGACCCACAGCACTCACTCTTCTGTGCTGGCAGAAGAGGTTAAAGACAAGATAAACGGTCAGCTGAGAAGGGTACACACAAATTCCGTAGGCTGCCTGGCTCACATGAATTCTCTGGGCCCATTTCTTTGATTCTGCCCCACCCCTCAGCTAAAAAAGCCAAAAGATTCCACCAAAAGTTAAACATAGAATTAGCATATAGTACAGCAATTTCACTTTTAGGTATATATCCAAAAGATTGACAACAGGGACTCAAAGGAACACAAGCACACGAATGTTCACAGCAGCACTATTCACAATAGCTGAATGGTGGAAACAACCCAAATGTGCATCAACAGATGAATGCATGAACAAAATGGGGAACAGCCAGATGATGGAATATTATTCCGTCATGAAAAGAATGAAGTACTGCTACATGCTGCATGAACCTCGAAAACTCCAACTTCAGTGAAAGGAGCCAGACACAAAAGGCTACCCATGATATGATTCCATTTATATGAATATCTAGACTAGGTACATCTATAGAGACAGGAAGGAAATTAATTGGTGGTTGCCATGTGCTGGGGGTGACGAAAATGGGTACTGACTGTATAATGGGTATGTGGTTTTCTTTTAGGGTGGTGAAAATGTTTTGGAGCTAGATGGAGGTGGTGGTTGTACAACATTTCCAATGCCCTAAATACCACTGATTTGTACACTTTTGAATAGTTAAATTGTGTTATGTGAATCTCACCTCAAAAAGGAAGAAAAAAAGAAAGCTTCCTACCTTCGTAGGTAGGGCCTAGTGATTTAGTCAGAATCTTTTTTTTTTTTAATTATACTTTAAGTTCTAGGGTACATGTGCACAACGTGCAGGTTTGTTACATATGTATACATGTGCCATGTTGATGTGCTGCACCCACTAACTCGTCATTTACATTAGGTATATCTCCTAATGCTATCCCTCCCCACTCCCCCCACTCCAAAACAGGCCCCAATGTGTGATGTTTCCCATCCTGTGTCCAAGTGTTCTCATTGTTCAATTCCCACCTATGAGTGAGAACATGCGCTGTTTGGTTTTCTGTCCTTGCGATAGTTTGCTCAGAATGATGGTTTCCGGCTTCATCCATGTCCCTACAAACAACATAAACTCATCCTTTTTTATGGCTGCATAGTATTCCATGGTGTATATGTGCCACATTTTCTTAATCCAGTCTATCATTGATGAACATTTGGGTTGGTTCCAAGTCTTTGCTATTGTGAATAGTGCCACAAGAAACATATGTGTGCATGTGTCTTTATAGCAGCATGATTTATAATCCTTTGGGTATATACCCAGTAATGGGATGGTTGGGTCAAATGGTATTTCTAGTTCTAGATCCTTGAGGAATCGCCACACTGTCTTCCACAATGGCTGAACTAACTGACACTCCCATCAACAGTGTAAAGGCATTCCTATTTTTCCACATCCTCTCTAGCACCTGTTGTTTCCTGACTTTTTAATGATCACCATTCTAACTGGTGTGAGATGGTGTCTCATTGTGGTTTTGATTTGCATTTCTCTGATGGCCAGTGATGATGAGCATTTTTTCATGTGTCTGTTGGCTGCATGAATGTCTTCTTTTGAGATGTGTCTGTTCATATCCTCTGCCCACATTTTGACGGAGTTGTTTGATTTTTTCTTGTAAATTTGTTTAAGTTCTTTGTAGAATCTGGATATTAGCCCTTTGTCAGATGGGTAGATTGCAAAAGTTTTCTCCTATTCTGTAGGTTGCCTGTTCACTCTGATGGTAGTTTCTTTTGCTGTGCAGAAGCTCTTTAGTTTAATTAGATCCCATTTGTCAGTGTTGGCTTTTGTTGCCATTGCTTTTGGTGTTTTAGACATGAAGTCCTTGCCCATGCCTATGTCCTGAATGGTATTGCCTAGGTTTTCTTCTAGGGTTTTTATGGTTTTAGGTCTAACATTTAAGTCTTTAATCCATCTTGAATTAATGTTTTTATAAGGTGTAAGGGAGGGATCCAGTTTCAGCTTTCTACATATGGCTAGCCAGTTTTCCCATCACCATTTATTAAATAGGGAATCCTTTCCCCATTTCTTGTTTTTGTCAGGTTTGTCAAAGATCAGATGGTTGTAGATGTGTGTGGTATTATTTCTGAGGACTCTGTTCTGTTCCATTGGTCTATATCTCTCTTTTGGTACCAGTACCATGCTGTTTTGGTTACTGTAGGCATGTAGTATAGTTTGAAGTCAGGTAGCAGGATGCCTCCAGCTTTGTTCTTTTGGCTTAGGATTGTCTTGGCAATGCAGGCTCTTTTTTGGTTCCATATGAACTTTAAAGTAGTTTTTTCCAATTCTGTGAAGCAAGTGATTAGTAGCTTGATGGGGATAGCATTGAATCTATAAATTACCTTGGGCAGTATGGCCATTTTCATGAAATTGATTCTTCCTATCCAAGAGCATGGAATGTTCTTCCATTTGTTTGTGTCCTCTTTTATTTCATTGAGTAGTGATTTGTAGTTTTTGAAGAGGTCCTTCACATCCCTTGTAAGTTGGATTCCTATGTATTTTATTCTCTTTGAAGCAATTGTGAATGGGAGTTCACTCATGATTTGGCTCTCTGTTTGTCTGTTATTAGTGTATAGGAATGCTTGTGATTTTTGCACGTTGATTTTGTATCCTGAGACTTTGCTGAAGTTGCTTATCAGCTTAAGGAGATTTTGGGCTGAGACGATGGGGTTTTCTAAATATACAATCATGTCATCTGCAAACAGGGAGAATTTGACTTCCTCTTTTCCTAATTGAATACCCTTTATTTCTTTCTCCTGCCTGATTCCCCTGGCCAGAACTTCCAACACTATGTTGAATAGGAGTGGTGACAGGGCATCCCTGTCTTGTGCCAGTTTTCAAAGGGAACGCTTCTAGTTTTTGCCCATTCAGTATGATATTGGCTGTGGGTTTGTCATAAATAGCTCTTATTATTTGGAGATACGTCCCATCAATACCTAATTTATTGAGAGTTTTTAGCATGAAGGTTGTTGAATTTTGTCAAAGGCCTTTTCTGCATCTATTGAGATAATAATGTGGTTTTTGTCTTTGGTTCTGTTTATATGCTGGATTAGTTTATTGATTTGCATATGTTGAACCAGCCTTGCATCCCAGGGATGAAGCCCACTTGATCATGGTGGATAAGCTTTTTGATGTGCTGCTGGATTCGGTTTCCCAGTATTTTACTAAGGATTTTTGCATTGATGTTCATCAGGGATATTGGTCTAAAATTCTCTTTTTTTGTTGTGTCTTTGCCAGGCTTTGGTATCAGGATGATGCTGGCCTCATAAAATGAGTTACGGAGGACTCCCTGTTTTTCTATTGATTGGAATAGTTTCAGAAAGAATGGTACCAGCTCCTCTTCGTACCTCTGGTAGAATTCGGCTGTGAATCTGTCTGGTCCTGGACTTTTTTTGGTTGGTAGGCTATTAATTATTGCTTCAATTTCAGAGCTTGTTATTGGTCTATTCAGGGATTCAACTTCTTCCTGGTTTAGTCTTGGGAGGGGGTATGTGTCCAGGAATTTATCCATTTCTTCTAGATTTTCTAGTTTATTTGTGTAGAGGTGTTTATAGTATTCTCTGATGGTAGTTTGTATTTCTGTGGGATCGGTGGTGACATCCCCTTTATCATTTTTTATTGCGTCTATTTGATTCTTCTCTCTTTCTTCTTTATTAGTCTTGCTAGCGGTCTATCAATTTTGTTGATCTTTTCAAAAAACCAGCTCCTGGATTCATTGATTTTTTGAAGGGTTTTTTTTGTGTCTCTATCTCCTTCAGTTCTGCTCTGATCTTAGTTATTTCTTGCCTTCTGCTAGCTTTTGAATGTGTTTGCTCTTGCTTCTCTAGTTCTTTTAATTGTGATGTTAGGGTGTCAATTTTAGATCTTTCCTGCTTTCTCTTGTGGGCATTTAGTGCTACAAATTTCCCTCTACATACTGCTTTAAATGTGTCCCAGAGATTCTGGTACATTGTGTCTTTGTTCTCACTGGTTTCAAAGAACATCTTTATTTCTGCCTTCATTTCATTATGTACCCAGTAGTCATTCAGGAGCAGGTTGTTCTGTTTCCATGTAGTTGAGCAGTTTTGAGTGAGTTTCTTAATCCTGAGTTCTAGTTTGATTGCACTGTGGTCTGAGAGACAGTTTGTTATAATTTCTGTTCTTTTATATTTGCTGAGGATTGCTTTACTTCCAACTATGTGGTTAATTTTGGAATAAGTGAAATGTGGTTCTGAGAAGAATGTATATTCTGTTGATTTGGGGTGGAGAGTTCTGTAGATGTCTATTAGGTCCGCTTGGTGCAGAGCTGAGTTCAAGTCCTGGATATCCTTGTTAACTTTCTGTCTCATTGATCTGTCTAATGTTGACAGTGGGGTGTTAAAATCTCCCATTATTATTGTGTGGGAGTCTAAGTCTCTTTGTAGGTCTCTAAGGACTTGCTTTATGAATCTGGGTGCTCCTGTATTGGGTGGGTATATATTTAGGATAGTTAGCTCTTCTTGTTGAATTGATCCCTTTACCATTATGTAATGGCCTTCTTTGTCTCTTCTGATCTTTGTTGGTTTAAAGTCTGTTTTATCAGAGACTAGGATTGCAACCAGTGCTTTTTTTTTTGTTTCCCATTTGCTTGGTAGATCTTCCTCCATCCCTTTAGTTTAAGCCTATATGTGTCTCTGCATGTGAGATGGGTCTTCTGAATACAGCACACTGTTGGGTCTTGACTCTTTATCCAATTTGCCAGTCTGTGTCTTTTAATTGGAGCATTTAGCCCATTTACATTTAAGGTTCATATTGTTATGTGTGAATTTGATCCTGTCATTACGATGTTAGCTGGTTATTTTGCTCATTAGTTGATGCAGTTTCTTCCTAGCTTTGATGGTCTTTACAATTTGGCATGTTTTTGCAGTGGCTGGTACCAGTTTTTCCTTTCCATGTTTAGTGCTTCCTTCAGGAGCTGTTATAAGGCAGGCCTGGTGTTGACAAAAGCTCTCAGCATTTGCTTGTCTGTAAAGGATTTTATTTCTCCTTCACTTAGGAAGCTTAGTTTGGGTGGATATGAAATTCTGGGTTGAAAATTCTTTTCTATAAGAATGTTGAATATTGGCCCCCACTCTCTTCTGGCTTGTAGAGTTTCTGCTGAGAGATCAGCTGTTAGTCTGATGAGCTTCCCTTTGTGGGTAACCCGACCTTTCTCTCTGGCTGCCCTCAACATTTTTTCCCTCATTTCAACTTGAATCTGACAATTATGTGTCTTGGAGATGCTTTTCTTGAGGAGTATCTTTGTGGCATTCTCTGTATTTCCTGAATTTGAATGTTGGCCTGCCTTGCTAGGTTGGGGAAGTTCTCCTGGATAATATCCTGCAGAGTGTTTTCCAACTTGGTTCCATTCTCCCCGTCAATTTCAGGTACACCAATCAGACGTAGATTTGGTCTTTTCACATAGTCCCATATTTCTTGGAGGCTTTGTTCATTTCTTTTTACTCTTTTTTCTCTAAACTTCTGTTCTCACTTCATTTCATTCATTTGATCTTCAATCACTGATACCCTTTCTTCCACTTGATCGAATCGGCTACTGAAGCTTGTGCATGCATCACGTAGTTCTCGTGCCATGGTTTTCAGCTCCATCAGGTCATTTAAGGTCTTCTCTATGCTGTTTATTCTAGTTAGCCATTCATCTAACCTTTTTTCGAGGTTTTTAGCTTCTTTGCAATGGGTTTGAACATCCTCCTTTAGCTCGGAGAAGTTTATTATTACCGATTGTCTGAAGCCTTCTTCTCTCAATTCGTCAAAGTCATTCTCTGTCCAGCTTTATTCCATTGCTGGTGGGGAGCTGCATTCCTTTGGAGGAGAAAGGGCGCTCTGATTTTTAGAATTTTCAGGTTTTCTGCTCTGGTTTCTCTCCATCTTTGTGGTTTTATCTACCTTTGGTCTTTGATGATGGTGACGTACAGATGGGGTTTTGGTGTGGATGTCCTTTCTGTTTGTTAGTTTTCCTTCTAACAGTCAGGACCCTCAGCTGCAGGTCCGTTGGAGTTTGCTGGAGGTCCACTCCAGACCCTGTTTGCCTGGGTATCACCAGTGGAGCCTGCAGAACAGCAAATACTGCAGAACAGCAAATGTTGCTGCCTGATCGTTCCTCTGGAAGCTTCGTCTCAGATGGGCACCCAGCCATAGGAGGTGTCAGTCGGCCCCTACTGGGAGGTGCCTCCCAGTTAGGCTACTCGGGGGTCAGGGACCCACTTGAGGAGGCAGTCTGTCCATTCTCAGATCTCAAACTCCTTGCTGGGAGAACCACTACTCTCTTCAAAGCTGTCAGACAGGGATGTTTAAGTCTGCAGAAGTTTCTGTTGTCTTTTGGTCAGCTGTGCCCTGCCCCCAGAGGTGGAGTCTACAGAGGCAGGCAGGTCTCCTTGAGCTGCGGTGGGCTCCACCCAGTTCAAGCTTCCGGGCCACTTTGTTTACCTACTCAAGCCTCAGCAGTGAGGGGCGCCCCTCCCCCAGCCTCACTGCTGCCTTGCAGTTCGATCTCAGACTGCTGTGCTAGCAATGAACGAGGCTCCATGGGTGTGGGACCCTCTGAGCCAGGTGTGGGATACAATCTCCTGGTGTGCCATTTGCTAAGACCATTGGAAAAGTGCAGTATTAGGGTGGGAGTGACCCGATTTTCCAGGTGCCGTCTGTCACGGCTTCCCTTGGCTAGGAAAAGGAATTCCCCAACCCCTTGCACTTCCCAGGTGAGGTGATGTCTCGCCCTGCTTCGGCTCACACTCTGTGGGCTGCACCCGCTGTCCTGCACCCACTGTCCAACAAGCCCCAGTGAGATGAACCTGGTACCTCAGTTGGAAATGCAGAAATCACCTGTCTTCTGCGTAGCTCAGGCTGGGAGCTGTAGACTGGAGCTGTTCCTATTCGGCCATCTTGGAACCTCAGATCCTAGTCAGTATCTTAACTTCGGTGACTCAAAGTTTACATGGTACTAATTGCGGGGGCATTAAAATCAGTGACTTTAGTTCACTGGCATTGGAAGCTGCAATAATTAGTGTAGAGAGCACTAGAAAGGCAAAAGGCTGTTTACAAATCTGTAGTATTTAGGCAAAACGTTATTTAAATGAACTGTAGAAGGTGGAGTTTACAATAATAACAGCTACCATTTTTGGCTGAGCCCCCATATGTCAGGCAGTGTGCCAAGCACGTTTCTTTCCTCTAATTTTCACAGTTATTACTGTATCCTGTTTTAGAGATGAAATTTTTTAAAAAAACTGTCAGGGAATTAAATAACTGGAGTTCAACTTAATATTTGAACCATCTGGGTCTGTTTGACTCCAAAACCTATACTGCCTTTTAACTGTCTATAGGTAGGAAATATTAAAAGAAATAGTACAGAAGGTGCCAAATTACCTTACACAGAATCCTACGCCAGTGATGAAAGGGACAAATAGAGCCCTTCAAATTTACTTGAAAACATCTTCAGTAATAGCAAGACAGGGTAAGAAGCACAACCGAGGGAGTGGAATTATGCAGGCCATGTGCCTTTGTGTGGAATGTCAAGATAAGGCCTTTTTTAGAAGTCAGTATTTTCAGTCACCACTGTACTTATGTCAAAAAAAAAAAAAAAAAAGAAAAGAAATAAAAGGTGGAGAGTAGCTGGATGCCATACTGTGTGCCTACAATCCCAGCTGCTAGGGAGGTTGAGGCTGGAGGATTGTTTGAGCCCAAGGAGTCTGAGACCAGCCTGGGAAACATAGTGAGACTTGTCTCTACAAAAAATACAAAATTAGCTAGGTGTGGTGGCATGTGCCTGTAGTTCCAGCTACTCAAGAGGCTGAGGTGGGAGGATCTCTTGAGCCCATGAGGTTGAGACTGCAGTGAGCCATGATTGTGCCACTGCTCTCCAGCCTGGGCAACAGAGTGAGAACCTGTCTCCAAAAAAAGAAAGAAAAAAAAGAAAAAGAAAAAAAAGTGTGAGTAAAAGCCAGGAAGCCTCCCATCATTTAAAAAAAATGGAGAAAAATTTCACATAGAAACATCATACAAGACTATATATGGATGTAGGAATGGCCAATAAGAACATGAAAGATCCTCACATCGTGAGTCCCCAGAGAAATGTAAATTAAAACCACATAGAGATTGATTTCACTACATACCTATTAGAATGCATACCTATTAGAATGGCTAACTGTGAAAAGACTGACACCACCAAGCACCGGCAGGACATGGAGCAGCTGAAACTCTTATATGCTGCTGGTGGGAATGTAAAATGGTACAACTACTCAAAGTCAAGCTGAACATACACTTACCAGTATGACCCAGTAATTCTAGATATTTAACCAAAAGAAATGAAAATACATGTCCTCCCAAAGACTTGTCCACTAATGTTCATGGCAGCTTTATTCATAATAGCCCCAAATGGGAGACAATCTAAACATCCATCAACAAGTGAATGGGTGAACAAGCTGTGGTAAAGCCATTCAATAGAGTACTACCCAATAATAAAAAACAATGAAGCATGCTACACACAAGAACATGGATGAATCTCAAAATAATTATGTTGAGTAAAAAAAAAAAAAAAAGCCAAACAAAGCACAATATACTGTATGATTCCACTTAGGTGAAATCCTACAAAAGACAAAACTTATCTATAGTGGCAGAAAGTAGGAATGACTGGGGGCATTTTGTGGGTGATGAAAATGTCATTTATCTTGGTGATAATTACATCAATAGTTATATTTGCGAAGATTCACTGAACTATATGTATACTTTAACTGAGTGCATGGTATTATACTATAGTTAAATCATACATCAATAAAAATGACTTAAAGGCCAGGTGCAGTGGCTAACACCTGTAATCCCAACACTTTGGGAGGCTGAGGCAGAAGAATCACTTGAGCCCAGGAGTTCGAGACTAGCCTGGGCAAGATGGTGAGACTCCATCTCTACAAAAATTTAAAAAATTAAAAGTTAGCTGGGCTGGCCAGGTGTGGTGGCTCATGTCTGTAATCCCAGCACTTTGGGAGGCCAAGGCAGGTGGATCATGAGGTCAGGAGATCGAGACCAGCCTGACCAACATGGTGAAACCCCATCTCTACTAAAAACACAAAAATTAGCCAGGTGTGGTGGCGTCCACCTGTAATCCCAGCTACTCAGGAGGCTGAAGCAGGAGAATCGCTTGAACCTGGGAGGTGGAGGTTGCAGTGAGCCAAGATCATGTCACTGCACTCCAGCCTGGGTGACAGAGTGAGACACCATCTCAAAAAAAAAAAAAAAAAAAAAAATAGCTGGGCCAAAGGAAACTATCATCAGAGTGAACAGGCAACCTACAGAATAGGAGAAAATTTTTGCAATCTATCCATCTGACAAAGGGCTAATATCCAGAATCTACAAGAAACTTAAACAAATTTACAAGAAAAAGCAAACAACCCCATCAAAAAGTGGGCGAAGGATATGAACAGACACTTCTTAAAAGAAGACATTTATGCGGCCAAAAACATATTAAAAAAAGCACAACATCACTGGTCATTAGAGAAATGCAAATCAAAACCACAATGAGATACCATCTCATGCCAGTTAGAATGGCAATCATTAAAAAGTCAGGAAACAACAGATGCTGGAGAGGATGTGGAAAAATAGGAATGCTTTTACACTGCTGGTGGGAGTATCAGTTAGTTCAGCCATTGTGGAAGACAGTGTGGTGATTCCTCAAGGTTCTAGAACCAGAAATACCATTTGACCAGAAATACCATTTGACCCAGCAATCCCATTACTGGGTATATACCCAAAGGACTATAAATCATTGTACTATAAAGACACATGCACCTGTATATTTATTGCAGCACTATTCACAAGAGCAAAGACTTGGAACCAACCCGAATGCCCATCAATGATAGACTGGATTAAGAAAATGTGGCACATATACACCATGGAATACTATGCAGCCATAAAAAAGGATGAGTTCATGTTCTTTGCAGGGACATGGACGAAGCTGGAAACCATCATTCTCAGCAAAATAACACAGGAACAGAAAACCAAATACCACGTTCTCACTCATAAATGGGAGTTGAACAATGAGAATGCATGGACACAGGGAGGGGAATAGCACACACCAGAGCCTGTTGGGAGGTGGGGGACTAGGGGAGGGATAGCATTAGGAGAAATACCTAATATAGATGACGGGTTGATGGGTGCAGCAAACCACCACGGCATATGTATACCTATGTAACAAACCTGCACGTTCTGCACTTGTATCCCAGAACTTAAAGTATTATAATAAAAAAAAATTTTTAAAAATTAGCTAGGCATGGTGATGCACACCTGTAGTCCCAGCTACTGAGGAGGGTGAGATAGGAGGATCGCTTGAGCCTAGGTGTTTGAGGTTGCAGTGAGCTATGATCATACCACTGCACTCCAGCCTGGGTGACAGAGACACATCCTGTCTCTATAAAAAAGAAAAAAAAAAAAAAGAAATGATTTTTGTTGTTGTTTTTTGTTTGTTTGTTTATTGCTTTTTGCTTTTGAGACAGAGTCTTGCTCTGTTGCCCAGGCTGGAGTGCAGTGGCGCGATCTTGGCGCAATCTTGGCTCACTGCAACCTCTGCCTCCCGGGTTCAAGTGATTCTCCTACCTCAGCCTCCCGAGTAGCTGGGATTGCAGGTGCCTGCCACCACACCTGACTAATTTTTGTATTTTTAGTAGAGACAGCATTTCACCATCTTGGCCAGGCTGGTCTTGAACTCCTGACCTCGTGATCCACCCACCTCGGCTTCCCAAAGTGCGAGGATTACACCACGCCCGGCCAATAAATGATTTTTAAAAGAAAGAGAAAGTGTGTGCAAGCAAGCTAAGCCAGAGTCAAGTAACCTAGACTAGGTCACTCACAAAAAGCACTGGCCATATGACAATTTAAAGCAGAGGTAATCAGAGCCCACTGTGAATATTTCAGACTGATCCTGAAACGGGAAAGCTGCTGATGCTCACCAAATAGAGAAAGTTCTTAAGCAAGGGCAAGAAGTTGAGAAAGGAGGTGGAGGCCAAGGCGGAGGTACAGGCTGTCTGAGCCCTTGGCTCCTGGCTCTTGCAGGGCATACCAATAACTGCCCCCTTCCCTTTGGTCTTTTTTATTCAAGCTACTTTGCATTTTCTGTCATTTGCCACCAGAATAATTCTTGTTTGACTAGAACACTGAGCTTTGAAGAAAGCATATCCCAGACTCTGGCCTGGTCCAGCAGCCAAGAAGGAGGGAAGGTGAATGAGGAGGCTGAAATGGGCAGCTCTTGTCTCTGGTTTGTAAACACAGGGTGAATTGGGAAAATGAACTTTTGGTCAGAGCCTGACATTGCCAGGACAAGAGACAGAGGAAGAACAGCACAAGCCCTATTCAAGAAGAATTTAGGAACGATCCCAGCGGGGCTGCACTCTGGGTTTCCTTGTGACTGCAGTTGAACTACAACTGTGCTCTGCCTTCCGGCCTTCCCTAGCCCCAGCAGAGCTCCCTGTGTGGCCCCACGTGGCCGTGCTGAGCCAGGGAGGGGCCACCACAGCATCCCCTTCTCTTCGTGCCTTCCTCTTGCTCTGCCCTTCACCCCTCACCCCACATAAGATACCCTACCCCAGAAATTATTTACAACAGCCTCAGACATGACAGAACCAGGGCTGGACAGAACCAACAGTTGCTGAGCCAGGGAGGGCCCTTCACATGCATGAGTTCATTGACTTTGCATCACTCCCCTCCTCAAATCACCCCGCCAAGAGCCCTGGAGGAGCCCACCCTCGGAAAACAGGAAGGGGCCCTTTGCATTTATGTGCAGATTTTTACCAGTGTAACTCACCTGTGCCTAGAGCTCTGCATGCCACTAGACACAGTATCTCATTTTCACAGTAATTGTGTGTTTGTTGTGAAAATGCAATTATTAGTGAATGAAACCAGCTCAGAGATGTCAAGGGAGAGCTCAGAGTCACACAGCAGTGAGTGACAGGTGGATCTCATTCTACGGTGATTGTTTTTTCCCTATATCTCTCTACCTCTCTGTTGTGTGGTAAAAGTACTGGAAACACTGTTCAGTTTGAGGCGAGAAAAACCCTTCTGGTAAGATGTTAGGCACACCTGACATGTGTCCTGCCTGCTCCTCCCCCTCACTTAATAATAACCCTTAAGTCCCAGGGAGAAAAAATCCCTTCTCTCCTCTAATCCCATTTCTTTCACTGTAAACGAGATCAACAGCCTCTAGTCCAGGGGTCATGAACTTACTCTGTCATGGGCTAAAGAGTAAATACTTTAGTGTCTGTGGCAACTACTCAACTCTGACCTTGAAGCCTATGAAAGTTGATCATACAGAAGTGGGTTATTTTTGTCATACCCAACTAAAACACAGTGAGAAGTCGGGGCAAAAAAGCACTCAGGGCACATAGCATTGCTCCACATGTGAAATTCTTTGCAAGCCTGGCTGCTGAAACTGCCTGTTGTAACCTGAGACCAGTTGTAGTTAACAGCTGCTGAAACCTGCTGTGACTCTAAGGCTAATTTTACCTGTTATAGTCCCTCACTAGTCAGGACTTGCCAGTTCCCCAAAATTTTACTTTTGCCAATGAACTTTCTAGAAGAACATTTCTCCTTTTCTATGAAACCTCCAATCTTCTCTTTGTCCTTTGGACATATAGAAGACCACCCAGTCTGTGTGTATGCTCAGAATTTCAATTCTTGCTTCCCAAATAAAATGTTTTAAACTTAGGGATATTTGACTTGGACAAGCCTGAAAGCTGTCATATAGACAATATTTAACCGAATGATCATGATTGCATTCTAATAAAATTTTATTTATGGACACTGAAATTTGAATTTTATATAATTTTCATGTCACATAATATTGCTCTTTTGATTTCCCCTTCAATCTTTTTTTTTTTTTTTTTTTTTAACAGAGTCTCACTCTGTCGCCCAGGCTGGAATGCAGTGGTGTGATCTCGGCTCACTGCAACCTCCGTCTCCTGGGTTCAAGAGATTCTCATGCCTCAGCCTCCGGAGTAGCTGGGACTACAGTCGCCCGCCACCACACCCGACTAATTTTTGTATGTTTAGTAGAGACGGGGTTTCATCATGTTGGCCAGTCTGGTGTGGAACTCCTGACGTCAGGTGATACACCGCCTCGGCCTCCCAAAGTGTTGGGATTACAGACCTGAGCCACCGCGTCTGGCCTTTCCCTTTCAACCATTTAAAGATGTAAAAAGCATTCTCGGCTCATCTGGGTGTATACAACATCAAGCCGCAGACAGGATTTGGCCAGCTAGTCATAGTCTACAATCCTCTCCCTAGTCAATGGGGTTTCTGCGAGGACCTAAGTGTCAGGTGCGCCGGCGTGGAGAAAGCACTTTCAGGCGTGCATCGCAGCCCCTCAGGCCCGCTGGCTGTCCGGTTGTCGCGCAGGGTCCCGCTGTGACCGACCCGCTGCTGGCACCCAGTGCCTCCCCGGAGCACCTTGCAGCGCCGGCCCCCACCTCGACTCCCAGCACTCACTCACCCAGGGCCCCGGCGCACAGCAGGGCGCAGATAGCGAGCCTCATTCTCCGTGGCTGGCGCGCGTCACCCACCCCACTCTCGCGCCTCGTCCGGCTTTACCCCGCCGGAGCAAGCAGCGCCACCTGGGAAAGGTTCGCCCACCAGGGCTGATAGCCCTCGCCACTCCTCGCACTCCTCCCGTGGGGCAGCCAGCGAGCAGCTTGTGCCCTCCGTGGGACCGGAGGGCTGCAAGATGCGAGCCTCTCTCCCGCCCCCTGCCCAGCGCCGGGGTCTGCGAGGCTGCACTTCGGGGAAGGGGGCAGCACCCTGGAGCCTGAGCAGCTTCGGAGCGCACTAGTCTGGCCGCTTTACAACCCAGAGAGAGATCCGCGGGGGGTCCCAGGTGAGTTACTATACGCAGGTTTCTGACCCCCGGACCCTCATCTAGCCCAGCAGCTCCTAAACATCTCAAAAACACAAAAGCTTAGGGATTCGGGGGCTGTCCATAGGGTGAAAAGTGTGGGTTCTTCCCCAGGAAAGCACGCGCTCTCATACACCCAACGTTTTGAACACAATTCTCAAGGATTCTCAGATTCTTCCTCCCAAAGGGGTCTCCATCGAGAGAATGGACCACTCCTGGGTCCTCTCGGAAACTCCACCCAAATGACACTGTCCCCAGCAGCCCTCTGCTCTGGGAGGCCAAAGTCAGGTGAAGCGCTGAACCCAGAGAGGGCGATCTCTCCTCGCCCCTGCAGCCCGATCCTGCTCAAGTCTGTGACTTCTGCCTGGGGAAAATCTGAATTTAAATACAATTTTAAGAACTTTTAATTAAAGTATAATAAATATACATAGAACGTCACATGTTCTAAATAAATGTACGGCTTAATTATCATCAAATGAACACACCCACATAACCAGCACCCACATCAAGAAACAAAACGTTAACAAAGCTGGCACAACCCCCTCCCACAAAGGTACCCATTATCTTGACTTCTAACACATAGACTAATTCTGCTGATTTTTGAGCTTTATGCAGATGGAATCATACCATACGTACCATTCTGTGTTTGGCCTCTTTCACTGGAGATGCTATGTGTGAGATTCACCTATGTTGTGTATAGTTGCCCTTTTTTCATTCTCAGCGTTGCACATTCTACACTGTGTATGCAGTACATTTTATCTTTCCTCCTGATCGTTGTAGTTTTTATGTGGGCTCTTAAGGATAGTGCTGCTGTGGATATAATTTTAACTTTATTTTCTATCTGTTGCTGGTATCTGAAAAAAACAATTGGTTTTTGTATATTGACCTTGAATCCAGTGATCTTGCTGAATTGTCTTATTAGTTGGAATTGCTTCCTTCCTATGCACATCCTTATATCTTATATGAATAACGTCAGTTTTGTTTTTTCCTTTCAGATCCTTAGGAATCTCTTTCCTCTTGACTTACTGCACTGGCTAGAACTCACATTACATTCTACTACATGTCTTTTCGTGCGCTTAGGGATGCATCACTGCAGGGTTTCCCCATACATCATGAAGTAGATGTATGTTCAGCTTTAATAGTTACTGCCGAACTATTAATACAATATTGAGTAGAAGGGTGATAGGGAAAGTTTTCAATAATTCTCCATTATGCAAAATTTTTGCTGGTGTTTTGTTTTGTTTTAAATATTATTAACCATATTAAGGAACTTTCCTTCCTTCCTGGGTTGCCTAAATTTTTTAAAAATCATGAATGGGTGTTGCATTTTGTCAAGTATTTTTTTCTGCACCTAAGATACTCATATGATTCCCTTTTCTTTTATGTTAATGTGGTAAACGCCTCTTATTCTTTCTCTCTTTCCTTTTTTCTTTCTCTTTCTCTTTCTTTCCTTTTTCTGTCCCCCTCCCCTCCCCTCCTCTCCCTTCCCCTTCCTTTCCCTCCCTTCCCCTTCCCTTCCCTTCCCTCTTGCTTGGGTCCTGCTCTATTGCCCAGGCTGGAGTGCAGCTGTGGGATCATAGTTCAGTGAAGGCTCCACCTCCTAGGCTCAAGTGATCCTCCCTCCTCAACCTCCCAAGTAGCTGGGGCTACAGCAGTGCACCACCACGCTGGACTCCTTTAATTGATTTTTAAATGTTAAACTACTCTTACATTCCTGGAATAAACTCCACTTGGCTATTACGTATAACATTTTTTTACACATTGCTGAACTTGATTACTTTTTTTTTTTAGGATTTTTTGCATTTGCTTTCATGAGAGAAATCATTCTGCAGTTTTCTTTATCTCAATGTCACTAAAAGTTTGGTTTCAAGGTTTTAATGACTCATAAAATGAACTGTAATATGCTACTTCTTTTCTTATTCTCTGGAAGATACTGTGTAAGAATAGCGTTCTTTCTTTCTTAAATGTTTGGAAGGCCTCACCAGCGAAGCCACCTGTGTTTAGAGTTTTACTTGTGGAAAAGTTTTTGATAACAGATTGAGTTTCTTAAATAGCTAGAGAAATATCCAGATTTTATGATCCTTCAAGTTTCAACATTGGTAAGTTTTTTTTTAAAGAAATTTGTCCATTTTATCTAATTTTCAAATTTATTGATATAAAATCATTCACAATCTTATACTTTGACATTTTTAGTATCTGGTATTTAATATTTTCATTGCTGATATTAGTGATTTATGTTTACTACTTTCCTTGATTAGTATTGCCACGATTTTACCTATTTCATTAATCTTTTCAGAGAATCAACCTTGGCTTTGCTGTTTTTCTCTATTGTACATTCATTTATTATTTCATTGATTTCTGCTCTGTTGACTTTCTTTGAGTTTTGGTCTTTCTCTAGCTTCTTTATTGTTTTTCTTTCTTTCTTTCTTTCCTTTCTTTTTTTCTTTCTTCTCCTTCTCCTCCTTTTTCTTCTTCTTTTTTTTTTTCTTTTGACAGAGTCTCGCTCTATCGCCCAGGCTGGAGTGAAGTGGCATGATTGCGGCTCATTGTAACCTCTGCCTCCTGGGTTCAAGTGATTCTCCTGCCTCAGCCTCCTGAGTAGCTGGGATTACAGGCATTAGACAGAGCACTCGGCTAATTTTTTTATTTTTATTTTTATTTTTATTTTTTAGTGGAGATGGAGTTTCACCATGTTGTTCAGGCCAGTCTCGAACTCCTGGCCTCAAGTGATCTGCCTGCCTTGGCCTCCCAAAGTGCTGAGATTACAGCTGTGAGCCACCACGCCTGGCCTCTCTTGCTTTTTTTTTTTCTTTTAAGGCAGTTAAGGTCATTGATTTTTCAGCCTCTCTTCTCTATTATATGTGATAAAGGCTATAAATTTCCCTATAAGCATTCCTTTTCTTGATATATTATAACTTCATGGTTATTCAGTTCAAAATATATTCTAATTTTATTGTGATTTCTTATTCAACTCATGCTTTATTGAGAAATTGCTTGACTATCCAGGTGGGCCAATATCATCACAAGGGTTCTTTAAATGTAGAAGCAGAGCCTCCAGAAAGGAACTCAGCCCTGCTGACATCTTGATTTAAGCCCAGTGAGACCCACTTCAGACTTCTGACCTCCAAAACTGTAAGATATTAAGTTTTGTTACGGTAGTAACAGGAAACGCATATACTTGATATATTTATTGGAGCCTTTCAAGGTGTGGCATTATCTTTTTATCTTCCATTTCATGGAACTTCAAATTGTGCCAAGTATCTTAAGGAGAAAACTGGCCCTTTGTCAAGCTTAGTTCTCTGCTCCTCCCTTCTCAATGGGATCTTGCCTCCACTTCTGTTTTTCCAGCCCTGAGACTGCCATCAGCTTGGCTGGTTTCTCTGTAAGCCAGCAGCGACCCTCTGCTCAGGCAAAGCCAGATTCCCCTGGCCATGTGCCGAGTGGTTCATCTTTAACTGTCCTGACTCTCCCTTCACTTATTCATACATTTGAAAAGAAATAGGGTCTATGAGGGCAGAGATCACTTTTTTCTTGTCCAATATTCTAATACAAGGTTGGAAAACAGTGTCTGCTATAATATTGGGCTCAAAAATCAAACAGATCAATAAATGCACACAAATGTCTCAAAAGTGGGTTGAGCAATCTCCTATGCAGGCCTATGGACAAAAACCAAATAAAGTCCAGAAGTGATCGTTCCTTCTAAGGTTAATTATCCACCTAAAACTAACATAGCCTAAATCCAATAGCAGCCACTGTGCCCCGACCCTAGATTACATCAAACTCTGAAAACTTCGTGTGTACTGGGACAAAGTCATATTGCAAAGATAGGACATTCAAAGTACTAAAGTCATTTCTGTGCTTTGGTACAGACTCTCATAAATAGCGAAGCAGAAGGTTAGATGATTGTACGGTGGAAAACAGTTTAAAAACTTCATGGCAAAGATGGTCTTTGGAAAACTTTGGATTTATAGATTTATTATTAATTGTGTACCAGGCACCGTGCTAAGTGCTTCCCAAATGTTAAATGATAGTAACCCCACAAGGCTATTGCCATCTCCTTTTTGTACAGAGAGAAAGTGAAGCACAGAGAGGTTAACCAGTGACTTGCTCAAGGTCAGGTAGCTAGTAGGTGTCCAAGCTGGCATTCAAACTAGGCAGCCTGCTTCCATAGTCCATACTGTTTCTCATGTGGCCTCTGACATTTGTCTCTGGAGCAATTTCACACTTTCCCCTTTCCAAGGCATCTTGAAGTAATAATGGCATGGGGCACCATGTTTGTTTAAACTGTTTCCAAGTTCAGAATTGGTTAGATTTAACTGTCCCGGCTCTCCCTTCACTTATTCATACATTTGAAAGGAAATAGGGTCTTACGAGTGCAGAGATCATTTTTGTTGTCCAACATTCTAATACAAGGTTGGAAAATAGTGTCTCACAAATAGCACTAACTGCTATAATAGCAAAGCTCCAAAATCTTAATGGTTTAACACAATAGGAGTTGACTTCTTAGTAACATAAAGCCTATCTGGCAGCAATCGTGGTGATTTGTTAGGGTGGGAGTGGGGAGTTCACTTTCATAGGTCCATTCAGTTATTCAGATATCCAGGATGAGAGAGGTTCTGCCATTTTCAATACGTGGCTTCCAAGATTGCTCTGTGTGTTAATATTCAAATGACAGAATAAGGAAGAGCGTGGAAGGTAGTGCAAGAAATTTCCTTGAATCAAGCTCGGATGTGACAAACATCACTTCTATCTATATTCTACTGGCCATAACTCAGTCCCGTGACCCCACCAATTGTAAAGAGGATGGGAACTGTAGTCCCTGGCTAGGAAACTACTTCTCAGCAACAGCAAAACACTATGAAAGGGGAGCACATGTCTGGGGTCTTTTGTCTTAGTTTGAGCAGCCCCAGAAAACAGACTTTTAGACAAGACTTCTCAGATGTTTTATTTGACAAGTAAAGAAACACAGGCAAGAAAGTAGAGATGTGGCCGGGCACGGTGGCTCACGCCTGCAATCCCAGTACTTTGGGAGGTCTAGGTGGGTGGATCGCCTGAGGTCAGGAGTTTGAGACCAGCCTGGCCAATATAGTGAAACCCCATCTCTACTAAAAATACAAAAAATTAGCCAGGTGTGGTCGCAGGCACCTGTAATCCCAGCTACTTGGGAGGTCAAGGCAAGAGAATCGCTTGAACCTGGGAGGCGGAGGTTGCAGTGAACTGAGATCGCGCCATTGCACTCCACCCTGGACAACAGAGCAAAACTCCATCTCGGAAAAAGAAAAAAAAAAAAAAAAAGAAAATAGAGATGTGAGATAGGGAGAAAGGCATCCAAAGAATGCATTAACAAGTCAGTTGCCACTGTGGACACTGGGGCTTAATTCCCCTGAGGAAACTATAAGAGTCAGAGTGGATGTCCCATCCACGGGACATGCAAACAAGGGTTTTTGTGCACCAACTCCTGTCAGCCATCATTTGAGGGTTTTTTTTCCCTATGGGTCACAAATCCTCTAGCCCTCTGGCCTACTGTGCAGGTGGCAGAGCAGATTCCTAGTGCCAGAGAATGCCTTCATGCAATGAACACAGATGCTGGCAGCTGGAAGTTTCCTAATGTGCATGAGTGCTAAGGGTGAGGGGGTATGGGTGGAACACTAAGAGTTTCTACATGGTCTCTGCCAGAATCCAGACATGTTTTTGTCCCTCCCTGTCCAAGCACACATCCGCTACACAGTGGGGAATGGGGAGGCACAAACAGAATAACAACAATAAAACTCCCTTTCAGAAAAGGGAGGAGTGGAGACCCATAGCCATCATTGGTCAGTATCAATTTTGAAGTTGGGCAGGCACTAGGAGGCTCTCGATTGGGGGTTCTGATTGGATCAGATTCTGTTCTGTGACAGAAGCTCCTTTGCTCATTGCTCTCCAGGATCCCTGGTACCTCCTTCTGGGAGGATCTTCATTTTCTATTACCCTCTCTATCCATATGTGAATATTGAGGAGTTTGTGCTCCTTGGGGCTGTATGACTTTTCGCCTACTTGTGCTGTGAAAATTTGAGGATTAAATCAAAGTCTGAATACTCCAGGTTTCTGGTTGGGTTCAGAAAGCAATGATCTCAAAATGTTCGTAACCTTCAGATCTATTTGGTTCCAGTCAGTTTCACGTGGTAGTTGTCAACCTCACACATACAAAACAAGGTCAAGGGTAGGGCCTGATTCCACCAGTGAACATACTTGAGATATTTTTAGATTTAGATGGTTTATTACTTCCATAGATAGCAACAGAGAAGAATAAGAGAAAGATTTCATCTCCCTGGGTCTGATGATTGCAATGTGAGTTGTAGGATACTCTATTACTTAGGAGTCAAATCTAGATGGCAGCTAGTGCTTTTATATTCTGCAGGCCTATCATGAGGGGAGTGGGGCAGAAAGCCCCATATCTCATCAAAACCTGGGAGGTGATGAGAAACTATGTCATGACAGCCTCTTAGGAGAGATAGAAAGGCGAGTGATAGATGCCTTTCTAGTAGCTCCTTAGACACCTCCCTTAAGGATGACAAGGTGTTGTGCCAGGGCTCAGATAAGTTGCAATTCAAGCCTTTGCCTCTATTGATATGTGTAAGCTTATCAGTAGAGGAAGCCATGGCAGAGCTGTTCTTCTACAGAAGTAGTCCCCTCCCTAGTTCTTTCCTAGACATAATTTTCAAACCTGATTGCTATCTTTGGCCCCATACCTCTCTCTCTCTCTCAGTTGATGGTGTCTACCTAGCTTAGGTGAGAGGACCATATTCTTTAACTAGATATTTTCCACATGGTCAGGCTGTAATGGACATTTGTTGCTCAAAACCTTTCTCAGGTTTATCTCGTTTTTAGGACACAGATGAAGTCAGCTTTTCCAACCTTGCAAAATCTCACATACTTGGATTTTTTTTTTTTTTTGAGTTAGAGTCTTGCTATGTCACTCAGGCTAGAGTGCAATAGTGAGATCATAGCCCACTGTAACCTCAAACTCCTGGGCTCAAGCAATCCTCCCACCTCAGCCTCCCAGTACCTAGGACTACAGGTGTGTGTTCTCCACACTCAGTTAATTTAAAAAAAAAAAACCAACTTTTTTTTTAGAGAAAAGATCTGGCTGTGTCACCCAGGCTGGTCTTGAATTCTTGGCCTCAAGCAATTCTCTTGCCTCAGCCTTCCAAAGTGCTAGGATTACTGGTGTGAGCCACTACACTTGGCCTGGATTTTTTGGTTTTCTTTTTCTGAGACAGTGTCTCGCTCTGTCGCCCAGGTTGGAGTGCAGTGGCACGATCTCAGCTCACTGCAAGCTCCACCTCCCGGGTTCACACCATTCTTCTGCCTCAGCCTCCTGAGTAGCTGGGACTACAGGTGCCCGCCACCATGCCTGGCTAATTTTTTGTATTTTTAGTAGAGACGAGGTTTCACTGTGTTAGCCAGGATGGTCTCCATCTCCTGACCTCATGATCCGCCCATCTCAGCCTCCCAAAATGCCGGGATTACAGGCATGAGCCACCACGCCCGGCCAGGCCTGAATTTTTAAATTCTCTTTATTTTTGTTTGCAAACAGGCCAATTCCCTGAGCTTGTCTTTTGCTCATCTAATTAAATGCAGCCGGTAGCAACCAACATAGAATAGAATGTGCTAATGACATTCTATTTTACCTCCTCTTCGCTAGAGCTCAGCAGACTTAGTAGGCCTATGTTCTATCTTCCAGGTTACTGAAGACAATAGTTTAAACAAATGTTTTGCTAATCAGACTATTTATGTAGCGATAATATCACTTACTAATTTCATTTCTAAATTGTACATTCAAGGCCGAGTACGGTGGCTCACACCTGTAATCCCAGCACTTTGGGAGGTCGAGGCAGGTGAATGACAAGATCAGGAGTTCAAGACCAGCCTGGCCAACATGGTGAAACCCCATTTCTACTAAAAATACAAAAATTAGCCAGGCATGGTGGTACACGCCTATAGTCCCAGCCACTCAGGAGGCTGAGGCAGAAGAATGGCTTGAACCCAGGAGGCGGAGGTTGCAGTGAGCCGAGATCATGCCCCTACGCTCCAACCTGGGCAACAGAGCGAGCCTCCATCTCAAAACAAAAACAAAAACAAATTGTACATTCACTTATTTATACGTATTTATTCATTTACAGCATTGGAAACAAACATAAAACTCTGTAACTCAAAAAACCTATTTTTAGCTTGGCTTTAATTTTGAGAAATATTATCTATGTAGTAAAATATAATAAGAAATATTCATATTCCCACCACCCATATTGTAAAAGTAACTATTTCGTCCTATTTGTTTCCTGTGTTTTCTTTCCCATTCTTTTTTTTTTTTTTTTTTTGAGATGGAGTTTCACTCTTTTTGCCCAGGCTGGAGTGCAATGGTGCGATCTTGGCTCACCGCAACCTCCACCTCCTGGGTTCAAGCAATTCTTCTATCTCATCCTCCCGAGTACAGGCGCCTGCCACCATGCCTGGCTAATTTTTTTGTATTTTTTAGTAGAGATGGGTTTCTTCATGTTGGTCAGGCTGGTCTCGAACTCCCGACCTCAGATGATTTGCCCACCTCAGCCTCCCAAAGTGCTGGGATTACAGGCGTGAGCCACCGCTCCTGGCCTCCTTTTCCATTCTATAAACAGATAAAGTTGCCTGTAATCTCACCCCAAGCAGGGTCTGGAGAGACTGGCTCTAGGTGACAGACATGCCAGAGAAACAGGAAACTGATCCTAAATGCCAGGAAAGTGAGGGGAAAGTTAATTCCCAACCCCAACTACATTTCTTTTCCTTTTTTTTTTTTTTTTTTGAGACAGGGTCTCACTCTGTTACCCCAGGCTAGAATGCAGTGGCATGACCATGGCTCACCACAGCCTTGACCTCCTAGGCTCAGGTGATCCTCCCACCCTAGCCTCATGAGTAGCTGAGACTACAGATGCCTGCCACCACATTCAGCTCATTTTTGTATTTTTTGTAGAGATGAGGTTTCACCATGTTGCCCAGGCTGGTCTCAAAGTCCGGGGCTCAAGCAATCTGCCCACCTTGGCCTTCCAAAGTACTAGGATTACAGATGTGAGCCACAGCACCCAGCTTCTTTTTTTAAAAAGTTTGTAAATATTAGAGATGGGGGGGTCTTGCTCTGTTGCCTAGGCTGGTCTCGAACTCTCAGCCTCAAGTGATCCTCCAGCCTGGGCCTCCTAAAGTACTAGAATTACAGGCAAGAGACACCACGACCGGCAAATATCGAATGCTTCACAGATTTGCATGTCATCCTTGCACATGGGCAATGCTAATCTCTGTATCATTCCATTTTTTTTTCAGTAAACATGCTGCCAAAGCAAGCACCGAAACCTCAGCTTCCGAGGGCATATCATAACCTTTCCCTGTTTTCACCAAAGTCTTCAGGGACCACAAACCCATATACAGTTAGTTCCTTGTATCTGTGGGTTCCACATCTGAGAAGGTCAACCAACCGGGGATCAAAAATATTCAGAAAAAAAATACAATTTTTGTGTAAAATTTGCCATAGTAGAAAAAAATACAACAATAAAAAAAAACAAAATTAAAAAATACAGCATAACAACCGTTTACATAGTATTTACATAGCATCAGGTATTATAAGTAACCTAGTGATTATTTAAAGTACATGGGAGTGGCCAGGCACAGTGGCTCATGCCTGTAATCCCAGCACTTTGGGAGGCTGAGTCAGGTGGATCACAAGGTCAGGAGTTCAAGACCAGCCTGGCCAACAAGGTGAAACCCGTCTCCACTAAAAATGCAAAAATTAGCCAGGTGCGATGGCAGACGCCTGTAATCCCAGCTACTTGGGAGGCTGAGGCAGGATAATCGCTTGAACCCCGGGGGTGGAGGTTGCAGTGAGCAGAGATTGTGCCACTGCACTCCAGCCTGGACAACAGAGTGAAACTCCGTCTCAAAAAAAAAAAAAAAAAAAAAGTACATGGGAGTATGTGCATAGGTTATATATAAGGTACTTGAGCATCTTCAGATTTTGTTATCTGTAGGGGACCTTGGAATCAATCCTCCGTGGATACTAACCATTTCACCCTTTCCTGAAGGACTGCTGTTCAAGCAAACTTTAATGCGTATCAAAATCACCTGAAGGGCACAGATTGCTAGCCCTACCCCAAGTGCTCCTGACTTAATAAGTCTGAAGTTGAGCCCAAGAATTTTCATTCCCCCAAAATTCCCAGGAGATGCCAATGCTGCTGGTCCAGACACTACACATCAGAACCACTGCTTTATCCATTTTCCAGGAGTAGGTACTAGACACAGACCCTCTCTGCTTATCTGGAGACACAAGATGGGAGAACTTGCCCCCTAGTAGTGAACTCTTACTCTAAAGACAGGTCACTCCTCTGGTATCAAGTTCCGGCTGGCTAAAAGCTAAAGGGTGCGTTTTCTTCATCTTCATTAGCAGCATCTATGAATCTCCTTCTCTTGTGAGGTCTCTACTTGGCCCAGAAATGCCAGGAATGGGCTCCCTCCCCGATGTGGAACTTCACACAGAGATGGGCAGACAGCACGTGCCCAGGAGCAGTGTGGTGTGTCAGCAAAGGCACGGGCAAGTGACACAGTCCCTGAACTTCACTTTCCCCATCTCCATAACATGAGACAATGATACCCATCTATTATAGGGTTGCTGAAAAGAGTAAACGGGAATAGTGTGAGCAGGAGTCCCATATTAACTGTAAAGTGCCCTAGAAATATTAATTATTATTACAGATTCAGGTCAGATTTGCACCTTAACAATTAACTGTGGTTTCTTTTTTTTTTTTCCCACCTCTAGTGATTTTTGTTTTTTATTTTTGTTTTTAAGGCTTTCTTCACCCTTCCCCCAGCAATAGGCCTTTACCTTTGAGCCCCAGTGTTAATTGATTCTGACTCATTTCTGGTGGAAAAAAAAAAAAATTTGATATTTATTAAAGCACAGTAAGACAGATTTTATTCAGGACCATCAGGATAGGTATAGCAACCATGGCAATGGGATTCTGAATTAGGAGAGAGAGAGTGGGCTCAACTCTAAATACAGCATGGGCAAGTGGGAATTTATAGCCAAGGAACAAAAGCTTGGGGTCACTGGATAAAAAATTACTAAGAAGGAACTTCAGGAATAAAGGGGTTTCTTGCTGAAAATAGGTCAAGGTGATCAGACATCACCTTGGATGGCAGAGGATGAGGAACCTGATCAGATATTGAGGGTAGAGGGTTCTAACTGGATTTTCCAAGGAAATGCACAGATAAACCTACGAGAAGGTTGAGGAGTCTGACTAAAGTTTGGCCAAGCAAAGAATCTTTGTCACCTTCCATCGGTATATTCAAACACTTAAGACTCAAGCTGCTCATTACTATCTTTAGGCTCCAAAAAGAAAAGAAAAACAAAAACAATCAAGGGACATGGCATTATACTTTTACATTAGTAAATCCAAAGTCATTTTCTCAATTTCAGCAGTCAAGAATAAAATGATCCTCATTAGTATAGTGGCTAGATTTTATAAAATAAGAAAAAAAATTTTTAAAAAAGAATAAAATGAAAAGAAGCAACAACTAATCAGTTTTCCACTGGTTATCACTGAGCTAAGGTTTTGCAGGCCCATCTTACCCCCTCTCCCTTTGCTCTCTGCCATCTGAACCTTAGGTTCAATCCCAGAATCTCCCCAGTACTGAGGCAGATGCAGAGAAAGAGAACGGCGATGTCCACTGAAAGGGAGGAGGAGGGGAGCCCATTGAAGATCTTGACAAAGATCTCTTTGCATTAGCTGTGTAATAAGTCATCCTTTCTTCCCTTGGCATCTTGTGGCTGTGTTAGGCGGTGATTCTATTCCTCCTGTGTTGGAGGGAAACCACCCAGTCCGTAGTCAGAAGACCTGGATGCAGTATTAATTCTACCACTTATTAGCTGTGTGCCCTTGAACACATCATTTAACTTCCTCCGTTTTTACATCTGCAAGATGGAACTACCACTATTTGCCTCACGGAATTGTTTTGGATAATACCTTTTCCCGTGCATGCCTGGTATAAGGCAGGTGTAAAATAAATATCTATTGAGGAAATGCTTTCTTTCCCTGGCTTTTTTTTAAACAGTAAAGGAGTATTCCTGGCCTGTGGTCCTACCTCTTGAACCGACGGCGCTGGGCCTACTCGCAGCGGTGACTAGGCCCGCCCAGCAAAGCCCTAAACCCAAAGGGTCCGGCCCAAGCTTTCCCTGAAGCCCCACCGCCTACGGACTGCTCACCTCTACTTTTGACATTTCCGCTCTCCTGCTGCAGCTGCCAATGGCGTCACTTCCACCGGAAAAGGCAAGCGCGGCCGCGCGGTTGGCGCGAAAGTCGGTTCCCGTTCTGGGCAATTTCCGGGTTCTCCAGCGTTTGCTTTGGGGTAGGGGCGGCGCCGAGTCGGGGGAGGGGGCTGTGCGCCGGGCTGGCGCCCGACCCCAGCCACCGCCCTGTGGGCAGCGCGTCCCCCGACTCGCCGCCCGGAGACCCCGAGGCTCCAACGAGGTAAGTGAGGCGCGGAGTGGGGACTCAGCTCCTCCCCAGCCCCAGCTGGGGTTCGCGATGCCTTCTGTGGCCTTCGGGACCCTCTTTTCCTGTCCTGGTGACTGGCCCTGGAGCCGGCGGGTGGGCCTTTGACGCCGAGAGGACGTGGCTTCCGTGATCCCAGAGCCAGGCCTTTTCCGGATCCCAGAGCTGGGAACCGGAGCATCTGGCCTTATGCAGGGGCAAGACCATGCTAACTGGCTTCCATGTTTTTATTTAAAATCTGTTTACTGAGGGATGAATGTACCTCGCAGACCGTGGGTATCCGCAGGGACAGATGCACTCTGTATCCTTAAAACAAGTGCAATTGAATGTCCATTGGCCTAGAGAGCTTAGAGCCTTCATAGCAGGGCCTTCCTCAGTGTATTCAATTCGGGTTAATTTTGCTCTCTGATTTGCAAGGATTGGTGTTGTCATCTTTTTCCTTGGCTTTGCCCACGTTCCAGGGTTTCTTACAAATGCCGTTGACGAATTCACGGGCAGAGCCAGAATGTCTGTCTTTAGGCATTCTTGTCTGCACAGAAAAATCGGTGGGTTAGACATGCAACTTTATATCTAATGTGGTTTTGTTCTTGTTAATGGTTCCTTTATTTTGACAGTTCAGAAATGTCCAGAAATGACAAAGAACCGTTTTTTGTGAAGTTTTTAAAGTCTTCAGACAATTCCAAATGTTTTTTTAAAGCTCTCGAGGTAAGAGTTGAAAACATCTTAATACCGTGAATTCATTTTCTTGTTTTTAAGTGTTTTTGATTTGTTGGGCTTTATGTCTTAGAAGTAGATATTTCACTTTCATAATAATTTTATAGTCTACGTTAATACAGATATATCATTATCACATATTTTCGAATTGATCTAAGTACATCATTATGTATTTTGGGGTGCTGGAAGTCTGTTATCACACTGCTGTTTAATGTGGCTGACCTGCAGTTCTTGGAAATTAAGTTGCTTTTATTTGTCTCCTAGCCAGAGTGGTCCTTTGCGTGCTGTAGAAATTTGAGTCAGTCGTATACTGGTCATACTTGAAAATTTTTTGGTTAATTGTTAAAAATTATGTTTTATTATGTACAGTATAATAATTGGATGATAGTAGGGGTGATGTAGAGCCTTGCTTCTCAAGATCCCAGCAGTATCAGCATGGCCTGGAAGTTTCTTCGAAATGCAGAATCTTGGCCTCCAACCCAGACTTAGAATCTGCATTTCTAACAAGATCTTCAGTGTGCGTTAAAGTTTGAGAAGCATTTGTAGCAGATTTTTTAAACTTCATTCATTCAGCAAGTATTTATTGAAGTGTTCATGATTTGATAGGCACTTCTCTAGTACTTGGGATTTATCAGTGATGAGAACAGGCAAAGATTTCTGTTCTTTCAGAGCTTACATTCTAGCAGGAGGACATAGACACTAATCAGACATGATAAATTAGGAAGAGAAAAAAGCAAAACAGGTTAAGGGGTTCCAGAAGATGTTTCTTGGGGTGGGAAGAGAAGGGGGTTATAATCTTAAATAGGGTGTGATCAGGGTAGGCTTTATGAAGAAAAATACATAGAGTAAACGTGAAGGAGGTGAGACAGCCTTGCAGATATCTGGAGAAGAATGTTGCAGGCAGAGAGAGCAACTTTATACAGCCCCTGGGAAAGTGCCTGTAGTCTCTATCCAAGTTTAGTGTACTGTTGTGTAGTGAGTGAGGGATGGGGGAAGAGTACTAAGGAATGCATCAGAGAATAATGGTAAACAGGTCATGTAGGGCCTTGTGGGCCATTTTTCTCTCAGTGGAGAGCCATTGGAGGGTTTTAATCAGAAGAGTAAACATGATCTGACTTAACAGTTTTAAAGGGATTACTGTATTTAACATAAGGACCTCAGAATTGGTTCAGAACATTTCTGAGTGCTTACTGGGTGTCAGGATATAGTAGCAAACAACATACATAATGAAACTTCCAGGGGAGAGAGACAAAAACTATATATATTAAAAAATATGTAATTTTAAATAGAATAGACTAAAAGGGTAGAGGAAGGGTATTTGAGAAAGCCTGATTAGGATGGGCATCTCTGGGAGGTGACATTTAAGCAGACCTGATAGAAGTGGGGGATTAAGTCAGGTGAAACCCCGGAAAAAAAGTATTCCTTGCTGCAAGATCAAGAGCAGAGCCTCTAAATGAGGTTATGGTTGGCTTGTTCCAGGGTTGGCAAGAAAGCGGGAGTGGCTGGAATAGAGTAAGCAAGGGAGATGAGAAGTAGGAGGTAAAGGTGGAAAGATAGGCAGGAACCAGACTGTGTTGTCTTGAAGGCTATAGTAAGAAATGTGGATTTTATGCTGGGTGTGGTGTGAAGACATAGGTTTTGAGCAGACAGTGACATGATCTGATTTGTATTTTTAAAAAGATTGTTAGCTGCTGTGTAGAGAACAGATTTAGGGCAAGGAAGGGAAAAAGAGACCACTTGGGAGCCTTCTGCAGAGGTCTAAGTGAGATGTGATGGTGGCTTTCAATAGGGAAAAGGCTGGATTTGAGATGGAATTTGAATAAGACTTAAATACAGGGGAGTAATTTCAGATACATTCTTATTTTATTTTTTCTTTCAGTCCATAAAAGAATTCCAATCAGAAGAATATCTTCAGATTATTACAGAAGAAGAGGCATTGAAGATAAAGGAGAATGATAGATCACTTTATATCTGTGACCCTTTTAGTGGCATTGTCTTTGATCACCTCAAAAAGGTTTGCTGACTTCTAGTGTGTTCCTTTGGTAGTCTATTTTTTGGTTTATCTTTGCTTTAGTGGACCTACATTCTTTGCTGATTATGAAGTATTATGCAACTTACGAGTACATTGGAATTCTTTTGGTTTGTCAAGACCAGGATTGAAAGGCCAATTATGTTACAGTAGGCTTTTTTTTTTTGAGACAGAGTCTTGTTCTGTTGCCTAGGCTTTAGTGCAGTAGCACAATCTCAGTCCACTGCAACTTCTGCTTCCTTGGTTCAAGTGATTCTTGTGCCTTAGCCTCCTGAGTAGCTGGGATTACAGATGTATATACACACCCGGCTAATTTTTGTATTTTTAGTAGAGAAAGGGTTTCTCAATGTTGGCCAGGCTGGGCTGGTCTTGAGCTCCTGGGCTCAGGTGATCCTCCCACCTCACCCTCCCAAAGTATTGGGCTTATAGGTGTAAGCAGTAAGGCAGTTTTGAGTGAAAGGGGCTTTCGAGGTTTATTTCTTTTCTTTTTTTTTTTTTGATACAGGGTCTCACTCTATCGCCCAGGCTGGAGTGCAGTGACATGATCTCAGCTTACTGCAACCTCCGCCTCCTGGGTTCAAGCAATTCTGCCTCAGCCTCCCTAGAGACTGGGACTACAGGTGCCTGCCACTGCACCCGGCTAATTTTTGTATTTTTAGTAGAGACGGGGTTTCACCATGTTGGCCAGGCTGGTCTCGAACTCCTGACGTCAGGTGATCCACCCCCCTCGGCCTCCTCTGAAGTGCTGATTACAGGTGTGAGCCACTGTGCCCGGCCTGAAGTTTATTTCTTTTAATAGCTTGCATTGTTTGATTTGCTTTTGTGTGTGAGTGTTCAATGTATAGTATGTCTGAGAAATTATATAGTCTTTATTTTTTTCTTATAACAATTTGCTGATTTCTCTGCAGTGGTAATCAACTTTGGTAAAGAATCGGTGAATGTTACAAAATGTAATTTTGTAAGACTGGTGGTCTTTTCCTTCTTAACTCATTTAAACTTTTCTCTTTTTTGTAGCTTGGCTGCAGAATTGTTGGTCCTCAAGTAGTCATATTTTGTATGCACCACCAGCGATGTGTCCCAAGAGCTGAACATCCAGTTTATAATATGGTTATGTCTGATGTAACCATATCTTGTACAAGTCTGGAAAAAGAAAAAAGGGTAGATATTGACCTCATCATGATTGATCAATTTATGTATCTATCTCTTATTCTTAATTTTTCACTGCATAGAATATAACTTAAAAGACCTTCCACTTATTGTTCATGACTTTTAACAAAGTTCAGTATACAACCACAGTGTGTATATATGTATACATGTACATTTTTTAAGTAAATTGAATATAGTAGAATTTGTTTTATTGAAAACTGGCTAATTGAAATTTTTTGTTTTAATTTAAAAGGACACTCATTTTTTAATCACTTACATTTTTTCCACTATAGGTGGACAGTTTTTTAAAAAAAAGGATTCTAAATTGTTTGAATTGGGGAGGTGGAGGTTGCAGTGAGCCAACATCACGCCACTGCACTCCAGCCTGGGTGACAGAGCAAGACTTCGTCTTGGGAAAAAAAAAAGCATTCTAAGAGAGAGCTATAGAAATACATATATATATTTGGGACAAGATCTTACTGTCACCCACACTGGAGTGCAGTGGCACAATCACAACTCACTGCAACCTTGATTTCCTGGAATCAAGTAATCTTCATGCCTCAGCCTCCCGAGTAGCTGGGATTACAGGCATGCACCACTAAGCCTGGCTAAAAATATATATTTGTATATTATATAGATACAATTTATGTTGTTAAAAATACACATGTATATTAAAATATATAGAAGCAAAGATTTATACATCCTTTGTATAATAGTTTAATACATTCATGGAGTGGAAAGGGATAAATATAGGAAAATAATATTTTAAAAATATAATTCATATTTATCTCCCAAAAATAATTTGGTTAATTATTTAACTTTGTAATGTTATGTAACACTTATGTATTCAAGCTATCAACAGCAAATTGTATTTATGAGATAGTGTATAAAAATGGAAGCAATATTGTTTGCTTCAGTATTAATGTGTTCTCTTTTGGGGCTGCAGGAAGAAGTTCATAAATATGTACAAATGATGGGCGGACGAGTATACAGAGACCTTAATGTATCAGTAACTCACCTTATTGCAGGAGAAGTTGGTAGCAAAAAATATTTAGTTGCTGCAAACCTGAAGAAACCTATTTTGCTTCCCTCTTGGATAAAAACACTTTGGGAGAAGTCACAAGAGAAGTAAGAAAGACATTTTTATATTGTCTAGATTTGAAAAAATGATGCATTCAATCATTTTTGGCATGTGATACACTCTTTGGATTTATTATTCAGGCAAAAAAATAGTGTCATTACTCTTTTCTCCAGCGAAAACAGAAGAGCAGAATCCACAAGCTCTTATTACCAAGATAGAGGTTGACAAGCATAGAATGGGCTAAGGGTTTAGCATTAGCTACAGAGTAAGAAATGCTTTGGTGATAAAGTTCTCAGCTGTAAATATTTCTGAAATCATTGAGAAAACGAGTTTGGCAACTCTGTAGGTTTTATGTTGCATTATCCTTCAACACCATTCTCATATGTTAAGATAGATAATAAATTAGTCATTTTGGCAGTTACATTCCTTCCAAAAGATGGCATATGTAAGGTTGAATATAAACATGTGTAAGTCATCAGCTGAGATGTGATCATTTAATAAATGCTAATTGAGCCCATTTTATGTATCTGACCTGAGCTAGGCATTAGGTATATGTAGTAAGCAAAACAAGTTAGTCACTTCCCTCATGGAGCTTAGAGCCTATTTCAAGGGGCACACTTCAGTTTCCCCTGTAACTAGATAAACAACCACAAGACCAAATACCACAGAATTGTATTGGCATATGAATTATATCGGCATTTTTCTGGGCTTGTTTTCAACACCATCCAGCATATCCTAAATATGTCTCCATGTCAGCAACTCTCATTCCCAATGTGATTACTTCATCAGCACACCTGCCTAGCATGGCAACAGAATAATGATATTTTTGTTGGTATTTTGCCAAAAATCATTGCTTTTACTTATATAGAATAATGGAAAGATTAAAAAGTTCATTTTTCTAATAGGCAACCAAATTACTTTTGGGTTTTTAAGTAGAGATTCAGACTTATAATTTTGGAAAATATACCACTTTGACCAGCAAGGGCTAGAGTTAAGGAAATATATATTTTTCCCTTAAAATGGTTTTGAGAGACTGTATCTGAAACAATTACTTTGTGTTAGAGACATGTTATTGAACTAGGTGAGCAATTAGTGTAATTCTGTTTGGTGGTTCTCCTTTGTAAAAAAAAGATTATAAATCCTAAAAATGAGGGAAGCAATAGTGATATTTGTGTTGTTTTTCATTATTCTTCTGGTAAATTTAATATTTCTTTTTTAACCATTTCATTCCCACAGAAAAATAACTAGATATACTGATATAAACATGGAAGATTTCAAGTGTCCTATTTTTCTTGGTTGCATAATCTGTGTGACTGGCTTATGTGGCTTAGACAGGAAGGAAGTTCAGCAACTCACAGTTAAGCATGGAGGTCAATACATGGGACAATTGAAAATGAATGAATGTACACACCTCATTGTGCAAGAACCAAAAGGTAAAACTGTGTTTCACAAAGGGACAAATGAAACATTTTCTCTAGTATTTAATATTTTATTTTTATTTATTTATTTATTTATTTATTTTGAGACAGAGTGTTGCTCTGTTGCCCAGGCTGGAGGGCAGTGGCACAATCTCAGCTCACTGCAACCTCTGCCTCCCGGGATCAAGCGATTCTCCCAACTCAGCTTCCCGAGTAGCGGGATTACAGGCACCTGCCACCATGCCTGAATAATTTTTTATTTTTAGTAGAGACGGGCTTTCACCATGTTGGCCAGACTGGTCTCTAACTGACCTCAAGTGATGTGCCCACCTCGACCTCCCAAAGTCCTGGGATTATAGGCATGAGCCACCGTGCCCAGCCACTAGTATTTAATATTTTAAAATCTTTACAGAACAGCTTTTACTTCTGATGTCATTAATCTAGTTTGATACTGTTTTCTCTAACATCTTGCAAAGGTAGTTTGGGTCACAATCTATAAACCAGTTATATGACTTTTTTCATATTTATTCAGGTCATTGAATAAGTATAAAAAAACCAAAAACTTTTAGTGATGTTGTATTTAAGCTTACTTTTGTATCTTTTGATTTTAAAAAAATGTTCCTCACACAGTTACCAAATAATGAAAAGAAGTTTGGGTAAATAACAAGAAAACTAATAAATATAGCTAAATGGCGCTTCTTTCTAATGACTAATTTAAAAAGGCTTAACTTAGTTTTAGTCTGACTGAATGAACTACAGGTTTTAACTGGAAGACACACCTTGCGGCACATGAGGCAGTAAAAAATGAAAAAAACATTACCAACAAGATAAATTCTTTAAAATTGCTGTAAGTTTGGTGTTTCATAACATTATTCTGGATAATTTTTTATCAGCACTCTTAAAATATACACAAATTGATAAAAGATGAGTTTTGTTAATGTTTTTATTATTGCCTTTTATATGTGTACTGTGTTTTACTAAGCTACCTAGATTGAGAAGAAATTAAGATTAAATGGTAATTGTCCTTAAGTCAGAATTTTGGGTATGGCCGATTGTGATAGGATCACTGTGAGTAGAGTTGATACTGCTGTTCTTTTTCTGAATCTGAAGATAGTTCATTGTTGATTCTCTCAAGAATGCCAAAAACCTTTCATGTGACGTATTGACCTCAATTCCTCTGTGACACTCCTTCAAAATACATTGTGTTAAAGACTTTTAAGGTAATAAAAGATACATATTTTTAATATAATTTATCTATTGGCTTATCTATCCTGGACTTTAAGTAGAAGCCTGTTGGCATTGGAATAGTCTGTTGAAAGTTGGGATTTATTATATAGCACAAATTTACATTTTTCACATTGTACAAGCTGGTTTAAAGAAATTAAGTGATGGAGCCTATATCCAACCCCAAGTCCAATATTAATTATGTTACCCCACAGTTGCTCCTGTCTTCCTGCAGTTTGTATAAAAGATAAAACCTCTCACATGGCATATGTATTTATACAACACATAGAAAATATAATTAGGCAATAAGCTAAAATACTACTTTGTAATAAACTATGTAGCATACTGTTTAAGAGTAAGTACTGGTAACTTTAATTTTGTTGATAGGTTTTTGAAATAACTTATAACAGCTGGGCGTGGTTGCTCACACCTGTAATCCCAGCATTTTGGGAGGCCAAGGCAGGCGGATCACCTGAGGTCAGGAGTTTGAGACCAGCCTGGCCAACATGGTGAAACCCCGTGTCTACTGAAAATACAAAAAATTTAGCCAGACGTGGTGGCACATGTCTGTAATCCTAGCTATTCAGGAGGCTGAGGCAGGAGAATTGCTTGAACAGGAGGGAGGCGGAGGTTGCAGTGAGCCAAGATCTCACCACTGTACTCCAGCCTGGGCAACAGTGAGACTCCATCTCAAAAAAAAAAAAAAAAAAAAAAATTAACCTGTTATAATTTGAATATTTATGCAAAGATAGATGGTAATGGTTTTCATTTCTTGGTTTCTCCTATTTTCTCTATTTCTTTCTTAACGAACGCTGCAGGTCAGAAGTATGAGTGTGCCAAGAGATGGAATGTACACTGTGTGACCACACAGTGGTTTTTTGACAGTATTGAGAAAGGTTTTTGTCAGGATGAATCCATATACAAGACAGAACCTAGACCAGAAGCAAAGACTATGCCCAATTCTTCAACTCCTACTGGCCAGATCAACACAATTGATAGTGAGTCTCATTGAGATTAAAATAAGTATTCTGAAGACAGTCATATTTCTGTGTAATAATAAGTATGTTAATAGGATCACTGAGATAGGGAATTTCTTTTTCTTGTTTGCTGTGCTTCTAGGCATAATTGTATAATTGTATAAAAAGTTAGCACTGAACTGTTTGTAATTTTTTTTTAGAATGAATGAATGCTTTTATACTCTGATGTAATGCAAAAGATTATCAAAGAAATTAAGAACAATGGTAGATGGAGGCTTAAGATAAAAGTATTAATCTTTTAAACATTGCTGACATGCATATATTAATCTTTCCTTAATTTACGGTTTTGCTGCAGTTGTTATAGATCGTCTGTATTTGTATAAAAATTAAAACCGTTTCTGTTTTGTAGGTGTCGTGTTGGCAAAATGTTTAAAATATTTTTTCAAATGTAAGCTTCTTGGACCTTAAAGTCAGCAACTTCAGATTTTTATGGGAAACAAGACACTATTAAGAAAATGTGTTAAATCTATTTTCATTTAAATAAGATAGGAGGCTTAATTAATTTCATTTTCCCTTTTTATACTTTGCCACTAAGATTTCAGTAAACACCCCTGAATCTTACTTTGGAAGTTGTTTATTGCCCTATATTTGTAAGAAAAGTTCATCCATAGACAATATGTAATCATGATTATTTTATCTTCCATAAATTTATACATGTTTTCAAAATATGTAGGTCGTACTCTTTCAGATGTCAGCAATATTTCCAACATAAATGCAAGTTGCGTAAGTGAATCAATATGTAATTCACTTAACAGCAAACTGGAGCCTACACTTGAAAATCTGGAAAATCTGGATGTCAGTGCATTTCAAGCACCTGAAGATTTATTAGATGGTTGTCGGGTACGTCTTTATTATATAATACATGCAGTAGATGATATACATTAGCATTTCCTAGCCTGAATTTGAAGACCCTTCAGAGTTGGGCTTGCTCCTTACTATCTATGTAAACCCTCCACTCTAGCTGAGTAGATGCACTTACTAGACCACGTCCATCCTTTGGCTGCGAGAGTCCCTCTGCCTGCAAGGTATCTTCCTCTGTTATCTTTTAGAAGTTCATTTCAGGTTTTAACTCTTCTCTGAACCCTCCTAACTACATTAGTCTTTCCATCTGCTATATTTCGAAAGCACTTAGTTTCTGAACAACTTATTGGATTTTTTTAAAAATTTTTTTGAGACAGGGTGTCACTCTGTTGCCCAGGCTGGGATGCAGTGGCATAATCATAGCTTCCTGTAACCTTGAACTCCTGGGCATCAGCCACCCCTCAGTCTCCCGAGTAGTTAGGACTACAGGCATGTGCCACTACACCTGGGTAATTTTTAAAATTTTTTTGTAGAGACAAGGTCTCACTATGTTGCCCAGGTTTGGACTTTTATTTATAAGCATCATCTAAGTGTTTACAGTGTATTAGACACTGTGCTAATCATTTTGTGTATGTTAATATATATATAAAATCACATTTAATTCCCACAAATAACTCTAAAATGGATATTATCTTGAGGGTAAGACTTAGAGAATTAAAATTCTTGTTCAGAGTCACACAGAGAGACATTAAGTGGCCAGTTATCTACTCCAAAGTCTGTATTCCTCACCATTAGAGCCACTGCTTTGTTTGGTATTTCTTGGGTTATTTAATTTTTTAGTATATGAATAACTGTCTTATAAGTTTGTTGATGGAAACAGCATATGCTGTATTTTTTCCGCTGTCTTAGATTGGAATACTTAATGTATTCCTATTTGTAGAATGACTTGGCTGTGCATTAATTTTCACAGAGTAGCAAAAATTTAACCCTACCTTATTGTTAAGAAGGGAAATTGGAGCTGGGCTTGGTGGCTCGTGCCTGTAATCCCAGCATTTTTGGGAGGCCAAGGTGGGAGATACCTGAGGTCAGGAGTTCGAGACCAGCCTGGCCAACATGGTGAACCCACGTCTCTACTAAAAATACAAAAAAAATTAGCTGGGTGTTGTGGCAGGCGCCTATAATCCCAGCTGCTTGGGAGGCTGAGGTAGGAGAATCACTTGAACCCAGGAGGCAGAGGTTGCAGTGAGCCGAGATTGCGCCATTGCACTCCAGTCTGGTCAACAAGAGTGAAACTCCGTCTCAAAATTTAAAAAAAAAAAAAAAAAAAAGGGAAATTCGGCAAATTACCTTAACTTTTTTTTTTTTTTTAAACTTGCCAACTTACAAAAGGTGGGTTTTTTCTTTTTGTTTTGAGACGGAGACTTGCTCTGTCACCCAGGCTGGAGTGCAGTAGCGTGATCTCAGCTCATTGCAACATCTTCCTCTTAGGTTCAAGCGATTCTCCTGCCTCAGCCTCCTAAGTAGTTGGGATTACAGGTGCATGCTACCACACCTGGCTAATTTTTCTATTTTTAGTAGAGACGAGGGTTTCACCATATTGGCCAGGCTGGTCTTGAACTTCTGACCTCAAGCCGTCTGCCCACCTTGGCCTCCCAGAATGTTAGGATTACAGGCATGAGCCACCACACTTGGCCCAGAGGTGTTTTGTATGATGTTTTATCCTAGACTACTAATTCTAGATATAACTTTTAATTATTTCTTACATATAGAAAGTATATGATTCCAAATATTTGTTAAAATATATTCTAGTAATGGGGGTGATTTAATTTGGGGTGTAAATGCAGTTTGGAGTAGATTTGTCATACTTAAATTTTTTCAAGGGCACCTTATGTAAAATAGAGGTAAAATGATTTTATATTGATTAAATTGGTTTAAATATATATATCCTGAGAGCTAAAAATAAATTACTGCATACATGTTATCCTCAAAGCATTGTGTTCAGTTCTTTGACTTATATATATTTTTTGTTCAGTCAACTCTGTAAGGTAACGTCAATTTATAGGTAAGAAAATTGGTTTAAAGAGCGTAAGCAACTTGCCTATTGTCGTTTATCATAGGCAGCTGGAAAAATCAACCCTCTCCCCCCACACACAATTTAAACCCAGGTGTTCAGAATTCAGACAGTTAACTACAGTTTACTTTTATAATTACTTTAAAATTTACAAGTAAGCTTCACAGTTAAAGAAGTTACCTGCATTTTAGAAGTTGGTATGCACTAATATTTAGAAGATGTTGGAATCTGGCTTCTATTTTATTTATAGCCTCAAAATACTTATCAAGTATCTACTGTGAAAGATAATGCTGTATGAGATTGTAAAGAGTGATTAAAAACTCAAAGTTACAGAACTGTTAAAAAATCAAAAGTTTCAGAATGTATTTATTCATATATCTTAAATGTACACAAGTTGTCTTATTTATACACAGTGGATTTAGATATATATTTTTAGTTTTTTTCTATTGAGAGAAAGCATGTTATGTACATTAAATATTTTCTTTCTTGCAGATATATCTTTGCGGTTTTAGTGGCAGAAAGCTAGATAAACTGAGAAGACTTATTAACAGTGGAGGTGGAGTTCGTTTTAACCAGCTTAATGAAGATGTAACTCATGTTATTGTGGGAGATTATGATGATGAATTGAAGCAGTTTTGGAATAAATCGGCCCACAGGTTTTTTTCAGTTTTTAATTCAAAGCAATTTCTACTACATAATTTTTCTTAAAATTGCATATCCATGCAGTTCTGGAAACTGCATGACAAGTGGGATGATGGTCTTTATAGCTTGCACTAATACATAACTATGTGCTATTTTTGTAGGCCTCATGTAGTGGGAGCAAAGTGGTTGCTAGAGTGTTTCAGTAAAGGTTATATGCTTTCTGAAGAACCATATATCCATGCTAATTACCAGCCAGTGGAAATTCCAGTTTCACATCAGCCTGAAAGTAAAGCAGCTCTTTTAAAAAAGAAGAACAGCAGCTTCTCTAAGAAAGACTTTGCTCCTAGTGAAAAGCATGAGCAAGCTGATGAAGATCTGCTCTCTCAATATGAAAATGATAGCTCCACAGTAGGTAAGAAATGCTTGATTAGTATTTGTAGTTAGTAAGAAATATTTTAGTAGCCTAATACATACATATGTGATCTCTGCCAAGTTTTCTGGATTTTAAGTTAAATTAACCTTTTTCTTTCCTTAAAATTTTCCTTATAACTGTTTTTCTGAGCAGGCAAGACAATAGGGTCCTGAACCCTTTAACCCTCTCTCCTGTCTTCAGCTAACTAGCTCTATTTTGATTTGTTATATATACAGGCATTGCTTGATTTGTGTGTGAGTTTATAATATCATGAGCCTTTTATTAAAACCTTGTAACAAATGCCTCTTACTGGATTATTGTGGTCTTTAATGCATGAAACACTGTACTGTGGACTACTACCTCAGTATGTACTCTTATCATGTAGTAAGGTAAATTGCCAATGAAGCATTATAAACATCATTACTTCTTATTAAAAAAGCCTTTATAAAATACCTAATATAGCCAAAAATATATACATTTAAGTAAATTTAATGTGTATCATAACTTAAAATCTAAAGTTAATCAGAATTTTAATCTACCTCGAATAAAACAAGAACCTTAGAAAACTTTTTTTTTTTTTTTTTTTTTTTGAAGCAGAATTTCGCTCTTGTTGCGCAGGCTGGAGTGTAGTGGCACGATCTCAGCTCACTGCAACCTCCGCCTCCCAGGTTCAAGTGATTCTTCTGCCTCAGCCTCCCAAGTAGCTGGGATTACAGGCATGCGCCACCATCCCTGGCTAATTTTGTATTTTTAGTAGAGATGGAGTTTCTCAGTGTTGGCCAGGCTGGTCTTGAACTCCCGACCTCAGGTGATCCACCCGCCTCGGCCTCCCAAAGTGCTGGGATTACGGGCGTGAGCCACTGAGCCCAGCCTAAAATAATTTAATGATCACAACTAGCCCTGCTTCCTCTCCCCACTCATCAACATACTCAGCTTATGTGATTTTGTCTAGTATTTTCATTATCTTTTAACATCTTATGATTAGGCATTATTATCCTTTTATATGGTCAATATTTGTTTCATTTACTAACACGTTTAACTGTTTCTTTGCTCTCCCCAGTTCTTTTTACATCTGAGACCTCTCTTTTGGAATCATTTTCTTTCTTCCTAAAATAATATCCTTTAGAAACTCCTTTAGTTTCTCTAAGACTCTGCCACTGGGTATACAGTTCTAGACAGTTTCTTTAAGCACAGAGATATTGTTTCATTGTCATCTATTTCCCTGACTGCTGGATAGGAAGTCAGATGTCAGTCTGTCATTCCTTTACAGGTAATCTGTCTTTATCCTCTGGCTGTTTTTAAGATAGTCTTCCTTTTGGTTTTTGTGTCCTAGAGCTTTACCATTTATTTGTCCTGCTTGAGATTCATTGTGCTTTCTGAATCTGAGAATTAGTAGGTTTTTTGCTTTTTGTTAGGTCAAGAAATGTTTATCATCTCTTTGAATATTGCCTCTCCCCCATTCTCTATATTCTCTTAACTCCCATTTGCTTTGCATATGGGTCACTTAACCTGTCCTTATCTTCCATCTTTTTGTCTTTCTGTGATTTATTATGTGTAATTCCTTCAGATTTTTTTCCAGATCATGAATCATCTCTTCCGCTATAGCCTAATCTGTTTTATCCATCCATTAAATTTTCTGTTTTAATAATTAATTTTTCAATTCCTAGAAGTTTTAGCTTTTTAAATAGTCTGTCATTTATTTTTTTACTTTTAAAAATAGAGATGGGGTGCTACTATGTTACCCAGGCTGGTCTTGAACTCCTGGGCTCAAGCAGTCCTCCCACCTCAGCCTCCCAAAGTGCTGGGATTACAGGTGTGAGCCACCACACCCAGCCAAGTCTGTCATTTTGTATTTGTATTTTTTGTTCTTTATTTCTTAAAACACATTAAACCTATCAAAACATCTGTGAATTGTTCTGTTGGTTATTGTTTATGGTGCCTGGTTTTCTTGTGTTTTGTGATTTTTATTGTGAACTTGCACTTAACTAGGACTCTAGGAATTCTAAGAAACTTGGGTTAGGGGTTTGTTATCCCCGAAAAGGTTCATGTTTGAGTCTGCTAGGTGCCTAGGAGTTTACAAACTCAGTACACCTTTAAGTTGGTGTATTGGCTGGAGGGTTCTTAGACCATCCAGCTATATGAATTTATACCCAAACCTACTTTGAGGAACAGCCTCTGATGAACAGATTCTTAGGAGAGATGTTTTTTCCCCTTGACCCAAAGCCAGTGTTCTTGACCTCTTCCTTTACAGGGCAGTTTTGTTGTTGGTTGGTTGGTTTTGATCTATTTACTAAAGGTATGTCTCTTCATGGGTTCTGGGTTTGTTCTCTCAGGTATACTCTCCTTCACCTCTAAGTTTTATGAAACCAAAAGATTGGCTCCTATCTCTTGTGTGATACCTTTACATTCCAAGGGTCTGGGTTACTGCATAAATATTTAATAGATTTTGACTAACCATTAGCTTTAGTAACTACTTAATGTTCTGGATTTAGTAACCACTTTAGTGGTCTGGATTTTAATATTTTATCCTGTATTTTGAAGTGTTTTTAGTGAGAGGGTTTCAAAGATCCTAGCCCACTATATTTCTAGAGAGGGAATTCCTAGCATTCCTTTTTTATTTACACTATTTCCGTACTACAAAATTGACTTTTCTCAAACCATTTACTTGTGCTTTAATATTGTATCACATCAGGAAATCATCTTAATTTTCCAGGATGTTGTGGTAGTATAACTGAAAGTGATTTTTTTTTTTTTTTTTTTTTTGGAGACAGGGTCTCACTCCATCGCTGAGGATGGAGTGTAGTGTCACAAGCTCGGATCACTGCAACCTCCTCCTCCTGGGTTCAAGCAATTCTCTTCCCTCAGCCTCCTTAGTAGTTGGGAGTACAGGTGTGCACCACCACGCCCAGCTAATTTTTGTATTTTTAGTAGAGATGGGGTTTCACCATGTTGGCCAGATTGGTCTCAAACTCCTGGCCTCATGTGATCCTCCTGTCTTAGCCTCCCAGAGTGTTGGGATTATAGGCATGAGCCACTGCACCCAGCCAGCAATTTTATATACTATCCTTCAGCCAAGGGTACTTGGTGTAGGGCAGGTGATTAGTTTCTTAAACCTTCCTAAGACAGCTAGTGGTTTACTGACTTTATAAGGATTAAGTGATGGTAAATCTCAGTGGATCACCAAGCATCTTAGAAAGTCTATAATAAAGTATTTTGTAATTAATTCTTAAAATTGCTTTTGATTTAAGGGAGTTTTTTGTTTTTTGTTTTTTTTTGAGATGGAGTCTCGCTCTGTCACCAGGCTGGAGTGCAGTGGCGCGGTCTTGGCTCACTGCAACCTCTGCCTCCTGGGTTCAAGTGATTCTCCTGCCTCAGCCTCCCAAGTAGCTGGAATTACAGGCACGTGCCACCATGCCCAGCTAATTTTTCTATTTTTAGTAGAGATGGGGTTTCACAATGTTGGCCAGGCTGGTCTTGAACTCCTGACCTTGTGATCCGCCCACCTCGGCCTCCCAAAGTGCTGGGATTACAGGCTTGAGACACCATGCCCGGCCCTAGGGGAGCTTTTTGAATGATAGGTTTATTATGTAGTATGTCTTAGGCTTTTGGGTGCAGTCTGTTTGAAAAGAGATCCTACTGCTAAAATAAATGGAAAGAACTGCTATAGAACATGTTAGTTTATTATGAGTCTCTTAATAACTTCAGAGTTTTACTGATGGTTTATAAGAACTTAGTATTTCTACTTTGTTTTTATAGTAGTAGTCTAAAAGTCTACTGGATTTCTTCCTCCTTCCCATCTTACCAACAACACGTAGACATCGAACAAAGTTATTTTTTTCTCCTAGATGTGACTGCAAAATAATTGTACTTGCAAAAAATAAAAAGGTTTTTACTTATAAAACAAACTATTTACATTTTAACAAAACTGTTTAAAAAACTTTCCGGAATGTTTTATAGTATTGCATCACCTTTAATTCCATCTAAGCATATTCATTCTCGTGAGTATATCTGTAACTTGTAAGTATACTGTTACCCTTTATTCCTTATATTATGAAACCAAGGGTCAAAGAGACTAAAACTAGAACCCAGCTCTCCTGACTTACTGATCAGTAAACTCCCTAGACAAAACTACGCTTCCTTAGTGTGAATAAGTACAGTTTTAATACTTACGTTTAGTAGGAGTCATAAGTTCCTAATATATATTGTAGTGTACTTAATTTACAAGTTCCTAATGTATATTACAATTTACTTAAAAATGAAAATGCTAGTGTCTATTGGAGATGAGGATAGAAGTACGAAGATGGCACTATAACATGGTGTTATGAACTCTGGAGTCAGACAGATTTTGGTTCGTATCTCATTTCTGCTACTTAACTGTGTGACCTTAGGCAAGTTACATAACCTCTTCAAGCCTGAGACTCCTTTTGTACAAAAGGGATGTACTGATAGTATCAGCCTCACAGTTAGCATTATGTGAGCATTACATGCATGTAAAGCACTTAGTCACAGTGCTTATATAAATGAAAGAGTGATTCTTGAATAGCTTCCAGCCTTGTTGGAATCACATAGCAGGGCAAACTTTTTCTCTAAAGGAGTAGACAATAAATATTTTAGGATTTGCCTGCCACTTCCTTATAGTTATTTCCATGTTAACATGTTCCATGTTAAGGGCTTGACAGTTATACCATTTAGACTTGTTAATTTTTTTCTTAATGATAGTTTCTTAATTTTACGGTGAATCATCTAAACCAGTTTTGGAACTAAGACAGTCCTGTTGGAGCTATATAATTTTAAACTAATTCAAATTTCCATTATACTAGGAATACCTAGAACTAACATGATTGCTCTTTTCCTTCCTAATGGATGATGGTAATACTGATAAGGACTCTTGGTAACCCCGAAGACGGGGTGAATCCATATCCCTTTATTATACACGTAAGTTTTAGTTTTGTAAGTATGGTCAAAATTATCAGATTCCATGTTACATTAATATCCTTGCTAGGAAGTAAACTGTATAAGGTAAATTGTTGGTTAGAAAACATTTACTTTTCTCTTTCAGTTGAGGCTAAGATGTCTGAAGCCGAGAAGTCTGAAGTTAGGCCCTTTAATGATTCTACTCATGCTGAGCCCTTGAATGATTCTACTCACATTTCTTTGCAAGAAGAAAACCAGTCTTCTGTCAGTCATTGTGTCCCTGATGTTTCTACAATTACTGAAGAAGGCTTATTTAGCCAAAAGAGTTTCCTTGTTTTGGGTTTTAGTAATGAAAATGAATCTAACATCGCAAACATCATAAAAGAAAATGCTGGGAAAATCATGTCCCTTCTGAGCAGAACTGTTGCCGATTATGCTGTGGTTCCTCTGCTGGGGTGTAAAGTGGAAGCCACTGTGGGAGAAGTTGTTACAAATACCTGGCTGGTAAGACAACACTAGTGGTTGAACTAAAGTATCGAAGGATATCTGAATGCCAAGAAGGTTAATGTTTATTTCGTAGACAGTTCAGTTACAGTAAATCAATGTTTGGACTTGAACACTCTTGATTTTGCTTTTAGCAAGGGAAATTCTAAAATTAAATGTGCAAGCTTCTTGGCCTAATCCCGATACAGTAGAGATTACTGTTTCCTAGGGCCACAGCAGCAACATTCTTAGGAGGTCACTCTAGGGTCATCTCATACTATTTGTCTTGTTTTCTCACAACCAAAGCATCACTGGTAATTTCACTGTTGATTTTTTTTTTAACGTTCCAAGAATTATGAGAAAAATAGTATAAACTAATACATTAGAAGGAATGAAATTTAAAGCAACATTCAGTAACTCCAATAATAGATCTTACTGATTTTAATAGCCTAATGTAATTAGTCGATGTATGTATATGTGTGTATGTATATATATACTCTAACATTATGATATGAAATGTATTGAGAATGAGCATACACAAGTTTGTATTAAAGTAAAATTTCTTCTTATCAAAACTAAATTATTGCTTCTGTACCTGAACCAATGTTACCCACTGGTTGCTTATTTCAGGTTGGCTTTACTGTTTCTCTTGTTTTTAAAAGGTTACTTGCATAGACTGTCAGACTTTGTTTGATCCAAAGTCGAATCCTCTCTTCACACCAGTCCCAGTAATGACAGGAATGACTCCTTTAGAGGATTGTGTTATTTCATTTAGCCAGTGTGCTGGAGCAGAAAAAGAGTCTTTAACATTCCTAGCAAACCTCCTTGGAGCAAGGTATGTAATATTTTTAATGCACCTGTTGTGTTGGTGTGATTGTGCCACTGCACTCCAGTCTGGACAACATAGCAAGACCGTGTCTCAAAAGGATTTTTGCTGTCTGTTCTTTGCATGTCTAATTATGTTTTTATAAAAAGTTTGTTACAGCAATACATTTTTACCCTAGAGTAAGCATTTGTAAAGGGATTAGCTTAATTTCAGATAAAGTAAACCAACTTTTAATCAGTATTTTTTTTTTATACTTACATGATCTCTAACCACACTGTTGTGTTGGAAATTTTGTTAGTTTTGCGGGTTAATTGTATATGTGACCATTTCCACTTCTTTAAATATAAATTTCAGTGTTCAAGAATACTTTGTTCGCAAATCCAATGCAAAGAAAGGCATGTTTGCCAGTACTCATCTTATACTGAAAGAACGTGGTGGCTCTAAATATGAAGCTGCAAAGAAGTGGAATTTACCTGCAGTTACTATAGCTTGGCTGTTGGAGACTGCTAGAACGGGAAAGAGAGCAGACGAAAGCCATTTTCTGATTGAAAATTCATCTAAAGAAGGTTAATACTTTTATTCTGTTCTTTTATATATATTTACAACTAGATGGTTTCTGGGATATAAATGTGCCAATGCTTGTGTTTAGGAAAGGTCATTGATTTTTGCTTTTCACATTGGGTGCAGTGAAGGTCTCAGTGTTTGAAGTCTAAAGATGTAAGCTTGGCTCCTATTTACTGTTGATTCCTTCTATGGCTCATAGTAACACACTGTGTAATTAACATACTCTCTCTCCTCTTATCTTTGGGCTTCTGCATGTTTCCTGTAGACCACCTCACAGTTGCCTGCTCTTCCTGCTTATCTTTCAGTTCTCAGCTAAGATACCACTTTCCCTTGGAAGTCTTTCTTTTTTTTTTTTTTAATTATTATTATACTTTAAGTTCTAGGGTACATGTGCACAACGTGCAGGTTTGTTACATATGTGTACATGTGCCATGTTGGTTTGCTGCACCCATTAACTCATCATTTACATTAGGTATTTCTCCTAATACTATCCCTCCCCCATCCCCCCATCCTACGACAGGCCCCGGTGTGTGATGTTCCCCGCCCTGTGTCTGTTCAGTTTCCACTTATGAGTGAGAACATGTGGTGTTTGGTTTTCTGTCCTTGTGATAGTTTCCTCAGAATGATGGTTTCCAGCTTCAGCCATGTCCCTACAAAGGACATGAATTCATCCTTTTTTATGGCTGCGTAGTATTCCATGGTGTATATGTGCCACATTTTCTTAATCCAGTCTATCATTGATAGACATTTGGGTTGGTTCCAAGTCTTTGCTATTGTGAATAGTGCTGCAATAAACATACGTGTACATGTGTCTTTATAGTAGCATGATTTGTAATCCTTTGGGTATATACCCAGTAATGGGATTGCTGGGTCAAATGGTATTTCTAGTTCTAGATCTTTGAGGAATCACCACACTGTCTTGGGAAGCATTCTTGACTCACCAAGTATGGCCTTTGTCTTGGTGTAATGTTTTGTTTCACCATGGCACTCTGTATCATCCCTTTTATCTCTTACCTCAGTGTTATAATGGTGGTTTATTTTGTGTCTCCCTGCTAAATTTAAAGTTCCAGAAAGGCAATGAACATGCATTTTTTGTGAATTCTGTATTCCCATGTCTAACACTAGGCCTGGCGTGGAGTAGCTATCTAATAAGTTTTTTTGTTAAATGTTGAAAAAAAGGTGGAAGAATGCAGTACCCTCTCTTGTAAGAGAATAGCATCCCTGGGCAAACTTCAGGGACATATCAGCAGCTTGGGAATACCTCTCAGAGTCATTACTTATTTTGCCAGACAGACTGATAATTTTATGACTGAGGCTAAGTGATGTTTAGGTCATATTAAAATTTGATTAAGGACTTTCCAAAACTAGACTGTAGTTAACTTGAGTACCTGTAATTCAGATTTTCTTTTTACTCTGTCATTGACTAGAAAGACATTCACTGACAACAATTTTTGGCAAATAGGCTTATTGAGACATAGCAAGATGAAACAGGAAATCTTTTTATTTTTTCAGTTGATGGGCTTGTCTAACTCAACATATATTTAATGCATAATCTGGTTTGTTTCTTAAAAAGTAGGTATATAATTTTGTGATTTAAAGTGTACCTGAGAATTGACATGAAAACTAACAGTTAGATTAGGATGCCAAGGTAGATGGATCACTTGAGCCCAGGAGTTATGCAAGAAAGAAAGGAAAGAAGACAATATAAAATATTACTTCTTGTGTACCGGAAAAAAGTGGGCATTAGTGGCTCATGTTTGTTTCTTTTCATTTTAAATCTCCAGAGCGAAGTTTGGAAACAGAAATAACAAATGGAATCAGTCTAAATTCAGATACTGCAGAGCATCCTGGCACACGCCTGCAAACTCACAGAAAAACCGTCGTTACACCTTTAGATATGAACCGCTTTCAGAGTAAAGCTTTCCGTGCTGTGGTCTCACAACATGCCAGACAGGTCGCAGCCTCCCCAGCAGTAGGACAACCACTTCAGAAGGAGCCCTCATTACACCTGGATACACCATCAAAATTCCTGTCCAAGGACAAACTCTTCAAGCCTTCCTTTGATGTGAAGGTAAGGTTTATAGGCAGTGGTCCCAGAGTTAAGTTTTACCGTTTATAAAGTTAAAGCACCAAATTCAGCATCACCTCTGAAGTGTAGTAATAAATTTTCCGGAGACGTTGGCAAGTAGATTTATGTTACTGAGTTTGAATGTTTTGAGTCCCAATATACATTTCGGGTTAAGGTAACAGCTATAGATAAATATGGTGTGAAATTAGGACATCTGGGTTCAAGTACCAGATCGATCTTAAACTGCATGACTAGGACAATTATTTAACATATCTGAGCTTCAGTTTTTTCATACAAAGAAGATAATATTTGCTCTGAAAATTCATAGATTATAAAGATCAAATGATGAAATCACTTTATAAACTATAAAATGTAAACACACTGCTACTTTATATGTTGGTTCTCAGAGTACACCCACGATTTGCCTTCTGAAAATGTGTGTTATCACTTTACTTGAATTGTTTCCTGTAAAGACATGAGTTAAGTCTGTGTTTTAGTTTGATCTCGTGAGCATTATAGTATGGCTCCCTTTCTGAAAAATGCTTTTGTAAATCAGGGGCTAATATAATCTTCCAAATAATTTTCTTTGATTTTCCAAAGCTGATTTTCATCATTATTTCTTTAGTAGCTTTTGACCTTTTAAGTGGCCGTTCAAACTCACTGTCTATGATTTCTTTATCCACGAACCTTTGAAGAATTATTTTACTCATTCATGTGTTGATATTTTTGTTTGTAGGGTATTTAGAAGCAATATTTTAATAATTTTTATCGTGTTTTGGAGCAGACTTACTAAAAAGTTTATAGATTATTCATATTCAGACAATAAATATTAATTGATATCCAGGACAGTTTGCCCCAAGCTAATTTATATCTTTATTTTTGGTCAGAATTCCAGTGACGCACATGAAAAAAAAATGTGTCTTTACTATTAAACTCAAAATTCTAAGTTTTCAAATGAAATCTCTTCTGAGGTAACATTTTGTACTGTGATTAATACTCAGGTCCATATCCCTTAAGACATAGAGGAAAATCAGTCTTGGGAACTGTGAGGTGTAGGATCAAGCCTCTTCTTTGCCTCCTACTGCCTTTTAAAAGCAAGTCAACCTCTTTCGGCTTCATTATTCTCATCTATAAAATCCAGATGATCTCTAAAGTGTCATAGCTCACAGACTCTCTGAAGAGCAAATGTAATAATATTAGTAGGCAAGAAAATAGTAGAAATATTTTCAGTCATTGAGACCATTCTTATATAGATACTTTGCAATAAAAGTTTTGCAGTGGAAAGCTGATCGTTCTGAATAGCCTCAGTACAAAAAAACACATTTAAAGATTTTATTGTTTAGAGTCATAGTTTATTGAGCAGTATTTTTTCTCTTTTTTCTTTCTTTTTTGATGGCACATAAATAATGCTTCATCTTATAATCAGTGGTTCTTCAAACTGATATAATATGGTATGTTGAATTCTTTACTCAAAACATGAAAGCGCCCATGGAATAATCACAAAATTGACCATCTATTAGGCCTCACCCTTACCCCCTCCCAAAAAAAACTCACCACTTATTTAAACTTAATTTTTAATTAATATACATCAGAGCAGTACAATAAATATACTGCTAATGAAATATCAGGGTTAATCATTGGGAAGCCACTATACACGTTCAGATAGAGACCATGGCCAGTACTGTAAACCCTTCCTTGTGGCTCCATCACTGCTTCCTCCCTAAAGTATACTCCTGACTTCTAACACTATAGTTTTGTTATACTTGTTTTTGACTTTTAAATATGTGGAATCATAGTATGTATTCTTTTGAGTCTGTTTTTTTTTTATTGTTCTTTAACCCTTATGTAGATTTGTCTGTTTTGCTGCATGCAAATATAGTTCATTTATTTATTCCTTTGTATGGATATACAGAATTTACATTTCCAGTGTACTGTTGATGGGTATTTAGTTGGTTACTAGTTTTTTGCCCTTACAAAATAATTTTACTGTGAACATTCTTGTGCATGTCTCTTGGAGTCTATGTGTGTGTGTTACTATGTGGTATATACCGAGAAGTGAAATTGTTGGGTTATATTTCAGCTTCAGTAGAGAATGACAAATTTTTTACCAAAGTGATTATACCAGTTTATGCTTCCACCAGTAGTGTGTTGAGTGTACCCAGTGTTCCTCATCTTTGCTGATACTTGCTATTATAAGTTGTTTTATTTCACTTTTTACTTCAAAATAATTTCTAACTTACAAAAAGTTGCAAAATAAAAGTGGTACAAGGGGCTGAGCGTGGTGGCTTACACCTGTAATCCCAGCACTTTGGGAGGCTGAGGTGGGAGCTTCACTTGAGACCAGGAGTTCTGGACCAGTCTAGGCAATATAGCGAGACCCCCATCTCTAACAAATTTTTTTTTTTAATTAGCTGGGCTTGGTGGAGTGCACCTGTAGTCCTAGAACTCAGGAGGCTGAGGCAGCAAGATGGCTTGAGCCCAGGAGTTTGAGGCTACAGTGAGCTATCATCCTACCACTGCACTCCAGCCTGAGTGACAGAGCAAGACCCTGTCTCAAAAAGAAATAAATACAAGGATGGCTGGACATAGTGGCTCATGCCTGTTATCCCAGCACATTGAGGCTGAGGTGGATCACTTGAGGCAAGGAGTTGGACACCAGCCTGGGCAACATGGTGAGACCCCACATCTACAAAAAGTTGGAAAAATTAGCTGGGCATGATGATGCATACCTCTTCTTACTTAAATAGTATTCTTTATTATTTGTCAGTTTTAAATTATATTTTTGACTCCCACTAATTGCCTGTGTAGAAGATCTTATTCTGTTTCCCCCTTTTCTGTCTTCTATTTTTCATTGCATATTTTTTTACTTTGTCAGGAGGGAAGATATATTTTTTCAACCCACAGACCCCACCCTCGTTTTGGTCTTAACTCTGCAATCGAATATAAGAAATGCATACTCTTTTTGAAGCTTACCTGTCACTTTTGGTAGGATGAAGTTCATTTTCTAGTAGGTTCCTCAGGAATCTGTGTGTACACATGTGTACAGTATTCCTTGAGCTGTGCATGTTCATAACTTTTACTGTGGCCTTGCTTCTTCTACAAATTGTTTGGATGTACTATTTTTAGCTTGCAGGTTTTTTTCTTGAGTTTCCTGAAAATGCTCTTCCACTACTGCCTTGCTTTGTATGTGTTGTTTTTGAAAAAAAATCTGATGCCAATCTAATTAAATTACTTGTCTTTGTAAGTTATTTCATCTTTTTGCCTGGAGGTTATGTGGATTTTTCTTTTATCTTTTTTTTTTTTTTTTTTTAAGACAGAGTCTCGCTCTGTCACCCAGGACCCAGGCTGGAGTGCAGTGGCACAATCTCAGCTCACTGCAACCTCTGCCTCCTAGGTTCAAGCGATTCTCCTGCCTCAGCCTCCCGAGTAGCTGGGATTACAGGCATGCGCCATCATGCCCGGCTAATTTTTGTATTTTTAGTAGAGACGGGGTTTTGCCATGTTGGCCAGGCTGACCTTGAACTCCTGATATCAAGTGTTCTGCCTGCCTTGGCCTCTGAAAGTGCTGGGATTACAGGCATGAGCCACAACACCTGGCCTTTTCTTTTATCTTTGAACTCAAATAGTTTTACGAGGATGTCTAGATGTTAAGAATTCTCAGTCATTTGAAATCAGTTTTCCACAAGACATGGTAGATTTTAAAATTTGATTCTTTTCAAATTTTTGGTCTGAGAGATGAGAAGAATGGAGTTGCCAGTCCAAACTGAGTTGAACAGAACAGGTTGGGATTGGAGCCTAAAGATCAAGAGTTCACATGTTAGACACATGAAGTTTGAGATGCCTATTAGATATCCAAGTAGTTGTTAAATAGGCAGTTGCAAATAAAGCTGGAAGTTTGAGGAATGGTTTGGGCTGGAGATAAAAATTTGGGGTTCTGAGTTTGTAGGTAATGTGTAAAGCCACGTGAGAATAGATGCCAAGAGAGTAGGAGAAGGCAAAGAAAGGAAAGAGGTTTTGTTTTGTTTAAGACAAGGTCTCGCTGTGTCGTCCAGGCTGGAGTGTAGATGATCACAGCCCATTACAGTCTTGACCTCTGGACTCATGCAATACTTCCACCTCTGCCTTCAAAGCAACTAGGACTTCGGGTGCATGTCACCACACCTGGCTAATTTTTAATTTTTTTGTTGATACGGGGATCTTACCACATTGCTCAGGCTGGCCTTAAATTCCTGGACTCGAGCAATCCTCCTGCCTTGGCCTCCCAAAGTGTTGGGATTATAGGTGTGAGCCACCACTTCCAGCCAAAGAAAAGAGCTCTAAGCAACACCTTGAGGTGCTCACCTTTAGAGGAGGAACCAGCAAAGGAGACTGAGAAGGAGCTAGAAAGGAGGAAAGCCTAGAGATTATTTTAGAAGCCAAGTATTTCAAAGAGGGAGGAGGGGTTAACTGTGTCCAGGACTGCTCAAAGATAAAGAAAGGTGAGAATAGAAAATTGGCCAGTGGATTGAGCATTATGAAGGTCAGTGGTATCATCATAACAATAAGAGTTTTGGTGGCATGATGGTGGTGGCAGCTGGTGTGGGTTCATAAAGAAATGAGAAGAATCGGAGACATTGAGTATAAACAACGATTTTTGAAGGAGTCTTGCCATAAAGGGGAGCCAAGAAATGGAGTTGTAGTTATGGGGCAAAGTAGGGTCAAAAGAAGGTTTTTTCTTTTTAAGGTAGAAGAAATAGCCAGGCTCAGTGGTGCATGCCCATAATCCCAGCACTTTGGGAGCCCAAGACGGGAGGATCACTTGAGTCCAGGATTTCAAGACAGACCTGGGCAACATGGCAAGACCCTGTCTCTACAAAATACACAAAAATTAGCTGGGTGTGGTGGTGCACGTCTGTAGCCCCAGCTAGTCGGGAGGCGGAGGCAGGAGGATTGCTTGAGTCCAGGAGATAGAGGACGCAGTGGGCAGTGATCATGCCGCTGCACTCCAGCCTGGGTGACAAACTGTGACCCTGTCTCAAAAAAAGAAGAAGAAGAAATAACTATATGCCAGTGTAACTGCCATTAGAGAGCCAATTGATGATGCAGATGAGAGAAGGAAGACTTGCAGGAGGCTTGAGTCTGAGAGGCATTGGGATCTACTTCTTAAGTAGAGGAAAGTACTAGTGGCACGTGTGCTGAAGGCAGATAGATGTGGTATGGGAGCTTCTGATTTTTATATAAGGAATCCTCTAAAATGCTTTGAAGAAATTTTTAAAAGTTTAGCGTAGAGAAAGACTTACCATGTTCTTGCAAAATAGATTTAAGCATTGTCAAGATCTATAAAAGTCTATTAATCTGTTTGCACATTGCTATAAAGAACTACCCCAGACCGAGTAATTTATTCTTATTTTTATTTTTTTATTTTGAGATGGAGTCTTGCTCTGTCACCCAGGCTGAAGTGTGGTGGCATGATCTCCGCTCACTGCAACCTCCGCCTCCTGGGTTCAAGCAATTCTGCTGCCTCAGCTTCCCGAGTAGCTGGGATTACAGGCACCTACCACCACACCTGGCTAATTTTTGTATTTTTAGTAGAGATGGAGTTTCACCGTGTTGGGCAGGCTGGTCTCAAACTCCTGACCTCAAGTGATCCACTCACTTCAGCCTCCCACAGTGCTGGGATTACAGGCGCGAGCCACCACGTCCAACTTTATAAAGAAAAGAGGTTTAATTGACTCACAGTTCCACAGGCTGTACAGGAATCACCACTGGGGAGGCCTCAGGAAAATTACAATCATGATCGAAAGTGAAGGGGAAGTGAGCACATCTTTCATGGCTGGAGAAGGAGGAAAAGATGGCTGGGGGAGATGCCACACGCTTTTAAACAACCGGATATCAGCCAGGCGCGGTGGCTCACGCCTGTAATCCCAGCACTTTGGGAGGCCAAGGTGGGTGGATCACCTGAGGTCAGGAGTTCAAGACCAGCCTGGCCAACGTGGTGAAACCCCATCTGTACTAAAAATATAAAAATGAGCTGGGTGTGATGGCACATGCCTGTAATCCCAGCTACTCGAGAGACTGAGGCAGGAGAATCACTTGAACCAGGAGGTGGAGGTTGCATTGCACCAAGATCGCACCACAGCCCGGGCAACAGAGTGAGACTCCATCTCAAACCAGATATCATGAGAACTCACTCATTATCACAAGAACAGCAAGGGGGAAATCCGCCCCCATAATCCAGTCACCTGCCACCAGGCTCCTCCTCCATCATTGGGGATTACAGTTCAACAGGAGATTTGGGTGGGGACACAAATCCAAACCATATCAAAAGGTAATGTAGATCCTAGAAAAAAATGCAAGCAGAAACAGTATTTAAAAAAATCTGAAAAGTACAATTGCAGGTAGGCAGTTAGCCCTACCATTTATTAAAACCTCCTATAAAGTTGCAGTAATTAAAGCAGTGTGTTGTCAGGTGAATAATCAAGTTAGTGTATAAGATTATACTCCACAAATAGGGGAGTTTATTATGTAATAGAGGTGGCATTCAAATTGGACAACTAGGTAGCCATCTGAGAATACGTTTATAATTAAAGCTCACACTTTACATCAGAATACTTTTTAGATGATCAACTTTTGGGGTTTTTCTTGAAACAGGATCTCACTTTATCACTTAGGCTGGAATTCAGTGGCATCATCGTGGCTCACTGCAGCTTTGACCTCCTGGGCTCAAGCAGTCCTCCCACCTCAGCCTCCTGAGTAACTCAGACTACAGGTACATGACACTGTGCCCAGCTAATTGTATTTTTTGGAGAGGTAGAGTCTCACCATGTTGCTCAGGCTGGTCTAGAACTCCTGGGCTCAGGCAGTTCTGCCTTGGCCTCCCAAAGTGTTGGAATTACAAGCGTGAACAACCACACCCAGCCTAGATGATCAGATTTAAACATAAGAAATGAAGCCATAAAAATTCCCAAACATGTCATGAATTTGTTTTTAAAATAATGCTAGTGTAAGGAAGTCCTAACTATAACATACACTCCAAAAGAAATAGAAGATTCGTATGAATTTGACAGCATTAAAAATTCTCTAACTGGGTGTGATGGCACACGCCTATAGTCCCAGCTGACAAGGGAGGATTGCTTGAGCCCCGGAGGCAGAGGTTGCAGTGAGCTAAGATCGAGCCACTGCACTCCATTCTGGGCAAGAGAGCAAGACCCTGTCTCAAAAAACAAAAAAATTACCAGCGAGGCATGGTGATTTACACCTGTAATCCCAGCACTTTGGGAGGCTAAGGCGAGAGGATTGCTTCAGCCTAGGAGTTTGAGACCAGCTTGGGAAAGATGGCAAGACCCTGTCTCTATGAAAAATTTTAAAATTAGCTGAGCACAGGGTTGTGCATCTGGAGTCCCAGCTACCTGGGAGGCTGAGGTGAGAGGATCCTTGAACCCAGGAGTTAGAAGTTATAGTGACCTATAATCATGCCACTGTACTCCAGCTTGGGTGACAAAGCAGGACTCCATCTCTGGAAAAAAAAAAAAAAAAAAAGCTCCATGGCAAAAATTTGACAAATGATAAATTGAAAATAAATACGTGGGTGTTATATCACAGTTGATACATGCACATATAAATTCATACAAATAAATATGAAAGTATATTCATACAAGCGAATATATTAAAAAAAAAAAGACTAACAACCCAGTGGAAAAATGGGCAAAAGATAGGAGCAGATAGTTATCACAAAAAATTAGATATAAATATACATATAGCCAGGTGCAGTGGCTCACGCCTGTAATCCCAGCACTTTGGGAGTCAAAGGCGGGTGGATGACGAGGTCAGGAGTTCGAGATCAGCCTGAGCAACATGGTGAAACCCTGTTTCTACTAAAAATATGAAAAATTAGCCAGGCATGGTGGTGCATGCCTGTAGTCCCAGCTACTCGGGAGGCTGAGGCAGGAGAATCGCTTGAACCCAGGAGGCAGAGGTTGCAGTGAGCCGAGATCGCGCCATTGTACTCCAGCCTGGGTGACAGAGCGAGACTCCGTCTCAAAAATATACACACACACACACACACACATAAAGATATTTAACCTCATTCTGTATAAAAGAGTAGAAAATTAAAGCATACACCATGGAATACTATGCAGCCATAAAAAATGATGAGTTCATGTCCTTTGTAGGGACATGGATGAAATTGGAAATCATCATTCTCAGTAAACTATCGCAAGAACAAAAAACCAAACACCGCATATTCTCACTCATAGGTGGGAAGTGAACAATGAGAACACATGGACACAGGAAGGGGAACATCACACTCTGGGGACTGTTGTGGGGTGGGGGGAGGTGGGAGGGATAGCATTGGGAGATTTACCTAAAGTATAATAATAATAATAAAAAAATAAAAATGAAAAAAAAAAGAAAATTAAAGCATACAGATAAATTTTTTTAGTCTTATCAGATTGTCAAAAAAGAAAAATCTGATTACTGCGATATCAAGCACGTTTGGAAAACACACACACTCATACTTTGCTCATGAAAATGTCAGCATTGGTAGATACATGTTGGTCTTGTTTTTGTAGTTTTTTTTAAAAGAAATTGGGTCTAACCGTGTTTACCAGACTGGTCTTAAAACTCCTGGCCTTGAGCTGTCTTCCTGCTTCAACTTCTCTGGAGTAGCTGAGATTACTGACAGGAGCCACTGCACTGCGCTGGTAGATACATTTTGCTTAAAAGGTTTTCTTTACTCTTGTGTGTGCAAAATGGTTTGTGTACAAGGTTATTCATTGCATCATTATACAAGCAAAAGACTGTTAACCGAAAGCTTATCAGTTGTACACAGGTTAAATACATTCTGATACATACATGGAATACTATACACATGCAAAAGAGAATGAGCAAGCCATTTGGACAACAGTAGCTTCCTTTCAGGAGGGTACTGTTGGTGGCTTTAGAACAGGAATATATTTTGAACTTTTGAAGATTTTTTTTTTTTTTAATTCTCAGCTCATTTTGACTTTCTAACCTTCCTTATAATCCATTTCTTGATTATATCCATTGTTGCTTATTTGTTTCCTTCTGGGTTTTTTTGTTTTGTTTTGTTTTCAAATTCAACTCTAAGATTCAGGTAAGAGACAAGCACTGCTGAAAATGTAAGCTTGTTAGTCTCTTTGAACCAATTTGCTGGACAGTATGGAATTTTTGTTCGCAGTATATGGATTCGATTATAGTTTATTCTTTTTATTATTTGGAGGAAAACTAGAGGAGGTTAAACTGTAATCCATTAATTTTGAGGATTCTCCCCCTTATCTCTCTTTACCCCTCTCTCCTCCTCTTTCTTTTTCCTGTCCTATTAACCCATCTTACTTCTCTCTCTCTCTTCTTTTCTCCGTCTCTCTCTCTCCTTCGTACGTATAGGATGCACTTGCAGCCTTGGAAACTCCAGGACGTCCCAGCCAACAGAAAAGGAAACTGAGTACACCACTCTCAGAAGTTATTGTCAAAAACTTGCAACTTGCTTTGGCAAATAGCTCTCGAAATGCTGTCGCTCTTTCTGCCAGCCCTCAACTGAAAGAGGCCCAGTCAGAGAAGGTAGGATTAGTTCTCTTATTAAAAGGAAGTTTTAGATAACATTTCAAACAATAATGACTGATCTGTTTCTTTTATTTTCCATGGACAGGAAGAAGCCCCAAAGCCACTTCACAAAGTAGTGGTATGTGTTAGTAAAAAACTCAGTAAGAAGCAGAGTGAACTAAATGGGATTGCAGCCTCTCTAGGAGCAGATTACAGGTAGTTGGCACATCTTTCTGTTTCATGGTGATATGACTGAAATTTATAAGGAAACCTAAAGCTATTGTGAACATCTACAAGAAAACATTTATTTTGTTTCATGCGTCTTTATCTACAAAATCTCTCCAGTTGATTTTTAATTTACCACATCTGTTGAAAATAGCCTGTCACATATCAATTCACTCTTGTATGTATGATGTATATTTTTTAGGGTATGCACAACAAATATTGGAGAACCTATTTTATGCCACTAACTATTCTAGAAACTTGGGATCCATGAATGATCAATATAGTCTAAAAGAATCCCTGTGTTCAAGGAGTTTAGAGTCTGAATAGTAATACATCTGGATCTGGAATTAAGTTTATTTTTACTAGCGATTTTTCAGATTAGAGCCCTCTGGGAGTAGTACTAAGTACTCTGGCAGCCCTCCTTTATTAAGATAGTCTTTTTTGAACATGTTTTCATTATCTTTTTTTTTTAAACTTTGGAGACTTAGATTATCAGATTTTTCTTCAGTCAACCTGACAGCCTAAGCTGAAAACAGATTTCTAGCACAAATGGCATCAGTATCCGGAATTGAGAATCTCTTACCTATTTCAGCCAGTCCTGAGTTGACTGTACTCCTCCACTAGCTGTAATGCTTACTTTATTGGTAACTTGTGTTCAGCCATTCATAGATATCATAAGAATTTGTTTAACAAATGATGAACCATTTCAGGAATATGATTAGTTTCATCTTCCCCTTTGGTAACTCTTATTTCAGTTTGTTTTCTATTTGATAAAGAAATTAGGACAGGAAAATATAGAAGTAAAATTAATCTGTAATACATATAAGCATCTTAGTGTTTGGTACATCCATTTGAAATAGTGAAGCTCTTCTTCTATGGTATATTTGTATTACCTGTTATAAATTGTTATCTAATTTTATCTGTTATTATCTAATTACCTATTATGTTACCTATGGCCAGTTGCTGAGCATTATCTCATTTCATTCTCATAGTAGCCCTACAAGGGGTGTGTGTATATATTTTTTTTCCTCAAAATTGAATGTTTTCTTGTTTATTCTGTTTTGATGTAGACATGATATAAGACTTTCAAGGGAACATATAGGATGTATGTTTTTATACGATTTAAAATGCCAGTCCTCTCAGTATAAAAAATAGAATTTATTACTGAAATTCCTAAACAGAATTTAACCATTGCTTTGCATTAAAGTTTATATTAAATCTTTTCCTGAAATGGATTGGTAATTGATAAAGGGAAGAGCCTTATAATATGCAGAGGTTATGATATTTATGTATTCATAGAGTAAAGCAGTTCTCAAGTGAAGTTGTTCCAACTGTTCCCTTCCATGATCTAGGACCAGACTGTCCCAAAGAGATCACCTGATACTGTCTTCTGCCTTCAGACAGTTAAACATGTAGGCCCGATCTTTGCAACAAATCAGATGCAGCATCTTCATTTTATTACAAATATTTGTGTAACATTCCCTCTATTAAAATGAAATTTATAAATATAACCTACCTACTTTTATAATTTAAAAAAGTAGCACACAGTACAGCACTCTGTGATGCATAGGAGAAATAGAAGGTGCATAATATAGAAAAGATATATGTTCAGTTATGTATAATGCCTAAGGCTGACTACACTAGAAAACAATGGAGTATTAATACGTTTGTATACCTATGTAAAGGCACCACAAATCCAACAGTCCCAAGGCTGAAACCGATCTGGGGACTCAGATACCATGAGTAGCAGTGGTCTTCCATCAATTTATACAGTAGTCACATTTTTGGAATATTAGTGTATATTAAAACTGCAAAAAAATAACGTGTTTATATGTCAAACAGGTTCTAGACTCATCTAATTATAAACAACTTTTTTTTTACATATGTGGATTTGTCGGGACATTAGAATATCATGCAAGATATGACATAATTATATGTATGACTGTTCCCCAGAATTTCCAGCATCCTGTACCTTACCCACTGCATGCTAGTAGCACCCTCCAACATACAAACACACATTGTAACAACCAAAATCACCCTCACAAATGTCCAAAATAACCCCTGAAGTAACACTTTGCTGAAACCACTGATCTAGACCAAGGGTGGATGGGCTGGTTCATCTGTTTTTGTAAGTAAAGTTTTATTGGAATACAGCGATGCCTTTTCACTTACAAATTGCCTATGGCTGCTGTCACATACAAGACAAAAGTTGAGCAGTTGGAAAAGAGATTGTTTGGCCTGCAAAGTCTAAAATATTTACAGTCTGGCCTTTTAAGAAAAAATTTGCCAAACCCTGATGTAAACCATCTACAACCACTGACAGTCTGTTCTTGAATGGCCTCCGAAGACTGAAACTCATGGTTTCCATATTGTCATAGTGGAGTTGACTGGTAAACCAAATTGATTCAGGCAAAAATACTCCTCTGTTTTTCTGAATTATCTTGATAATATACCACCACAGCAGAAAGGGAGACAGTTATTCTGAGAACTAACAAATTAGGCAAGGTGTATTTTTATTGTTATGTTTTAGGATACATGGTCAGCAGGAAATAGAGATTTTTATAATATAACGTAGGAGGCAATAGTACTTCTTACTTCTTTTTCTTAATTCTTTTTTTTTTTTTTTTTTTGAGAGGGAGTTTTGCTCTTCTTGCCCAGGCTAGAGTGCAGTGACACAATCTTGACTCACCACAACCTCCACCCCTGGGTTTAAGCGATTCTCCTGCCTCAGCCTCCCGAGTAGCTGGTATTACAGGCATGCGCCATCACACCTGGCTAATTTTGTATTTTTAGAAGAGATGGGGTTTCTCCATGTTGGTCGACTGGTCTCAAACTCCCGACCTCAGGTGATCCGCCCGCCTTGGCCTCCCAAAGTGCTGGGATTACAGGCGTGAGCCACCGCACCCAGCTTCTTAATTCATTTGTCTATTTAAAAAGTTCAGAGATATTCCTTACTTAGAAAATGGAAAACATTAAGTGTCCCTAAGGATAAAATTCTGTTTATTTTGGTGATTGTATTTAGAAATATAATTTTTACCTACCCTTTGGTTTTTACTTGATGTTTCCCAGGTCAAGAGAATATTGAATAGGGGCCGGGCGTGGTGGCTCATGCGTGTAATCCCAGCACTTTGGGAGGGCAATGCGGGTGGATCACTTGAAGTCAGGAGTTCGAGACCAGCCTGCCCAATATGGTGAAAACCCGTCTCTACTAAAAATACAAAAATTAGCCAGGCGTGGTGGCGTACGCCTATAATCCCAGTTGCTCAGGAGGCTGAGACAGAAGAATTGCTTGAACCCGGGAGGTGGAGATTGCAGTGAGCCAAGATCGTGCCACTGCATTCCAGCCTGGGTGACAGAGCGAGACTCTGTCTCAAAAAAAGAGAGACTATTGAATAGGAAGAATTGGGAGATCATAGCATAATATAATAGTTAAGAGCTTGGCTTTTGAAGTCAAAGTTATCTCTATCATTTACTCATTGAATATCCTTGAATAGCATACTGAACCATGTCCCTTAGTTATTTTATCTTTAAGATTAATGTAATAATACCAGTGTTAGGATTGTTGTGAGGAATGGATGAGATAATAATGTGTAAAATATATATAGTCTGTTTTGGGGCATACAATGAATAGTGACTGCCAGCAACTGGAGGGCAGGTTGGATGCTTTGCAATTTTATTAATTTGAAATACCTTCATGGTTACTGTAAAAGTGATACTCTTTATAAAAGAAAATTGAAACAATTCAGAAAAGCATAAAGAAGAAAGTAATATTTTAAAGAATATTCTTCTAAACCTCTCTCTGTGTTTATATGCTTACAGATATATGCATAAAATTTGTCCAAAAAGATAGAGCCTATCATCATTTTTTTAACTTTTTTTCTTGAGGTGGGGTCTTGCTGTGTTGCCTGGGCTGAAGTGCAGTGTCTGTTCACAGGGGTGATCATAGCACACTACAGCCTCAAACTCCTAGCCTCAAGTGTCCTCCTGCCTCAGCCTCCTGGGTAGCTGGGACTATAGGCATGTATCACTTGGCTTGAGCCTGTCATTTTAATGGTCTTGTTTACTCTAGTCCGAAAGTTTTGGGAAGGTCAGAATATTCTGTTCATAGTAAATAAGGATCATCTTAAACTAATGAGGATATTTCTCTTGGTTATTTGTTTTTTTGTATTGGTTATTTCAGGTGGAGTTTTGATGAAACGGTGACTCATTTCATCTATCAAGGGCGGCCAAATGACACTAATCGGGAGTATAAATCTGTAAAAGAAAGAGGAGTACACATTGTTTCCGAGCACTGGCTTTTAGATGTAAGCAGTGCTTTTTTCCCCTCTCTGTTAATCGAAAATGTATACAAACATTATTTCAGAGCACTAACTCAGAGTTTTCACTCTCAATGGAACTAGAAGCCAGTTTAATAGTCTTGGTTAACTGTACACACTTCAGTTCTTTGGCATCAAAAACTTAAAATCTTTAGTCCTTAAATACTTAACAAATCTTTAATGGATACTCTTTCTAATTCTCCATTTCCTTTTACTAATTAAAAATGTGATATGAATGGAAAGTTTATAATTATTTGGGGAAAATTTAACATATCAATAGAGTTTAGATCTGTGTTTCTTTTTTTTTCCTGGGTATTCTCTGGAGGGTAATTGATACCTTTGCAAAAGCACAGGAATGGTTTCAGATTTTATACTTCAGTGGATATGACATTTAAAACGTGAGGACAATTTGTCATTTGTATGATACAAATTTTTCAGTGTAAACTACTTTTCAAACCAATTTTGTGAACTTTTTGCCATCCTACAGTATAATGTATTGCTTGTCCTTATCCTACTTAACATCATCTATTCATTAAGATTTTGTCAGTCCTGTCTTAAAGCACACCATTGTATTGCAGTGTGCCCAAGAGTGTAAACATCTTCCTGAATCTCTTTATCCACATACTTATAATCCCAAAATGAGCTTGGATATCAGTGCAGTGCAAGATGGCCGGCTCTGTAACAGTCGACTACTCTCAGCTGTGTCTGCAACAAAGGATGATGAGGTAGGAGATATGGATGATACATTTATCCCCTCTTAAGCTAAAGTTATAATCATATATTGCTATGAAACCTTATACAGTGGCTTGGTTTGAGAATTTATAATTTTTCTTTTTCAATAGCCAGATCCTTTGATTTTAGAAGAAAATGATGTAGACAATATGGCCACCAATAATAAAGAGTCAGCACCATCAAATGGAAATGGAAAGAATGACTCTAAAGGAGGTAAAATATTTTATTTATTTTTTAATTTAAAAAAATTTTTTTGAGACAGGATCTCAATTTTTTGTGGAGATGGGGTCTTGTCGTCTTGCCCACACTGGTATGAAACTCCTGGGCTGAAAGGATCCTCCTGCCTTGTGAGCCACTGCACCCAGCTGTAAAATATGTTTAAATTACTAAATACAAGCAAAGCATATATTAGAGGATTGATTTGCGATCCCATGCTGATCATTAAATGATAATTTGCAAAGTTTTATGTAGTTTAAGTGTAAAGCTTATGAAATTTATGAAACTAGGTTTTTATGGAGTTAGTGTGATACAGCCCTATTCCATTAAAGGTAGGTGAAGTTGGTGATTTTTTAAAAATCTAGTCTTTGGTCCAGTTCTTTTGAGTGATTTTCAAAAAGTTTTCTTATATGTACAATATATTTTAACATATCCACATGGTTTTAAAGATACAAAAAGACATATGAAGAATTTCTTCCACCCTTATTCTCCAGCCCCCCAGTGTTATTAGTTCCTTATGTATCCTTCTAGAACTGTTTTATGCATATATAGCCATAAATATGTTTTTCCCCCATTAAAAGAAAAAAAAAAAAGACATAGGCTGGGCATGGTGGCTCGCGTCTGTAATCCCAGCACTTTGGGAGGCTAAGGCAGGCGGATCACCCAAGGTCGGGAGTTCGAGATCAGCCTGACCAACATAGAGAAACCCCGTCTCTACTAAAAATACAAAAAATTAGCCGGGCGTCGTGGTTGCATGCCTATAATTCCAGCTACTCGGGAGGCTGAGGCAGGAGAATCGCTTGAACTCAGGAGGCGGAGGTTGCGGTGAGTCGAGATCATGCCATTGCACTCCAGCCTGGGCAACAAGAGCAAAACTCCTGTCTCAAAAAAAAAAAAAAAACATAAATGGTGGACTACTATACTTGCTATTTCATACGCTGATCTTTTTGTTACCTTGGGGAGTGTTTTATATCAGTAGATAACTAGGAGCTTCTTTAGTCTTTTTCTTTCTTGCTTTTCTTCCTTCATTCACTCCCTTTCCTTCCTGTCCCCCTTCCTCTCCTTTCCCTCTTCCCTTCCTTTCCCTTTCCTTCTTTCTTCCCTTTTCTTTCTTTTTGGGCAACTGTATTGTATTCATTATGAATGGTCCCACTTTGTTTAGGCATCCATTCTTGATAGGCATTTAGGTTATTTCTACTTTCTTGCTTTTATAAATAGTACTGCACTGAATAACCTTATATATGGATGTCTTTTAATAGATTTAATATGTTCTGTTTTCCTTACTCATTCTAACCTACCAAAGCTTTCCCTATGACTTACCTATTTCGTTAGTCTCACTCTGTTCATTCCAAATGTATGTATTTAATACTTACTCCAGAGTTTAGGCTTTAAAGAAAACCAAAGGTAAATACAGTTGTCTTGTCCCTTGGTATCCATGTGGCATTGGTTCCGAGGACTTACCTCAGGTACCAAAATCCACAGATGCTTTAGTCCCTTATGTATAAAATGACATACGATTTGAATTTAACCAATGCACGTCCTTTTGTATACTTTAAATCATCTCTAGATTACTTATAATACCTAATACACTGTAAATGTTTTGTAAATAGTTATATATTTTTTTTTACTGGTACTTTTAATTGTGATATTTTTCATTTTTATGTCTTTAAAATATTTCTGATCCATACTTGGTTGAATCCATGCATGCAGAACCGGCGGATGTGGAGGGCTGGCTGTATGTTGTGGTCTGTGTTTTCAAGAGCCTTTGGGGAGTCTGGACACGGTGGCTCACACCTGTAATCTCAGAGCTTTGGGAGGCCAAGGCAAGAGGATTGCTTGATGCTAGGGGTTCCAGACCAGCTTGGGCAACATAGTGAGACCTTGTCTCTACAAAAAATTTAAAAAATTAGCCGGGTGTGATGGTGTACACCTGTAGTGCCAGCTACTCAGGATGCTGAGGCTGGAGGATCACTTGAGCCCAGAAGTTAGACGTTATAATGAGCTATGATCATACCACTGCAGTCCAGCCTGGGCCACAGAGCAAGACCCTGTCTCTAAAAAATTAAAAGAATCTTTGGGAAAAATCAGACACATACACAAATGACTGTAATACATCAGAGTGTAGTACATACCATGAGAGTCAGAAGCAGGCAGGGAGCTTTACAGAGGGATAATCACTACAGGTCTTGATGAAATGTCTTTGAAGGGGGCCGGGCACGGTGGCTCACGCCTGTAATCCTAGCACTTTGGGAGGCTGAGGTGGGCAGATCACCTGAGGTCAGCAGTTCAAGACCAGCCTAGCCAACGTGGCAAAACCCCATCTCTACTAAAAAATACAAAAATTAGCCAGGCATGGTGGTGGGCACCTGTAATCCCAGCTACTTGAGAGGCTGAGGCAGGGAGAATTGCTTGAACCTGGGAGGTGGAGGTTACAGTGAGCTGAGGTCGCACTACTGTCCAGCCTGTGTGACAATGCTAGACTATCACCAAAAAAAAAAAAAAAAAAGTATTTGAAGGGCTTCCTAGTTATTTCTTATACAGTGCTTGTGGTAATGGCTGCTTTTTATGTTCTGCAGTATTCATAGTCTTAGTTACATTACTATAGCCTGTAGTTAGTATTCAGTAAATGTCAAGTCAATAAGTTTGTGTTCAACCAGGTCTAAACAAAATAGTTAATGTAAGATATGGTAAAAAAGAGAAACTTACCTTGAATGGTGTATTTGTGTTTGTTTCAAGTTCTGACACAGACCTTAGAGATGAGAGAGAACTTTCAGAAGCAGTTACAGGAGATAATGTCTGCAACATCAATAGTGAAACCCCAAGGGCAGAGGACTTCCCTTTCAAGAAGTGGTTGTAACAGCGCATCTTCAACCCCTGACAGCACTCGCTCTGCTCGCAGTGGACGAAGTAGAGTCCTAGAGGCACTGAGGTGTGTACCTGTCACTGATGGCAGAAAGACTAGATGACTTGAGAGAAAGGATTTACGTACCTGCTGCTGACTCAATTCCATGAGCTTGGCCTAATTTAGCTTTTTTTTTTTTCCCCCAATATGCAGTAAAAGGAGAAATTTAAATATCAAGACTAGTGAAGGAGTTATACACCTAGGCCTTATTTAGCCCAAACAATAAATATTATATTCCAGTATTATCTATTGCTTTTGGCTCTCTGCTGACTAGATTTTTCATTCTAGCTTATCCTTCCATCTCTTGCTCCCAGCAGTTCTAGATTTCTTACTCGGAGGTGGAGCAGACATGGAGATTTGTCTTACAGCAGCACCTGCTTCACAGTGAGGCATGATTGATACTTTTTATTACCTCCGTTGAGACAAGATCTAATTTGCCTCATTTGAAATGGATTCAGTAGGCAGTTCTCTCTGCTCTTTAGTATTAGTATTCAATAGTATTTATATTAAACAATAAGTACATGTATATTTTTTCAGAGTCTTTTTCTGATGCAATATATAAAATTTTTAAGTTATTTTTGTTGGGATTTTGCATGCATTTTGTATTCTTGTAAAATTTATCTTCTAGACAAGGTGATGACAGTTTCTAGTGTGATGTGACTTAAGCTCAGTTGCATAACTTCATCTTTTTCATGATAGAAGAAAAAAATCTATAATTGTGTGATAAGAATTATGGGACTTGTATTTTCAGTTGACTAATTGAATTAAGTATAAGATAAACTAGCATTTATCTTATGCTAACTGTATTACATGAGGCAGTTCATTATCTCAGTACTGAGTAAAGTAGCTTTTTAATATGCTTCAGATCATGTTTTATCATTATAGAGAACCTAAATCCTGTACCAAATCAGAGTAAATAAATATAGTGTGAGAATAAAAGGCTATATTCTTTATTTTTGAAGCAAAGGAACTCTTTGGGGGTTCCTTTGGTAAATTGTTTTATGGGTTTTGGTGTTTTGTTTTTTGTTGTTTTTTTTTTTTTGCTTCTCCACAGTGTAAGTTTTATGGTAAATTATTTTTACTAAGAATGAATGAATGAGTGAATATAAAGAAAATTATAGGACTTCTATTTACTGTCATGTGGAATCATTATGATCGCACCATAAAATGCACTTCCCTGTAATTCAGCATATTGCTGTTCCACCATAGACTCTGGAAAGTGGTTACCAATAGCCAAAAGGCCCTTCTGATAAGGCAGCCTTTACAGCAAGCCTCCCATGTAATCATAGTGCTTATAATTTCAAGTAATTAAAAAATATAACTACTGTTAGGTAAAGTAACCATAGTGTTTGAAACATTACCCTGTTTCCCTAATCTGTATAATTAAGGAAAATCACATTTTTAAATGTACCAATTACTTTAGTATTTTTAAAAAATTTCTTGACAGTGTTGAATTTCTCCTTTGAAGTTTTAGTTCTGTAGACATGTAGTCAAAATATGTGTTCCTAGCTAAAACAGATAACTTTTCTGGAAGAAACCTTAAACCTTTTTTTTTTTTTAAAAAAAGAATGTCCCTAGGTTCATTTATTTAATATTTTTAATGCATACTGTGTGCTAGATGGTGGGCATATAAAGGTGAGCCACAAGCTTTGTGGTCTAACTTACGGATTTAATGAGTTTGGATTTGTTATTGCTGTTTATTTAAACTGTCACTTTTTTTCCTTAGGCAGTCTCGTCAAACAGTACCTGATGTCAACACAGAGCCTTCCCAAAATGAACAGATCATTTGGGATGACCCTACAGCAAGGGAGGAGAGAGCAAGGCTTGCCAGCAATTTGCAGTGGCCTAGTTGTCCCACACAATACTCTGAGCTTCAGGTTGACATTCAAAACTTGGAGGATTCTCCTTTTCAAAAGCCTTTACGTGATTCAGAAATTGCTAAACAGGGTAACAAGAAAGAAATCTTTGCATTTGTTTGTATTAAGTACATGTTGACCTCTTAAAAATAGACAGATGAGCATGTTGTAGTTCTCTGAACTGAATGTGCAAACAAAAAAAACTTAGTAGATATTTCTGGTTTTGGTTTAAACTTGAGCCAGAAAAATAATTTGTAAATTGAGGTACTTCATCAGTAAATTGAAAAACATTTTCATAAATTTGGAAGTTTAGAATTGGGCATTTTTTTCTAGACATGGTGTCTACCATTGTTCTTTTATTCTAGCTAGGCATTTTTGTATTTGTGGAGTTAATGCTTGGTTTTTCTTCCTATCATCTTACTTTCATTTAAGTCTTTTGAATTCTGCCTAGCACATACCTACATTTGTTCTTTGGATTGTATGAGTTTCTTTCTGAATTCTCCTATTTTTTTTCTTCCTTGAGCTTTACCTTTCGAAAACAAAATTTTCCTATCTCTCTTTTTTCTTCCTTTTCTTCTTTTTCACATTGCATGATGACCTCCCTACGTTAGATATATAGATTTATCTCTGCTTCTGCTTTTCTCCAAGTGTAGAATTGCTCTCATGTTACAAATTTGGGTTACACTTAACAATGGAAACTTGGTATTTAAGGAAAGTGTTGGGAGAAGCCCACAGATAACACACTTGCTCTGTTTAATGCTAATTAATTGCATTTTTTCTTTATTATTATTATTATTGTCACATGCAGATGGGATGCATTTATTTATAAGTTCTGGAGATAGGATACTTTTTTGCCTGTACTTTTTACATTCCAGAGTTTGTGCTAGACTTCATCTTGACTAAGACAGATGAGAATATTTCCTAGAATTTGTTTTTAGTCTTATTTGGATCCTGTCACACTGCAGCATTTTATTCTCCTCAGCTGTCTGTGATCCTGGAAACATACGTGTGACTGAAGCTCCCAAACACCCGATCTCTGAAGAACTGGAGACTCCCATAAAAGACAGCCACCTGATCCCTACGCCTCAAGCCCCCAGTATTGCCTTTCCACTCGCCAACCCCCCTGTGGCTCCACACCCTAGAGAAAAGGTTTGTTGATCCTTGATATGGTGATACAGCTTTTGCATACTGCTGTTAGGCTGTATTAGAAATTTGTTGATATCAATATCAAGGCTTCATCAAATGTTGAAAACTATTTTTTGCATTGTATTATTATTTGTATATTTCCTAACTTAGAAGACTGAGTAAAATACCACTGTAAAAGAACTGTGTATCTGATCATTGTTAATATTAATTTTTTCTAAAATAAAACTTTCATTCCAGATTATAACGATAGAGGAGACTCATGAAGAATTAAAAAAACAGTACATATTTCAGTTATCATCTCTGAATCCTCAAGAACGTATTGACTATTGTCATCTGATTGAGAAACTAGGTACCAGTATTTTACTTAAATCAAAAATGTCCCATATAATAACCATATTTGGAAGTCAAATGTAGTCAATATTAATATCATTTGTAAAGTCTAGAAGTAGAGGAAAAGAACATGGGTAATTTGTCTAAGGCTATACATTGAGTCAGCATTGGAACTTTGATTTTAAAAAGCTCTAAAGTCAGTAGGTCATGGGATTTAAAATTCAAATAGAATCTAGCAGTTGAGGTTTAAGAATCTTTTGTGCTGTTGGACTATTCATTCACTAATGAAGCTTTAAAGACTTACTATATAAATAAAACAACATTTTAATGAACTTGAAAGGTTAATAACATCTAGAGAGGAGCTCCCTCTTGTTTTTTTGTTTGTTTGTTTCCAGTTAGAAACAGTGTGGAGGCCGGACACGGTGGCTCATGCCTGTAATCTCAGCACTTTGGGAGGCTGAAGTGGGCGGATCACCTGGGGTCAGGAGTTTAAGACTAGGCTGGCCAACATGGTGAAACCCTGTCTCTACTAAAAATACAAAAAATTTGCCAGACGTAGTGGCACATGCCTGTGATCCTAGTTACTCAGGAGGCTGAGGCAAGAGAATCGCTTGAACCTGGGTGGCGGAGGTTGCAATGAGCCAAGATAGCGCCACTGTACTCCAGGCTGGGTGACAAAGCAAGACTCGGTCTCAAAAAAAAAAAAAAAAAGAAAAGGGAAAAGAAAGAAATTCAGTGTGGAAGAGAGCTCCTTCTTATGTAACATTATTCTTATTCCACTGGTTGTCAGGCTCTCCACCTGACATCATTCTAGAAGCAGCATAGTAAAAGAGCAATCTGGTATGCTAGAGCAGCACTGTCCAATAGAAACAGAATGTGAACCACATAGGTCATTTTAAATTTTCTAGTAGCTGCATTTTAAAAACTAAAAAGAGGCTGGGTGCATTGGCTCACACCTGTAATCTCAGACTTTGGGAGGCTGAGGTAGGAGGTTTGCTTGAGCCTAGGAATTCAAGACCAGCCTGGGCAACATAGTGAGACCCCATCTCAAAAATAAGTAAAATGAAACAAGTGAAATGAACTTTAAACATATATTTATCATTCAATATGTGATCAGATAAAATATCAGTGAGTTTTTTTATTTATAAAGTAAAAATCTAGTGTGTATTTTACTTACAGCACATCTCAATTTGGACTAACTGTGCTTCAGGTGTTTGATAGCCACAGATGTCTAGTGGCTACTGTGTTGAACAAAGTAGCTCTATAGAGTTAGGAAAAGTATAGTAAGAGAAGTTAATCTGGCAGCTCAGCATGGAAAGAGAAAACATTAAGAAATATTGGTAGGTTTTTTTTGTTTTTGTTTTGAGACAGAGTCTTGCTGTGTCTCCTAGGCTTGAGTGCCGTGGCACAATCTCAGCTTACTGCAACCTCCGCCTCCTGGGTTCAAGCAATTCTTCTGCCTCAGCTTCCCAAGTAACTGGGATTACAGGTGTGCGCCACCACGTGTGGCTAATTTTGTATTTTTGTATTTTTAGTAGAGACAGGGTTTCACCATGTTGGCCAGGCTGGTCTCGAACTGCTGACCTCAGGTGATCCACCTACCTTGGCCTCCCAAAGTGCTGGGATTACAGGCATGAGCTACCATGCCTGGCCAAAATAATGGTTCTTAATAGTGGCCCTGAAGCATCAGGAAAAGATTAAATGTTATTTAATGCTGTCTTTTTAAGAATGTGGAGAACTGTGATATGCTTTTTAAGAAAAAAAAAAAAAAAAGACATTTATGTCAAATACAGTTGTATACTTGGAAAAACTTTCTCTTTTTTTGCGGGTAAAGCTCACAGCTTTATTTTATTTTATTATTATTATAATACTTTAAGTTCTAGGGTACATGTGCACAACCTGCAGGTTTGTTACATATGTATCCATGTGCCATGTTGGTGTGCTGCACCCATTAACTTGTCATTTACATTAGGTATATCTCCTGATGCTATCCCTCCCCCCTCCCCCCACCCCAGGACAGACCCGGGTGTGGAAAAACTGTTTCTTCTTAGAAACTTTACTCATATAAAACACTTTGTTTCCCAGTTCCCTGGTAACTTAGGTGGGGTTATAAGTCAGAATTGCTAAGCTTTACCCAGAACTCATGAAAACGAAAGGCTCAAGTGTCTGTCTCCTATAGATTTTTCCATCTCTGCAAACTTTGGGGAAGAGTGATAGCAATTAGCAGAGAATTGATCTAGAAGAGGGCAGGGAGCAGAGGCAGATAAGTACAGATTATGTTGGAATTCAGAGTCTTGTAACTCTAGAGGTTTTCCGGTATTAGAATGCAAAGAGACATTATAAAAGATATCATGCCCAATCCTTCATTTTATAAATGAAGCAACTGGCCAACTGATGTATATATATATAAATCAGTCTATTATGTTGTCTGGGTCACAGAATAAGTTTGTTATATAGAATTGGAAATTGATGTTTATATATTAATATGGAATTTTACCTTCTTGTCTTTTGGTCACCCTGTGATCCTGGGTAAGGTACTCTGTACGGTTTTCGTGTGCATAAATGCAGATAATAATAGTAACCTTCCTTCATATGGTTGTGAGAATTAAATGAGTTAGTAATCTGGAGCACTTTTAATAGTTCCTGGCATAAAGTAAATGCTCAGAAAGTGTTGCTGCTATTATTATTAGAGTCATCTTAAATCATGAGTTTGAATGTTTTGTTAAAATCTTAGAAAGTCCTTGATATGGCTGAGTGTGGTGGCTCACACCTGTAATCCCAGCACTTTGGGAGGCTGAGGTGGGCAGATCATGAGGTCAGGAGTTCAAGACCAGCCTGGCGAACATGGTGAAACCCCATCTCTACTAAAAATACAAAAATTAGCCAGGTGTGGTGGCAGGCGCCAGTAATCCCAGCTACTCAGAAGGCTGAGGCAGAGAATTGCTTGAACCCGGGAGGCAGAGATTGCAGTGAGCCGAGATCGCACCGCTGCACTCCAGCCTGGGTGACAGAGTGAGACTCTGTCTCAAAAAAAAAAAAGTCCTTGATATAACTAACTCTGCCCAAACAGTGGTCAAGTTAACCTCTAAGCTATAAATCAACAGCCATGCTTTACATAAGCTTATGTTTACTTATGCCTTCTTCTTTCCTCAAAGTCAGGCTTCAAGCATTTATATCTGAGAAGAGGTTCAATTATTGCTTTTTCCCACCTGCTGCTTCATCTCTTATTTATCTGTGTGTTTTCTTCCCAAGCTTCTCTGTTGGTCTGCCAATCTTATTTCCACTCACAAAAAATTTCCTCCTGTTTTAAAGTCTGCAGATGCCCCTATTTTACTTCCATCTCCCTGGTTACCCATATTCAGTGCTTGAAAACTGCTTTGGTAATTGAGACTTAAGAGACATAACCAACTACAGTGTGTGGCTCATGTTTATGTTCTATTTCTTTTTGTATCCTAATTATAACAATCCAAGTGAAGACAAACAGGAAAAATTGAACAAGGATTTAGTACTGAGATAGCAAAGAATCTTTGTTAATCCTATTAGATCTGATAATGGCATTATGGCTGTTTAAGAAAATTTCCATATATTCTAGAGATGCATACTGAAATATTTAGGGGTCAGTAACATGGTATCTAGAATTTGCTTTAAAATAGTTAAACAGGGCCAGGCGTGGTGGCTCACGCCTGTAATCCCAGCACTTCGGGAGGCTGAGGCAGGTGGATCATTTGAGGTCAGGAGTTCAAGACCAGCCTGGCCAACATGGTGAAACCCTGTGTTTACTAAAAACACAAAAATTAGCCAGGCCATAGTGGTGTGTGCCTGTAATCCCAGCTACTCGTGAGGCTGAGGGAGGAGAATCGCTTGAGCTGGAAGTTGTGGTGAGCCAAGATCATGCCACCGCACTCCAGTCTGGGTGACAGAGTGAGAACCTGTCTCAGAAAAATTAAAATTAAAACAGAATAACATTAAGTAGTTAAGCAAAAAAAGGTGGCAGAATTTTGATAATTTTAGAATATAGGTAGCTAGTGTATGTGTGGGGGTTCATTTTACTATTTTATTTACTTTTGTATTTAAAATGTTCATAATAAACATTTTAATACATATATGTGTATATAAAGTAAAATAATTCTAAGTGAGTCAAGTTTTTTTGGTTTAAATGGTTTGGGGCATTTTATTTATAAATAGTTTCTATGCATAGTTGAGATTACATTTTTCCTAGAAAGAAGTTGGGAATCAATAAAGCACAATCAATTTTTCTCTGCTTAAGGTGGATTGGTGATAGAAAAGCAGTGCTTTGATCCCACCTGTACACACATTGTTGTGGGACATCCACTTCGAAACGAGAAGTATTTAGCCTCAGTGGCAGCTGGGAAGTGGGTGCTTCATCGCTCCTACCTTGAAGCATGCAGGACTGCTGGACACTTCGTGCAGGTGTGTATTCAGATTTGTGGAAGTTTATTTTTCTTTAAAAGCAAGTGTCCACTGGGTGCGGTGGCTCACGCCTGTTATCCTAGCACTTTGGGAGGCCAAGGTGGGTGGATCACCTGAGGTCAGGAGTTCGAGACCTGCCTGGCCAACATGGTGAAACCCTCTCTACTAAAACTACAAAGATTAGCCAGGCATGGTGGTGAGCACCTGTAATCCCAGTTACTCAGGAGGCTGAGGCAGGAGAATCACTTGAACCCAGGAGGCGGAGGTTGCAGTGAGCCAAGATCATGCCATTGCACTCCAGCCTGGGCCACAAGAGTGAGACCCCATCTAAAAAAACAAAAAAAGTAAGTGTTGGCTGGCAGTGGCTGGCTCATGCAACTTTCAGCACTTTGGGAGGCCAAGGCAGGAGGATGGCTTGAACCTAGGAGTTCAAGACCAGCCTGGGCAACATAGCAAGACTCCATCTCTACAAAAAATAAAAACAATTAGCTGGGCGTGGTGGTTCCCATCTGTAGTCCCAGCTACCTGGGAGGCTGAAGTGGGAGGATTGCTTGAGCCCAGGAGGTCAAATCAAGACCCTGTCTCTAAAGAAAGAAACAGACAAATAAATAAATTTATTTATTTACTTAAAAAAGGAAATCTCAGATTTCATCACATTTGCTGACTGCTCATATAATTGAAATAACCAAATATGGCCAGTTAGAGTATACCAACTTTTTCAATAACAAAGCCAAACAACAAAACTTCACAGAGCCAGGTTCACCTTTAATCACTTTTTAAATGATTTAGTTTGAATGTTAGTGTTGTTTTTAATTGAAATAACATTTTCTTAGAAAGTTTCAAGATTATCTCATTGTAAGCTTTCATCTTTACTACTGGCCTATTAAACAAATTACTTGAAGTATTTTGATTCCTAACTAGTCATCACATGTGGATTCAAAAACCATGTAGTTTTTGAAGCTTCCTATCAGGGTCCCTTAGGGATTTCTTCTATAGACAGATAATCAAGTTGTCAGTACATACCTCCTCTGAGACTGTGTCCTTCTATGAAGTTAGTCTTACAGCAGGTGAAATTTGTCCATCTGAATATGACCAGTTGCCAAGATATGGCTATCATTTTGTTTCTTAAAAATGTATGTGGTATTTTTCTGATTTCTAATTAAAAGCCAAATATACTTGACTCTTATATGAAACTAATCTACATTTCCTCCATGCTCATAAAACAATATTTACTTAGTACTGTCTGTATTTATAACAATTAAATGTGTAGCTTTAACAGTTATTAGACTTTGGGCTCCTTGAGGAGCCCTGTATGTTGCACAGTGGCTCCCCAGACTGTAGCAACTCAGGTTTGTTGGACAAATTCTCTAGGAAGAAGACTATGAATGGGGAAGTAGTTCCATACTTGATGTTTTGACTGGAATCAATGTACAGCAACGAAGACTAGCACTTGCAGCAATGAGATGGAGAAAAAAAATCCAGCAAAGACAAGAATCTGGCATTGTTGAGGTATTAAAATACGTAATTATATAGGTAATACAAATAGCATTCAATATTGTGACTCTTTCACTTTTTTTTTTAAAGAGAATGTGCTTGAGGAAATAATGATTCTACTTGTCTTTTTTCCCTAAATTTTTGATGGCTCTTTTAAAAATAATTTATGTATGTAAAATGTGGCCCATATTGCATTTCTTCCAAAGAATCTTTTCAGCATCTAATGTCAGGGGTTCTTGACCTGAGTCCACAGACCCTCTCAAAGGAATTTGTAGATCAAATCTGGGAAGGCCGTGTACTTTGCATGGGGAGAAAAATACATCCTTATTTTTACTAACCTCTAACTGAAAATTAGCACTTCTCGTCTTTTTTTTTTTTTTTTTTTTTTAATTTTAATCAGCCTACATCATGCTTTGAGAACACTAGCACTTCCTTTAATGAAAGGTCTAGGCAACAAATCACAACACTATCAACTGTACCTGTAATTTTGCACTAACAGAAATCACATGTTTCTGTTTTGCATTGTAATTGCAAGCATCTTGAAATACTGTTTTGTGTTCATCAGTACTTTAGTTATTTATATTATTTGTTAACTGTTGATTTATCAAGAGAAACTGTTAGGCCACATGTTCATGTTTCATAGTTCAGGAACACAAGTCAAAGACAAACTTCTATGTATTAAGGATTCAGTCCAAAGAAATTCTTTATATTCCAAAATCACTTTGCACTCTGAAACATAATAGCACTCTTCATCTCAAAATCTTTCATGGAATCATAACTTCTGTAGAAATCAGCATGTCCTTTCTGTTTTGGTTCAGCCACAGCAAACAGAGAGCTGCAACCCCAGGGATACAACGAATGCTCCCACATTATGAAATCCCAGACACTTGGCCAGAAGACCACATATCTGAGGTTTCGTCAAAGCACTGGAAGCCATATTAGTTATTGTCTGCTACTTTAATATAAAGCACATCTATAATTACATCACAAATTTGTTTTTAATATTTTGATAACTTTCAATAAAATGGCTTCCTTTTGTAATCCTTTATATTTTAATTTTAACATTTTCTAAAAATCACCCATAAGGTTTGGGAATTATATCTCAATACAGCTATTATTTAGAGTAGTCTAATGACCAGACTGCCAAAGGGATCCATGGCTCACAAAAAGGTTAATTGTATTAGTTTGTTCTCACGCTGCTATGAAGAAACACCCGAGACTGGGTCATTTATAAAGGAAAGAGGTTTAATTGACTCATAGTTCCACATGGCTACAGAGGCCTCAGGAAGCTTACAGTCATGTAAGAAGCAAACACGTCCTTCTTCACATGGTGGCAGGAGAGAGAAGTGCAGAGCAAAGTGGGGAAAAACCCCTTATAAAACCATCAGATATCCTGAGAACTCACTATCAGGAGAACAGCATGAGGGAACTGCCCCCACCATCTGATCACCTCCCACGAGGTCCCTCCTCCAACACTTGGAGATTATCATTCGGATTACAATTCAAGATGAGATTTTGGGTGGGGACACAGCCAAACCATTATCAGAACCCCTGAGTTAAATAGTCTTTCATGTTGTATTCTAAGTTCTCTGATATCTCCAAATCCTTATTAGCCATGATACCCTCTCTTTTAGAGTAATTCCACTGGCTTTTGTTAGTTGTTATTCCCTGCCTAAATATTTTATGTTTCCAATTTGCAAACATTTTTAAGAGAAGTGAAACGCAGGCTTCATCTAACCTAAGGAGCTCTGCTTGAAGCTCTTCCTTTGATTAATCAAAATAAAAAAATACTAGAAAAGACTAAACATCAATCACACTGCTTTGTTTTAATGTTACCTAATCATTAATGGTTTTTCATTCCTCATGTATTTCTTGATGGCCTACTATGTGCCAGATACCATGAATTCACGTTTCAGTGTTCTGACCAGAGATAAGTATACTGTGGCAAAAGTAAAGTTTATAAGATTTATTAACAAAACTAAGTCTACAGATAAAATCATGCATTATCTGTATTATTTTGTTATTTTCCAAATGATTTCACCACTGATTATTTTTTATTTGTAGGGAGCGTTTAGTGGGTGGAAGGTTATTTTACATGTGGATCAGTCTCGAGAAGCAGGCTTCAAACGCCTTCTTCAGTCAGGAGGAGCAAAGGTTTGTATCAAATTAATTTACTGACCTTTTTACATAAATAATTATCTAACCAAGATTGCTATGATGAGTTCTTCATTTTCTCTACTTTTTGAAATGGTAATCCTTAAGTACACATTATACAGCCGAACTACTTTGGAATACTGGTAGATTGTGATACTACTTGTTTTTTCATTAGGTGCTACCTGGTCATTCTGTACCTTTATTTAAAGAGGCCACACATCTTTTTTCTGACTTGAATAAACTGAAACCAGATGACTCAGGAGTTAATATAGCAGAAGCTGCTGCCCAGAACGTGTACTGCTTGAGAACAGAATACATTGCTGATTATCTCATGCAGGTTTGTGAGATTCTATCCTTGACCTCCTCATTACCAGAGATATGTTTATATGCATAGATAAGTAACTGCACAACAAAACCTTCAGCTCATGATTAGTAGAACATTAGTCTCCTGTTATTCTCCTCTATTCCAGCCCTTTCAGTTTTATTCTATTTGTGTTTTTTATTATAATGAACATATTATGTAAACATTTAGCTTGGAAGTTAAATATGAGAAGAGTATAAAAATCTAGGTACCTCTAAAGGCTTTAAAAATACCCTTTAAAATGTTGGAATATAAAGAAAGCAGAAATTGATTCCAGGAGTCCAAGGAGAAACATTTATCCAAAGGTCCTTTAGTTTTCTTGACTGTTTGCTTTCATGTACATTAAATACCTATGTTAGACGCTGTGGTAAATTTAAGCATTTGCTATATGGTGGGCTTACTACTCTCATATTCAGAATTGGCCTGTGTTGTGTAATTTGAATGGGGTAAGAAAAATCTTCTGACACCAGAGTGCCCAAAAGGCCATCAGGAATCAGCAGGCATGACACATAATCATAAGGATTAGATTTCATAATCATAATCTATGAAGGATTTCAACTGGGATGATACAGAAATAAAGGGAGGCCAAAACTCAAAGTCAGCTTTGTGATTTCGCTGCTGTGTTTGGAGATTGCTCAGGATTTAATAGAATGCCTAAAACATAAATGTGAAGCCGTTATAGAGCAGAGGGCATACTGATCAGTATCCACGATTTTATCTAAGGTTTTCACTCAACGTGATGTTTTTGACATTCATTCAAGTTGTAGTGCATACCAGTAGTTCATTCCTTTTTATTGCTGAGTAGTATTTCTTTGTCTGAATATAACATAGTTTATTCATTTTCCTATTGATGGGCCCTTGGACTCCTGGAATCAGAAATGCTCCAATAAGCACTTCCATTGAGCATCACATCAGTGCTCAAAAGTTTAGGATTTTGTACCATTTCTAACTTTTGGATTTGAGATGCTCAATCTGTACATTATTGGTGGGAAGTGTAAAATGGTAAAAATCCCTTTGGCAAAAGGCCTGGCAGCTTCTTAAAAAATGAAATATTTACTCATTCTATTACACAGCAATTCTGTCCTATTTACCCAGGAAAAATGAAAAAATATGTCCATAAAAAAGCCTGTATATTATTAGTAGCTGTTTGTCATCTTGGTTATCATTAGTAAAGCTACTAAAAATATACAGGGATTTTTACCATTTTACACTTTCTACCAATAATATACAGATTGAGCATCCCAAATCCAAAAGTTAGAAATGGTACAAAATCCTAAACATTTCTGATTTCTGGGTTTCGGTTGCTCAACCAGTAAATATAAATATTCCAAAATCTGAAATACTTCTGATTCTAAGCACTTCAGATAAGGGATACTCAATCTGTGTAAGCCTTCCGGTTATTCCATATTTTTGCCAACATTTAGTGTTGACAGTCATTTGATTTTTAGCCATGTGGTACGTTTATAGTGGGAGCACATTGTAATTTGTACAACGTGTTTGTAACTTGTATTTCCCTGATGACTAATGACATTGAGCACTTTTTCTTTCATGATCTCTTTGTTTGTGTGTGTGTGTATTCTCTAATTTTTTTCTAAAAAGTTATTATTTTAGCTTTTATGTTTAGCTCTATGACCTATTACAAATTAATTTTTCTTAATGCTATGAGGTATGGACTAGGGTTGGTTTTTTTCCATATAGATATCTAGGTGTTCTAGCACCATTTGTTGAACAGATTTTCCTTTCCCACAAAAGCTTTGGCATCTTGATAAAAAATCAAATGATCGTATTTTTGTGAGTCTCTGTTTCATTATCTGCTTGTTGATACTTTTCCTACTGTGTCTTGATTACTGTAGCTGTACAGCAACTTTTGAAGCTAGTATTAAGACTACAATTTTAGTTGTCTTTTTCAAGGTTATTTAGCTATTCCATGTCCTTTGCATTTCCATATGGACTTTAGACTCAGCTTGTTAGTTTCTACAAAAAAAAAGAGGCCTAGAGTGGTTAAGGTTAGGATTGCACTGACTCTATAGACCAACTTGGGGACAGTTAACATCTTTACAGTATTGAGCATTCTATTCCATAAACCTAGAATGTCTCTATTTAGGTCTTCTTTAATTTCAGCAACATTTTGTGGTTTTTCAGTAAGGGAACTTGCCTATCTTTTGTTAAATGTATTCCTATTTTATGATGCTACTGTAAATGAAAATTTTTAGATTTACATTTAGATTTTTTTCTACAATTTGCTGCCAATCCAAAAGAATATAAATTTCGTATATTATTATTTATGTATTTTGAGGCAAGGTCTCACTCTGTTGCCCAGGCTGGAGTGCAGTGGCGTGATCTTGGCTCACTGCAACCTCTGCCTCCCAGGCCCAAGAAATCCACCTCAGCCTCCCAAGTAGCTAGGACTACAGGCATGTGCCACCATGCCCAACTAATTTTTTTTGGCAGGGGGAAGGGGTAGAGTTAGGGTTTCGCCAGGTTGCCCAGGCTGGTCTCAAGCAATCCACCTGCCTCGGCCTCCCAAAGTACTGGGATTACAGGTGTGAGCCACTGTGCCTGAGCTGTCAGTCTTTTATACCCTATGATCTTAATAAAAGTAACTTAGTACAATTAGTACCGTAGGCTTTCCTACATAAGCAATCATTTTATCTACAAAGAGATTTGTAGATTTTCCCTTCCTTATGCCTTTTATTTCTTCTTGTCTTATGTGGCTAGGACCTCAAGTATGCTGCTGAATAGAAGTGGTGAGATTGGGCCTCCTTGTCTTTATTCCCTAGCCTAGGTGGAAAATGTTCAATATTTCACCAGCTATAGGGTCTTCATAGATTTCTTTTCCAGATTGAGGAAGAGCCCTTTTATTCCTAGTTTAGTAAGATTTCTTTTTCATCATTAATTGGGGTTAACTTTTATTAAATGTCTTTTTCTACTTCTGTTGGAGTTGTTACAAGGTTTTTCTCTTTCTTTCTATTACTATGGGGAATTGCATACATTTTCAAATGTTAAGTTTCATGTATCAATCCCACTTGATCACGCCATATTAATCTTTGTATATATTGCTTGATTTATTTGATTAAGAATTTTTAAAATTATTTTCAGGGTGGGATATTGGTGTGTAATTCTCATTTTTTTGTAATGTTTTTGTCATCTTTTGGTATTAGCGTTTTGCTGGCATCATAAACAAGTTGGGAAGTGCTCCCTTGATTTTCTCGAAGAGTTTGTGTAAGATGCCTATTTCTTTCTTGAATGTTTGAAGGTCTGGAGTTTTCTTTTTTTTTTGAGACACGATCTGGCTCTGTTGCCCACACTGGAGTGCAATGGCATCATCTCAGCTCACTGCAACCTCCGCTTCCTGTGCTCAAATGATCCTTCCGCCTCAGCCTCCCGGGTAGCTAGGGCTACAAGCACACGCCACCAGTCTTAGCTAATTTTTGTATTTTTGGTAGAGATGGGGTTTCACCATGCTGGGCTCAAGTGATCCCCTCAGCTTCCCAAAGTCCTAGGATTATAGGCATGAGCCGCCCGGCCTGGAGTTTTCTCTTTTTTTGTTTATTTTTTAGATGGAGTCTCGCTCTGTCGCCCAGCCTGAAGTGCGGTGGCGCAATATCAGCTCACTGCAACCTCCGCCTCCTAGGTTCAAGTGATTCTCCTGCCTCAGTCTCCCAAATAACTGGGATTACAGGCATGAGCCAACACACCTGGCTAGTTTTTGTATTTTTAGTAGAAACGGGGTTTTAACCATGTTGTCCAGGCTGGTCTCAAACTCCTGACCTCAGGTGATCCACCCGCCTTGGCCTCCCAAACTGCTGGGATTACAGGCGTGAGCCACTGTACCTGGCCTGGAGTTTTCTTTATACGTGGATTTTTGTAATGAATTTTTTTTACTAGATACAGAGCTTTTCCTATTTTCTGTTTCATTTTATGTCAGTTTTTAATAACTGGTATTTTTCAAATATATCCATTTCATCTTATCAAATTTGTTGGCATAAAGTTGTTCATAATATTCTTATTATCCTTTTAGTGTAATAAGTTTATTCCTGGCTGGGCACAGTAGCACACGCCTGTAATCTCAACAGTTTAGAAGGCTGAGGTGGGCGGATCACTTGAGGTCAGGAGTTCAAGACCAGCCTGGCCAACATAGTGAAACTCCATCTCTACTAAAAATACAAAAAAATTAGCAGGGCGTGGTGGCGTGTGCCTGTAGTCCCAGCCACTCGGGAGGCTGAGGCAGGAGAATCGCTTGAACCTGGGAGGCAGAGGTTGCAGTGAGACGAGATCACGCCACTGCACTTCAGCCTGAGCAACAGAGCAAGACTCCGTTTCAAAATAAATAAATAAATAAATAAATAAATAAATAAATAAATAAGTTTATTCCTGATATTGGCAACTTGTGTTCATTTATAACTGGCTTATTTAGGAGTCTGTTGTTTAGTTCCTAAATATAAGAGGATTTTTTTTCTATCTTTTTAATTTGTGATTGCCCATTGAATTCCATTGTAATCACAGAACATACTCTATAATTTTAATTCTTTTAAAGTTATTGAGACTTGTTTTATCGCCCAGCTTCATCTATCTTAATGAACGTATCATGTATGTGAAAGATTTTATATTCTGCAGCTGTTGGGTGTTGTGTTCTGAAAATATCAAATAGGTTAATATGGTTGATAATGTTGATCAGATTTTCTGTGTGTGTGATTTTTTTTGTTTGTTTAGTTATATCAATTACTGATACTAAAATCTCCAGCTGTTTGTGGAATTGTCTGTTTTTTCTCTTTAATTTTGTCAGCTTTTACCCCATTTATTTCAAACTTTGTTGCTCGTTGTTTACCCATATATAATTTCTGTGATTTTCACATATTGATCCTTTGTTATAACATGTATCTCTGGGCTTACTCTGCCTTGAATGTACATTATCTGAGGTTAATATAGCCTTTTCCTGTTTACTCTGTCATGATATCTCTTTGCGTGGTTTTTAATTCTAAACTTGTCTGTGTCTTATATTTAAAATGGCTTTCTTGTAGACAGGATATAGTTGGGCCTTGCTTTTTTATTCTTTGGAGTATTTAGTCCATCATGTAATTATTGATATGATTGGATTTAGGGATGGGGTTTTTTGCTGTTTGTTTTCTATTTGTTCTTTGTCCTTGTTCTTCCTTTTCTTTCTTGGCTTTTTTTGTATTAGTTTAATATTTTTAGAATTTTATCCATTGGCCTTCTAAAGCAAAAATATATTTACCTTTTGGAGGGAGAAGTGTTTATATGTAGATTACAAATTACTTCCTGAGGCTGGGCACGGTGGCTCACGCCTGTAATCCCAGCACTTTGGGAGACCGAGGCAGGCAGATCACCTGAGGTCAGGAGTTCGAGACCAGCCTGGCCAATATGGTGAAACCCTGTCTCTACTAAAAATACAAAAATTAGCTGGGTGTGGTGGCGCACAGCTGTAATCCCAGCTGCTTCGGAGGCTGAGGCAGGAGAACCACTTGAACCTGGGAGGCGGAGGCTGCAGTGAGCCAAGATCGTGCCTCTGCACTCCAGCCTAGGTGACAAGAGCGAAACTCTGTCTCAAAAAAAAAAAACAACGAAAAAAAGGTAGATCTCTTGCATCCAAGCTGGTTCATTTGCTTCCCCTGTCCTTTATACCAGGGGTCAGTAAACTATAGCCCCCTGGCCAAATCTGGCCCACTGCCTATTTTATAAATAAAGGTTTGTTGGAACACAGCCATACTCATTCATTTATGTATTTTCTATGGCTGTTTTTGCACTATAATGGCAGAGTTAAGTAGTTTCAGCACAAATCATCTATCCCAGAAAATTTAAAATATTTCTGTCTGAGCCTTTACAGAAAGTGTGCTGACTTCTGCTTTATGCAGTAGTTGTTACATATTTTATATCTACATCTTATAGCCCCAAATAAGATTTTACTTTAAGTAGGTTTTGCTTTTAACAATTCTGTGCATTTTGAGGAAACTAAAATAAAAAATAGTATTTTGTAATTACCCTCATGTATACCATTTTGAGTGTCATTTTTCCCTGAAGATCTGAGTTTCCATCTGATAACATTTTCCTTCAGCCTGAAGAACTAACTTTAGTTTGGAGTGCAGGTCGATTGGGGATCAATTCTAGCTTTCTATTGTATGAAATGTCTATTCTACCTTCATTCTTGAAGGACATTTTTGCAGGATACAGAATTATAGATTGACAGGTTTTTTTCTTCTATTAAAGACTTCACTGTCTGCTGGCCTCCATTGTTTCTGTTGAGAAATCAGTGATGGTCATTTGAATTGTTCCCTTGTATTCAATGTGTCATTTTTGAGACCAGCCACCAGCCTGGGCAACACAGCAAGACCCCTATCTCCCCCTAAAAAAGAAACTCTAGATTCTGTTGTTCTTTTGCTCCTCCAAAGAGTACTGTGTTGTTTAACAGGCAGTTTACTTCATACACTGTGTTTGTGTCCCCAACCCCCCATTTGCTTGGTTTGTTTATTCTCCAGGCTCTATGGTTGCTTTTAATGTATTTTGGTCAGAATTTGTAGTTGTTATCCATGGAAGAATTGAATCAAAAGGCCCTTACTTGGTATTTTGTGGTGATTCATTTTCAGGTTGCCCAGTCTGCCATATTGCTAGAAAATTAAGTTTTATTACACTTATAATAAGGGGGAAAAGATCCATTTCTTCTATGTTGGGAAATGGTTGTGGGGGGAAAATGCAAGGGTTTTGGAGTCAGATCAGTTATGAAATTTGGCTTTGCTACCTGCTAGTTATGTGACATTGGTTGTTTTCATTTAACCTTTTTTATTTTATCTCTAAAATGGGGATTAAAAACATTGATATGAAATGTTTGTAAGATCTGAGCTAGTCCCACTCTACCTGAGCTAGGCACGTATTTCTCTGATAAAAGGTGAGACTGTCCCACAGGGTCCATTTTGTTTTATTTGCTGGAACCTAGGAATGAGTATGCATTTTCCTTTAAGTTTGTCAGATTCATCCCTCAGAGGTCTGAGATTTAAAGAAAAAATCTGTTACCGGATCATGTAAATGTTTGAAATCATTTTAAAAAATCACTTATTTTTCCTTTTATAGGAATCACCTCCTCATGTAGAAAATTACTGTCTACCAGAAGCTATTTCATTTATTCAGAATAATAAGGAACTTGGGACTGGATTATCACAAAAGAGGAAAGCTCCTACAGAAAAAAATAAAATCAAACGACCTAGAGTACACTAATCGCATCTACCCTTTAGTTACCAAACATTAAATGTTTTTAAAAATCGAAAGCCTGAATGTGACTGTGATAGATTTGGGTAGTAATTTAAAGATGGGTACCTGAAGAATTCTGCTTCAGAGTATAATGATGACCTTTCTTGAGTTTTGAACACCTGAAATTGTAATCACTGAAATATTAACTGTTTCTTAATAAAAAGTTACCTGAAATAACAACAAAATACAGCTCCTCAGCTAGCTTGCTGTCAAACCACATTGAAGTCTGTTAAAAGATATTTATTTTTCTTGTAAATATCTGAAGCTGTAGCTTAGTGGAAGTTTTAGCAAGGTAATGGATTTTGCTTTAAAATGTCTGCCTTACAAATTCATAATAACAAGATTTGTCAATCAGCGTTTATTCATGTTTTCCCTGATTTTTATCTTCTCACCATTTTACCTCTTTTAACAGGAGCCTGAGCACAAGGTTTAATGAGGAAGCTGAGGCTATAAATATGTGTGTATATATGTATATGTATGTTTGTACAAATCTCCATGATGTTTGCCAAGTTTGGGTGCGCAAAACTTGGAAAATGTGATAATAAAGAATAAAAGTAGTAACTCAAATTAGTAGTAAGATGTGTTTACATAGATAAATTTTTTAAAAGAGCACCCTGGCATCTGTTCTTCTGTTGAAGCAACAAAACATTTATGTAACTTAAAAAATGAATTGCAGGGGCCTAGGTGCGGTGGCTCATGCCTGTAATCCCAGCACTTTGGGAGGCTGACGCAGGCGGATCATCTGAGGTCGGGAGTTTGAGACCAGCCTGACCAACATGGAGAAACCCCATCTGTACTAAAAATAAAAAAATTAGCCGAGTGTGGTGGCACATGCCTGTAATCCCAGCCTCAGGACAGGAGGCTGAGGCAGGAGAATCACTTGAACCCGGGAGGCGGAGGTTGTGGTGAGCTGAGATCGCGCCATTGCACTCCAGCCTGGGCAACAAGACTGAAACTCCATCTCAAAAAAAAAAAGAAATGCAGGCCAGGCACGATGGCTCATGCTTGTAATCCTACCACTTTGGGAGGCCAAGGTGGGTGGATCGCTTGAACCCAGGAGTTTAAGACCAGCCTGGACAACATGGCAAAACCCCATCTCTACAAAAAATAGCAAAAAATTAGCCGGGCATGGTGTCTGATGCCTGTAGTCCTAGCTACTTGGGAGGCTGAGGCACGAGAATTACTTGAACTCAGGAGGCAGAGGTTGCAGTGAGCAGAAATCATACCACTGCAACTCCAGCCTGGGTGACAGAATGAGACCCTGTCTCAAAAAAAATAAATGAATTGCTTGTTAACATTTCTGATGTTTGTTATTTAGAATATTGCCCTATTAGATTAAAACATACTGTTATTGGAACTCTGTATTGCATTAGCCTTTATTATGCTAAACCTAAACACCTAATACTACATGCGTTACCAGAATTCTCTATAAATACACCTAATTTCATTTTAAGGACAAACTAGAATCTGTTAGGAATGTAATTTTGATGTAAACCGTTCAATTCCAAATGACTTTTTGAAAGGCAGATTCAAACAGTGAAGGAGAGAGCGCTCAACTTGGACACAAAATCCCTTAAATTTTCATCAGATTTTCTTCAAAATGGAGTTGAGGGTATCCCTGCTGCTAGAGGATTGGTCCTTCAGAGTTTTCAGCTTTGAGCTAGTTCACAGCTTAGGACAATACAAATTCTACGCAGAGAAATAGGTAGCATTATGATGTAAACTGTCCCCCTCCCACCAAACAAAAACCACATGGGCCTGTCTTTATCAGAGCTATTTTATTTTAGCTGAATCATTTTGTAGATTGTAGTACGTTTCCCTGAATTTTATTACTCAGAATTCTTTGAAATAGGCCAGGCACAGTGTCTCACGCTTGTAATCGCAGCACTTTGGGAGGCCAAGGTGGGCAGATCACTTGAGGTCAGGAGTTCAAGACCAGCCTGGCCAACATGGCAAAACTCCATCTCTACTAAAAATACAAAAATTAGCTAGATGTGCTGGCACGTGCCTGTAATCCCAGCTACACGGGAGGCTGAGGCAGGAGAATCACTTGAACCAGGAGGTGGAGGTTGCAGTGAGCCGAGATCGCACCACTGCACTCTAGCCTGGCTGACAGAGTGAGACTCCATCTCAAAAAAAAAAAAAATTATTTGAAATAGTTACTTTTTAAATTACCTAATATACCACTTTCTTTTCTGCCAAAATTATGAATGGTTTTCCAGTTCAAACTTACACAGTTTACCATTTAAGGCTCCAGGTCTCAGTTTCTCTTCCTAACTTTCCAGCATCTGTCCATACCCTGTATAAGCCACTTGAACTCTGGCTTTGGCAGGACATCTGTAAATGTCCTAATGCCAGCAACAATATCCTCTTATATACAAATAATTCCAAGCATAGGTAGTCTTCTTGTCTAAAAAGGGGAGGGGGCAGAACTTGCCTTGATTAGATTAGTTTGAGTTTCTTTTCTGAATTGCTACAGTATTTTAATCTGTGATATTTAAATTATCACCTTATATCCCTCCACGAATTTTCTTGTGTGTTAGTCTGATCTCACCAACATTCGTTAATTCAACAGGTAGGAATCCTCAACCTGTGCCTAGGATTCAGCAACAAACCACCTGGAACACATGGTCTCTTAGCACTTGAAAGAGGTAGGAATCCTTACTGTAAATACAGTACTCAATTATACTCAGATTTAGTATTTACACTGTTAAGGACTGAGCTTGTCCCCCTGAAATTCACAGGTTAAAGCCTAACCTGCTATGTGACTGTAGACAGAGCCTTTATAAGGGGATTAAATGAGGTCATAAGAATGAGTCCCTAACCCAACAGGACTAGTGTCCTAGTAAGAAGAGGGAGGCACATCATGAGTTTGCCTGCACGGAGGAAAAGCCCTGTGAGGACACGGGGAGGGCAGCTATCTGTCTACACACCAGGAAGAAATGTCTCACCAGATACCAACCCTTGGCCATCTCCTTGATTTTGGATTTCCAACCTCCAGAACTGTGAGAAAATAAATTTCTGTTTAAGCCACTCAGCTTGTGATGTGCTTTTGTGGCAGCCTGAGCAGACCAGTAACAATATTAACAGTAATAAGGTTCTTACTTTGGGGCCTGAGATGCCTGGGAATGTAACAGGCTGTTTTGTATATGAGCATTTTTAGGGTAGAGTTCATAATTCTAGAGTTTGGATCTGTGACTTTCCACCCAAAAGTCACAAACCACTGCTCTAATGCAAACCTATTATTTCACAGTTACACCTCTCACCTAGAAGTGCTTTAATACAGGCTGCTTTGTATCAGGGCTTGATTTCCTTCTGACTCTTCAAGACATAAAAATCATTCTTAGCTTGAGGCCATACAAAAATAAGCAGTGGGCCATAGTTGACTGATCCTTATTTTCTATCCCTAAAAAGATTTTAAAATCTAGATCTGTCAACAGGCAAGGCACCCAGCTCATTTTTTTTTTTTTTTTTTTTTTTTTTTTTTTTTTTGAGACGGAGCCTTGCTCTTGTTGCCCGGCTGGAGTACAGTGGCATGATCTCAGCTCACTGCAACCTCTGCCTCCTGGGTTCAAGCCATTCTCCTGCCTCAGCCTCCTGAGTAGCTGGGATTACAGATGCGTGCCACCACGCCCAGCTAACTTTTCTATTTTTGTAGAGATGGGGTTTCGCCATGTTGGCCAGGCTGGTCTCAAACTTCTGACCTCAAGTGATCTGCCCGCCTCAGCCTCTCAAAGTGCTGGAATTACAGGTGTGAGCCACCGCACCCTGCCACTCAGCTCCTTTTCTACCATCCTGAGTAGCAGTCTATGGCAGACATACTTGACAACAACTCAGGCATACCCTGGGAAGTGACCCTGTGGTCTAAGAAGAATGTATGTTTGGAGTTCCAAGTTAAGGAATCCAGGAGTGGCCAATCCAGAGACTCACTCCTTGTAAATGACGGATGTCCATACCCCTGCCCCATTCCTTGGAATGCAGGCTGTATAGGGGATGGTGGCCCTTTGTATTGGGTTAAGTGGAAGTTGCTAGGTAGAGGTTGCTACGTGAAAATGACATGTTAAACTGCATGCTTTTAAAAAACAGTAGCAATTTTTGGCCGGGTGCGGTGGCTCATGCCTGTAATCCCAGCACTTTGGGAGGCCGAGGCGGGCGGATCACGAGGTCAGGAGATTGAGACCATCCTGGCTAATACGGTGAAACCCCATCTCTACTAAAAATACACACACAAAAAAATTAGCTGGGCGTGGCGGCATGCACCTGTAGTCCCAGCTGCTGGGGAGGCTGAGGGAGGAGAATGGCATGAACCCAGGAGGCAGAGCTTGCATTGAGCCGAGATTGCACCACTGCACTCCAGCCTGGGTGACACAGCAAGACTCTGTCTCAAAAAAAAAAAAGTAGCAATTTTCCTGTCCAGCCCACTGCTCCTGGACTGTTGTGTAATGTAAGTCCACAGTAAACCCTGTCTCATTCACTGGCTGCACATCTCTTCTTCAGCCTCCCTCACATGGCGCCATCCCCACTAGAGTCAATAGCAGTCTGGCACAACAAGTAGTAGCATTAAGCAGAGCCATCTCATGCTTGTTTAACATTTGGAAATCTGCAATGAAAATTACCAAGTTTTGGCTGGGCGAGGTGGCTCACACCTGTAATCCTAGTACTTTGGGAGGCTGAGGCCGAGGTCAGGAGTTAGAGACCAGCCTGGCCAACATGGTGAAATCTCATCTCTACTAAAAATACAAAAATTAGCTGGGAGTGATGGTGGGCGTCTGTAGTCCCAGCTACTCGGGAGGCTGAGACAGGAGAATCGCTTGAACCCAGGAGGTGGAGGTTGCAGTGAGTCGAGATTGTGCCACTGTACTCCAGCCTGGGCGACACAGGGAGACTCCGTCTCAGAAAAAGAAAGAAAAAAAAAAAGAACTTTCTGCTGCTTTGAGGGGAGACTGAAGTCAAAGTCAGGCTCTAATGCATCCCTGCTGACCTTGGGATGGGAACAGGGCAAACTATATTTTCAAGTCATTTCAAAGGAGCATTTGGTTCTCATGTTCCTTCTTTACCCTTACTTAAATCTAAGGTGAAGAGTGGAAGCAAAGCCTCATGGTTAAAAACATGCTGGAGCCAAAACACCTGGGTTGGAGTCCTGGCTCTTTCATTACTAGCTATGACTCCAGGCAAGCTATTTAACCTTTCAGAACCTATTTTCCCCTCTTTAAGGGGCTTTCAGGGTTAAACGAGTCAACATTTGTTACCTGTTGCCTGGCTCAAGGTTAAAAACTATACGATTTTTTAAAATTCCAGTAAGTGATTTAACACTTTTGCCAGCTGGAGCTAAGGTTTTAAAAAAAGAGGATATCAGGACAGAACAAAAGAATATAATGGGAGCTTGCAACCTCCTCTTCACCCCCATTACCATGGTGCCACTGAGGTTGGGAGTCCCTGACTTCCTTGTTTAATTCAGGTTCTAATTAAAGACAGACATTTGAACTGTAAAATCAGAGAAATCCAGGAAGGAAGCCATAGTAGTCCCAGCAAGTTATAATAAAACCAAAGACAAACCTAAGAGATTCCAGTCTCTGCCCACACCTCATTATGAAAAGATGCTTAAGTAGAACCCACATGATCTTTAAAAGGCAGGAACTGGTGAGTAAGGTGAGTCACAGACCCAGAGTGTGTAGGTGGTACAAGCTACACTTGGCCCAAGGTTCTGATTCCTAAATAGATGAGCTATATGATTCTGCGGCTGCCAAAGCTTATCTCTGGTAAGGTTAATTAATTATGGTTGAATTCATAGTCACCAGGGAGAACAGCAGAATTCTAAAGAAACTCTTAAAACCCAGAGGTGCCATAACTGAGCAACATAATGAAAGGGCAAATTTAAAGTGGCCAGGGGTAGTGTAAGGCAGATTAACATTTACAGTGAGTAAACTCAGGAATGGTCAGATCTGCTGTCAAAAGACAAGTCAAACATCATGGAAGTATTGTTGGAGAAGGCTAACGAGTAGCTACAGAAGTTACATTGATGATGAGGCAGGTATCTAAGAAATGACAGATAAGATATTAAAAATGGTCCTTATATACTGATAACTATTGAACTACAAAAATGTGTAGTTTTGTAAAAAATCCAAAAAATTTAGTATTTCAGTTGACAAGTCTTTCCCTCCAACTTCAGTACCCACTTTCCCTCATTTAACAGTATCCAAAAATGCATTTAGGAATATGATAATCCTTTCTGGTCTAATAATGCAATTTAAGGGATTTCCTGCTTGAGCTAGCCCTATGGTTGTCTTCCAACTGCCTACTAGGGAAATCATTTATCATTTTTTCACATAACCCAGTGGTTCCCAGATTTTGCTGCACATTAGAACTGTGGGACTTGAAAAAACATTCCTCTGCTCAGGTCACACTCCATACCAATTAATTCAGAATGGATGTGGGAGTGGGCATCACTTTTTTTTTTTTTTTTTTGAGACGGAATCTTGATCTGTAGCCCAGGCTGGAGTGCAATGGTGCCATCTCGGCTCACTGCAAGCTCCGCCTCCCGGGTTCGAGTGAGTCTCCTGCCTCAGCCTCCTGAGTAGCTGGGACTACAGGCATCCACCACTGTGCCTGGCTAATTTTTGTATTTTTAGTAGAGACGGGGTTTCACTGTGTTGGCCAGGCTGGTCTTGAACTCCTGACCTCAGGTGATCTGCCCACCTCGGCCTCCTAAAGTGCAGGGATTACAGGCATGAGCCACCACACCCAGCGAGTTTTTTTTTTTTTGTTAATGATTCCCAGGTTATTCCAAAATACAGCAGTTTAAGAACCATGGACATAATCTTACAGAGTTGCTTCACTTCTTATGATTAAAATTGCGAAGGCTGGGTGCTACTCTCCATCATATTTGGAGATGAGCCATTTTACAGAGGTTTCTTGGGGCATGCTTTGACTGGATCCCTGAACAGTTAGGTTGAGGGATTAAAAAGACTTTTAAAGTGGATGACTTAAATCCTACCCATTGTCTGTATTACTATATCCAATTATTTAGAATTCCAGTTCCCACTTGGGCTGCAAATTCAAAAGAATTGAACTGCCTTAATGATTACTTTTATGTATATCCTAAATTCCTGATGTGAACATAATTCCCATTTTAGATAATACAAATAAGATTATTTAAAGCAATTATTTCTAAGGCCAGATGTGATGGCTCACACCTGTAATCCCAGCATTTTGGGAGGCCGAGGTGGGCAGATTACTTGAGGTCAGAAGTTCAAGACCAGCCTGGACAACATGGGGAAACCGTGTCTCCACTAATACAAAAAAAAAAAAAAAAAAAATTAGCCAGGCATGGTGGCATGTGCCTGTAATCCCAGCTACTAGGGAGCCTGAGACATAAGAATTGTTTGAACCTGGGATGCAGAGGTTGTGGTGAGCTGGGATCGTGTCACTGCACTCCAGCCTGGGTGACAGAGTGAAACTGTGTAAAAAAGATAAAATAAGCAATTATTTCTTACTCAATATATCACTCATAATATTCATTATCTTTATTTCAAGCCCAGGAGAAGCAATTCATAACTTGCCTGCATTCTGCAGGCCCCATTAGTACCTAGTTGTAGTAACTGGTGAATTAAAACCATTACAAACCTGCAGTTTCAGGATGCTAGTTATTAGAACACCTGTCCGTGTGATTTTCTAACTTCTTGGCTCTCCTTCCGATCTGATAACCTCCATTAATTTGTTTCCACTCCCTAACTTGAGATCGTGACCTAATTTGTTCCTTTGTCAGTCTAGACACCCATAGCATGACCTGTCCTAAATTCCTACCCCACACTCTTAACCTCCTGACATCTCCACCTACGTGTACCTACCGCAGACCAATTTCACATTTTAACAGAGGGAGATAAACAACCAAAATGTTTAGTGTGCTAAATAAAGAGTAAGAACTACAGGCCAGGCATGGTGGTTCACACCTGTAATCCCAGCACTTTGCGAGGCTGATGTAGGAGGATCACCTGAGCTCAGGAGTTTTGAGATTAGCTTGGGAAACATAGCAAGACCTCATCTCTACTAAAAATAAAAAAAGTTAGCTGGGTGTGGTGGCACGCATTTTAGTCCCAGCTACTTGAGAGGCTGAGGCGGGGAGGATCGTTTGAGCCCAGGCCAAGGCTGCGGTGAACTATGATCACACTACTGCACTCCAGCCTGGGTGATGCTGTCTCAAAAACAACAACCAAAAAATCCCCCAAAAACTATGAGTCTTGGTGCTGAGCAACTGGATAGTCACATGCAGAAGAATGAAGCTGGAGCCCTAAGTCACAATAAAAAAAATTAAAATAGACCAAAGACCTAAATGAAAGAGCTAAAAACATAAAACTCTTAGAAGAAAACAGGCATAAATCTTTATGACTTGGGTTAGGCAATGTTTTCTTAGATATAACACCCAAAGCACAAGCAACTAAAGAACAGAAAAGGTGGACTTCATCAAAATGGAAAATTTTGTACTCCAAAAGACACTTCTACGAAAGGGAAAAATGGTAGGAGAAAATGTTTACAATTCATGTATCTGACAAAGAAATAGTACCTGAAATTTAAAACACTTGCAACTCAACAATAAAATTAAAAGTAAACCAATTTAGAAATTGGCAGAGGATTTGAATATACATTTTTCCAAAGACATACAGATGGCCAATAAGCACATTTAAAGATGCTCAACATCACTAGTCATTATAGGAATGCAAAATAAAACCATAATGAGATACTTCACACCCACTCGGAAGACCAGAACCAATCTGAAACAAGTGATCACAAGGATATTGGAGAAACTGGAATCCTCTGACACTGCTGGTGGGAATAGTAATATATAATATGGTGAGGCTACTTTAGAAGAGTTTGGCAGTTCCTCAAAGTGATACAGCCTTTCATCCCTAAGTATATACCCAAGAGAATTGGAAATGTTGATACAAAAACTTGTATATGAAAGTCCATAGCAACATCATTCATAACAATGAAACAACCCAAATGTCCAACAGATGAATGTACAATTTAAACGTGGTATACCCATACAATTACCTATATTGTTTAGCAATAAAAATGAAGCACTGATACATGCTAAGCCTCAAAAACATGCTCAAAAACAAGTGTAGAAGCCAGTCGCTGAAAAACAAATTGTATAGCCCTGTTTATATGAAATGACCAGAATGAGAAAATCTAGGCCGGGCACGGTGGCTCATGCAGCTGTAATCCCAGCAATTTGGGAGGCCAAAGCGGGTGGATAACCTGAGGTCCGGAGTTTGAGACCAGCCTGGCCAATATGGTGAAACCCTATCTCTACTAAAAATACAAAAATTAGCCAGTCGTGGTGGTGGGTGCCTGTAATCCCAGCTACTCAGGGAGGCTGAGGCAGGAGAATCACTTGAACTTGGGAGGCGGAGGGTGCATTGAGCTGAGAATGCGCCACTGCACTCCAGCCTGGGTGACAGAGCAAGACTGTCTCAAAAAAAAAAAAAAAAAGAACAGAAAAAAGAAACTAGAGACAATACAATAGTGGCTGCCTAGGACTGAGGAATTTGGGAGAAAAGAAGAAAATGATGACTAATGACAATAGAATTTCTTTTTGGGGTGATGAAAATGTTCAAGAAAATTTTAAGAGTGGTGATGGTTGCATAACTCTGAGAATATAAGAAATTCTTAAATTGTACACTTCAAAAGGTGACTTTTGGCCAGGTGTAGTGGCTCCCAAAGTGGCTGTAAAACATTCCAGCACTTTGGGAGGTAGAGGAGGATTACTTGAGACCAGGAAGCTTGAGAACAGCCTGGGCAACATAGCAAGACCCCATCTCTTAAAAAACAAAATAGTGCTTGGTGGCACACACAGTAATCCCAGCTACTCAGCAGGCTGAAGCGGGAGGATTCCTTGATCCCAGGAGTTAAAGGCTGTAGGGGGCCATGATTGCGCCACTGCACTCCAGCACAAGACCCTGTCTCTTTTTTTTGAAAAGAGTGACTTTCATCTAAAAAGTTAAAACTATAGAAGAAATTAAAGCAGCGAAGACTAACAATGTTTCTGTGCATGTTCTATCTTAAATAGGGCTGTCAAAAAAAAAATCTCAATCAAGCACAAAGAATAATCAAATAGTAAATTGTTAACATTACATATTGAAACTCCACTACCAAAATGACTGAAATATACTTTTGCTAATTTAGAAATCTAGGGACTATAATCCAAACTAAATCCTGAAATTTAAAATTACTTTGAGAATTGTAAGATTCATGGAACAAAGCCTTAAATCCTTAGTCTATATAAAGATTTTAGATTCCTCTGCCATAGTTGAAGGTGACAAAATTTAATACAGCAACAAGGACAAATGTGTATTTCAAGTTTTCCAAAAATATTTGTCACAGTTTTGCAGCCACTTTCATGCGTTTTGTATTTTTAAAATTTTCTATTTCTTTTTTTACTGTCTTTGGTTTGCCTAAATCCTCATCGGTCTTTTTTATGCTTGAACACTTCTGAAATAAAAAGTACACTCCTGGCCAGGCCCGGTGGCTCACGCCTGTAATCCCAGCACTTTGGGAGGCCGAGGCAGGTGGAACAGGAGGTCAGGAGTTCAAGACCAGCCTGGCCAACATGGTGAAACTCTGTCTCTACTAAAAATATAAAAATTAGCTGGGCGTGGTGGTGCACGCCTGTAATCCCAGCTATTCAGGAGGCTGAGGCAGGAGAATCTCTTGAACCGGGGAGGTGGAGGTTGCAGTGAGCCAAGATGACACCACTGCACTCCAGCCTGGGCGACAGAGCAAGACTGCCTCAAAAAAACAAAAAAAGTACACCCCTGAGTTTAGAGCATCTTCACCTTCCCACAGCAAGAGAGGTGTGACCTCAACTCACCATTTTCAAAGACAGAATAAGGCTTTAAAATAACCATTACAGTCCAAAATCCATATATTTACTTTTTATTGAATTTGTTAATGTTACAGAATTCTTGCACTGCCAAACCATGCCTGAGAATTCAAACAAATGATACAATGGACAGCCTTATCCACCCATCATACAGTATATTAAAACTTGATTCATGTACATTTTGATATTTTCACAATCTTTTAAAAAGTTATAACAAGAGTTGTAATTTAAATCTGCTGCAGGTCTTCAGATTTCGAGTACAATATGCCTTTACATAACACCTCCACTTACTCATCTGTTCATTCTTCAGTAACATAACCCCCAACAAAATTTTGTTGGGAAAAAATGCAGGGAAAATGCACAGTTCAACGATGGAGATTATTTAAGGTTTTTCGTTCCCAAATAAGTCTTCAGTTTACCAAGAATCCCATTTCTGATTTAATCCTTCAACCTCCCCTTGGCTGGCTCAGCTACTCACCCAAATACATTAGAAGGCAGGCATCCTGCCTGCCACCTCAAATGTCAACATTATTGCCCAGATGTGAGTGGTAGGTCCCATCAGGAGATACTGTAACCCTCCTCAGAGTCCAATTCCTGCATGGACACTTTCGTCAAGACTAAACTCCTATCTGAAAATGCTCCCACATCAAAATAGTTTTACTCACCCACTTGCTTCACTTTTGCCAGTAGCAAGTCTGCAACTCATGCACTTGGCAAAGGGATTTATTAGAGAGAAACCCGGACTCTGCATCAAGTGGTCACATTACCACTTTCAGATATTTCTATTGAACCAGATACAAAACTAGGAAACTGCCAGACCATCTTGTTAGGTGGACACTCTTCTGTAATCCTGGGTAGCTTCCTTAAGTCCCTTTAAATGACCCAAAACTATTAATAGGTATTTTAAGCTATAATTATTAAAAACAGAAGTGCTACATCACCTGTCTTTCGCCCTGACTCTCCAAATGAACATAAAGACACACCAAAAGGTTGATAACAGAGCTAGCTGGGACAATCACTCCATCTATAGAACAGCCAATACCTTGAAAAATTGGGCACAAGTACATGAGGAATTCTTATCAAAGATCATGCACAATCCATGACACTTAAAAGGGTTTTAGCTGAGGTTTTGCTCATGTTGCTCTGAATTTGTAAGGACAGATCAGTGAACCTCTTAGCCCGAGCAGAAAGCATATTCTTCCCACTGCAGTTTACTATACAATTTAGACCTGATTAGATGAGGCATTATAGCAGCACCTGAAGTAGAGCCTCCAGAATCCACTGCCCTTTTCATCAAAGGCTATTTGGTTCCACCCTCAGGATTGGCATACTCACGAGACATTTCACAATCCTAATGCATACTTTAGGTTACTTACTTAACCAAGCAATATGCTCTGTCAAAGAACTTATTTCAAGTCAAAGCAAAAAACGCCTTAATGCAGAACAAAAACAAAACAAAAAAGCACTATCCAAATAAAAAAATTACCAAAAAAAAAACCACCCAAGATTATTGTCTCCCTTACCCCTTCCCCCACTTGGTGGACCCCAGTTTGGTTGAATTTATTTTGTGGTTACCTCGGAATACAATTAAAGTTTAAATTACAAATCACAGCCCTACACAGATGATCTGAATACATCAGTTCTTTTCAGCGGTGTGTTCCAGGAAGTCTAATATAACCACAGCCTACTACAGAGAGTATTCCTTAAGGGTAGGGCACAGGACAGGTTAATTAAGGTCACTTAAATCTTCATCTTTTACAGCAGATCAGAACCCAGATGGCTGACTTTTTATGCAGGATTTCTGATAAGAATCCAGTAGAGCTGGTTGCAAGGTTCACATCGACACTTAATGGTTGTAATCTTCTTATCTAGAAGTTGTGATCCACTGGTTGTAATCTTCTTATCCAGAAGTTGTGATCCACATGAAGTCCACAATGAGTGCAGCAAATCTGAGGTAGTCAACCCTTATGAAGGCTCAGTATCTGAACATAAAAAGATTTTGAAATGACCACTGGCTGCAGGTTTTGGTTTTTTGTATTTGCAGAGTAAATATGAAAGAACACTGTTGAAACTAGTTCACACATTTATATAACAATGAAAATTCCCCTAAATCCAATATGCATAGAGCAGTCGTGACACTTTAACTTCCATAGTGCAATAGGGCCGGTCATGAAATCGAGTGGTCTGCATCGGTGTCTGTAGATCCAGCAGAGATCAGATGATGAATGGCTGTTGGTGGTGGTTAGCTGCAGTCTAGTTACCTCAGAAGGGTTAGCAAAGCCCATTCCTTAATTGTATTGTGAGTGGCTGCTTTTCTGATTTTCAAGCACAGCATATTGGTTGTCTAGCTGAAGTTTAAGGGCCTGGTTTTTTGAAACCTCATCCCTACCTCTATTTTTGTGTCTTACTACTTCAAAGCTCTTCTCCATTTCTTTATCCCTAAGGGAAAAGAAATGTAATCAGTAAATATTTCTTCTTCACTAGGGTTTTTGAAAATATTCGTCCTTGAATTTAAAAAAGCCACCCCTTAGAAGAATCCTGGGGAGGGGTAGGAGTGGAGGCATATATAAAATCCTTATCAAACCATTTTAAGGCTTAAATTCGAACAGAAAACACAGAACGCTGTACTGAAGCTCTAGGGTCCTATCTTCTACTGAATAGTATTAACTGTGACCCTATTTCAGGACAAACTTGAAGAAAACTGTTAAAAGCTGTGTAATGACATTCCTCCTAAGACTTTTACTTTTAGCAAGTAATAGATAATACATCTCCCTCTTTATGCACAAGGGTAACAATTTTCTCATTCAAGTAAATTCTACTCATTAGTCAATGATTTCTCCTCACATCGATTTTGTGGGAGTGGATCTCATTAGATCAGGTAAAGAAACTTGAGTGTGGTGAATCACTGCCCTCCCAAAGGTCCCTTATACATTTTTTAAGACAGAGCAGAGGAGCAAGTCCACGTGGAGGTTTAAATTCAAGCCAGCTGTGCTCTCAAAGTGGTGAAAAGGCTGGGATTTATTCTAAAAGCCACCCCAAAAAACACATTTCCATCTGATGTCATTTACATTTCTTCCCATTTTATTAATTTTAAAAAATTCATGTCCCTAAGTAAGATGTAGATGTGCCATATGTAGTCATTTAATTCCAGGTAGCATTCATTTTAAGTACCTGCTGAAATAAGATTATTTTAATATTAGATTTATAAATGCCAACATCTTCTGTCTATAGTCACATTAACTGGGAATACAATTAAACAACGCTTTTATATTTCTATATTTTATATTTTAATACTGCAGATACACTATACATCTGTTTATGCATTCTAGTCTTTTCGTGGGCCACAAACGACTGTTAAGGTATAAGATTCCTTCACTCCTTCTAGTTTCCATATTATAAGGAGCAAAAGCCACTTAATTATAAAAGAATTTTAACTACATTAAAACTTCTCATTGCCATAAAACAACACAAACCAGGGCTAAGAGAAACTTTTGCAGACAGAAGACAAAGTGTCTCCAATGCTCTTTGCCCTCCCCCTTTCCTCCCTTCCAGGTATATAAAGTCCCATCCTGATTCTCAGCTGCCTGTCAGCTGAAGCTCAGGCTTTATTAGTTAAGGAGTAGTCTCCCTTGGGTGGGTATGCACAACCCTATATCCCACTCCCTGGCCAAGGAACAGAAGTCCCAAACAAAATGCAATTAATTATAGTACTTACTTCCGGCTTTCTACATGCTTGGCAGTTGACTGCAGGGATGGGAACTGTGTATCACTGTAGATTTCTGGTGGTCCTTGTGGTGTTTTCCTTGTTGTGGTTAACCTGGCCCCAGGAGGCCTATACACACCACTAGTCATCGCCGGTTCTGGGGTTTCTGTAACTAATATTTTATAACAATTTTTAGATAAACTATTTAAATGCTCAGCATTTTAATAAGCTATTCTTGCATTCCCAATCATTTAACAATTATAGAAAAAACAATACCAGGGTCTCTGGGTCAGACCACAGAAGGGAAGTCATTTCAGAAAATGTCTGAAAGTGAAAACAGGCCAGGCGTGGTGGCTCACGCCTGTAATCCCAGCACTTTGGGAGGCCGAGGTGGGTGGATCACCTGGGGTCAGGAGTTCAAGACCAGCTGGGCCAACATGGTGAAACCCTGTCTCTACTAAAAATACAAAACTTAGCTGGGCATGATGGCAGGCACCTGTAATCCCAGCTACTCAGGGGGCTAAGGCAGGAGAATGGCTTGAACCTAGGAGGCAGAGGTTGCAGTGAGCCAATACTGAGCCACCGCACTCCAGCCTGGGCAACAGAAGGAGACTCCGCCTCTCAAAAAAGAAAAAAGTGAAAACATTGTATTTTTCTAGGGTAGTATTCTAACTCCTCCTCCGAGTACAACTTTAGTAATCTACGTAAATGATGAGTTCCACAAGCCAAATTACTGGAAGTAGAAAAGGAATCTGCTGGGCCTGGATGACTGGTCTCATCAGGGACTGCCTCTCAGAATAGGACTTTAGTCCTCAGTTTCCCTACCAGTAAATATGAATTACTTCTTTACCTGATTGGTGGACTGACTAAGATGCCATATGTAAAGAATTTATTTAATGAAATGCCAGTGTGGTTATTTTTTAAGATTCTAGCCAGGGCTGGGTGCGGTGGCTCAAGCCTGTAATCCTAGCACTTTGGGAGGCCAAGGCAGGCAGATCACTTGAGGTCAGGAGTTCAAAACCAGCCTGGCCAACACGGTGAAACCCCGTCTCTACTAAAAATACAAAGATGTAGCAGGACATGGTGGTGCACGCCTGTAATCCCAGCTACTCGGGAGGCTGAGGCAGGAGAATAGCTTGAACCCGGGAGGCGGAGGTTGCAGTGACCCAAGATTGTCCACTGCACTCCAGTCTGGGCAAGAGAGTGAGACTTTGTCTGAAAAAAAAAAAAAAAGAAAAAGAAAAAAAGATTCCAGCCAGGCACGATGGCTCACACCTGTAATCCCAGCACTTTGGGAGGCCGAGGTGGGCAGATCACTTGAAGTCAGGAGCCAGACTCTGTCTCAAACAAAACAAACAAAACAAAAAGATTCTAAAGATGATTTAAAAACATAAGACTGGGTGTGGTGGCTCACACCTGCAATCCCAGCACTTTGGGAAGCTAAGGTGGGAGGACTGTTTGAACCCAGGAGTTGAAGACTAGCCTGGGCAACATAGTGAGATCTCATCTCTACAATAAAATAAACAGGTGGCGTGCCCCGGTACTCTGCTTGGAAGGCTGGGGTGGGAGGATCACTTGAACCGAAGCAGTTGAGGGGCTGCAATGAGCCATGATTGCACAACTGCTCTCCAGCCTGGGCCAGAGTGAAACCCTGTCTCTAAAAAATATAAAAATAAAAATTTAACATATAGTAGTTATCTGTGATTTCTGCATAGCAAGATTTGGAGTGATATGTTATTCTTTATAACATTCTAAATAAAATAATGAGTATACATTTCTTTAAAGTAGTGCTCTTAAACTTTCATTATTGCCCTAAGGAGACCTTTCAGACATCTGTTTCCTAACTGCCCCCCACTCCATGAAATTTTAATACGGCAGATACACTACACATCTGTTTATGCATTCTAGTCTTTTCGTGGGCCACAAACGACTGTTAAGGTATAAGATTCCTTCACTCCATAAGAAGCAACTTTTACCCCCTTGAGAATGATAAAATCGGCCCTGCTGAGTATTCATGCTTCAAAAAACAGGAAAGTTAAATAGGGAATGAAAAAGACAAAGCACAAGTGAAAGACAAGGGCCCCTTGTCTTTCTGTCCTTACTCAGCTGTCAAAAATATTTTAAATGATAAAAGCTTTAGGAATTTTCTCTCTCATGAAAACTTCTGGAGTTAAACCCAACCCTAGGGTAGTTACTACTAAAAATCCTAAATGAAGCTGACCTTGGATTCTAGTAAATTAAAGTCTTTTCCTTACCTTTTCCTCCATTAGCAAGTAGTTAATATTTAAAGAGAATATTAGAAGAAATGCCCAATTCCAATAAATGAAACTGAAATCGACTAGTCTATATCTATATAAATTTTACAGCAACATATAGGACAAAAGTATGTCTTTTAACTTCCAGATTCCTTTTATTTAGGATTTTAAAGTCTTTAACAAGATATATACACATCCCACTCTACCAGGAATGGAAAGGAGCCTCTCCTCCTCACCCCACCACAATCATGCACTTAGTTGAAAGTGGACCGTATATAAAATCATATATAAATTAGACATCTTTCTGAAACTAAATAGTAAAATTACCAATGACTGGAGCAGGAGGTGCTTGTACTGGAGCTGTTTTATTCCAGGGACCTGAAGATTTTTCCATACCTCCACCACCACCTCCACCTTCTTCCCAGTTATCACCTGGATCTTGTCTCTTTTCATTATCGTCTTCTTCCTTTTCACTGTTGGAAAAGCAAACATGTAAATTCATTAAGGAACCACCAAGAAAATTTTCAGTCCAAATCGTTAGTTTTATCCATGATTATCTGTACAACCCTGAAGAAGTCAATCTCTTTCGAGACTGAATGTCTTACTTATTTAAAAAGTGACGCCGGGTACAGTGGCTCACACCTGTTAATCCCAGGACTTTGGGAGGCCAAGATGGGTGGACCACCTGAGGTCAGGAGTTCAAGACCAGGCTGGGCAACATGGCGAAACCCATCTGTACTAAAAATACAAAAATTAGCTAGGCATGGGGGCACACACCTACAATCCCAGCTACTGGGGAAGCTGAGGCAGGAGAATCCCTTGAACCCAGAAGGCAGAGGCTGCAGTGAGCTGAGGTCGTGCCACCGCACTCCCTCCTGGGCGACAGAGCATGACTGTCTTAAAAAAATAAAAATAAAAAAAAACTGATGTGCCTCTGTGACAATATGCCTGATCATTTATAGCAGCCCCACATAAGAGCAGGACCCCAGTTACCACCTTAAGCAACTAAGGGAGGGAAGAGAGGATGATACAACCTGAATGCAGAGAAGAGGGTGAGCTGAAGGATTAAGAGCACAATTACAAAATTTTCCTTGCACCAAAGTGTACAAATAGGCATTTAAGGTAAGCGTATTTTTAGTGAGCGAATGAAGAGTTTTGAAAGTTGTATAATTTTATTTGCCAATCCTTTCGCACATATAACAAAATACTCTCAGAATTAGAATTCACATTCCAGCAGATGAAAACAAGTCTGTGTCCAGTGTTTACAGAGGATAGAATTAGCCCCTAACATCAGACATGTATTTATCACCTGTTTAAAAAAATATATAAGAGCTCAGTCTTTGGCTTTCCAGATGTTATAAATGGAAAAGATACCCTCAGTGGTAACATACCACCTTAAGCCTGCTTGCAGTATTTTCTCAATGCTAATTAATTTATTCTTGAAGTGACTTGAGTCATAATCTATTTCTCCAAGGCATCTTTATTTCTTTTTGCTGGATTACTTTTTATTATTTTATGTAACTTTACATGTCCTAAATTACCAAGTGTATATATATTTTGTCTCTTGACAAAAGGGATACTGACAACAGGGATATTAAAGCACAATAATGGCTAAATCGAACGTCCTTTTTGCAACTCTTCATCTTGAAGATACACCTGGCAGAAACTACCAACCTTTTCATAAAATTATTTTTCATGACAATCGTGGCTTTTCCTAGGTCTTCAAGCTTCTCAACTCCTTCACCATTCTACCTTTTCCCCACCTTCCTATAAAAAAAAAGGCTGGTTCCCAAAACTCTGTCCCTGGCCTTCCACTTATCACCCTGACTCTCCTAACTGTATAACCTTGGGAACATCACAGCCTCTCTTGGCTTCTGCAAAAGGATATCTAAGGATGCTTTCCTTCCATTTCTATTAAAACAAGACACATGCTGGCTATAAGACAAAGTTCTTGACTAGCTTGACGGTCTCCTTTAAAGATACATAGAAAAAAAATAAGTGGCAAAATGCCATTCAAAAATAATGGCACTGGCCAGGCGTGGTGGCTCACGACTGTAATCCCAGCACTTTGGGAGCCGAGGCAGGCAGATCACCTGAGATCAAGAGTTCGAGACCAGCCTGGCCAACATGGCAAAACCCCATCTCTACTAAAAACACAAAAATTAGCCAGGTGTGGTGACACACGCCTGCTATCTCAGCTACTTGGGAGGCTGAGGCAGGAGAATCAGGTGAACCCGGGAGGCAGAGGTTGTAGTGGGCCAAGATTGTGCCACTGCACTCCAGCCTGGGTGACAGAGCGAGACTCCGTGTCAAAAATAAAAAATAAAAAATAATGGCAGCATTGTATGAATTACCTACCAACCGGAAGTGACTGCAGAATTTAGAGGCTAGAGTGACAACGAGGAAGAGTGGAAAGAAGAACAGATTTCTCGTCTACATTTACAGCAAGATTTTACTTACAACTTTATCTGAGAGGAAAAAGGATAGAGAATATGGCAATTCATCCCTAAGAGGTCTGAGAAAGAAAAAAAATGCAATTTAAAATAAAAATATAGCCAAGCCATCCCTCAGTTTTCCTTTTTGTTAACATGTAAGAGAATTCTATGCAGCCATTTAAAATGTAAACCCTATGCTGACATGGAGGTAGTATTCATGTCATATAAACCAAAATTCACTAAAACAACATCTATATACCTAATATAAATACAAAAACATCTGCAACAATTTTAAAAAGTTTTATAGAATAGCTCTGGGTGCCAGAATGTATGACTTTATCTTCTTCATGCAGCAAGCAATTAGGAGCAGATTCTAAAGTCAGGCTTCCTGGTTCAAATCCAGGCTCTGCCACTTACCAGCCAGGAAACTTTGAATATGGCACTTAATTTCTTTATACCTCAATTTCCTCTTATGTAAAATGGAGCTGACAACCCCATAATAATCAGCACTATTTACTGATTATCCCTAAGGAGAAGAGACTACAGATGATTCTTACATATTTCTTTATGCTTCTACATTTTTCTCAAAAAATTTCTAAAAACAAGCATATTATTTTTATAACCTACATAAAAAAATCATTTTTTATTTTAAAAAGTTTTTTAGGACAGGGTCTTGCTCTGTCACCCAGGCTGGAGTACAGAGGCCCAATCTTAGCTCACTGTAATCTTCAACTCCAGGGCTCAAGAGATACTCCCACCTCAGCCTCCCAAGTAAGCTAGAACTAAAGGTGCAGACCACCACAACTGGCTAATTTTGCTTTTTTACATTTTTTGTAGAGACAGGGTCTTGCCCAGGCTGATCTTAAACTCCTGGCCTCAAGTGATCCTCCTACCTCTGCCTCCCAAAGTGCTGGGATTACAGGAGTGAGCCACCATGCCCAGCCTCACAGAAAGCTAAACTCCTATTTGGTCTGATGGAATAGTGACAGTATCTCAACTGAAAGTTTTTTTTTTTTTACTGTCTAGTGTCTAACATCTCCTTGCCCTTAGGAAAAAAATAAAAATAAAAAATAACCACAAATTTAAAATACACCTAGTTTACAAACTATTACCAAAAAATAAACATAATCTGTTTAATTAGAGGGACTGTATATCAATAATAAAAGGCACAAGGAGACAACTTAGTATTTTGGATTCTTGGCCAGATGCAGTGGCTCATGCCCGTAATCCCAGCACTTTGGAAGGCCAAGGTGGGAGGATCATTTGAGGCCAAGAGTTCAAAACCAGCCTGAGCAACATAGCAACATAGTGAGACCCTGTCTCTATTTTTTTTTTGAGATGGAGTTTCACTCCTGTTGCCCAGACTGGAGTGCAATGGCCTGATCTTGGCTCACTGCAACCTCTGCCTCCTGGGTTCAAGCAATTCTTCTATCTCAGCCTGCCAAGTAACTGGGATTACAGGCATGCGCCATCATGCCCGGCTAATTTTTTGTATTTAGTAGAGACGGGGTTTCACCGTGTTGGCCAGGCTGGTCTCGAACTCCTTACCTCAAGTAATCCACCCGCCTCAGCCTCCCAGAGTGCTGGGATTACAGGCGTGAGCCACTGTGCCCGGCCAAAAAAAATTTTTTTTAATAAATATTTTGGGTTTTTCCAAATGTGCATCAATAATAGACTGGATAAAGAAAATGTTGCACATATACACCATGGAATACTATGCAGCCATAAAAACGGATGAGCTCATGTCCTTTGCAGGGACATGGATAAAGCTGGAAACCATCATTCTCAGCAAAACATCACAAGGACAGAAAACCAAACACTGCACGTTCTCACTCATAAGTGAGAGCTGAACAATGAGAACAAATGGACACAGGGAGGGGAACATCACACACCAGGGCCTGTTGGGGGGGGGTTGGGGACTGGGGGAGGGATAGCGTTAGGAGAAATACCTAATGTAAATGACGAACTGATGGGTGCAGCAAACCACTATGGCACATACATACCTGTGTAACAAACCTGCACGTTGTGTACATGTACCTTAGAACTTAAAGTATAATAATAATAAAAATAAATAAGTATTTTAGGTTAAGATTCTGAAATACTAGCTAAACTAAACATGTGGAAATTGTCTAGTCAAGACTCTTCATCAGCCGGGCGCAGTGGCTCACGCCTGTAATCCCAGCATCTTGGGAGGCAGAGGCGGGCAGATCACTGGAGGTCAGGAGTTCGAGACCAGCCTGACCAACATGGTGAAACCCTGTCTCTATTAAAAATACAAAAATTAGCTAGGCGCAGTGGCACATGCCTGTAATCCCAGCTACTTGGGAGGTTGAGGCAGGAGAATTGCTTGAACTTGGGAGGTGAAGGTTGCAGTGAGCGGAGATCGCGCCATTGCACCCCAGCCTGGGTAACAAAAGCAAAAACTCTTATCAAAAAAAAAAAGAACGAACAAACCAAAAAAACTCTTCATCCAACAATTGAAGGAATTAAAGCCCAGAGATGCTTAGAGCCTTGCCTAAATGCCAGTTAGCAGGGTAGAAATGATTTACATATTTTATTACTTTTTCATATTTACATACTTCAGAAAGTATCAACTCTCCAAATGTCATAGCAGAACAAGAAACATGTTCCAAACGGTTATTTCCATGGGAGACAGGCTGAAATTCAGTGTTTGACCCAAATATAATATATAGCTTCTCATCAGCTAAATTTTATAAACAAACACTACAATACTGCTGTAAATTCATCACAATTCCACATCAACGGTCTTAAATATGTGTAAGTCTGTAAGGCACTACTGGGAAGGTGAGGAGAATGACACTACAAAAAGGAGATTTACTGAATATCTACTACAGCAGGCAGCATTCCACCCCACTGTACAAAGTTAAACCTCACAGTAACACTAAGGCAGGCAAGAGACCCACCGTATGTATGTATGAGGAAACTTAAGTACCTTCCCCAGGGCTACAAAGCAGCAGAGCCAAAATAGTGTGGGATTCTAGAGGCTATATTATTTCACATTACCTTTTAATTCACTTTATCCCCTTTATAGCTCTAAGGTAAGATGCAAAAATATTCTCTAAGATTTGAGAAATGCACTTTCTTTAGTAAGGCTGACAGGATCACACATCCTGCAGCAGTATAATTTATAAAGAATAGAACAGCCTTATCTCTTTACCTCAAGAGACATGAGAATTTATACATCCTAACTCCCCTTCCCCAACACTAGGGGGAAGCAGCTAAAACAAAAATCAGACTGGACTGAGCTGCTGGAATACGGGGCATCTCCACAGGTTTGTCCCTATTATACCTAGCATTGCTGCAACAGTAAAATGGGGAGATAAACATGGCCTGATCAGCTATGCCTGGCCTGGAGGATTAAAATGTCACTGCACCTCATCCAAAAAATCTTTCCTGACCCCTTCATGGATGATGAAATGTCTCTCCTCTGCCCCAGAGCACCTTGCACATCTCTCTGAAATTATCTACTGTTATCTATTACAGCATGACTTATTTCTACAACCAGAGAACCTCAGTGTCTAGCAGAGTAGTCACATAAGTATTTGCTAGAATAAATCCACCTTGGATAATGTAACCAGCTCTACCTAACAGGTTTAAGTCTAGATTTCTCACCAAAGTTTCTAGAAAACCACTGGACTCCAAGAACTCAATTATTTACTGAAACGTGACAAATGCTCAACACTGTATACCTTCAAGAATTAAATCTTTCAAACATTCTCCCAAAAATCCACTTTAAAGATGGAAGTGGCTGGGCCTAGCAGCTCATGCCTGTGATTCCTTTGCTTTGAGATCACTTGCTGCCAGGAGTTTTGAGACTAGCCTAGGTAACACAGACCTCATCTACAGAAAAAAGTAAGATTAGTCAAGGGTGGCAACTCACACCTGTAGTTCCAGCTACTCGGGAGGCTGAGGTGGGAGGATCACTTGAGCCCAGGAGTTCTTGACTACAGTGAGCTATGATCATGCCACTGCATTCTAACCTGGGTGACAAAGTGAGACTGTCTCAAAAAAATGAAAAAATAGAGATGAAAGAGGCCTACAGGGCCTACAAACAACCAAGGATCTAACTCAAATGACAGGCTCCTTTATAACCACCTCAATGGCTTCCCTCTCAAGAATTTGTCTGTAACAGCATGACCTTGAATAAGAGCTGTTAATTCAGACACAAAACTGGGCACATTAAGTACCTTGGTACTTAAATCTTGAGCTGGTTGGTAAATGTGAAATAGCATCTTTAATATATAATATGTTTGCTGCTAATGAAAAATTTCCCCTTTCAAATGTACAGGTAAAGGACTAATATGCTAACTACTATAAGGACCAGGGTCAAGAACTTTAAGATTGTATGTGACATTTGGCTGGGTTCAGAGGCTCATGCCTGTGATCCCAGCACTTTGGAAGGCTGAGGCGGGTGGATCACCTGAGGTCGGGAGTTCGAGACCAGCCTGAACAACATTGAGAAACCCCGTCTCTACTAAAAACACAAAATTAGCCAGGCATGGTGACATAGGCCTGTAATCCCAGCTACTCGGGAGGCTGAGGCAGGAGAATCGCTTGAATCCGGGAGGCTGAGGTTACGGTGAGCTGAGATCGCGCCATTGCATGCCAGCCTGCGCAACAAGAGCAAAACTCTGTCTCAAAAAAAAACAAAGACTGAATGTGACATCTGCAGCTAACTCTCAGTATACGGAGAAATAGAAAATGATAAAGCACATGTAGCAGAGATTAGTGAATCTGAGTGAAGAGCATATGGGAAGGAGTGTTTCTCAGTGTTGCAGGTTAGTGGAATACCTCTACTAGGATGGCCACTTAGGGCCAATGACTAGAGGCTAAGAAAACAAAAAAAAAAACAATATAAAAGCTAGTCTAGGCCGGGCGCCGTGGCTCACGCCTGTAATCCCAGCACTTTGGGAGGCTGAGGCGGGCAGATCATGAGGTCAGGAGTTCAAGACCAGCCTGACCAACATGATGAAACTCTGTCTCTACTAAAAATACAAAAATTAGCCAGGTGTGGTGGCCGGCGCCTGTAATCCCAGCTACTTGGGAGGCTGAGGCAGGAGAATCGCTTGAAACCAGAAGGCGGAGGTTGCAGTGAGCCGAGATTGCGCCACTGCACTCCAGCCTGGGCAACAAGAGCGAAACTTCGTCTCAAAAAAAAAAAAAAAGCTAGTCTACTTCAGGTTGAACAGAACTTAAATGCTTATACTAGCTGATACTTACTTATATCCCTGGCAAGGGTGAAGTATGTAAGTTATTTAAGACACTTTTCACTATCTCAAGAGTAACCAAAATAGATCAAGACCAAAATAACCCTGAAGATGAACGGGTAATTTATAGTCAGTAACAGAAAAACACAGGTTCTGTTTAAATAATCTCCACAGTTTAACAAAATCAATTTCTAATCCTCAGTGAACTTGAAACCAAAATTTTATCTTCAGAAAAGTGCTACTTTTGCCAAGTTCAACATGGCCAAACACTATTCTTCCAGTCACTCACGTTTTCAAGAACCTGCAGTCACTTAGGAAAGAAAAGACTTAACAAGAGCCAAACTTTACAACAGAACAGGAGCCACACACACAGGCAGTTCCACACCACCAAATGGTAAGAACCTCACATTCCCTCCTCCCCATTCTTTACAGGTCAAGCCCCAGGAGACAGAAAAGAGGAAGACACATGAAGGAAGCCAACAAGTGGTTAGGAATCAAACTCAAGTCTAATCACTTCTACTCAACACCACTACAAAGAAATCTCAAGAGTGGAGACGCCATCATTCCTTAAGTTTCCCATTATCAATCTGGGGGTTTCACTTTGGTTAAGCTCACAAAATGATGTTTTCACAGTAGGACGTTAATGCCTAGCTGTGATAGGTGTTCAACAAATGTCAATAATATTAACCCTGCTTTTTGAGTAAGTTATCTAAAGCTATAGATACTAACATCCAGAGAGGTCAAAAGACAGTTTTCAGTTAAGGAAAGTATTTCCTCCACTGTGCCTCGCACTCACTGGCATTGCCTATAAAATGCAAACTTCAAACTGGAGACATTTTATCAAGATCCTTTATTTCTTTAAACCAGGAGCAAAGGATTTTTTAATCTTAAAGCAGAACCGTACCTTCACTTGTTTTTTCCTACTTTATGAACCCTCCAAAATATAGCACTCACTTAACATCAACCTTAAAGTTGACTGCCATAGACTGGACTTGACAAAATGTTAATTTCAAATCTTCTAAACTACCCAATTTTTAAAAATTACTATGTTTTCTTGAACTTTAAAAAATAACATGTTTACACATATAATTCCATTCCTATGAAGTTTTAGAAAAAATTATGGTGTTAGAATAGCGGTTATGTTGAAGGTGAATGCAGTGAGTAGGTGTTAGGAGGGGAACCTTGTCCTGTATTAGTAATAGTTTCTTGACCTGTGTGCTTATTGCACAGGTTGGTTGCACTGTGTGAACACATAAAACCTCTAGCTCTCTGTAAGTATGATATACTTCAATTACAAAAATATATTCACTTGCTTATTGGAGAGGATGTGAAAAACATCCACATTACTTTTGAAACCAAAACTAAGTACAATCACCGATGTTAAAAGTAAAAATTTTGAAGCGACAAAATCCACTTTAGCTGCCTCAAATGAAAAGGCCTAACCAGAACTGGAAGTAGGCAAGCTCTCACAGGATTTTAGAGTCAGCAGCTAATTTCATGAGCACACGGAAGGGCTGCCTCCGTGGAGTGAGAAAGAGTAGATAGAACCCATTTGAGTCCTAATAAGCATATCTAGAGCACAAGGCTACTATGACGCTGCTTTGGGGCTAAAGGAAAACCTAACTTGTATCCAATATCTGTCCTAAAGGTTATCTAAGCACATCTGTAACCAGACTATACCTTATTTGCATTGCCTGAACCCTGAGGCCGCTGTAATCAACCTCTTTTTGCTCCAATTCTTTCCATTCATCTTCGTCCTGTAAAACAAACGCCATTTGATCAATTAAAGCTATTTGTAGACATATAACTAAGCAAATAACATACTACGAAAAGTGGATCAAGTGACTGGAACCTAAACTAAGCATGTACTTGTCTGCTGGTCAAAGCCCTTGCTTCGTTCTGGGGCAAACTAGGCTAAATGGAGGACAAACATGCTCGTAGGCTAACACTATACTTCAGCTGGGTTCCTGCATGAGAGCTGTTACTTTAAGCAACTAAGAAAAGCCAAAGGAAGAAGTCAATACGAATTTCACAACTACATTTCTACTTCAACCTTGCCACCGAGAGTTTTCTTTTTCTTTCACGGGCTTAGAGACTAAGGCATCACAAAAGAGCTGCTACAAATGCGGCTGCTGAAAGCGAAAATTCAGCTCAAACTACTGGGCTGAGGTCAGCACACGGAATTACTCAGCCTAGACGTCACCCGATAAACGCTGCTCTGTGCTGGGCACTGCGGCCCCAGACCTAGTGCCCCCGGAGGGTGGCGCCGCCCGGGCCTTGGCTAACGCCGAGCGACGCGGGGTGGGAAAGGCGGCTCCACCGCGGGTGTCGGAAGGGGTCCCGGCCCTGGCGAGCCCGGCCCGAGGTGGAGAGCCTGCGTCACGTGGCGGCCCCTCCCGGACGCTTCCCCGGCTGGCGGGGGCGGGCACATGGGGCGCCGGCGCGCGGCCCGGGCCCCGAGTGCCGGCCTCCCGGCCCCTCACCTTCGTCACAGCCTTGGTGGCGGCCCCTGGGCCCGCAGCCCCCGCGCTGGCGGTCCCGCCGTCGCCCGGCCGGGTCCCCGCGCCCGCCCCGCCGCCCGCCGCACCCGCGGCTCCACTGCTCCCGCCAGCGCTGCCCGCTGCGCCCGCGGCACTCGCCGCCCGGTTGCTCCGCTCCTTCTTCTTCTTCTTGTCCCTCTTGGCAAAGAAGTTGTCCAGGCTTCGCTCCTCCGTCTCGGCCATGGCCTCGGCCTCCTCGACCCGGATGGGTGGGGCCGGCGGCGGGCGCGGCCCGCGGGGCTCCGAGCTCGGGGTCGAGGCCGGCTCTGCGCTCAAGCTGCCGGGCGCGGCGACGCCTCAGCCCCGCGGGGTCGCCGAGGCGTGCGCGGCGAGACAGGCGGCTCCCCCTGCGTGCTGGCGAGCGGTGGTACGATCCGCCCGGGGGCTCGCGCGCCGCCGCTGTCGCCCAAGGCTGCCGGGGCTGCCGCTGCTGCTGCGGCGGCGGAGCAGGATCCCGCTCTCCCCACAACCTGAGGGGAAAAGGCACGCGCGAGCCAGAGGCTCTGGCGAGAGCGCTCGTATAGCAGCGGCGCGTGCCGGAGGAAGACGCGCGCGCGCAGGCCTGGAGAGGAGGGGAAGGGGGTGGGGAGGGGAGGGAGGGGGAGGAGGGAGGGCGGGCCGCTAAAAGAGAGAGGCAGCGCCTGCGCCTGCGTACTTTGCTCTGCCAGCCGATGTGGGATCGCCAAAGGGCGGGCGGCGGGAGGAGATGGAGGCGGAGCTGGAAAGAGAGCCAATCAGGTGCCAGGACGAAGCTCTTAGGTGACAATCCCCGACCCAGATGGGGCGGAGTCCAAGCATGGGGGCGGGGAGAGGAGGGCATATGCAAAATAAGTGACGTGCCTGACGACTCCGGTTTCCCGATTGGCCGAGGGTTTAGTCTTGGGGGCGGGCATTTTGAGGGCTGGTTGATGACTTGGCTAAAGAGGTCCAGCAGGAAGGGCAGTGGGTTCCTTTTGAGCGCATGCGCAGGATGCACGTGTGTTTCCTGGCCCAGAACAAACCGTGGCCCCATAGTAGTCGTTTGAACTTTCGCGAAACGGACAGGCACTGCGTTAAGCCAACTGTGTTAAAGATTGTTCCTCTCCTCTGATCGCTTCTGTACTTCCACCCTCTCTGGTGTGGCAACCATTACTTTTCTTCTTTACAGGTTGATTGTGAAAGTGAGAGGAGCAGTGAGCCTGAAGTTTAGGTCCCATTTACTGAAAGATCTTTCATAGGCTGGTTGGTAGGTAGAAAGGGATTTTGTCTAACTCCACCCTCTGGATTATGTTTACCAAGGTCAAGTTCGATAAATCCTATCGTCAAGTCCCTAATCTGTAAAGTGAGTATACTATTTCTTACAAGATAGGGGGATGGAGGGAAGAGAGTCAACATTATTAGCTGCCCAGCACATTGCTGAACGCCCTGACTTAAGTCTAGATGATGATACAGTTTATCCTTAGCTTCTATCCCTGATAAAAGGAGGGGACTGTCTTATCATAGGGGTGGAGACCAAAATGCTCAGGCGAAAGCCAGGTTTAAATGGGTTTAAAGCCCATTTAAATACCCTTGGGGCCTTGAAAATGAAATGAATTCTATATGCAAAAGGTGGTCTAAAGTAAGCTCTTAAACTTTCTACTTCCTCCTTCTAAAAGCAGAAGAGGGAGCTGTCACAACCATTGAGGAAATGACTCAGACAAATGTTGGTAGCCCTATGGGGTAGATAGAACCCAGCCAGTAAATGGAGTTGATTTCTTCGTCTTTTCCTTTACAGTTATCCCATTAAAGTTTCTCTTTTCCTACCCCCTACTTACACTGCTATTAAAGAATTAACTTCTGGCTGGGCGCGGTGGCTCACGCCTGTAGTCTCAGCACTTGGGGAGGCCGAGGCAGGCAGATCACCTGAGGTCAGGAGTTCGAGACCAGCCTGACCAAAATAATGAAACCCCGTCTCTACTAAGAACACGAAAATTAGCTGGGCATAGTGGCTAACGCCTGTAATCCCAGCTACAGGCTGAGGCTGGAGAATTGCTTGAACCCGGGGATGCGGAGGTTGCAGTGAGTCAAGATCGCACCATTGCAATCCAGCCTGGGCAACAACAGCGAAACTCCGTCTCAAAAAAAAAAAAAATCTAACTTCTGAATGTCAAATAAATCAAGGACCTAGCCTTGTCCAGCAAGTAGCTTGAGCTTATACATATACTATTCCCCAAACATAAACAGCTCCCAAGGTGACTTCCTTCTATGACGACATATATCTTCCTGTGATGCAGGCCAGGTTCCGTACTGCCCATCACCATCACCCTCCCTTACCATCGCTAATCAAATTTATTTTCTTTTTTTTCTTTCCTTCTTTCTTCCTCCCCCCTCTTTCTTCCTTCCTCCCTCCCTCTCTTTCATTTATTTATTTACTTACTTACTTATTTTTTGAGACAGAGTCTTGCTCTTGTCACCAGGCTGGAGTGCAATGGCATGTCAGCTCACTGCAACCTCTGCCTCCCAGGATCAAGTGATTCTCCTGCCTTAGCCTCCCGAGTAGCTGGGATTACAGGCACCCGCCACCACGCCCAGCTAATTTTTGTATTTTTAGTAGAGACGGGGTTTCACCATGTTGGCCAGGCTGGTCTCGAACTCCTGACCTTTGTGATCCACCCACCTCGGCCTCCCAAAGTGCTGGGATTACAGGCGTGAGCCACCATGCCCGGCCCCCTCCCTCTCTTTCTTTCCTCATCTATGAAGCACTTATTTAGCTATATTTAGGGCAAAGTGCTTTATTCAAAAGTGAGTAATTTGTGATTCCTGCATTCAATTCCCTTATAATCTAGAAGAGAAGATCTAGATATAAATGAGTTTCAGTTATTTATATCTTTCTTAAGTCCTTATCAATTCATCATTGTCTTGAAAGAATTAATGACTTGAGAAAATACACAGAAGGAACAGTTGTTGAGGGCTGACACTGCAGAATTTCCCACTACATTTTTCAGTGTGATTGATGGCATGATCCCAGGACTTGATCATGTGTGAGAAATTCAGGTCAGGCCAGTAGAGAGACCAGTGTCTGTGGTTGTGTCATTGTTTGTAGTAATTCTCTCCTCTGTGAAGCTGGTCCCTTCCTCTTTGAATCACCTGCCCTAAAATTGACAGCATCTGTTCCCATCAGTTGCTCCTTTTAAACCTCCCCTACCACCCTCCTCCAGATTGGTTGCACAGTGCCCTGAATTGTGCTATCATTATCATCATTACCAGGCACCCCCTCATCTTTGAAGCATTCTTCTGCCCTCCCTCTCTCTCTCTCTTTTTTTCTTTTTCTTTTTAAGAGGCGGGGCTCAAGCAATCCTCTGGCTTCAGCCTCCAGAGTACCTGGGACTACAGGCAGGTGCCATCATGTACAGCTGAATTTTTTTTTTTTTTTTTTACATTTTTAGAGAAAGGGATCTTGCTATGTTGCCCAGGCTGGTCTGGAACTCCTGGGCTCAATTGATCCTGCTGCCTTGGCCTCCTGAGTAGCTGAGATCACAAGTAGGAGCCGCTGTGCCCGGGTCCTCCAGCTCTCTCTTGACAGAGGTGTCTTCCCCTCTGCCGTCCAATGTGTTTGGACCATCTGCATGCTTAAAGCAAACAGACCTTCACTTGTACTTGCCAGATGGAGAAGTTGAATAGTAATGTGGACTATTCCCAGGTATTTCTGCACATCTTCCAAGGGTCCTAATGCTGTCTGAACATGGCAGTTTCCCTCTGGGTCCTCTGAAGTGGTACAATCCGAAGGACATCATATATCTCCCTCAACAAGGCCTGCTGAGTTCCAATATTCCATGAGCTCAAGAGCTGGCAAAGGGCAGTTGAGCCCAGCCCCATTGTTTCTGGGTTCTTTTCTGCTGAGCTATTTGTTCCATGTTCCATTCTGCTACCTAGGCTGGAAATTCCACTCATGCTCAGCTCAAAGGAATGCAGCTCATGCTGGCCAAAGTGCTCACCAGGAAATGGGTGGCTAGAATTCTTCTTTTCATTTCTGGCTTCCTCTCTAACATCTGTAAGGCCAACTATGCCACTGCCTGAATTGTCCCCTTTTCAACTGGGGAACAACTACTTACAGGTCATCTCTTCTGGGAGTCTCTTCTTATTCTCTACAGGCAGCTTGATTTCCTAAACTTCAGAGGCCCAGAGTCTTTTCGTTTGGTATGATCGTTGATGCCTTCCTGGTATTCGCATGATTGGTTTGTTATTTAACCACTCTCATTCATTCACTCACGTATATAAAACATGTATTTAATGAGCACCTACTATATGCCGGGCCCTATGTTAGGAGTTAAATGAGAGATAAGCCCTGCCTTCACAGACCTTATTGTACACTAAGCTGGTAACTAGAAGGAGACACAGAGGTACACCTACAATAGCACACTGAAAACTCTTGAAGGCAGGAATGGCATTGAGCATATAGCCTATATCACACAAGCATTTAACTGATGTTTGTAAAATGAAAAATGTCTCCATTAATCTCCAGTTTTCCACATTAACAGAGGACTGCACAAATCATGGACTCTAAAAGTGTTTCCTTGTTGGCTTATGAGCATAGGCTAACTCTGCCACACATAACAAATAATTCAACCTTATCCCTCAACCTCAAGTTCCTCCTTAGCTCATTTTTGACATTAGGGCCCTAGTTGGAGGATACATGGACAGCAAGAGGAGGCCCCAGACAACAGCAGCTATCCAGGAGAGCTTATTTCCAGAAAGAGGAAAGGGCTGCCATACACCCCCCTCTCCTAGACACACACACACACACACACACACACACACACACACACACACACACCCCACCATGGCTTGAGAAGGGAGTCAGACTCATTAACCCCACCCCCAATGGGTCTGGTTTGGTGAGTGTTGAACCACATAAAATTGCTGCTATTTGACTGTTTTTGACCTGCCAAAAACAATCATTTCAAAAGGTTAAACTTAACATATTAGAAAATAAACCAAAAAGTTCCATAAATAAATGAAGAGCTTGGGAACAACCAACCTATCCATCAAGGTGACCTCCTTGGGCGTCTCAGTGAGGGAAGGGCTGCAATGTGATGACAATTGAATGATCAGCAACCGAATCAACTTTATTGTATGGAGAATGTGTGAACTGAAGGATGAGGGAAGAGGCTGGAGAATAGAAAGAGGAAAGAAAAAGAAATAGGATAAAGCCATGAGGCCAGAAGTTGGCACTTATTACCCACCACTATCCAGGAAAGAGCAGTGTGAAATTTGTGTTCACATAGACGTGCCCTGCATAAGGTGGAGATGATTCAGTAGACTGCACCCTGATTTGGCTGAAATAGCCCTCAAAAAGTCAGCTTTCCTTAACTCTTGGGATACACTCACCAACCAGACTGTTGATGACTAACTTGACTCTCTGAGACTGCTGATATTGGGAAAAGGGTGCCCTAGTTGGGAGAGGAACATTCCAGTTACTGAAAGACTAACACTGTTAATGAATACATTGGTATGTATGTGGTTATATAGTTTGGCCTCTTATGAGTTGGATTGCTGGGAGTCAGGCTTTTTCAGGCAGATGAACCCTGACAAGACACTGATATGACTATGACCCAGGTTCAGCTCTGTGGCAAAAAGCTACTCTGGGTGGCCACTTTGGGAGCCAGTCAAATGACTCTGGCACAAAGCAAGACATTCTGACTCAATCGTTTTGATCACAGAGTGCAAGGGATATAATTACGTTGGCAAGGCACGATTTTCCTGTTCCTGACCCCAGCTCCATTCTTGATCTTACTTCATGATCCAACAGCTACATGTGAGATTGTCTGGCATTTTCTGCTTCTGAGTCAGAGCCTCCGTATTCCTGGTTACTAGGTCACTAGGCCAATGGTATTGTCATCCTCTTTAGGCTGACAAAAAGCAGAGAGAGGGTCAGAGTGCAGGGAGTGCAGGGAAATCTTCCACGTGCTGGGTGGAAGGCAAATCCTATAATTTCTCTCGGGGACCTTGCTTTTTACTCGGTGGTCAAGCGCATGCTTTCTAGAGTCAAATCTAGTTTCGAGTACCAGCTCTGCCTCCTCCTAGCAAGTCACTTAACTTCTCTGCATCACAGGTTTTTTCATCTGTAAAGTATGGTTGATAAACACAACTGCCTCCTGGAGTTGTGAGGATGAAATGTGGACATGAATTTAAGACCACTCAGCTCCAGTGCTTGGCAAATAGGAAACCCAATTAATGTTACAATTAGTGTGAGGGATGATGATGGTGATGATGATGATGGCATGTATCTTGATTTATAATTACACGGTGGGGGTCTGTGGTTATTTATTATTATTTTTTTTTTACAGAGTCTTGCTCTGTCACCAGGCTGCAGTGCAGTGACGTGATCTCAGTTCACTGCGACCTCTGCCTCCTGGGTTCGAGCGATCCTTCTGCCTCAGCCTCCCAAGAAGCTGGGACAACAGGCGCGCGCCACCATGCCCAGCTAATTTTTTGTATTTTTAGTAGATACAGGGTTTCACTATGTTCATCAGGCTGGTCTCGATCTCCTGACCTTGTGATCTGCCCGCCTCGGCCTCCCAAAGTGCTGGGATTACAGGTGTGAGCCGCCACCTCACCCGGCCGGATTATTCTCTTATCTGTCCTCCCTAACTCTGCCACTCATTCATTACTGGGTCCTCAATGTGTTTTTTTTTTTTTTTTTTTTTTTTTTTTTTGAGACAGTGTCTCACTCTGTCACCCAGGCACCCAGGCTGGAGTGTACTGGCGCAATCTTGGCTCACTACAACCTTCGCCTCCCAGGTTCGAGCAATCCTCCTGCCTCTGCCTTTCGAGTAGCTGGGATTACAGGCTAACACCACCACGCCCAGCTAATTTTTGTATTTTTGGTAGAGATGGGGTTTCACCGTTTTGGCCAGGTTTTGAACTCCTGGCCTTAAGTGATACACCCACCTCAGCCTCCCAAAGTACTGGGATTGCAGGTGTGAGCCACTGCGCTTGGCCATACATTTGCAGTTTCTAGATATGAAATAGCTTGGTATTTGGGGCTTTTCTCTCAAATGTTCTGATTATATATAGTTTCTGTTCCTCATGCTAAACCATCCATGACCTCAAAATGACTGAAATAGGCTGGGTGCAGTGGCTCACGTCTGTAATCCCAGCCCTTTGAGAGGACGAGGCAGGAGGATCACGAGGTCAGGAGTTCGAGACCAGCCTGACCAACATGGTGAAACCCATCTCTATTAAAAATACAAAAAAAAAAAAAAAATTTGGCCGGGCATGGTGGCGGGCACCTGTAATCACAGCTACTCGGGAGGCTGAGGCAGAAGAATTGCTTGAACCCCAGAGGTGGAAGTTGCAGTGAGCCAAGATGACGCCATTGCACTCCATCCTGGGTGACAGAGCGAGACTCCATCTCAAAAAAAAAAATTACTGAAGCAAAATGACCACTCCCAAGTTCCCTGTCTGCTTAGTGACACTGGCTCATTCATGAGTACATTACTGCTACCTGCTTTCTCACTCAGTCTTTTTGGGACCTGAGGAGTTACTCTCCCTCTCAGACCAAATAGAACTGGACTGAGGGTGGGGGCAAAAGTAGCCTCAGATAATCACTGATTATTCTCCTATGGAATAATTTGATGGCTGTGACCCAACCTACTTTGTGGATTTAATCCTAGACCATGTGATTCTGGGATCTGCTCCCCCAACCCCTTCCTGGCCTCAGGCAGGCCTCTCCATGCAATGGGAAGCCCAACCTGAGGATGGCCAGAGGATAGAAATTGAAAATTTTTGTGAAGCTCTCTGGGGCTTTTTCCCTTGTTGCTGGCAAATCTTGTCCTCATGGGCATCTGTGGGCCAAGAGGCCCTGGAGGAACAAAGTGCATGTCATATATTTGTAAACAATTGTGAATTTGGCCTGGCAAGGAGGCATGAACCTGTAGTCCCAGCTACTTGGGAGTCTGAGAAGGGAGGATTGCTGAGGCCAAGAGTTCGAGGCTGTAGTACACTACAATCACATCTGTGAATAGCCACTGCACGCCAGCCCAAAGTGCTGGGATTACAGGCATGAGCCACCTCAACTGGCCTGGATTTGTTTTGAAAGATAATTCGATGCTGGGCATGGTGGCTCACACCTATAATCCCAGCACTTTGGGAAGTCGAGGTGGGTAGATCACCTGAGTTCAGGAGTTCAAGACCAGCCTGGCCAACAGGGTGAAAGCCCATCTCTACTAAAAATACAAAATTAGCCGGGTGTAGTGGCACATGCCTGTAATCTCAGCTACTCGGGAGGCTGAAGCAGGAGAATCGCTTGGATCTGGGAGACAGAGGTTGCAGTGAGCTGAGATCATGCCACTGCACTCCAGCCTGGGCAACAGAGTGAGACTGTCTCAAAAAAAAGAAAGATTATATGATACATTTTGTGTTTTGTGGGGTTGTTTATTTTTACATACCTTACCTCCTCCTCTAAAGGCTTAAGTAGAAAGAAAGCAATAGAAACATATATTTAGGGCCAGGTGTGGTGGCTCACACCTGTAATCCCAGCACTTTGGGAGGCTGAGGGGGGTGGATCACAAGGTCAGGAGTTCAAGACCAGCCAATATGATGAAACCCCGTCTTTACTAAAAATACAAAGAAAATTAGCCAGGCGTGGTGGCGGGCGCCTGGAATCCCAGCTACTTGGGAGGCTGAGGCAGAAGAATCGCTTGAACCCAGGAGGCAGAAGTTGCAGTGAGCCAAGATCACATCATTGCACTCCAGCCTAGGCAACAGAGCAAGACTCCGCCTCAAAAAAAAAAAGAAAAAGAAACATATATTTAGGAAAGTAACATGTATGGAGATATGAAGCTGGTATAAAACATGTATGTCTTAATGATCTGGGAAGTTGTTTTTTGGGGTTGGGGACAGGGCAAATTGGGGACTGAGCTTCCTAGCATTTCCCTAGGTGACATCACCAGGAAATTTCTATCTCAGCCACTGATGATAATGTTGAATTCAGGGCCAAAGCTAGGTCATTGTCCCAGATTCTCACAATCTGGGGAATCTGGGCAGTATGAACAATTGTGTATCCTTGCATCTAAAAAGTATCATGCCTCTGCAAAGCTCCCTCTGCTCCAGCACATCCTGTATTTTTTCAACTTTGGATGTTTGCACAAGCTATTTTCTTTTGCGAGAATGTCCTGCCCCCTCCTATCCATCTGTGGAAGTCAACTTTTCTTTAGGGCCCAGAGGAAAACCTATCACCTTCTACACCTTCCCAGATGCCCACCATTTGGGTTAAACTCTGCCTCCTCCAGGTTCGCCCTGGTCTTTTGCCTCTCTTAAAGCACTGGTCCCAGCTCATGCCATTGTGTGTCACTTTGGCTCATGTCTCATACTGGCTGTAGATCTTTGGGAGGGGATGAACTGGGGAATTTTCATCCTGGGGCTATGGGATAGTGCTTACCCCTAAGTATAAAATTAGCAAGAATCCTTGAATTGAAAAGCTCCAGTGACTTGATAGCTTCCAACAGCCCCTAAAGATGGGGTAGTCCACTGCTCCCTATATAGAAAGGAAGAGGTTCACAGTCTCATGGATTTAGCAGCCTTCGTAGCCTCAGGATCTTTCCCAATATCCCCAGTTCTCTTGCTGGGCCAGCTGTGGTCTCTGAGAATGCTCAGTTCCCTGGGCTAGGCTGGCCTATAGGGCCCTCCCTCCTGGACCTGGGTCCATGTGACCAAGTGGCCAGCCAACAAGAGAGCCCTGGGTGATGAGCATCTGGAAGTCAGCTTGCTTGTCTGCCCTAATCACAGCCCTGGGCTCTACCCTCAGGTACCCTACTCACATGGTCCAAGAGGGAACCACTCTTCTGTCATTCCCTCCCCTTCTGCTCCTCATCCTACCCACCCAGCTGTTCTGGGCAGGATCCTGGGGGCATGATGGAATCCTCCCTTTTCTCTACCCTCGATCCCTTTGATCACCAAATCCTACAACTGCCCTCCAACCAAGGTGTTCTTTCTATATCAAAAAATCTGATCAGGCCATCACTCCTCTGTTTAAAACCATTCAACGGCTACCCACTGCCCTCAGGATAAAGACTAAAATTCTTAATAGGATTTACAAATTCTTCACCTGGCCCTTTTGAGATAAGAGGATTTATAATCTTTTCAAAGCCAACAAGCATCCTGAGACAATCTTAATTTTTGCAGCTGTCCAAGCTATTTAAGATTGATGAGGTCTGCACTAAGTTGTTAAATGGTGATTAATTTATCTGGCCTGAATGGCATGTGAATTCCAAGGGGATCATTTTTCTCTACCTTCCCTGCTGCACATTGGGACACAGCAAGGCCAGGACACCCTTCTTAGATGGCTGGGTAACCAGGTTCATTAAGGCAGTCAGTGCAGAGAAGCAGCAGAAAATGGGGAGGAGTTGTGTAAATGAAATTGCCGATAATACCAAAGGAACCCAAAGAGAGGCTCAGTCTCCCAACAACTGCAGCTTTGCTGCAACATGGCAGGGTGGGACAGGGGTAGGTTTGGATCTGGGCTGCTTTGCCATGGAAGTGGGGTTACAGGGCAGGGAGAGGCTTACCATCACTGAGCATCTTTTATTGACTTTGTCGTTTTACTGAGAACTTACAAATTGAGTTATTCTTCATTGAGTTATATTTGGAAGCAGGTTCAATACATAGTACAGTCCTCCCTCTAGAATTTCTGCTTTATGTCCACATGATGCAGCTTGTTCATTTCTGAATTCCTTTTAATGACAAAAACATTAGGAAGGAATGTAAATACTCAAAAGGGGGATGGCATGTAAACTATAGTTGGAATAATATGTGGCCATTTAAAGGAAGTGTTGTCCAGGAAGTGGAGGTTGCAGTGAGCTGAGATTGCACCACTGCACTCCAGCCTGAGCCATAGAATGAGATTCCATCTCAAAAAAAAAAAGGTAAACATAAATAAATTAAAGGAGGATTTTGGAGGCTTTGTAGCAACATGAAAAACCACACATGATGTCATACTAAGGGGAATGTAGAACACCATCAGTGCCGGGCGCGGTGGCTCATGCCTGTAATCCCAGCACTTTGGGAGGCCAAGGCGGGCGGATCATGAGGTCAGGAGATCGCTACCATCCCGGCTAACACGGTGAAACCCCATCTCTACTAAAAATACAAAAAATTAGCCAGGCCTGGTGGTGGGCACCTGTAGTCCCAGCTACTCGGGAGGCTGAGGCAGGAGAATGGCGTGAACCCGGGAGGCAGAGCTTGCAGTGAGCTGAGATCGCGCCACTGCACTCCAGCCTGGGTGACAGAGCAAGACTCCGTCTCAAAAAAAAAAAAAAAGAACACCATCAGAACCCAGAGAGGTGGTGCAGCAATGTGAGATGGTGACAAGAACATGGATTTTCTAGCTGGATAGACCGGATTGGGGGTTCAGTTTCCATTTCCCCCAGTTACAAGCTGTGTGATCATCTGCAAGCTCATTAACTTCTCTGGGCTTTAGTTTTCTTGTTTTTTATTTTTGTTTTCCCTTTTGTTTTAAGCTCCATACTATCATCATTGAATCTTCACTTTTAAAATGTGGGCCAGGAGTGGTGGCACATTGCTGTAATCCCAATGCTTTGGGCAGCCAAGGAAGGAGGATCGCTTGAGGCCAGGAATTAGCCAGGCATGGTGGCTCATGCCTGTAGTCCCAGCTACTCTGGAGGCTGAGGCAGTGGGTTGGAGTGGGAGGGTCACATAAGCCCTGAAGTAAGAGGTTGCAGTGAGCTAAGATTGTGACACTGCACTGAAACTCAGGTCACAGAGTGCACTGAAAGCCTGGGTCACAGAGTGAGACCTGCCTCTGAAAAAAGAGAAAGAAAGAAAAAGTAAAATATGGGTAAAACACAAGCTTGATTGTTTTCAGTATTGGATAAGGTAATTCATGAGGCCAGGCACGGTAGCTCACGCCTGTAATCCCAGTGCTTTGAAAGGTGGAAGCAGGCAGGTCTCTTTTATTTTCCCAGCTGTTTCAGTTATCTATTGCTATGTAACAAACTGGCCTGAAAGTTAGTGGCTTAAAACAACTACTTCATTATATTTCAGTTTTAAAATCAGGAATTTAGGCAAGTCTCAGCCATGGAATTCTTCTGCTCCTTGTGGCATTCACTAAAGCCACTCAATAGTCTATCTGATGACCAAACTGATGTAGAGGGTCAAGATACCTTCCTTATTCATGGGGCTGGTACTGGGCTCAGTTGAAACTCTTTTATTTTTTATTTTTATTTTTTGCTCTTCAGTCCTACCTGTGGCCTCTGCAGTATGGAGGTCTCAGTGTAAATGCATTTTTACGTGGTAGCTCAGGACTTCTAGAGTGAGTGTCTGAAGGACAGGAAGAGGAAGCTGCCAGACTCTTAAGACCTGGGCCTGGAGACTGGCACAGAATCACTTCTGCTATGTTCTTTTTTTTTTTTTTTTGACAGAGTCTCCCTCTGTCACCCAGGCTGGAGTGTGGAGTGCAGCCCTGCGATCTTGGCTCACTGCAACCTCTGCCTCGTGGGTTCAAGGGATTCTCCTGCCTCAGCCTCCCGAGAAGCTGGGACTATAGGTGTGTGCCACCACATTCAAATAATTTTTGTATTTTCAGTAGAGACGGGGTTTCACTATGTTGGCTAGGCTGGTCTTGAACCCCTAACCTCAAGTAATCCACCCACCACAGCCTCCCAAAGTGCTAGGATTACAAACATGAGCCACCACGCCTGGGCTCACTTCTACTGTGTTCTATTGTTCAAGTAGTTACAGAGCCTGCCCAGATTCAAGGAGAGAGTACAGAGACCCCACATCTCCATGGGAGGAATGTTGCAGAATTCAGAGCCATTTTTAACCTACCTCAGCAACTGTCTGAAAGATATAATATTAATATTTACATTTGTTTTAAAGTTAAATATCAAAATGTTTCCCTGGGAAGATACCTGGCCATTGACTTATGGGGTGTGGCGGTTTCTTGGAGTCAGATAGAGCCGGGCAGGCACTTAAATTTTCTGAGCTGCAATTTCCTTAGCTCTAAAATGGGGATAATAATTTTGCTTGCATTTCATGATTGGTTTGATCATTTAAAAGATCATAGGCCAAGCACGGTGGCACATGCTTGTAATCCCAGCACTTTGGGAGGCCAAGGTGGGTGGATCACTTAAGGTCAGGGGTTCAAGACCAGCCTGGCCAACATGGTGAAACCCCACCTCTAGTAAAAATACAAAATTATCCAGGTGTGGTGGTGTGTGCCTGTAATCCCAGTTACTTGGGAGGCTGAAGCAGGAATCGCTTGAACCTGAGAGGCAGAGGTTGCAGTGAGCCAAGATTGCACCACTGCACTCCAGCCTAGGCGACAGAGTGAGACTCCTCAAAACAATAAAATAAAACAAAATGAAAAGATAATACAGCTGGATGGGGTGGCTCACACCTGTTATACAATCCCAGCACTTTGGGAGGCTGAGGTGGGTGAATTGCTTGAGTCCAGGAGTTTGAGACCAGTCTGGCAACAACAACAACAAAACACACCTGTAATCCCAGCACTTTGGGAGGCTGAGGCGGGTGGATCGCCTGAGGTCAGGAGTTTGAGACCATCCTGGCCAACATGGTGAAACCCTATCTCTACTAAAAATACAAAAATTAGTTGGGCTTGGTGGTGCGCGCCTGTAGTCCCAGCTACTCGAGAGGCTGAGGTGGGGAGAATCGCTTGAACCCGGGAGGCAGAGGTTTCAACCAGCTGAGATTGCACCACTGCACTCTAGCCTGGGTGACAGAGCGAGACTCCATCTTGAAAAAAAAAATGATAATATATGTAAAGTGTTTTTCTTTTATTTTTGAGATGGAGTCTTGCTCTGTCACCCAAGCTGGAGTGCAGTGGTGTGATCTAGGCTCACTGCAACCTTCACCTCCCAGGTTCAAGCAAATCTCCTGCTTCAGTCTCCAGAGTAGTTGGGACTACAGGTGGCTGCCACCACGCCCGGCTTATTTTTGTATTTTTAGTAGAGACAGAGTTTCACCATGTTGGCCAGGCTGGTCTCAAACTCCTGAGCTCAAGTGATCTGCCCACCTCGGCCTCCAAAAGTGCTGGGATTACAGGCATCAGCCACCGCACCCGGCCTTGTAAAGTGTTTTTAAAAGCATGTCTTCCCTTTCTGAAAAATTATCATTGACTATAGGGGCAAACCATTGGTCAAGTCTTTCTCTTGCCTAGATGGGACCCCTGTGCTAGTGTCCTCTGGTGGAAGGGCACCTAGTGATTGGCCATGGCCCCAGGCAGAATCCTGCTGTCCAGGAGTCAGCCTGCTTCCCCTTCAAGCATCAAGCAGACACATTTCTTCCCCAGTGAATGATGTACAGCAGAGCATTTTTAGAATCTTAACATTTTCCTACTAAAGATCTTGCAGCACTGAGAAGTGAAGGGATTTACCCACAGTTGCTTACCAGTTAGAGGCAGAGCAGGACAAGAGTCCAGCCCTGTGCCTGGCTCATGCAGGGATAAGTTTTATTTTTATTTATTTATTTATTGAGACAGAGTTTCACTCTTGTTGTCCAGGCTGGAGTGCAATGGCGCAATCTCGGCTCACTGCAACCTCCACCTCCTGGGTTCAAGTGATTCTCTTGCCTCCAGCTCCCGAGTAGCTGGGATTACAGGCAGGCACCACCATGCCCAGTTAATTTTTGTATTTTCAGTAGAGTCGGGGTTTCACTGTGTTGGCCAGGCTGGTCTCAAACTCCTAACCTCAGGTGATCTGCCCACCTCAACCTCCCAAAGTGCTGGGATTACAGGCATGAGCCATCACATCCAGCCAAGGATAAGTTTTATTATCTCTATCTTTTGAGATTTTAAATACATAAGTAGTTTAGAGTCTCCCACAGTTTGGGTTGAATTCATTAGAGACACCACCAGGGCCTGGAATTTTAAACTACAAATTCAACTGGATACATATAGGACTATTCAGGTTATCTATTTCTTCTTGAGTGAGTTTTGGTAGTTTGTGTCTTTCAAATAATTGATCCTTTTCATTTAAGCTGCCAAATTTTGGGGTTGCAGTTGTTCATAGCATACCCTTATTTCTCATAGTTTTGTAGTGCTTAAGCTGTGATTTTAACCCCATTCTCTCTGCCTCCAAGTTCTTTACTTTTAATCACTTTGTTCTATGGCAGCTGACTCCCCTTAGCTCACTAGAAAGGGAGATGATAGTTACCCTTTTCACAGATGAGAAAGCTGAGGATCAGAGAGGATGTACATCTAATTAGAGGAAGGGTCAAGATTTGAACCTAGGCCTGCTGTGACTGCAGAGTCAGTTTCTTCTTTTCATCATGTACTATTGCGCAACCCTACCACCCTTCACTCGTCTCAATATCCCTGCCTTGCCTCAGACAAGGAAGCTAAATCTCTGGGGGTTGGACCACCATGGGTGTTTTGGGAAGCTCCCTGGGTGATTCTAACACACGGTCAAGGTTGAGGTGCACTCTTGGGCCTGCTCAGTCAGTGGGGTCTGGCACAGCAGGCATACTGCAGTCAGCTCCTGAAGGATGAGTTGAGTTTGCCCAGCCACATGCCAAGTGTTACATGGGAGGCAGAGCTGGTATAGGACTCAAATGGGTGGTTCCGCTCCCTGTGGTGGTGTCTGGGGTCATTTATGTGATGACATTCAAGTGGGAACCTGTCTAGGGTGAGAATGACCAAGATAGGTTTCCTAACTTGTCTAGTGACTTAACTGGGGTGTCTGAAACAGCTGAGGGATGGCTAGTTCCCTTCCTCTCTATGTGGTCTCTCATCATTTAGTAGTCAGACCTGAGCTTTCTTACAAGACAACTGGATCCCAAGAGGGCAAGAGTGAAAGCTGTGAGACCTCTTATGGCCCAGGCCTGGAACTGGCACAGTGTTACTTAGACTGCATTCCACTGGCATAACATGCCATGAGACCAGCACCAGTTTCTCTTGCCAGACCCCTATTACCTCCGATAGGGATGACATCATGTCCGAGAAGCCGAAGGAAAGCAAACAAGACATAGGATGTGTTGGGGGAACTTACATACAGGGATGGTCCAGCGGTGGCAGGCTGGATGGGAAAACAACTACTGTTTGTAAAAAGCATGCAGTTTATATACCATTTGTGGCTGGGCATGGTGGCTGTAATCCCAGCACCTTTGGAGGCCAAGGCAGGTAGATAGCTTGTTCTATTTTTTTTAATTAAAAAAAATATATATATACACACACACAGAGCACATTTATTTTTTGAGATGGAGTCTCACTCTGTTGCCCAGGCTGGAGTGCAGTGGCGTGATCTTGGCTCACTGCAACCTCTGCCTCCCGAGTTCAAGTGATTCTCCTGCGTCAGCCTCTCGAGTAGATGGGATTACAGGTGCGTGCCACCACGCTCAGCTATTTTTATATTTTTAGTAGAGATGAGGTTTCACCATGTTGGCCAGGCTGGTCACAAACTCCTGACCTCAGGTGATCCGCCCGCCTCGGCCTCCCAAAGTGCTGGGATTACAGGCATGAGCCATGGTGCCCAGCCTACACATAGCATTTTTATTTAGCAGCCTCCACCTAGCAACCTTCTTTTAACCCAAAACAAAGGGCCTTCATTCCCTGTACAGCCTGTGTTCCAAGGAATGGGCCAAGGATTCAAATGTCCTTCATTGATAATGAGTGAGTCTGTGGGTTGGCCACTCTTGGATTTCTTAGCTTGGAACGCCAAATGCACATTCTTCTTAGACCATAGGGTCATTCTCAGCATATGCTTAAGTTAAGTTATTGGTGTCAGGTGTGTCTGCCATACAAAATTCAAAAAGAAGAGAAATAAAATAAACTTCACCTCTAGTTTTTTGGTTTTTGTTTTTTAAAAATTTTTTTGTAGCTATTTCCGGGAATCTTAATGACTTCAAAGTCCTTAAAGCTCATAACATGGCTTTACTATCACCAGCTTAATTTTTTTTTTTTTTTTTTTTTTTGAGATGGGGTCTCACTCTGTCAGCCAGGCTGGAGTGCAGTGGTGGGATCACAGCTCACTGCAGCCTCAAACTCCTGGGCTCAAGTGATTTTCCCGCCTCAGTCTCCTGAGTAGCTGGGATTACAGGTGCGTGCCACCATGCCCTACTAATTTTACTTTTTGTAAAGATGAAGTCTTGCTACGTTGCCCAGGCTGGTCTTGGACTCCTAGGCTCAAGTGATCCTCCTGCCTCAAGCCTCCTAAAACGCTGGGATTATAGGTGTGAGCCACCACTCCTGGTTAAATTTCTTTTTTTTAAAATTTAAAACATGTTATGGGAGAAGAAGAAGAGGAATTCTCTTCACCTCTACTTAAGAGGAGTGGCTAGTGCATGCAGAGATGTCAGAAATTAATGGCAGCCAAGGTTGGGAAGTTGGGCAGGACAAAAGCTGGTGATACTGATTTTTGATGGGAAAAACAGTTGAGATCTAGGGGCATGGCATGCCTCTAGAGGCCTGCAGCCTTGTGCAGTTGCCCAGGACCCTGCTCTCAGAAACGGCAGGATTGCTCTTGGACACTCAATTAAATGCTCTGTTGTCAGCCATCTTTAAATTCTTGATTATTTTTGAACAAGGGGGCCGGGCGCAGTGGCTCACGCTTGTAATCCCAGCACTTTGGGAGGCCGAGGCGGGCGGATCACGGGGTTGGGAGATAGAGACCATCCTGGCTAACACACGGTGAAACCCCGTCTACAGTAAAAATACAAAAAAAAAAAAAAAAAAAAAAAATTAGCCAGGCGTGGTAGCGGGCGCCTGTAGCCTGTAGTCCCAGCTACTGGGAAGGCTGAGGCAGGAGAATAGCGTGAACCCGGGAGGCGGAGCTTGCAGTGAGCTGGTATCGCGCCACTGCACTCCAGCCTGGGCGACAGAGTGAAACTCCATCTCAAAAAAAAAAATTTTTTTTTTTTGAACAAGGTGCCCTGCATTTACATTTTGCACTGGGCCCTGAGAACGTGATCATAGCTCTCTTATTCCAAGCCTCTTCACAAGGAAGATTTTTCCATTCCTTTAGAAAAGTGGAGGAAGGGAAAGACAAGGAGAAAAAGAAAGTATTTAAAAGTCCTTAACAGAAGAGCAGTGGGTTGGGAGTGAGGGGCAGGGCCCTATTTTTAGCAACCATTGCTCCAGGTTAGAACAGAGACAGTTGAGAAGTGTTGTTCTATTTACCGGATATTGACAAAAAACTTCTGGCTAAGAAGAGTGGTGTTACTGAAACGGGATTCTGAAGTCTTACAAGTTTACTTAGCCTTTCTAAGTCTCTGTTTCCTCCTCTAAAACAGTATATTAACCCTACAGCATGTTGGTGAGGATTAAGTGTTGGTAAAGATTAATACAGAAATCTATTTATTTTAATTTATTTTTTTGAGACAGGGTGTTGTTTTGTCACCCACGCTGGGGTGCAGTGGCACAATCACAGCTCACTGCATCCTTGACCTCTAGGGCTCAAGCAGTCCTCCCACCTTGGCCTCCCAAAGTGCTGGGATTACCAGCATGAACCACTGCTCCTGGTTTGACTTTAAAGGAAATGGTATGTCCTCTTTAAAGGAAATGACATGTGTACAGTTCCTGGCACATAGCAGTTACTAACACAGATTCTTGTTCATCAATGGTCTTTGAAAGCTGGACTCTGGGAAGTCCATTCAATCGTTCGCTAAGTATTTACACGTTAAGGGCCTACTAAAGTCACTGTGGTAGGTCCTGGAGGATCATGGAGCTTACATCATAAAAAGAAAGGCCCAGTTGACAACCTCAAGGAGCTAACCCTCAAGTAGAGGTCATGAAACCAATGTACACATAATAGTGAGTTGGTTCATTCAATACATATTTATTAAGCACCAGAAAGATGAATAAGACACAGGCCCCACTCTGAAGCCCACATGCTGATAGGGAAGACACATTCCCCCGAAATAATTATACAAAGAAACTAGTGCTAATACAGGGATAAAAGCACTAGTGAAACTTTACTGAGAGGTTAGCTGTGTGGCAACTGATATTCACTATGACTCTTTGGTGTAGGTTTTATCATTGTCACTGCCATTTTTATAGATGAAGCAGACATGATTTAGATAATTTATTTGCTTGAAATCAAGCATCTTGCAAATGGCGGAGCTGGGATTGAATCCAGGGCTTTCTGTCTCCAAAAGCTATGTATGTTATTATGTTGTGTGAGTGTGTGTGTGTGTATAATGTAAATAGATGGTATATATATTTACATACTAAATATGTTTCTACAAATGCATCTCACAGAAGAAAAATCAATCCATTCTCCTCAGGTAAATGGGGAAGGAAGCCCAGAGGGAATGGCTTATGAATGAGTGTAAAAGAATTAGGACTTCAACAGGCAGAGAAAGAGGGAAGCAAATTCCAGGAAGAAAAAACATAATGTGCAAATATGTGAAGTTATGAAAATCCAGAGTGAGTACTTCAAAGAATAACAAGTTGGGCTGGGAATGGGGTGGCTCATACCTGTAATCCCAGCACTTTGGGAGGCCAAGGTGGGAGGATCACTTGAGGCCAGGAGTTCAAGACCAGCCTGAGTAAAAAATAAAAAATGTTAAAAAAAAGGTTGTTTTGGAGCATCGAAGGAAAGAAAGTTCGTAAAACTTTATTTGGGAGATTCTTCATATGGATTTTAAAGGATATGGAAGAGTTCCAAGGCCAAGTTCGGAAAGAAGACATGTTAGAGGAAATAAAAATCACTAGAAAAGCCATTAATGTGGGAAAATAAGAGATCTGTTAGAGGATGAAGGAGTAGAAAAATTTTGAATGAAGTGTAGTCATGAGTGGTAAGTCTGAATAAGGCATGCTTAGAAATAATTTTGAATGCCAGGGCAAAGCCACATCTGTTTCATTTGACAGGCAGAGGTGAGGTCACAGTTGTCCTGAAGTGAAAAACCCAAATTCTTGCAGGGACTAGGCAAGATTAGTAGTCTGGGCATAAAAATAATCAGGAGGCAGCCATGACCCAACTCCAGCTCACACCACTCAAGAATACAGTCACCTGGCCAGAACCTTTGATTTTTCAAAAGAAGCAAAACAACAAAAATCCAGAAGCTTAGGTAAAATCTCATAATTTAAAATTTTTAGCAACTACTTAAAAATGTGTGCAGGTGGAACAAAACTTGTCTAAGGGCCAGAGGAGGCCCCTGGGTAGCTACAGAAATGTCTGTTCTCCCCAGGTGTCTGCAAGACTAAGCTGTGGTGTGGAGGGCCGCTGGGCAGAGGTGGTACAGGGAGGATCAGAGAAAGCTCCAGCAAAAGGCCTCTGCTGCTCTAACTTTCTTTCTATCCTGATGAAGAAACCCAAAAGCATTCCTCTCTGAGGTATTTGCATTTTTGGAATTTCTTTCTATTTTTGTCTTTTGGAATCCTCCCTAGCACTGGTTTGCTGGGGAACTTTGAACTGGGCCTGGCAGCTTGTGTTAGGCTGTTCTTGCATTGCTATAAAGAAATACTTGAGACTGGGTGATTTATAGTAAAAGAAGTTTAACTGGCTCATGTTTCTGCAGGCTATGCAAGAAGCATTGTGCTGGCATCAGGACTCAGCTTCTGGAGAGGCCTCAGGGAGGTTTTACTCTCAGCGGAAAGCAAAGCCAGGAGCTTGCATGTCACACAGCAAACGCAGGAGCAAGAGAGAGTAGGGGAGGTGCCACGCACTTTAGACAACCTGACCCAACACCTCCCACCAGGCTCCTCCTCCAACACTGGGGATTACATTTCAACATGAGATTTGGCAGGTACACAGATCCAAACCATATCACAGCTGGTTTTCACTTTTCAGGCTTCCGAACAGAAAAGTCTTATATAACCCATCTCTTTTCAATGGTTAGTTGCTTGTCCCAAGGGTGAAGACTCTTATAAGCATTGTGTGTGTGTGTGTGTGTGTGTGTGTGTGTGTGTGGTGTAGGAGCAGGGGATAAAGAGGGAGAAAAAGAGGGAGAGACAGCTTCCTTCTCCTGAAGGACTTTCTCAAGATTAACAGCATATTCTGTGGCCTGAGCTTTCTGAACCTGGCAGGAGCTGACTCTTACGGGAACAGAACTCTTTGCCTGTCATAGTCTCAGGTTGGGCCACTGACTTAGCTCATAATCTTGACTGACTACCTTAGATATAGAGGCTATTAGCAAACCATTGTAGAGGAAAATGTTCCTTTATATTATGCCTGTGAACCTCCATGCACTGGGATGAGAGGTAACATAGGGGAAGAAATATTAGAATCTGTGGAGCTAGAATAGAATGCTTTATTTACTGGATTACCTTGGTAAAGTCACCTCACCTCTCTGTGCCTTATTTCCTACAAGCATAAAAGCTAGCCAGAAATATTCACCTCACAGAGGTATTATGAAGATTCTATGAGATCATGGACACAGAAGTACCTGACACCTGGTTATGCTGGATCAGAGAGAAATGAATGAAGAAATTGGAGCTAAGGAGATGTGGATTTAAATCTTGACTCCACAACTTATAACAAGAACTACCATGAATTCAGTAATTTCTATGTGCCAGGCTCTGTGCATTGTCTTTTTTTTTTTAGATGGAGTTTTGCTCTTTCGCCCAGGCTCCAGTGCAGTGGCATGATCTCGGCTCACTGCAGCCTCCGCCTTCCAGTTTCAAGCAATTCTTCCACCTCAGCCTCCCAAGCAGCTGGGACTATAGGCACCCGCCACCACGCCCAGCTAATTTTTGTATTTTTAGTAGAGACGGGGTTTCACCATGTTGGCTAGGCTGGTCTCGAACTCCTGACCTTGTGATCTGCCCGCCTTGGCCTCCCAAAGTGCTGGGATTACAGGCATGAGCCACTGTGACCGGCCTCTGTGCATTATCTTTAAAATCCTTGCAACAAGTCAGCATGAATGAAAGAATCATGATTATTATCCTCATTTTACAAATGAGGAAACTGAAGCACAGAGAGGTTAAAATAACTTGCCCAAAGCTTCACACAGGTAAGTGGTGAAGCCAGGCTATCTGATTCCAGAGCTTGTACTTTCTAGCTATGTAATTTAGTATAAGCCCCATAAGTTTTCTTATCCTCAGTTTCTACAGCTATAAAATGAGGACATCTTTGTGAGGATTAAGAATAATATACATAGGCTGGGCGTGGTGGCTCACGCCTGTAATCCTAGCACTTTGTGAGGCTGAAGCAGGCGAATCACTTGAGGTCAGGAGTTCGAAATCAGCCTGGCCAACATGGTGAAACCCTGTCTGTACTAAAAATACAAAAATTAGCCAGGTGTAATGGTGCATGCCTGTGATCCCGGCTACTTGGGAGGCTGAGGTAGAATTGCTTGAATCTGGGACACGGAGGTTGCATTGAGTTGAGATTGTGCCATTGCACTCCAGCCTGGGTGACAGAGTGAGACTCTATCTCAAACAAAAAGAAAAAAAGGAAAGGAAAATTTAAGAATAATGTATATAAAATGACTGTCACGGTAGTTCCTGATATTTCATAGATATTAACTATTTTTACTAACTGCTCAGTGTTACGGATTGAATTGCATTCCCTTGAAAGATGTTGAAGTTCTAAGCCCTAGTGCCTGTGAATGTGACCTTATTTGGAAATGGGGTCCTTGCGGATGATTAAGTGAAGATGAAGACATTAGGGTGGAAAGTTTGGACACAGAGACAGAGATGCATACAAGGAAAAGGCCATGTGAAGATGAAGAGATTGGAGTGACACACCAACAAGCCAAGGAACAACAAAGATCGCCACCAAAACACCAGAGGCGAGGAGAGAGGCCGGGAACAGATTCTCCCTCATAGCCCTTTGAAGGATCCAAGCCCGTGACACCTTAATTTTGGACTTCTACTCTCCAGAGCTGTGAGAGGATACATTTCTGTTATTTTAAGCCACCCAGTTTATGGACTTTGTTATGGCAGCCTTGGGAAGCAAATGCACTCAGTACATGTTAATTTGTATCTTACCTACTTTGTACTTGCAGCGTGTCTCTGGGTCTCTGGTGTACACCAGGGCCTGCCCTTGAGCATGCTGGGGTGCTCAGCACGGGTGTAGCCCTGCAGCCTGACTCTCTGTAGACAGATCAGGATCGGTCTAACATGGCATTATGAAGTGGAGCCAGGGTCAGCTTTGGGCCCCACCTGCCTTCTGTGCTGGCCTTGGATTATGTTCAAATTCATCTCATGCTACCCCAGCAAAAAAAGAATGTCTTCAATGAACACACTCAAAAGGAGGTACCAGTGAAGAAATTGTCCCTCCCAAGTGAATGAATCACACCCAAATGCTGAGATCTGATTCCTTGGTGCCTGGTTGGAAAAGATTTTGAGGTCAAGGAGGGGCCCACCCAGACTCCCACACCTACATGCCCTGTAGGCCATGCACCCCGTGTACTCTTCTCTGCACAGATCTCATGCTGCCAGACATCAGGGATCTTTTCTAGCAGAGAAGGCTATGTAAGCAGCCCAGGTAAACACCTCAGGCCTTCAGGGAAAAAAGGGCCACCTCAGAGAGCATTTGGAAATAGAGAGGTTAGAGGACCCAAGGGAGTCCAAGGGACTTATGGTTAAAGCTTGGAAAGCAATTAGAGTTGGAATGCTCACCCAGCAGCAGCCAGAGGACCTGCCCAGCACTGCTCTCCAGAAACTCCAGGAGCAAAATTCCCTCAGGTTGATTTTCAGGAAAGGAAAAGAAATCCCCAAACAGAAAGATCATCACAGCTGTCTAAAACAGGGTAGGCTGGGCGTGGTGGCTCACACCTGTAATCCTAGCACTTTGGGAGGCTGAGGCTGGAGGATTGCTTGCGTCCAGGAGTTTGAGACCAGCTTGAGGAACATAGGGAGACCCCGTCTCTGAAAAAATTAAAAAATTAGCTGGGCATGGTGGTGCACACCTGTAGTCCCAGCTACTTGGAAGGCTGAGGTGGGAGGATCACTTGAACACGGGAGCTTGAGGCTTCAGTGAGCTATGATCACACCACTGTACTCCAGCTTGGATGACAGAGTGATATCCTGTCACACACACACAAAAAAATGTAGATCCACTACACGATGTATCCATGTGACAAAATTACACTTGTACCCCATAAAAGTTTTTTTTTGTTCTTTAAATTTTAATTATTGTTTACCCCATACATTTATATAAAATACACACAACAGGGTGGAGAACATGATCCACTAATGTCCCCTGCTTCTGTTGGGGTGTAACAAACAACCTGTATAAGATATCTCTTGTTGGCCAGGTACGGTGGCTCACGCCTGTAATCCCAGCACTCTGGGAGGTCAAGGCAGGTGGATCACCTGAGGTCAGGAGTTCGAGATCGGCCTGGCCAACATGGTGAAACCCTGTCTCTACTAAAAATACAAAAAAAAAAAAAAAAAAATTAGCCATGGTGGCGTGTGCCTGTAATCCCAGCTACTTGGGAGGCTGAGGCCGGAGAATTGCTTGAACCTGGGAGGTGGAAGTTTCAGTGAGCTGAGATTGTGCCACTGCACTCCAGCGTGGACGAGAGAGCAGGACGCCATCTTGAGAAAAAAAAATCTGTTATTGTTGTTTAACAAATTATCCCAAATTTAGCAGCTTAAAATAATACATCACAGGGACAGGATTCCATAATCAGGTTAGGCAAATGGTTCTGGCTCAGAAGCTCTCCTGAGGTTGCAGTTGAGCTTCAGCTGGGACTGCAGGCAGCTCAGGGCTTGGCTGGGGCTGGAGGGTTTGCTCCCAAGATGGTGTCCTCACATGACTGTGTGTAGGAGGCCTCAGTTTCTTGCTTGCTGTTGTCCAAATGTCTCATTTCCTTACCATATGGGCATATGGTGACCAACCATCCTGGTTTGTCCAGGATTGAGGGAGTTCTCAGGATGTGAGACTTTCGGTGCTGAACCAGGAAAGTCCTGGGAAGTCCTGGGAGGAGTTGGTCACACTATGTGGGCCTCTCCATGGTGCTGTTTCCAACAGGAAGAGGGATCTGAAAGAGTGACCAAGACAGAAGCCACAAGGTCTTTCATAGCCTAATCCAGGAAGTAACACACCATGCTGTATTCTATTAGTCACACAGGCCAGCTCTGGTACAAAGTACAAAGGGCTTATAAAGTGGTGTGAATACCAGGAGGGGGGGACCACTGGGACCATCTTGGAGGCTGGCTGCCACATTACCCCAAACCTAGGCTTAAAACAACAATCATTTTAGTATCTCTCATATTTGTGGGTTAACAGGACTCAGCTTGGCAGTTCTTCTGCTCTCCATGATATTGGTTGAAGCTGTAGTCAACTAGGGTTCAACATGGCTGTAATCCAAAATGACTCACTCGCCAGGCTGGCAGTTGGTGCTGGCTATTGGCCTGGACCTCAGCTGAGGCTGTCAGCAGGAGAGTCTTGGTTCTCCTCCATGTGGTCTTTTCACATGGAATAGGCTGGTAATGAGAGAGAACATCCCATGTACCCCTGAACTTAAAAGTTGAAGGAAGGCCGGGTGCAGTGGCTTGTGCCTGTAATCCCAGCACTTTGGGAGGCTGAGGTGGGCAGATCACTTGAGGTCAGGAGTTCGAGACCAGCCTGGCCAATATGGTGAAACTCCATTTCTACTTAAAATACAAAAATTAGCCAGGCGTGTTGGTGCGTGCCTGTAATCCCAGCTACTCGGAAGGCCGGGGCAGGAGAATCCCTTGAACCCAGGAGGCGGAGGTTGCAGTGAGCCAAGATCATGCCATTGCACTCCAGCCTGGGTGTCACAGCAAGACTCCGACTCAAAAAAAAAAGTTGAAGAGGGGAGAAAAAAAAGAACACCCCAAGGACAGGCACTGTAAGAGGAAGGAAACAGAAGCTACCAGTCTTCCTGAGGCCTGAGATTCAGATGTCCTTGAACATCTTACGATGCATTCTATGGCCAAGGCAGTCACAGGCCAGTCCAGATATAAGGAGAGGGGAAGTAAACACTCTTAAAGTGAAGAGCAGCATATATATGTGTGTGTGTATATATATGTGTATATACATATGTATATATTTGTGTGTACGTGCATATATATGCACACTACATGTACATGTATTTTATATATATACACATGTACATATACATCACACACACACATATATATATGTGGAGGGGAGGAATTACTCAGGGCTACCATACACTTTAGAGATTGCACTTTAGGGTCTCTCACTGGGAAATTTACAAAATCCCCAGAGGCAGAGGGGTAGTTCAGGCACTCTCAAATTCCTAGATCTGTAACCCTTGCTTTGTTTTTTTTTTTTAAATATTTTTTAATTAAAAAATTATGTTAGATAAAAATTATATAAGAAACTGATGTTCACTATAGAAAAATTAGAAAATACAGTTAAGCACAAGAAAGAAGCTATCATGCCAATATCCTGAGATAATCACTGTATATTTTTGGTAGATAGCACCCTGGAATTTATTCTATGCAGAAGTAATACTTTTATTTAAAAAAAATAAAACTACTCTGTACATACTGTTTTGGAACCTATTGTTTTCACTTAAAATTACAGTTGGAACATCTTTTCACGACCATTCATATAGAACTACATCATTAGTTTAAAGGTTGCATAGTGTTTTATTGTATGTATGCCAACCAAGATTCTTTTTTTTTTTTTTGAGACAGAGTCTCACTCTGTCGCCAGGCTGGGGTGCAGAGGCACAATCTTGGCTCACTGCAACCTCCGCCCCCTAGGTTCAGGCGATTCTCCTGCCTCAGCCTCCCAAGTAGCTGGGATTACAGGTGCCCACCACCATGGCTGGCTAATTTTTATATTTTAGTACAGAAGGGGTTTCACCATGTTGGCCAGGCTGGTCTCGATCTCCTGACCTCAGGTGATCTGCCTGCCTTGGCCTCCCAAAGTGCTGGGATTACAGGTGTGAGCCACCACGCCCGGCCTATACCAACCAAGATTCTTGATTTTGACAAGAGAAGCCAATACTGGTTAAGTCAGCCAGCCAAAAGAAATTTTTTGGAAGTGTTTTGGATAGCCCACAGAATCTATCATATGTTAGTTAAGTGTTCCATTACTTATGGTAGTATAATAATTCACCAACCTTAGGTGGAGTAAAACAACCACCATTTCATTATGCTCATAAATTCTGTGTGCAAGAAATTCTAACAGGGCATAGCAAGGATGATGCCACAATGTCTGGGACCTCAGCTGGAAAAACTCAAACTTGGAATGACATGAAAGGCTGGGGTGTGGGGAGGGGGAATGTAATCATCTGGGAGCTTCATCCATATGTTTAGGGCCCTGGGCTGGGAGAACCTGAACCCTGGGCTGAGCTGGGACTCTTGACCAATGTACCTACATGTGGCCTCTGCATGCAGCTTGGGCTTCCTCACAGTGTGGCAGCCTCTGGGTTGTCTAACTTCCTTTTTTTTTTTTTTTTTTGAGACGGAGTTTTGCTCTTGTTGCCCAGGCTGGAGTGCAGTGGTGGAATCTTGGCTCACTGCAACTTTTGCCTCCCAGGTTCAAGTGATTCTCCTGCCTCAGCCTCCCTGGTAGCTGGGATTACAGGTGACCACCACTATGTCTGGCTAATTTTTGTATTTTTTAGTAGAGACAGGGTTTCATTGTGTTGGCCAGGCTGGTCTTGAACTACTGACCTCAGGTGATCCATCCACCTCAACCTCCGGAAGTGCTGGGATTACAGGCGTGAGCCACCCACACCCAGCCTGGGTTGTCTAACTTCTTCCAAAAGGCTGCTTGGTGTTCTAGAGGCTAACATTCCAGCAAACAGAAAGGAAGATATGTGGCCTTTTATGACCTAGCCTTGGAAGTCAATAGTCTCACTTTCACCATATTACATTGATCCAAGTGGTCATAAGTCTGCTCAGGTATGAAGGGAGGGGACATAGTCTACTTCTCAATGGGAGGAGTGCCAAAGAATTTGTGGCCATGCCCTAAAGCCACCACAATTAGGGTAAGGTTAGCTGCTGTAACAAAGAGACCCCAACCTACAGTGGTTTAATGAATACAGTTTCTTTCTCTCACACATCATAGTTCTAATGTGTGTCTCTCACACGTCACAGTTCTCATAGTCTAGCTTGGTAAGGCGGCTCTGCACCACAAGACATCTATGCCCCTGGAAGCTAGGCTCTACTACCAACATGGCAATCTCAAAAGTCACTCATGGTCCCTCTGTCTTTGTGGGCAAAGCCTTAGGCAGGAGTGTCTCACTCAACCACACGCAGCTCACATGCCTGTACCTTGCCTGCCAGGGAGCAGGGAGTGAGTATATCTGCCTTCTTCCTGATTCTGTAGTGAAAATCAGGAGAGCTTCCCCACCTTAGAATTTCCCCCTAAGAGGAATGATGATCACATACTTTATATCTTAATAAGCAGCTAATATCCAGCAGAATATGGATGTATAATATCCCAACATTGCATCCCCTGTTGTTACATATTTAGGTTGTAATGTGCTATTGATAACATGATATTTGTCCTGTTGCAAAGAACATTTTTCTATAAATATCTTTGAACACTTGCAAGATTTTTTTCCTTTAAGATAAATTCTGAGGAGTTAGGTCATAGTTTCTGATTCTGCATCTAGTCCTGTAGGATCCCATTAAAGACATCACAAACACACACACACACACACTTTTTTTAAAGTCAGGATGGCAACTCAGGAATTTGTATGAGCCTCAGAGAGAGAGTGGAGAGATCCAGCATGCACTTTCTTTTTTTTGTTGTTTTGAGACAGAGTCTCGCTCTGTTGCCCCGGCTGGAGTGCAGTGGTGCAATGTTGGCTCACTGCAACCTCTGCTTCCCGGGTTCAAGCGATTCTCCTGCATCAGCCTCCTGAGTAGCTGGGATTACAGATGCTGGCCACTATGCCCAGCTAATTTTCGTATATTTTTAATAGAGACAGGGTTTCACTGTGTTGGCCAGGCTGGTCTCAAACTCCTGACCTCAAGTGATCCGCCCACCTCGGCCCCCCAGAGTGCTGGGAATACTGGCATGAGCCACCGCGACCAGCCAGCATGTACTTTCAAGGGTGATCCCAGGCTTAGGTGTTGGAGTGTCCATGATCATAACCCACTCCTGTTTATGAAGTGCTGTGAGAAGGGCTTTACATATGCTATCTGTAATCTTTACATAAATCTGATGAGGAAGGTATTATTTTCATCAGGTGGATGGAGAAGCTGAGGTTCCAAGAGATTAAGTAACTGGTTCAAGACCCTAGAGCTGGAACTGAATTCCAAATCCGTACCTTGAACCACTTATTCCCTCTTAGAACACTTGCTCTTAGGATACTCCTGCTCAAAGCCCAGCTGCTATATTGCTATATTGTGGGAAGCTCAAGCCACATGAAGAAGCCAGGTGGAGACATTTCAGTCAATGGCCCTAGTTGAGCTCCCAGTGAACAACCAGCCATCTGAATAAGTCATGTAGGACTTCTCAGCCCAGTTCAGCTCCCCCATGGCTGCAGCCCCAGCTGACATCACAGGGAGCAGAACTGCTTAGTCAAGCTCAGCCAATCCAAAGAGTGGTGAGAGTGAATGTGATGGTGGTTGTTTTAAGTTACTATGTTTTGGCAAGATTTGTTACACAGCAATGGATAACCAAAATGGGGAAGCTACTTATTCTTGGATGAGTCCCAGCAGAGTCTGAAGAGGAGATTCCTTCCCTGGGGGAGTGGCTGGAGTAGGGGACCTTCAATGGCCTTGATGAGTTCAGTGCACAAGGCTGGGTCTGTGTATGGTGCTTTTTCTTGTTCCCTGCCCCAGCTGGGAACAACTACATTGAGTTGCAAGGCTTGGGAGGAGAAACTGTACATGAATGAGTTAACAAATCTGGGCAAGATTCCCAAAGTAAATAATGTTGATTCTCAGCACAAAGGAAGCATTGCCTAATGCTGCTTAAACTCACATAAACAGTCATTGCTTCGTGGCTAATTTGCTATTTTTGAAATTTTCCAATTTCAAAAAAGTAGCCATAATAAGCATTATTAGAAAAAAATAACAGCACTTAGAAATGCTAAACACTGTACACAGTTGCTGAGTGGCATAAGAGGGTCCTTGTCCTTCAGGACCAGTCTTTATAGTCCTGTGCACAGGGAGTGGTGCCCAGATAACCTTGAAGTAGCCCCAGTTGGCACCTGGATCCGAAAGTAAATCCAGCCTCTCCCTCCCATTCAGAGAGCAGAGAAGGGTGTTCACAAGGGCACAGGAAGGTGGTGGCCTTTTGGTCTTCGTCACTCTCCCTCATTTACTCTCCCATCTCTCACCTCTCAGTCCTTTCCAGCTAGTGGTGCTCAGATTTTAGGGCATAAAAATCATTTGGAAAGTATAAAAAATGCAAAGCTCAGGTTCTCCCTAAGAAGATTCCCATTCTATAAGTCTGGAGTGGGGTCCCAGCATTTTTTTTTAATATATTTGTTTTATTTATTTATTTTTTTGAGACAGGGTCTCACTCTTGGCCAGGCTAGAGTGTGATGGTGCGATCATGGCTCACTGCAGCTTCAACCTCCCAGGTTCAAGTGATCCCCCCACCTCAGCCTCCTGAGTAGCTGTGACCACAGGTATGTGCCGCCAAGCCTGACTAATTTAAAAAATATATTTGTAGAGATAGGGTGTTGTCCTATTGTCCAGTCTGGTCTTGAACTCCTGGGCTCCAAGTGATCCACCTGCCCTGACTTTCCAAAGTGTTGGGATTACAGGCATAAGCCACCGCACACAGCCCAGAATTTTCATTTTAACAATAACCAGGTGATCTCTTCTGAAAGTAGGCCCCATGCCACAGTTTGAGGAGCACTGTAACCTCAGACTTTCCCCAAAAGCATGCAATAGTGATGGGAAGAACCTTCTTCAAGCTATTCCTACTTCCAGGGACCAGATGGATGGACCTTGGAGAAAGAAAGGGAGAAAATAGGGTCTTCAGATTCCATGCGGGGAAGGATCTAACAAATCCATTTGGAGCAAGTAGTTTTAAAACTACTCTAGAAGAGTCCTCAGAAGTGCTGTCACTTTTACCCCAGCAGTTTATTTTAATCTGTTTTATTATAGTGGGTTTCCAAGAAAGATTTCATTAGAAGAAAACGTTTGGTTACTAAGTGGCCTCCCTGCTTTAAAAAATTCTCCTTTTGGCTGGGCGTGGTGGCTCACACCTGTAATCCTAGCACTTTGGGAGGCTGAGGCAGGCGGATCACCTGAGGTTGGGAGTTTGAGACCAGTCTGACCAACATGGACAAACCCCATCTCTACTAAAAATACAAAATTAGCCAGGCATGGTGGCGCATGCCTGTAATACTATCTACTTGGGAAGCTGAGGCAGGAGAATTGCTTGAACCTGGGAGGCGGAGGTTGCCGTGAGCCAAGATGGTGCCATTGAACTCCAGCCTAGGCAACAAGAGCGAAACTCCATCTCAAAAAAAAAAAAATTCTCCTTTTGGCAACAATGTGGGGAAATTGGAACCCCCTTACATTGCTTGTGGGAACGTAAAATGATGCAGACACTATGGCAAACAGTTGGGCAGTTCCTCCTAAGTTTACCTTATGACCCAGCAATTCTACTCCTGGGTTTATACTCAAAAGAATTGAAAGCAGGTATTCAATTGAAAACCTGTAATGTTCATAGTAGCACTATGCACAATAGCCAAAAGATAGAAACAACCCAAATGTTTATCAACTGATAAATGGATGAACAAAATGTATCTATCCCTACAACAAAGAGTTATTCAGGCATTAAAAAGGAATGAAGTACTGATGCATGCTACAATATGGATGACCCTCAAAAACAGTGTATTAAGTGAAAGGAGTAAGACACAATGGGCCACATATTGTATGATGCCGTTTATACAAAACATCCAGAACAGGCAAATCCACAGAGACAGAAAGCCAACCAGTGGTTGCCAGGGTCAGGGGGAGGAGGCAATGGAGGATGACTGCTTAATGGATATAGGGTATCTTTTGGGGATGATTAAATGTCCTGAAACTAAGTAGTGATAATGGTCGTACAACATTGTGAATGTACTTAATGTCGGTAACAGTAAATTTTAATTATATTTTACCACAATAAAAAAAATCCTAATAGACAGATCTGGAACAACCATCTCATTTTTTACTGACAAGGAAACTGAGGTCAGAGAGCAGAAATGATGGCTGTGTGTGGTGGCTCATGCTTGTAATCTCAGCACTTTAAGAGGCCTAGTTGGGTGGATTGCTTGAGTCCAGGAGTTTGAGAGCAGCCAAGGCAACATGGTGAAACCCTGTCTATACCAGCAAGAACAACAACAACAACAACAACAACAACAAAACCAGAAAGAAAGAAAATAAAAGTAAAAAAAAGAAAAGAAAAAAAAAAAAGAAAATGACCTGGCGAGATCATTTAGAGGCATCTGTCCACATAGTGGTGAAACCACAGACAACCACCTGTTAGAGGTGAGGCTAGGACCGCTGACCCACTAGCCCACTACAGCAGTCTGCCTCTCTTCCTCAACCACCCCCTCCCCAGAACCCCCTACCAAAAAAGCTAAGTTTCAGGGGCATGCAAAAGCTTGAGCTGCACGCCGCTCCATAGTTTCTGTAAAGGCCTCCTGCCTCCCAGGCAAATGTCCACCTTGCCCACCCACAAAGCAGTTGGCCAGCCTTGTTTCTGCTGTCTCCAATGCCTATTCCCTGCAAGTATGTTGAATGAAAGACAAACCCATGTCTAGCTTCATATTTAAGTAAATCTTCCCAAGGGCCTCACCCACAGCTGCAGCTGTCTGAGCGGGTTGATAAGGGTTGGGTGGATCGGATTCTTTACATTGCAGACATTGCTCAGTTTCCCAAACTGCAACTGAGCAGATAGACTGGAGGAGCTGGCGATGGTCCCAGGAATGGCTAGGATTTATCCTTGCCATACACATTTGTGGGCATTTGGCTCTTCTCTCTGACTAGGACCATGTACATCTGTCACATAGTAGATGCTAAATAAAGATTCATCAGTGCCTGTGGTTTTTGTCTTAGAGTCATCCTGGGAATGTCTTCTTCATTCTAGTTAAAAGAGTTCAGGAAAAGGCCTGCTTTCTCAGTGTTCCTGAGACAAAAAGACTCAGGATAAGCCTATATGAGAACTGAGAGTCATTTCATCTGGTCAATTTCTGAGATAGAATTATTGACCATTCTGGGAGGTGACAACAGAAAGGAATAGCTCATTCACATGTGTATTACAGGCGAACTTTGGAGCCAAGGTCTTCTGGAACTATGCACAGTCCCTTTCCCAGAGTCTTAGGGTTTTGCTATGGCTGTTTGGTCTGCCCCAGATCCTGACCTTTCCTTATATCTCTTAGTTACAGTCTCAAAACATATGATCGGTTTTTTAAGGAAGTTCATTAACATACAATAGGGCAATAGCAGGACCCAAGAAAGCCAGCTATCTTGAAATTTACTGAAGTCAGCAGCTGAGAGACCTGGCTGAGATGGGAAAGCCAGCTCTGCCCACCTGTGTTCAGGGCCTGCTTCAGGACAGGAATGGGAGGGGAGAATTCTCTCTGTCCTGACAAGATGACCTTCTTCTCTTAGCCTCAGAAGACTACTTAAAACCGTGAACTTGGAGGTTTGCTTCACTCAGAGGGGTTGAATGGGGACACTGTGGAAGGCTGCGGAGCAGCAGTGCCTGGAGTTCCTTAAGTTACTATTTAGACTAAAGTAGGAAAGGAGAGAATTTCTACAATGCAGTGATTGGGGGTGAATGCAAAATTGAGGCTGACCTTGGTGGTTGTCTGTGGTTTCGTCACTACGTGGACAGATGCCTCATTTCCTGATGCAGCCTTTCCCAGCTGGATGGTCTCCCAGGAGCAAGAGGTTTAGGAAACTCTGCAGATTCCATCCTTTATTGGATATTTCAAAGTGTACAACTCTGTTCAATGCTCTGAGAGGCCCTGCATTAAAGAAACCTCCTTTGGTGTTATTTAACACAATGTTTCCCAAAGTTATTTGATTCCAGCATTCCTTTTGCCCCTTCATAACATTCATACTACTTGAGAGCTAAGTTTCTAAGAACACACTTAGGAAATGCCGCCCTAATGCCCAGTGTAGTTGGTTCTGACCCTGTATGCCTTGCAGTGTGCAGTGATGGTTATTTGGGCAGGAAATACAATCATTTATCGTATCTGTCAGGCTCCTTTTCCAAACTGAGATTTTGTTATTATTATTATTTGAGACAGAGTCTTGCTCTGTCACCCAGGCTGGAGTGCAATGGCACAATCTCGGCTCACTGCAACCTCCGCCTCCTGGGTTCAAGCAATTCTCCTGCCTCAGCCTCCCGAGTAGCTGGGATTACAGGTGCCCACCACCAGGCCCGGCTAATTTTTTGTATTTTTAGTAGAGGCAAGGTTTTACCCTGTTGGCCAGGCTGGTCTTGAACTCCTGACCTCAGATGATTCACCTGCCTTGGCCTCCCAAGGTGCTGGGATTACAGGTGTGAGCCACCAGGCCCGGCGGAGATTTTATTATTGTTCTCCGCACCAACAAAGGGAACCACTGACATTTACTGAGCATCGTGCACTAGGAGCTTTTCATATGTTACCTCTGTAATCTTCCCCTGGACTCTATTATCCCCATTTTACAGATGAGGGAATTGAGACCTAGAGAGGAGACATAAGGACTTCACTCAGGTAAGTATGTGGCAGTGCCACAGGATTCAGGCTGAGGACTGTGGGGCTCCACACTGGTACTCTCTCCTCACCTCAGTAACAAATTGCATTTTCATGGCACGATTTTCAGAGTGCCCGATTTCTGTTCTGCTCTTGGGGAATCCCAGCAAATCTCATGAGGAATTTGTTTGGACTTAAGTGAGTCATTCGAATGTAGAGGCCACCACAGGCCGCTGAAAGCATTTGGAGTCTAGGGGAGAGGACAAGACTGGAGAAAATAAAATTCATCTCAGATGTCAGGTCACCCAGAGGGAGGGCAGCTCTGGCAGTGAATTCAGCTGTTATCAATATCAGCAAGTCTAAGGTTCTTTCCTTCTGTCCACTCTGCCATGCAGGATGGTGGTGGCAGGTCCAGATCTCACAAAGTTTAGAAGAGGGAGGGCTGCTGATTTTTGCTTGTTTTTGTTTTGTTTTTAGTCAGGAAACATTTCAGAGAAACCCTTCTACTGGCTAGCAGATTTTTCTCTCACTTCTTATTGGCCTGAACTATATCATGTGACCAATCCTAAACCAATCACTCACCAGGCAAATGGACTACAAAGATTAGCTTAGACCAGGTAGGAACTATCCCCTCTGACTGGATCTGGGTCAGATTTCTTCTTGTAAAGGAGAAAAGCAATGGATATTAGGTAGACGACTAGATGCTTCTTGTGTGTGTGTATGTGTGTGTGTGTTGGGGTCCGGTTTGGGGAGTCTGAAAGAATAACTGTTATCCACTGTGTCCTTGAACCTCCTCCCTTGAACTGCTTCTCATCCTGTCCAGTCTCTCATTTTCCTTTCCTTTCCTGTAGTTAGATGATGTTATTGGTCCCTATTTATCATCCCTTCCTGTATCCACATCCTTTGCAATGTAACTTGGCAGTGTCTTCTCTCTGTGAATTCCACCTGGCTCTAAACCTTGGGTTTGGTTATGTCAGTAATGCAGAAGTGAACACACTTGAGTTCTGCACTTAGGTCTCAAGAGACCTCAGGTGTTTCTGCTTATCTTTGTACACCTCTGCCATCACTATGAGAAGAATATGGCTCCCCATAGCCCACTAGGGAACATGGGGAACAGAGCTTCCCCAGACAAACCCACCCTAGAGAAGATCCTCCAACCAACCCATAGATGCATGAGTAAGCTCAGCGTAGATTGGCCATACCACAGCTGACTCACACAAGTGAGCTTAACAATCAATAATAATTGTTAAGATACAGAGTTTTGGGGTAGTTTGTTACGTAGCAGTAGCTGACTGATACACTCCCCACCCATCCTCTTCTCTCTCCCTGTTGCTCTCATTTTCTGTGCCTGTTTTTTATCCTAGACTTTGACAATTTCAGAAATTATTATAAAGGAGTTAAACAACAGTAACTGTGAAACAAAGAAGGGAGAAAAAAGTCACCTATAATTCCAGTCCTGTAAACAGCAACTGTTTTCATCTTTGTGTTTCCTCTCAGTCTTTGACTCTACATATATATAGACGGACTCTGATTTACAATGGCTTGGCTTACAATTTTTCAACTTTACTATGGTGTAAAAGCAATACACATTCAGTACTTAGTCAATAAATTCCATAAGATATTCAACCCTTTTTTTTTTTTTTTTTTTGAGATGGAGTCTTGCTCTGTCACCCAGGCTGGAGTGCAGTGGCACGATCTTGGCTCACCACAACCTCTGCCTCCCAGGTTCAAGCAATTCTCCTGCCTCAGCCTCCCGAGTAGCTGGGATTACAGGCATGTGCCACTGCACCCAGCTAATTTTTTGTATTTTTAGTAGAGACAGGGTTTCATCATGTTGGCCAGGCTGGTCTTGAACTTCCAACCCAGGTAATCCACCCAGCTTGGCCTCCCAAAGCGCTGGGATTACAGGCGTCAGCCACAGTGTCCAGGCTTTTTTTTTTTTTTTTTTTTGACACAAAGTCTTACTCTGTCACCTAGGCTGGAGTACAGTGGTGTGATCTTGGCTCACTGCAACCTCCACTTCCTGGGTTCAAGTGATTCTCCTGCCTCAGCCTCCCGAGTAGCTGGGATTACAGGTGTGCATCACCACACCTGGCTAATTTTTGTATATTTAGTGGAGACGGGGTTTTGTCATGTTGGCCAGGCTAGTCTCAAACTCCTGATCTCAAGTGATCAGCTTGCCTTGACCTCCCACAGTGCTGGGATTACAGGTGTGAGACACTGTGCCCGGCCAATATTCAACACTTTTAAAAACAATTTTTATTTTGATTTTGAGACAGGTGTCACTCTGTAACCCAGGCTGGAGTGCAACAGCACCATCATGGCCCACTGTAGCCTTGACCTCCTTGGCTTAAGTGATCCTCCTGCTTCAGCCTCCTGAGTAGCTGGGATTACAGGTGCACACCACCATGCCTGGGTAATTTTAGTTTTTTAAATTTTTTAGTAGAGACAGGTTCTCCCCGTGTTGCTCAGGCTGGTCTCGAACTTCTGGGCTCAAGTGATCCTCCTGCTCTGGCCTCCCAAAGTCTGGGATTACAGGCCGAAGCCACTGTGTCCAGCTGTGACTGATTCAATTGAGGGAATGCAGTGAAAGTGATACTGTGTGACTGGTCAGAAAAGGCCATGAAGCTGCTGCCTGATTCTTTCTCCTGGGAGAGTCAGCCACAAAATTGAACTACCTCGAGACCACCATGCTAGAGAGGCCACAGATAGATGCTCTCCAGGATAGCCCAGTTGAGTTCCTGGCCAACAGCTAACACCAACTGGCAGCCACCTAGGATTTTTCAGCCCAGTCGAGCCTTTGGATGTTCCAACCCCAGCCACTAAGTCCTCCCAGCCATAGAGTCTTCCCAGCTGAAGCCCTACTCATTGAGGAGCAGAGATAAGCCACCCCACTGTGCCTTGTCTAGATTCTTGACACACAGAATCCATGGATATCATTAAATGGTTATTTTAAGCTGCTAAATTTTGGGGTAATATTTTATAGGCAACAGTAACTGGAACAAACTAGTAACATTTTTATGACTCCTGTTAAATTTTACAAATTGCTTTTTGTTGTCACCAACCATGTGTGCATGCACGAGTTTCAGTGACACATTTTTCAGGCTTTGAGCCTTTTCACTTTAAAAAATGTCCATCCAATGGGGTATCCTCATACATTTTCATGGAATTTTGGAATTTACTCTCTAGCTGAAGGACATAAACACAGGTGATTGTCTTTACATCTTTGGACATCTGTAAAATTCATTCTTCTTGGGGGGAGTTTTTTCTCCTGAAGGAATTTTGTTTATGTTGAATTTGAAACACAGCTCTGATACTTGTTTAGTAACTTTGGGCATCTGAGTTTCAGTTGCCTCATCTGTAAAATGGGATAATAATCTTCTGGTTTTTTTCTTCTCATTTTTTTTCTCTTTCTTCTTATTTCTGTCTTTTCCTCTTTCTTTCTTAATCTCTTTCTCGCTTGTTTTATTTTTCCATTTTCTCATAAACCCCAGACTCTTATATTAATTTTCCCTGGAAGATCCTTAAAACTCTGCCATGGATCCTCCCTAAAGTGGCTTGAGAGGCACTGATGTTTTTCCAGTAACAGAGACCAGTAGAGAAGGTGGCTGCTGATTCATTCCATGTCAGCCAGGGCGTCCTGTGCTCTGCATCTAGAATAGGGCAGTTTCCAAGGTGACCGGGACTAGTGTGTGAGGATAAGGTGAGGCCCTGGAGTTATGAGCTGCCAAACTCATAAACCACACAGGCTTCCCCTGAGCCACGCGTTGCACGCTACTCGCCAAGCAATTTAACAACTGACTTGAGGCAAAATGTTCCAACAACATTTAATGATCAGTGCAGCTATAAATAGGATCGTAGAACAATTTGGATAGATGTTAATATATGGGTTCAGCACTGGAGTGACTAAACCTTGAGTTGTTTTGACCTCAGAGAGCCATCAAAAATGTGCTGCAAGGAACAATTCTGTGGTTGTCTGCGGCAGATGTTTTGTTCCTGTTTGACATGTCCTTGTGTGTGTAATTTACTAGCATGATAACAACCTGCTGTTTGGCAGTTTGCAATTTACAAGGTGCCTTTACACACATGTTCTTATTTAATCCTTGGAAGATACGCACTATTACTTAGAATGGGGGGAAACAAGTAACTTGCTCAGGACATCCAGATCAGGGCGCAGAGAGGGGAGTGAGGTGGGATGATGGTGGTGGTGGTGATGGTGATAGTAGACTTCAGATTTGAGACAAGGACTGCGTGGCTCTCAAATTGATTTTCCCTCCTTATTTCACCAAAATCCTGATGTTCTTATTTAAAAGACTTGGAATAATAATTCCTCTCCTATCTTCACAGAGGCCAGCCCATTGTGTTCCAGCACCCAGATCTCTCTTTTATTACTTCACATTAAAAGTGGGCTTGCCAGATTTAGTAAAGAAAAATTCAGGGCACTCAGTTAAATTTAAATTTTATATAAATAATAAATAATATTTTAGTGTAAGTATGTCCCATGGTGCATTTTATCTGGCAAGCCAGTTAAAAGCATTGTTGGCTGGCCATGGTGGCTCACGCCTGTAATCTCAGCACTTTGGGAGGCCGAGGTGGGCGGATCACTGAGGTTGGGAGTTCAAGACCAGCCTGCCCAACATGGAGAAAACCTGTCTCTACTAAAAATACAAAATTAGATGGGGTGGTGGCGCATGCCTGTAATCCCAGCTACTCAGGAGGTGGAGGCAGGAGAATTGTTTGAACTTGGTAGGCGGAGGTTGCAGTGAGCCGAGATCGCACAATTGCACTCCAGCCTGGGCAACAAGAGTGAAACTGTCTCAAAAAAAAAAAAAAAAAAAAAGGCATTGTTATTAAACATTTTTCCCCTAAAAAATAATATGGGATTCTTATAGAAAATTATGAGCCTAGTGGGGTGGCTCATGCCTGTAATCCCAGCACTTTGGGAGGCCGAGGTGGATGGATCACTTGAGGTCAGGAGTTCAAGACCAGTCTGGCCAACATGGCGAAACCCCATCTCTATTAAAAATAAAAAAATTAGCCGGGCTTGGTGGCAGGCACCTGTAATACCTGCTACTCAGAAGGCTGAGGCAGGAAAATCACTTGAACCTGGGAGGCGGAGGTTGCAGTGAGCCGAGATTGTGCCCCTGCACTCCAGCCTGGGCAACAGAGCTAGACTCTGTCTCAATAAATAAATAAATAAATAAATAAAATTATGAAAAGCCAGATAAACAAAAGGAAGAAAATAAAAATTACTCTTAATTTAACTAGCTGGCAACAACCACTGTTAATATTTTGGATAATTACTATGACCTTTTTTCTCATGCATATATTTATGTGTAAAAATTTTTAAAAAATAGAAAGTGAGATTTACTGAATATACTTGCTTGATATTAAGTAAATATATATATATAGTGATGTACTGAAATATATTCAGTAAGTCTCACTTACTTACTGAAATATACTCAGTAATTGAGACTTACCGAATATACAGACTTGCTTTTTTTCACTTCCCTATATGTCACAAACATCTTTCCATGTCCTCATGTGTTTTTGTAATATTCAAGTGACTGCAAGGTCATCAGTTGGACAGCATACTGTGTTTAGCTAATCCCCTATAGTCAAACCCTTAGATTGTTTCCAATGGTTTATTATTACAGACCTTGCGATAAACAATCTTCACTAAGTCTCTCTGCACATCCCTGGAATACATTTCTGGCAGTAGAATTTCTAGGTCAAAGGATAAGCAAACTTTTAAGGTTTTTGCTATATATTGTCAAATTGTTCTCTGGAAAATTTGTGCCAAATTATATTCTCACCAATAATATCTGAACATGCTTATTCCCTTGCACATTGTCAACACTTGGAGTTATTAAAAACAAAAAAGAGAAAAATCCCACTTTGATTTTGAATCTGCCCTGATTCCATAACCATACTCAATACCCTGTAAGCTATGCTTAGTGATCTCATTTCTTTCTACTGAGTCTTCAATTCAAAAAGAGGGGAATGGACTAGATTAGGGACAGAAACTAGCACTGTCTCATCACATCCTCATGCCAGGCATCATTAATCGGTTTTGGCTAGGTGTAGTGCCTCACACCTGTAATCCTACCACTTTGAGAGGCCTTGGCAAAAGGATTGCTTGAGGCCAGGAGTTCAAAACCAACCTAGCCAACATAGTGAGACCCCCCCGCCATCTTAAAAAAAAAATCGGTCTTGGCACTCTTTCTACTGGACTTGGACAAAGCTTCAGAATCTTGTTCATCCCAACCCTGCAGGCAGCCATTACTAAATAAATTGCTTATTAGAGGAAATTTAATACAAGAATTTAGGCTGGGCATGGTGGCTCACTCCTGTAATTCCAGCACTTTGAGAGGCCAAGGCGGGCAGATCACCTGAGGTCAGGAGTTCGAGACCAGCCTGGTCAACAGGGTGAAACCGCCTCTCTACTAAAAATACAAAAATTAGCCGGGTGTGGTGGTGTGTGACTGTAATCCCAGCTACTCAGGAGACTGAGGCAGAAGAATTGCTTGAACCCGGGAGGTGGAGGCTGCAGTGAGCTGAGACCACGCCATTGCACTCCAGCCTGGGTGACAGAGTGAGACTCTGTTTCAAAAAAAAAAATTATATTTTTTTAGGTGTGATAATAGTATCATGTGTATGCTTTTCAAGAAAGAGTCCTTATCTGTTAGAGCAGTAGTTTTCAATTTTGACGTTTTACCTCCACACCCCCAGAGGAGATTTCTGGAGTCATTTTTGTTTGTCAAAACAGAGGGGGACAGGTGTTACTGGCATCTAGTGGGTAGAGACCAGGAATATTACTGAACGTCCTACAACACACAGGACTATCCTCTACAACAAAGAATTATTTAGCCCACACATCAATAGCGCTGAGGTCTAGAGACAATGTTTTAGAGATGCAGAATGAAACATTTATGGGTAAAATACAATGGGTAAGATTTGCTTCAAAATAATATGTGACAGAGGAAGTAGATGGAGGTATGAATGAATAGGACATTGATGGTTGTTTGTTGGGATTGGGTAAGGGAACTTTGTTGTATTCTATTTCCTTTTAGATAAGTTTGAAATTCCTTGTAGTGAAGAAATTAAGCGTCTCCATGAGGTGCATTGCCATGTCTTCTCTAAGAAGCCTCCTTAACATCCTCTGGTGGCTCCTGAACTTTTTCTGCTCTCATTCACAGGGAAGCTGTGAAGTAGACAAAGTTTATTTTGGGTGTCTGCCTATCTCTTCCTTCCCGACCACCGGAAGAGAGGTGATCAGGTTGAGGTTCCCTAGTCTATTTACTCTTACTACTTCCTCATCAGCAAAACAGGGACATGAAGGAAACTTGCTTACCTCATGCGGCTGCCCGGAGACTTGAGGTTACATCTTGTCTACTATTACCAAAATTGTGATACTTTTCTCCACCCCATAATAGCACAGTCTTTGGTCTCAACTTGAACTAAAGTCTTTTTTTTTTTTTTTTTTTAAACAGCATACCACTCTGTCACCCAGGCTGGAGTACAGTGGCACGATCATGGCACGCTGCAGCCTCAACCACTAGTTTAGGTGATCTTCCCACCTCAGCCTCCCAAGTAGCTGGGACTACAGGCATGCACCACCACGTGCAGCTAATTTTTTGTATTTTTTTGTAGAGATGAGGTTTCGGATGTTGCCTAGCATGGTCTCAAACTCTGGAGCCCAAGCAATCCACCCACCTCGGCCTCCCAAAGTGCTGGAATTACAGGTATGAGCCACCCTGCCCGGCCTTGAACTAAAGTCTTTTAATTTCAGTATAATTTTAGCCTCATAGAATTAGTTGAAAAGTAATCCTCCCCCACTAGATTTTCCAGAAGTATATAATTGTTATAATTTCTTCCTTACATGTTTGGTAGAATTCATATGTGAAACCATCTGGATCTGGATTTTTATTTGTTGAAAGGTTTTAAACTATATGTTCAATTTATTTAACAGATGTAGGTCTATTCAGGTTGTTTATTTCTTCTCGAGTGTCTTTGGTAGTCGAATTTGTCCCTTTCATCTAAGTTGACAAATGTATTGGCATAAAGTTGTTTGTGACTTTTCCTTACCATCCTTTTAATCTTTGTGATATCTCCTTTCTCATTTCCTTTTTTTTTTTTTTTCTTCGTGAGATGGAGTCTCGCTCTGTCGCCCAGGCTGGAGTGCAGTGGTGTGATATAGGTTCACTGCAGCCTCTGCCTCCTGGGTTCAAGCGATTCTCCTGCCTCAGCCTCCTGAGTAGCTGGGATTACAGGTGTGCACTACCACACTCAGCTAATTTTTGGATTTTTATAGAGACAAGGTTTCACCATGTTGGCCAGGCTGGTCTTGAATCCCTGACTTCAAGTAATCCACCCACCTTGGCTTCCCAAGGTGCTAGGATTACAGGAGTGAACCACTGTGCCCGGCCTCCTTTCTCATTTCTTTCTCTCTTTTTTTTTTTTTTTGAGACAAAGTCTCACTCTGTCGCACATGCTGGAGTGCAGTGGAGTGATCTCGGCTCACTGCAACCTCCGCCTCCTGGGTTCAAGCAATTCTCCTGTCTCAGCCTCCCGAGTAGCTGGGATCACAGGTGTGCACCACCATGCTCGGCTAAGTTTTGTATTTTTAGTAGAGATGAGGTTTCTCCATGTTGGCCAGGCTGGTCTTGAACTCCTGACTTCAGGTGATCCGCCCGCCTAAGCCTCCCAAAGTGTTGGGATTACAGACATAAGCCACCATGCCCGGTCCTCTCTCATTTCTTAAGTTGGTAATTTATGTCTGAATTGAAGTCTTTTAGATGACAAAAATTCAACAGGAAAATAGTACTCCTTTGCTCACATACAGCATTGACTTGAGTTCGAAGTCTTTGATTTTATACATTGTCATAGAATTGTTTCTTGTATTGAGTTAATGTGGCGGAAGGCTCGTGGAAAGGTGAAGGGGGAAAGTCAGACGAGAATCTGATTTGAACGGTCTCTGTCATTATGAAAGGAGGAAGTAGAAGTGCTGGTTGCATTGGGATTTTTTGCATTCTGAGTTAGCTTCAGGGGATCACGGAGTTTTGGTCAGGGTCATTGACGCCTACATTCTGGGTCCTTTCCAAATCATTCTGTTAACTATCCTATTACTTTGGTAGCATGTGGCCCTAAGTAATGTCACCAGGCCTGTTTACTCCTAAGCTCTAGAGATTCTGACAACATTGACCAGCTCAGATTGTATTCTAGGTCCGCTTTTCCCGGAAGTATCTGGGGGCAGTTTGAAATAGTGGGAAATCCATAGATTTTGGAGTGAGACAGACTTAAATTGAGAGTTTAGTTTTGCCATTCACTAGCTGTGAAGCTAGGGCAAGTTCCGAAAATTCTGTGAACTCTACTTTCGTCATTCAAAATACGAGGATAATGAGACTACTTCACAGGGCTCTTGGGATGTTTAAATGAAATAATAGCACATGTCAAATTTGAGTGGATCTCCAAGTGTGGTCCTTGGACCAGTGGTATTACCATCACCTGGAAACTTATTAGAAATGCAAATTTTTTTTTTGAGGTAGGTTCTCGTTCTGTTGGCAGGGCTAAAGTGTGGTGATGAGATCACGACTTACTGCAACCTGGACCTCCTGGGTTCAAGCAATCCTCCCACTTCAGCCTCTTAAGTAGCTGGGACTTCATACGCATACCACCATACCTGGCTTATTATTATTTTTTTTTTAATAGAGACAAGGTCTCACTACATTGTCCAGGCTGGTCTTGAACTTCTGGGCTCAAGTGATCATCCTGCTTTGGCCTCCCAAAGAACTGGGATTACAGGTGTGAGCCACCACACCTAGTTAAAAATGCAAATTCTTGAGGTCTACTCTAGACCTACTGAATCATAAACGCTGAGGGTGAGAGGCTAACAATCTATGTTTTGTTTATTTTGTTTTTGTTGTTGTTTTATTTTTGGGGACAGGGTTTTACTTTGTTGCTCAGGCTGGAGTACAGTGGCACAATCATAGCTCACTGCAACCTCAAACTCCTGGGTTCAAGCGATCCTCTCACCTCAGCCTTCATAGTAGCTGGAACCACAGGTGTGCACCACCACGCCTGGCTAATTAAAAAAAATTTTTTTAATACAGATGAGGTCTCGCTGTGTTGCCCAGGTTGGTCTCAAACTCCCGGGCTCAAGCAATCCTCTCGCCTCAGCCTTCCAAAGTGCTGAGATTACAGGCATGAGTCACTGCACCAGGCCAACAATCTATGTTTTATCAAGGCAGCTAGGTGATTCTGATGGTTGGCTAGGTTTGAGAATCAGTGGATTAGTATGTTTGTTTTTTGTTTTTGAGAGGAAGTCTTCCTGTGTCGCCAAGACTAGAGTGCAGTGGCATGATCTTGGCTCACTGCAACCTCTGTCTCTCTGGTTCAAGCAATTCTCATGCCTCAGCCTCCTGAGTAGCTGGAATTACAGGTGTGTGCCACCATGTCCAGCTAATTTTTGTATTTCTAGTAGAGATGGGGTTTCACCTTGTTGCCCAAGCTGGTCTCAAACTCCTGACCTCAAATGATCCACCCACCTCATCCTTCCAAAGTGCCGGGATCTGGAATTACAGGAGTGAGCCACTGTGCCCGGGCAGTTATTTATATATATATTTTGATATCTATTCTTCCAGCTTGTTTTGACTCTTAAACTAATTAAACTTTTCAAGAGTCAAGACCGTCTGTCCCTCTCTTTGTTTTTCTGGCTAATCGTCTTGTTTCCTGTCTTTTCCAAAGTTCTTGGGAAGTATTAGCATTTAATAGGAACTCAGAAAAAGTTAACTACATTTCCATCTGCCAAATAAGGACAGAATTGCCCTTGGCTTTCCAGCATTTTTACTTATTTATTTGACTTATATAGCACCTTGGCTCAATTGGGTGTCTGGAAGATGAAGTGTTCAGTGTGCGCCTGGAGTGAATACCAATCTTGCTCTGACACCAGGGATGTTGGGAGTGTAATGTCTTCCTCCCAGTGTCAGCCAAGCACCACTTCAACCCCAATAAACATAAAAGCTTGAGCAAAGTCATAGACCATTTGGTCCTGAGTAGAGAAGAGATGCAATAAAACCTCATCAACTCACAGCAACTAGAGAGAGTGAGAGGGGAGAGGGAAGGCCAATAAATAAATGAAAAACTTGAGTTGTATATAAAATTCTTTGTTTGATAAAAATGCAGTCTTATTTTCATAGCCTTTTATTGTTTAAGAAGCACTTAAAACAGGGACCAGTTAATAGCTACCTTACAGGACTCTTGTGAGAAATGAATGCGATTACCAGTAATGGTCTAAGCATGGTGACTTTAATATTTATTTATTTATTTATTTGAAATGGGTCTTGCTGTGTTGCCCGGGTTAAACTTGAACTCCTGGGCTCAAGCAATTCTCCCACTTCAGCCTCCCATGTAGCAGGGGCCATAGGTATGAGCCACCATGCCTGGCATCGTTTATTAAGCATTCCATAAATAATATTACTGAATTATTACTGCTATTAACAGTAGATGATAGGCAAATATTTAGTCGATAAATAGCTAATTGAATGACTGATTGATTGAATGAATGAATAATCAATTTGTTTAATCACAGAGCTTTTTTTTTTGCTTAGTGCAAAAGGAAGCTTCAGGGAAAATTATTCATTCAGTAGTAAGTGGGCCCCATAACAGCTGTCAAGGACCGAATAAGTACAGTTGAAACTCAAAAAAATAGCTCTATGATAGCCAAAAACTAGAAACGACCCAAATGTCTACCAAAAGGTGAATGGATAGATTGTGGTATATTCATACAATGGAATGCTATTAAACAATAAAAAAGAATGATTTTTTTTTTTTTTTTTGAGGCAGAGTGCCCAGGCTGGAGTGCAGTGGCAACATCTCAGCTCACTGCAACCTCTGCCCTCCTGGGTTCAAGCGATTCTCATGCCTCAGCCTCCCAAGTAGCTGGGATTACAGGCATGTGCCACCACGCCCAGCTAAGTTTTGTATTTTTGGTAGAGATGGGGTTTCACCATGTTGGCCATGCTGGTCTCGAACTCCTGACCTCAAGTGATCCGCCTGCCTCGGTCTCCCAAAGTGCTGGGATTACAGGCATGAGCCACTGCATCTGGCCAAGAATGAGATTTTGATACACAAAACAACTTGAATAAATCTCAAAATCATGCTGAACAAAAGAAACCAAACACAAAAGGGTATATGCTATATGATTTCATTTACATAATGTTCTAGAAAAGGCAAACCTAATCTATAGTGAGGCAGCACATTGGTGGTAACCTAAACCCAGGAGTGAGGGTTGGGATTAACTGCACAGGGACTGTGGAAACGAAGATGTTCTGTATCTTGACTATGATGGCAGTTAGAAGAGCATATACATTTTTAAGACTCATTCTAAATGAATGAATTTTATTGTCTATAAATTTTACATCCATAAAATTCATTAAAAAAATAAAATAGCAACAGTCTCTTCTAGGAAGACCTGGAAGCCACTTGTGGTGGCAGTCTGGATTCTGAATCCAGAGTAAGATGGAGTGAAGGCCGTACGGTTTAGACTGCCTTTGCTGAAGAAGCCAAGTCTTATCCACACAGGTTCTATTTACTAGGACTGGTCCCACTGAGGAAGCCAATGCATGGCTGGAATATTGCAGACTAAAATGAAACCACTGCTGCAAGCAGACGAGATATTTCAGACTTGTTCCTCAGGTTCTCTCCTGTTTTGCTCTTAAACTAAATGTAACCTTTAATTTCTTTTTGCACTGACCTGGCATGTGCCCAAATTGCATTTAAATTCCATGTTCCAGGACTCACAGGCACCCATCAGAGGGCTCCAAGGAATCTTAACAAGTTATCACCTTGAAAGGCTATCTTACACATTGCTTTCTGGACTCCGACAGTCGCTCACATTCTGTGTGGCCTCCCAGCCCACTGTAGTGCAGTTGTAGTGAAGATTCATCACTAAAGAATCTGGGCCAAAGTCGGGGATGTGAGAATGGGCACCATGGAGGGGCTGTTTCTACCTACCTGGCCACCTTCGGTGATTCATTCATCTAGATATCTTCTCGATTAATATTTCACAATCTAGTTACAAAATCAAAATATGGCCATGTGGCTCGTTTGAAGCATAGAAAAAGATAAACAAAAATTAAAAATTACTATCAACAGGGATAACTGCTGAATAACATTTTGGTCTATGTTTTTTCAGGGATACATCACACATACACACACGCACAGATGCGCATTTATTTAAAACAAAAATATGATCTTACTGTGCAAATTGTTTGTTATTTGGTTTTCTACCACGTAATAATTTGTTGGGAACATTTCCCCTTGTCATTAAGTAGTCTCAATCAACCTTCTATTAGTCAATTATTGCTGCATAACAAACAACATCAAAGTCTCGGGATATAAAATAATAAGCATGGAGTTCTCACTTAGGTGTTTGTGGATCAGCTGAGGTGACTCTGGTCCCCATGTCTCTGTCCTGCCCCTAGGATCAGCAAGCTAGTTCTAGCATGATCCTAGGATGGTGAGGGAAACGCGAGGGGACACACCCAGCTGGCACACCTCATACCTCTACTTATTTCACAGCTGCTAACATCCCACTGGCCAGAGCATGTCACATGGTGAGCTTAAAGTCGAGGGACAAAGAAGTAGACCCCACTATTTGTGAAGGAACTGCAGAGTTACACAGCAGAGGGCCTGGATACAGGGAGAGGTGACATTGAGGCCAATATTTCAGTCTACAATAAACCTCATTTTCAATGCCAGATTCACATGGATATTTGCAAATTTATTTATTTACCACTCATATAGGGCTATGCACCTAAGCTACTGTTCCAAAAGCTTTACAAAAAACAGGTCTATGAGATAGGTACTAGTATTAACCCCATTTTACAAATGAGGAAACTGAGGCACAGAGGTTAAATATCTTGTCCTTGATCACCCAGCTGGTAGGTGGGGGAGCGAGGAAGTCTGCATCCAGAGTCCATGCCTACAAACACCATGCTAGGCTGCCTCACTTATAATTTGTCCCCATTGCCACCACTAGACTGTGGAGAGGGACTCTGCATCCAGTGTAGTAGCTGACCCTGTGAGCACACAGTATATGTTTGTTGAATGAGCTCAATCGTTATCCTATCCTTAGATATTTAGGTTGGGTCTAGTGTGTTTGGCTATTATATAGTGTTATGGGCTGAATGCCTTCCAGATTCGTATGTCGAAGCCTTAATCCCGAGTACCTCAGAATGTGACTGTATCTGGAAATAGCATTTATATATTTGTTTATTTCTTATAGGGACAGGGTCTCGCTTTATTGCCCAGGCTGGTCTCAGATTTTTAGGCCTTGAAAGAGGTGATTAAGTTAAAATGAGGCCATTAGAATGGGTCCTAATCCAATGTGACTGGTGTCCTTATAAGAAGAGGAGATTAGGACATGCAGAGAAACATCAGGGAAGCCCACGAAAAGATAGATGACCTTGTGAAGAGGCAGCAAGAAGCCGGCCATTGGCGAGCCCAGGACAGGGGCCTCAGAAGAGATCAACCCTGACGGCACCCTGATCTTAGACTTAGCCTCCAGAACTGGGAGGAAATACGTTTCTGTTGTTTAAGCCACCCAGCCAGTGGTACTTTGTTATGGCAGCCCTAGCAGTTTAATACATGCACCATGTTGTTACAAGCATCCTAGTTTGGTCTAAATTTATGTAATCTGTACATATATCCATCGGTACTTGGGAGATCTTTGTAAAATTCCATTTAGCCACCGTTCCTTTGTGGGGAAAGTATTGTTCTTAATTCAGTGGAAGTTGAATTTCTGTTTTCTCCCTGAAACTAAGTCATACAAAAACAAGGACTGTGGAATCCAAGGTTATCTTTCCAATGACTCCTGAATATGGGAAGCACAGTGAGCATTCAACAAACATCTACTATAGGAATTAGTAGAATCACACTTTCTTCTTCCTTCTGCTTCAGCCAGAGCCAAGGCAAAGAATTTACCATGGGCTCCTGGTCAGAATGGATGGTGAGAGGTGGGACAAGAGAGTGTCAGGGCCCAGACTTGTCAGAAGGAAGAAGTGCAGGAGGAGAGAAACAGAAGAGAAAGAGAGAAGACTTCCTCAGCAAGAAAGGCCGGGTATCTTCAGAGAAACAAACTCTTTCCCAAGATGATGAAAGAAAGAGGAGGCACAACAGCAGTTTCAGGGACGACCTGCCTTGCTCAGGAGTGCGGTAATGCAAGCGGGAGTAGGATTAACTGGGGCCCCACCACTCTTTCTGAATGACCACTTGATGTCCTTCTGTAGGTATTCGTAAAAGGGGGTGCAGATAGTAGGGTAAGAGTTATGGATAGCATTTAGAAATTACCATCCACAGGCAAGGAGCTTCAGAAGTTTAGGACTTAGTTTTTAGCAGTCCAAACACCTGCTACTCACATACCTACTCCCTAACTCATTCATTCAACCCATGTTTATCGAGTGTCTGCCAGGCTGGGCGCTGTGCTGGGTGCTGCTCTCGTGGTGCCTGTGTTCTCATTCTTATAAGTAGTAGAAGAAAATTTTAAACCCACAGAGTTGAATAAGAATCCTTAAATAGTAGTCCAGTGATTTCCCCATTCATTAATTTACCATCCTACTGACTTACTCAGTAATATCTGCTTAGCTCCTATTAGGTATGAGGTGATGTTTCGGACATTAGGAGAAGGGGCTTGAATGGGACATTGTCATGTCATCTGAGGGCACAAATATAATAATAAGACAAATAATGCCCATGCGCCCAAGGGAAGTGATGGCAGTATAACTGTGATAGTATGGTGTGACTGTGGTAGTCCAGGGTGCCTGTGGAAGTGAGTGGATGGGGTAATACAATGTGACTGTGATACATAAGGTGAATGTGGTGGCGTAGGATGACTGTGGTAGTACAGGGAGACTGCGGTAGTGAGTGAATGGTAGTACAACGTGATGCAGTAGTACTGGTGACTGTGATAGCATAAGGTGAATGTGGTAGTCTAGTTGACTGAGGTAGTCCAGGATGAATATGGTAACATAGGGTGACTGGCAGCACAGGGTGACTGTGGTAGCATTGGGTGATGACTGTGGTAACGTAGCATGAAGGTAGTCATATAGGGTGGTTGTGGTAGTATGTTGTGAATATGGTAGTATAGGATGAATTTGGTTGTTTTGGGTGTTGGGCAGAAAGTGGCTTACTTTTCCTGAAAGTGAGTGAGGGCTTCTCCAAGCAGGGGGCATTTGTGCTTGGACTTGAAGGATACACTTGGTGTATAAGAGGGGCAACGTGGGTCCTAGTCAAATGTGAGCTAGTTTAATAAAAGAAGAAGGTTTGGACACATACCAAAGTTTCCTGGAACCAGGCAATAGGGTCTCCTGAGGCCTGGGACCCGGAGCTGGACAGAATCTGGAAAGGAAGGCAGAGCTTTCCTCTGACTCTTCAAAGCTGTGACATCTATCTCTCCTCTGCCTGCGTGTCAGGTTCCTGCCTCTCCTGTAGAGCAGACTTCTAGACTTTCCTACCCCTGTGGAGGAAAGGCCCACTTGCAGCTCTTGAGCTGGCCCATCTATGAGTGAAGCAACCAGCAGAAACCGACTCATTCATTTTAGGACCAAATCCACATTCTTAGGAGAAAAAATTCTGACTGACCCTCTGAAGTCAGGTGTCCACCTGTTAATAATGCTTCTCCAGAGCACCAGTAGGATATAGGTACATAGGTAGGTAGGAGGTAGATAGAGATCCATGAGACGGGATTTATGAGGGAATTTGCTCATGTCATCACAAGGCTGAGTAGTCCCACAGTATGCCATCTGTGAGCTGGTGAACCAAAGAAGCTGATAGCGTGGCTTCGTCCAAAGTCACAGGTTGAGAACGAGGAGACCCAATGGTGTAACTCTCAGTCAGAGGCTGAAGGCCTGAGAACCTGGGAAGCTGCTGGTATAAGGCCTGGAGTCCAAAGGCCAGAGAACCTAAAGTTCTGATGTCCAAGGGCAGGAAAAGATGGATGTCCCAGCTCCAGAATAGAGAGAGCAAATTGTCCTTCCTCTGCCTTTTTGTTCTATTTGGGCCCTCAACCAACTGGTTGGTGCTTGCACATTGGGTGAGGGCTGATCTTCCTTACTCTGTCTACTGATTCAAGTGCCAGTCTTTTCCAGAAATATTCTTACAGACAGATCCAGAAATATTCTTACAGACAGATCCAGAAATAATGCTTTATTGGCTATCTCAGTATCCCTTAATCCAGTCACATTAACACCTAAAACTAATCATCAAAAGTTCACACCTTGTCAACTTGGCATACTTACCCATTTTTTTTTTTTTTTAGATGGAGTCTCGCTCTGTCACCTAGGCTGGAGTACAGTGGCATGATCTCAGCTCACTGCAACCTCTGCCTCCTGGGTTCAAGCTATTCTTCTGCCTCAGCCTTCTGAGTAGCTGGGACTACAGGCATGCACCACCACACCCAGCTAATTTTTGTATTTTTAGTAGAGACAGAGTTTCACCATATTGGCCAGGTGGTCTCGAACTCCTGCCTTGTGATCCACCCCCCTTGGCCTCCCAATGTGCTGGGATTACAGGCGTGAGCCACCGTGCCCAGCCACACTTACCCATCTTCTTAAACCCATAGTTCCACCTAACATGATACGACTATCCTACATGCAATAAAAGTACACTAATTCCTTCCCCAGAAGAGGAGGTAAAGTCTTTGAGTGATGTCTACTCTTCTCCCGATATCCCATAAGTTAAATAATGTAAAATTAACCATACTTAACTACTGATATAAAGTCAATACATCTTATGTTACCTGATACAAGAATAAGAGAGGAAATAAAATAAATATGTCTGGGTTCCAGGCCTCAGGAGACCCTATTGCCTGGTTCCAGGAAACCCTGCTATGTGCCCAAACCTCCTCCTTTTATTAAACTAGCTCACATTTGACAAAACAGGGAGGAAATGCTCATGGCAATTACGGACCTCATTTCTGTAACTGGTCATAGGGTCTTAGATGGTATTTATAACTATCATCTTCTACCACCCATCCTGTATTCTCTTTGCTTCCAGCAAGCACTTCGGCTGGTCATGATTCTTTACCTAACGTAATGACTCAAAACTTATTCCTGAAGGCTCTGGGCTATTCATAGTCCTGGCTAGATTGGGTTATCACAGTTCCCCATTGACCTTAACCACAGGGCATGGTACTATTAAGAGATAGCCCCAGGAATCGCCTGTATTTCAGAAATACCTCCTTACCTCCATTGTGGAGTAGTAGTCCAATTTCTCCTTGGTAGTCCAGATCAATCACTCCAGCCAACACCATAACTCCCCTGACTCAGAGGTGTGCAGGGCCCAAAGTGGCTAGGTGCGAGTCTCAACTTCCAGTTCAATGGAATCAATGTTATGTCTCCTAGTGAAAGTATTATTCCCTCTGGAAATAAGACCTCTATGGCATCAGGGCATAAAGCCATGTTAACAGGAAGCAACAATTTTGCTAGTAAGTCATTAGGGGTCATGGTGAGTGGTGCCACTCCCATTTCCACCCCTTGATTCCTGGACCTCTACATCCTGGCAATGGGAGAAACAGTACCATGTATTAGATGCTGATTCAGAGCTTATACAGTCTTCTGGAGAACCTTGCCCCTATGAAGTATTATCACCTATCATACTATAACCGTGTCTTCAAAAGGCCATCCCACCATTCCATCAAGCCAACTGCTTCAGGATGGTAGGGAACATGGAAAGACCAGTGAATTCCAGGAGCATGAGCCCATTGCTATACTTTGGCTGTGAAGTGTGTTCCTTGGTCAAAAGCAATGCTGTATGGAATACCATGATGGTAGATAAGACATTCTTTAAGTCTATGGTGGTAGGTATGGCAGAAGCATTGTGTGCAGAGAAAGTAAAAATCCATATCTAGGCTGGGCGCCATGGCTCACACCTGTAATCCCAGCACTTTGGGAGGCTAAGGCAGGAGGATCACATGAGGCCAGGAGTTCGAGACCAGCCTGGCCAACACGGCAAAACCCCATCTCTACTAAAAATAAAAAACTAGCCAGGCATGGTGGTGTACGTCTGTAATCCTAGCTACTTGGGAGGCTGAGGCATGAGAATCATTTGAACCCAGGAGGCAGACATTGCAGTGAGCCAAGATCGTGCCACTGCACTCCAGCCTGGGTGACAGAGTGAGATCTGTATCCAAAAAAAAAAAAAAAATCCATATCTAGAGTAACTGCCTGTTGAAATAAGAAAAAAACACTGCCCTTTTCATGATTGGAAGCTGTTAATCAACTTGCCACCAGGTAGCTGGCTGAGCATCCCTGGGAATGATGCCGTATCAGAGGCTCAGTGTTGGTTTCTGCTGCTGGCAGTTTTGAGTACTCAGTCTCAAAGTGGCTGTGGCCATGGTCAGGTTGGCCTTGGTGAGTGGAAGTCCATGTTGTTCAGCCCATGAATAACCTCCATCCCTGCCACCATGGCCATTTTGTTAATGAGCTTATTTGGTTTATGAAAGCAAACTCCTTCTAGTGGACCTTATGAACAGATATAGAGAAAAGGCATTTGCCATATCACCAGCTGCATACCAGGTACCAGGAGAAGTATTGATTTGCTTAAGCAATGAAACCACATCTGATACAGCAGGTGCAGCTGGAGTTTCCACTTGGTTAACCTTATGATAATCCATTGTCATTCTCCAAGATCCTTCTGTCTTCTATGCAGGACAAATAGGAGAGTTGAATGCAGATGTGATGGGAATAATTATACCTGCATCTTTCAAGTCCTTGACAGTGGCACTAATATCTGCAATCCCCTCAGGGATGCAGTATTGCTTTGATGTATTATTTTCCTAGGTACACGCAGCTCAAATGGCATTCATTTGGCCTTTCCTACAATAATAGCCTTCACTCCACAGGTTGGGGAACTAGTGTGGGGATTCTGCCAGCTGCTAAGTACATCTATGTCAACTAAACATTCAGAAGCTGGGGAAGTAACCACAGGATGGTTTTAGGGACCCACTGGACCCACTGTAAATCAGAGCTGAGCTAAAACTTTGTGGATCACCTGACCTCTAGAAGCCCCTACTCTGGCTGGAGGGCCACAGTGATGTTCGGGTCTCCTGGAATCAGTGTCAGTTTAGAGCCAGTATCCAGTAGTCCCTGAAATATGTTTCCTTTTCCCCAATGCACAGTTACCCTGGGAAAATGCTGTAGGTCCCTTTAGAGGAAGCTGAAAGAAATATTAACAATATAAATTTTTGGTAGTGTACCAGGGTCCTTCCTTGAGGGGATGTGGCCTCGCCTTCATTCAAGGGTTTCTGGGTCTTTAAACTGGCTCAAATCTGGGAATTGATTGAGAGGCCATGATTCTGTTTTTATGATTCAAGTTTGACTCCCATTGACTTGACCTGGAAGATTTCTACTTACACAAATCAAGTAAGAATTTAGTAGGCTTCCTATTTTACTTCTAAAAGCTCCATGATTAACTGGCCAATGTCATAGTCTACACAAGTCAGACCATTCTTTTTTTTTTTTTTTTTGAGACTTGTTGCCCAGTCTGGAGTGCAATGGTGCGATCTTGGCTCACTGCAACCTCCACCTCCTGGGTTCAAGCAATTCTCCTGCCTCAGCCTCTTGAGTTGCTGGGATTACAGATTACAGGTGCCCACCACCACGCCTGGCTAATTTTTGTATTTTTAGTAGAGACAGGTTTCACCATGTTGGCCAGACTGGTCTTGAACTCCTGACCTCAGGTGATCCGCCCACCTAGGCCTCCCAAAGTGCTGGGATTACAGGTGTGAGCCATTGCGCCCAGCCAAGCCAGACCATTCCAATTGCTGCTTTGACTTTCTGTCCATTATGGTGACTATGTGCACCTTGCCTTTGGTAGCTGAGTGCCACCACTTGGCTCCTGACATCCCAATTACTCCCATTGCATTTAAGTTTTCCAACTGAGTGACTGTGGTTTCACTGTAAGATCCGGCTACAGAGAAGAGCAGTCATGGCACTTTCAAGGCATTTGAAAGCTGAGAGTAATCCCAGCACTTTGGGAGGCCAAGACAGGAGGATTACTTGAGCCTAGGAGTTCGAGACCAGCCTGGGCAACATAGTGAAACTCTGTCTCTATGAAATAAAATTAAAATAAATTAAAAAAGAAAGCCAGTTTTACTTAAGAATATCTTCAATGAGCAGTAAAAATTGTTGATGTTATTAAACTACTACTCTTAAATGCCCATGTTTTTGATATTCTGTGAACCAGAATGGGACACGTGCACAAAGCACTGCTGTTGCACACTGAAGTACTCAATGGTTGTCTTGGGGGAAAGCACTTATACAGTTGAGATGTGAGCTGAATCAACTAGATGGTTTTTCACGGAACTTTAGTTTTACTTGAAAGAATGATTGACAGCCCCACTATCATTACTCAGGCTTGAGTATTGGGCAGACATTTTCTTGAACAAAGTGAGCCTGTCACTTTAAGGAAAATAAATGGACAATGTTTATTGCCAATAATAATATTCAAGCTTTCAGATGAAAATTAGAATTTTGGAAAACTTGTATCTACCATTATGAACTTTCCATCTTTCCACTACTTGAAGAACTTCTGATACTGCTGGTGGTGATATTAACAAATGTAGGCTTTTCAAATCTGTATTGCATAATGAAATGAGTCAACATTTGGAAGATCTGTATGACTTAGTGAACTACTATTTTCCAAATGACCAAAGGATGATGTTACAAAATCACCTATGGGTAAAAGGTCCATTCAAAGTACAAGATAAACCAATGGATTCTGAGGTAATGCAATATGAAAAGTTCACTGATATGGTTTCAGATTTCACATTGCAAAACTAACCTTTAAGAAATGATCACTTGTCCAGTTTAGATGTAGTATCAAAGAAGAATATCCACAATTATCTGGAAAAAGCTTTTAAAATACTCCTCTTTTTCTATTATGTGTATGTGAGGCTGGAATTTTTTTAATGTACATAAACTAAAATTTATCTCACAGATTGAATGCAGAAGCAGGTGTGAGAATCTAGCTGTCTTCTATTTTAAGCCAGACATTAAAGAGATTTGCAAAAATGTAATTTTGGGGGAAAATATAGTTATTTTTCATAAAATATATTATTTATGTCAATGTGTAATCGTTTATTATTATTCTTTAATGAATTAATAAACCTTTTAATTTTTTTCAGTTTTCATTTCTAGTACAGTAAATATCAATGGATATAGCCTACATACACAAAACTTTTTAGAATCTCAATATGCTTTAAGAGTGCAAAAAGGATGTGCAAAGAGTGGTTGAAATTACTAGAAGTTTATTTCAAGACAGAGTCTCGCTGTGTTGCCCAGGCTAGAGTGCAGTGGAGCAATCTTGCCTTACTGCAACCTCTGCCTTTCGGGCTCAGGCATTTCTCTTGCCTCAGCCTCCTGAGTAGCTGGGATTACAGGCGGGCGCCACTACACCCAGCTAATTTTTGTATTTTTTAGTAGAGACAGGGTTTCTCCATGTTGGCCAGGCTGGTCTCAAACTCCTGGCCTCAAGTGATCCTTCCACCTTGACCTCCCAAAGTGCTGGGATTACAGGTGTGAGCTATCACCCCCAGCCTATTTCTTGCCCATTCAACAGTCCAAGGTGGAAAGGTCACCAGGCAGCTCTCCTTCACACTCTGATGAGGCACTCGAGCTTTTTTGTTGTAGCTCTACCAATTCCTAGAACCTGGCAATCTTTTGTCTTCAGTTAGTAGGAAGGGAAAGAGCATGGAAGAAGGCACTTGAAAGGTTTTTACAGGCTAGGCCTGGAAATAGTACCCATCTACTCCCCACATTCTGTCGTGCAGAACTCAGTCAGCTACGTAGCCATTCTTAATTCAAAGGAGGCTGAAAAATATAATCTAGCTGTGTGCCTAGGAAGAAGAGGAACTAGATTGGGGTGAGGGGCTCATAGTTTCTGACGTGACATCCCAGGTTCCTGGTACAAATTTATTTGTTACATTATTCCATATTTCTCAATCTCTGTCTATCTATCTGTTTATATACTTTCAAAACTTGTTATTTGAAATAATAATAGACTCATAGAGAGTTGCCATAAATTATTCCATCTCTCCTTAATCTCTATTTATATATTTTTAAAAACTTGTTATTTGAAATAATAATAGACTCATAGAGAGTTTCAAAAATAACATGAAAAGTCTCATGTACACTAAACCCAGCTTCCCCGCAAAAAGACATCTTATATAGCCATAATACAATAACAAACTAGGACATCGACATTGGTACATTACTCTTAACTGGACTATGAGTCTCATTTTGGTTTTGTGATTTTTTTAGGCCTACATTCATTTGTGTGTGTGTGTTTTAAATTTTAAAAACTGTCCTATATTATGTGTTTTAATATTTTCTTTTTCTTTTTTAAAGACAGCATCTCACTCTGTTGCCCAGGCTGGAGAGCAGTGGCGCAGTCATAGCTCACTGCAGCCTCAAAGATTTGGGTTCAAGCAATCCTCCCACTCTAGCCTCCTGAGTAGCTGTGACTACAGGTTTGTGTCACTACCCTTGGTGAATTTATTTTTATTTTTATTTTTTGTGGAGATGGGGGTCTCACTATGTTGCTCAGGCTGGTCTTGAACTTCTGGGCTTAAGTGATCTGCCTGCCTCAGCCTCCCAAAATGTAGGGATTACAGATGTGATCCACCACGCCCATCTTGTTTTAATATTTTGAGGTGCCTCAGATCCATTTTTGAAAGTAAGTAGGCTGTAAACTATAAAGAAATAAAAAGTGTCAAATGGGATGTATCATTAATCTTCCTGACATTTCTGTAAATGGGCAGCGTGGGAGGGGACTCGTTTTTGCAAACCTTGAGACTCGTGCAGCCTGGTGCTGTAGCAAGAGTGTGGAAATTGGAGACAAACATAACTGGGGGTTCAAGTCCAACCTCTACCACTTCCCAGCTGAACAATTTAGGGTGTGTCACTTAACCTTTCTGAGCCCTCTCTACCCATCTGCAGCACAATAAAGTATAGTCTACCTTACAGGCTGCTGTAAGGACAAAATGGGATTATGCACATACAGAATGTAGCACAATGCCTGGCACAATTGTAATTACAATTGGGAACATTAAAGAAGTACAGAGGATGCTGAGGCAATCCTAAGGTATTTGGCAAATTGGTGCAGGAAGTGGGATTCTGAAACCCAGCTCCAGAAAAGTAGTGCATTCAGTGAAAATGTAAGGTCCCAACATCTTTGGGCTCGAGAAACCCCCTTTCTAAAATGAAAATTTCCGAGAGGCCCTCCTCCCTGCCTTCTACCTGTGACTGTTGCTCTCTTGGCCTGTGAGTTCATGATTCTGTGGATTCTGTGATTCCATGGATTCTGAAATTAAAGGCTGAAAGGAGACTTTGATGTCATTGGGTAGACACCTCAATTTACAGTTGAGGAAACTGGGGCTCAGAAAAGTGAAGGCTATTGCCAAAATCACAGCAAGCTAGACATCAAGGCCAAGAGAATGTAGGCTCCTCCCTGCTGGCCCTGAGCCGTTCCCATGACACCATGGCCCTTAATCTTTCCTTGCCCTTCCTCTTCTTGCCTTCCCTCCTTTTCTGAGCCCCACTTCAAACACCTGGGTTTTATGTCTTCTTGGTCTGAACTTCCTTGATTTGAGAGCTTCTCACTAATGTTCATTCATTCCTTCAAGCAGCTGTTTTCCCATCCATCATTTACCAACTGCCTTTTGGTGCCCATTGCTAGTTTCGGCGTCAAATGTACTGCTGGTTGTCAGAAAGTCCTAGTGAATGAAGGCTTCGCGCTACTTTCAGTATCGAGACTAGTCCCCAAACGTAGAAGGAAGTCAGTCCGTCAGTGTTGCTTGAGAATAACTATTGATATGTCAGCATCTTTGTTTAGGGGTTCTGAAGTCCTACAGGCTTCAGAGTGATTTTAAATCAGCCAGATAGCGTATTTACATTGCTTGATCAGCATTTGGCGTCTAGAAACCATTATTTATCTACCTAGTCAGCTTAAAAGTCACATTTTTCCATAGGACACAGTTAAAGCAACCCAGTGAAAGGCTCGTGTTTGATTAATCAAGGAGAAAATAGGCATGCACAGACCAAAGACTGAGCTGTGTCATTTTAGCCTCTGGGTTCATGAGTTTTCTTAAGGACCTTTTAACGCCCTATCTTAAGAACTGCTGAAGAAAGATGAAATGTTAAAACTTCTTCAAGACAAACCCGTATAAAATCAAAGCTCTCATCACATTCTTTCCAGGAAGCAGATACTGTAAAATATTAAATCAACCATTGGCATTGTGTTTCTAAAATAACACACGTTTCCTTTTCATGTTATTTCAGTTGTTAAAGAGACACATGAAACTGATAGTTATTTGGCTGAAAATATTTGTGTTGGGTGATGTCCCTACCCTGTCCTTGCACCCAAGAACTTTACTCAACAAATATTTATTAAATGATATTATAGCGGAGTGTAGGATTTCTCAAGCTGTGGGCAACTAAATATTGAAGAGTCATGAACTCAATATATTGGGCTGCAAGCAGCATTTTAAAAAATGAAATAGAATCAAATACAATGGAATAGAAAACATCAGTGCAAATTAGTGTAGCAAGAGTAAACATTGTTATATGAAACTTTTGATTGAGTTACCTGTGTGTATTGTGTGTGTGCATATGAGTATTGCACTGTGCTATAAGGTTTATTTTTTTTTAATTATGGGTCAACATAAAAAATGTTTGGAAAACACTGAAGTAGCAGTTAAGAGTATAGGCTCTTAACTGGAGTTAGACAGCATGAATTCAAATTCTGGCTCCATCATTTTCTAGATGAAGGATTATTGGCAGGTTGCTTTAGCTGTCTGTGAAATGGGGATTATGATAGAATTAACGCAGGGTCAATTCATCCACATAGGCACAATGACTAGGACCCAAAATATTTTTAAGATCTATTAAATGATTTTATTTCTTTTAAAATCAGAAAAAAAGAACCTTTTGCATTGAAGAAAATGTTTTAATTTTTTCTCACATCATAAAAAATTAATTTTCTAGGGTACTCAAACATTTATGATGGTGTGAGGGGCTCATGAAGGTAAAAGTGTGTAGGGCTAATAAAAGTCACAATGCAAGCATGAACTGACCGAATAGGTAGGGTGACCAACCTGTCCCAGTTTTCAATGGAAAGTCCAGCATCCCAAAATCCCCACTCAGTCCCAGGTAAACCAGGATGATTAGTCACCCTATTAATAAGGTTGTTATGAGGATGAAATTAGATGATTGTTGACAAAATTAGGAGATTGCTTTGCACATCAGTGTTCAATACATGCATTAATATGTGTCAGGCACTGTGCCAGCCTTTGAGAATTTTAGGATGAATACGGCACAGGGTGGCCTCAAAAGGCAGTGGAGGATAGTGGTTGAGAGTGTGAATTCAGGGCCCAGAAAAACCTGTTTCAAAGCCTAGTTCTACTACTTACTAGCTTTGTGATTTGGGGCATGTTACTTAACCTTGCCGTGCCTCAAATTCCTTATGTATATGATAAGTATGGTTATAATTGTACCCACTTCACTGGAAAAGTGTAGATTTCAATGAGTTGGTACTTTTAATGTACTTAGAGCATGTCTAGCATATGGTAAGCAGTCAGTAAATATTAGCTACTTAAGTATATACCAATTAGAGTCCTATTTTCATCAGCTTGGACTGCTATAACAAAATATAGACTGAGTGGCTTAAACACCAGGTATTTATTTCTCACAGTTCTGGAGACTGAAGTCCAGGAACACGGTCTGGAAGGCTCAGTTTGTGGCGAGGGCTCTTCTCCTGGCTTGCAGATAGTGGCCTTCTCATTGTGTCCTCACCTGATGGAGAGAGAGAGGAAGCATCCTCTCTGGTGTCTCTTCTTATAAGGGTACTAATCCCATCACGAGACCCCTACTCTTATGACCACATCTAACCCTGATTACCTCCCAAAGCTCCATCTCCAAATATCACCACATTGGGGTTTAGGGCTTCGGCATATGAATTTTTGAGAGACACAGTTCAGCTCATAGCAGGTCCCTTCAGGGTAGTTCTTTAAAGGTAACATAAACCCTAAGAACATATTTATAAAGAAAAATGTCTAAAGGTATTTGGTTTGATTTGCTCAGCCATTCAAGAACTCAAGCTCTGGCCTGGTGTGGTGGCTCATGCCTATAATCCCAGCATTTTGGGAGGCTGAGGCAGGTGGATCACCTGAGGTCAGGAGTTGGAACCAACCTGGCCAACATGGTGAAACCCTGTTTCTACTAAAAGTACAAAAAATTAGCAGGGCATGGTAACAGGCACCCTTAATCCTAGCTTCTTGGGAGGCTGAGGCAGGAGAATTGCTTGAACCCGGGAGTTCAAGCTATTGGACTCACTGGAACAGTGAGCCAAAATCACGCCATTGCACTCCAGCCTGGGTGAGAGAGCGAGACTCACCCAGTCTCGCAACAACAACAACAACAACAACAAAGAGCTTAAGTTCTTCCTATCCTTCCCTCTGCTCTGCTCCCCTTGGCATAATACCCATCTTCTCATGGTCACAACATGGTTGCCACAACCCCAGCCATCATACTACTATGTCCAGAGCAGGAGGCAAGGGATGTAATATTCAAAAGTGTCTTCTTTGATAAGACACTTCTCAAGGTATATTTCTTTTTTTAAGAAATGAAATATTTCCCAGAAGCTTCTCAGCAGATTTCTCTGTACATCCTAATGACCAGAATTAAGTCAGGTGCTCAGCCTTATCACTCACTGGCAGAGGACAATAAGATTTCCATGACTGGTTTAGACTAGTCATGATTCCTCCAAATAACATTGGTCTTCTGTTAGCAGGGAAGAAGAGGGAATGGGTATGTTTCTGACAATATCTGCCACTGAGATGCTCACAGATTACCTAGGAAGCCAGACAAAACACTAACAGGTAGTACAGCATGCAAAGGTTGGCACTACTGGTGGCAACAAAGATTAATGGGGACAGAAGCCAGGCACGATGGCTCACTCCTGGGAGGCTAAGGCGGGAGGATCGCTTGAGGATCCAGGAGTTTGAGGCTGCAGTGAGCTATGATCACGCCACTGCGCTCCAGCCTGGATGACAGAGTGAGACCTTGTCTTTTAAACAAAATTTACTTTTATACTAAACAAGCACACATATACTGTATTACAAGGTAAGAGTCAAGATTTGCAGGACTAATGAAGATGGAACAGAAGACTTCAAAGAGATTATGAATTCGTGGGGGGCTCCTCTGGACTATGAGCCTAGTCATCCAGGGTCTGCTAAAGGACACTTACCGTCCTCTATAATTAGGAGTTGGGTTTGTTGGTGGAAAAGTTGCAAAGCTCTGGAGCAAGTAAACTAGGGCACCAGGAAAATAACTCTCTGGCCCATATTGGCCTGTCGGTGCCTGAGACCTCTTTGAACTAAAAACCTTCTTCTTTACTAGAAAGTGACCTTCTGAGGGGATTTCACAAAGAATACCATTTATTTGTAACTTAGTAGGAGTGTATCAAAACACACTATGCTGGATTGTTCTATTGTCAACTTGGTTAAACTGGGAACTACATTTCCAGAATCCTCTTCCTTCCTTCCTTCCTTCTTTCGTTCGTTCTTTCTTTTCTTTCTCTCTCTGTCTTCCTTTCTTTCTTTCTTTTTTGACAGAGTCTTGCTCTTGTTTCCAGGTTGGAGTGCAATGGCGCGATCTCAGCTCACTGCAACCTCCACCTCCCGGGTTCAAGCAATTCTCCTGCCTCAGCCTCCTGAGAAGCTGGGATTACAGGTGCCTGCCACCATGCCCAGCTAATTTTTATATATATATATATATATATATATTTTTATTTTTTAAGTAGAGATGGGGTTTCACTATGTTGGTCAGGCTGGTCTCGAACTCCTGACCTCAGGTGATCTGCCCACTTCAGCCTCCCAAAGTGCTGGGATTACAAGCATGAGCCACTGTGCCTGACCCAGAATCCTCTTTCTTAGTGGTCTCAGATTAGAGTTCGCTAAAAGAGTAATTTGCACAAAATTTGGGAGATGGAGGAGAAGCCATAGCCACTCCTCTCAGAAGGTCATTGTGGTTAGGTGCAGTGGCAGATGCAGAAGTGCCCAGTGGGTTCCAGCTTGTCCTTGCCCTCCACACTCTGTGACCAGCTTTCCTATCAAGTGATGGCCCCGATGACCAGCAGCAGCCCCAGCCTTATCAGCTGATGCTTGGTGTGGACCCATAGCCAATGCAGGCAGGTGCTTTTTGTAGACTTCTCTAACAGCTTCTTGAATTTGACAGTGGGATCTACTTCTCAGATCCAGATGGATGACTCTCTGATCTCACTTCTTTCCAACCTTCACTTCCCAGCTCCCCCCATCATTGTGTAAGGTCTAATTCCAAATCCCTTATCCTAGAGCTCTTTGTTTTTTTATTTTTTTAGACGGAGTTTCACTCCTGTTGTCCAGGCTGGTGTGCAATGGCATGATCTCAGCTCACTGCAACCTCCGCCTCCCAGGTTCAAGTGATTCTCCTGCCTCAGCCTCCTGAGTAGCTGGGATTACAGGTGTCTGCCAACACACCCAGCTAATTTTTTGTATTTTTAGTAGAGATAGAGTTTCACCATGTTAGCCAGGCTCGTTTTGAACTCCTGACCCCAGGTGATCCGCCCACCTCAGCCTGCCAAAGTGCTGGGATTATAGGCATGAGCCACAGAGCCTGGCCCCTTATCCCAGAGCTCTTTGTAGTTCTGCTTCTCTGATTGAACTTGAATTGATAGACATAATTTCCTTTTGATGCTTCACTCAGCCCAGAGGAAAGAGAAGATTTGATAGAAAATAAAAAGAGGTAATTTTAAAGCTGTGGCAGTGTTTGAGAAGGTGAGCCTGGCTAGGACACGGCAGTGGGAAGTTGTATGCCCAGAGAGCAGTGAGGACCAACAGGTGGCCACAATATTGAAAGGGCATGGAGAAGCGAAAGAATATCAAAGGAAAAATGGTGTCTGCTTCCTGCCTCCACCAGGACCTGCCTCTGAGGACAGCTCTCATTCTCTTCTCACTGTCAAGATGGTTTGTTGAACAATGACATGTCACAGTTGATGCTTTCAGCCCCAAGAGAGAAACAGAATCAGAAAAAAGTACAAAGGCAGGAGCAGTGGAAAATAAAACACCAGACAAGAAGAAAATCACACAATGGACTTATTAATCTAGACAGGACTTTAGAGAATTTCTCTTGTCACATGCCTTTATAGAACCACATCTTGTTTTATCGTCTTCCTATTTGGGACCATAGAAGAAACAGTAGTAAATAAATAAATCTCTCTTTTTTTTTTTTGTTAAAACAATTACCAAGAATATTGCCTATTCCATTGTGCATGATCCTATATATAAGGATTCATGTAAAAATTGTCCTTTCAGAATTCAAAGGTGGGAAGAAATGAGTCTTCCAACACTTTGGAACACAGTCATTTATAAGGCAAAAAGAAGTATGACATCTCTTTCATTTTCTTCTCTGCCCTAGCTGCCAGGAAACCTAGAGATATATTTTCTGCTCAGATGAAGGAATATTCTTTAGCTCAAACTGATGTTATCATTCCGTACTCCATTCCTTTGAGAGTCTCAAACATCCTTGGACAAGTCTCTTTGTGGCTGCCTAAGGCAATTTTGTCTTTAATGAATTAGCTAAAGGTCCTGCTGCTTGCCTTCCCTTTTTGTTTTAGAGACACCCTAGAGAGGAAATATTTTATTTCTGATACTTGACATCATTCCTTTCCATTTCACCCAAGAAATCAAAAGGTTTTTGACCAAGAAGAAAATAAATGAGAAGGCAGAGGCCACGTTTCCAATTTGAACATAAATATGCTTGCACACAGGCACAAAAAATGAGATTATTTTTGTTATGAGATACAACTAAGATACGGATCACCTTCAGGATTGCTTTTTTGTGTTGAACTGTTAGAAAAAGCCCCGTAGTTTGTTTCTAAAAGTCAATAAGGAGCTTTCACAGTCATATGATGAATTTTCTTATAGGTTACCATAGAGACTATGAAAGTATAAAAACGGCTTTCCAATAGAATCATATATGGGTGATCTTATTCTTTTCCAATTTTTTGAAAATGTAGTTATATTGTTTGTAATCACAATTAAATTTATAAAGAAAACGTTGTGAAAACAAACTGAATTACCATTTGTAAGGTTGAAGTCCATAAATTTAATCATAACAGTTCTGTCCTCAGGCTACAGAAAAGTGGGTTAAAATCAACATGTAGAATTTAACCTGAAGCCCTGAAAAGAATTCAAACTGGTTCCAGATACCGTGAACACAATGTCAAGAAGAATTCACTCTTCACTTTGTTAGAGAGATGAAAGACCTAGATAACACCGCCCAGTTTAACTGTCAGTAAAATAGCAAGAAATGTGTAGTAACTATGTAAACATATTATAGCAAACCCAAATACCTGCCACAGCACACACACTATGTACACACACCAGCATACACACACAGTATAAGCACCATGAAAACGGGGACTTTTTCTATTTTGTGGTATCACCAGAGCCCAAAAACTGTCTTACAGTAGTAGGTACTCAAATGTATGTTGAATAAATGATTAGAATGCAAAAGGCATACAAAGATACCAGTACAGAAGAACATACCTCTCTAACAAGGGCACGTTTTCCACAAATGCTTTGCACTATAAGAACACATAGAACAAGGCCGGGCGTGGTGGCTCACGCCTGTAATCCCAGCACTTTGGGAAGCTGAGGTGGGTGGATCATGAGGTCAGGAGTTCGAGACCAGCCTGGCCAACATAGTGAAACCCCATCTCTACTAAAAATACAAAAAAATTAGCTGAGCGTGGTGGTGGGCGCCTGTAATCCCAGCTACTCAGGAGGCTGAGGCAGGAGAATGGCTTGAACCCGGGAGGTGGAGGTTGCAGTGAGATGAGATTGTGCCATTGCACTCCAGCCTGGGGACAGAGCGAGACTCCATACTCCATCTCATAAAAACAAAACAAAACAAAACAAAAAAACCACACATAGAACAGGCTGGGCACAGTGGCTCATGACTGTAACCCCAGCACTTTGGGAGGGCGAGGCAGGTGGGTCACCTGAGGTCAGGAGTCCGAGACCAGCTTGGCCAACATGGCGAAAACTTGTCTCTACTAAAAAATACAAAAATTAGCTGGGCGTGGTGGCAGGTGCCTGTAATCCCGGCTACTCAGGAGGCTGAGGCAGGACAATCACTTGAACCCAGGAGGCGGAGGTTGCAGTGAGCTGAGATTGTGCCACTGCACTCCAGCCTGGGTGACAAGAGTGAGAGTCTGTCTCAAAAAAAAAAAAAACCCACAAAAAACCCCCCAAAAAACCCCACATAGAATATAATTTTAAAATAATAAGATCTATGAGATGATAAGCTAAGACAACAGAATGTGTTGAAGAGGATATTGCAGAGCTAAAGAAAAATTAACATTATTAGTTATGTAATAAATAAACAATATAGTTAGAAACTGAATAGACATGGCTGGAAGCTAAATTTTGGTGGAGACACTTGGGACAACCACTTTTTTTTTTTTTTTGAGACAGGGTCTCACTCTGTTGCCCAGGCTTGAGTGCAGTGGTGCAATCATAGCTCACTGCAGCCTGGAACTCCTGGGCTCCAGTGATCCTCCCCACTCAGCCTCCTGAGTAGCTGGGATTCTAGGTGGGTGCTACGATGTCTGGCTAATTATTTTGTATTTTTTTTTTGTGGAGACAGGGTCTTGCTATGTTGCCTAGGCTGGTTTTGAACTCATATCCTCAAGCAATCCTCCCACCTTGGCCTCCCAAAATGTTGAGATTGTAATTGGTAATCACAATTAATACAGAGAAAAGAGAGAAAAAAATTAATTTAAATTTATTTATTATTATTTTTAAATAGTTCCCTGGCTGGTTAGAAAAATTAATTAATTAATTAATTAATTAATTTACTTATTTATTTATTTTTTGAGATGGAGTTTCGCTTTTGTTGCCCAGGCTGGAGTGCCATGGCACGATCTCAGCTCACCGCAACCTCCGCCTCCCGGGCTCAAGTGAGTCTCCTGCCTCAGCCTCCCAAGTAGCTGGGATTACAGGCACCCACCACCACACCCGGCTAATTTTGTGTATTTTTAGTAGAGATGGGGTTTCACTATGTTGGCCAGGCTGGTCTTGAACTCCTGATCCACCCACCTTGGCCTCCCAAAGTGCCGGGATTACAGGCATGAGCCACAGCACCCAGCCAGAAAAAATATTTTTTAATCTAGAAAGAAAATGATAGACATAGAAAAGGGCAAAGATAATCCTTTGATGGCTTTAAAGTAGAGAGTCTAACAAATAAAACCAGAAAAATATATTCAGAGATATAATACAAAACAAATGCCCCAAGAAGAAAAAGGAAGAGAATTTTCAAGCAGATAAAACATAGCATTCATTTGGAAAAATTGATTAAGAATGATGCTAATCAGCCAGGCACGGCTGATTTTTGTACTTTTAGTAGAGATGGGGTTTCACCAGGTTGGCTGGGCTGGTCTTGAACTCCTGACCTCAAGTGATCTGCCCACCTCAGCCTCCCGAAGTGCTGAGATTACAGGTGTGAGCCACTGCGCCCGGACTATAAAGCTTGATAAAGTAGAAATGATATGAGCAACAAACAAGAGTGAAAGAGAAGGGAAAAGGAAGAAATATACCTATGCCAATAATTACATGTTTTACAGTATAGAGATAATTGATACTATGTAAAAATGAAAGATGCACTTAAAAGTAATGTACAACATTCCAACCTCTTAACAGATTTCATTTTTTTTAAACCTGTAGGAACAGAAGAATCCTATAACAACGAATATTTCCTAAGGTGAAAAAAGTGTGTTAAAAGTCTAATATTTCTTTCAATTTAATTTCTTCTTGTGTTAAGTTCAAGTGAAATTTAACTAAAAACTCAGTTTTCTTAAAAGCAGCATAAATTGGGCATGGTGGCTCACTTCCATAATCTCAGAACTTTGGGAGGCTGAGGTGGGAGGATTGTTTGAGCCCAGGACTTCAAGACTAGCCTGGGCAACATAGTAAGACTCTGTCTCTATTTAAAAATTAAGACCTGGTGTGGTGGTTCAAACCTGTAACCCCAGCACTTTGTGGGGCCGAGGTGGGTGGATCGCTTAAACACAGGAGTTTGAGACCAGCCTGGGCAACATGGTGAAACCCCACCTCTACAAAAAAAAAAAAAAAAAAAAAAAAAAAAAAAAAAAAAAAATTAGCCTGGTGTGGTGGTGCATACCTGTAGTCCCTACTTGAGAATCTCAGATAGGAGGGCTGATTGATTGAGCTGGGGAGGTCAAGGCTGCAGTGAGCTGAAATTGCACTGCTGCACCTGCTGCACTCCAGCCTGGGTGACAGAGCAAGACCCTGTCTCAGGAAAAAAAAAAAAAAAAAAAAAAAATCAAAAACAACAACAACAAAAGAACAAAAACAGCATGTATAGCATGAGCCTAATCTTTATACAGTTACAAGAAAATTAGGAAATAAACACTGATACAATATTATTATCTCACCTACAGACTTTATTTAAATGCCATCAGTTGTCCAAAATCTGTCCTTTATAACAAAAGAAAACAATTTTCTGGTCCAGGATACAATCCAGGTTCATGGGTTGCATTTAGTTGTCAGGTCTCTTTAGTTTTCTTTAATCTGCGCAGTTCCTCAGTCTTTCCTTGTCTTTTATAAACTTGATGTTTTTTGGGTCATATAGGCCAATGATTTTGTAGACTGTGCCTCCATTTGAGCTTGTCTGATGTTTTCTCAGGATTAGGTTTGGATTACGCATTTTTGGTAAAAATATCATAGGAGTGATGTTTTTTCCTCAATTCATCATCAGAACTGGCCTGTGGTGATGCTGCAGGGAGGGTCAGGGCAATAAATACACTGACCTCACTCTCTTTTGTCCCTCAGTCCCTCATTCTCCTGCTGGTGCTCCCTATTGCTGGAACACACTGGCGTTCAGCAGGAGGAGCGCCCATTCATATAGCCCAGGTACAGAGTAGGTCTTGAAGCCAAGTGCTCAGTCCGTGAGGTTTCAGGAGGAACTCAGGAGCTGCTTTTTAGTGGAGACTAACTGACAACAGTGGTGGGCATAGCCTTTCTCAAATATTCTATGACTGTTATTCTCCTGCTGTGGTGTGCCAAGTGTTCTGTATGTTACCTTTGTCTGCAACAGCTACCACCACAGTTATTGGGTGTGCTGGTCATAGGTGCAGTGGCAGGCAGCTGGCTCCACACCTCAGCTTGCTATAGATGCCTTTTTGCTCTAGGCCCTGCTCAAAACTTGCAGCCCCTCCATGTGTTCATGCTGATATAAACACACACACACACACACACACACACACAAATGGGGAGAAAGGAACGTTCTTTCTTTTTTTTTTTTTTTTTTTTTTTTGAGATGGAGTTTCTCTCTTGTTGCCCAGGCTGGAGTGCAATGGTGCGATATCGGCTCACCACAACCTCCGCCTCCCAGGTTCAAGCAATTCTCCTGCCTCAGCCTCCCAAGTAGCTGGGATTACAGGCATGTGCCACCATGCCCAGCTAATTTTGTATTTTTAGTAGAGACGGGGTTTCTCCATGTTGATCAGGCTGGTCTCGAACTCCCGACCTCAGGTGATCCTCCCGCCTTGGCCTCCCAAAGTGCTGGGATTACAGGCATAAGCCACCGCACCCAGCCAGAACATTTTTTCTTATAGAAGAAAGCCAACAAAAAATGTAGAAGAAATGATGGAATTTGAAAATCACCATTTGGCAACCATAATGGTAATAATTGACTTGGGCAGGAATCATCAATTGATGCTAAAACTAAAACTCCTGGGAGAGAAAGTTTGAAGAATAACAATATTTACTCAAAATAGACTAAAAGTATTTTTCCACAAGATACTTACCAATTACAAATGGAAAAACAGTAACTCTATAGTGGAGAAGCTTGGCACATGCCACCTTAACCCAGTAAACAAAATTAATATCACCAGGAGAGGGACATATTGATATCACATGCCTCCTGGTGAATTTTATGGTATTCCAACTGAAAGTGTGCAACTTGAATCTAACCTGGGGAAATACCAGAACTCAAGTTGAGGAGTATTTTATAAAATAACTGCTCTGTTGAGACGGGTCGAACTGTGACTCCCAAAAAAGATATGTTGAAGTTCGAATCCCCATTATGTCAGAACGTGACCTGATTTGGAAATAAGAGCTGTTGCAGATGTAATTAATTAAGATGAGGTCTTACTAGAGGAGAATCGGCCTTTAATCCAATATGACAGGTATCCTTATTAGAAGAGAAGAAAAGCCACAGAGACACAGACACACAAAGGGAGAACCTCACGTGAAGACAGAGGCAGGGGCTGCAGGGCTGCAGCTGCAAACCAAGGCACACCAGGGGCTGCCGGCAACCACCGGAAGCTGGGAATAGGCAAGGAAAGAGTCCCCCTACAGGTTTCTGGGGGAGCACAGCCCCGCTGATACCTTGATTTTGGACTTCTAGCTATCAGAGTAGTGGGAAAATAACTTCATGCTGTTTAAAGCCATCCAGTTTGTAATCATTTGTTATGGCCAGCCTAGGAAAGTAATACATTTGTGTTTGTCAGAATGCCAATGTCATGAAATGCAGATGAAAAGGCTGAGGACTTCTTCAGATTCAGGTAGACTAAAGAGACATGACAACTGAATGTTACTCATGATCTAAAATGTTCTTTTGTTCTAAAGGACATTATTGAGACATCTGGCAAAATCTGAATAGGATATTTAGACTGGATAATAATATTATCACCAATGCTAATTTCTTGATTTTTAAAAAATTTTTTTATTTTTAGAGATAGGGTCTTTGTCACCACACAGTAATAGTGAGAGACTATTATATTGGGAGTGTCTTTTCTTTGCTTCTAATAAGGAGTTCTGTCGTGTCTGTTAGGTCCATTTGGTTATGTTGAGTGCAAGTCCTGAACATCTTTACCAGTTTTCTGCCTTGATGATCTGTCTAATACTGTCAGTGGGGTGGTGAAGTCTCCCACTATTATTATGTGGTTATCTGAATTTCTTCTTAGGTCTCCAAGAACTTGTTTTATGAATCTGGGTGCTCCTGTGTTGGGTGGATATGTATTTAGGATAGTTAGGTTTTCTTGTTGAATTGAAACCTTTACCATTATAGAATATTAATTATATAAGGGTAACAAATTTTCTTAGTATTTACTTGTCTGAAAAGGATCTTGTTTTTCCTTCACTTATGAGGCTCAGTTGGCTGAATATGAAATTCTTGGTTGGAATTTCTTTTTTATTTTATTTATTTATTTTCTTTGAGATGGACTCTCACTTTGTCATTCAGGCGGGAGTGCAATGGCGCCATCTTGGTTTACAGCAACCTCCATCTCGGGTTCAAGTGATTCTCCTGCCTTAGCCTCCCAAGTAGCTGGGATTACAGGTGCCCACCACCATGCCCGGCTAATTTTTGTATTTTTAGTAGAGATGGAGTTTTACTGTGTTGGTCAGGTGGTCTCAAACTCCTGACCTCAGGTGATCCACCTGCCTCGGCCTCCCAAAGTGCTGGGATTACAGATGGGAGTCACTGTGCCTGGCCGGAATTTCTTTTAAAAAAAAAGCTGAATGTAGGCCCCCCCCACCCCCTCATCTTTTCTGGCTGTACAGTTTCTACTGAAAGGCCTGCTGTTAGCCTAATGGTGTTTCCTTTGTAGGTGACCTGCTGTTTCTCTCTAGCTGCCTTTAAAACTTTTTCTTTCATTTGGACCTTAGAGAATCTGATGACTATGTGTCTTGGGGATAGTGATCTTGTATAGTGTCTTGCAGGGGTTCTCTGCATTTCCGGCATTTGAATGTTGGCCTCTAGCAAGGTTGGGGAAATTTTCATGGGCAATATCCTCAAATATGTTTTCCAAGTAGCTTGGTTTCTCTCCTTCTCTTTCAGGGATGCCAGTGAACTGTAGATCTGGTCTCTTTACATAACATATTTCTCGGAGGTTTTGTTCATACTTTTAAATTCTTTTTTCTTTATTTTTGTCTGACTGAGTTATTTTGGAAAACTGGTCTTCAAGCTCTGAGAGTGTTTCCTCAGTTTGGTCTATTCTACTATTAATACTTGAGATTGTATTACTAAATTCTTGAAGTGAGTTTTTTAGGTCTATCAGATGAGTTTTTTTTTCTTAAAATAGCCATTTTATCTTTCATCTCCTGTAGCATCTTATTGATTCCTTGGATGGGGTTGCAACTTTCTCCTGAATCTCAATGATCTTCATTCCTATCCATTTTCTGAATTCTATGTCTGTCATTTCAGCCATTTCAGGCTGGCTAGGGACGATTGCTAGAGTGGTTTGGAGGTAAGAAGACACTCTGGTTTTTGAGTTGCCAGAGTTCTCACACTAGTTCTTTCTCATCTGTGTGGGCTGATGCTCCTTCAGTTTTTGAAGTTGTGCTTTGGAGAGGTTTTCTGCTTTTATCTTCTTTGATGATCTTGGTTTGATTGTGGTATATGGTGGGTTTGGTTGACTTGCTTCATTTCTAGAAGATTTTAGGGGGCCCAGGCTCAGCTCAGCACTCCTGGGCTGCGTGCTCTAACTCTGGGAGGGCTGGTGCTGGTCGCCTGGCTGTGTTCTCTGAACCCTCAAAGTTAGGAATCTATTCTGCTGGAGGGGCCGAGTTGTTCCCAGTCTGCTGGCCACAGCACTGTGATGGAAGGTGCTAGCCAAAGTGCTTGGTCAGGGTGGTGTCAGTGAGATCTGTGCTTACTGATGTATGGCAGCAGCTGCAGCAGCATGGCGGGGTGCACACGTGTTAGCTGGGGAGGGGTTCCAGCAGAACTGGGGAGGTGGTGTTCCTGCATGTGCTCGTGCCAGTGGTGGCGGCGGTGCATTGGTGGGGGGGGAAATGGGGGCTGGGGCACTGGCAGCCATGGGGTTGCTGGTGTTGTGCTTGCACTTGTACTGGCAGTGGTGGCAGCTAGGGCGGGGTGCTGGTGGAGGTGAGGTTGCCAGCATTCATGAGCAGGTTATAAAATTTTTAAATTTTTGTCTCAATTTTTTTTAAGTCACAGACATTTTTATTGGAAAGCAATGAGCTGCAGCAAAGTGACACTCAGTGCATGCAGCCAAATGGGTGAGGTGGGGGCACAGGTGGGTGCCAAGAGCTGACCCAAGACTAGAGCTCATGACCTCTGGGGCCTCTGGCTATAAGCCCTTTGGGCTGGAGTGTGCAGGCCCAGCAGAAATACAAAAATAAACTCTGTGGTCTAGCTGTCCCTGCCTGTGGCAGTTCGTTTGGGCAAGGTGGTTACTCTTTGCAGCAGGTCCTGTGCTGTCTAGTCCAGCCACAGCGTGGGCAGCAGAAGCGTATGGGGTTGAGTGGACACCAACAGGCTGGAGCCAAAGGGTCAGGCAGGTGGGGCCTTGTGCAGTGCTGAGACTCTGACAGCACCAGGGTCTGGCCTGCAGCTGGGGAGGCCTCAGGGCCTCTCAGGTGGGCAGGTCCAGGCATTGGTTGAAGCTGGATGAAGCTGGGGCCCGTGCTCCTCCTCATCACATACAAATCACTGGGAACCTGTCCTCCATGGTCTGGTCTCTTTGGCCCCACCCTCACTGCCTCTGCCTCTGCTTTCTTTCTCTTCCTCCTCTTCACCCAGTTCCAGGTCCATCTCGTTGCCTGCCTCTAAGGGTGTGCAGGTGGAGCTGCTAATGGAGCGGTGGCTGAAGAAGAAAATTTGCTTGAGCCCTTTGTTGTAGAAGAAGTAGTTGAAGGACCAGAGGGTGTCTTCTTCCCTGAAGGGGTCTGGGTCCATGTCTGGGTTATAGCTGTAGGTGTCCCATTAAGCCAGGCGGATCTCCTCATCCACTGTGTTCCGCAGCTGTGTTCTCGGACCTTGATGTTCCCCCACGCAGCTGAGAACAGACTGCAGTTGACTGCGTTCACCACCCAGCTGAGGCTGGGCTTCCAGCTGAACCCATGGCTGCGGGCTGTGCTGAGGTTATAGTCAGGCCTGAAAGGACTCGCTGAGCATGACAATCAAGTGGAAGAGGGTCTTGCAATTGCACTTGTACCTGAGGGGGCCCTCGTCCTTGCCACCTTGGTTCTTGATCAGGCTGCTGGGGCTGAGGCCTGAGCCTTCAGTACGTGGGCCGCCCTCCTGTCAGAACAGTGTTTGTCGTCTCCTGCTATCTTACGTGAGTAGCTCTCAATCCTGCTGATAATGTGGGTATCTTTGCTCTCTACAGTTAGCTGTGAGTTGATGGCTTCAAAGCTCCAGTTCTCCAACAGCTTCCTGTCTCAGGGAGGGAGCTCCATGCTTGAGAGGGGCCATTGCTGCCTGCCTGGCGGGGCTAAATCAGGCCTGGCTGGGTCATCGGTGCCAGTGCATAGGCAGGGCAGGCTCCGCACAGTGTGGGCTCCTCAGCACCAGAGGGTGGCACCGTGGCATCCACCTGGGCCACACTGTATCTGGGGGAAGAAACTCCATGACAATGTCTCATTATACCTGGCCCTGCTGGCCCATCCAGGTGGTCACTATGACACACCCTTACCCCACTGCACATTGCCTGCTTTAGCCACCAACATGCCACCAACCACCACAGATCACCTTGGTCAGCCAGCAACCTCCATCTCCCTCACCAGTCAATGTCTATCAGTCAAAATTCCTAGAACTAAATAAGTATAAAAGAAACTTAACTACTTCAACTTAAAAATAATTTGCTTCTATCTGCCTATGAAAATGTCAATATTTGTGAATCTGAGTGAAGGGTATATGGCAATTCTTCAACTATTCTTACAACTTCTCTGTAAGCCTGAAATTATGTTAAAATAAAAATTCAAAAACAAAAGCCAAAAACCTTGTACCCTTAAGGGTTACTTGAGTTAGTGGTTCACAGCAACAGATACTGAAATCTGGTTTGTGTTACTTCTGAAAATTAAGCTTTGTATCTTCTTCTTCATGGCTCTCTCTGGTGTAAAGTACAACTTGAATGTCATGTCAGAAGGTCTATCCCAACAAAGCCCAGACCACTGGACTCTAGAGGCTTCACGCATGTGGCAGACTCCTGAATATTGTCAGGTTTTATCTCCCATTTTCTGGCATACAGGTACTTTACTAAGGCATTTAGGTGCTAGCTCTTTGGGGCTCTCCAGGTCCAATTAGCATGATAAAGATATGTAATGGATCAGCTTGGGCTTCTGGGTCCCTCCAGATTGCATTTTGACCAAGTGCAGGCAAGCTGACATAGCCTGGAGGCAGGACAGTAAAAGTATACTGCTGTCCCTGCCACAACAGGGCAGAAGAGGATTAAGGTGGGCGTGGGCAGGATAAAGCAGTTGCCAGGTCAACAGTGGCACACCAGGTGCCAGGGGCTGTGTGGATTTGCTCCAGTAAAAATACCATCTCTGCAATTCTTGTTATGATTCACCTCACCACTGGATTAGTCCGTGATGATCTGTGGTCATTTTCTATGACCTACTTGATTTGTACACTGATCAAACAAGTGAGTTAATTGTGGATTTGGTAGGAATCACTACCTTGCATCTTTCAAGTCTTTGGTGGTGGCATTAAGCTCATGTGAGGAGCAGAAAAAAAGTTTGTGAGAAGGCTGGCACACTGTAGGAGCTTGATAAATGACAGCTATCATCATTGTTGTTGTCATTGTGTTATCGTCTTAGCCAAGTCAGGGTCAAAATTTACATTATCTTTTTTCTTTTTGAAGTACCATATTTCATTGCTCCTAAGAAGCATACTGTTGTGTACTTTAACATCTCTGAAGTCAGGATATGATAATAGTTGATGGTATGTTGTAATTGCTGTTGTTTCTATTAAAATTGCATTCATTTGTAGAGGATTTTTGTTTGCTTCTGCCTGTCACTTGGGGCACAGGCTGATTTACCAATGACAGTAAAGCTTCGGGGCCCCTCATTTGCATGGCCCTTCCAAGGTCGTGGAAGGGTTCCACCTTACAGCTTCATGGGATCAAATTACATATATTTTTTTCTGAGACAGTCTCACTCTGTTGCCCAGGTTGGAGTGCAGTGTTGATATCTCAGCTCACTGCAACCTCTGCCTCCCAGGTTGAAGTGATTCTCATGCTTCAGACTCCAGAGTAGCTGAGGCACGCGCCACCACACCCAGCTAATTTTCTTTGTATTTTTAGTAGAGAGATGCAGTTTCGCCGTGTTGGCCAGGCTGGTCTCAAATTCCTGGCCTCGAGTGATCTGCCTGCCTCAGCCTCCCAAAGCGCTGGGATCACAGATGTGAACCACCACACTCAGCCTCATCATAGGTTTTTATAAAATTTGCAAGAGTAAGATATTTTGTATTTCTTTTTTAAAAGAGAGCATCAAATTATATAAGCTTTGGGTTCTACCCTTGCCAAGGAACTCATAATAATGTGAAACTACAGATGGTCCCTAACTTATGATGTTTCAACTTACGATTTTCCAACTTTGTGATAGTGCGAAAACAATATGCATTCAGTGTGCTCCTCAGCTTACAACTGGATAAAGTTGACTTATGATAGAGTCACCTTATGATGGTTTATCAGGACATAACATCATCATAAGTTGAGGTGCATTTGTACATTAAATTCTCTGAGGTTTTTTTGATGGCAAAAGTAGTACCAGAAAACTGCTTGAGAACCAACTTTTGATTCAAATTATGAGGGCAGATTTTACTTCCTCCATCCATGGCAAAATTGAAACATGCAACTTCTCTTGCTGCCCTACTACGCATGTCCCTTTCTTTCTCTTTTTTCTGTATATTTCTCATGGACCCCCTCCACAGAGGCCTTTAGTGTCTCAGCTTTATCTTGGGTCTAATAGATGTCTGTCTGGAGTAGTTTCATTTTTAGTGGCACATCTAGTAATGGTATCTCTTTTAATCAATGATGCCTTAGGTTCCATGAACATAGTACATAATAGGGTACTCAAGATGGGTCCCCCTGAGACCAGCAGGCTGGCCGGTGGAGTTTGGACAACACTGCCCCCTAGAGGTCTGTCTTGTAACCTGAGGAGATGAGCCCCCTAACAACTACTGACAGGGAGTTTCTTAAAAATCAGGAAGGATGCTCACTTTTATTTATTATTTATTTTTTATTATTATTATTTTTGAGACAGAGTCTTACTCTGTTCCCCAGGCTGGAGTGCAGCGGTGCAATATCAGCTCACTGCAACCTCCACCTCCAGGGTTCAAGCAATTCTCCTGCCTCAGCCTCCTGAGTAGCTGGGATGACAGGCGCTTGCCACCACGCCTGGCTAATTTTTATATTTTAAGTAGAGACGGGGTTTTACCACGTTGGCCAGGCTGTTCTCGAACTCCTGACCTTGTGATCCACCAGTCTCCGCCTCCCAAAGTGCTGGGATTACAGGCGTGAGCCACCGTGTCTGGCCTTATTCATATTTTTAAAAACAGGATCTCAATCTGTCACCCAGGCTGGAGTGTAATGGCATGATCATGGCTCACTACAGTCCCCACTTCCTGGGTTCAAGCAATCTCTCCCACCTCAACCTTCCAAGTGATGGCATGGCAGCTTATCTGGAGCAGCTGCTGCAAAGATGCTGGCTGCAGTAGAGGAGGTGCACCAGGGCTGTGTACTCTAGGAAGCTGGCAAGAGCCAGTGGAAGCTGGCAGGAGCTGGTGGAAGCTGGGAACAGGAGGAAGCCAGGACTCATTCCTAGTTGGAAAGACAGGAGCCCCACCCTCCCAGGTGCAGCTGCAACTGCCCAGCTGCCCTGCAGACCTAGGCATTCCTGCACTCTCGGGGGCCAGGAAGTCCCCCATGGCCCCACAGGCTTGGAAATGCCTGCTCCTGCTGCCTGGCCTCTCTCTGCTCCTGGCACCCACTCTGATTGTGGAGCAAAGTTGAGGCTGCCCAGCTGCGGCTGCAGACTCAGGCATTCCTGCAGTCTTGGGGGCCAGGGAAGCCCCCACAGGCTTGGAAATGCCTGCTTCTGCTGCCCAGCCTCTCCCCACCCATGGCCGCCCATAGGCCAATCAGCATGCATTGCTGATCATTCCTCCCCTTTGAAGACCATAAAAACCCTGGACTCAGCCAGACTTGGGCAGACATCAAGATGACCTGCCTGCGGAGAAGAGCTACCCACCGTGGGTCTCCTCTCTGCTGAGAGCTGGACTCTCATCAGGATGACCTGCCTTCAGAGAAGAGCTACCCACTGTGGGTCTCCTCTGAGCTGTTCTGTGGCTCAGTAAAACACCATTTTGCCTTGCTCACCCTCCACTTGCCTGCATACCTCATTCTTCCCGGATGTGGGACTTGGGGTACCAGGGCTGAAAGAGCTGTAACACAAACAGGGCTGAAACACACCCATTGCTCACCACATTGCAGGTGATGAGAAGGAGAAAAGAGAGAAGGAGAGAAGAGCTGTGGCCCTTTGGGGAGTCCAGACCTAGGAGCTCCCCAAACCAGAGCTGTGACACCCTATTTGGGGCTCTGCAGTTCCTGGCATCTCCAAGCTTCTGGGCACCACAGCGTTCCCTGAAGCCAGCTGTGGAAGCTGCTTGCAGTATGCCTGGTCCAGCTGCAGACTGGCAGGGAGCCAGCACCTGTGCCAGCACCTGGAGCTGCCCACCCCACCACAGCCAGTGTGCCTGGCTGTGAGAAGTGGCCAGACCCCACATTTGCTTGCCCACATACCCCTTGCCACTCCGTGCCTGGCTCACCCTTGGCTGGAATGGAATTCAGGCCAGTTGCGTGAGCTGAGTACAGCCTGCCAGGCTGAGTAGGTGGAATGAGCCCAGCGGGCCTGAGCAAAGCTTGAGCAAAGGTGCCACTGACCACAGAGATTTCTGGCCAGAAAAGTGACACCCCATCTATGGGCATACCACCCTGAAGGGGCCTGATCTTGTCTGGTCTTGGAAGCTAAGCAGGGTCAGGCCTGGTTAATACTTGGATGAGAGAAAAGCAATGCCCCAAGGATCCTGTGACACACTAGTAGCTGGGATCACAGGTGTGATCCACCACATCCAGCTAATTTTTTTAAATTTTATTTTATAGAGATGGGGTCTCCTTGTGTTGCCCAGGCTGGTCTCAAACTCCTGTGCTTAAATGATCCTCCTGCCTCAGCCTCCCAAACTGCTGGTATTATAGGTGTGAGCCACTGTGCCTGGCTGGATGCCCACTTTTACTATGGTTATTCAACATAACACTGGAAGTCCTGGCCAGAGCAATTAGGCAAGAACATAAACTAAAGGGCATCCAAACTGGAAAGAAAGAAATCAAATTGGTCTTGTTCATAGATGACTTGATTTTATACCTAGAAATACCTAAAGGCCCCACCAAAAAACTACTGGAACTGATAAACAAATTTGGCAAAGTTGCAGGATACAAAATTAACACACAAAAATCAGCATTTATATACACCAACAGCAAACAATCTGAAACAGAAATCAAGAAAGCAATCCCATTTACAAGGTACAAAAATATAAAATATCTAGAAATCAGTCTAACCAAAGTAAAAGATCTATATAAGGAAAACTATAAAACTCTGAAAAAAATAGAAGAGGACCCAAAAAAATGGAAAGATATTCCATGCTCATGGATTGGAAGAATTAATATTGTTAAAATAACAATACTACCCAAAGCAATTTACAGGTTCAATGCAATCCCTATCAGAATATCAATAAGATTCTTCACAGAAATAGAAAAAAAGCCTAAAATATATATGAAACCACAAAAGACCCCAAATAACCAAGGCATAGTGAGCAAAAAGAACAAAGCTGGGGGCATCAGACTACCTGACTTCAAAATTCACTACAAAGCTATAGTAATCAAAACAGCATGGCACTGGCAAAAAAGCAGACACACAATTCAATAGAACAGAATAGAGAACCAAGATATAAATCAATTCATATACAACCAACTCATCTTTAACAAAGGCACTAAGAATATACAGTAGAGTGAGGACAGCCTCTTCAATAAATGGTGCTGGGAAAACTGGCTAACTATATGCAGAAGAATGAAACTAGACCACTGTCTCTTACCATAAACAAAAATAAAATCAGATGGTTTAAAGACTTAAATGAAAGACCTAAAGCTATGAAAGTACTAGAAGAAAACACTGGGAAATGTTCCAGGACATTGAGCTGGGCAAATATTTTTTGTGTAAGACTTCCAAAGCACAGAAAACCAAAGCAAAAATAGACAATTGGGATTTCATGAAGCTAAAAAGCACAGCAAAGGAAACAATTAACAAAGTGAAGAGATAGCCCACAGAATGGGAGAAAATATTTGCAAACCATCCATCTGACAAGGGATTAACAACAGGAATATATAAGGAGCTCAAACAACTCAATAGCAGAAACACAAATCATCCAATTTAAAAATAGGCAAAAGATCTGAATAGATATTTCTCAAAAGAATACATACAAATAGCCAACAGGTATATGAAAAAATACTCAACATCACTAATCATCAGGGAAATGCAAATCAAAACCACAGTGAGATATCACCTTACCCCAGTTAAAAGCTTGTATCAAAAAGACAGGCAATAACAAATGCTGGAGAGGATGTGGACACAGGGGAACCTTGGTACACTGCTTGTGGGAATGTAAATTAGTACAGCCATTATGGAGAACAGTATGAAAGTTCTTCAAAAAACTAAAACTTGATCCAGCAATTCCACTGCTAGAGATATATACCCCAATGGAAGGAAATCAGTGTATCGAAGAGATGTATGTACTCTGTTTATTACAGTATCATTCACATTAGTCAAAATATGTAGTCAGGCTGGGTGTGGTGGCTCATGCCTGTAATCTCAGCACTTTGGGAGGCCAAGGCAGGCGGATCACTTGAGGTCAGGAGTTCGAGACCAGCCTGGCCAGCATGGTGAAACCCCAGGTCCACTAAAAATACAAAAATTAGCTAGGCATGGTGGCACACGCCTCCCAGCTACATGGGAGGCTGAGGCAGGAGAATTGCTTGGACCTGGGAGGCGGAGGTTGCAGTGAACTGAGATCACACCACTGCACTCCAGCCTGGGCAACAAAGTGCCACTCCGTCTCAAAAAAAAAAAAGAAAAACCAACTTACAAAATATGCAGTCAACTTAAGTGCCCATCAGTGGATGAATGGATAAAGAAAATGTGGTATATATGCAATGGAATATTATTCAGCCATAATAAGAATGAAATCCTGTCATTTGCAACAACGTGGATGGAAGTGGAAGAAATTATGTTAAGTGAAATAAGCTAGGCACAGAAAGACAAACATGTCATGTACTCACTCATATGTGGGAGCTAAAACGATGGGTCTCATGAAGATAGAGAATAGACTGGTGGTTACCAGAGACCAAGAAGGGTACAGGAGAAGGGGAATGAAGGGAAAAAAAGAGAATACAAATGTATTTATTACCACCGAAGTGTACATTTAAAAATGGTAAAGATGGGGCCGGGTGCGGTGGCTCACGCTTGTAATCCCAGCACTTTGGGAGGCCAAGGCGGGCGGATCATGAGGTCAGGATATCGAGACCATCCTGGCTAACACGGTGAAACCCCGTCTCTACTAAAAATACAAAAAATTAGCCGGCGTGGTGGAGGGCGCCTGTAGTCCCGGCTACCCAGGAGGCTGAGGCAGGAGAATGGCGTGAACCCGGGAGGCGGAGCTTGCAGTGAGCCGAGATGGCGCCACCGCACTCCAGTCTGGGCCACCGGGCGGGGCTCTGTCTCAAAAAAAAAAAAAAAGAAAGAAAAAACATGGTAAAGATGGTAAATTATGTATGCGGATTTTACCTCAATTAAAACAATTTTTTAAAATTATTTTAAGTTCTAGGGTACATGTGCACAACGTGCAGGTTTGTTACATAGGTATACATGTGTCATGTTGGTTTGCGCACCCATCAACTCGTCATTTACATTGGGTATTTCTCCTGATGCTATCCCTCCCCCAGCGCCCCCCACCCCAACAGGCCCTGGTGTGTGAAGTTCCCCGCCCTGTGTCCAAGTGTTCTCATTGTTCAGTTCCCACCTATGAGTGAGAACATGAAGTGTTTGGTTTTCTGTCTTTGTGATAGTTTGCTGAGAATGATAGTTTCCAGCTTCATCCATGTCTCTGCGAAGGACATGAACTCATCCTTTTTTATGGCTGCATAGTATTCCGTGGTGTATATGTGCCACATTTTCTTTATCCAGTCTATCATTGATGGACATTTGGGTTGGTTCCAAGTCTTTGCTATTGTGAATAGTGCCACAATAAACATACGTGTGCATGTGTCTTTACAGTAGCATGATTTATAATCCTTTGGGTATATACCCAGTAATGGGATCGCTGGCTCAAATGGTAGTTCTAGTTCCAGATCCTTGAGGAATTGCCCCACTGTCTTCCACAATGGTTGAACTAATTTACACTCCCACCAACAGTGTAAAAGCATTCCTATTTCTCCACATCCTCTCCAGCATCTGTTGTTTCCTGACTTTTTAATGATTGCCATTTTAACTGTTGTGAGATGGTATCTTATTGTGGTTTTGATTTGCATTTCTCTGATGACTAGTGATGGTGGGCATTTTTTCATGTGTCTTTTGGCTGCATAAATGTCTTCTTTTGAGAAGTGTCTGTTCATATCCTTTGCCCACTTTTTGATGGGGTTGTTTGTTTTTTCTTGTAAATTTGTTTTTAAGTTCTTTGTAGATTCTGGATATTAGCCGTTTGTCAGATGGGTAGATTACAAAACTTTTCTCCCATTCTGTAGGTTGCCTGTTCACTCTGGTGGTAGTTTCTTTTGCCCTGCAGAAGCTCTTTAGTTCAATTAGATCCCATTTGCCAATTTTGGCTTTTGTTGCCATTGCTTTTGGTGTTTTAGTCATGAAGCCCTTGCCCATGCCTATGTCCTGAATGGTATTGTGTAGATTTTCTTCTAGGGTTTTTATGGTTTTAAGTCTAACATTTAAATCTTTAATCCATCTTGAATTAATTTTTGTATAAGGTGTAAGGAAGGGATCCAGTTTCAGCTTACTGCATATGGCTAGCCAGTTTTCCCAGCACCATTTGTTCAACAGGGAATCCTTTCCCCATTTCTTGTTTTTGTCAGGTTTGTCAAACATCAGATGGTTGTAGATGTGTGGTGTTACTTCTGAGGCCTTTGTTCTGTTCCATTGGTCTATATATCTGTTTTGGTACCAGTACCATGCTGTTTTGGTTACTGTAGCCTTGTAGTATAGTTTGAAGTCAGGTAGCGTGATGCCTCCAGCTTTGTTCTTTTTGATTGTCTTGGCAATACAGGCTCTTTTTTGCTTCCATATGAACTTTAAAGTAGGTTTTTGCAATTCTATGAAGAAAGTCATTGGTAGCTTGATGGGGATGGCATTGAATCTATAAATTACCCTGGGCAATATGGCCATTTTTGTGATATTGATTCTTCCTATATATGAGCATGGAATGTTCTTCCATTTGTTTGTGTCCTCTTTTATTTCATTGAGCAGTGGTTTGTAGTTCTCCTTGAAGAGATCCTTCACATCCCTTGTAAGTTGTATTCCTAGGTATTTTATTCTCTTTGTAGCAATTGCAAATGCTCATGCTATATTCTCTTTGTAGCAATTGCAAATCACTCATGATTTGGCTCTCTGTTTCTCTGTTACTGGTGTATAGGAATGCTTGTGATTTTTGCACATTGATTTTGTATCCTGAGACTTTGCTGAAGTTGCTTATCAGCTTAAGGAGATTTTGGGCTGAGATGATGGGGTTTTGTAAATATACAATCATGTCATCTGCAAACAGGGAGAATTTGACTTCCTCTTTTCCTAATTGAATACCCTTTATTTCTTTCTCTTGCCTGATTGCCCTGGCCAGAACTTCCAACACTGTGTTGAATAGGAGTGGTGAGAGAGGTCATCCTTGTCTTGTGCCGGTTTTCAAAGGGAATGCTTCCAGTTTTTGCCCACTCAGTATGATATTGGCTGTGGGTTTGTCATAAATAGCTCTTATTTTTTTGAGATACATTCCATCAATACCTAGTTTATTGAGAGTTTTTAGCACGAAGAGCTGTTGAATTTTGTCAAAGGCCTTTTCTGCATCTATTGAGATAATCATGTGGTTTTTGTCATTGGTTCTGTTTATGTCATAGATTACATTGATTGATTTGTGTATGATGTTTAAAAAAAGCTCAGAAAGTGTCTGGGGATGTTGAAACAGATGCCTGGTCACTTGCCTGGATTTGCATGGGGCTGAAACAGGAACGAGAATTCAGCCCAGAGATAGGGTTCAGAGCTGTCAGAAGAACTGACGTAATTTGAGGTGGGTCCTGAAGCTAGATTGAGAGACAGGCTATGAGACCTTGGAGAGAAAATCACCATGAGGGAGAGAAGAGACCGGCAGAGTGGTCTGACTGAGCAGGTGGGTGTTGGCTGTCAGGCCGTGCTAGCCTCTTTGATTCAGCTCACTTCTTTCAGGGCTTATGTGGTTAGGAGATTAAGGAAAGGAGAGGGGTATAAAAGAAAACAAAAGGCCTGTGTCAGGGGAAGCTCAAGATCTCTGGTAGAGGAAACTCCCTCCAAAAGAGATAGTTATGAGAAGCAGTGCAGTGCAGTAGAAGGATTACGTGGGCCAATTAGGAGGCCTATAAAACTGTTGGAATGTAGCCACTCTGTTTCTAGGTGGGACGCTCACCTGCCAGGAATTTCAGATGTATTTGGTGAGGTAAATTGGTGGGAAAGCAGGACTTCTCACAAATTATCGTGCAAATATGACCTCGATTGTTTTCACAATCTCGTCAAATCCATTGTAGATCCCACCTACCTCTAGTCAACTTTAATCTATGCTGTCCAATGTGGTAGCCACTGGCCACATGTGGCTATTGAGCTCTTGAAATATGACTAGTGTGACTGAAGAGCTGAATTTTAAATGTTATTTAATTTTAATTAATTAAAAATTTAATTAAAATCTTAAGCTGTGTAAAATATTTGTCCTGTAAAACTTATAAGAAAAATTTGAAAAGGGATTTTTTATGTTGATACATTTAGAGTTGATTCTCAATATATGTAATACCTCCTTGAACATGATGTTAATAAATACTGAATGAGATGCAAGAGTTAATGAATTTACTTAACTTAGACAGGTGTGGTTTTGAAACTGATGTGCTTTTGCTTCAAAGTCACACGAACTCTTCTGAAAAAGATGAACCACTTATGTCAATGTGGATATGAAGATCAAAGGAAAACAAGTTTTGTGATCTTAAATTCAGTTATTGGAAAACTTTTAAGTATGTTTGGAACAGCTTGGGTACGTCAATTTACTTTTTCAACTATAAATTTTATGAAATCTAAATATAGCTCAAGTATTTCTGATGAAGATTTAGTATCTGAATTGAGATGGGCTATTAGAGTAAAACATAAGACAGATTTCAAACTTAGTACCAAAAATATAAAACTCTCATTAATAATTTAAAAATATTGATTACATTATGAAATAATAGAATTTTGGACATAATGAGATAATTAAAATATATTAAAATTAATTTCACCTGTTTATTTTTCCCTTTTTAAGATATGGCTATCAGAAAAATTAAAATTACATACGTAGCTTGCATTCTGTTTCTATTGGACTGTGCTAATCTAGATTATTTAAGGGCAGGTTCACATTTTGTACATCTTCATATTCTTGGCCTCTAACATGGCATTGACATATAACAGGGACTGCATAAATATTTATTGAGGAAAAGGATTTAGTTTTGGAGGGAGCTTTCTACTACTCAGCATGATTGTTGCTCTGGTGAACTGCTAAGACTGAATTCCCAAAATAATGTGTAAACCCACTATTTCACTTCCTCAGGACAATTTATTACCCTACGTGTTTCTCTTGCTTCTTTTCTTTTGGTTGCTGATACTAAACAATGAGGGGCTGAACCTACCACTAGTCTATTGATTTCCTGTCCCCTCTCCTTTTGTTTTCTTCTCAAAGCAACCGCAACACCATTAATTATCATCCAGGGAGTTAGTGACAACTTGTCTTAATCGTCTAGTCAGGTTTGCCTTTGTCTTTTTAGTTTAAAGTTGTGAACCCCATTTATACATTTTTCCTGTCTAGGATGTCAGTAAGAACTTTAGCTGCAGATAAAAACAAAACAAAAACAAAGTATGCATGACATGTCCAAAGAAATTTAGTAGTTTTTCTCATCCATTTTGCAAAGCCATTTCTTTAAGACACAACATGGTTTTTTGTCTAATCCCAGAATTACACTGAAAACTGGACTCCCTGTGGTGCAAATTACCTTCCACTCTCAGAAAGAGCAGGAAAAAATGGAGTATTTCCTCTTGGGCATGATAGCGAAAATTCTGTCAACTCTGCAACACCGCATGTCTATGCTGGGATCTGTTCCTGTTCCTGCTCAACCTTTTGTTCAAAATAACCAGTCAATATGATCCAATCAAACCAGTTACTTCAGCTGAGAAAACAGTTTGCTTTATTTCTTCACTTAGTTTAGTGAAGACTAATTTCTCGAACACGATGGTGCTTTTGTGTCAGGGGACAGAGTTTCCAATCAAGAATGGGTAAAGACACAGTCTGGGTCATCCTTTCCCCTTCTTGTGTATTGGGATGTCCCAACTGGAAGTGCTAGGCAAACCTTTATGAATTGCTTGATTTCAGGTAACTATGTGGGGAATATGAAGTATGGAGTGCTTCTGTCTGATATTATCAGAGCTGCCAGATAATGTTTTAGCATAAGTATGTCTCATGCAACATGTGGGACATACTTATACTAAAAACCTGTTCCTTTTTTTATCTGAAATTTAAATTAAACTGGGCATTCTATATTTTTATTTCCTAAGTCTGGCAATCCCAGATAAGATTCTAGATTTGTCTCCAAAGAAACAACCCATCCTTTTCTCAAAACAAGCAAGACAATGTAAGGGTTTATAAAATAATATCTATGGGGTGTGTGGAGACAATCAGAGACAGGCATGGTGCTTGATGGTTCTTGCTAAATCAACTTGCTGAAAACCAAGTGAGGTCAGACTCAGATGTCTATTTTTATACCTTTGATGACAAAATGAATCTATGAAGGGGTTGTGAAAACTGTAATATGCTGCTCTGTCTGCTTTGCTTTACTTATCCTTTGCATTGTTGATCCTCCAGTGAGCACACCTGCACTCACCAAGGCTGTAAACCCATGAGGGCAGAAACTGGGCCTTCTTTTTATTAGTATCCCCAAAATGCATCAAAATGTCTGGGCACCAGTACATGCTAAGAAGTGTTACAGGTGATCATGAAGGTAAGATTTAAGGATCTTGATATAAAAGAATGTTGAATATGAAAGCCATGGATGCTCTAGTAATCCCATTGGGAGTTCACACAGCCCTCCAGAAGCTAGGCCAGAGGCCAGTGGAGTTGCCTGGTGTGGAAATAGAGCTTGGTTGTGTTTCAGGAGGTGTCCATTGGGAGCCCTGCTCTGGTCTGCTCCAGAACAAATGCTCTGTCCTTGACACCAATACAAGCAGAGCCTCCCCTGCCACCTGTCAGTGAACCACTGCCAAAGCGTAATTGTACTGGGATGTTGTGAGAGGAAGCCTGATTTAAACAAGGCCCTGGCAGAGTTGGGGGGCCAGCAGTGCCTTCTCATACCTGTTAATGAAGCCTCATTAGAAACAGCAAGAGCCTGTGCTGGGAACTGGAAGCACCAGTCTGCCACGGCTCTCCCTGCCAAAGGGTGATTAACTGAATGATTTACGGCAGCTGCTCTTTGAGATGATGGTGCGGAGGAGACCAAGTATGTGCAGTCCTGCACAGCATGCTCTCTGGTGGAAACTCAGGAGGATGCGCAGATCCATTCTCCCCTCTTTCCAGTGGCCGAAACGACTTCCAGGTTCTAAAAACTGCAAGGCCGTTCGGTCTTAGAAGTACCTCCTTTTGATGGCTGACCTTTTGGGGACTGTTACCTTTGAAGCCTCCAGCTACATTTAGGTTAGGAATTTAGGTCTTGCCTGAGGGACCAAAAATTAATAGTAACAAGAAAGACAGAAAAGAAACAGACCTCAGTGTCTTGTGCATCCAACATAGCAAGGCCAGCCACCCACTTTGTTTTCTGGTAAGACTCTTATACCCAGGCGGTTCAATTATGGGCAGCCCCATAGTGTGCAGCTATGGAGATGGATACTTTGCTAAAATGTAGTTTTAGAGTGTCTTGCCTATTTCTATGTCTCAAACAACAAACTGACCTATGTCAAGGGGCTATGCACATTGTAAATAGCGGTTCTGCTCATGTGATCTTTAATACAATTCCTTTGCTTTTGCAGGCCAAAAAGGAAAACCAGTTGTAGCAATTCCAACCAGGATACCATATATCTTGCCTTTTTTTTTTTTTTTTGTGACAGTCTTGCTCTGTTGCCCAGGCTGGAGTGCAGTGGCACAATCTCGGCTTACTGCAACCTCCACCTCCTGGGTTCAAGCGATTCTTCTGCCTCAGCCTCCTGAGTAGCTGGGACTACAGGCTCCCGCCAACAAGCCTGGCTAATTTCTGTATTTTTAGTAGAGACGGGGTTTCACCATATTGGCCAGGCTGGTCTCGAACTCCTGACCTTGTGATCTGCCCACCTTGGCCTCCCAAAGTGCTGGGATTACAGGCATGAGCCACCACGCCTGGCCACCTTGCTTCTCTTATAAGCAATCATTAAGGATAAATAAATGTTCTTTTGTTTGTGCGGGCCTTGGCTATTTGGACCCTCAGGTATGGGGGTTTTCAAATGTACCCGTATTGGATACATCCCTCTGTCTGGATTAGCAGCTCACAAACACAAAGACTCAGCTTGGATATTTTGATCTGTAATTCTGTGTGATAGGTAGACCAACAGAAGTTTGAGGGAGGAATGACAAAATTAAAGTTGGGCTTTTTTTTTTTTTTTCCTTTCAGTTTTAGAGACACTGAGAACCTGTGGTAGGACACAGGTGGTGGTTTCAATTTTAATCAGAAGGCAAGAGAGTCTTGCCTTGGTAGGTGGCAGATGCATGAACTATATTTGGCTGGCTTAGGCTCTGAGAGAACTGGAGAAAGGACCCTGGAAGAAAATTCTGAGGCTGTAAGTGGGGTGAGCAACCACAGTGTAATTAATCCCCCACTTAGATTGAATGGGTTTAGATTGGGCTTAGACTGAAGTTCCCTTTTAACTGATTGAGAGGTGCTCTGCCAATAGCAAGTGAAATGTGTGTGTCTGCACATGAATATGCATGCAGAGTATATTAAAGAGGTCTGAATACTCCATGATGCCTGTAATTATGAAACATGCGATAAAGCACCACACTAATCCCCTCTCGAGCAAGAGTGTTGTTTTTTGTCCCAGACTGCGTCAATCCTGCATGCCATGAGCACTGCTTTTGCATCCACAGCACTTTTATGTTGACAAACCCAAGAGCAGGTGACCCTAGGGAGGCAGATGGCATCACACTCAAGGGAATCCTTCCAGAAGCCTTCAAGCATAGCTCTGTGAGCAAAGGCCAGACAGATAAAGTGATATCCATCTCGACCCTATAGTGAGTTGAACAAGGTGGGCAAACTGGACGCTGCGCACAAAGCATTTATTTGAAGGAGGACAAGAGAGATTGCTCAAGCTACAGACTACTCAGATTAAAGCAGAAGGATCCTCTCCACTTCCAGGAAGCTTTTCAGCTCAAGCTGAATTAACCAGGGAATCCAGCAGGGACTGGAGCTCAGGAGAAAGCTCCTCAAGCAACTTCATGGGTCAGCTGGTGAGGAAGGGTGTTTTCTTCATGAAAAGAGGAAGAGTTTCTCCATCAGCTGAAAGGAAACACATAGGAGTCAGAAGCAATGGGTGAGGAAAATCGGTCATTCTATCACAATAGGGTTACGAGAAAGGGGGCCGTCTCATGAAAGAATCTGGCCTTTGGAACAAGATAGTTTTGGGTTTTAAATCATTACTCCATGGTTATTTGCTGTGAGACCTTGGGCCATGACTTAAGCTCTCTGAGGCTTTGTTTCCTGTCTGTAAAACAGGGATCATGAGGTTGTCTTGGCAGGATTTGGAGGATAAACGAAAATAATCAAGAGTCAGGTCTGCATTGGCACTCACTAAATGAATGTAGCACATAGATTCTTAAGAAGTAACTCAGCCTAACTCACTGCTCTTGCTGTTTGTTTAAACTGACTTTGTGTGTTTATTCAGATGCTCATAGGCATCTGAAAAAAATACTTTGTTAGGAACATCTGGCTTTTATAATCAACAAAAATCAATTCAATAAAAGACAGTTGGAGAGGAGCTGGATGACACATTTTCCATTTGAAAGCACGGCATGGTTAGGTCGCTTCCTTGAGGCTCTCCTGCCTTCTGAATAAAGAGAGGTTACACTGTTGGAGAGAGCAGGAGACCTGGGCTCCCGTCCCAGTGCTGTCTCCGCCTCCTGTGTGATCATGCGCAAATCTTTTTCCACTCTGGGTCTTTGTGTTCTCTCTTGAATCAGGAGGGGTTGGATGATACAATCACTAAGCTGTCTCTATTCCTTATTCAACATATGTCAGAGAAGGGGCCTTGGAGGGAAATAAGAAGGCATAGAACTATGATACAAAATAAGGGCCTGGGTTTCTGGAAAGAGTTGGCAAGGAAGCTAAGGCCCAAGGCTGATGTATATGCCTCCGGAATCCTTATCTATTAAAAAAAGAGAGAGTGCAAGTGTGTGTGTGTAATTATGGCAGACTAACTCAACTCCTATTCCCAACCCCTTGCCTGCCTCCACTATGGAGTCTGGAAAAGCTAAAGAGTTGCTTTCTCAGTCTCCCTTGCAGATGGGTATGGCCAGTATAAGCAGGTTCTGGTCAATGAGATATAAGGGACAGTCCACTGCAAGCCTCCAAATGTCTTTCCTTCACTGATTAAAGGAGAGGGTCACTCAAGAAAAAGCTTTTTTTTTTTTTTTTTTTTTTTTTTTTTGCTGCTGCCTCTTCTCTCCCACTTCTGGCCGCAAATGAGGATGTGATGTTTGGATCTGTGGCTGGCATATGGTAACCATGGGGTGACAAAGATAAAGACAAAAAGCCAATGTTATCATGGTATGTTAGAAAGATGAAAAGAGCTTGAGTCCTTAATGAAATCTTTGAGCAGCCTAGATCACCTGTTTTTGGGACTCTTAAATAAATGGTTTACACATCTTTGCTACTCAGAGTGTAGTCTGTGGAGCAGCAGTATAGTCATCACTTGGGAGCTTGTTAGAAAGGAAGACTCTCAGACCCCACCCCAGACGTACTGAAGCAGAATCTGCATTTAAAAAAGATGCCCAGCTGGGGTGTCACGGCTCACACCTGTAATCCCAGCTATTCTGGAGGCTTAGGTGAGAGGATCACTTGAGCCCAGGGGTTTGAGTCGAGACCAGTCTGGGCAACATACCGAGACGAGACCCTGTATCCAAAAAAAAAAAAAAAAAAAAGATGCCCAGGGTTTTGAGTGCACATTAGTTTCAGGAGCACTGGTTTATAGCCTCATTAATTAGATTCTATTACAAGCAACTGAAACATTCCTAACAGCTATTATGTACGTCCTAGGTATACACATGTATGTGAATGTATGTGTGTATATATACATACATAAATATGCATACATATAGAAAATGTATTAGTATGTGAATATATTATATATATTATTTGTGTATATATAATTCCTTTGTGAATAGGAAAGGAAGGACACAGCTAGGCTGTGGGAATGGGTACCTATGTGAGAGGAAGTCTGGAGTGATTTCTTTTTAAATACTTCTACAGTGTTTGGAAAATAATTATTTTTAAAGCCATGAATATGTATCTCTTGGATAATTGACGCGGAAGCGAGGCTTACCCGCTCTCCTCCCTGTCCAGCAGGGCGTGGTAGGACGCCACGTCCTTCTGCAGCTGGCACTTGCGGGCCAGCAGATGTGCGCGCTCCTGTTGCTGCTGCTCCGCCTCCGCGCGGATTTCGCTGAGCTCCGCCTCCAGCCGGCCGACCACAGCGCCCAGGTTCTGGAGCTCCATGTCATGCCAGTGCTTGGCATCGTGCAAGGTGTTCTCCAGGCCTCGTTTCTACAAAAGAGCGAACCTGGTCCAAACCCGAGGACGACAGGCCGGGCCCTTGAAGAGGGAGGTGTGCAGAGCAGTGGCAGGGGCTGGTGGTAGCCTGAACTATTCCCCTCGTGGCGGGACCTTGCCAGTTATGGAGACTGATGGGGGTTAGTCTTAGTGGCTCCGTGGGAAAAATAAGGAATCCCACCCAGGTCAGACTGTGGATTAGTCTGATTGAATGATCTTTTTGATGGGAGAGAGGGTGAGGGAGGCGAAAAAGAGGAGAGAGGGAGGGAGAAAAGAAAGGGGGTGTGAGGAGAGAGAGGAGCGGGGCAAGAGGGAGAGGGATTGAGAGAGACAAATGAAAGGCTGCTTGCAGGTGTTTCTTCAAAGAAATCTTGTTCTCCGGGGCTTTTTCTTCTGATTTCTTCACTCCCCGGGGGACTCCTTCTCCCTCTGCTGCTGAAACCCCATCCATCATTTGACTAGAACACCATCTCCTCCAGCGTTCTTTCCCGGATCACTGTCGTTAGAATGAATGTCTCTGGCCTTTATATACTCAGCATTTTCCCCTTTGGTGTTTTAGTAGCACATTTTTGCCCATCCCTTTTCCTCTGCCGTCCCTTCACTGTGGGCTTCCCAGTGCCCACCCTGAGCCCGCTTTTTTTCTGAGCAGTGCATCCTGGGTCTGTGTTGGTCTCCATCATACTCATGATTTGAACATACTCATGAGTCATCTCCAGGCCACGTCCTGCTTTGGTAATTCCACCACCAATCTTTCCTTCAGTAGCTGTGGACCTGCCACTGAACTTCTTACTGGAAATATATACTCAGACCTCACATCAAGGTGTCCAAAATGAAGCCACTGGCTGCCTCCTGAACCTGCTGGCTCCTCCTAGTCTAAGCTTCAACTGGTGAACCCATGTGAGCTGGAAACCGGGGAAAGATGTGTTCCTGCTTTCCTTTCTTCTCTTCCTTCCAAATGCAACCATCACAGCCTCCTGTATATTATGAGTCCTGCTTCTTGTATCTCTTGAGAAGTTTTCACATTCTGCAGCCACCATGGCCTGGGATCAGAAGCTTGTCACCTCTCACCTGTGGTACCCTCAGTGGCCTCTTAGCTCATCTCCCCACCTCTAGTTCCTCCTCTTCCTGAGTTCCACACACAAATAGCCACAGTACTCTGTCCAAAGCCCAAACCTGGGCCTGTATCTCCTCTGCTTAAACTCCATTGATGGCTCCCCAGGGCCCCTGATATGGCACACACAGCTGGCCCAGTATGTTTCCATCTTTATCCCCACCCTACAGCAGCGTCAACACTTCAGTCTTGGAGTTTATTTGGTCTGTGTTCTTTCCTCTACCTGCACCATGCTCCTCCATTCCCTCCAGCATCCTAACCTCACTCACTCCTACTCATCCCCAAGTCCAAGCTCAGAGGTAACCTGCCCCAGGAAGCCTTCCTTGAAACTCCTCTGCCGCTACCATCACCAAGCTAGGTTAGGAGACCCTCTGTATTTCCATGGCTCCCCAAGCTCATGCATGCTCTTGAATTTATCACAGTGGGCTAAGCTTGCTCATGGGCACGTCTCTTCCACAAGATGGCGAGACTTGGAAGGAACCAAGTCTCTGTAGTCCCAGCACACAAGTCAGGGCCTGGCACAGAATAGGTTCTTGGTATGTGTGGATTGCCCTGGATGACAGCACTTGTATTATGGTTACACTTATTGCACTATCTGTGTCTCCCCATTAGACTGGAAACTTCTTTCTTCTAATCTTCCCATGTACCATATCCTGAGAACTACAGAGCTAATCAATAAACCTCTTTAAAAAACTGTATCTGTGTTTAACATTTTCCAATAGTTTTAACTATGGTTCACCTATACTTTAGCATCTGGCTTTTTAATATAACACACAAAAAACAAATATCTTTCTAAATTAGATTGAATTAAATTTTGATGCAACAAGTTTCTGTACCCTGTCCTCCAGGAGGAGACTTTTTACACCCTTATGACCACTGTGGATGAAATAGAAAATTCTGTCATGACACCATCTTGAACCATGACTGCTGTTAGCAGGGATCACCATATTACCTTATTTAAATCTTCTTAATTCCATAGGATATGAGAATGTTGAGTCAGATTCTCATCTATCTGAGGCATATTTATAAGAGGCAAAATGTGATCACTAGAAAATAATCTAGATCAGTATCTGGTCTAGGGTTATTATTTAACTAATAGAATCTGAAAACCTTTCTATAGCAGTGAGGATGCAGATATGGCCACCTTGACTTTGAGCATCATTTGTTCCAACCTCCCTGGGTTTTCTCTCTTTGTTTATACATGAAAGTACTTAACTTGTGACTAGTTGTTGTTGACATTGGATTTGTAACATCTGTGATTTGGGAACACGCTTCACAGAATCACAGTTGGATCATCTGTCTATGGTTTTTGCTCCATCTTCTAGATGAGTTTTTCATGTGGCCTGAGGTTTTTCCTTGGTGACTTAGCACCCACTGCCAACAGGGCATTCATTGGAACCCCAGCCAAAGGTTATATGTGTCTTCCATCTCACCCTTAAAGTCCAAATCCAGCTTCCCCACCTAAGTCCCTGATATTCTGTCAGAAAGAGAGGATGCCTGGTTCTCCCAGAGATGCTTGAGCTTGAGTGACTATGATCAGGCTACTGTTGCAGGCAAGTACACTGGCTCAGTCAGCCACACAGACAGCACCAGCAAACGAGCTGAGATCACAGAAGCACACTTATTCTGCAGGTCTCTGGAGATTTGAAGGGACTTTCTGCGATTGCAAAATCCTCCAGAAAGTAAAATAGTGAACTTCTGTGACTTCTGGCCTTGAATTCTATTCCTGATTTGAGTTGACTGGACACAGAGTTCAGCAGGTCTTAAGCACCATTATTAGTGCCTAGCTTCCAATGCAAATAGTGCCTTATTGGCAAAGGGGGCCGAAAGTCTCGCCAGCTTGGCTGTCTGAAGCTTATATAAGCTGTGGGGGCCTTGTGTGTGCACAGATCGCTCTGACAGAATAACAGGAATGGCTGGATGAACTTCCTGTATCTGAAAACTGTATGAGAGTTTGTTACCTATTTTGTCCCAATCTGTGCTTTTCACCTTGGCTGCAAGGCCCCGTAACCAGAACGATAATCTACCAGAACCAGCAGGGAACAGAGGCAGCCTGTTCTGGGCTATGGGCATAGAGAGAATGGCACTACTCTGAAGTTTTCTGGTTGAGAGTGTAAATTATTTTTCCATATTTTTCCCAACAGTTAGGACCATGGGTTTAAGTGAGGTGACCAGGTGGCTGGTGATGCCAACTTGGAGTTACTGTACTAGTATCTATTATAGCAATTTTATATGATAATTAATAATAGATGGCGTTTATTGACTGCTCACTAACTGCCAGGCACTGTGCTAAGGGCTTGACATACATTATCAAATTAATCATCTCAATGACTTTATGAGGTAAATTCTATTACGATCCTAAAGTGGCTCACCCTTGCATTGGCAGCTACAACAATGATCTTCACTCCACAATCGCTTTCTCAATGTGACCTTGCCATTGTCTCATCAAGAAGTTGAATTTATTTCTCTCCCTGTTGAATCTAGGATAGTCTTGTGACTGCTTTGACCACTACAATGTGGTATAAGTGATGTTCAGAGACTTTCAAGCCCAGGTGTTAAGAGGCCTGGTAGCTTCTGTGCTCACTCAAGTGCTATATCAGAAGTTTGACTATGTCAGGCTGTCATGATATGAGGAGTTCTAAGCTAACTACATGGAGCGGTCACAGGGAGAGAGAAAAAGAGATGCACAATTGAGTCACCAGACAAGCTAAATGAAGAAGCCATTTTTGGGTGTTCCAGCCCCAGCAGAGGCCACATGATACAGAGAAGAGTTATCCCTGCTGAATTCTGCCTAAATCACAGGAGAGAACAAGTGATTCACTGTTGTCTTAAGCTACTAAGACAGTAACTAGATATGATAGCCAAAATAGATCCTCACTTTACAAGTGAGAAAATGAAAGCTCTGCTCATTCACATAGCTAGTGGGTGAGTAGAGCACCCACCACGAAGTCTACCTCCTGACTCCCACAGCAGGGGTGCTCTGTCCCATCTGCCACCCCCTCACATTTATATCAGCTCCTCCACTGAGGCCACATTAACTCTTTGGAGGCAGGCACCATATCTAATTAGTTTTATGTCCCCAAAGCACTTGGTACAGTTCCAGGAACATAGCAAGTTCTCAAAATAATGCTAATAGTCAGAAGAGCATGTTCATGTGCATCCACACATTGGATCCCCCTAGAAACACTGAGAAGTGGGCTGGACTGTGACTATCATACCCATTTTGCAGAAGAGGAAACTGTGGTTCAGGGATTTGCCTATTTACCCAAGGGATAAATGGAGGAGCTGAGCCCTTCTGACTCTATTACTCTTGATTTTCCTCCCCTCAGATCCTCAGATCCTTTTCTTATACATGTTTGCACGGACCTACATCCTATCATGTGCCTCACTGACTCCAGGCCATCTCAGCTGCACAAGGATTACATGGACCAACCTTTGATTTGCACCAACAAAGCTGTAGTTAGAACAACGCAAATGACCTCCTGGAGGGGACATCTAAGAAAAGCTGTGTTTAACACCCAAATAGAACTTCCATCCATCCCAGAGATCAGAGAGTGGATTGCTTCATTATTAATACATTTTATTATTTTAATAATTATTTTAATCAATAATAATTAATAATGAAAGAGACATGCTTGCAAATCACAGTGAGTCTGAGAGCTTACTAGATGTCTCAGGTTGGGTTCTCCAGAAGCAGAGCCTGAGTTAGGGATCCTGGAACTCGCAAATCGTTAAGGAGTACTCTCAGGAAAAGGGGCAGTGAGGAAAGCAGGACAGGGCAGAGGAAGACACTAAGCGAGGATGTGGTCTCTGGAATCTGGCTACAGCCTGGTCCTATGGAGAGCTCTATAGCATGGAGCTAGCTCCATGTTGAAGCAAGAGGGCTGGGCTTTTAAAGCCCCCTCTTAGTCACTGGCTGAGGGTTGGGGGGCAGGGCCTAACCTCCTGGGCCAGGTGTCCTCAGAGTGGGTAAGGGACAGGTCTCTGGAGCAGTGGGGCAGCTGAAAAGGGGCGGCTGCGGATGTTAACAGTCAACATTTACAGCAGCAGCCTGGTAAGAGATATTTCTGTGGGGCACTACAGTGTCTATTGCACCTGCTGCGATTCAGTATCTGATGATCCTTGGGAGTCAGAAGACATTTCAGGCCTCAAAACTCATATGCTGTGAGATGGGAATCCCCTGGAAACTATGATCCATAATACTGGAATTTGACAGTAGAGAGTTAAAATTAGCACAGGGATGCCAGGTCTTTCCTTGGCCCACTTACCAGGGCACGTAAGGATTCTGTCTCAGCCTGGAGGCTCTGGACTTGGCACGAAGTGTTGTGTAACTCCACCCTGAGGGCAGCTGCCAGCTTCTCCTCCTGGGTCTGGGACATGTGGGCCACCTCCGCCTGTTGCTGTGGAGAGTCCGGTCTCAGTATGAGAGGTGATGATCAGGAGCTGAGCCCATCCTTCCTTCCCAGCCTTTCTAATCACCACTCCACTGCCTCTAACCAGAGGAAATACAGCTGTCACGTTGAAACATTTTTGTTTTGTTTTGTTTTGTTTTGAGATGAAGTCTCGCTCTGTAGCCCAGGCTGGAGTGCAGTGGTGCTATCTCAGCTCACCACAACTTCCTCCTCCTGGGTTCAAGCAATTCTCCTGACTTCAGTAGCTGGGATTACAGGTGCCCACCACCACGCCCGGCTAATTTTTTTTTTGTATTTTTAGTAGAGACGGGGTTTCACCATGTTGGCCAGACTGGTCTTGAACTCCTGACCTCAGGTAATCTGCCCACCTCGGCCTCCCAAAGTGCTAGGATTACAGGTGTGAGCCACCACGCCCGGCTGGAAATGTCTTTTTTTTAAAACAGATCCCTTCACCAACTTGTATACACAAATGTATTTATTTTGAACATACGATGCCTGCAAATGAAATACAATTCAAAAGATTTCCTACAGACTATATAGAAAGTCTCATTTTCTCCTGTGTCCTAATTATCCAGTTCTCTTGTTTCTAGTTTCTTATTCCTCTTTCCAGAAATAGTTTATATATTTATAAATAAATATGTATTGCCCCCGCCTTGCTTAGGTACTTAATGTATCTTAGAAATTATTCTATATCAGTATATATTAGGTTGGTGCAAAAGTGATTGCAGTTTTCGCCGCTACTTTCAATGGCAGAGACAGCAATTAATTTTGCACCAACCTAATAGAAATTGAGTACATTCTTTTTAGCGGCTGCACAGTGTTGTCTTATTTGGAAGGGCTGCAATGTACTTAGAAGTCTCTGCTGGTGGACACTCAGATTGTTTCTAGTCTTTCTTTCCCTATTACAAACAATGGTGCAAAGAAAAAGCTTAGATCCCTTATTTTTCATACAAGAGCATGTCTTTGAGAAAGTAGTTCTTGTATTAGAACTGCTGATTAGAAAGGGTATATATTTTTAATTTTGGTGAACAGTGGCAAATTTCCCTTCGGAAAACTTGAAATCCGTTTGAGCATTGTAAGACAGTGCCAGTTGTCCCATATCGCCCTCAAACAAGGAGTTATCCAGCTTGATCTCTGTCAATCTGATAGTCCCTGTTTCTTTCCTTGTGAAACAGGCTAGACCATATGTCTAGCCGCAACTGTGACCCAGACAAAGGGAAGCTCTGTGTTTTTAACTTCTCCCCAGAGCAAGATGGACAGAGTCTGATCCCTCCCCATATATTCAGGGGAGCAGGTCATTGTTACTCCTCTTTTCTGGGGAAAAGATGAAAAATGAGAGATCATCCCCATTTTCTTCAATGCAGTCTGATGGAACATCTCCTAGCCAAGAATGTAGGAGGGAAAAAACCCTACTTTCCTAGGTTACGGTTTTCTGGAATTACCATTTTTACCACATATGAATATTTATTTACAGAATAGTCCAAAGACAGTCCAATCTAATGGACTGGCTAGAACCCCAAGTCAAGGCTGGGTGCAGTGGCTCATGCCTGTAATCCCAGCACTTTGGGAGGCCGAGGTGGGTGGATCACCTGAGGTCAGGAGTTCAAGACCAGACTGACCAATATGGTGAAAACCCGTCTCTACTAAAAATACAAAAATTAGCCAGGCATGGTGGTAGCGTGAGCCTGTAGTCCCAGCTACTCGGGAAGCTGAGACAGAGAATTTTTGATCCCAGGAGGCGGAGGTTGCAGTGAGCCGAGATGGCACCACTGCACTCCAGCCTGGGTGACAGTGAGACTCCGTCTCAAAAAAAAAAAAGAAAAAAAAAAAGAAACCCCAAGTCAAGAGGCTCATAGCTCAGTAGTAGCACCTCCAATTCTTACTGTTTGGTCTTTACAGAGCCCAAAGAATGACCATTAAAGGCTTTGAAGCCGCTGAAGGAGAACAGAAGCCTTGGACCCAGCTCTGACTGGTTAGCCAACAGCTAGTGTCCCTAAGCCATCATTCAGCCTCTCAGAGTCTCAGTTTCTGCCCATGGAACACAGACCACAATGAATGGAGAATGATACTCATAATCATATAATGACTCCCTCCTGCGGTCACTGTGAGGCTTCTAGCAGATTAAGTATGCTGAAGCCTTCAGAATCTTAAAAGCATGAAAACACTGGCTGTATATATTTTCCAAATGTAAAAATAATAGTGGCCAACAAATAACTTTTGTTATTTAATAGTTAAATAACAAAGTGGTAATAGTTGAATGCTACTACGAAGAGTTAAATATTTCATAACAGTTAAATAATAATAGTTAAATACTACTAATAATAACGAATATGTATTAGGCACTTATTCTGTGCCAAGCACATTGTTAACAGTTTTAATCGATTATCTAATTTAATCTTTACAACCCTACGAAGGAGATGTCATTATTATCCTCATAGGAAACTGAGGCACAGGGAGATTGAGTTATTTGCTCAAGATTATATGGCCAATGAGAGACAGAAACAGGATTCCAGCCCAGCAGCAGACCCAGAGATGTGCTCTCAACTAGTATTTAATGCTGTCATCTCCACCAGTCTACCAATTTAAGATCCCTAAAATTGGAGGTATCTTCCCCAAACTCAGGTGGATCATTCTGAAGTATACTCCTTATCTTCCAAGTTCTTATGATCAGTACCCCAGTTTTTCTCCCCTCTTTGGGGTTGGGGTCCTGGCCAGATGGGCTGTGTAGGTAGGTGGGAGGCAGGAGATGGGGCATCCTGGAAGACAAATGGAGTCAGAAAATGTAGCTACAGACAGTGGCGGGGAGCAGTAGTGAGCTAGGACTGGCTCCTAACAGCTCATAGGAGCTGATTTTTAAATTTTCATGAATGTTGTAAGTTGACTGCTAAACACAGCCATCATTAGAAATTAAATTATATTGTTACTGGTAACTGTAACAGAGGTAGCTAATAGGTAGCCAGTCAGACATGAACGGGGGGGAGAGGCACCCCCACAACCAACTAAGAATGTCAGGTGACCATCAGGTGATGCTTAGGTGGTTGTTAACAGTCTCTCTAAAATAATAACTTGTCACAGCTGGCAGGGAAAAGCAGTCTCCCTAAAGATAGAAAAAACCTGAAACTGATGATCAGCAACTTCCTGATAAGATCTCAGGAGTTGGGCAAGTGAGCTCAAGCATGCACACTAAGAGGCAAAATGGCAGAGTTAAACTGGTATATGACCTCCTAGGGGCATTTAGCTGGTAAGAGAAGAATGCCTCAAATGAGCATGTGTACAACTCCAGTAAACACCCTGCGCATGCTCCCCTCCAAAGTGCTAGCAGGCCATCGCACATGCGGACACCCCACACCAAGTGGGGAATCAGGGGAGAAGGGATGAAAGATCCCAGAAGCATGCCAACGTATAAATCCCCAAGCCAAAAGGTCAAACTGCGCACTTGTCTTTCAAGTTGCCTGCTTGGCCCTCTTCCAGGTGTATTTCCTTCCTTTTGTTTCTGCTCTAGAGTTTTTTGTTTTGTTTTGTTTTGAGATGAAGTCTTGCTCTTGTCCCCCAGGCTGGAGTGCGATGGCGCGATCTCAGCTCACCGCAACCTCTGCCTCCCAGGTTCAAGCAATTCTCCTGCCTCAGCCTCCCAAGTAGCTGAGATTACAGGTGCCTGCCACCATGCCAGGCTAATTTTTGTATTTTTAGTAGAGATGGGGTTTCTCCATGTTGGCCAGGCTGATTTCGAACTCCTGACCTCAGTTGATCCACCGGCTTCAGCTTCCCAAAGTGCTGGGATTACAGGCATTAGCCACTGTGCCCGGTCTCTGCTCTAGAGTTTTTAAATAAACTCTCACTCCTGTTCTAAAACTTGCCTCGGTCTGCTTTATGCTTTATGCTTCTTCTGCTTTATGCCCTTCAGTCGAATTCTTTCTTCTGAGGAGGCAAGAATTGAAGTTGCTTCATAACCCCTACAGATTTGCCACCGGTAACAAATAATGTGAGTGACTTTTTGCTTAATCAGAAATTAGTAATCAAGCATTTTTTGTAGTCTGATTGTGATACTATTGTTGATGATAGAATTATAAAAAATGGTTGGTGAATTTTCCAAGAAATAGCAAGTCATGCTGAAGTTATAGGTGTAATTGAAATAGCAAAGTATTTTGTCTTAAAATTTGTGTTATTTCTAAAATTATCTATAAAAAAATCAGTGGAAATTGTTACATTACATATAAAAAAATCAGTGGAAATTGTTACATTATATATAAAAAAATCAGTGGAAATTGTTACATTACCCTTAAGCAGTATTGTGAATTTGATTGGCACGTATATACATATACATACATTTCACCCAGAAAGCAGTTGTGAAACATTTACCATCACTCCATGGGAAAGAGCCAGGGAAGGAATGGAGGCAAGTTTCAAAGCCTTGGTGGGCAGGTCTAGTGTAAAGCTGCTGGCCAAGGCTATAGCCACAGTCCCTCACATGATTTGTCCCCTCTCAATCCAGTGAGTGGCTTCCGTGACATTTACTGGTCTCTTGGCTGAAACACTATGTCTTAGTTTCATTAGCAAAAATACTGTATTTAGGTGTTTCTCAAATGTTCTTGGACCACTGACATGGTTTTTCACACTATCTTAATACTCATTCATGCTATTTTTATTTAAACCAATTCACTCTTTCTTTACAAATAAACGTGTTTAAAATGGAAACTGTAGGTTAGTTATCTGTAAACTGTAGGTTAGTTTAAAATGGAAACTGTAGGTTAAATGCGCATCAGCATCACCTTAGGATCTTGTGAAAATGTGGGCTCTGATGCAGGGGATCCTGAGTACAGCTCAGAAATCTGCACTCCCAGGTGATGCCTGGTCCATGGAAGCAAAATTCTAGATTGCTACAGAAACCAATGAAACAGTATCCCTTGCAGTGGGTAGAGGATAACTAAAAAATTAATAAAGTTGTAACAAACCACTGTTATTAAATTCCAGCTACCATTGACTGCCAAGCTGCTAAGTCCTGAGGCCTGCTTTCTCTTTGTGGAAAGGGGAGATAAATAAGTACAACAGAGGTGTTAAAGACCTCCCAGCACTGAACAAAGGCTTTCTTCTAGTTTAAGATTGAAAGAGCAAAAGAATGTAATTTGATCACTGCAAGTTTTAAAGTCACTGTGTTCCTTCTCAAATCATCTCACCACAAGAGATACTTCCCACTTAATTGCTTTAACTCACCTAAAGTAACCACTACTAAAAGTAATTCACCTAAAAGTATTACACATTTTTATCCAATGGCTTTTTAGATTTGTGCTTTCTGGTTATTATAACTCTATTTCTGTTTCCATTTCAACCCTGTGCCTCCAGATTTCTTCTCATAGACCAGATAGTAGGTGTGTCATCTAGCCCCTGAGGATAGGAAGGTGGGGCTGTGTTTTGTTGCCCAGTGCAGTTGTTAGGGTGTGTGATGAAATTCAAATATGTTGATCCCTAGGCTTTGAAACTGCACAGGACCTGAGCCGCCCGTGTTTGCACTCCAGCAGCGTAGGAGTGCAATTACTTCTGGGGCAGGAGAGCATGTCGACATTTTGAAACATAATAAAGATTTTCAAATTTCAAAAATTTCAAATTAAATTAGCATGTTTTTGCACATGAAGGATGTGAGAAGAGAAAAGCAATGTGTTCTGAGTAAGTAATAATTAAGTATTTGAGGGCCTGACTCTTGAAGATACAAATGAGGACTGGGAAAGAGGAAAAGAACCATCTCCAAGTCCAAACCTGACCCACTTTGCTGATTAGGATGGCCATTCCTAAAAACACCCTTGGCAATGACCCAGAACTGACAGAAACGCTACCTTGCAATGTGAGGGGAAGGCGAGTGTTCAGGAGGAGGGAGAGTGAGGAGAGAGAATGATGATACTTCCTGGTCTTTGAAATTGCAAGTGCATTCTCAGCAGATCACGTATCCAGATGAGCTGTCAGCCTCATGTGTCTTCTGCCTTTCACTAAGCAGTTGCTGTGCAGGTTTGAGCAAGTCACTCGAGCACTCTGGTTTTTGCAACTGGTGATCAATTGCTTTATATGAGCATTGTTCTATTGCAGAATGCAGCTACCTGCCTTGGCTCTTAAGCACTTTTCAGATTTCATGAGATTATGCTAATATCATCATGCTGTTCATGGAGAAAGGTAAACAATGGTCTCTTGGGAATACAGGGGTTCCCTATCTTGTGTCATAGAAGAATCCCACAAGGAGGGCACAGACCCTTGGTTTGAAAAGCTCCCAACAGAAGTCTGGCATAACTTTTAGCCCCCCAGGACAAAGGCCTCTCCAACCTCACATTCCACAAGATGTCACTTATTTATTCTTAAAAATGAAATCAGCTGGGCATGGTGGCTCACATCTGCAATCCCAGCACTTTGGGAGGCCAAAGCAGAAAGATTGCTTGAGGCCAGTAGTTCAAGACTAGCCTGGGCAACATACTGAAATCCTGTTTCTACAAAAAAATCTTTTAAAAACCAAATTAAGGTCCCCCCATTCATGTGGTCTGTCCAGTTCAAACTAACAGTTAAGAGTGTGGATTCTGGAGTCAGAATGTGTAATTTGAATCCCAGTGTTGCCACTTTCTAAGTGTGTAATTTTGGGCAAATTACCTAACCTCTTTGTGCTTCAGTTTCCTCCTCTATAAAATGCTAAAATCACAATACCTATCTCATGTTGGGAAGATTAAATGAGAATGTACCTGTAGGGTGCTTAGAATCCTTGGTAGATGCTCCATAAAAGCTTGGCTGGCTCTGCTTTTGTGGAAAATTTCATCCTGCCTTGTAGAAGAGTAGCCTTTCTACCCATTTCTTGCCTCCCACAGGTACACCAGCCAACGTCCACACTGGACTGTGGGTTCCTTATTTATAGAAACAACTTCTTACTCACCCCTCTGCCCCTTTTGGAGACCTAACATAGCTTTTTACACCTAGAATGTGCTCAACAATATTTATCGAAGGTTTACAATGTAGGTCAGGCACATGCTAGGGACTAGGGAAGAAGAGGAGAATCTACCAGGAATAGAATGAGATCAAATCTCCTTTTCATTAAGAGGATCAGCTATCGTTATTATAACAGTTGTAAGTCATTTTACAGTTATGTGGTGTCATATGTTATTTAGCTAAGGATAGCTTTTGACAGCCAGCACACACTCCCGACCTTCCTCAGCCAGATGTAGGATTTATTTGGGAGAAGGCTGGATGCCATCCAGTCTGCACTAGCGACACGGGCTCTCCTCAGCAGGGATTAAAAAGAAGTGCACGCCTCACTCAGTGAAACTTCAACACTGGCAGAGGAGCTGGCCCAGCTAGGCTACAAGTTTCTCTGTGAGTTTACACCAGAACTGCCCAGCTATTGAAGCTGCTGTTTGAGTGTAGGACCAATTCCCAGCCTCCGCTGAAGCTGCCAAACAAAACACAGAGGAATAAATGGCTTTGTGACCTTGCTGCCCCCTTGGTAATAAGTAAGCTCATCCTCTTGATAAAATCGGCTGAAGAGGCTCAGCAATGAGTCTAATTCTAAAGACAAAAATAGATTTTTCTATTATTTTATTTTGAGACGGGGTCTCACTCTGTTGCCCAGGCTGGAGTGCAGTGGTAAGATCATAGCTCACCACAGCTTCGACCTCTTGAGTTCAAGCAGTTCTCCTGCCTCAGCCTGCTGAGTAGCTAGGACTACAGTTGCATGCTTCTACACCTGACCAATTAAAAAAAATTTTTTTTGTAGAGGTGGGGTCTTGCTATGTTGCCCAGGCTGATCTCAAACTCCTGGCCTCAAGGGATCCTCCTGCCTCAGCATTCCAAAGCACCAGGTTTACAGGCATAAGCCACTGTGCCTGGCCAGTCCTTACACTTTTTATGGGAAAGATCTATTTAAAAATATCTAAGATATGCTTTGAGATCAGCACAATCAGGTAGTCTGGGACGAGCGTTCTTTGAAGTCAGGGACTTCAGGAACCATAGCATCAAGTCAGGGCCTTGCACCTGGTTTGTCCTTGACAAATGGATTTTGAATGAATGAGTGAGTGGAGATTCCTTGGTAGAAGATGTAAGAAAGAGGTTGCAAGGTTGGGTGATCCCCTATGTAGTTACTCAGATATTGGTAGTCAACCAGTTGTGAGTTTAAACACACAATGTAAGAAGATAAGGGCCTGAGAGATCGCTCTACAGTGTCTGTGTTTTTTTTGTTTTTTGTTTGTTTTTTTGAGACAGAGTCTCACTCTGTCGCCCAGGCTGGAGTGCAGTGGAGTGTTCTTGGCTCACTGCAATCCTCCACCTCCTGGGTTCAAGTGATTCTCATGCCTCAGCCTCCCCAGTAACTGGGATTACATGTGTGTGCCACCACACCCGGCTAATTTTTTGTATTTTTAGTAGAGATGCAGTTTCACCATGTTGGCCAGGCTGGTATTGAACTCCTGACCTCAAGTGATCTGCCTGCCTTGGCTTCCCAAAGTGCTGGGATTACAGGAGTGAGCCACCACACCCAGCCTGTGTGTTGTCTTAACTAGAGAAAAGAAGAGGCAAAGAGTAGGCAGTACCTACCTCAATGAGACAGTCTTTTGGTTTTCCCTTTTAAAATCTACTCTGATTCTTGATTCTCCCTATTCCTTTGCAGCCACACCAACTGGTATATGCTACTATGGCATACAACTACAGTAACCCAAATGGGCAAAAGATATGATCTGCTAGTACACACAAAAGCAATTTGTAAGAAATGCATTTTAACCCATAGTATTAGCAAAGATCACAAAATATTGGTGAAGATATGGGGAAATGAACACTCTCAAATATTTCTGAAAGAAATGTAAATTGTTATAATCTTTGTAGAGAGCAATTGGCAATATTTATCAAAATTACCAGTGCACACACTTTTGGGGCCAACAATTCCATGTCTATAAGTTCATTTAACAGATACATTTCTATATTTGGAAATGAGAGGTATACCATGTTAGTGACTAATTTCTTGTAACAGCAAAAGATTGGAAGCCACCCTCAATGCCCAGCAGTAGGGAACAGGCTAAACAAATTCTGGAGCATCTGTTAGCTAGAACAGAGGTTGACAACTTTTTCTGTGACTAGCTAGATAGTAAATGTTTTAGGCTTAGCAGGCCATATGATCTCTGTTGCAACTATTGAACTCCGCTTGTGTAGTGCAAATGCAGCCATAGATGATATGTAAATGAATGTGATGGTCATGTTCCAATAAAACTTTATTTGTAAAAACAGGCAATAGGTCAGATTTGGCTTGTGGGCCAGAGTTTGCTGCCCCCTGTGGGCAGTCATAAAGCATATATCATACAGTCATAAAGCAGTATGTTCTGAATACTACTTGTGTAAAAAGACAGGAAAAAATATATATGTATTTCTTTGTATATGGATAAAATGTTTCTGAAATGACATACAAGAAAAGGATAACATTGATTGACCCCCATAGAAAAAAACGGTGGCTAGGATATGGGTTGGATAGCACTTTTCACTTTATATCTTTTGTATGTTTTGAATTTTGAACTAAGTGAATGTATTGTCTATTATACATGTTGAAACAAAATAAAAGTAAATTTAAAAAGACATAAAAGCAAACAGGGGCCATTTTGTGAAGCTCTCTGTGAGACATGGAGATATGAAGATGCTTCGGGATCCCCGTTCAGTGTTTGCCTTGAGTACACTGGGCTACAGCCATGGCTTATTTCACTGAAGAGTCCTCAGGGAGTCCAGCCAGCTCATCAGCACACAGGAACCTCTAGATTACAGATGCTGTCAGGCGTCCTGCTTTTGCTGTTCCCCTGGAAAGAAACTTTCCCAGGTGGTTAACATGGCAATAGCACAACAGGTCATCTTGTAGTCTAGAGTCAGAGTGGCAGTGCCCATTTTAATTCAGCTTCATATATCTTAGAAAATATTGACTCTTGTTGGTAAAAGTAAGAATAGAAAAAGTCTAGACAGAGTAGCCTGTATAAAATGTCTGTGTTTACAGGGAAAATTATTGTTTGTAAGTGTGGATGACATGGAGATATGCTATTCAAGGTTTCTATTCTCCTCATGGGTAAATCTAGACCTATGCTGTCCTCTAATAGAGCAGTCACTAGTCATCTGTAGCTGCTGAAATAAAAATTAAATATAATTAAAAGTTAGTTCCTCAGCCTTATTTATTTATTTATTTTTGAGACAAAGTCTCACTCTGTTTTCCAGGCTGGAGTGCAGTGGTGTGATCATAGCTCACTGCAACCTCGACCTCCTAGGCTCAGGTGATCCTCCCATGTCAGCTTCCCAAGTAGTTCCCATGGGACTACAGGCACATGTCACCACACCTGGCTAATTTTTGTATTTTTGTGAAGACAGGGTTTTGTCATGTTGTTTAGGCTGGTCTTGAACTCCTGGGCTCAAGCGATCTGCCCACCTTGACCTCCCAAAGTGCTGGGACTATAGGCATGAGCCACTGCACCCGTATAACCCCTTGTGGCCAGTAGCTACCATACCGGATTGCTGCGTGGATTATAGAATATGCCCATCATTGCGATATTTCAGTTAGATGGCCCTGCTTTAGATGATCTTGAATGTTTCTTTTGGCCCTAAGACTATCAACAACCAGAAACCTCACAATTCATTTCAATCTATTCACTTGTCTTCATTCTTAATAGTTTGCACAATCTGTCACCCTGACATGTGACATGAAGGCATGATGGTTACAGCTCAGATAAAGTTCCTGACCGCAGATGCCTCAAACTGACCTGAGGCAAGTGTAGACCTACTGTTAGAGAAGATAGCATGGGAGCAATCCATTTGTTCCTGGCCCTGGGGACTCTTAAGACAGACTGAGTTTTCTCACATCTGGGCAACCACCAGCTTGTGCTGGTGATTGATTAAGCCTTGGGGTATCGTATACATCATCCAGTTGCAGCAGGCAAGCGATGGAGAAATGAGGCCTCTGGGAATGAGAGTGTGGAGTCAGCTTTGGGCAAATGGAAATTGAATAGAAGGAGCATCTCAGGATGAAGGCTAAGAAGGCAAAACAGAGCTTGCATTGCAGGAGGCAGACTTCAGACCAGGCTTAGGGTGAGGGAACAAAGGCGTCTCAGTGTCCCGGCTGAGAAACTGAACAAGAAAGATGGGACCTGTGCTCCCCTAGAGGAGGTGGGCTGAGGGCAGAGCTGTTTGCCTGGCAGAGGAGGTGAGATGGTGGGGGTTTGGGGAGAGGCACAGTTTTAGTTCTCTGCTCAACACTGACGGGCCCGGTAGGCAGAATTCTAAGATGGCCTCCCTCATCTCCGCTCTCTGGTGTTATGTCCGGTGATTAAATGATGTTAGATGACAAGGATGAAGAGATTTTGACATGTAATTATGGTTCCAAATCAGTTAAATTTGAGCTGATCAAAAGAGGAGTATCTGAGTGGGCCTGACTTCATCAGATTAAAGGCTTAAAATGGTAATGCTTTTCTGTTGGCCCTGAAGGAGGAAACAGCCATGTTGTAAATGGCCTCTGAGGAGGACTGGCCTCTAGGAATTGAGGACATCAAGCCTACATCTGCAAGGAATTGAACCGTGCCAAGAACCCGAATAAACTCTGAAGATGAGAACCAAGGTATCCTGGTGGGTACCTTGACTGCAGTTTTGTGAGACCCTGTGATGATGCAGTGTAAACAAACCTATTGCACTGCCAGTCATAGAAAAGTCTAGCACATACAATTATGTGCAGTGCATAACACTTGCTAATAATAGTAAATGTTACTGGTTTATGTATTTACTATATCTATACTTTTTATCAGTAGCGTACTCCTATTTATTAAAAAAGAAAAATAGTTAACTGTAAAACAGCCTCAGGTAGGTCCTTCGGGAGGAATTCCAGAAGAAGGCATTGTTGTTACAGGAGCTGAAAGCTCCATGCATGTCGCTGCCCCTGAAGACCTTTCAGTGGGACAAGATGTGGAGGTGGAAGACAGTGATATTGACGATCCTGACCCCGTGTAGGCCTAGGCTAATGTGTATGTATGTGTCTTAGTTTTTAACAAAAAAATTTTAAAAGGTTAAAAAAACCCTCTTAAAAATAGAAAACAAGCTTATAGAATAAGGATAAAAGAAAGAATATTTTTGTATAGCTGTATGACATGTTTGCATTTTAAGCCAAGTGTTATTATAATAGAGTCAAAAATTTGGAGTTGGGGGCTCTGTGCCCCTTCTTACATACATTGCCTTAAGCATCTCCTCCATTTGGGTGCTCCTGAATTGTATCCTTTATAATAAGCTGGCAAAAATATGTAAAGTGTTTCCCTGAGTTCTGGGCACTGTTCTAGCAAACTATCCACTTATCCCTCTGCAGAGGAGGTTGTGGGAACCCCTAATTTATAGCCAGTTCAACCAAAGTATGGGAGGGCCAGACTTGTCACCTGAAGTGAGGGCTGTCTTATGGGACTGAGCCCTTAACCTGTGGGATCTGATGCTACTCCAGGCATGTAGTGTCAGGATTGAATTGAATTATAGGACACTCAGCTGGTGTTTGGAGAGCTGCTTGGTGTGGAACAAACCTACATATTTGGTGTCAGAAGCATTTTGTAAGAGCATAGGGGACAAAAAGGATTTTTTAAAAAAGAGATGGGGTCTCACCATGTTGCCCAGGCTGAAGTAGAGTGCCTATTCATAGGCATGATCATAGTGTACTTCTCCTTTGAACTCTTGGCCTCAAGTAATCCTCCTGCCTCAGCCTCCTGAATAGCTAGGACTACAGGCACATGCCACAATGCCCAACTTAAAAAAAAAAAAGTTGTTTTGTTTTACATGACTAACTAGGAGGTCTAGAGTGCGGTGTGACATGTTGTCTGAGGTTCCTGAAGCATCCCTGAATACCCTGCATTAGGTAACCACAACAAATAGACGAGGAAGAGCTAGACTTTAAGACCCTCCAGAAATTCTCTGGACCAATCTGATCCTGTCATCACTGAATCATACAACTTCAGAAGCTCCAAAAACTGGACCTTGAAGTTCCTGACATTCATAACACCATGGCTGGAAAGAATATGATTACTGCACTGACCTTAGCCAGAAACTCTTAACAAATTTTTTTATGTCCCTATTTTATTAAGGTTTTAATGACTGAAAAAATAAACAGAATTGCAGATAAGTTCTAGCAGATGCTGATGGTACCGCCTTTATCCCTTAGGCTTTCGCAGTTTAGTGCTCTCCTGTTCCCCCTGCATCTTTTTGCCTGAGAGTTTCTCTGAAGTCTTTGGAAGGCCACTCTGATAGCAGATGGCAGAAGACTGTTGGGAGATGGTATTAACATCTCAGCTCCCTCGCCTTTCCCCTCTCCTGTATTCTATACCATTTCTCACAATTCTTCTTGGTTTACACGTCAGTCTCCCACAGTGGTAACTGGTTTGATTATGCATTCTTTGTTGGTTCCCTCCTTTGCTTCTCCTCTACTGGTATTTTGTTGGTTTTTAACTCCCCAAGTTCCAGGTAAACTACCTTAACTCCAATATTTGTTTCAGGATCTGCTTCTGAAGGAACCTAAACTAAGATATAAATTAATCATGTTAATTAATTTTCAGCCTCTGTGGTCCGAAAGGTAATTAAATGCATGCTTGCATTTTCTTTATAAAAGCTTTTGAAAGCTGTGTGTGCTAAGCCATTTCACATTTATGCTTTGCCGCCAAGAAACCGACAGGAGATGCTCAGGATGGGCAAATGTCAGCCCCTGAGGGCACAACTGCAACTGACAAAACTATTTATTGGAGGAATTCTGGCTGTCAGTTCAGATCTCTGTTGATGATCAGAGGAATTCACTCATTCTGCAAATATTTTCTGAGCTCTGCCTCTCTGCAAGAGGCCCAGGCAGCATTGGCCAAGCTAAAACAAATACTGTCTGTTTTCTCTGAGATGTAGCTTTCAGATTACTTTATTAAAAAAACACTAATGAATCTGTTCAGAATTAATGTTTGAGTTACTGTTGGGCTAGTGATGATTCTCCAAGGGGTGAGGAGGAGACAACAATGACCTTTTTTTTTTTCTTTTTCAAACTATGAAGGATTTATTTCTGATAGTTATAATGGTCTGTCCTTTCCCAAAGAAACAGTCACCACAGTGTGATGCACACCCCAGGAGGGCTGGGACAGAAGCAAAGTTTGCAAACTGCTGGGCCTCTGAGGTTTAGCTTTAGAAGCAGAGCCAGGGGAGAAACGATGCAGCCCAATGCAGAGAAAAGGTCTCTGGACCAAGAACAGGAGAGCTGAACTATGGAGCTCTCAACCAGCTGTGTGATCTTGGGAAGGCAACTGCACTCTCTGGGTCTCAGTTTCCTCACCCCTAAAATTAGGGAATGGGATCAGATGGTCTCTAGGACCATTAATTATCTGTTATCTGTCATGAGTCTGTTAAAAAAGGCAATGGACCAAACTCAAATCTATGGCTTCACTTTACCTCTGTGTTGCTCCACTTCTCATCAGTTTGGGTGGGGTGAGGGGAAGTCGTTTTTTCGATAACTAGGTGCTATTTGCCATAAAAAAGGGTTTGTAGTGACCTGGCTCAAGGATTGGTGGTTAGAAAGAAAGGAAGCTATTGAAACGGGGTAGGGGTTGGAGAAATGGGTGAGTGAAAGGATGTTTTCTAGGCTGGAGAACATTTGGGGGATCCAGAATTGATGAAGACCCTGCTGGGAAGGTTCCTGTTGATACTTGGGGGATAGAGGGAGTATGGTGGGAGAAAGGACAGAAAAGGCTCTCCTATTTTTCTTTTCATAGCTTTTTATAATTCTTATGGTTCTCAAATCTGGCTGCATATTAGAATCATCCAGAGAGCTTTAAAAATCACAAAGTCCCTCTCCTCCTTCTGATTTAATTGGTCTGGGATGGCGATTTTTGAAAATGCTCTGAAATAATTCTGCTGCGTATCCAGGATCAAGAACCACTAAACAGTAACCAAGAGCTCAGAAACAGCCTTTTGCCTTAGCTCAGACATCTACCTTATTTTCTCTACTTTTCCACATTTTCCTTCCTCTTCACTTTTCATCCTCTGTCTCAAGATTACAAAGTCAGAAATGGGTGGGAGATGGAGAAGGGAAGAACAAACCCTATGCATCCTATTTTCTGGTTAATTCCTGTATTATTTATGAGGTTTAATAAAAGTTGTTTTTCTTCCATGAATATAATGTATACTATTTAACAAAAACTTGAGAAGTACTCAAAAACAAAAAAGAAAAAACATCTAAAAGTGTCAGACTGATCCATTACTCAAAGGCAACTACTGCTAATCCCATTTTAGTCTTTTCTTTCTAAAATTTTTTCTCAGTGCTTTGTTTCTTTGTTTGAATGCTTTACCCTACTGTATATACCAGGAAGTGGCAAACTGCAGTCCACAGGCCAAATCCATCTCACCGCTTATTTTTGTAAATAAAGTTTTATTGGAACACAGCTATGCTCATTTGCTACCTATTGGCTACAGCTGCTTTCACACTGCAGTGGCAGTGCTGAGGAGTTGCAACAGAGGCCATCTGGCCCAAGAAGACTGGAATATTTACTGTCTGGTCCTTTACAGAAAATATTTTTTGGCTTCTGGCATATACCATTCTGTATTCTCATTTTCTCCTCATTTTACCTTATATTATGAGCACATTCCTATTTTATAAATGCTTCATAAACATTAATTCTAATAACTGCCTGATATTTTACTGCACATAGGTAGGTTGTGGCTTAGATTTTCTTCTACTAGTAAATGTGTATGTTTTTTTCACTCTTATAATGCTTCAGTGAGTATATTTGGACATAGATGATTTGTTTTTTCAATTATTCTTTTTTTTTTTTTTTTTTTTGAGACGGAGTCTTGCTCTGTCACCCAGGCTGCAGTGCAGTGGCCCAATCTTGGCTCACTGCAAGCTCCGCCTCCCAGGTTCACACCATTCTCCTGCCTCAGCCTCCTGAGTAGTGGGGATTACAGGCACCCGCCACTGAGCCCAGCTAGTTTTTTGTATTTTTAGTAGAGACAGGGTTTCACCGTGTTAGCCAGGATGGTCTCGATCTCCTGACCTCATGATCCGCCCGCCTTGGCCTCCCAAAATGCTGAGATTACAGGCGTGAGCCACCATGCCCGGCCTCAATTATTCTTTCAGGATTGCATTCCGATTATTCAGTTGGTAGCTAGAGGCATTTTAACACTCTTGGTACATATTACTAAATTTCTTATTCAAAGGCAGTGCACTAGTTTGTGCTCTTCAGTAATACGGTAGAGAACCTACTTCTCCACATACTTGCCAGCATTATTACCATTTTAAACATTTTCTACTTTTAGATAGGTAAACAAAAAGCTATTATTTTAATTTTCATTTCTTCTGTTTCTAATGAGGTTGAACTTGTTACTAAACCGTTGTTATTTCTTTGTCTGCACATTGACTAGTTTTCAGCTCAGCGTGGCCTCCTTCTGCATAGGGCAGAGTGGAGGATGCTGGTCCTGCCTCTCACCTTAGCTTGGAGCAGGGCTCCTGCCTCCACCCGGTTCTTTTCAACATCTCTCTCCCACTGAATTCTGATCGTCTCAAGGATGTCGTCCAGACCAGTGCCAATGGGAACATCCATTTGTTCCAGCTCACACCCTGCCAACTGTTTGTGCAGCACCTTCACATCCTGAAAACAACAATATACATCTTAGATGAGTTACAGGGAGAAATAAATGGCACAGAATCCTAGCCAGCAGAAAACCACCTCTGTGGGCAATTCTTTTCTCATTCCACAACTGCCAGACACAGGCTTCACAGAGACTGAGAAAGTCCCTGACCTTCTTCCCAGCATAAGTGTAATTTCTCTTTTCCCAAGGATGCATTTCTCCCTCCATCCCTCCCTCCCTCCCTCCCTTCCTTCCTTCCTTTCCTTCTCTTTCTTTCTTTCTTCTTCCCTCCCTCCTCCCTTCTTTCTTTCTTTCTCTTTCTTTCCTTTCTTTCTTTTTCTTTCTTTCTTTTTCTCTTTCTTTCTTTCTTTCTCTTTCTTTCTTTTCTTTCTTTCTCTTTCTCTCTCTTTCCCTTTCTTTCTTTCTTTCTTCTTTCTGTCTTCCTCTCTCTCTCTCTCTCTCTCTCTCCTTCCTTCCTTCCTTCCTTCTTTTTTTTGACAGGGTCTCACTCTGTCACCCAGGCTGGAGTGCAGTGACATGATCTCACTCTGTCACCCAGGCTGGAGTGCAGTGACATGATCTCAGCTCATTGCAGCCTCCACCTCTTGGGCTCAAACAATCCTCCCACCTCAGTCTCCTGAGTAGCTGAGACTACAGGCACGACACCACCATGCCCGGCTAATTTTTGTGTTTTTAGTGGAGACAGGGTTTCACCATGTTGCCCAGGCTGGTCTTGAACTCCTGGGCTCAAGTGATCCCCTGCCTTGGCCTCTCAAAGTGCTGGGATTACAGGCTTGAACCACCATGCCTAGCACCAAGGATGCATTTCTTAGGTTGGTCTCCACAAGCTCAGGCCCAAAGTAGAAATCAAAATAAATAAATAAATAAATAAAAAACAAAGTAAGCAACAACAGCAAAGGGAATTTAGGCATAAAGCCAGACAAGGCTGAAAGAGATTTAAAAGATAACTTTGGCATCTCTAAAGGGTTACTGTTGGAGAGTAATCTTAAATCACTGAGCTAAGAACAAGAAGAAATGGGCTTACATTTGCTGGTTAGCTTAAGTTGGTCTCAAGAAAGAACTTCCCAATGTAAGCATCGTTAAGTGTGTTTTGACTCTTTCAACTTGAAGCAGCCTAAATCTTGGATCAGACAGTAATATGTGTGAGGTGGTTTAGAATTGCTGAAGTCTCGCGGGGAACTAGACCCCATAACTGTTGGAGGTCCTCTTCAGTTCTGTCACTCAATAATCTGACCCAATTTTGTTAATGAGTAGATGTCAACCACAGCTTGGATCTACCCTCAGAGTTATTTTGTTTGTATAATACAATGTTGAAAAAAAAACCTGACATAGAATGCATTGAGGAGTGGTTGATCCCTCTAATTGAACACAAGTTCCCTCATTTGCTAGTGCCAAACTGGCTGCCTTCCCCTGTTTCTGTACCACACTGGTTCCTGAAGCTATTTGAATTTGAGACTGCTGGGGTAACCTGACCCACTACAAGGATCTGAAAGTATTTTACAGGTATGTTCCCTGCAGTCCTGGGCACGCAATGTGGAGAGTTAGAGATGAGCTACTGTGGCCTTGTTCTGAAGCACAGGCAGACAGATGTGCACTTCTGGTCTTGTGGCCAACCCAGCAACCCCAGTCCCCTCCTACCTCTTCATAGTTTCTTGATAGAGAGCCAAGTTCTTCTTTCAGACTTTCTATTTGACTCTCCAGGTCCATTTTAGTCAAATTAGCTTCATCAATGACTTTATACAGAGAGTTAATTTCCTCTTCTGCCGCCTTTCGAAATGGCAGCTCATTTTCATATCTGCAGATAAAGGAACTTAATCAGCATAACTGAGTAGCCCAAAAGAAAAAGAATCAGATTATAAATGTTACCAACAGGCCAATTATGTGATAGTTAGACAATGAATGGTAAAAGTCACTGTTTCAATAGATTTGAGGGCACTGTTAGTGCAATTGTCACACATTGATTTATTAAAATGAAGGCAATTGCAGCCAACTTCTGATAACCTGGCTTCACGGGCTACTGGCCTCATGGGAGTGTTGCAACACAGAGCTCCAGGGAAAACTCAGGAGTTCAGATCCAGGTTAGGGGATCCGGCATCTTCATCGCTATCCTGATTGTTCTCCTTTTCAACCAAGGATCCTTTAACAAACATTACTGACAACTTGCTAAGCACCAGGGTGGGGACCCTAAAATAAGAAATGTGGTTTCTATCTCCAAAGCACCCATGTTAAAAGTGTCCGTCTCCAGGAGAGTGGCTGCAAACCCAGATGCCTTCAGGGACTGAGTGGGGGGTGTAGCTGAGCATGGTTCTCAAGCCTGGATGCACATTAAGTCACCTGGTGAGCTCTAAAACTGCTGAAGCCTGGACCCCACCCCTGGGGACTCTGATTTAATTAGTCTATAGCTTGTGCACTGCACTGACATTTTTAAGTGCCCAGGTAATTCTGATATGCAGCCAGGATTGAGAATCATTACTGTAAGCTAGTAGTTCTCAAAGTATTTGAGTCCCAGGACCAGCAGGATCAGCATCCCTGGGAACTTGTCAGGAATATAAATTTGGGGCCCTTCTCCAGACCCATTGAATCAGAAATTCAACAGGGTGGGGTGCAGCAATCTCTGTTTTCTATATGGCCCCTGGGTGATTCTGAGCATACCAGAGTTTGAGAACCGTGCTCTAAACCAACTGACAGTGGGCAAAATCTTTGAGCCCTTGGGGCCTACTTTATGTCTACAAGGAGGGGTGTGAGCTGGATAATCATGGCTCTGTTATCCTTCCAGCCTCCCCTGAGGTAGAAGGTGGATGATGCAGGCTCCAGAATAGCATTATCCACACTGCCCAGAAGTCTAGGGATGTGGAGGGACTGCTGCCTCTGCTGTAAGGCATTACCTCTCTTTAAAGTCATCTGCTCCGGCCTGGATAGTTTCTGTCTGCAGCATGAGCCGGGCATTTTCCAAGACTGCCTCGCCCACCTAGAGCGATCACACACACCAAAGGAGACAAGGTCACTGGGAGCGTCAAGATCACTTACCACCATGACTTGTGTTAGGCACAGAGGCTCTGGGGGACCTCAGAGAACCTTTCTCACAGCAAATATTTGTGGAATTAAGGTGTCCCTCTCTTTGGGACAATGGTCAGGGTGGGGGCATATAAATAATAAAGCATAAAATCTGGATATCTTCTAAGAGTTTTTAGAGTGGGATTTTTGGCACAAAAAGACTATTCAAAGGCTGACTTGTTCACAGCCTCTGTCACAGTGACAAGCTTTCATCTCTCCAGGGCAGAGTCTGGCTCCTTAGATGAAGTTTCACTGGCTTTGCCTAGCAGCTCTTAAAATTTCTGGTCATGGATGCCTTTGGAAGGCTGGTGAAAGCTCTAGATGAGTGTTGACAGAGCTTCCTGTGATGGCGGAAATGCTCTGTGTCTGCACTGTCCAGCATGGTGGCCACCCGTGGCTACCGTATTGGGCAGCATGGTTCTAGAGTTTTGTCTCCCCCAAAACATACACATGAACATAAACATTGTGGATATAGTTTAGGGGTTTCATGGAGCCTTGAGGAGTGGTTTTTCAAACTTGAATCCCCAAGCCTCTTAGGATCTCCCACAGGTAGGGAATGGGGGTGTCCTCCCTTCAACCCAAGAAACTCATATATGTGTATATATATATATAAATGGTGAGCTGAAGGCTCTGATAGGGGGAGCCCGCAGGATGGAGCCAAGTCCCAGCTATGGGAGAAGAAAATAACTGTGCTCTCCCCTTGCTCCAGTGTGGCTGTCTTATTTTGTTTCATTTCATTGAATTTCTTTTTTTTTTTTCCTTTGAGACAGAGTCTTTCTTTGTTGCCCAGGCTGGAGTGCAGTGGTGCAATATCTGCTCACTGCAACCTCTGCCTCCCAGATTCAAGATATTCTCGTGCCTCAGCCTCCTGAGTAGCTGGGATTACAGGCATGTGCCACTGCGCCCGGCTAATTTTTGTATTTTTAATAGAGACGGGGTTTCACCATGTTGGCCAGGCTGGTCTCGAACTCCTGACCTCAAATGATCCACCCATCTTGGCCTCCCAGAGTCCTGGGGTTACAGGTGTAGGCCACCAAACCCTGCTGTTTTCATTGAATTCCCCACTAGCAAAGCTAATCTTTTCTGTTCCAGCTTGGTCTGGCACACTGGGGAGCAGGCAGACTAGGGTCTCTCCCTTTCCCAGTTCTTAATCACTCCTGTCTCTCACCTCTGGTGCCTGGAGTTCTCCTTCTGGTTGATAAAGAACTTGCAACTCATTCACATTTAAGTATCAAAGGACTAATATTGGCTTAAAATACTGATTTATATCCTTCTTTTAAGGAACAATTCCTACCCTCCAAAATTAAAGCTTATAGAAAACACATATGTATGTACAGTTGTCCTTTGGTTTCTGTGGGGTCTTGGTTCCAGTCCCCCACGGATGCTCAAGTCCCTTATATAAAATGATGTAGTATTTGCATATAACCTACACACACATCCTTCCATATACTTTAAATCATCTCAAGATTACTTATGATACCCAATACAATGGAAGTGCTATGTACATAGTTGTTATTTATTGTATTATTTAGAAAATAATGACAAGAAAAAAGCCCACATGTTCAGTATAAATGCATTCATCTATTTTTTTAAAAATATTTTGATCCACAGTTGGTTGAATCCATGGATGTGGAACACATGGATGTGAAGGACCAACTGTACTTTGTACGAGTGGTCCTCAAAGTGTGGGTCCTGGACCAGTGGCAGCAGCATCACCTGGGAACTTGTGAGAAATGCACATTTCAGCCCCTGTTTCAGATGGACCTATCAGAATCTCTGCAGGTGGGTCCCAACAATTTGTGTCTCAGCAAGCTTTCCAGGGGCTTACGATGCATACTCAACCTTGAGAACCCTGGTTTCACATGGCCCTGCCCCCAGGCCTGCTCTGGCTGCCTCCCTCCTGCACCTGGAATCCCTCTGTGCCTTTGTACCTGCTGCCTCCATTGAGAGCAACTTGTTTCACTACCTCCCCACTCCCAGCCCTCACTGTCTGAGAAAGCCTGCTCCAGTATAATGCTCATTTCAAACACGGCTTCTCCATGAAACTTTTCTATTTATTCACTCATTCGTTCTTGCCTTAATTTCTTCAGCACATAATTACTGTTTATGCCAGGCTGTGTCCTGTTTGTTGAGAAACCAGCAGCTATTGTAGGAGATGAGGTTAAAAAGGTAGACAAGACCAGATCATAGAGGGAAGGCCTTGGACACAATGGAAAGGAGATTTACTGGGAAGCCTTTGAAAGGGCTTGAGCAGGGTACAGAGGTGATCTGTGCACTAAGTGGACCCTCTGGCTACTGTGGGAAGAGAGGATTGGAGGAGGCAGGAGAAGATGCCAAAGAACCAGTTGGGAGGCTCTTGCAGTGGTCCAGGGAGCCCATTTTATTAATGATGGTGGCCTTGATGAATGATGTGATCATAGGGTAGGTGGAAAAAGGTGGACTAGTTTAAGATGCATTTGGAGGATAGAACGGTTGGTTCTTGGTGGTGCAGTAGTTGTGGGGAGAGTGAGGGAAAACAATCAGGGGTGACCCCTCCATTTCATCCTGAGCTGTAGAGAGCATGGTGGGGCCTTTGCTGATTCTCTTCCTCCCTCATTGGCTGGTTCCTGCATCTGAGTCACAGCCCACCCCTGTGGCACCTTATCCCTCTCTTACCACGTTTAGTATAAACACTTCATAGACAACAACAGTGTTTTCTTATTCTGGAACCTGGCTCCTCCATTCACCAGCATGGGCCAGTTGCTTAGAGTAAGTAATTCTAAGATTTGGTTTCCTCCCCCATAAAATGAAGATAATAATACTCCCTTCCTCCTGGGAGAATTAAATGAGCCAAGGTGTGTGAGACTCAGTGTATGTGTGACTCAGCAGATTGCCTGGCACAGAGTAAATACTGCACGAATGGTAGCCGTTATCATCATTGTTGTCTTTGTACAAAGCAGTTGTTCAATGAATGTCGAATGAATTTGACGGGTTTGTGCAGTCTGGCACTGATCCTGCTTTACTTTTCTGAATGTGCACAGGCAGTTGAATGAAGACTTCCATCTAGTGGCTTGATATATATATATATTTTTTTTTTCCTTTGTTTTTCCTGTCCATAGTCATTTGAAAAGTCCTAGTCATTTGTACTACGATGGAGAGGACGTTATTCCTTTCTATAATACTACTCCTGTTTTCACTGTGGATGTAGTTATTAAAATAAATGAGCTGGTGGTGGTGGATGAGAGATTTGACCATCATTGTGTTAAAGAAAAGGCAAAGACAAGCAGCGTTTTAAAAAAGGTTATCATTTGGGTCCAAGGGTACAATTAATGGTTTGTTTGGAGTAAAGATATTGGCATCCTGGCAGCTAGAGCTGCAGGCGTGGGGAGGAGGTGGGTAAGACTGAGCTCCTGGGAAATTAAACTCAGCTGGTGCAGTGGCAAGATGCAAGATTCCCTTGGAAACCCTTCCCACATTTATTTGACTTTCAAGTTTAGGATGGATGTTCAGCATAACTTGCTTCTAGCAATAAAGGAATGAGAAATAATTCTCAGTCCCTAGCACCCCAGTGATACTGCTCTTAATAACAAGGCAAAGGCCACCGCATTACCAAGCCCGGCAGATGCTTCTCTGTGCTCATCTTGACCTGCTGGTTGCATTTGTCACAGATGTACTTTTCTGTCTCGGCTTCCATGACAGAAGTCCATGACCACTCTCTCTGGACTTTCTCCTACTTCATTGACCATTCTTTCTCATTATTCTCATTATTCTCTGCTTCACCAGGTTTTTCTTCCTTATCTGACCTCTAAATGTTAAAGTTTTTCAGGATTGGGTCATGGTGCTTCTTTTTTTTAATCACCAAATGGTCTGATCTATCCACAGATTTAAATGGCATTGTATGTGCTAATGACTTTCATATTTAAATGTCTATCTCAGAACTTTCTGCTCAGCTCCACACTTGCATACTTACCCTCTCTTTGAGGTCTTCACTTGGCTATTTCTCAGACATCTCAAACTTAACATGTCCCCAAATGAAAATCTAGATAATTTCAGCTGGGCACGGTGGCTCACGCCTGGAATCCTAGCACTTTGGGAGGCTGAGGTGGGTGGATTACCTGAGGTCAGTTGTTCGAGACCAGCCTGGCCAACATGGTGAAACCCCCGCCTCTACTAAAAATACAAAAAATTAGCCGGGCATGGTGGCACGCACCTGTAATTCCAGCTACTTGGGAGGCTGAGGCAGGATCATCGCTTGAACCCAGGAGGCGGAGGTAGCAGTGAGCTGAGATTGCACCACTGCACTCCAGCCTGGGCAACAAGAGTGAAAATCCATAAAAAAAAAAAAAAGAAAATCTAGATAATTTCCCCTCAAATCTTCCCTTTCCCCACCGCCCCTTGATCTTCTTCATCTCAGTAAACAACCCCAATGTCTACCCGGAAACCAAGGGATCATCTTGGTCTCTCACTTTCTGTCATCTCCCACATTTCATTTATCACTGAGTCTAGTCAATTCTGCCCCCACAATGTATCTCAAATCCATTTACTTCTCTCTGCCTCTCTTGACATCAGCCTACTGCAAGTCACCATCATGCTCTCCTATCCCATTATGACGTCCCATTGTAATATCCTTCCAACTCCCTGATCTGTACCTCCCTCTGTCCAATGCATTCTATATCCTGCTTCCAGAGTGGGCTTTTTAAACTCTTAAAATCATATCATGTCACTCTGATTAAACTAAATTAAAACTCTTCAGAGGGGCTAGGTGTGGTGGTTCACGCCTATAAGCCCAGCACTTTGGGAGGACAGGGTGGGTGGATTGCTTGAGCCTGGGAGTTTGAGACCAGCCTGGGCAACATAGCAAAACCCTATCTCTCCAAAAAACAAAACAAAACAAAAAAACAGAATTTATCCAGGTGTCGTGATGTGCACCTACAGTCCCAGCTACTTGAGAGACTGATGTGGGAGGATCTCTTGAGGCCAGGAGGTCGAGGCTGCAGTAAGCTATGATTGTACCACTGCACTCCAGCCTGAGAGACAGAGGGAAAGCGAAAGCCTGTCTCAGAACAAAAACAACACACAAAACAAAAACAACTCTATAGAAGTGTCTCATACTTAGAGTAAAACCTGATCTTCTGAAGTGGCCTTCAAGGCCCTGTATGCTTGTTACTCTTCCATTGCTCCCAAGGCTCCAGCCATGTGAGTCTTGGTCTTTCTGGACCATATCAGTCCCTCTCCTGCTCCAGGCCCTAGCACTCGCCGACTCCTCTGCCTGGCCCACACTTCCCCTCCTCTTTGCATGAATAGCTCCCTCATTCTGGTCGCCTTACTGCGAGCAGTGCTTCCCTTTACTCTGCCCCTTTCTGCTTTGTTAGTTTTCTTTAAAACACTTACCACAGCTTGTATTATCAGTTTTACGGTTTTTAAATTATTTTATCTGTATTTTCTGCTAGAATATAACCTCCTGGAGGTCAGGCACTGCCTTTCTGTCCTGTTTGTTGTTCCATCCCTAGCACAGTGTCTGGTATAGCAGGTATTAGTTGAATGAATGAGCCCAGCAGTAGTGCTGCCTCTTTTTGGAGAACCCAAGCAGGGAAGACCCAGTGCCTACCCACAGGGAACAGCCAGGTTCTTACCTAGCTCCAACCTGAGAATCACCTTAAACATCTCTCTCTTCCTCATCTCCCAAGTCAAAAACCATCAGTTCCCCAAGTAGATGTGCCCAAATCCATTCCCACTCCATTATCCAGCTTGGTTCAAGTCCAACCTGATAGTTGTTACCTGGGGACAAAAACTAAGAAGCCCAAGCACAGTGAGTTAAGATTGCATCTGAGGCCGAGTGCAGGGGCTCACACCGGTGGCTCAGGGAATTACAAAGTGTAATCCCAGCACTTTGGGAGGCCGAGGCAGACGGATCACCTGAGGTCAGGGGTTCGAGACCAGTGTGGCCAACATGGCAAAACCCAGTCTCTACTAAAAATACAAAAATTAGCCCGGCGTGGGCATGCCTGTAATCCCAGCTACTCAGAAGGCTGAGGCAGAAGAATTGCTTGAACCTGGGAGGCGGAGGTTGCAGTGAGCCGAGATGGCACCATTGCACTCTAGCCTGGGCAACAAGAGCAAAACTCCCTCAAAAAAAAAAAAGATTGCATCTGAGAGTGAATTTAGAGGAAATGTCTTCAAGTAATGGAGAAGTCTAGCCATCTCTTGAGACAGTTCACTCACAAGCACAGTCACAGCCATTGGGTGTCCAAGGTGAATGAGAGACATCCGAGGGCTAAGGTTGGATTTCACTCTGGAAGCCACAATACACTTCTGAGCCTGTACTGCAAATAAACCCTGACTTCATCAGACTCTGCTCTGGCTAGGAAGGAATGTCATTGTAGAGGGGCCAGATGAGCATGCAGTGAGAAGCTAGAACTGCTGGCCAGGGTTTATTTGCCATTGTTGGGCAAACAGGATCACCTTGGCCCCTAGAAGTCTGTCATGCTGAGGACAAAGTTTTTTAGGCTCCTCTTTCCCTGAAAGCCTCTCTGTCCCCCCAAGTTCTGGTTCTGGGCCCACCTAGACTTCCACCTCCAGCAACCTCAGAAATACGAGGGCTTGCTTTGGATAGTAGGCATCAGTGCTGGTCACTAAAGAGGTTTAACCCCTACCAAATATAGGGTTTAACCCCTACCATTTATAACACAGTCCTTGGTGTTTATGTCAGATGAGTTTGTTGTGAGACAACCCTTTAGGGCTTAATTTTCTCCAGATGCCCCAACAAAATCGAATTTTGAGCCCCAGGCACATCCAGATACAGTGATTCTGAGGGGGCTCTATTTAGACAGCCAGTATCTCCTGCTGATATGGTTGGCTGTATCCCCACCCAAATCTCATCTTGAATTGTAGCTCCCATAATCCCCACGTGTTGTGGGAGGGACCTGGTGGGAGGTAATTGAATCATGGGGGTAGGTTTTCCCATGCTATTCTCATGATAGTAAGATAGTAAGTCTCACGCGATCTGATGGCTTTATAAAGGGAAGTTTCCCTGCACATGGTCTCTTGCCTGCCACCATGTAAGATGTGCCTTTGCTCCTCATTTGCCTTCTGCCATGATTGTGAGGCCTCCCCAGCCATGGGGATCTGTGGGTTCATTAAACCTCTTTTCTTTATGAATTATCCAGTCTCAGGTATTTCTTCATAGCAGTATGAAAATGGACTTATACACCCTCTGTGACATTGCTTTCTCTCTCTCTTTCTCTCTCTCTCTCTGTCTGTCTCTGCTTTCTAACCTCTCACCCTCCCCCTTTCTACTGGAATGAACTTACTCAGATGCAGATTGGAACTCATGTTTTGAACTCATGTTTTATTTGAAGTTGTGCTCTGGAATGAACTTTCCCTTGTCCCCTTGTCCTATGAAGTCTGTAGCCTGGGGCACAATTTGGACCTTGCTCTTCAGTCTAGTTTTATTTTTCCCTCACTCCCCAACCACGAACTGAGTTATTTTTCTGAACAGACTCAGGCCTTTCTAGCTTCCAGACCTTGACTCCTGCTGCTATCTCTGCATGTCACGGCAGACTGCCTCCTACTTTCCTTTGTCTGGTAAACTCCTATCCATCCTTCAAAACCTGGCTCAGGCTGTGCTAGGTATCCTCAGTACTCCCCATACCCACTGTGGTATATCAATCTCTGCAGCTGTCATGCTGCATGTTATTCTGATCTTTTCCTGCCTTTCTCCATCCTGATTTGTGCGTCCTTGGATCAGGGACAGTCTCTCATCTCTGCCTCCTTAGCACCCAGTTCAGTGCCTGGCACATGGGTGCTCAATAAATGTTTGTTAACAGAATAGACTAAGCAAGCTAGCTGAGGAGAGAAGTATAACACTAAACAATAGCAAACACATAAGGCAGAAAATAATTAGAGGTACAGAACAAATATAAGATGACTGAGAAGCAGAATTCACATTTTAGAGCCAAATCTTCTTTATAAAACCCCCACATAGAAGCAACAAAACACACCAAACCAAAATATTTTTTAAAGCACTTACTACGCTTATGCCACAGTCAGCCCTTCACAGGCATAATCTCATTTCATCCCTACATCCGATGTGAGTGGTCACACAAAGCGGGTGAACAGCAGTTATTTGCATTATGTGATGAGGAAACTCAGGCTCAGAGAGTTTAAGTAACTTGCCCACATTGCTAAGTGGCTCAGCTAGAACTTAACTCACACCTGTCTGACCTCACAGACTGTGCTTGTTTTAAAAAATATCCTTTTAACTATGGGAAATTTCAACTATGTATAACTATATATAAAGGTAGAAAGAGTCTAGAATAATGACCCCCTAATCCCTCCACTTCAGCAATTGAAGTATCATGGCTAAATTTTACAATCTCTACCTACCAGCTTCCACCCCATCTGGGAGGCTATTATGCATATATCACTTGAAATATCTGTAAATATTTCAGTAGTCCTTGGTCTGTTTTGTAGTTCTTCTATTTTAATTTTCAAATTATTCAAGTGATAATTTAATTATCACCTGATTTAAAAAGTTAAACAGCACTGAAGACCTTCTAGAGACCAACATTTCCCTGCCCCACACTTTCCTCTCCCCACACCCTGTTGTCAGCACTTTCACCTTTTCTTTTTTCTATTTTTGTTTTGTTTCTGAGATGGAGTCCCACTCTGCCAACCAGGCTGGAGTGCAGTGGTGTGATCTTGGCTCACTGCAACCTCTACCTCCCAGGTTCCAGAGATTCTCCTGCCTCAGCCTCCTGAGTAGCTGGGATTAAAGGCATGTGCCACCACACCCGGCTAATTTTTGTAATTTTGTATTTTTAGTAGAGATGGGGTTTCACCACGTTGGCCAGGCTGGTCTCGAACTCCCAGCCTCCTGCCTCGGCCTCCCAAAGTGCTGGGATTAAAGGCATGAGCCACTGTGCCTGGCCTCACTGTTTCTTTCATCCAGAGCCTGCCCACATATTTCTTGATTGCTCAAGTTATCAGCCACAGACATCGTTTACTGACTTCTAGCTGACAAATGAATATTTAACTTACTCACCCTCCACCTCCCTTTCCCTTTACCGGCTGTTTCGATCACTTTAAATAATAGAGCTCTATTTCTTGTATCAACTATAGACAGTTTCCTCCTCATACTCACACTTTCTCTCTTATAATCTCAGATGTTTTATTTTCTAAGGTCAAAACAGAAGACAAAAAATCAGTTTAATTACTCCGCTACTCCGCTGATGCTTCTGTGAAATACAGGTCCTTTCTGCTAAGAATTATGATGTAGGTGCCCCTGGCTGTCAGAAGCTATGGGCGGGTAGCCAAATCATTGTTTTACTTCCCCACTGAGCACTCTCAGGCCTGCAGAATAATGCCAGCTATTTGATTATTTTTCACGGTTCTCCCTCTCCAGGGCAGGCCTGTAAAACCCATGCTCAGCCATCTTGCGTTACCCCCATGTTTTTCTTTTTCTTTCTCTCTTTCTTTCTTTCTTTCTTTCTTTTTTCTCTCTCTTTTCTTTCTTTCTTTTTCTCTTTCTTCTTTCTTTTTTTCTTTCTTCTTTCTTTTTTTCTTTCTTCTTCCTTCCTTCCTTCCTTCTTTCTTTCCTTCCTTTCGTTTGTTTTCATTTTTTGTGGTTTTTGTTTGTTTTGTTTTTTGAGACTGAGTTTCGCTCTTGTTGCCCAGGCTGGAGTGCAATGGCGTGATCTCGGCTCGCCGCAACCTCCACCTCCTGGGTTCAAGCAATTCTCCTGCCTCAGCCTCCTGAGTAGCTGGGATTACAGGTATGTGCCACCACGCCTGGCTAATTTTGTATTTTTAGTGGAGAAGGGGTTTCTGCATGTTGGTCAGGCTGGTCTTGAACTTCCAACCTCAGGTGATCTGCCTCCTTGGCCTCCCAAAGTGCTGGGATTACAGGCGTGGATGACTGTGCCCAGCCCTCGGTTCCTTTTCTTATAAAATTGAGCTGCTTTGCCTAGTTCAACCATTGTGGAAGACAGTGTGGCAATTCCTCAAGGATCTAGAACTAGAAATACCATTTGACCCAGCCAACCCATTACTGGGTATATACCCAAAGGATTATAAATCATGCTGCTATAAAGACACATGCACACGTATGTTTATTGCAGCACTATTCACAATAGCAAAGACTTGGAACCAACCCAAATGTCCAACAATGATAGACTGGATTAAGAAAATGTGGCACATATACACCATGGAATACTATGCAGCCATAAAAAAGGATGAGTTCATGTCCTTTGTAGGGACATGGATGAAGCTGGAAACCATCATTCTCAGCAAACTATCGCAAGGACAGAAAACCAAATACCACATGTTCTCACTCATAGGTGGGAACTGAGCAATGAGGAAACTTGGATACAGGATGGGGAACATCACACACCAGGGCCTGTTGTGGGGTGGGGGAAGGGGGGAGGGATAGCATTAGGAGATATACCTAATGTAAATGACGAGTTAATGGGTGCAGCACACCAACATGGCACATGTATACATATGTAACAAACCTGCACGTTGTGCACAGGTACCCTAGAACTTAAAGTATAATAATAAAAAATAAAATTGAGCTGCTTTGTCTTGACAGTACCAGGTGCATAGTAAGCCAAACAAGTCAAACCCAAACGCCTTTTAAGCACTTGCTATGTGTTATGCCATGGCAGTTCCTCACTAGAGAGAGCTTATGCTCTCTTGTTTGTGATAGAAAAATTGGAAGCAACCTATGCCTATCAACAGAAAAATTCATAACCTATCATATAGACAAGGAACCTTCAATAAATTCATGGAAAAAATGTGTATTATGAAAAAACAATACATAGGTTTTTTTTTTTTTTTTTTTTTGAGACAGAGTCTCTCTCTGTCACCCTGGCTGGAGTGCAGCGAAGAGATCTCGGCTCACTGCAAGCTCCGCCTCCTGGGTTCAAGGTATTCTTGTGCCTCAGTCTACCCAGTAGCTGGGACTACAGGCACACGACACTGCACCCAGCTAATTTTTTGTATTTTTAGTAGCAATGGCCTCAAGTGATCCACCTGCCTTGGCCTCCAAAAGTGCTGAGATTACAGACATAAGCCACCGTGCCCAGCCTAAATTTCAAATTTTTTTTTGCACCAAAATAAACTCATACTAAGTTCTTACATCTGAACAGAATAGTTCAGAATCAGATATAGGAGGCACTAAGAAGTATAAGACATCAGTTTGGAAAGAGCCCCTATCATAGCAACATGAATTCTGAAAAAATTAAAGCAAGAGAAAACATCAAATTTGTGGTGAAGCTTGGGTAGAAAAATAATGAAATCATGGGAACTTTATGAAAAGTTTATGGGGACAATGCCCTAAAGAAATCAGCAGTTTACAAATGGATAATTCATTTAAGAATGAATAAAATGATGTTGAAGATGAAGGCCATAGCAGCAGACAGTTTGCAAGGGAAAAATTCATCTTGTACGTGCCCTAATTGAAGAGGACCAATTATTGATCGCAGAAAGAATAGCTGACACCATAGACACATCCACTGGTTCAGCTTACACAATTCTGACCAAAAAATTAAAGTTAAGCAAACTTTCCACTCAATGGGTGCCAACACTGTTTTGCCCAGCTCAGCTGCAGACAAGAGCAGAGTTTTCAGTGGAAATTTTAAACGTGAGACCAAGATTCTGAAGCATTTCAAGGAATTGTAACAAGAGATGAAATATAGCTTTACCAGTACAATCCTGAAGACAAAGCTCAACCAAAGAAATGGCTAGCAAGTGGTGGAAGGGGTCCGTCCAGTCATAGCAAAGGGAGACAGGTCAAGAGCAAAGGTCATGGCAACAGTTTGTGATGCTCAGGGCATTTTGCTTGTTGACTTTCTGGAGGGCAAAAAATGACAACAGCTGCTTGTTATAAGAGTGTTTTGAGAGTTAGCTAAAACATTAGCAGAAAAACACCTGAGAAAGCTTCACTAGAGAGTCCTCCATCATGACAAATGCTTCTGCCCATTCCTCTTATTGAATAGTGGCAATTTTGCAAGAGTTGCAGTGGAAAATCATTAGGCGTCCACCTTACAGTCCTGATTTGGCTCCTTCTGGCTTCTTTTTGTTTCCTAATCTTAAAAAATCTTTAAATGGCACGCATTTTTCTTCAGTTAATAATGTGAAAAGACTGCACTAACATTGCTAAATTCCCAAGGCCCTCAGTTCTTTAGGGATGAACTAAATGGCTGGTATCATTGCTTACAAAAGTGCCTTGAACTTGATGGAGCTGTTTATTTCACCTGGGTGCAGGCGGCCTGAGTCCGAAAAGAGAGTCAGCGAAGGGAGATAGGGGTGGGGCTGTTTTATAAGATTTGGGCAGGTAAAGGAAAATTACAGTCAAATGGGGTTTGTTCTCTGGCGGGCAGGAGTGGGGGTCGCAAGGTGCTCAGTGGGGGAGTTTTTGAGCCAGGATGAGCCAGGAGAAGGACTTTCACAAGGTAATGTCATCACTTAAGGCAAGGACCAGCCATTTACACTTCTTTAGTGGTGGAATGTCATCAGTTAAGGCGGGGCAGGGCATTTTCACTTCTTTTGTGATTCTTCAGTTACTTCAGGCCATCTGGGCATATATGTGCAAGTCACAGGGGATGCGATGGCTTGGCTTGAGCTCAGAGGCCTGACATTCATGCCTTCTTATATTAATAAGAAAAATAAAACAAAATAGTGTTGAAGTGTAGGGGCGGCGAAAATTTTTGGGGGGTGATATGGAGAGAGAGAATATGCAATGTTTCTCAGGGCTGCTTCAAGCGGGATTAGGGGCGGCGTGGGAACCTAGAGTGGGAGAGATTAAGCTGAAGGAAGATTTTGTGGTAAGAGGTGATATTGTGGGGTTGTTAGAAGAAATATTTGTCATGTAGAATTATTGATGATGGCCTGGATACGGTTTTGTATGAATTGAAAAACTAAATGGAATAAAAGAAGGAGAAAAACAGGTATAAAAGGTCTAAGAATTGGGAGGACCCAGGACATTTGATTCGAGAGTGCCTAAGGAGATTCAGCATAGTCCTGCCAGCAAAAATTATTTATTTACTTCAAGAGTTTAGAGTGGCAGTTTGGGGATAGCACCAAGAGATATCAGCTGTGATGGCTTGGAGAAACAGTGTAAACTGGCAGTGTAAACAAGAGCAGGGCATGTATGAGTAGTTGAGAATGGTGAATAGGAGTATGACTAGACAGAAGATAGTAGGGATGACAAGTTTTTTGGGGCACAGTCTAAGTTGGTCTGGTGTCTGGAGTGAGACTGGGGCCTAATAAAAAGGAGCGTCTATACAGGAGCTTAAATGGGCTGTACCTTGTAGCATTCCGAGGACAGGCCTGAATTCTGAGAAGCAAAAGTGGTGAAAGTATTGTTCAGTCCTTTTTAAGTTGGTGGCTGAGCTTGGTGAGGTGTGTTTTTAATAGACCATTAGTCTGTCACTGAATACTAAGAGCCTGAAAAACTGCTTGGCTGATTTGACTAATAAAGGCTGGTCTGTTATCAGACTGTATAGAGGTGGGAAGGCTAAACTGAGGAATTCTGTCTGACAGAAGGAAAGAAATGACTGCGGTGGTCTTCTCAGACCCTGTAGGAGAGGACTCTACCTATCCAGTGAAAGTGTCTACCTAGACTAAGAGGTATTTTAGTTATCTGACTCGGGGCATGTTGAGTAAAGCTAATTTGCCAGTCCTGGGTGGGGGCAAATCCTCGAGCTTGATGTGTAGGGAAGGGAGGGGGCCTGAATAATCCCTGAGGAGTAGTAGAATAGCAGATGGAACACTGAGAAGTTATTTCCTTGAGGATAGATTTCCACGATGGAAATGAAATGAGAGGTTCTAAGAGGCAGACTAGTGGCTTGTACTATAGCATAGCCTGCCTTTGCTGGTGTGTGGCGATTAGGCCTGGTGGAACTGCCATCAATAAACTAAGTGTGATCAGGGTGAGGAACAGGAAAGAAGGAAATATGGGGAAATGGGGTGAATGTCAGGTGGATCAGAGAGATACAGTCATGGGGGTCAGATGTGGTATCAGGAATAATGTGGGAGGCCGGATTGAAGTCCGGGCCAGGAACAATAGTAATTGTGGGACTTAACAAAGAGTGAGTACAGCTGAAGGAGCCGAGGAGCAGAAAGTATACGCATCAGGTATGAGGAAGAAAATAGATTTTGGAAGTTATGAGAAATGTAGAGAGTGATTTGAGCATAGTTTGTGATTTTGAGGGCCTCTAAAGGTATTAAAGCAGCGGCAGCTGCTGCACTCAGACATGAGGGCTAGGCTAAAACAGTAAGGTCAAGTTGTTTGGACAGAAAGGCTACAGGGTGTGGTCCTGGTTCTTGTGTAAGAATTCTGACCGTGCTAACCATGCCTAGGAAGGAAAGGAGTTGTTGTTTTGTAGAAGGTGCTGGGGTTTGAGAGATTAGTCGGATACGATCGGCAGGGAGAGCACGTGTGTTTTTATGAAGAATTATGCCGAGGTAGGTAACCAATGGAGAAGAAATTTGAGCTTTGGAGGGGGATACCCGATATCCTTTGGAGAATAAATGCTGAAGGAGCAGAAGTGTGTCTTGTTGAGAAGATTCAAAGGAGGGGCTACAAAGAAGATCATCAATATATTGAATAAGGTGAGAAGCAGAGGGGTGGAAAGAAAGTAAATCATGAGAAAGAGCTTGGCTGAAGTAATGAGGGCTGTCCCTGAAACCTTGCGGCAGCACAGCCCAGGTAAGCTGCTGGGACTGATGGGTGTCAGGGTCAGTCTAGGTGAAAGCAAAGAGAGGCTGGGACGAGGGGTGCAGAGGAATAGTGAAAAAAGCATCTTTAAGATCAAGAATGGAATAGTGAGTTGTGGAGGAAGGTATTGAGGATGAAAGAGTGTGCCGGTTGGGCACCACAGGGTGGATAGGCAAAACAATTTGGTTGATAAGGCACAGATCCTGAACTAATCTGTAAGACTTGTCCGGTTTTTGGACAGGTAAAATGGGGGAATTGTAAGGAGAGTTTGTAGGTTTTAGAAGCCCATGCTGTAGCAGGCGAGTGATAAGAGGCTTTAATCCTTTTAAAGCGTGCTGTGGGATGGGATATTGGCGTTGAGCGGGGTAAGGGTGATTAGGTTTTAATGGGATGGTAATGGGCATGTGATCGGTTGCCAGGGAAGGAGTAGAGATGTCCCATACTTGTGGGTTAAGGTGGGGGGATACGAGAGGAAGACGTGAAGGAGGCTTTGGGTTGGGGAGAAGGGTGGCAATGAGATGCAGCTGTAGTCCAGGAATAGTCAGGGAAGCAGATAATTTAAAGTGTCTCGGCCTAATAAGGGAACTGGGCAGGTGGGGATAACTAAAAAGGAGTGCTTAAAAGAGTATTTTCTAAGTTGGCACCAGAGTTGGGGAGTTTTAAGAGGTTTAGAAGCCTGGCTGTCAATACCCACAACAGTTATGGAGGCAAGGGAAACAGGCCCTTGAAAAGAAGGTAATGTGGAGTGGGTAGCCTCCATATTGATTAAGAAGGGGATGGACTTACCCTCCACTGTGAGAGTTACCCAAAGCTCGGCATCCGTGATGGTCTACGGGGCTTCCGAGGCGATCGGGCAGCGTCAGTCTTCAGCCGCTAAACTGAGAAGGAGTCAGTCAGAGAGCCTTGGGCCAGAGTTCCAGGGGCTCTGGGAGTGGCTGCCAGGTGAGTTGAGCAGTCCGATTTCCAGTGGGGTCCCGCACACATGGGACACAGCTTAGGAGGAATCCTGGGCTGCAGGCATTCCTTGGCCTGGTGGTCAGATTTCTGGCACTTGTAGCAAGCTCCTGGGGGAGGAGGTTCTGGAGGAACGCCTGGCCACTGCAGTTCAGGCATTTGGAATTTCTTGGTGCTGGAGATGTGGCTGGGGTTTGTCTCACAGTGGAGGCAAGGAATTGCAACTTTTTTCTATTATTGTACACCTTGAAGGCGAGGTTAATTAAATCCTGTTGTGGGGTTTGAGGGCCGGAATTTAATTTTTGGAGTTTTATTTAATGTCAGGAGCAGATTGGGTAATAAAATGTATATTGAGAATAAGACGGCCTTTTGACCTTTTAGAGTATAGGGCTGTAAAGCGTCTCAGGGTTGCTGCTGAATGAGCCATGAACTGGGCTGGGTTTTTTATATTTGATGAAAAAGAGCCTAAACGCTATTTGATTTGGGGTAAAGAAAAAGGAGCATTAACCTTGACTATGCCTTTAGCTCCAGCCGCCTTTTTAAGAGTAAATTGCTGGGCAGGTGTGGGAGGGCTAGTCACGGAATGAAACTGTAAGCCAGACCAGGTGTGAGGAGGGGAGGCGATAAAAAGATTACAGGGTGGAGGAGTGGAGGCTGAGGAAGAATTGGGACCTAGCTCGGCCTGGTGAAGAGGGGAGAGGTCAGATGGGTCTGTAGAAAAGGAAGATTAGAAAGACTCAGCGACTCTTGGGGTTGGGACTGAGGGGACAGGCGGGAGGGAAAGAAGGAAGATTTGGGATGAGTTGCATTGGGAGCAGAGACTAGAGAGGGACCGATGCGTAAAAGAATGCCTGGACGTCAGGCACCTCAGACCATTTGCCCATTTTACGACAAGAATTATTTAGATCTTGTAGGATGGAAAAATTGAAAGTGCCGTTTTCCAGCTATTTGGAACTACTGTCGAGTTTGTATTGGGGTCAAGTGGCATTGCAGAAGAAAATCAGAGAAATGCAAATTGAAATCACAATGAGATACCATCTCACACCAGTTAGAATGGCAATCATTAAAAAGTCAGGAAACAATAGGTGCTGGAGAGGATGTGGAGAAATAGGAACACTTTTACACTGTTGGTGGGACTGTAAACTAGTTCAACCATTGTGGAAGTCAGTGTGGCAATTCCTCAGGGATCTAGAACTAGAAATACCATTTGACTCAGCTATTCCATTACTAGGTATATACCCAAAGGATTATAAATCATGCTGCTATAAAGACACATGCACACGTATGTTTATTGTGGCACTATTCACAATAGCAAAGACTTGGAACCAACCTAAATGTCCATCAATGATAGACTGGATTAAGAAAATGTGGCACATATACACCATGGAATACTATGCAGCCATAAAAAAGGATGAGTTCATGTCCTTTGTAGGGACATGGATGAAACTGGAAACCATCATTCTCAGCAAACTATCACAAGGACAAAAAACCAAACACCGCATGTTCTCACTCATAGGTGGGAATTGAACAATGAGAATACATGGACACAGGAAGGGGAACATCACACACTGGGGCCTGTTGTGCGGTGGGGGAAGAGGGGAGGGATAGCATTAGGAGATATACCTAATGCTAAATGATGAGTTAATGGGTGCAGCACACCAACATGGCACATGTATACATATGTAACAAACCTGCACATTGTGCACATGTACCCTAAAACTTCAAGTATAATAATAATAATAAAAAAGAAAAAAAAGTTTACATTTTGTATTTTTATCTCTTAATTCCATTTTTTTTCCAGGAACATTTTGGAGTCACCTCATATACAATGAAATGATAGATTTATCAACATAGATAAATCTCAAAAACACAATAAGTGAATAAAGCAAGTTGCAGATGGAAATAGTATGTGATGATCAAACAATCTAGCTGTTTCTGTGAAGGTGTTTTTGGATGAGACTAACATTGACATTGGTGGACTTTGAGTAAAGCAGGTTTCCTGCGCTCCATAATGTGGGTATTCTCATCAAATCAGTTGCAGGATTTAACAGCAAAGACTGAGGTCCCCTGAGAAAATAGGATTCCACCAGCAGACAGCCTTCAGCCTTGAACTGCAGCGTCATCTCTTCCCTGGGCCTCCCAACCTGCTGACTCTTTGATCTTGGACTTCTAGCCTCCGTAACTGTGAGCCAATTCCCTAAAATAAATCTCTCTCTGTACACACTCTATGGTTATGTTTCCCAGGAGAACCCTGACTAATACACAGTATAACACAATTTAACATAAAGTTTAAAATAATGCAAAATAGTCCTAGGGAAGTTTTTATACATATGTAGTAAAACTTTCATGGGAGTGGTAAGCACCAAATATAGGGCAGCAGTGACCTCTGGGGGGTGGGGGTGGAATTCAATCAGGACAGAGTATAAGGGGAGTTTCAATTATATCTAAAATCTTTGATTTCAGGTTTTTAAAAAGATTTTTTAACAAATAACACTGAGTTGACAATGCTGAGTATTAGGTGCCTTTTTATGTGTTAAAAATATTTCGTAATTAAGAACAAAATGAGATCGCATAAATAAAATCAACTTGGAAAAGAAAACTAGCACAGTGGCTGATACATCTTGGGTCCCTGACAGACACAGGGAGAGACTGGCTGGGACAGGTTTGATGGAGAAGGCAGGTCAAACAAGGGCAGGCGGTGTGCAAGTGTGGCCTCAGGGAACAGTGGGCAGGGTGACTGCAGAGGTCATGTGGATGAAGTCCCAGTCACCCAGGTGGCTCTCCAACAGGCCATGCATGTTTACCCGAAGGTGGCCCTGCACAGACAGTTATCCCCGACTTTCCTCTGACAAGATGTTTCCTGGGCACTTGCCAACATCAGAGGAATCTAAGTTCCTCAGAAATTCGCGTGGGACCTGTTGAGGCTTAGGGCAGATCACAGGTTCTCCTTTCCTATCCCAGGCGTGGCTGCTGTGGCAGGTACTGTCACTGCTCTGACCGATCCTCTTTTTTTTTGGAACCATTTTTTTGTGTCCCCACGTTCCATGTGCATTCACTCCCCACAGCCAGACCCTGTGGCTCATTTGTGGAGCAGTGCCCTAGGGCCCCAGAGCCTGGCTTTCTGGCTCTGCCTGACAGCTGGGGGCATGAAAGCCCAGTGCCCTGGCTTGGGGGGTGGGGCAGCCCTGAGGTGGCTCCCTTGCTTGCTCCTCCCTCCGTGTCCTGCCTCCCTGCCTCTTGTGGGTTTCTCCAGGAGCACTTCCATAGTACGTGGCCCACAAGAGAATCCTAGGCTTGGGCTTTGCGTCTCAGGAATCCAATCTAACATAAGTGTTCTCCTTAGCTTCATGCTTTTCCTCCTGGAAAACCTCAAGGTCAGACTAGCTTGAGCTTTAGTCTGTCGAGAGTGGACCCGGGCATACAGACTCTGGAATCCAACTACCCAAGTTAAAGGTTTTGTCTCTATCACTTTAACCTGTGAACCTTGGAAAAGTTATTTAACTGGTGCTGTGCGTCAGTTTCCTCATCTATAAAAAGGAATCATCCAAGGAATGGCCTCATAGGGTTGTTGTGAGGTTAAACGATTTAAGATGTGCAAAACCCTCAGAACAAATTCTGGCATATAGTATGTGCTCAATAAATGTCAGTTTTCTTACTCTCCACTAGAACTAAGGGACACTTATGGGCAATAAAGGGATAGATATGCTTTACCCCTTGGCCCAGGCTACTGTAACGAAGGGAACAAACTATTCTCTGCTGTCAGAAAGATAACCTCAATTGATTCCAGTGGGACATAATGGACAGTTTAGTGTGTTGTTGCCAGGATGGACGTGGCTGATGTCCTATTGGAAGAATCATGAAAGAATCCTCACCCTTACACTGCCTGAAACGCCACCCCATTCTCCAACCCCAAGCTGGCTGAGGAGCAGGGAGGTGGGATTCTGGTAAGTAGAGGATTGGGAAGGGCAGGGAAATGCTCACTCGATCTTGTGTGAACATCAGCAAAAAGAAGGTATAGGACTCAAAGTGTAGACTTGGATTGGGAAACCAAGGTTCAAGTCCTGGCTCTGCTTTTCACCAGACATCATATTTATCACTGCTGAGCTTCAGTTTCTTTATCTGTAAAAAGGAGGCAATGATACCTGTTCTGCTTATTCTAAAGGGAGGTTGTGAGGATCTAGAGGATACAGCCATGGAGAACATGCTGGGTTCCTTGAGCTGCTAAGCACTGAAGTCCCACCAATGGTGACAAAGGTTTAAGGAGAACATTGCAATTGCACAAAATGATCCTTGGAAATTCTTTAGAATGGCGCCATCTTGGAGACCCAGAATCAATAAAACCAGCATGGCTGGGAGTTTTCTCCAGCATTTGAATAAATTGTTGTTTCTTTGGTTGAACCATGATGAGATAATTGGCTTAAACCAGGAGTCATGCATGGTATCTGGAAACTTCCTCACTTGAATCACCAGCATCATACTCAGCATGCATAATCCTCTTATCATGAGAGGCACAGGGGAAATGAGCCAGCCTGTCTGGAAAGGAAGCAAATGCATGCTTTCCATCTCCCACTCAGTACTGGACATGAGGCTATGCCATCACCACTTAATGCCAGCACCACTTAAATGATGTTTCTCTCTCTCTGCCCTGTACTTGCTGGAGGCACATGCCCATATCATGTAGGGTGTCAGGGCAGAGAGCTCTTAGGAAGAGCTGAGCTGTGGGGACTTCCTCCCATGCAGAAGAGGGAGGCCTCCGCAGAATTCTCTGCCATGTGCTTCTAGGCTTCCTCAACTCAGAAATTTTATTATAGAGTTTTAGAATGTGAAGAGCTCTTGGAAATCATGAAAGATGAAGAATCAAGGTGGAAGTTTGATGAATTGTCCCAGGCCCCAGAGTGGACCCTTTGCTTTTTGGAATCCAACAGCAAGGACTCATGGGAATATCGTGGGCTTTGACTTGGAGAGACAGGGCTCAAACCTCATCTTTGTCACTTAGTGATTGTGTAATTCTCTAAAAGTCTCCCTATTTGTAGAAAAGGGATAAGGGAGCTTGCTTTCTTGGATTGCAAGATGATTAAAAGAGATGTATGTATAAAGGGATGTTCAGTTGTCTGAGCTGAGATGACTGCAAAGTCACTGCACTCCTTACAATGCCTGACAGGTGCTTCCAACTTTGGGAGGTGTGGAGCCCTTGACAGGCATGTCAGCAGGGGTCATTTGGGAGGGCAGCCTGCGAGGGTGAGGGGATGCCAGTGGGCCATACTGCAGGGGCAGAAACTTGGGGGGAGGGGTCACAGGCGGTCAACTGAAGAAGGGGCTTGTGCCTGCAGATGCTCCAACAGGGGAGTCTAAGAGGAATCCAGAAAAGTGTCCCCAAGAGAAAGAATCTGACTTAAATGTTAGCCGGACCCAGATGCTGTGACACTAACTTAAAACAATATCTGACAAGGAAGAGCTTTTTCCCTTCCCTTCCCTTTCCTTCCTTTCCCTTCCCTTCCCTGCCCTGCCCTGCCTTCCCCTCCCCTTCCCCTCCCCTCCCCCCTCCACTCCCCTCCACTCCCCTCCCCTTCCCTCTCCCCTCCCCTCCCTTCCCTTCCCTTGCCTTCCCTAGTCTTCCCTTCCCTTCTTTATTTCCCTTCCCTTCCCTTCCCTTCCCTTCTTTATTTCCCTTCCCTTCCCTTCATTTCCCTTCCCTTCCCTTCTTTATTTCCCTTCCCTTCCCTTCTTTATTTCCCTTCCCTTTATTTCCCTTCCCTTCCCTTCTTTATTTCCCTTCCCTTCCCTTCTTTATTTCCCTTCCCTTTATTTCCCTTCCCTTCTCTTCCCTTCTTTATTTCCCTTCCCTTCCCTTCTTTATTTCCCTTCCCTTCCCTTCCCTTCTCTTCTTTACTTCCCTCCCTTCCCCTTCTTTACTTCCCTCCCTTCCCCTTCTTTACTTCCCTCCCTTCCCCTTCTTTACTTCCCTCCCTTCCCCTTCCCCTTCCCCTTCCCCTTCCCCTTCCCCTTCCCCTTCCCCTGCTTAGATTTCAACTGGGCTAGAAACAGCCACAGGGAAGTGGGAGTGAGGAGAATAGCAGGAAAGAGAGACGGAACTGACTTCAGCATCTTTGCTAGGTGCTTGGCCCTACCTGGGCAAGGGAGAAAGTGAGGGTTGATGTGTTGAATAATATATCAACTGGACATTCTGTTTCCTGAATTGAGACTGTTTTGTGGCTTAAAACGAGTGTGACATTTTTAGTTTCCTGCAAGTGATCAGAAAAATCATGGGACCCTCCATGTTTTCGCCCAGGGGCTGGGAAAGAATGTCTACCACCCACTGAGCAAGTTGAAAGGGATCTTGGGCGAGGGCCCTATCAAGTCAAAGCTGCATTTGTAACTGTACTTTGTGAGTCCTTCCTGTTTGACCTACGGTTGACATCATCACGTGCCCAGCACAGTGCTTGGCACATAACAGGGATGGACCAATGTGTGGATTTGTTTACACTTCATCCCTTCTAGACCTCCAGGTCCCAGAGTCCAAGAATTTTGTCTCTAATATTTGAATTCCCATAGTGCTTGGTGCATAGTAAGCCCTCATTAAAAATCTCATGAATGACCATAATAAAACCGAAACCTGTGCCAGCCTTATAGTAGCTACCATGACAGTGTCACACTGAGAGGCTGCTGGTGAGGAAGAAGGCAGGGCCAGTGCATGCCACCGTCACCCAGGATTCTGTATTTACACCTGACACTAGTTACACCCACAGGCTAAGGAGCTGTAGCCTTCTCTGTGACACTGACAAAGCCTTTTCCCACTGATTTCATTCTCCTTTAAATTTCAAAAGGATCAGGACCAGGCCAGGCATGGTGGCTCACGCCTGTAATCCCAGCACTTTGGGAGGCTGAGCCTAGTGGATCACCTGAGGTTAGGAGTTTGAGACCAGCCTGGCCAACACGGCGAAACACCATCTCTACTAAAATACAAAAATTAGCGGGAAGTGGTGGTGTGCACCTGTAATCCCTGCTACTTGAGAGGCTGAGGCATGAGAATTGCTTGAATCCAGGACGCAGAGGTTGAACTGAGCCGAGATTGTGCCAATGCACTCCAGCCTGGGTGACAGAGTAAGACTCTGTCTCAAAAACAATAACAACAACAATCAAAAACAAAAAACAAACAAACCCACAAAAGGATCAGGACCATGATGGCAGGTGGAATGATAACTCTTCTTTTCCAGATAAAGCAGCTGGAGGTGGGAGAGATTAGGGACCTGGGCAAAGTATTTGGTGGTCTGAGACTGGAACTCAGGACCCTTGACTCTAAACTCAAGGTCTGACCTAAGCTCCAAAGCAACCCAGAATGCCCTGAAAAAGGAAAGAAATGAGGTTTCTTCTGTCACAAATAGTAGAAGAGAAGGCCAGGCATAGTGGCTCACGCCTGTAATCTCAGCACTTCAGGAGGCTGAGGTGGGTGGATCACGAGGTCAGGAGTTTGAGACCAGACTGACCAAGAAGGCAAAACCCCATCTCTACTAAAAATACAAAAAAAAAAAAAAAATTAGCCGGACGCGGTGGTGGGCGCCTGTAATCCTAGCTACTTCTGAGGCAGGAGAATCGCTTGAACCCGGGTGGTGGAGGTTGCAGTGAGCCGAGATTGAGCCACTGCACTCCAGCCTGGGTGACACAGTGAGACTCCATTCCCCGCCGCCCCCCACCCTCCCCCCCGCAAAAAAAAAAAAAAAAAAGCAGAAGAGAATAGAAACAGACTAGCTGGTTAATATATGCAAAGTCTCAGGGGAAAATGAAATTTTATGGTTGATTTACAATCCTCAGGAAATTGGGAATTGTCCTGGAAATTCTGACATGAACCGGACGACTGCAGGGCAGTATGAATTGTGCGACTGGCTTCCCAGGATCAAGATGGCTTTGGCAGTCAGGAGGTGATTATAGGAATCCAGGGCTTGACACAAATAACATTTTGCAGCTGAGTGACTAGGTATGCAAGACAGTTCCTGGAGCAGCCAGCAGGTGGCGCCACATGCCAGGAGAACCAGGTCAGAGGCGGTAGTCCGGGACACCCCCATCTCAAAGGGGCTCTGGCAACTCTGATTTGGCCTGCAGGCCACTCGGAGATCGCTGCCACAAAGTGGAATGCTCCTGAGTCAGCGGGACCATCCCTGTGTAACGCTGTGCAAATGCTCATTCCTCCCCCCGCCCCCGCCGCCCCCCCCACCACCCCACTGCCCGCCCCCAAAGTACGGAAAAGTTGGCTGGGCAGGTGATGTCAGAGGGCTGTGCAGTCCATGTGGTTATTATTGTTTTAAGTACTAGATGACACAAATTACTACCACAGTTTGCCGAATGCTTACCATGGGCAAGCACTATGCTAAGTGTTCTAAGTGAATTATTTAATTCCTACAACAACCCAACAACCCTGTGGAGTGAATAGTACAGGACGCTGGAATTCAGAGAGGTTAAGCGATTTGCCTTGGGTCACAAAGCCAGTCAATGGCAAAATCAGAGTTTGAACTCAATTCTTTTGCACTTTACAGCTTACACCATTAGCCACTGTGATATTCTGTTGCAGTCTCCCTCTTTCCCTCCCTCCCTTTCTTCCTTCCTCTTCCATCCTTCCTACTTTCCTTATTGCCTTCCTGACTTCCTTCTCTTCTTTCTTTGTGCCTGGCATTGTGCTAGGTTTTAGGTTCAGAAATAATCAGATTATACCTCTGCTCTTAGGATTTTCAGTGTAACAAGGAAGCTCAAAATCACAGCAGTGGGTGTCTGGAGCCATGATGGGGTGTGTCCAAGAAGGAGAAAGAAGGCTCACGTATTCAGTATCAGGTATAGGCAGGCACAATCCTGGGGCTGTCCAAGTTAAAAATTCCAGCTGTTCATTGGTTTAATCTGGGCTTTTGTGAACTTGGGTGAGGCGTTGGCTTTGCTGTCTCTTGGCAACCCCCCTGTCCGGACAGTTTCTCCCTACACTGCCATTTGGCAACACCTGAGCTATATTCTGGCAGGTGCTGGGCTGGGGGTAATATAACTGCTGCTTCATTAATGTTGGGGCATAGGCTACCACCTGAGCCTCAGGAATGAAGGAGGTGCCCAAAATGTACTGAACATTCCCATTTCCAGCCAGCCAACCAAAGAATGGGGACAACGAGCTCATCGGAGGCTGCCTCTCTTCTATAGGCTTCATCCACTGCTCAGAGATGATGGGGAGCAGTGACAGCCTCCTCTATGGCTGCGGGCTTGGGAGATCAGAACATTCCACCCTCTGATTTTACAGATGAGGAGCCTCAGAGGGAAAGGGCTTCATCTCAGGGTACATAGAAGTGAAGAGAAAGGTAGGAGTCAGTGGCACCAGGTCTCTGCATGTCCAGGGAAAGGATCCATCTCATCTGCCTACCAGAGTTCTAAAAGGGAATCTGGCCTATTCCCTGTGTGTCTGCAGGGAGATGTCAGTGAGATCCAATGCCTTTATCTAACAGTTAAGAAAACTGAGGCTCAGAGAGGTGGAGTAACTTGTCCAAGGTCACACAGTAGCTTAGTGGCATTTACTCTGTTTCTACTGTATGAACAGAATTCTCTTGGGCTCTCTGTACAGCTTTCCTTTCTGGACCCTAGTAGCCCAAGTAGTTTGATAGGATGTGGTGGATTTTTTTTTTTTGAGATGGAGTCTCGCTTTGTTGCCAGGCTGGAGTGAAGTGGCGCGATCTCGGCTCACTGCAACCTCTGCCTCCCGGATTTAAGCAATTCTCCTGCCTCAGCCTTCTGAGTAGCAGGTATTACAGGTGTCTGACACCAAGCCCGGCTAATTTTTTTATTTTTAGTAGAGGCAGGTTTTTACCATGTTGGCCAGGATGGTCTTGATCTCTTGACCTTGTGATCCACCCGCCTCGGCCTCCCAAAGTGCTGGGATTACAGGCGTGAGCCACCATGCCCGGCCAGGATGTGGAATTTAATTTCAAGTACAAAAGGAAGAGAGGATGAAATGGGTTAGGTGCAGAAATACTGATATTTCTGGAACCTTTTAAAATGACAGTTGACAAAACAGGACAAAATGTTGGGAATCAGGACTATAATGTGAAAGGGACAATAGCCGGTGTTATGGATTTAATTGTGTACCAATCAAAACATAAGTTGCAGGCCTGACCCCCAGTTCCTGTGAAGGTGACCTTTTTTTTGGAAATAAGATCTTTACAGACGTCATCAAGTTGAGGTCATTAGGGTAGGCTCTCATCTAATATAACTGGCATCCTTATGAAAAGAGGAAAATTTGGACATAGACATACAGAAGAATGAAGGTAGAGATGGGGGTGATGCATCTATGGGTCAAGGAAGGCCAAGGATTGCCCGCCATCACCAGAGCTGGGAGAGCAGCCTGAGACCGATTCTCTCTCACAGTCCTCACAAGCAGCTACCCCTGCTGACACCTTGGTTTCCAGCCTCTAGTCTCCAGGCCTGTGAGAGAATAGCTTTCTGTTGTTTTAAGCCACCCAGTTTGTAATACTTTGTTATGGTAGCCCTGGGAAACCAACATAGCTGCCTCTTATTAACTGATTACTTTGTAGGGCACTTCCGTTTGTTGATTTAACCAATATTTATCATGCATCTATGTGCTGGCCGCCATCCTGGGTGACAGAGAAAAGCAAGAGCCAGAGAGGACAGGTTCCTCCCTTCCCGACGCATACTTTCTAGTTCACATGCATTATCTCCAGCCAGCATCCCCACAGCAATCCTATGAAACAGGGATTATTCTCCCTCAATGTACAGATAAGGAAATGGACTCTCAGGGGTTAGTAACCGGTCCAGGGCCTCTCTTGTGGGAAGGAGTGAGCTGGACTTGCTATGTTCTAACTCAGTTGATTGCATAGATGAAGGACTGCCAAGATAGACTCTGGGGCAGAGATGGGTGAGACAGGGGTGTGGGTTCTGCAGACACACCCTGCTCAGCACATGGGAGGCACAGAGTGGGCCCTGCTCCTAAAGTCACAGCACAGCCCAAGCAATTACCTCTCAGCCCCCAGCCTCACGGGGGCTGCACAGGACATGTGAGGCGAGAGGTCGCTCGCACCCCGGTTCTGCCTCCGTGGTCCTCCCACCACTGTGGAGGAGGAGGCTGAGGATGCCTGCTTGCTGTAAGGAAGTAAACTGTGGCCCTGACCATTGGCAGCTGACAGCTAGACCAGAGTATTCTCACTTACGCACGAGTGTTTACAGAATATCAGCAACAATCAGACCAGCTCTCTCTGTGATCCTGGTGGAAGGAGATGGAGACAAGGGCACGTGGTGATTCTATCTGGACAGAGAGGCAAGGATGCTCTGCAACCACAAAAACTCAACATCCCCTCTTCCAGCTGACTCGAGTGATGACTGCTGCTGCTTTACTAACGGCAGCTCTATGCCTGCTTCATTCCTTCCACCTCCTGTGTAAAGATTATTAAGATCCCCAATCATCAAACTGCCCCTACTTCCTGACACCATCAAACGCAGAGCAAGCCTTTCTTAAACCTTTCCCCAACAACCTAACACAGGCCTAAACCTCATAACAAGCCCCTCCCAACCCCCTTTCCTGAGATGTCCTGGGTTCTCCTGGTACATTTTTCTGTTGCTGCAGCATGCTAATACACCGTTTCCACCTATGAGTATGTGCTCAGGGGTCTTTGGCTGGTGGGATTTCACAGAGCCATGCCTCACTCCGTGGAGATTGGCATCTTGGCCCCTACCACTGGGCTAGGTGGTGGTGAGAGGTGGTCGCCCCTGTCAAGGGCAGGGGTCCCAGCCCAGCAGTCTGTGGAAATCCCTCATGCCAGGCCTCGCCCACCCGAGCAGGTGCTCACCTCCTGTAGTGGAGTGGTTTGGGGGAGCCGGAGCCACACACCATGGGGAGTCTCTGAACTCTACTCAGATAAAGTCATTCTGCCTTGAGTGCTGACTGCTCAGCACATTTTTCTGAGTATTAAAATCACTGAAAAAGAAAACGAGAAATCCTGAGGAGGGCTGCGCTATTCCCCAGCAGCAAAGCTATTAAACTTGCAAGTCTCAGTTCTGAGCTGTCTGATGGGTCGGAAGCCGCCCAGCCTCATGCATCCTGGTTAAAGCAGTTAGTTCCAGTTAGAGATGTGCTTGCAGAAGGATCAATCACCCTTTCTGACAGTTTCTTCCAAATTAAAAGAGGCAGAGAAGGGCAGAAAAAGGAGGCACATCCCAAAGTCTGAACTCACAGAGTGGGGCCTGTGTTGACTATAGCTCTATCTTATCAAACAGGGGCACTCTACGTAGACTGTGGGCCAGCCTACCCTTCAGGGTTCTGGGACAGGACTAACTCGGGTCTTACAGATGAATGTGACAGGAAGTTTTTAAACAGTATTTTAGGGGTAGAAACAACAACACTGAATTGATCCTGGCTGGAACACTAACTGTGGCCTCAGTTTCTTTATCTGTAAAATGGGTATTACGGGCTGAATCGTGTCCTTCCTCCCCCAAATTCCTATGCTGAAATCCTAACCCCCAGTACCTCAGAATGTGACTATATTTGGAGAAAGGGTCTTTAAAGAGGTAATTCGGTTAAAATGAGGTCCTGACGGTGGCCCCTACTCCAAGATGCCTGGTGCCCTTCTGAGAAGAGGAAGTTTGGACACAGATGTACAGAGGGAAGCCTGAGTGAGGACACAGGGTGAAGATGCCCTTCCATGAGCCAAGGAGAGAGGCCTCAGAAGAAACAATCCTGCTGACACCTTGATCTTGGACTTCTGGCCTCCAGAATAGGGAGAAAATGCATTTCTGTTGTTGAAGATACACAGTCTACGGGCCTTTGTTCTGGCAGCCCAAGGCGACAAATACACTGCACATAATCCCATCTTCCTAGGTAGCCCCATATGTTATGGAGAGGCCCAAATTAAGACAGAGAGTAAAAGTTCTTGTTAACGTTTGCAGATGTCACGCAAACACAAGGCCTGCAGTTCAGTGAAGACTGTGGATGGTTTTATCCTCATGAGTCTTACGGAAGTAATGATTTTGTTAGGGAAGGAACATGATTTTGTTAGGAAAATCATAGGTATGTTCTCAGTGGTCTTTGGCTGGTGGGATTGAGCGGGTACATGCCTCACAGAAGATGAACCCAGAGAACTCCCAGAGTGCCAGTGCCTGTGCCCACTCCGGGCTGTCCCTGGAGATGTTCCTGGCCTGGGTGGGCTGGATGCCGCCATGAGCGCCTCATTTCCCAGGCAGTCTCCTCAGGGACGCTGGGTACCCACACCCAGTGAACTCCTGCAACCTCCCGGGGCGTCTCCTCCTTGTCCCAGTTACTCCTCATGTGAGAGTGATGGTTTCATCTTCATTGCGCAGATGAACAAAACAAGGCCCATGTTTCCGTGGTGGGTGAGTGATAATAAATCCCTCCATCACATAACCTTTCTCCTCAGAGCTGGAGAAAGGTTACCTGGGGGGTGGAAATGAAGATGATGAAAATGAAGTAAAGTTGAAAGCTGGGAATGGCACCCGGAAGTTCTCTGGGCAGTAGGGCTAGCAGTAGGAGCTGAGGAGGCGGGAGGAGAGGGGAGAGAACAGGGGTGAGTAGAGGGGAGAGGGCAGGGGTGAGAAGAGGCGAGAGGGCATGGGGGACTAGAGGGGTGAGTAGAGGGGAGAGGATAGGAGTGAGTAGAGGGGAGAGGACAGGAGTGAGTAGAATGGAGAGGATAGGGTCTAGTAGAGGGGTGAATAGAGGGGAGATGACAGAGGTGAGTAGAGGGGAGAGGATGGGGTACGTAGAGGGGAGATGGCAGGGGTGAGTAGAGAGGAGAGTAGAAGGGAGAGGGCAGGGGTGAGTAGAGGGGAGATTGGTAGGAGCAAGGAAAGGGATGAGTAGAGAGGAGAGGGCAGGGGTGAGTAGAGGGGAGATGGTAGGAGTGAGGAAAGGAAAGAGTAGAGGGGAGAGGGCAGGGGTGAGTAGAGAGGAGAGGACAAGGGTGAGTAGAAGGGAGAGGGCAGGGTGAGTAGAGGGGAGATGGCAGGGGTATGTAGAGGGGAGAGGGCAGGAGTGAGTAGAGGGAGAGAACGGGGTGAGTAGAGGGGAGATGACAGGGCCGAGTAGAGGGGTGAGGACAGGGGTGAGTAGAAGGGAGAGGGCAAGGGGGAGTAGAGGGGAGAGGCAGGGGTGACCAGAGGGGTGAGTAGAAGAGAGATGACAGGGGTGAGTAGAGAGATGAGTAGAGGGGAGAGGGCAGGGGTTAGCAGAGGGGAGAGGAGAGGGGTGAGGGGAGAGGGCAGGGATGAGTTGAGGGGAGACGGCAGGAAGGAGTAGAGGGGTGAGTAGAGAGAGGACAGAGGTGAGGGGAGACAGTAGGGTGCATAGAGGGATTAGTAGAGGGCAGAGTACAGGGGTGAGTAGAGGGGAGAGTACGGGGTGAGTAGAGGGCAGAGGATGGGGTGAGTATAGGGGAGAGTAGAGGGGAGAGGGCAGGGGTGAGTAGAGGGGAGAGGACGGGGAGAGGGCAGGGTAGAGTAGAGGGGTGAGTAGAGTGGAGGGGGCAGGGGTGAGTAGAGGGGAGAGAACAGTGGTGAATAGAAGGGGGAGGGCAGGGGTGAGTAGAGTGAGAGAACGGGTGAGTAGATGGGACATAGCAGGGGTTAGTAGAAGGAAGATGGCAGGGTGTGTAGAGGGATGAGTAGAGGGGAGAGGACGGGGTGAATAGAAGGGAGAGGGCAGGGGTGAGTAGACAGGTGAGTAGAGGGGAGATGGCAGGGGCGAGTACAGGGCTGAGTAGAGGGGAGAGAGCAGGTGTGAGTAGAGGGGACGGGCGAGGGTGAGTGGAGGGGTGAGTAGAGGGGAGAGGGCAGGGGTGAATAGAGGGGAGGAGGTAGAAGTAGAAGGGTAAGTGGAGGGGAGATGGCAGGGGTGAGTAGAGGGGAGAGGATGGGTTGAGTAGAGAGGAGATGATGGGGTAAGAGGGGAGATGGCAGGGATGAGTAGAGGGGAGAGGACAGGGGTGAGTAGAGGGGAAATGGCAGGTGTGAGTAGAGGGGAGATGACGGGTGAGTAGAGGGGAGAGGGCAGGGTTGAGTAGGGTGAGTAGAGCGGAGGGGGCAGGGGTGAGTAGAGGGGAGAGGACAGGGGTGAATAGAAGGGAGAGGGCAGGGATGAGTAGAGGGGAGAGCAGAGGGGACAGGGCAGGAATGAGTAGTGGGGAGAGGGCAGGGGTGAGTAGAGGGAAGAGGGCAGGGGTGAATAGAGCAGACGTGGTAGGAGTGAGTAGAGGGGTAAGTAGTTGGGGGTGGCAGGGTGAGTAGAGGGGAGAGAATAGGGGTGAGTAGAGGGAAAACAGCAGGGGTTAGTAGAAGGGAGATGGCAGGGGTGAGTAGAGGGGTGGGCAGAGGGGAGAGGGCAGGGGTGAATAGAGGGGATAGGGCAGTGGTGAGTAGAGGGGTGAGTAGAGAGGAGATGGCAGGTATGAGTAGAGGGGAGAGGACAGGGCTGAGAGGAGAGGAGAGGGAAGAGGGCAGGGGCGGGTAGAGGGGTGAGTAGAGGGGAGAGGGCAGGGGTGAGTAGAGGGGAGAGGACAGGGGTGAGTAGAGGGCATGGGGTGAGTAGAGGGGAGAGGGCAGGGGTGAGTAGAGGGGAGAGGACAGGGGTGAGTAGAGAGAGGGCATGGGGTGAGTAGAGGGGAGAGGGCAGGGGTGAGTAGAGGGGAGAGGGCAGGGGTGAGTAGAGGGGAGAGGGCAGGGGTGAGTAGAGGGGAGAGGGCAGGGGTGAGTAGAGGGGAGAGGACAGGGGTGAGTAGAGAGAGGGCATGGGTGAGTAGAGGGGAGAGGGCAGGGGTGAGTAGAGGGGAGAGGACAGGGGTGAGTAGAGGGGAGAGGGCAGGGGTAAGTAGAGGGCATGGGGTGAGTAGAGGGGAGAGGGCATGGGGTGAGTAGAGGGGAGAGGGCAGGGGTGAGTAGAGGGGAGAGGGCAGGGGTGAGTAGAGGGGAGAGGACAGGGGTGAGTAGAGGGCATGGGGTGAGTAGAGGGGAGAGGGCAGGGGTGAGTAGAGAGAGGGCAGGGGTGAGTAGAGAGAGGGCATGGGTGAGTAGAGGGGAGAGGGCAGGGGTGAGTAGAGGGGAGAGGACAGGGGTGAGTAGAGAGAGGGCATGGGTGAGTAGAGGGGAGAGGGCAGGGGTGAGTAGAGGGGAGAGGACAGGGGTGAGTAGAGGGGAGAGGACAGGGGTGAGTAGAGAGAGGGCATGGGTAAGTAGAGGGGAGAGGGCAGGGGTGAGTAGAGGGGAGAGGACAGGGGTGAGTAGAGGGGAGAGGGCAGGGGTGAGTAGAGGGGAGAGGACAGGGGTGAGTAGAGAGAGGGCATGGGTGAGTAGAGGGGAGAGGGCAGGGGTGAGTAGAGAGAGGGCAGGGGTGAGTAGAGGGGAGAGGGCCGGGGTGAGTAGAGGGGAGAGAGCCGGGGTGAGTAGAGGGGAGAGGGCCGGGGTGAGTAGAGGGGAGAGGGCAGGGGTGAATAGAAGGGAGAGGGCAGGGGTGAGTAGAGGGGAGAGGGCAGGGGTGAGTAGAGAGAGGGCATGGGTGAGTAGAGGGGAGAGGTCAGGGGTGAGTAGAGGGGAGAGGACAGGGGTGAGTAGAGAGAGGGCATGGGTGAGTAGAGGGGAGAGGGCAGGGGTGAGTAGAGAGAGGGCATGGGGTGAGTAGAGGGGAGAGGGCAGGGGTGAGTAGAGGGCATGGGGTGAGTAGAGGGGAGAGGGCAGGGGTGAGTAGAGGGGAGAGGACAGGGGTGAGTAGAGAGGGCATGGGGTGAGTAGAGGGGAGAGGGAAGGGGTGAGTAGAGGGGAGAGGGCAGGGGTGAGTAGAAGGGAGAGGGCAGGGGTGAGTAGAGGGGAGAGGACAGGGGTGAGTAGAGAGAGGGCATGGGGTGAGTAGAGGAGAGAGGGCAGGGGTGAGTAGAGGGGAGAGGGCAGGGGTGAGTAGAGGGGAGAGGACGGGTGAGTAGAGAGAGGGCATGGGGTGAGTAGAGGGGAGAGGGCAGGGGTGAGTAGAGGGGAGAGGACAGGGGTGAGTAGAGAGAGGGCATGGGGTGAGTAGAGGGGAGAGGGCAGGGGTGAGGGGAGAGGACAGGGGTGAGTAGAGAGAGGGCATGGGTAAGTAGAGGGGAGAGGGCAGGGGTGAGTAGAGAGAGGGCATGGGTGAGTAGAGGGGAGAGGGCAGGGGTAAGTAGAGGGGAGAGGGCAGGGGTGAGTAGAGAGAGGGCAGGGGTGAGCAGAGGGGAGAGAGCAGGGGTGAGTAGAGAGAGGGCAGGGGTGAGTAGAGAGAGGGCAGGGGTAAGTAGAGGGGTGAGGGCAGGGCTGAGTAGAGGGGATAAGACGGGTGAGTAGAGGGGTTTGTGGAGGGGAGAGAGCAGGGGTGAGTAGAGGGGCGAGTAGGGGAGAGAGGGCAGGGGGGAGCAGAGGGGAAAGGGCAGGGGTAAGGTGAGGACGGGGTGAGTAGAGGGGAGAGGACAGGGGTGAGTATTGGGTTTTGTGGAGGGGAGAGGGCAGGGGTGAGTAGAGGGGCGAGTAGAGGGGAGAGGACAAGGGTGAGTAGAGGAAAGAGCTCGGGGTGAGTAGAGGAAAGAGCTCGGGGTGAGTAGAATGGGGAGTAGAGGGGAGAGGACAAGGGTGAGTAGACGGGAGCGGACACGGATGAGCAGGGCGTGAGTAGAGGGGCCAGGCAGGCGTGGGCAGTTACATTCAGCAGGGGCCTCTGTCTTCTGCATAATTTTGCCCAGAGCCTGCTGAAATGGCGGGACTTTCTAACTTCCACACTGTAGTGTTATTTAGTTAGCGCTTATTTAGATGGTTATTCATTGGTCCTGAAATAAACATGTAACTAAAAAAGACAAGTTGTTTTCCAGTAGTGGTCAGTTTGGTGATGGAGATTTCCACTCCTGTGCCCTGCGTTCATTGCCTCCTGAGGACTGCTGAAATCACTTCTCGTTTCTGCTGAATAATGCACTTGTGACAGCCAGCTCTACTAGCTCGTTTACAACCAGATAAATGAGTCTTTATGTGCTTTTCCCCAGCCAGACGACAATAAACTAGGTTTTATTTGCCTAAATTGAGTCCTCAAATTCAGCGGATCAGCATAAACCCTCTGGGAGAGCGCTGGGGACCCTGCGTAACATTCTGCTTGGTTCAGCCATTCTTTCACTAATTCCCCGTAAAAAGCCACCACATTTGTCCTCAGCACTTGTGCCAGCTGCCTGGATTAGTTTTAATTTAGCTCTTCTGGAGAGTGTAGCCCTTTAGAACATCTTTCCTATTGCTCTTCTGTACGCATGTTTAATTTGGCTGGGTTTGTTTTGAGAGGAGCTGTGGAGATGGGTCTTCTCTCCCATCAGGACCCGTCAGTAGAAGGGTTCTCTTGCTTCCGTGGAGTTCTGAAGGCTTCCCCTGACCCAAGACCTGATAGGAATTACTGCTTCCCCCACCCCAAAAGCCACTGACAGGACTTTTGTTTATTACTGCATATTTTATTTAAGGTAAAACCTCCAAACAGTGCCAAATAGTATACACCCCAAAGTAAGCCTGCTCCTGCCCTGTCTCCAGCCCCAGCCCTCTCACCAGTAGCCCCCACTGTCCGCAGCCCCTATGTGTGCTTCCAGAGAGGGTCTGCAGCCCCTATGTGTGCTTCCAGAGAGGGTCTGCAGCCCCTATGTGTGCTTCCAGAGACGGTCTGCTCTCCACTTTCTAAGAAACACAAATAGTAGCAGAGCACAGACGTGGTTACTCAGCGATACATCCTGGCGCCAGCTCCACGTCAGTATCTAACCAGCATCCTGGTTCTCTTCTCACAGCGGCAGAGGATTCTGCTACGTTGTTTCTGTGTCAGACATTGCAGCCACTTCCTGTCTCACTGCTGGTGTGGAATTTTAGAGAACCCCTGAGCTGGAGTTCTGAAGTGAAACCTGGAGCCTGTCTGGTTCCATATTCAACTTTCACCACCAGCCGTTTCTTGAACACCCGCTGTGTGTCGAGGTATGCCTCTCTGTGCCAGGCTCTGGAAGTGGAGAGGGAGGGAGACAGAGCAGTGGCCCCGGCAGAGCTGGCGCTTGGTGGGAGGACTGCCTGGCACCCAGACGCCATGCCCGGCTCCCACCTTGGTCCACGCTGGGCCTTGCTCTTAAGGGCCATATTCCGGCATCTTCCTTGGGACCCACATTCAGTCCCCACTTCCTGGGGCACCCTCGCTGAGAACTAATCAATACCCTGCTCTTTCTGGAAACTCACACAGCATATGTCGGTTGATCAACGCGCTCATGTAAGCAGCTGTTTGTGTTACTGCTCGCTTAATGTATGTCTTCAAGTTTATTCAATTCCACAAACTTAGATAAAGCATTGATTATGCGCCAGGCGATTTACACACATCATTTCATTTACATTCCTGCACCATCCCGATGAAGTAGGTCTTCTAGCTGCATTTTTATGAAAATTTCAAACGTAAGTCAAAAGAAATATGTTATAATGGACCCCCATATATGCATCACCCAGCTTCCTTGATTATAAGCACGTGGCCTATTTTGTTTTACTTGTATCCACACGTCTTGTCACTCTGCCTGAGATTATTTTCAACAAATCCCAGACATCATATTATTTCTTCTTCAAATATTTCAGCCTGTACTGGCAAATTACAAGAATGCTTTAAAAAGAACACATGACTTCACAACCATGATCACGTCTAAAAATTAATAATACTTTTGTAATACTTTCTCAATTATCAAATATCTAGTCAGTTTTTATCTTTTCTCGTGTCTAATATATTTTTTAATAGTTTGTTTGAATAGTGATCCAAATAAAGCCCATTTTGATGGGCTGATATGTTAATTTAGTCTCTTTTAATGTATAGATTTCTCTTACCATCTTGCTTCTTTCCCTTGCAATTTTTATTTGTTAAAAAATTGGGTCTTTTGTCTTATAGTTTCCCAGAGTTTGGATTTTGCTGGTTTCATCTCTATAATAATACTTTTATTATTTTCCTTATGACTATCTAGTTGTCTAAATATCACTTATTAAAAAGTCCACCCTTCCCTCTATTGGCTTCAAGTGCTGCCTTTATTAAAACTAAATTTCCAAACACAGTAGAGCTTACTATAGAATTAACCTGTTCATCTGACCCTTGTCTTTTCTGTAAATTAGTAGTTTTATCTTGAGGCTTCATCATATTCAGGTTTTTTGTTTGTTTGCAAGACTACCTCATAGGTGGTGATGTGTACTCCACCAGGAGATAGAACGGCTGCTGGTCACATTTTGTGAAAGTCATAGCTGTTGGATTATTGTTATTGCCTAGAGCCATTGTTTTATTATAGATATGAATAAAATTAATAATTCTATTATTTTTATTAGCTGGAATACATCTATAAAAAGATAATTCCTTTCTTTAATTATTTATTTTTCTTACCTGATATACCTATAGGTCTTATAAGAAAGGCAGGAAAATGCTTTATTTTCTCTCATTATTTACCAGTTTTAAAAATAATGAGTTGGTTCCTCAGTGGGCTCCAAAGATGATTAATTAGTTTTTTTTTTTTTGGTGTTATACTGATATATTTGATGGATTTCAATCTATTGCAGTTAATGTTCTTAATAATATTCTTTTAAAAATTGATGGATCATGCTTTTATTCTATAACTGACTTATTTTAACATTTGAAAACTGTAAATGACATTGTCTCTATTTCCCAAGAGGGGAGCTAACAGGTCTCTATGGATTCACTTGGAAGTCGCTCACAAGTCTTTCTTTAAACTTTAAAACATCTCTAAACTTTTACATTCTTTACTATTAAGGCAAAAAGGCAGTTCAAGTTCAATCAGAGTTTCATGTTCAATTGCTTCACATAGTCACAATATTAAAAGCTCTGAATGTGTGATTTAGGTCCAGCGGTTAGAAAGGTATTTTCAGCCTGGCGAGATGTGATTTGCAGCTGGGCTGCAGCTCATTTGTGCTGTCACCATGGGATTGGCTACTGTAGTGCTCAGAAGACAGCTCTGGTTCCACGGACTCCTGTCCGCCCACAGGCTGCACACAGGCAATAGGTTTCTGTAACATTGAACTGAACTTTGACATCAGCGAAGGTGGGAAAGACTGATTTGAGTGCTGCCCACTTGGAAAAGATACATGAGAGGGAGACTCTCCGTTTGCATTAGGGTCCCCAGGTGATTTGGAGCGCTGATATTCCTTGCTATGCTGATCATTCCCATGAGACCTGGAACGACTGGAGCTTAACCAAGAGACAGCCTGGGGTTTCCCAGGGCTGGAAGAGCGCGGCTTGGAGTGCTGTGATCCATGCTGGCATTTTTCTCTGGTCTTCTGCTCCCACTACTGCTATGTGAGTCACAGTCATGTCTCTGGCCACGACTGTTAGTGCCACTGGTGCCACCTGCACTGGTCTACTGGCTACTATGTCCACTCTGTAAGCCTGAGAACTGTTTCTGAGACAGAAATGCTGGGTGCAGAGGTCCTACTGGGGTCCATTTTCATCTGTTATAGGTGGTGTACTGTAGGCTTGGAAATTGCAACAAGCCTTGGTATAGATTTGTCTCCTATAAAATCTTTCATTTCACCATAGTTTCCAAGCCTACTCTGGATACAACTTGATAACTTATCTTCCTTGCTAGTAGGTTTGTATGGCTCAGCAAAGAGAAGAGAGCTAGGTGGGAAGGCAACTTCGTCCTGTTGAGTTTCCTGATCCCGCCTTTCTTGTTCTTTCATACACCACACTGTCCGGGCTTTATGGTTCATGTTGCTTATCTTGACTTCTTTTTCTCCCCAGTGCAGCCTCGTTAGTGTCCATCCTTACGGCAGTTGGACCTCAGCTTTGCTGTTGCCTTAGATTCCACAGCATGAGGTGTAGAAGAGTCCTGAGCACAGGAGTTCTGTCCCCATGGAGTTGGGGTAGCCACCCTCCCAGCACATGGATGTCTTCTTGTTCATGTTACTGGAAGCCCTGATAATATTCTTATTGATTCCCAACCATCTTTGGTTAGTGGGAGCTTCTTTGGATTGACTCCTAAGTCTTCTGACATGACTGTAGTAGTTTTTCATAGCGTCCTTGCTTTCTGGTATGACAAGATGTTTCAGACTCATCTTGTATATTTCCTATCCTCAAAGCTGGATTCAGCCATTGCTACAAGGAGCCCCCCATTCTTTTAGTGAAAGATGGTTGTTAGAGACCCAAATCTGAGGCTAAAAATGTTCATTGTCGCTAAGTTGGCCATTGCTTCTAGATCTTTCAGTGGTCAGACTTGGAAATAGGCATATATTTATTTTTATGATCACATATATCATGACTTTATACTGATAATTCCAATTTAAATTCAAGACTAAAGAATTGTTACTAAATGTCATGCATCTTACAACTGTATCTCCTTTCACTCACACTCAAGTCTCAGTTTTCAATAACACAAATATAGTTACTCTCTTACTCTATCCCACAGTACACACACACATACACACACACACACACCAGTGTCAGAATAACAGTGCCAGTGCCACCACCACCAATGTGATTACTGAAAAATTGTTGGTTTTTTTTTTTCTGTTGTCTTTTGCATCTCCACCAGGAAATGTACAGTTAAATTCCTGTGGTTTTAAAAGCCACTTGGAATAGTTCTTCGTGTGACTATGCTATCAACTTGGTACATAGTTGGATTCATTTGTTTCTTTTTATTTTTGATTCTTAGAATTGGCTTTCTGAAATCTATTTTTGTTATACAATTCTGTAAAATATTTTCATGGTTCCAAAGTCATCTCCACATAACAAGATAAATTAGAAGAAAGTTCTTCTAATTTATCTTGTTATGTGGAGATGACTTTCCCTGCTACTTTTTCCCCTCCACCCTCCTATAAGTAACATTTAAAAACACTTATGGTTTGTTTTATTCCATTTTTTCAATGTAAAAAAATACGTATGTATACATTCATATCCTTCCCTTTTCTTAGCTAGATGGTAGAATGAAATACACACTCTTTCCATCTTGCCTTTTAGCTCAATAACATATCCTGGAGATCATCACTCCATAGTAGCTATAGAAATATTTCTTGTTCCTTTGCAGATGCATCATGGTTTATTCAACGAGTCCGCTCCTGGGAGGTATTTGGATTGTTTCCGGTATTTTGGTATTGCAGATAGGATTGCAGTGAACAGCTTTGTACATACTTCTTGTTCATATTTTTGCCAGTGTGTCATTGGGAGTGTGTCCTAGAAACAGGACTGCTGGGTCAAATTATATATACATAAATGCCTATATAATTTGTCTAGACGTTGCCAAATTCTTCTCCATAGGGGTTGTAACATTTTCTATTCCCATCAACACTGTATAAACTTGCCTGTTTCCCTAGAGCTTCACCAACAAATAGTTTGACATACTTTTAGAGTTTTGCTAATCGGATAGGTAAAAGTGGTATCTCAGGTAGATTTTAAAAATTTCTGTTATTATGAGTGCAGTTGAGACATTAGGAGCCATTTTCATCTATTTTTTTGTGTCAACTGTTTGTTCATATCTCTAACATTTAAAAATAAAAGAGTGCTATCAGCTTTTTTTTAACCTGAAATTTTAAATGCTGTGTATAAAATAGGGCTATTTTAACCTTCTGTATCCTATATTGCATTTTTTTTTCTAGTTTGTCATTTATCTTTTAATTTTGCTTATGGTGATATTTTGAAATGCAACATTTTTAAGTTTTTCTTAATCAAATTTATCAATATTTTCCTTTGTTGCTTTTGGATTTTGAATTGTAACAAGAAAAATTTTTCCCGCATCCAGATTATAAATGAATTCAGCTATGTTTTCTACTTGTATGGTTTCGTTTTTGATTTTATATCTAGGATACATTTAGAATTGAGCCTAGGGTACAGCAAGAAATGGATCCAATTTTATTATTTTCCCTATGACTATCTAGTTGTCTGAATATCACTTATTAAAAAGTCTACCCTTCCCTCTATTGGTTTCAAATGCTGGCTTCATCAATACTCAATTTCCAAACACAGTAGAGCTTACTACAGAATGTTCTATTCTGTTCCATGGTTGTCCGATCTTTTTTGTGCCAACGCTAAACTATTTTAATTACAGAGACTTTATAATATGTTAATGTCTGGTGGGGCTGCTGGTCCCCTCCCCAGCCTCCTCCCCTCCACTCTTTCTTAGTTTTTCTTTCCTGGCCATTCTTGTCTTTCTGTTCTTACAAAGGGAATTTAAAATCAACTCATCTAACTCTTGAAAAAAAAGATGGAATTTTAAAAATTAGGATTGCATTAAATTGATACATTAACTTAGGGAGAAGAGACATCTTTATGCTATTGAGTCTATTTGAGTGCATGGTGTTTCTTTCCATTTGTTCAAGACTATTTTGTGTGTTTCAGATAGATTTGATTATTGTCTAATATAGATTTTGGACATTTCTGAAATTTAGAGGTAATTCATCTTATGCTATCATAAATGAGATTTTCTCATCTCTTATATCTTTTTTGTTTATCTATAAACAGCATTGTTTGTTGTTTGTTTTGAGATGGCCCTTGCTTTGTTGCCCAGGCTGGTCTTGAACTCCTGGGCTCAAGCAATCCCCCTGCCTCACCCTCTTGAATACCTGGGACTACAGGTTTGTACCACCATGCCCAGCAGCATTTATTTATTTATTTTTCTTTTAGAGACAGGGTCTTGCTCTGTCACCCAGGCTGGAGTGCAGTTGTAGAATCATGGCTCACTGCAGCCTTAACCTCCCAGGCTCAAGTGATCCTTCTGCCTTGGCCTCACAATGTGCTTGGATTACAGGCGTTTGCCCCCATGCCCAGCCTCAGCATTGCTTTTTGATGTTATTTTATAACGTGCTACTTCACTAAATCATCTTATTGTTTGTCATATAGTTTTTACATTGTTCCTTCTGGAATTTCCAGAAAGACCAAATTTTTCCCTCTTTCTTTCCAATTCTTATACCAAGTACTTTCTCTTGTCTAATCATATTGACTACTGCCTCTAACCAATGTTACAGAGCAGTAGAGACAGCAGACATCTTTTTCTCATTCTTAATTTCTGTGGAAGGCCTAGTGTTTCCTTCTTAGAGATATTTTATCATGTCAAAGGAAGTCTCTAATCATCCTCATTATTCAGATGAGACACTGAGATGCAGAGATCAATGAAGACCTTGGCTCAAGATCACACAGTTGGTAAATGGCAAGTGGCAAGGCTAGGGGCTGTCTGGCTTCAAAATCCCCAGTCTTTGCATCACATCTAGTTTTCCCTAGTTTTCATGGAAAACTGACCCCACCCCGTCTTCCATTTCCCAACATGGAACTCACATTTTAAGAGATCTTAAGAGATTTAAGAGTGGCCGAGTGTGGTGTATGAGAGGGGCATGGAAAGAGGCCCTGAGTGCCACGCCCTAGTCTCCCTCTGTTTTCTTTAGCAGTTCTCTTGCTTTCCAGACACATTCAACTTCCAGAAACCACCTTTCTTAGAAAGCAGCTTAGTGACTGGCTGGGCACGGTGGCTCACGCCTGTAATCCCAATACTTTGGCAGGCCAAGGCTGGTGGATCACCTGAGGTCAGGAGTTTGAGACCAGCCTGGCCGTCATGGTGAAACCTTGTCTCTACTAAAAATACAAAAAAATTAGCTGGATGTGGTGGTGGGCACCTGTAATCCCAGCTACTTGGGAGGCTGAGGCAGGAGAATCGCTTAAACCCAGGAGGCGGAGGTTGCAGTGAGCCGAGATTGCGCCACAACCTGGGCAACAGAGTGAGACTCCATATCAAAAAAAGTAATAATAAAAATAAATAAAGAAGCTTAGTGGCCACCTGTATTATATGAACAAGACCCTTGGGAAGCAGGCTCATGCCTCCTTCTCCCCCTCTCCCATCAAAATATTTCTTCCAATCATATACCTCACTCTTCCTAAGAGGAATGAATCTCTCTAATGGACTTTTCTCTGGTAGCTACATTTCTAACCATACTGTAGTGTCCGTTATAGCTTGGCTGACAAAGAAACTGCCCCACTGGCCTGCTCTGACCAAACAAATTGCATTGATTAAGAAACAGGCTGAGTGACTTTTTCTTGGGGAGTTGTGTTCAGGCCTTTGTAGATTATGATTCTGCCCCCATCACCTACTTTCCAGGGATACCAGGTTGTGAATCATGAACAACAAACCCTGTTGCCTTTCTTTATTCTCAGTGGAGAAGGATTAGTTCTTGTTTCTTTTTCTAAAAAGAAAGCCTTCTAGGACCACAAGTTCTGTGGGAGAGAAACCTGGCCCAGATCTGGATTGCCTGAGTTTCCAGCATGTTCTTCAAGTAGGCAGATTCCCTGAGTATGGGCTGTCTCTGTGCAAGGGATGGAAAGACAGGCTGTGAACAGCAGGAAGAATAGTCAAATCAAGTCCATTTTAAACTCTAATCCTTTGCCTTTCAACAATTTTGATTTCCTATTTCCTCCAGCTGACAGCCTTATCCTTTGGAGGTATAAGCTGCAGTTTTCTCCCATGGAGACCTAGACTAATGTCCTGGCTCCTTAACTTAGAACCTCTGCGCTCCCCTTTCTTCCTCAGGCAGCTTCATTCTCCCCCGGCTTCAGCTGTTCCTTTTGTTTTGACACCCGGTCTCTGAGGGCTGCTCCTCTGTCCCCACTCTCCTTTCATCTGCAGCTCCGAGGCACAAGGCTGCCTTATTCCAAGCTTGTGTTTGGCCTATTTGAGGATGAAAGGGCCTGATGTTGCCATCAGAGCCTATTGTCAGCATCCTTCATTTGGTAAGAAAAGTCAGGAGCACAGAGCAAGGCTGGAAAGGGAAATGGCCCAGGTCTTCCTCAGCCTCTGTAGTTGCCACCTGGGGTTTTTCTGTCTGTTTTCACCACTTAGCGAGGCTTGGAGGTTCTAACACAGCTGAGGAGTGGGAGGAGAGAGGTTTGGAATTGAAATAGAACTTCATATGCATGAACCCTAACTAGGACCAGCTATATAATTTGCGGATCCCAGTGCAAAATGTGGGGCCCCCTGTTCAAAGAGCAGGAACAAAGTGCGATTTAAGTTACTCAAATATAATGCTTTTTCCTTTCTTCTGTCATGTTTCAACTTGTTATGTTAATTTTTATCTGCTATTTAATTTCCACTCCCTGGGGCATGGGGATGCTCATGCAGACCTTTATAGGCATCCAGAGGCCTCGCTCCATGATTCTGGGCATGTGCGCACCCCACCAACGGCTGCGGTACCTTTCTTACTGGCCACTGGACCGATGTACCATGTCCTGCTGGTAGGGGTTGGGTGATAACCCCCAAGAATATTACAACCTCAGTGCCACCTGTAGGTACCTGGGTCAGGGGTGAGCAAGAGGCTTGTCCTCTCCCTCCAGTTGCTGCCACCCAGGGGCATGGAGCAGGTGTCAGAAGGGGCTCCCAGGGGCAGAGGGGTGGGCCAAGAACCTGTTGTAGGGAGACAGAGGGAGGTAGGACCGTTCAAGAGCCCCTGGTCCATACTCCATTGTCCCACGAGACTTCACTTTCAAAACACAAATTCAAAGATAAAACTATTGGCTGGGCACGGTGCCTCATACCTATAATCCAAGCCCTTTGGGAGGCCAAGGCAGGAGGATCTCTTGAGGCCAGGAGCTTGAGGTTGCAGTGCTGATGGCATCGCTGCACTCCAGTGCAGGGCCCTATGAGACTTCACTGGTGGTGCACCCATGGAGCCAACCCTGGCCCCAAACTTACATAGTGATAAGGTTGGAGAAGATCCCCTCCCTAGGATGGCCTTCCTGATTCTGCCATGGTGTGAGCCCTCCTGGCACCCTGGTTTCGTGTTGCTTTCCATGATGTGGCTCTCTGCACAGTGACAGCAATGGTTTCCCTCCTCCTGGATCCTCTTCCTGGCTTTTCTGAAAACCTGTCTCCTCTGGGTGGGGGTGAGACAGGCTGTGGGGAGATTTCAGGGGACAGGGGGCTCCTACTCCCCAGAATGGCCCTAGGAGCTTTCTGTGTCAGCTGGGGTGGTGATGGCAGGGAGGAGAGCCTGTCTCCTTTCCAACTCTTTTCTCCCCCCTCTGAAAGCAAGGGGAAATGTTGTTTCCCAAACATTTATGGAAATTGTCGCCTGCCCTGACCTTCCCCACTGCTTGCTCCAGCCTGATCCAAGAAAGTGCCACCAAAATAGACATCCCCACCCTGCTCTTGAGTGACTGAGGCCTCTCTTGGATTCTCTGTTTGGGGCCCAGGCTAAGGAGGTCGAATTTCTCTCTAGGTGCCAACTTGGGGCTCAGTTGCTGAGAGCTTGCTCTGAGGCCTCAGGCCCTTCATGGGCCCTGAGGAGTCACAGAGGGTTGCCATGGAACTGGGCTGCAGGACCAGGAGGAGTTCTGCGGACAAGGTGGGGAAGAGGCAGCTGCAGGTGGAGAAACAGGAGGGGTAAGGAGTGCTGTGAGGAGCACGGAACACCACAGCCCAGAGTCTGGAAAGGTGGGCATGAAGCCCCAGCCAGAGAGGCCTAAGTGAGGGCAGAGGGAGAGAGCTCTGGATTTCTGGAGCCCAGGACGGCAGAGTGGCTGCCTCTGACCCCAAGTGAGACGAAGGCAGCACTTTGTGAAAGGACTGGGCTGGGAGGTGGCCTTTCCTCTAGGCCTGGAAAGGGGTGGGGGCCTGGTGGGGGCCTCCTGCAGCTCCACGAGGCCAGATTGACCCAAAAAATCACGAGTATTTCTCAGTTATGGAGTTTTCTTTTGTTCTTCTTGATGGAATAGAGTTTAATATGGCTGAAAGGCTGGGCTGTGCAATATAGAAATAGTAACTCCAGGCCAGGCATGGTGACTCACTCCTGTAATCCTAGCACTCTGGGAGGCAGAGGCGGGTGGATCACCTGAGGTCAGGAGATCGAGACCAGCCTGGCCAACATGGTGAAACCCCATCTCCATTAAAAATGCAAAAAAATTAGCTGGGCGTGGTGGCACGAACCTGTAATCCCAGCTACTCGGGAGGCTGAAGCAGGAGAATCGCTTAAACCCGGGAGATGGAGGTTACAGTGAGTCGAGATCGCACCACTGCACTCCAGCCTGGGTGACAGAACGAGACTCCATCTCAAAAAAAAAAAAAAAAAAAAAGAAATAATAACTCCATTTTATCAATTGCTCTTACTCTATCTTCAAGTCCATGATTTTTTAAAAGAGAAGAAAAAGAGAACTTTATTCATACCCAGGCCCTCATTTATAGTCACTTAAGAGGAAAGTGAGCCCATGTGGGATCCTGACCCTCAACTACAGAGGTCGCATGTCTTGGTGTGTGGCTGTGGTGCTCTCACAGGATTTTAGAGCTTCCTAGTCTGTACTCTACCTGTAAGCAGGAGCCAGGCTCTTATTTGTCTATGGATTTGCTGGAATATCTAAGCATTATTATACCCATTTTGTAGATAATGAAACTGAGGCCCAGAGAAGTCAGTAAGTTGCAAAGGCTCTTGTAGCTATCTGGAGCCAGAACAAGTCAGTATCTATTGAGTATAAACTAAGTTTTGTGGCCCTACTTTTTAACCTAGCCATTGGGATACCTGATTTCTCCTGACAAGTCTGTGTGGCATCTGAGTGCAAGCAATTGTCCAGCAGATGCTGACATATTGGAGTATCTAGTGATGTTCTGGTCGTTGTTATGGCACAATATTTGGAATAAGGACAGTTGTGAAGAATCCTGGAGGAATGGCTGCCTCTTAGATTTGACAGGCGTTAAGGCCCTGGACTATTCTAAGATGGCTCTCCCTCGCAGCCTAGATGGATACAAGCAGAACAGCAGCACCAGGGGGAGAGCCTGAGAGGATGGTGCTTTTCATCATGCACTCTGTGCTGTGAGTGGGCACTGACAGCAGTGCAGGAGAAGCATCCTGGGATGAAATGGGAGGCAGGAGGGGCAAATGGGGAGTCCCTGTGTGCAACTGCTTAGTCTCCCCCAGCTACACACAAATAAAATTTTGTGACCTCCTCTTGGGAGGCTGCATACTGGACTCCAGGGGGCCAAGGGTCTGAGTTGGCAGTCTCTGGTGGGTTAGAGACTGATTTTGCTCAGAGGGGTCCCAAGGCCAGCATCTGGAGAGAAAGAGGAGGAGGAGAGGAGAAGTCAGCTATCCACAAAGAGACCAGCTGAGAGGTGCAATGCTGGCTGGAGTCCCAGCATTAGAACTACAGGCTGCAGGCCAGACATGATGGATGTGCTCCAGGCTCTGCAGAAATCACCCTGGAGAGTGGGAAAAGCAGGGCTGACCAAGCAAGGGAGAAAGATGAAACCTCTGCATCCTTCCCTGTCCAATAAGATAGCCATTAGCTACCTGTGGCTGTTTACATTTAAATTAATGAAAATTAGATGAAATAAAAATGCAATTCCTCAGTCTCATTAGCCACATTTCAAGTGCTTGATAGCCATATATGGCTAGTGGCTGCCAGATTGGACAGTGTAGATATAAGATATTAATATTTCCATCATGCAGAAAGTTCTACTTGAATGTAAATTATCTCATTAATATATTTTGTATTGATTACATGTTGAAATAACATTCTGGACATATAGAGTTAAATAAGCTATAATATTAACTTCACCTGCTTCTTTTTACTTGTTTTACTGTGGATAATAGAAACTTGTCAATTACCAATGTACTTCATATTTCTATTGAACAGCGTGGTTGTAGGTGGATACAGGAACACATCTCCATTTATTCATTGTTCTTAATACCACATCCATCCAATGGTATTTGATTGGATAATAGCTGTAAAAATCCCTTCTCAACAGTAAAGGTGACTGAGGCAGCCCAGGGTAATGGGGCAAATGCAACTTTGGAGGCACAAAAATTCAGGTTCACATCTCATCTCCATCCCTCTACTAGCTTTGAAGTCTTGGGCAAATTACATGCCTCAGTTTCTCATCTGAAAAATGCAATCAATGAATGATCCACTGCATAGCATTTCTTTGAAGTTTGAAGAAGATAGTAGATAGTCACGTATGGGGGCTAGCGTGGGTTCCTAGTAAACCTCGGTAAAAGGTAGCGTTGTTATCATTAGCATTTTAAGTGTGAAAGTGTAGGGGATTATGGTCAGTTTCTCTGGCCTCAGCCTACTCACAACCCTACCCGCTGCTTTCAGCAGCCCCTCCCAGCCCTCTGCAAAGCCCTTGGCACAGCCTGGACACTTACCTGCTGGCAGCTGCTGGCCCAGGAAGCCCGTAGGGCACCCCAATTTCCCGAGCGCGTGGCTTTGCTCTCCAGGTGCATCCGCAGTTGTGTTTCCAGCTCCTGACTGACTTGCTCAAGGGCATGCACTTTGGCCATATATTCCACCAGGCAGCCCCCTAGGTCCTCAACAGCACCATGGTCCCTCTCCAAACCTGGAGCCGGCACGGTGGCCAGGCCTGAGCTCCGCAGGCCCTGAAGGAAGACACTGCTGATGCCAAGGGCCCGGCGGGTCACACGGGCACCCAGGCCACCTATGCACCCACTGGGTGCTGTTCCTACATAGACCCCAGGTGCTCGGACAAGGCCAGTCATGGCATTGGTCCTGGAGGCTGGGGGGCTATCCAGGGAGGATGATGACCGTGGCCCCCTGAAGGATGCCCTGCGCCTCTGGAGGGGCATGCTGGAGCTGGCACTGGTGGGCAAGTCCACTACTACTCGCCTCTCACTCATCACCCCTTCTGCCTCTGTGGTGCCCAGTGGGTTTACAGAGTCCAGTGGCTTTTGGTTTACAGCCCCAGCATCCCTGTGGCCTGGTCACGGGCCTCTCTGGAATCTCCCCTATCCCTGGGGCTGCTTTGTCTGCTGTCTTCCATGAGTTTCCATCATTCACTGAGCTGAAAGAGAAATGGGCACTGCCCAGGGCTGTGTGCAGAGAGGCACTCATGCATTCTTTGATGCAGGGTCATGTGTCCAACCTCCCAGATTATTCTGCTGGTGGTGGGGGAGGCTGGATCAGTGCAGGCTGTGGGGGTAGACCATTTGGGTTTGTGCATTTTACTACCTAAGAGTGGGCAAGGCAGGCATCAAGCAACCCCATTTTACAGACGAGTAAACTGAGGCTCAAGGACCTCAGATCACAAGTGTACTGATCATTTGCCCCAGACCTCAGATTACAAGCTAGGACTCAATCTAGCTATTTCAGGGCTTTCTACATCCCTATGTGTACTGGCACACGTGAATGTGAACACATGTCCACACAGGCAATAGAGGATGAAAAATGGCAGGAGGCAGCTCCAGGGACCCAAGAGAAAAGACTTGCCTACGGTTTCCTCTCTCAGTCCTGCCAGCAGCTTCAGGTCCTTCCCTCACCTCTCTCCTTTCCTCCTCATCTCTGTCCTCTAATGCTCTGCTGTTCATCAGCTGCTTGCTGTTGGCCAGGATGCTTCCTCCCTCTGGACCTCACTGTCTGAACATTGGCCTGAGCCTCTAACTCTCTGATGCACCAGATAAGGACCTTGGGAAAATTCAGGTCCCACACATTATGTTCCGGCCATTCCCTACACCTCTGCTTCTCCATCTGTTGGAAAACTGAGAAATAAAAACAACAAAGAGGGTGTTTTCTGGTAAGTCTCTCCAAGGGTGCCCCAAGTTAGGATATGATGACACCCCTGGGTTTTAATTATTGACCTTGGCATCCACTAAGCCACCAAGGGTCACACCTCAATCACTTCTCTAGGATCAGAAAGGTTCCCCCAGTTTCAGGATGACAACATGGACCTAAAAACCTCTGTACATAAGTTTTACCCTGGAGAAACCATGTCACCAAACCCCAGAGCTGGATATTTTTCCAGATGCTGTAATGTAGGGATGTACCTCAGGTGAGAGAAGGAGAAGGGAGCCAATCTCTAGTGAGTAGCAGATCCAGCCTGGTGTGTGCATGAATCCTATAGTTTATTTCATGGAATTCTCAACTCAACCTCAGGAGGAAGGAGGTCCAGGGTTGACAGGTACTGCCACATGGGCTGTGCACCTCACAGCTCTAAAATGACATGTACTACAGTTGGCCACTGTTCTCTTACGTGAGGAGAACCCCGAGAGCTGCAATGACTTGCCCAAGGTTCCATGTCCAGAAAGTAGCAGAGCTGGGGGCAGACACCCTCTTCCAACCTCTGGGGCAGTGACTTACTTAAGAGCCTCCCTGTTGCCCACCACCCAGAGAGCAGAGTACCTACCCGAGGTCACGCAAGTAAAGGTAAAAAACCTGGTCACCTACCAGAAGACTCTGTGTGCACTTCCTTCCTGCTGACCAGGACACTCCAACCCTTCCTTTCTTTATTGTCTTCCACTTTGTCTCTGAGATGGCCTGGGAGGTATTTTATAAATATCAGTGTTGGCTATTTGATGAACAGATGAAAGAACCAATCGGATTAAGTAAAGGCCAGTAGTGTCCTTGTTTATTCAGACATAGCATTAATGCTGTCAACACCACCCCTGATGCACCCAGAAGGGGCATGCGAGCCTGTGTTACAGTAACAGCTTCCTATACGGGTGACACTGACTTGGTTCTGAGGATCTGCATTATTGTGAATTCCAAGATGTATTATCCAAGGCTGAATGAAAAGTTCAGGCTACTGATTAAGTTGTGCACAAATGTGTCATGTTTAGGTATTGTTATTCTCTACAGAATGGTAACACTCAATGGCCAGGTTAACCTCAGACTTCTCTGGACCAAAGATATTTACTATATAAATCCACTCAGCCCTGGAGACAGGGAGAAAGGGGGGGGGATGTACTTTGACACCACTGTCTCCAAAGACCTGATGAAAGATGAGTCTATTTTGGAGAAACTGCAAACATGTTCAAAAAGATTTATTTTATCAAATGATAAACTGCTAATCCTATTAGCTCGTCACATACATAAAACTCAACTTACTGTTAAATCAGATTAAAAAATACAGATGGATATAAAGTGGTGTTGGTACTGCTTAAGGAAGACTTAGAGCTTATCTTGAAAAGAATGCAAAATGTATTAGCAACAGAATCCTCTGGCTAATAAAATAAGTTTATTTATATATACATGGCAGCTGAAATCTGTGGATAAGGAAAAATAAGTCATACATCCACATATGTATATATAACATATGTATCTTTGATTACATATATTATATATAAATTTTACTTTACAAACAGATTTTTCTCTATGTATACTCACACACATTGGTATATTAAATGTAACAGTTAACAGAAATATTATGGTAAGGTTAAAAAGGTAAGACAACAACACGCTAGAAAATTAAACTTAGAGAAACATTTAGTTGCTTCTTTGTGGGTTGAAGAGTCTTTGAAGAGAGACAACAACCGAACTCATGTGAAGTAGGTTCATACAACATTGAGAACACACTTTTGAAGGCCATCTTTTTTTTTTTTTTTAAGGAAAATGCAGAAAGAAAAAAGTCATGATAGACTACAGCAACAACACAAACATATGACCCAACATTCAAGTTCAATTCCCAATCCGACTATAAGAGCATCTATATTCAAAATATACTATCAAACTATTTTTCTTTTAGAGAAAGGAAGTGTCAAAGCAGTAATCATCTCTCTCAGCCACAATCAGGAAAAAATAGAGAAGCAGCCACCTCTGGAAGCCCCTTGGGCGTCTCTGAGTGTCTGATCCTGTTGGCCGTGCTGGATACAGCACGGGGAGGCAGCCAGCCAGCCGGGAACAAGGGGAGCAGTGGAAGCTGAGAGCTGGATGGCAAGTCCACCGGCTGGTGCTGAGAGCAGGCTTGCAGTGCCAAGTAGGAGTATAATGATGTCTTCTCCCAAATGATTTGCTTGGGCAATCTTTTTTTTCTTTTTTAAAGATTGCAGGAGGAAGGTTTCAAAAATTATCGCTCTACTACCTCAAAGCTTCTTAGATAAACATGTTCCTCAGGGGCACGATACCATGGCCTTTTGAGAAAACAAAGCTGAACCCCAATAAACATTTGATCCTTGAAGAAGGGCAAGCATTTTAAAGCTCCAGGGCCGGGATCTGCATCTAAACCCTCTCCAAGAGAAAGGCATGGGTGTTTAATGCAGATCTGGGTGTTGGAGGGGATACAGGAATGGGCATAAAGGGAGCATTTTCCCACCAGGGAAAGGCAGTCCTGTTGTTAGCAGTGGAAGTAATATTAGGGGGACATGGCCTTGGGATGCCTTGATGTCTTCCATGGATTCCTGAGGGCTCCATGCTCCTGCCTGCCATCCACAACTTGGATGGAATTAAACATGACATCCAATGGTGCCGTCATAAGGCTCCAGGGTACTCATCCTCGGAGGTGATGAGATGTTCCCTTTTCCTGCTCTGTGCGTGAGTCTGCCGTCTTCCCCTGAGGCGGCCCAGTTCCCTTTGTGTGCATATGAGAAGGGAGGGAATGGGGTCACACCAAATCAAGAGGAACCAGAGCTTTAAGAATCACTCAAAAAATCGTGCGCTTGACCACTGTAACATTCAGTTTCTACAGGAGGTCAGTCTCTTACCTCACCTGACCAGGGTTCCTGGGATCCCCAGGTGCTCAAGAATAGTTATTAAGAGAAGCAATCAATGCAACTGCTTTGCTTAGAAATACCTTTATTTTATAAAGCCACAGATCATTCTGTAAAGTTTTTTTTTTTTAAACCACACTTGTAAAAAAGATGTTGACAATTCATAGGAAAAAAAGCTGAAAATGTTTCTCATCAAGTCAGGGTTACACAAAGGTTATATTTATAATATATATATTTGTATATTTATAATTTAGAGACGAAAAATACGGAATGGCAAAGTGATGCCTGCTGTAGTTAGATTTCAGATACTTGATCGTTTCCCACAAACAGTGTTTCTTGACAGAAGGGGTTAACAAGGACCATCCCAGTGTCTCTATAGTCGCCATTGGCTGGGGAGCGGGGCTCTGAGAGCTGGTCCTGGGAAGAGAGAGGCAGGAGGTGGAGTGAGCTGGAGAAGGCTTAAGAGGTGGCCATTCTTAAAGAAATGTACACATGGGAACATTTATTTCAGCACCGATGGCTTGGTGCACATTTTCATCATCCCCACTGCTAATGCTGAGGTGCACAGCCCTCTATGCCATTTTTTTAATTAATGTGTGTGTGTGTGTGTGTAGGTGTATATTTTAATTTTTGTGCTGTTCTTTCAGATTTTTAGAGCAGCTTTCAAAAAATGTTTCCTGCTTCTGGAATCACCCCAATCCTAGGTTGCCAGAGATGGTACTGCTTTCCTTGTCAAAGTCTGAGGGGGCTTACCATGCATGACACACATACAGTGCGTGGCTCACCGCACTAGTGGCAAAACTCGGTCCACTTGGACTCCAGACTACTTCCTTCCTCTTTCTCACAGACTTCTGGGAAACTTCTCTGCTTTTCCTCCTGAATACACCTAGACTCACTCGCCTGTTTCCTGCTACCCACCTGTCAGGATCTAACAGACCTGTCAAGAGGCTTCAAGGGCCAATTCCTTCCCCCTCTGAGTCCTTCCAGAGCCTGGTCAGAATTATTGCCCCATTTCTTATAGCACTAGTGATGCTGAGCTGAATGGATCTGCATCTCTGTGTGACTGCACAATGAGTGACAGATGAAAATTTCAGTCTGTATGTTCAGTTGCAGGAGCAGAAAAGCCTAGAAATAGGCCATCCACTGCCCAGAAGGTAATCTGTATGGCTTTGGCAGGGTTTTGATTTCACTTACCAAGGACAAGCAAACATTTATGGGCTACTAAATGGCTGTACTTGGATTCAGGCCCTGGTACTAATTTAGAGAGAAAAAAAAAAGAAAGTCATAGCCTCTTCCAATTAAAACAGCTAATGTCTCAGAAACTTCAAGCCATTTCAGGGCAAAGACTCAATTATAGGCCTAGGTATACTGGCTCATGCCAGATTTGCTTAGCCACAATTAATTCTCTGAAGTTTATTTTTAAACAAAACATACGTAACAGATACTTTCTGAGGAGTACTTACTGCTGTATGAATCATAAGGTAAGGAAGAAATGCCATTGTTGATAAAATGTCTTTTCAGAAGACAAGAATTTCCTTCAGTGTCTGGAATTAGTTCAACACCTATCTAAGGGTGGATATGGGGCCAGCCATCTAAGGAAAATAGTGGAGCACTTCAAAGAGGAGACAAAAATCCTTTTTCTCCACCATGCTTTTGGGTTTAACTGTGGAGGCTGAGCTTGGCTTGTCATTTTATAGCTTTCACAAAGCAAGTCTTCACCAAAGGCAAAACCATGTGGGTATGTTTTGCTGCATAAAAAAGAAAGAGTTATTCAGGAAACAACCAAAGCAAAGGAGAAGAAAAAAGAAGGGAGGAGAGGAGGAGGGAGAAAAGAAGGAAGAGAAAACAGGGAGAAGGAGGATGAGGAGGAGGGAAAAAGAAAAAAGAATAGAAGTTTCCAAGCACTTTTTGGGCATCACAATTTTGTCTGTACAGCCCTGGATCTGTGTTTTGCTGCTTGCATCAACACAGCAGTGGGGGCAGGGCAACTGAGGAACTTGCTTAGGCAAACCATTTGGCAGTCTCCAAAGTTAGCAGCTAAAGGACAGGTGGTGAGTACATGTCCCGAGGATGCGGAACATGGTGGAATATGAACTGGGACCTTATGATTGCTCTAGAGGTGGTCGGCAGTGTGTGTGTACTTGGCTGGCTTCATCCTGGCCCTAGGCTGCCTGCATTTGCCCTCAAATAGTGTGAGCCCAGAGAATTGGAACAAATTGTAATATTACTCTAAATAAAGCAGAATAAGAGGAACTGCTTGCTGGGAGGGAAACAGCAAAATCCAATCCACTCTGAAGCCAAGCTGAGCTTTGTGCTGCAGGTCCTATGGCGCCCTCCTGGTCTGGAGATCACGACTGGCTGGGGCAGCCCTTTCTACCAGAGCCTCTGGCTTGTGTTGGACGGCAGCCCTCGTGCTCTGTGCCAAATGACTAACTGGGATGTTCTAAAAGCGAGGGACTTTTCTATAGTGCGTTCACGAGTATTGTCCTTTGGCTTTGGTTTTCATTTACCAATTTGCAAAGAGAATATGAGAAATTTAAAGTTCAGGGGTTCACAGCCCATACCTGAAGTAGGACCAGCCCCTTTGTCAAGTTATGTGTTTTTTTCCACTTACTATAACAGATCTCAGGAACACCTTTTCCATGCAAAATGTGTACAGGGCACACTAAAGGTCAATGCTGCAATGAAGCTGGCCCCTCGTTTGTCCTCTGGTTAAAAATTTTTCTTGGGCATTTACTGTGTGTTAGGCTCTGACTGGGTGATGGGTAAATTGTGGTGAACAACATTTATAGTTCATTCGCTTGATAAACATTTACTAAGAACCTACCATGTGCCAGGCACTGCTCTAGGTGCTGGGAATAGAGCAGTGAGCACAACAAACAATGCTCCTGCCTCAGGCAGCAGGACAGCCAGACCACAAACCAATCAACAGAGAGAGAATGATGCAATGTCAAGTGGTGAGAAGTGCTCTGAAGACAAGGAAGAGGAAACAGAATGAGATTGGAGATTTAATTAATACAGAGTGGTCAGGGAGGGAGGGCCTCCCAGAGGAGGTGGCATTTGAACAGAGACCTGAAGGAATTGAGGGTTCAAGGCATCCAGGAGAAAAGCATTTCAGATAGGGTGCAAGAGCAAAGCTCTAAGGTGGGGGCAAGCTTCCTGTGTAGGAGGAAGAGCAAAGAGGCCACTGAAGCTGGTGTGTGATCAATGGGAAGTGTGGTGGGGGCTCAGGTGGTGGGCAGGGGCCAACTTGTGAAGGGCATGAGAACAGGAGTCTGGATTTTATTCAAAATGTGGAGAAGAGTCACTTGAAAGTGGAAGCCGTGGCGGACACGGGATCCTGCCTTGAAAAGATCATCTGGCTCTTGTGCGGAGGGCAGACTGCAGAAGGCAAGATGGTAGTGGGGAGTCCTAATTCAGAGGCCATTGCAGCACTCATGGTGCGAGGGAGGAGAGTGGCTTGGACCAGGGGCAGAGGTGCAGGCAATGAGAGGTGCTGGTCCTTAGGGAAAATCAGTGAAATTTTCTGACAGACTAGAAGTGGGGTGTGCAGGAAGGAAAGGCAGCTGGCAGTACCATCTACATAATGAGCTGCAGATGAGGTTGGGGTTTTGGGGTTGGGAGGGGGAAATCAAGGGTTCAATCTTGGGTGTGTTGAGTTTCAGGTGCCTATTAGACATGTGCAGCATGTAGCTGGGTAGGTGAGTCTGGGGCCAGGGGAGACATTAAGGTTACAGGTAGAAATTTGGACTCTCTAGTGCAGAGATGGTATTTAAGTCATGGGACTAAGTAGAAAGAGAAGAGAAGTGACTGGGGTCAGTGGCTCACGCCTATAATCCCAGCACTTTGGGAGGCTGAGGCAGGTGGGTCACTTGAGGTGAGGAGTTCGAGACCAGTCTGGCCAACATAGTGAAACCCTGTCTCTACTAAAAATACAAAAATTAGCCGGGCGTGGTTGTGTGTGCTTGGAGTCCCAGCTACTTGGGAGGCTGAGGCAGGAGAATCACTTGAACCTGGGAGGCGGAGGCTGCAGTGAGCTGAGATCACACCACTGCACTCCAGCCTGGGCAACGGAGTTGAGACTTCATCTCAAAAAGCAAAAACAAAAACAAAACAACAACAAACAAAAACAAAGAGAAGAGAAGTGGTGGCAGGACCGAGATGGGGCGCTCCAGTGAATAGAGGTTGGGGAAAGGACAGGGAATCAGTAATGGGAGCTGGGGGAGAGCCTGCGAAGGCAGGGCCTCTGCTGCCATATGACGGTGCCAGTGCTGCACAGATGGAGTAGGATGAGTGCTCGGAATTGGCTACTAGGTTTAGCGATGTGGAAGCAACTGGTTACTCAAGTGGGGGAGAGGGGTACTAAACTAATATCAGACCAGTAGCATATCATAGCTCTAAAAAGGGTCACAATGAAAAAGCACAGGGAGCTAAGACCACGTGACAGGAGAGCTGAACCCAGCCTGGCAGGTTAAGGAAGGCCTCGCTGAGGAAGTGACATTTAGACTGGGCCCTGCAGGATGGCTTGGAGTCACTGAGGTGAGCAAGTGAAGGGGGTGCTGGGGAGAGCCTGAAGATGTTGCAGGAGAGGCGACAGCCCATGCACACACCTGGAGTGGGTGTGATGTAACCTGGTGCTGTGAAGGAACAAAAAGAAATCCAGTGTGGCTGGAGCTTAGCAAGAGACGGGGAGAGGGGTGTGATGTGAGGCTGGAAAGTTGGGCTGGGTCTAGGTCTACCTTGCAAGTCCTATACAAGACTTTGAACTTTAACTGGAGAGAAATGAGAAGGTTTTAAGCATGTGAGCGATGTGACCACAATTATGTTTACAAAAGCTCACCCTGGCTGCTGTGGGGAATGGACCCACACGGGAAGGAGGGGTGGGGTTGTACCTCCACGAGAACTCTTCTCAGCTCTCATTGCCTTACTCAGATGTCTGTGATCTTTCTCCTGGGCTATCTCAATTGCATCCTAGTTGAGCTACCTGTTTTTAGTCTGTCTTTCTGTGTCATTCCATCCATTTACTCATCCATCAAGCCATTATTTTCTTTCCTTATCCATTCGCTGATCACATATAGGATGCTTTCACCAGGCCATCAGCATAATCCTTCTAAAACTGGGTCACCCAAAGATCAAAACTTTCAGTGACTCTCTGCTGCCCCAAACTAGAGTCCCAATGCCATAATACCCCATTAAGGCTGTGTCTAATTGGGCCTTTATCCTTCTTTCCTGTTCCACTCTGGCCTCTACTCCACCCTTCGTGTGAGGATGGAAAGAGCATGGATTCTGTGGTTAAAGTCCTGGGTTCAAAGCTCGGCTCTCTCACTGACCAGCCAGGTGTCTTGGGCAAATACCCTGACACAGTGTATTCTTCTTTCCCTTCAGATCCAGCACGTATCCTCACCTTTCCTCAGGCTACCTCCTCTGCTGGAATGTCTGTTGAAATCCATTAATCCTTCCTAGCATCTGCACTGGGAAGGCTTTCCTCCTTGGGTTTCCACAGCTCTTTGTCTATAACTCATCTTGTGTTTCCCCTAATTGGCTTTGTTTTTGGGTGATGCTGGGGTTTGTACCCCAGCCACATCTCAGAACTGAGCCCCTTAGGAGCAAGCTCTCATCTTCATAGTGCCCTGGGAGTGCTCGGCACAAAACAGGTCCTCACTGAGTATTTGTTCACTTGTTCCCAGAAACCAAAAGTCCCAGGAACAGTGCTTCCAAAATTTACTGTGCAGAAAGCACCTGGGGATTCTTGCTAAAACACAGATCCTGGCTCAGTAGGACCAGGGTAGGGCCTACAACCTCTTGGGTGTTACTGATACTGCTGGTCCATGGGCCATATGTTAAGGAGCAAGGCACTCAGAAATGAGCAGATGCCCCATGGCTCTCTTTGGGCCTGGTTTCCCTGCAGTGGGGCCAGCACTTTCAAGCTCATTACCTCAGAGGTTTCAAGGGACTGGATCTCCCTGGGTAGCTCCACAGCATGCCTGTTGAAGTAGTCCATGGTGATGGTGTTGTTCCAGTAGCTCAGGTTGTTCTCCGGGTTGGCAGTCTTCTTCTTCCTCTTCATGCAGCACACCGTCAGCAGGACAGCTGTGGAGAGAGTGCAAGTCAGAGAAGAGAGGGAGGCAGCAAGGATGGTGCCTGGGTTGCACCACCGAACTGATGAGAGAGTTCCCAGCTGGAGTAAGTGTATGGTGGGAAAAGGGGCAGGGCATGGTGAACTGTACAAAGTTAGCCTTAATTCCACAGAAGACCTTTACAGCAGAAGTTCACAGAGCAAAATCACAGGGCAGAAGTCTTGAATGCTGATAAAATAGCTTTTCTGGTACTATCATCATCATCATCAAAAAATCCTGTGCTAATAGTTATACAGGACTTATGTCCCAGGCATGGTTCCAAGGACATTAGAAATATTAATTCATTTAATCCTCCATTTAGCCCCATAAAGTCAGTACTGTTGGGATCCCCATTTTACAAATAGGAAAACTGAAGCTCAGAGAGGTAAAGTGATAGGACCAAAAGCAAACCCAGACATCTGGACTCCAAAATCTTTTTTTATTTCGATGGAGTCTAGCTCCGTTGCCCAGGCTGGAGTGCAGTGGCACAATCTTGGCTCACTGCAACCTCTGCCTCCTGGGATCAAGCAATTCTCCTGCCTCAGCCTCCCAAGAAGCTGGGATATTACTGGTGCCTGCCACCATGTCTGGCTAATTTTTATATTTTTAGTAGAGACAGGGTTTTGCCATGTTGGTTAGGCTGGTCTCGAACTCCTGGCCTCAGGTAATCCGCCTGCCTCAGCCTTCCAAAGTGCTGGGATTGATTACAGGTATGAGCCACCACACCTGGCCAGTCTATGCTCTTAACCAGCTGATTCCTGCCTTAGACTGACGCAAAAGCTCACCTGCACAGGTGGCCTGAGGTGGGCTCCACACAGCTTGACTGAGCACAGTGTGACATGTGACCCCGTCTGTTCATCCCTGAGACTCGCAGGCCCAGGAGGAAGAATTATGTCTGGATTTTGTTGACTAACCATGTGTGAATTGAGTGGCTTGTGAGCAGGGAAGACTTCTGAGGTCAGAGAGGTGGGGTGGCCTGTCCAGATTCACACAGCAGAAACACAGCAGATTCACACAAGGACAAGGGTGACAGAGGCCTCTTGGGGAGAAGCCATGAAGTGAGGACTGAGTATATCCTGCCCCAGGTTCATCATCACCAGAGCCTCTGGGGATGAGGGGAGCTGAAGCCAAGAGCCACATCTGACATCCTGGTGGTGCCAACCATCTCTGTGCTGGGGAGTCGGGGGCCCAGGCTGGGCTGTCCAGAGAGGCCAGCACCAGGGGTTAGCAGAGAGCCAGCTCTGTCCGAAGCAGCCTGAGGGTCTGGCCAGCATCAGGGGTGGGTTCATGCCAGGGTGTGGGGCAGTTGCACAAGCTGGCACCTGTACAGGCTGAGACCTCAGAGCCCAGAACCCAGGGCCCTGTGGGCTGCCTGGGGAATTCTGTAGCTTTCTTTCCAGCTGCCAGCCTTGCTGGCCTCTCAACCTGGAAAGGTCTCTGTACAAGGTCAGGAGATAGGGTAAGTTTCTACTTTATCTGATCTGCTTTGATCAAAAAGACTTCTAATTTGCTTTTCAGTCTTCCAGATCGTTTTTAAAAAATCTTTAAAACATAGAGGGAATTTCTGAATGTTTGGGCTAATAGGGATTTTAGAGATTAGCTGGTACAGAACTTTTCAAATGTTGTGGATCTCTTTCCTCTTTCCCTCCCTTCCTTCCAAAGAACCCTTTCTTCAGATGGTTGAAGAGGAAAGGGGCAAGGAGGGGGCTGTGGTGCTTAGCCTGAAACTTGCTAATTCAGGCCACCTCCTTATTCTACAGAGGAGAAACTGTGGCCTAAAGTGCTGGCCAACTTGCCACAGGTCACAGGTATGTGAGTGGCAGAGCTGGGACAAGACCCCGGGTCCCCTCTCCCCTTCTCTGGTGTCTTTGTTCTTTGTTGTCACTACCTTTCACTCTGCTCCTGCGGCTGGCATGGTGAAACACCTGGAGGAGTTCTAGCTGGTGTGACAGAAGCCATAAAGAGGGAACCATCTGGGAAGTGGGAAAAGGGCTGTTTCCTCAGCTCCAGCTCAGTTTTGGTAGAGTTAGAGCTGGAGGGAGGGGAGCAACTGGGACAAACAGAACAACTCTTCAGTTATCAGCCTGCAGGGGCACATCCCATCATGCCCCACAAAACACTGCCATAGACATAGAACACAGGCTGGCAGGGGAAAAGTGTATCTGTGAGTCAGATTTGTATAGTTTGCATGCCTCTCTAAGGTAGAAAGATATTTGTGCCTCTGATCTATTGAGCAGTTATAAGCAAACAGAATCAAAGTGACCGATGCCATCTTAGGCCTAGTCAATAGGGCAAAAGGGACATCGAATTTAGAAGTAGTATCTAGGTGACAATCTATTACTTGCATGACTTGACTAAGTTACTTAACCTCTCTCAGCCTCAGCTTCCTTGGGAAGATTAAATGCAGTCATACATCTACCAGCACTTCAAATCGTCCCTGGTGCACAGTAGGTGCTGAACCAAATCAGCCTCTTCCCCCAGCCTACATTCTTATTCTAGAAGGTGGGGCATGGAAACCTAGAGAGGTGAACTTGCTCAAGGCCATGCTGCTAACCTGGGCTGGTAGAGGTTGCAGACTCCAAGTCCTCCGCCCCCCAGTCCAGTGCTCTAACAGCCCATGTTGTTAGAATGCCAGATGCAGAGATCCTGCCCTGCGGGAAGGCCTGGGAGTCAGAACAGAAAGTTCTACTCCACGTTGTCTTCCCCTCACATGTTCATGCTCCTGGCCTGGTTACATTTCTCTCAGGGAGTTTCCAGTGCTTCTCAAACACCATTTCATTTACTTACTGGAAGCCAGCCTGGCTACAGAAAGACCTAGGTTCAAGTTGTGACTCTGCCATGTATTCCACCTGGAAAGTCACTTAAGATGAACTTCATAGGCTTGTAATGAGAATTAAAGAGATCATGGATGCAAAATGCCAAACACAATGTCTGACACACAATGGATGCTTAATTAATGACAGTTCTCTTCTTGTTCTTCCAACATCCTCTACAAGAGAGATCTAGAAAGAAAAACTGTGTTATATGACTATTGGGTGGCTCAAGGCCAAAGCTCCACCTAGGGGTTAGAACATTCACTATTTCAGTGGTGTCACCTTTCATCCCAGAAAGAAAAGTACAAGTCAGACTTACAGGGTCTCTACTATATTCCCAGCACTGACCCAGGCACTTTAAAGCTTATTTAGCCCACATGACAACTGCCTGAGGAAGGCACTGTTGCTCTTCCCATTTTCAGAACAGGTAACTGAAGGTCATAGAAGCTAATAATATTGATCTTGATCAACCAACTAATTACGCAACTTGAATCCAGGTGTTGATGATCAAGTTGATATCCACTATCCTATATTGTCCTGAACACCAGAGGGTATAGAGATGACATATGCAGAAGCGTTTTGTAAACTGCGCAGCTCTATGCAAACACAAGATGTTAACTGTTCCCTTTCCCATTTAGTTGAAAAGCTTCAACTGCTCCGTTTCTTCTGAGGCAGTAGCCATCAAGACTCTGGAGGAGGTCATGGAGTCCCAATTTCCTTGAGTTTTAAAACAGAGTTGGGAATTAAGCAAGCTCTCTTGGGTTCCCAGGAATGTCACTGGGGAGTCATCCATGGCGTGTCAGATGTGTGACAGGAAGAAGAGGGGTCACTCCATTTTCAGATGGAGCCCTGAGTACTGTATTCACATTTGTGGAAGGGCATGCTTTCAGGTGATAGGACCTGCTGTGTGAAGAGAAATGGAAATGAAACCCTGCAGGTCCCCTGAGGATTCAACCTTTCAAACAACTATTGAATTGCTCTTTCCTGGGCCTGTTTGAGCAGGCATTGCAAATCTTAAAAACAGTAAGATGAATAATCATCACTGTTTGATCACTGCCATTTATTGAGTACCTTCTCCATGGCAGATGCTAAGATAAGACCTAACATGCATCATCTCTGATTTTACAAGTCTTCAAGGTTGCAGCCATGAAAATGCCCTGGTCAGCCATGATTGACCATGACAGGGGTACTAGTGCAGGCCTGTTCCTGCTGGACATGGAACCCCTCTAATGGCTCCCACTGGCTGGCAGAAGCTTTCTTAGAACAACACTGTAGTCTAAGACTCTTCCTACTGAATTCTCTTTCCTTCTCCCTCTTCTTTCATGGGGATCAGGCCTGCACTGCAGTCTGGGGCTTCCTCTGCCTACTTCGGTTCCTTCCTGAACATTTTACAGGTGTTTTCCCCAATAATTCTCTTATATGCCTAATCCCATCTTGGTGCCTGTATCTCGAAGGAACTAACACAGTGGACAGGAGTCCCATTTTGCAGACAGAAAGACACTGGATCAATGATTAAGTTACTTGTGTAAGTCCTACAGCCAACAAATGTTAAGAGCTGGGGTTGTGTGCGGGTATGTTTGATTCCACAAGCCAAGTCTCAGAAGCATACCAGGCTTCCTCTCTAATGATCTATGCAGGCTTAACTGTGAGGACAGGGAGTGATGACACATTTCAGTTTGGCCCCTTTGTTTTGTCGATGAGAAACCTGAGACCAGTGAGGGAAAGGATTCGCCCACGGGTGCCAGTGGAAGGGGTGCACCTGGGCTGTGCACAGCCATTTCCCTCCTTTGGAGGCTGAGGGAGGAGGTCACAGGGAGGCCTCAGGGTATGGAGGGAGGTCAGACTGGGGGGCTTAGTGTCTGACCCACCAGCCTGGCAGGCGGAAATGTGCCTGTAGAAGCCCATGGCCCTCTTGGGGAGAAGCCATGAAGTGAGGACTGAGTGCTGCCTGGAGGTGCTGGCTGGGATGCACAGGGAAGAGCTGTCAGAGTGTGGGTCTCACACTGGAACAGCTTGGGGACATCCCCTGGATATCCCTGCATTGCCTTGAGGCTCTCCCACCCCTGTTTGATCCGTAAGCTCCAAGGAGACATGTTTCCCAACCATAATGCCTTCTGATCCCAATCTATTCTACTCTTTTCATTGGCAAGAGTCATTCTCACCTGGGTTTTCTTATATAATAATTATAAACTCATTCAGGGCCTGTGAGTGAAAAGGCACACATATACATTCAGGTCTAATATTCACTGAGCAACCATCAGCACAATGGTATGTGATCTCTTTGAATGCTGCACTAATGCTCCGGTGTCTAGGAGGAGGCCAGATTGCTCTGGGGCCTAGGTGCAGAGGGTGCCCTCTAGTGTCTAGTGTCAGAGAGAGAGGGGCTACTCCACTTTGGCCAGGGTGAACTTGAGTTGGTGATGACAAACATCTGCAGCTAGTCTTTTTTTTCTAATCTCACCCTCCAAACAGCCCCATCTTCTTGCAGAGAGGATGGGTGAAGACATTTTCAAAAATGGACATCACATGTGACAAATAGGCAAAGGGCCCTGCCAGAGCCACAAAACTGACATGCTCATGAAAACTCAGACCGCTGACAATGGTGAGCGCTGACCAATTCAGCACCAGGCATGGAGGCTTCTGGCAAGAGTGGTGGGCTCTGTGCGTCCTGATGGTGGCAGCAGAGACCAGCTTGGGAGCCACCTGGCTCCTCTGCCCTAGCCCATTATGGCCTGAATCCAATCAATTTCAGTTCTCAGCACTTCTGAAAATGTGCGTGGCTTAGAGTGTCTGGCAGGGCTCAGGAGAGAAAAGCATTTCTCAGCCCCGGGACACATATGCTTCCAGGCACTGGTTGCGGCTTGCAATCTGGGAGAGCAGGTGAACTGACACCCTCCCTCCTTGCGCAGGCCAGGGATCTGCCTTACTGAACTCCCACTTCTACCAGGAGCAGAGGATCACCCCTGCCCAGCACCCTGCCCATCTGAATTCTGACTCTGGTGGCTTCAGAGAAGCAGGGCAGGGGCCAGTGCTGGTATGAAATGCCAGATGAGAGGAAACTGATGCATGCACTTTACTACTGACTCAGAGTGCCTGAAATATGTGGCAAACTGGCAAAGGATGAAACCCTTCTTTGAGGTCTGTAGAGTAGCTTTAAGATAAATGAAGCCACTGAGAAGGTCCAAAACAAGGGGCCCTTAGACCTGGAAGAGGTCTGCTTTCCTGATAACTAGAGTGGTGCTGGGCTATGAAAACAGCCCAAATAGATGAGGATAGTTCCTGAGAGCACAGGCTTCTGAAGCTGGACAAATATTCTTCCACCTTAATGGCCCTCTCATTGGAGCCTTCACAGGGTTAACGATGGTCCCGTAGGAGTTGGGGCCATGACTGAGGACATGGAGCTGATGTGGAGGCAGTCAGGGCCAAGGCAAGAGCCTCCTTGTGTATAGTGGAAACGCAAGACAGACATCAAAGGGAGTGGGGCGTGCGGTTCCCAAGGGGCTACCAGAGTCCACTTTTATTAGAAGTTTGTGTCTTTCTTTAGAAAGTAATATGTTCCATCTCCAGCACCTGAAGGCTCCTTTCAGGGTGCCAGAAGAATCCTCAAGGGACAGTCCAGGCTGTGTCCTTGCTCCTGTCTTGGCTGACATTTTTATGCATGGTTTAGGCAGCCCATGGGCTTTCCAGCTTTGCAGCAAGATCTGATCTAATTTCAAGCTTATACGTAACAGAAGGGCTGGGGGAGAAGTAGGAGTCCTTTTAGAATTGCAAAATCCAGGTGGGTGTAGCCTGTGGGGTGCAGGCTATCCAGCTCAAAGAGGGAGGCCCACATCTCAGATTCCCTAATGCTCGGCACAGTGTCTGGCACACAACGGGCACACAGGAAATCCTGCACTGAATCAAACAGATTTTGTACTACCAGATCTAGGCTGACTCACTGTGTGGTCAGGACCTTCGGTCAATCACGTCACCTGGTGACTCACTCCCTACCTGTAAGGTGTGGAGGACAGCTGGAGTCACTGTGGCACCTGTGTGTTTAGCAGTGTGTTTGCTTGTTCCTGCTTTTATTTCTCTGGCTGGTCTAAGATGGAATGATAAAAAAATAACGGAATGCACTTTGTAAACGAGAGCATCCTAGACACATGTAAAGACTGGAAAATTAGAAAGCTGTCTCTATGGTAGTTACTTCTCAGATATGATCAACCATTATTAAGAATTCATTGGCTAATAGTGCTACATTTTCTCATGATCATTCTTCTGTTTTAGAAGTGGGCAACCACAGTTTTAAGAATAAATGTGTAAATGTGCGTTTCCATGAGAGACAATAAAGCTGTTTTCATTAAGAATGAAATATGCAACTTGCAAATACTTTTACTTTTCTTGAATTGGGTCCTTCAGCAGAAGCAGTTTGCCCAGCCCTGACATGGAAAGTTTACTTTGCTCATCAACCTGAAGGAGACCGAAAGCTAGGAGAGATGGCTCCTGAAAAGAATCTAGACTCCGGATATAAAAAGATCTTGCAACACAAGGCCAAGTGGAAATCATGGTTCACATTAAAGGCATAAACCTCCTGCACTAACCATCCAGGGCAGGAAGAAAAGCTGGGAGACCTGGCTCAGCAGCCTTCCCTGAGGGAAGCCTTCGGGGCTTTGTTACTCTTGAGATCAGGGCAAGCCTAGGTATGACCTGAAGCCAATACAACCAGCAGAGCTGATGCCAGTGCTGGCTGCCTGAGCGCTACTAAAGAAAGAGTCCACCCTCGGCTCCCTCTTCCGTAGCCAGACACAGGTGGAATGCTGTGCTTCCTTTTGGGAGACAAAGCAGAAGCTACCCCAGAGGGGGCAGATGGGAGACAGGCCCAGGCAATGCAGCCCTACAAAGAAGACTTGAAGGGCTGGGGCTGAGCAGCTTGGATGAAGAGAAGGCTGCCTTTCAGAGCTGTTTCAAATGTTTTAGACGTTGCTAGACAAACTAGAGTTGTATGGCTTCAGATGGCACAGCTTAGGGCCATAGAGTGGGAATCACAAGAAGGCAAACTTTAGGCCCCCAGGAGAGCTGGGCAACAACCTGGAGGGTCAGAGGAGAATAGGCTGTCTAAGGAGCGGGGATATGAGGGTGGGGCAGTGTGGCCATCCCTGGAAGGGGTAAGGGAGTGGCAGATGGTAACCATTTGGGGTGGGGTGTGGCTGAGGATTCCTGCAAGGCTATCAGAGAAACTCTATGAATCATAAGAATCAAAGCTCAAGTACGTGAGGGAAGACATAATGAAATCCCTAAAGTTCTGAGAGGTTGTATCAGATTCTTTATGGAGAAAACAGAGAGAATGCCTCCTGACTCCTCATTCACAGAGTGCCAGGCAGCAGCAAGGAGAAGCTGGTGGCCTTGGGAGGGCAAAAAATAAGGACAAGGTCCACAATGCAATTAGCTCACATCACCTACGAACAAATAAAGTGGGGTGGGGGTGGAGAGTTGCTAGAATTTACGTAACTCTCAAGCCTTAATTTAGCTGCAAGAACTAGGTTTTTGCCAAAGCTATAGAACTTCCCACCAGATGAAAGCTTTATCTCTTTCTTTCTTAGGAGAAGAAAAACAGAAGGAGAGAAGATGGGCGAGAGGAGAGAAAACACAAGAAAGAGGATGGAAGATAAAGAAGAAGGTGAGGAGTTTGCTAGCTGGAGGCTATAAATTTTGAAGCATCGACATTGACCTATGGTGTCTTGGTGCCAGGTCACTAGAGGCATTGGCAGGCTACCTTGAGGCAGAGTGGTGTCATGACAAGGGCACTGGGCTGGAAGACAGCTGCTATAAGCTCTCAGCCCAGCCCTGCCTCTCACTAATTCTGGGATCCTGGGTGAGTCATGTCACTGCTAGCTTGGCATTTTTTTTCTGCAAAATGGAGGGTTGGATTAGACTGCCTGTAAGGTCCTCCCCCAGCTCCTGGGAGTTGTGGCTTTATGATCAGCGGGCATTCAAGCCATGGCCAGGCAGAGCTAAGGACTAGGGTCAGGGATAACCTGTCCTGATTCCTAGTTTCCTGAGATTCTGGGAATTTTTGTAGCCCACTTGGCAAGGATGCCAAATCAGGGACAAAGGAATGCTGGGGATGAGCCAGTGATGTGGTAGAGGGAGAAGATGGGTGGGAGAGGACAGCACTTACAGCAGGAAGAGATGGGCACGCTGATGGCCAGGATCACCCAGACGATATCCATCTTGCTCAGGCAGATGGTGGCTCTGTGCTGGGGTTTGTCCCCCTCGGCCACATGGGAGATGTTCCCTGCTGTCCCAGGCTTCCAGGTCCCGGCGGGGACCAGGCGGTTGAGGAAATTGCCTGTGGCTGTGGATACCACTGTGGAGAGAGGACTGGGCACCCTGTCGGTCATGGTGAGGGTGGCCACAGTCTCCTCCTTAGCTCCAGAAATAGTGCTTTCTGAGACCCTGGAGGGATGGGTTGGAGCTTGTGGGGTTGTGGATGCTCCCTGAGGAATCCCCTGGGAAGGGGCTGAGACACTGGTATCGAAGGCAGCTGGGGTGGGCCCCGTGGCGGCCGTGAAGACCCCAGAGCTGGTAGACAGAGGTCTGTTGGTGCCAGGGGTGACAGTAAGCCAAGAGTCACTATGGCTGGGGCCATCCTGTGGGTCACCGCGGTGGGGGCGCTGAGAAGGCACTGGGGCAGGTTGTGGACTAACAGGGGCACCTGAGGCTGCTGTGGCATCTGGTGTCCCTCCTTGGCTGGTGAAGGTAGAACCACCCCCCTGGGCTGCTCTGCGAAGGCCTGGCTTGTCCTCTCCAGGCCCCAGGGAGGTGGTGGGGGGTGCCCATGAGGTATTGCTGGGCACTGTGGTCGCAGCCACTGTCTGGGGCTGTGGTGAAGAGGAGTAGCCCCAGAGTGGGGTCCTGGGGGTGAGGGTAGAGGGGTCTGGTTCCACAGACCCTGTGAAGTTGCCCTTGTAGATCTGAAAGATTTTCCCCAGGGGCCGCTTCTGCCCCAGAGGTGTGGAGCTTGGATTTCGTCCTCGCTGTCCTTCTTTACTCCTGGAGTGGCCACCAGGTGCAGGCGGGACAGGGCGTGATGAATTACCAGCCCCTTTTCGGGAAGAGCCTGGGGGCCTTGGGGGCCTGCGTGTGGTAGTGCGGGGGGGCGCTGTGGTGGGGCGGCTGGTGGCCCCCGGTGGCTTCGTCAGCAGGATGGTGTGGGCAGTCTGCCCTCGAGGGTGGCCCTCTGGCTTGGAGGATGTGGTTGCCATGGCCGCTGGAGCGGACCCTGTGGACAGGGAGCTTTCAGAATGGGGGGCGGTTACTGTCGCAGTGATGGTGGAGATGGTGTGCGTAGGAGGGTGCCCCTTTGCACGGGGTGTCGGTGTTGCCATGGGAGCTGCAGCCTGTGAGGGGGGTCCATCGGGATTGGGGGTCAGCATCACCACAGAAGTATGTCTGGTAGAGCTGTGGGGTGCTGTCACCATGGTTCCCGGGGGAGTGCCTGAAGGGAGGACCTGAAGAGATTCCCTGGGAGATGGTTCCTGGACGGCAAATGCCAGCGCTTCAGTCAGTGCCAAGATCAGCAGGAAACCTTGAGAGGGAGACAGAGAGAAGAAGTAAAATACTTGGGGAGCAGCAGACAGCCTGGGCCTTTCTTACCTGTGGCCTAGGACAGTGGTGGGAACTCAGGAAATGTCAGGAGCATTCCCGAGCCCACACTAGTGCCCCAACACTGAATCAGAACTGTCTGTGGAGCTGGGGCAGGTCTATTAGGTAGGTGCTGCCTGGTACCTGCTGGAAAGAGAGACCAGCACTAGGGGAAGCAGAGCAGCTACCCTGGCCAGGCTCCTCCTTTCCCACATGCCTCGGAAACGCCATCAGCCCTCCCCACAAGGGCAACTTTTCAGAACAGGCTGGGGCTGGAGGTGCAGAAGGCTTGTGGCCTCCACATCTGCCTCCTCCTCTGCAGCCAGGAGTGGTCAAGGCCAGTTTGCCTGTGGGGAAGCCTGTGTGAACTCTGTGTGAGCCACCCCAAGCCAAATGAGGAAGGCCTGGGTGGCAGTATGTACCAACTCCTATGCCCTTTTCTGAATCTTCCATTTATAAACTACACAAAGGTACAAGCAAACAGACCTCTGTCCCTTCAGGACCATTCGCCAAACAATTATGGAGGTTCAACCCTCTCCCTGACCCTGGAGGACACAAAAACGAACAGGGCAGTCTCTGGCCCTGGACAAGCTTGTACATATCCACAAACAATCCTAAAATAAAACAAAGATGTCTCAGTGCCACAGAACAGTGACGGGCAGAAGAGGACCGGGGTCTAGAGAAGGGCAACCAGACCTGGAGCCCATACAAGCACTTAGCACAGCCTGGAACAGAAGGTGCCTTCTACAAATGCCAGTTGGTGTCATGGTTGTTATTAACTACTTTTCCTATGGCATTCATGTGGCTGAACTCTGAAAAATTGTCATTGGTGATATCCAGCCTTTTTGAGTAGAAGGAGCCCTTTTGAACGTTAAAAAGAAGGGATTTTGTATGATAGCCAATGTGCATACTTGCAGTTCAAGAAAATGCAGAAGGACAAAAACATATACGTTTAAAAACATTTCTAGTTATGTGTGGATTTTATCAATCACAATAGCATATGCCTATTTTTAAAAATGGTACCTCATGCAAGCATGACATGTAGGAGCCGTTGACAACACATGGGTTGGGAAGAGCCTGTCTCTATGGCTGAGGAAGGGCCAACAGTCCTCTGAGGCCTGATTCTGACCTGTTAGCATCTCCTTGTCCTGTTAGCACCTCTTTGTTCATGGATCCCCTTCTTTGTCACTCTCAGGCAGTTCCTTCAGCCCCTGCTTGGCTCCCCTGACTATGGAGAGAGATCTCTGTGTCTAATTACTCTCTCAGAGCGTCTTTCCCCCATCAGATTCCAGCAGGACAAATGGCCAAAGCAGGGGCCCCAGCTGTGATTCCCAGGTGTCTGATGGAGAAGGCAGGGCCCTGGCGAGAAGCAGAGATGGCGAGGAGATCTCCAGGCATGCCTTTGACACAAGGCCCAGGATTACCATTTGGTATGTGGTGGAGCCTTGGCATGGACCAGTGTCCTCCTCACCCTGCACTTCTAAATTGGTGGGGAGTGGGAGGTTGCGGGGGACTTTAGATTGCACTGAGGCTGTAGCACCCACCAACTCTAGGTCCAAAAATTTGCCCTAAACAATCTATTTTTTTCTAAACTTTCATTCATGATCTAGACTAGTGGTCCCCAACCTTTTTGGCACCAGGGACAAATTGTTTTCCACTTGGTTTTGTGGAAGACAATTTTTCCATGGACTGGAGTTGGTGGGGGGGTGGGTATGATTTTGGGATGAAACTCTTCCACCTCAGATCAGCAGGCATTCAATTCTCATAACGAGCACGCAACCTAGATCCATCCCTTGCACGTGCAGTTCACAATAGGGTTTGTGCTCCTATGAGAATCTAATGGTGCCGCTGACCTGACAGGAGGCAGAGCTCTGGCGGTAACGCTCTGGCGGTGATGCTCTGGGTGGTGATGCTGGCTCACCAGCCTCTCACCTCCTGCGGTGCAGCCTGGTTCCTAACAGGCCACAGACTGGTACTGGTCTGCGGCCCAGTGGTTGGGGACCCCTGATCTAGACCACACACCGACAGCACATTCTGTGTATTCGAGTCAATCCTAAAACCTGTTTACTGAACACTTGCCCTGGCCCAGGCTTTCATGCTTTAATCCATATGACCACTTGGTGCGGCATGAAATTGAGGTTTGGGGAGATTAGGCAACGTGGAAAGTCACACAGTAGCAGAAGTATGTGAAACAAGGGTTGTCTTTAAAGTGCATGCTTATCCTGGTCAACCACTATCAATGATGCAGAAGGAGGAAGAAGAGTACAGTATGTTGCATCCCAGAAGAATTAATGTTCTGTTATGCTCTGACCTGCTGAGGGTTATTCTGGTGCCCCTATCCTGCCCACGGCTTAACACCAGAGAGACAATCTATTCCTAGGGCTAGTGGTGGTGACCTCCATGTTTTGATGGACATTCCCTTTCAAGAGTCTGTTTAGCTCACAAGTGTTAAGTGTTGTTAAGGACTGACTTATGCACCCCCAAAATCCCTATGTTGAATCTCTAATTCCCAGTACCTCAGAATGTGACTATATTTGGAGACAGGGCCTTCAAAGAGGTAATTAAAGTAAAATGAGGCCAATAGAGTGGGCCCTAATTCGATCTGACTGGTGTCCTTCTTAAGAAGAGATTAGGACACACAGACATCTGGAGCACGGGTGCACAGAGGGTTGACCATGTGAGGACACGGCAGCTAGAGGGCGCCATCTGCAAGCCAAGGAGAGAGGCCTCGGGGGACTCCAACCCTACTGGCACCTTGAGTTTAGACTTCCATCCTCCTCAAATGTGAGGAAATACATTTCTGTCTGTGGTATTGTGTTATGGAAGCCCTAGCAAACTAATATACATGCCTTATGTTAGAGATCCTCTGAAAAAGGAGAGACAGAGACAGGGCTTTTGTGCAGGAAGTTTATACTGGAAAATGATCTGTGGGGTCAGCCGTGGGGGTCTGAGATGAGTGAAACAGGGAAAACCAATCTGAGGGCAGGTTATGAGCTGGTCCAGGTGGGCACCTCAAACTCACTGGGGACATCAGTGGAGCTGAGTAGGCTGCACCTCAAATTGTCTGCCTGAAAAGAACACTCACCCGGAGGCTCCCATATTCACTGATCAAGGGCTGCTCCTGGGATGCTCATCACTGCACTTCCTGACTGATGCCAGGTCTCCATTAGCTGGATCAGAGAAGCTCTGGGCCATGGGGCTGTCAGGTTCTTCCTTCACCCAGCTGGTGTTTGCTGCAACAGCTGGAGTTAAAATTAAGGGCCCGGGGAATCTCTGGGGCCAGGAACCAGATGTGTCAGATACAATAAAAGACCAGAGACCAAGGACACAGCAGTCTTTTGGAAGCAACACTGGCTGACCCCAGGGACAGGCCCTCAGGTGGGAGAGGAGCCACCATGGCCTCTAGGAGAACTTTTGTGGCACTCACAGAGGCAGAGAGAGGGGTTAATACAGACTGATCTTTAAAACACTCAGGGAAAAAAATTCCCCTGACTTTCCCGTCATTGGCACTCCAGGAACAAACAAACATCATCCTAGCTGGGAAGCCTTTGACTGGAATCCTTGGTGCTGTAAGATTACACAGCCTAAGTAACTATGTTTGTCCTTGTTGCCGATGCCTATTTCCCCCACTCAGCTATCAGCATCCCCTGAAGTTATTGTTCTCTCTAGAACTGTAGAGTTACCTCTTAGCTCTTTCTTCTTTGGACTTTAGAGTACATCTTTGGCACAATGAACAGATACTGCCACCATGGGTGCCAAGGGATTTTTACCTGGAGGATGATGTTTACATGTTACAGTGAGAGGGGATCTGGCATTTCACCTAATCCAATCCCCTCATTTCACAGAGTGGGCAACAGAAGGAGGGAAGTGACTTGTCCAAGAACACATTGCTGGTTGGGGACACAGCCTGGACCACAGCCATTATTTCAAAGCAACTTTTCATTTGTATAATAAAAATCCCTACAATGTTGTGCTAGCCAAATACCACCTCCAACCTCTACTGTCACCTTCAATATGGAAATCAGACAAGCATTTACCTCTCTTCTTTGGCACAAAAGGTTAACAACTGAATGCTATGCACGCTGTCACAATAAACATCTAAGGCCTTCAACCCAGGGCTTCCCTAACACATGCAAATTCTCATTCAAGGCCCTTTGTGCTGGACTACACACTCCCCCTCCCCACAATCTGGGGCTACTGCCTCTTTGCATATTATTTGCATGGATTTGCATAATGGACTCTAGAGGCTTTAATTCCAAATATGTAGTAGAGACTAAAGCTAAAACCTAGCTTCACATGCTTGAAATGTGGAACCGATTTTTAAAACGTGTCTGAATATGGACAATTGTTGTGGGGTAGAATCTACATATTGATGGGTGTCCAGACATCGCAAGAAGGTCTCCTCCTCCTGAAAATTCCAGTGCATACATGAGCTCAGGACCCAACGGAAGAAAAGGTCCTCCTCCTTCTGTTTATTTGGTTGGCTGCCTGCAGTCCATATTGGGCATGACATTTGCATCTGGCAAAGGCAACAAGGGAATAGTGAAAAGAGAAATGGCTAATATGTACTATACATTGCTCAAAGGGCTAAGCCTGTACTGACATATTTAATTCTCACAGCAACCTCATGAAGCAGGTAGTATTATTAGCTCCCTGCTGCAATTGAGGAAAAGAAGCACAGAGAGGTACAGGAACTTGCCCATGGTCACATAGCTGGGGAATGGCAAGCTGCAATTTGTTCCTAGGCAGCTTGGCTGCAGAGTCTACGCTCTCGACTACTTTCATTTATTGTTCTGCTCTACCCATCTCCCCAGGGGGCTCTGCCATTCAAAAGCAATGATTCACATCTTTGGAGAACTGATTCTCTATTGTTGGTCTCTTGACTTTTCTTCTGTCTTGTTTTTTTTCTATCTCTATTCCAGGGCTCTGTATGACACATTTGGTGTTCTTTTAACAACCCAGTAAATTAACTTCATTTTGCAAGTAACTGGGGGAGCTTGTAGTAGTACAATAAAAGGACTGGAAGCCCCTGATTTAATTCTCTCCTCTTCCCCAATCCTAACATCTCACATACTCCATTGTTTGGTAGAATAAAAATTATGTATATAAAACCCACAAAATTATATATGTGTGTGTATATATATATATAACAAAAATTATATATACACACATATATACATACACATTTTCTCTTAAAATTGCTTATATACACACAAGGCATATTTATTACACAGAAAATTCATAAAAATAGAATTTTATCTTTTTTTCATAATTTTAAGTTTCTTCTTTCTAAGTAGATCTTCCTTACCCATTAAACTAGGTTTTCAACTGCAAGATATTTTGTGCATTGCTGTTTTAAACCCTTTTAACAGAGAATCATAGCAGTCTGAGAAGTCTTCTGAACCATCCTGGACTCTTGGTGTGATTTTAAATTGTGTCTACAAGTTCTCTTCTCTGACATTCTTCCCACCAAGAGGTAGAGTCTATTTCCCCTCCCCTTGAATGTAGGTAGGCCTTTGTGACTGCCTTGATGAATACAGTGAGGCAGAAGTGACACCCTACATCCCTTCTGAGGCAACGGCCAAAAAGCTCATGCAGCTTTTACAGGTTTCTCTTGGGGGCTTTGGGCCCCTGTAAGAACTCCAGTTCCCTCGAGGTGGCCACATAAAGAGACCTTGCAGAGAGTAACAGGAATGCCTGAGGAGCCCCAGCTGTCCCAGCCCCAGCCAGGCACCGGACATGAGAGTGAAGAGCCTGCAAGATGACCCTGGCCACTGCTGGACTGTAATCACCCAAGAGATCCCAAATGAGAGCTGCCTAGCTGAGCCTGGTCAACCCTAAGATTTTTGAACAAAATAAATGATTGTTACTGCTTTAAGCCACTGTTTTGGTTTCTATTATCAATAGGTAACTGGAACACTTGGGAATTTAGCTTCTGCAATTGATGTTTCAACAACAAAAGAAAAGAGCATCTAAGCACACTAAGTCTGACCATCAGGGAGTTTGTTTTCTGCATGAGCAACAGCATACAACCTTGCGAGGAAATGGGCTTTTCTAATTTCAAGATTATTGTTCTTTAATTGGAAGGGATGTTGGGACTCTGGTATCAGCTCCTTCAGTTTACAGATGAGAAAGCTGAGGCCCAACACAGTGAAATGATTTACCCTGGCCACACAGCTACACACAGCGTTAGGGACAGGGAGGGACTCAGGCCAACTTATTGCCTGCTAATCCCATTAATGTGCCAAACTCACACTGTATCTATCTATCTATCTAAATTTCTTTTTTTTTTTTTTTTTTTTTTTGAGACAAGGTCTCACTCTGTGACCCAGGCTAGAGTGCAGTGGCGTGATCACAGCTCACTGCAGCCTTGACTTCCTGGGCTCAAGTGATCCTCCCACCTCAGCCTCCTGAGTAGCTGGGACTACAGGCACACGCCACTGTGCCCAGCTAATTTTTGAAATGGGGTCTTGCAATGTTGCTGGTCTCCACCTCCTGGGCTCAAGCAATCTGCCTGCCTTGGCCTCTCAGAATTTTGGGATTACAGGAGTGAGCCACTGTGCCTGGCCAGTGTTCTTTTTATACTCACTGTGGTTCTGTGTTCTAATATGGTCCATCTCTGAACTCCAATGATTCCTTTTATTAAAGATCAAATATAAACTTCTAATTCCTTGGAGCATGGTTTCCCTTAACCCAAAATAAATATGTATCACTGACTTCAGGGTGAGCTGGGTGACTGATCTTAAGAGGCAATCCATGCCTGTGACTTCACTTCTTTATGAAACCAAGGAGTTTTGAGTGCAAATCTTTTCTGCTTCCCTCACTACAGGTTGCCACATTTAAAATGTTCCCTACTATAAAATCCTGCTGGGAACATGCCTCAGATAACAAGGCTGAAGGACAGAAAGTTCTGCTTAGAGCTAACTGGGACCATTGTTTGGTAGATTACAGACATCTTTGAGATTACTGGTTCAACAGCTAGACTGATGAGGTCCATGACTTGTACTTTGGGAAACTGCTTCCCAGAGTACAATCTCTTGAATACATTCCCACAAGAAAGTCATGTGAGACAGGGCCTGTGTGCCCCAGACACACCTATGGCCTCCAGCCAACATGAATTCACCTTGTGCTGAAGCTCTAGGGGGCTGACAGATCATGGCCTCCTAAAAAACATATGAACAAACACACGTGAACACACACCCACACAGAGTAAGCATAGGCCTTTTCCCAGGGGCAAGAAACAGGGAAGAATGACAAATTTTCAGCTCAAGTCCCCCGTCATCTCCACATTCACATATGGTTAAAGTCATTTGTCTGAGGTCAAAATGACCACCATGTAGCAGTACCAGGATTTAAACCCAGGTTTCTCTGATCCTGACTGCCCAAGAAATCCTGGAATCTGAGAAATTTTTGATCCAGGAAAATGTCCTACATGAGTAGAGGAATGCTTGATGAAGATAATAATAGTAACAGCTGTGATGACCATGACAAAAAAACAAATCTTTCCCCAAATGCAGCAACACTTAGGGGCAACTATGCTGCCTTTAATCTTCAGCTTTAGCTTTTTTGCCTTAGTCATTTGATTCAACTTGGTACAAACATTTCTCACCTAGAACTCATCTGAGAATTCTTCCTGGGCCTTGAAACTGTTGTTAGGAATCCCTCCTTGTGTGCTTATAACCTATAAGCTTATCTCTACTCCAGCTCTCACCTCTCTGAATGGAAATGGCCAGTGTCTTGTCTGTTTCCCTGTCTGAAGTGGAAGCTGCCAGGACTGGGACCATGTCTGATTACATGTTATATGCCCATATCTAGTCCAGCACCTAGGCTACAAGACATATTCGCTGAAGAATAAGAAACCCTCCTAAATCACTTACTAGCCATCTGTGGCAGCTGGTGTTTTCCAAAAACGACCACCACAGTACATTCCAATCTGCTTACCCTTCCTAAATGTGACTTTGGCTCTCCTGTTGACAGGTAAGGTCTATGTTCCTTCCCTCAAATCTGGGTGGGTTTTTTTTTTTTTTTTTTTTTTTGTGGGTTTATGACTGTGGCTGCAGTGATGCTACCTGACTTCTAAGGTCAGATCATAAAAGGTGGTATGGCTACTTCTTGGTTTTCTTGTGGTGCTTACTCTTGGGAGCCAGCTGCCATGCTGCGAGGAAGTCTGAGGGGCCCATGTGGAAAGGAACCGAGGTTCACGGCCTTCAGCCTCAGCCTAACTTCCAGATGATAGCAGTACAACCCTGTTGGCCATGTGAATGAGCCATCTTGAAAGTGGACCTTCCAGCCCACCAAGCTGACTTAGACTCAGCCCATGCAGCTGAGTCTGGGGAGAGCAGAGACAAGTGACTCCTCCCCAGCTACAGACTTATGAGCAAAATGAATGATTGTTATTGATCTAAGCCACTATGTTTTGCAGTGGTTTGTTAGGCAGCAGCAGTAACTGGAATACCATCCATGTAGAAGTGAAATCAAAGCTCTTTCAGTGACCACTCTGGATTGAGACATCAAGGGCTTTTAAGTGCTGGAGCTCAACGGGCTGATTTTAACTTGGGTTTCCTTACTGTCCTCCTTTCCTGACCAGACTCAGAGAAGGGAAACATCTCAATGCCAGGCTCTTTCTACAGCATCATGATTTCTCTGATCGACAGCCACAGGTTCCCTCAGGGAAGTAAGGAACAAATGCATACTAGGAGGGCCATGAAGCTTCCTGGCACACACACACACACAGTGGGCTGGGGAAACAGATGATGGAATAAAGCTGGAGGCTGTTATATGGTGTCTGCATATTGAGGACATAGCCATTTCCTTTAAGGAGCTAATAGTATAGAAGGAAATAAAATTTGCAGTGACAGGAGCATAAACTCACATACCAAAGGTGTTCTCTCAAAGACTTGCCTCAAATAAACAAAAATGAGAGTCAAATTAGATGGATGAAAAGGTCAACTAAGCCTCTAATAAAATAACAAGATCATTAATATTCATGGAACATCTCTCTGACATCATGGGAAAGAACACAAATGCATCAGTCCAGACTGGCTTGTACTCTCCCAAACTAAAAGGAAGAAGCTCATAAAAACTGTTCCCTGCTTTACAGTAGAGAACCTGAGAAACACGACCTCAGCCAGGTGGTCAAGGCCAGCATCCACGGTGATGACCTAGGATATATATAATGTCATGATGACAATATATACCCTTGATATGAAAGAGGTGCTTTATCTCTGTAGTTTTCCCCTCCCAAACCTATAATCCCAGTATAGTTATAAGAAAAACATCAGACAAATCCCAGTTGAGGGATAGTCTATAAAATAGCTGACCAGTACTCAAAACTGCAAAGGGTCAGAAGCAAAGAAGGTCTGAGCAGCTGTCACAGCCAAGGGAAGCGTAAGGGGACATGAAGACTAAATGTAATGTGGTATCCCAGATGACATCCTGGAAGAGAAAAAGGACATTAGGCAAAAAAAAAAAAAAAAAAAAAAAAAAAAAAAAAAAAAAGGGAGTCTGAACAAAGTGCTACTTCAGTTAATAATAATGTATCCATATTACCAACTGTGAGAAACGCACTACAGTAATATAAGATGCTAATCACAGAGGAAAGTAGAAACAAGGCATCTAGGAACTCTGTACTACTGTTGCAACTTTTCTGTATAGTTAAAACTATTCTAAATTTTAAAAATATATTTTTAAAATGGTGCATAGATGGCAGACAGCAGGGACAATGCAATGTGAAGGCTACCCCGTGGGGTGGGCTCTAGAAGGGGACATAACTGAAGGTAGGCTTGTAGGCAACTTTCCCAGCACCCTGGTGTGAGATCATGTACCCACAGATGCGGGCACGCAGGTGGCGGAGTAAGGGTATGGTTGCTGAGACGCTCCCTGCCTTAATGCCAGCTTCTGGATCCTTGGATCTCTTTTAGCCTACTTGATAGATTCTAATCAAATTTATCTACTGATGTGCTTTGGAGTCCACTTAGAGAGAGAAGGGAAAATTCTAAGACTTTTGCTTTATCTGTCTATATTTCCTGATTCTTACTTTTTAAACATTCTAATTCGAAGTATGGAGTTAGGTGAAATGGTCAGAGAGACAACGACCTGAACATACAGTTTTTAACCTGTTCAAATTCCAAGTGCGGAATCAGGGTAAACACCACCCATGTAATATAAACAGCCACTACTTTCTTGACCAAGCAGGCTGAATGAAAATCAAAGCTTATTTGTCAGTACCATGGGGCTAGATTACCCTGTTGCTTAAATGTGGAAGCCACATACGATGCTGGACATGGATCGTTCACAATTTCTGCCCATACTCCCTTCCTACTCGGTGATGATGTATTCATCTCCAAAACCCAACTTGACTGTCACTTTGTCTTGGCAAGGTCAAGGTCCCTTAACTCCCCAGGTAGAAATGGTGGCTCCCTGCCCAGTGCTCCCAGACACTCTGTTCCTGTTCCTATTGTGACTCTTCCCCACAAAGAGACCTTCAGTAGAGGGAGGGCCATGGGCTTGGGGTCAGTGGGATTTGGGTTCAATATTGGCTTTGTAATTTTCTAGTTGTAGACTTCAGGCAAATTAGTTAAGCTTCGTTTTTCTCAGCTGTATGATAAGCAAAATAATGCCTATGTGCAGAGTGCTTTTAGGATAGGAATATGCGATTAAGATGCTTGGAAGGCCCCACAGAGTGCCTCACATTAAATAGGTGATAACTCTTGTTTTAGTTTCTAAACTAAACTTATACCCTCCCATGGGGCTGTGAGTTCTTGAACTGAGCCATCTGGAGCCTCAGAACTTAGTTCACTGTCTGATATATCATAAGAGCACAATAATGCTTTTGAAACCATGTGAGAATGAAAGAATAATTCCACACATTTGAGTTATTTGCAGCTGAATGCTTACCACAAAATCATAGATGTTTATTTCTTTGGAGACAATGTCAATGAAAGCAAGCAGTAAATAACATCAGTCCTGTGACACGCCAATTCAGGGTGTGTGTGTGTGTGTGTGAGTGCATGTATTTATCTTTTCACTTTGCTTGCTTCTGTGATTAACATTAACTGCATCAAATGCACACACATCCCACAGGCCAGAGTGAGGCAGGAGAAAGCTGAGCTGGAACCTAACTCCTGTTGATCTGCTGCAGAGACCCTCTTGTCCCACAGTTGCTCCCCCGATTGTAAGCTCCATTCCTAATTACCTAGGCAAACTGGCCTGCATTTCTCTCCAGAGTTCTAAAGGATGGTGTGAGAGTGTCTGCCAAGATTTGGATTTCACAGAGACAAGTCTCAGCTTTTGCTTTCTGGTTCGAGGTTTATGCTTTTGGAAGGCTGTGATGACAGCAGCAGGAAACAGGACAAATAGGAGTTTTTGTTAGGGGGGCAGCTAATAGAACAGCCTCATGAAGGACCTAGGCACTCCCTAGAGATGCAAGGGACAGGCCTGCAGTGGTGTCTCCAGAACACTTGGCTCCTATAAACCCAGCGCACTGAATCCCCAGAGCTTGCAGCCCATGGCTTGGGGTCTGGTCCAGTGCACTCATCAGAGAGCATAACAGGACCTTTGGGACTCCTAGGGAACCTCTTGGAGAGTCCTGGGACCTGCCTAAAGTACCTTACTTGAGCACACCAGCATCTGTACCCTTAGCTTCAAATTCTCCAAAGCCAGAAAAGGAAAAAGACACAATGTCCTGGCCTGATCATGCCTAAGAATCACTTACCTAAAAAGAACATTGAGGCTTTTGACCTGACATTCTCCCAGGCATGCTGACATCTCTCAGCACTTCCTCTCCCCTCACAAAAGAGCTTGTTGAGGAGGAAGGAGAAGAGGCAGCGGCTAGTGGTTAGCAGAGACAGTGGCCAAGTGTCCAGGAAGAGGGGATGGGCAGGCCTACCTGAGGAGGGGCTGATGTCTAAGAAGGGGGTCTGCTCCCTCTGGCACACAGTGTGCCTGCTCCTGAGCCCCTGTGGCTTCTCCCGGAGCACTGTGCAAGGCTGCTTGGTATTCTCACTTGGTTCTGTTGGATGGCTGCAAAGCTGTCTGGCCCTGCTCTCCTCAGTTGCCAAAGGTTCACTGCCTACTCCAGTTTGCCTGGAACAAAACAGCTCAGGCAACACAGCTGTGCATCCTTGTGAGACTGCCTAATTTCCCATTTCAAGGCAGGATGCCATACCCCAAGGTGTAATTTGGGTTTTGGGCATAAGCTGAATTTCGCAACTGAATTCTGAAACTCAGCCCTCCAGGCTGTGCATGCTTGGGAATTAAAAAGCTTTCTTCTCCTTTTCCTTCCTCCACTATCTACCACCCTCCCCAATATCAATACTGATAACATCACTAATGTTAAATTTCCATTTATTGAGTATCTACTGTGTGCTAGGCGCTTGTATGGCTGCACCTGACATCAATGGCTTACCTTAAGCCTATCCTGAGAATGACGCTATGGTCTAAGAAGAATGTGTGCTTGGAATTCCAAGCTAAGAAATCTGGAAGTGGCCGATCTGGAGATTCATTCCTTACTTATGGGAAACATCTAAACCTCTGGCCCATTTCATGGAATGTAGGCTGTACAGGGGACTGAAGCCCTTTGTTTTGGGTTAAATGAAAGTTGACAGGTGGAGGTTGTTAGGGGGAGGGCGCTAAGTGAAAATGCTATTTCAACTGCATGCTTTTTAGCAGCAGATGCAGTTCTGTCCAGCTCATCACCACTGGACTCCTCTGTATGTGAGTCCCCTCAAAAAACCTGATGTCTCATTTGGTGGCTCCAGGTCTCTTTTTCAGCCTCTTGAACATGGTACCATCACTACTGAAGTCAACAAGGGTCCAGCATGACAACATTGTACTAATCAATGTCCATGTATCATCTTAATCTTCACAAAACCCTATGAGGTGGAAAAGGACAAATCTTAACCCATGTCCTATGTGATTATAAGGGTACTTACCCTCCACTTTTTTATTATTCTCTTTTGGGCTACAGATCTGTGGATTTGCATACCTGAATGATTCACTGTGGCTTTCTGGTAGAAAAACTAATAACACCATTTGTCCATGTCAAGCCAAGAAGACAAGCTCAACATACAAAGAACAAGGAGAGAATAATGGAAGATGGCCTATAATTCAGAAGCACATTGGGTGGAGCATATTGCATGTGTAGAAGCTTGTCACGGAACCCAAGAAAGCTGGAGGAACCTGGGAAGGCTTCCTGGAAGAAGGGAAAGCTGAGTTCTCTTATCACCACTCCACCATTTGTTCATGTCCTCATTTACATATTCAACGAACATTTATTGAGGGCTGAGTGTGGCTTTATGTATCCCAGATAAACTAGTATCCTGATCTTAGCCATGGATTCAGCTGCTACTATCTCATTCCCCACCATGGGCAATACGATGCATACTGGTAGGGAAAATTCTGGCAAATTTTGTAAAGTTTATCCATAGGCAGAAACACTTTACCCTGTGTTATGCTCAGAAGAGGAACACACATTTATTAAGCACCTACCACATCTGCAAATAACTTTACTCCCGAAAACTGATTTGATACTTAAGCAGCTTTTGTAAGGTGTGTTTCATTCCCTAAAACTAAAGTTCAGAGAGGTTAAAAGATTTATCCAAGGTCACACATTCAAGGTGGAGCCAAGATGCACAACTAAGTCTATTACTGTTTTTTTCATACTCCCCCCGTTCTGTCTCCCTCTTTCTATTCTCAGCTATAGACACTGCCAGCTGCAAACTTCTTTAGTAGTTATTCCTGATTACTTCTGCTCCTGGTGAGCTCATCACCTGATTAAAGGGCTCCTAGCTTCACCAGACCTTGAAGATGACAAACAGATGACCCTGGAGAGTCAGGCTCTCTAGGGCTGTTCCATTTTGGTCTGGCCCCCATTCCAGCCAGGGATATAGTTCAAACCCTGCCTCTGAGTTGAGCCCAAGAAAATAAGACCAAGATGAAAGCTTAAGTGCATCCCCTGAAAGGCTCTTATCTCCAGGCTAAGCTTGGAAGTGGGGAGACAAAGCACCACAACCCAACTTGGGGATGTTGTCTCTTGTAGAAACACCTTCCTCAGTAATAGAAGGGTAGCTGCCCCTATGTCCTAGAGAGGGGGAGTAGGAGAAAGTGGCTCCTTGCCTCTGAGATTTGCTTAGCTGATCCTCCCTCACCCCAACCATAGCTCCTAACAAATCCAGGTACCCAAAAATATAAATACCACCCTATGTGTATTTCCTGTGTCCTCCCTTTTCTCTTTCCTGAGGAGGTATGGAGAGAAAATAAACGCCAGAATTACACAAAACTAGGTATAAATCTACTCACTAGCTTTATGGCCTTGCATCAATTTCCCAGATAAGCTGGCAGGGTTGGGATTCTATCTGGCTCTTTCCATTTATCATGATGTCATCTTTTTCGTTCTTTTAGATTTTGCATCGGGTTGATGTAGTGGATGCTGTAGTCCACTACCCAGATTCCTCCCCCAACCCACAACAATGAGGTTCTCATTCCGGAGCTGCTAGAAGGGGTGCCAGATAATAGCACACAGCTGAACTTCTCTTCAGCTGTTGCCCTCAGATTAAGAAAGCTGCCTTGCTCAAGGTTATACGCCTTTCCTGGGAAACCAGTATCCAATGACTGGTTCCTGTAAAAGGAATGGAGGTGCCTTAAAAGAGCTGCCTTGCTTCAATTTGGGAAGACTATGAAGAGCCATCCCAGCTCTGGACTTCCCCATAGGGTTGGGTAAGGACTTGGCGTGACTGTGTTGCAGCCCAACTTCTCCCCCTGCCTGATCCGGCTTCTCTTACTTTCCTGAAGGTGTTGATTCTGGGAGTACTTCTGGAAAACCTCCTGTATGCAAATTTCCAGGTCCTAATCTGCTTCCTGGGAACCAGGTCTGCCACAGATGGTATTTCAATTAATGTTCATGATGAGGGAGACAATTCTTCCTTCTTGTCAATCCTTTCCCATGTCTTTCTCCACAGTATTCCTTTCATCCAATTTAACATCCCTTTAAGGATTTGCCCCTTTCAGGTAGGCTTCCTTCATGTACTCCTTCCAGGTTCTGGTCACTCTAATCATGACTGCCACTCTAATAGATGGTATATAAGCCTTTTATTCTTGTCATTATGTATTTTCTCACATCTTTCCATTATCCTGGAAGCTCATTATGACTAGGCAATTTCAAATTTAATTTTAAAATATTTCCTCTCAGTCATATACAGTGATGGTTGGAGGCACTTAATCCTGTTGGCAGAACATGTTTGACAAATCCCTTGTCAGTGCTTCACCTTCTTCTCACTCATTTAATTCATCCAGCACACACTTACTGGCTGTCCTGTCTGAGCTAAGCATTGCCTATGCTATGGGACACACAAAGAAATAATGTTTCCTTCCTACTGTTCAGGGAGTTGTAGTTGAGCAGGAAAGGCTTGTGGTAAAGTGGCTGACCCTGAGGCCAGACTGCCAAGGTTCCAACTTCTCTCTCCCAATTTATTTAAGTTCTTTGTGCCTGTTTCCTCACCAGTAAAATGAGAATTATAACAGCAGCCACCTCATTGGATTATTGTGAGGATTAAAGGAGTTAACATGTAAGGAGTCCGTACCACTGTCTGGTACACAGTAAGCATTATTTAAGTCTGCCTTGCCCAATATGGTAGACACTAGCCACATTTGGCTATTAAGCACTCTAATGTAGTTGTGTACTGTAAGTAAAAAATATTAATATATATGCAGTTTCAAAGACTTAGTATGAAACAAGGTAGAATATTCCATTAATTTTTGTATTGATTACATGTTGAATTATTTTTGATATATTGGGCTAATTATTAATTTTCCACTTTAATTCATGTGGTTTCTATACAAATTAAAATTATATATGTGGCTTGTATATTTCTATTGGACAGTACTGACCTAAGTCTTTGCTATAAAAATAATAACGGGCCGGGAGCAGTGGCTTATGCTTATAACCCCAGCACTTTGGGAGGCCAAGGTAGGCAGATTGCTTGAGCCCACCAGTTCAAGACCAGCTTGGGCAACATAGCAAAACCCTGTCTCTAAAAAAATGCAAAAAATTAGCTGGGTGTGGTGGTGTGCACCTGTCATTCCAGCTACTCAGGTGGCTGAGGTGGGAGGATCGCTTGAGCCCAGGAGGCTGCGGTGAACTGTGATCACGCTACTGCACTTCAGCTTGGATGACAGAGCAAGATCCTGTCTCAAAAAAAAAAAAAAAATAGTGAAAAGCAGAACATAAGAAATACCATCATAAAGGTATGTGTACTGCCAGAAAAACTATTCTAAGAGTGAACAACCAGCATCAGTATCACCTGGGAATTTGTTGGAAATACAGACTGTTGGGTCCCTGTTCCAGATGGACTGAATTAGAAACTCTGGGGAAAGGCTCAGCAAGCTGTGTCCAGGTGATTTGGATCTGACCAAAGTGTAAGAGGTACTTCCCTAAGGGAGTACAGAGGGATCACTAACCAATTCAGTTAGAGGAGAAGACCAAGTTGTTCATCACAATAGTATTGGAGAAAAGGCAGGGCAGGGAAGGCCACACAGAAATGGTCCACACATGTAGTAAGTTTGACATAAAAGTAGTTAGGTGGCCTATAGCACATCTCTATCCCATTCTGCTTGGCTCCTTTAGATGCTGCTTTTTCTGGAAACAACACCCTCTGGTCCGGCTGGGTCCCCTGCCCTCTGCACCTTTTTAATCTAAAGAGAGCCAAGAACAAATTGGATCTAAACTGTGTGCCCTTAATGAAAATAATTTGCATTTGTAAAGCATGACCTCAAAAGATGTGTTTATTATTTCCTGTATTGTGCTAGCACCAGCAGGATGTGGGGCAGATGGACAACCCAGGTTCAGACAGAGTGCAAGAGAGAAGCAGCAAGAGCTCAGGAGCCAGCTTGTGACAAGCGGGTCAGCCTCTAAATAGAGCTGCTTCCTGAGAGCACCATAAGCTAGGGGAGGATTAGAGGTGGCTGCAGAGATCCTTTCCCATTAGGAAAAGATTTTACATTAACTCCATGATTTTGCACTTTGTATTTATAGCCTTTATTTTATTTTGGGCTCCTACCAAATGAATGTGTTACAACTGATAAAGCCCAAAATTTGCCCTTGGTCTTCAGTAGGGTCATAGAGAGGGACATGAATCTAAAGAAGCCCCTGCACCATGGTGTGGGCATGACACATCGTGAATTAAAGGACTTGGTAAGCTCTGGCCACATTTGTTTCCCTGGGGGAGTAGGAGTGGAGGGCTGGAAAGAAGGGGCTCCATGGGACATCATCACTGTGGAGGAGGCTGCAGGTTCAGAACAAACTCATCTTTCTACAAAAGGCTTTTTCACCCCACCCACAACCAGTTTCCTTTTTATTTTCAGCTTGTGTATTTGCAGCCATCTTTGCTCATAACAATGATATCATCTTCATGCATAGTGAATTATGTTGTGGAAGTTTTGGGCCTGCAGCAAAGTTTCTGTTACAGCATTTCCTGGAAGTATCCTTGGGTCTGTGACCCTCAACTCCCCACAGCAGGAAGGGCAAGCATCACATCATCAGTATTGAAAGGTGCATCAGGTTTACTGGCAATAGCACTAATAATGTTAATTATAGAAGTGATAGTGAGGTGGGGAGGTGGTGATAGGAATGGTCACATACATATCATTTATTTGGTCCTACTTTTTCCAGGTGTTAAGCAGTTTTCCACTATGCCAGGTTATATTTTCCAAACATGACTGCACCAAAATATCTCATCCCACAGGTTCTTACAATGTGATGTTGCTATTTACTGAGAAGTGGTGTCTGTATTCCCTCCTCTTTCATATGGGCAGGTTTTTGTGACTATGGCAGAAGTGATTCCGTGAGTTCCAAGCCCAGGTCATGAAAGATAACTTGTAATAAATCTGGCTACCCTGAAGCTGCCATGCTCGAGAGACCACACAGAGATGGAGAGAGATGCTTAGGAGTCCCAGCTGTCCAAGCCTCCAGCTATGTGAATCTTCCCAGCAGCAACTGCCAGACATGTTAGTGGGCAAACCTTCAGGTGATTTCAGCCCAGCTGATGCCAACGGAAGCCGAGACAAGCTGTCCCCACTAAGTATTTTCCAGATTGCACACTTTCAAACAAAATGAATGGTGTCATTATTTTAAGATGCTGATATTTGGGGTGGTTTTATTGCTCAGCATTAGTAAATGGAACTCCTCCGCAACCTCATTAAACCCACAGGATAACCTTTTAAACTAGGTATTATGATCATAGTTATCTTACAGATGAGAAAACATACAAATGGATTAAGTAATTTGCCTAAAACTTCACAGCTGGTATGTAGCAGAGCTGAGCCACAGTCCAGGACTGTCTTGCTCTTAGTGCAGGCTCTTTGAGTCACACCTTACCTGGCTTGGCCACACTCTAATGCATGTGCTACAGTCCCTAGTGGGTCTGTCGCAATGCCTAGAAATGTCTGCTAGATTACATATGACTCTAGATAGACAGCTATAAGCAGAAATGATTGAAAGGTTTAAAAATGTGTCACAGGAAAGACGACTTATCCTTAAAGGTCTGCGAGTAAGGTTGATTCCTATGTCCAGTATGAAGAGACACAACCTTGAAGTGGGAATAGGAACAAAGGATACAGGTGGTCTTGAGGTTACATGAGGGCTGTGATGTCCTAGAACTCTAGTGGCCTTTTAGAGATCAGCCTATATTTTTTTGTTTTTACCATTCATAATAGTATTTTAATCAGGAAATGTGTTCTAAGAGTCAAATAGCTTCTTCACTGTCTCTTACCTTGAAGTCCAGTTGGTTTGTAAACTGGAGATAGCCCACTGAGGATAATCTTTCAAGGCTGCAGTGAGGTCTGATGTGCTGCTCACATTTTCACCAGGTGGTACACCCAAAATGACTTTGGGGCTACACTTGGAATTGGCAAGGTTCCAGAAAACGGAGGGACTATCATCAGAGACAGCACACAAAAAGTGGGAGAAAGGTCACCAGCCTCACTCATGGTGAGTGGGAACCTTCAATCAGGTGAAGCAGGTTTGCTTCTGAAGAACTAGTTTTCAGACCAGATCCCTCAGCTGGCTTGGACAAAGAACAAATGCAGTCAGTTATGGGCTGCTCATTTGTATTTCTCTGGGGGTTCCAGAGAACGGATGCCTAGAGGGTGACAATAACCTTCTGCAATCAACTGTAGGGCTGCTTGACCCCATTTTAAAATTATTGAATATCCCTTACTCCTTCATTGCTCCCTTTTAAGAGACATTTCTTTTCTTTTTAAAATTAACTTTATTGAGGTATGATTTACATACAATAAAATTCACCATTTTAAGTGCACAGATTGGCGAGTTTTGGCAAAAGTATACACTTGTGTAGCCACTACCATAATCAAGACACAGAACACTTCTGTCTCTCCATAAAGTTCCCTTGTGTCCCTTTACAGTTAAATCTCCTCCCCAACCCTCACTCCAAGCAAATGATCTGCTTTCTATCACTGTAGGTTTCTTTTGTGTGTTCTAGATTTTTACAAAAATGAAATTAAATAGAATCTTTTGTGTCTGGCTTTCACCAAGCCTAACATCTGTGAAATTTATCCATTTGCTGCAGGTATCAGTGGTTTGCTCCTTTTTTTTTTTTTTTTTTAACTGTTGAGTAGTATTCCATTACAGGGATATGACCAATTCGTATATTCATTCATCTGATGATAAACAGCTGAATTGTTTCCAGTTTAGGGCTATTATGAATAAAGCTGCTATGAACATTTGTTTAAAAATTCTTTGTGAGGACATATGTTTTCATTTATCTTGGGAAAATACCTAGAGATGGAACTCTGGGACATATGGTAATTGTCTATTGAACTTGATTAAAAACTGCCAAACTGTTTTCCAAGTGCTTTACCATTTTACCTTTTGGTTTAAAAATTTAATTATGTTGACTGACGGATGGATTAATTGATTGTTTAGGTAATAAAGTATACTGGCATAATACAAAAGTCAAGATGCAGAAAATAACTACTGTGTGATGTCTCTCTCCCAGCTTTAACCCGCCTCAAGGTGAGTAGCATTACCAGTTCCTCATGGACCTTTCCAGACACAATTAAAACGTCACAAGCAAACACTTACCTGCATTTTCCCTCTCCCACTTTTCACACAGATGAGTGTCCTGGACACACCTTGTTTTTCTCACTTAACAATATATCTTGGCTATTGTTAAAGAGCCATTTCCCAAAGTGTGTTCTCAGGAGCTCTACCCATCACTCTGTACTTGTAAGAAAAGGGTTCCCAAATAAACTTGGGAAAATGCTGCAAACTATGGCGACCTCTTAGAAATTCATAAAGTACATTAACTTATTAAAAACTCTAAGAAGTCCTGGAATTAAAAAACAGGGCTTCCAAAATGATTTGACTATAGAATTTTCTTGCCAGCAATACATATTTAACATTTTGCAGAATGAGAATTCTGTAGAATACTCTCAGGGAGGCACTTATGGGAGTCAACAACTTTACTTTCTGTAAATGATCAGATAGTAAACATTATAAGCTTGATGGATATGGTCCTGACCAAAATTACAGTACTCAATTTTGCCACTGTAGGGTGAAACCACAGATCTGATGTAAATGAATGGGCGTGGCTGTTTCAATATAACATTATTTATAAGAAGAGATGGCAGGCTGTAGTTTGCCAACTCCTGATCTAGAGATGGCAGGGGTTGAGGTGGGGAAGGTTCCCAGTAAGTTTTTAAAGTGTTTCCCCAAGGCCTGTTTGTGTTGCTTTCTCCCTACATGCTCCCATATCCTTCTCCACCTCAACTAATCTGCCACCACAAAGTTTAGAAGAGGGATGGGAAGGGAGGAGAGGAGTGAACAGAAGCAAAATAAGTAGCTATGGGTTGGGGGAGAAGGGACAGGAAAGAGTGAATTGGAGGGAAGGTGTCCTGGAGCAGAGGCTGGAGAAAATAAAAACTTCCAAGAGCAGAATGAATAACTGCTTAAAGAGAAACCACTTCCCTACCCTCTTTTCCTCTCCTTCCCCTTTATTCCCCTTTAAGCCCAGAGAGTCCACCTGGAGCACTGGACAAGGGCATCCATGCAGCACATTCTCATGCTCTATGTGAATAAATAAATAATGGAGGCTTTTGGGCTTGGGCTTCAGCATCTCCATCTGTAAGACTATAGACTTGGCCAGGTATGGTGACTCATACCTATAATCCCAGGACTTTGGGAGGCTAAGGTGGGCGGATCATGAGGTCAGGAGTTCGAGACCAATCTGGCCAACATGGTGAAACCCCGTCTCTACTAAAAATACGAAAATTAGCCAGGCATGGTGGTTCGCGCTTGTAATCTCAGCCACTTGGGAGGCTAAGGCAGGAGAATTGCTTGAACCTGGGAGGCAGAGGTTGCAGTGAGTTGAGATTGCACCACTGCACTCCAGCCTGGGTGACAGAGCAAGACTTCATCTTGAAAGTAGGAAAAAAAAAAAAAAAAAGACCATAGACTCCTTAATAGCTTCCTTCTTCATGGATGCCATGAAATTTTTGTTGCCCGTGTCAAAACCATCTAAGGACAAGTGAGCTTGTGGCCAGATAAGTGGTAGACATATGTGATTCTAGGAGTAAATTTTATGAGTTTTTCATGTAACAACTGGGCAATAGGTACAACAGTTATCTAAGGAAACTATAGCTTGTCTTTTTTTTTTCACTTTTCTATTATTAGGTATATTTTTTATATCAATATTTTTGGGGTACAGGTGGTTTTTGGTTACATGGATGAGTTCTACAGTGGTGAATTCTGAGATTTTAGTGCATCTGCCACCCGAGCAGTGTACACCGTACCCAGTATGTAGTCTTTTATCCCTCACCTGCCTCCCAAGGTCCCCCTACACTGAGTCCCCAAAGTCCATTATATCACTCTGTATGTCTCTGCATCATCATAGCTTAGCTGCCACTTATAAGTGATACCATACAGTATTTGGTTTTGCATTCCTAAGTTACTTCACTTGGAATAATGGACTCCAGCTCCATCCAAGTTGCTGCAAATCACATTATTTTGTTTCTTTTTATGGCTGAGTAGTGTTCCATAGTGTATGCATACCACATTTTCTTTATCCATTCGTTGGTTGGTGGGCACTTAGGTTGGTTTCATATCTCTGTAATTGTGAATTGTGCTGCTATAAACATGCATGTGCTCATATCTTTTTCATATAATGACTTCTTATTCTTTGGTAGATACCCAGTAGAGGGATTGCTGGATAGAATGATAGATCTACTTTTAGTTCTTTATGGAATCTCCACACTGTTTTCCATAGTGGTTGTACTAATTTACATTTCCACCAACAGTGTAACAGTGTTCCCTTTTCACCACATCCATACCAATGACTATTGATTTTTGCCTTTTAAATTATGGCCATTCTTACAGGAGTAAGGTGGTATCTCATTGCGGTTTTAATTAGCATTTCCCTGATGATTAGTAATGTTGAACATTTTTTTCATTTTTAATGGCCATTTGTATATCTTCTTTTGAGAAATGTCTTTTTATGTCCATTGCTCACTTTTTGATGGGATTGGTTTTGTCTTGCTGATTTAAGTTCCTTGTAGATTCTGGATACTAGTCCTGTGTTGGATGCACAGTTTGTAAATACTGTCTGTTTACACTGCCTATTTTACTGTGTAGAAGCTTTTTAGTTTAATTAGATCTTATTTATTTATGTTTTTGTTGCATTTGTTTTTGGGTTCTTGGTCATAAATTCTTTGCCTAGGCCAATGTCCAGAAGAGATTTTCCAATGTTATCTTCTAGAATTTTTATGGTTTCATGTCTTAGATTTAAGTCTTTGATCCATCTTGAGTTGATTTTTGTATAAGGTGAGGGATAGGGATTCAGTTTCATTTTTCTACATGTGGCTTGCCACTTTTCCCAGCACCATTTATTAAATAGGGTGTCTTTCCCCCAGTTTATGTTTTTGCATGGTTTGTAGATCAGTTGGATGTAGGTATTTGGTTTCATTTCTGGATTCTCTATTCTGTCCCATTGGTCTAAGTGCCTATTTTTATATGAGTACCATGCTGTTTTGGTAACTATAGCCTTGTAGTATAATTTGAAGATTGGTAATGTGATGTCTCCAGATCTGCTCTTTTTGCTTAGTATTGATTGCTTTGATTATGTGGGCTCTTTTTTGGTTCCATATGAATTTTAGAATTGTTTTTTCTAGTTCTGTGAAAAATTGTAATGGTATTTTGACAGGAATTGCATTGAATCTGTAGATTGCTTTTGGCAGTCTGGTCATTTTCACAATATTGATTCTTCCCATCTATGAGCATGGGATGTGAATCCATTTGTTTGTGTTATCTGTCATTTCTTTCAGCAGTGTTTTATAGTTTTCCTTGTAGAGATCTCTCACCTCCTTGGTTAAGTATATTCCTAGGGTTTTCTTTTTTTTCAGCTGTTGTAAAAGTGATCGAGTTCTTGATTTGATTCTCAGCTTGGTTGTTGTTGGTGTATAGCAGTACTACTGATTTGTGTACATTGATTTTGTAACTTGAGACTCTGCTGAATTTGTTTACAGATCTAGGAGCCTTTTGGATAAGTCTTTAGGGTGTTCTATATATGTGATCATATCATTGGAGAACACTGACAGTTTGATTTCCTGTTTTCCAATTTGGATGCCCTATATTTCTTTCTCTTGACTGATTGCTGTGGGTAGGACTTCCTAGTTCTTCTTTTTTAGGTTCCATATTTCATCAAATGTAAGAAGAAATACACTATTTTTTTGTGCCAGTTAGAAAGAAAAAAGCTAGCAATTAAACTATGTCACAATGGTTTCTTCCATTTACAATCTTTATTCTATCCTTATTGAAAGAACTCCTTTAGACTTATCTAACCAGTTTATCATACATCCCTGCTGCCTTCAGTTATAGTAAGTAGTGTGTAACTGCCAATCTTTTTGCAAGCATCTCAGCAACAAAATATCTAGTTTCAACTGCTTTGTGAGTGTCCTCTTTCCTTTGGTCCCCTGTAGAACTCGGTTGTTGCTTTGCAATATGGAATGGAGACCATTCTCACAATGATGACATTTGTTCCATGAATATCAAATTCCTGGCCTGCTGCTCTGCTTGCCCTTCTGCACACACAACAACTTTTTGTTTCAATGCTAAATCACAGTAAATCTTTGTGAAGGCTTTTAAAACAGCAGTTAAATACACATAGCACCAATGATGCATTTGCCTCAAATGGAGAGATGATGAGGTGAACAACTACAACCAATATTCACCCATCACAGGCAATGGTAACTATGTCATGAATCTGGCTCACAGAGACCATAAGACACATCCTGGTTTCAGAGATATTAAGATAAACAGGAGTTTCTCTAACAACATAAGCCTAGATGAAGATGTGTATTTAATTAAATAAAGTTCTAATTTTGAACTTCAGGAGGTAAAAACAAAAAAGAAAAAAAGGAAAAAACCAATGGCCTCAAAGCAGCATGTTGTATCATTTTTCTTCTTTATAACCATTCACAAATGCTCTGCAGTGACATTTAGATACATCCAGCTGAATATCTGTGCACTGGAAGTCACGTGGGTGGAAATAGGTCTCACTATGGAATTCTTGTAGGTGCGAACTTGGTATGACCCACAAAACTGTATCTTTACACTTGCCTACCCTTCCTCCCATGAGTTCAAAAAGGATCTTACGGTTTACATAATGAAATATGCATGAGTATGAAGTGACGATCATTTTAAAGTAAGAAAATCAGAAGTGAACTACAGCTAGTTTTTTTTTTTTTCTAACATGTGCTTAGTACATATGCCAAAGGAATGTGTAAAGGAAAAAGCCAAATTAGGAATTTATATCCATTTGAAAAAATGGTTATATGACATTTAAAGTAGAATGTGACAAGCTTCTGCTACCAGTGAAAAAGTCTGCCTGGCTCCTTATGCCCCTGTCTGAGCTGGGCTTGCTGGGTTCTGTTTAATGGGGGAGGGGGTGCATGATAGGGTGGCAGGGAAAGTACCCTGCTATACGGCCAACCTCTTCTGTTACAGACCTTGTGTCCTTCTCCTGCTCACGGATCAGGTCTGTCTTACTCCAAACCTCTGTTCTTTCTATCTTATGCTAATTCACAGAGGTGCTGCAAGAATCCAATATAAAAACTCCAATAATTCTGTTCTGTATAACTCACTGTAGCAAACAAGCTTCCTTGCAAAGCTCCCGTGGAGATGGGGCTGAGCGATTCAATGTTCTAGAATGTCAGCTCACCATTCTGTGCCCCTGTAATGTGGCTAGAGTCTCAGATGCCTGGCCAGGTCTCTTGGGTGGCTCCACATGATCTGAATCTCCAGATGTGCCCTAGCCAGGCAACATCCCCAGCTGAGAGCTTTACCAGCAAGACCCCTGATGTGGTGTATATTGTGCTCTCACCACAGACATGGAGGTCTGAGATGACAGAGTTGGTCTGTGATGTATGTCTTTCATTTTTTCAAAAAGGCTTCAAGGTGGTTTATAACAGAACAGGCACAAACATAAGTTTTATAACATAAAAACTGACGTCAAGACTTAATAGAGAAATAGGAGTCTAAAATGAGCTGAAGCAGAGGTGGAATAAACACAGCAGGGAGAAACAAGAGCCACCTGTGAAAGTCCATGCTGTTCACCCTGCCTCCTGCAGCCTTATTGCTAAGCAAGCTTAAAGGACACAAGCAAATCAACAGACACAAGCAAACTAATGCTTCTCCAGAATGTCGAGAAACAAAGTTTGGAAGAGATCATGTGCCTGCCTGGTGCTTATAAAGCAAAGTTTGGGCAAATAGGCTGCATGATTAAATTGGATCGTAGGCAAGACACACTGTTCGTTTTCTGAAAGGGAGAGACTGAACAAAGATTGGGGAAGATAAAAAGGTTCTTGGCAGGCTCCTAAACCACCTCTATGTGTGTAAGTTTAAGAAGTAATTACTTCTTCCCACTTGTACCACCTTTCTTTCCCCCAACTCAAATCTCAAATCCAGGACTTCCTTTGCCAGTCTACAAGCATACAGGTGATATAGAGACAGACCATACACCCACTTAGTTAGAGTAAGATCCTAATTTATTGGGTCAGAGACGTGTGACCACACAGGCAAAGGCAGATACAGCAATCCTTGTCATGGGGCCCCTCCTGGCACTCATTTCCCTAGTGGATAAGATGTTTATGGTATATGAAGTCACACTGGATTCTTGTTATGCCACTGCTCTTGCAGGCTTGAACTTAAATCTCCATTTTGGAAGAAGACCAGTAATATACTGCATATGCTTCCATTTAAGGAATTCTTACAAAGAAGGCTCTCCTGATGCTTAAGACAGAATCAACATTAGATTGTACTCCATAGCCTCAACTTCATGGAGGTTGGAATGTGTGGATAAGGGTGGCATTATTAATACCCTGACTTCCCTGAAAACATCTTTGTCTCTAGCTTTCCAGTATTTGGGAAAAGTTGTCCTCCACCCCCAGCATGTCATTCTTCTGTTCAAAAATCACGCTGGCTTCTTTCAGTTTCACGAGACATTTCAAGGTCAAGATCACAAAGGTGGTGAAGTGGTTGTGACATAATAAGAAATATATATTTGGTCTCTGCCTGGTTTCCTGGCACACAGCTTCTTATTGTATGCTAATGAGATGACTGGTGGCTGGCGGCTCCTGGAAAGCCTCCAGATGGGGGCTGGTTGCCAGGGGAACCAACCAAGTGATTAGAGGGTTGGAACTTTCAGCCGGAACCCCTGACCTCTGGGGAGGGGAGGAGAGGGGTTAGAAGTTGAGTTCATTGCTAATGGCCAGTGATTTAACCAAGCATGCCTATGTAATGAAGCCTCCATAAAAACCCAGAATGATAGGGTTCAGAGAGCCTCTGTATTGCTGAACACATGACAGTGCTAGGAGGGTGGGATGCCCAGAAAGGGCATGGAAGTTCTGCGCCCCTTCCATACACCTTGCCCTAGGCATGTCTTCTTTCTGGCTGTTCCTGAGTTGTATTCTTTTCTAATAAAGCAGTAAGCTACTAAGCATATGGTTTTCCTGAATTCTGTAAGCTGTTCAAGCAAATTATTAAACCCGAGGAAGGGGTTGTGGGAACCTCTGATTTACTGCCACTCAGTCAAAAGTATAGGTGGCAACCTGGACTTGTGACTGGCATCTAAAGTGGGAGCATCTTGTGGGGCTGAGCTCTTGACTTATGGGAGCTGACGCTATTGCCAGGTAGACAGTATAAAAATTGAGTTAAATTGTAGAACACCCAGTTGGTGTCTGGAAAGTTGGAGAATTGGCTAGTGTGGGAACCCACTGCCCCCCACATTTGATGTCAGAAGAGTTGTGTGTTGAGTATGAGCACAAAGAAAAGCAGTTTGGTTTTTCCTATCTAGTAAAAGGGTTGAAACTTGAACCTGTGTTTTCTAACTCTTCAGAATTATGACTCCCTACCACACATAGGCATGTATGGCAGCAACTAGAATTCCCAAACCCAGTGAAGCTGCTGTGTTCTGTGTTTTTGTTTAGTTACCATGCCTATTAGCTTGATATGAAAATAAATTTGTAAATAAGATGCTCAAAGTGGTCATGAAATTACCCAAGGTGTAATCTTAAAGTTTAAGAATGAGGTTAACATTAGCTTTTAAGATGATACCAGATTTGTATTCTAGGGTTATGTGGTGTATATGCTAAGTAGTTCTCAACCTTGCTTCTCAATGGAGTCAACGGGGTTTTAAAAAACTCCCCAAGTGGATATAATGTGAAGCCAAGACTGAAAGTCACTGATCTAATAACAGCTGCACACTAAGTCCTCTGCTGGTGAGCTGCATAGCCTGAGAGGAACTGGAGGTGGTAGGGAGAGTGATGTCCTTGGAATGAGACAGACTTAGTTCACGTCCAGGTGGCTCAGGAGAGTGCTTTCAGCTGTGTGATCTTGATCACTTGGTGCCTCACTTTCCTCATCCATGAAATAGAGGCTTATGAAGACTTCTGTGATAATATAGGAAAGTGCATCTCACAGTATCTGGTACAGCCATCATGGCTGCTATGATCATGATTATTATTAATCCTGAGGGTGTCTTCCTCCTTCCTAGAATATCATCATCTCATCCTCCCTCAGCCTTCCCAAGGGCTCAGAGCAATGTAGCAAGTGAGAACCTGGGACACCAAGAGAGCACCTCCAGAAAAAGCCTGTGCTTCATGTTCCACAGTCTCTATGGCCTCAACTTTTTAACAGAGGCAAACAAAAGTGGGGAGAGGCCACCCAGGATGTGCAAGTTGCAGGGAGAGGAAGGAGCTGGTGGGAGAATATTCCCTGGAGGCCATGCTCTCTTTACCACATGCTGAGTTCGAAGTAAGCAGGGCCGTAAGGGTGACTGAAGATCAGCCCCCTCCCACCAGACACACAGGTGAAATAAATTTGAGGGTCTCACAGGAGCAAACAGCTCAGGCTGAAAACCTGAAAACCAAGGCTATCTGACACAGCCTGTTGTTTAGGGCTTTGAGAAAAGCAGTGCTGGAATGAAAACCAGTCCTCATAGGCAAGCAAGGTCACACTAGGACCACAGTGATGCTGGTGGCTTTTTGTACTGTTTTCTTCTCCCACCTATACCCCCAACCTCAATAAAACCAATTGTCAAGATTGTTGTTTTACAACTCTTTAAATCTGATTTGGAGAATATCACAACCTGGTGTGGTGGGAAAGAAACAGGCTTGTAATATAACTTAGGGAATCCTGGATGTCAATGTCATGAGATCTTTCCTTTCAGTCTCCTGCCTGGAGGGTGTGGCTCTGGTTACTAATACTTTGCGAGCAAGCTAGGAAGAGGGCCAGGGTCTCAGCATTCAGTGTGTAAAACTGCCTTTACACCCTATTTTTGTATACAATGCTTGGTGTTTCCATAGTCATTCAACCAATTCTCTGACCTGTAGTTCCATCTCCACCCCCATTCCCAGGGGTTCCTGGAATTACTGCCAATTCTTAAGGTTTTGGGAGGTTCTACAGTTGGTTCTAGTAGGTCTTTCTGACTCCTAGTTTAGGATTCAACTTCATCAGGTTTCCAAGGAAGTTACCCTTTCTCCATTTGTTTTCTAGATTTTGGTTTTTTATTTTTTAATTGACAAATTGGAATTGTACATATTTATAGAGAACAATTTGATGTTTTGGTTAATATCTATGTTGTATAATGATCAAATCAGGGTATTTAGCATATCTATTACCTCATGCATTTATCATCTTTTTGTGGTGAGAACCTTCACAAGCCTCTCTTCTAGTATTTAGTAATATACAATGTTTTACTATTAACCATAGTCCCCCTCCTGTTCAATAGAACACTAGAACCTATTTCTCCTGGTTGTAACCTTTTACCTATTAACCATCCTCTCCCCATTCTCTCCTTCCTCCCCTCCCAGTCTCTAGTAATCACTGTTCTACTCTTTGTTTCTATATCACCTCTTTTTCTTTTTTTAGATTCCACATATGAGTGGTGAGATCATGTAGTATTTGTCTTTCTGTGGCTACCTTATTTCACTTAACATAATGTCCTCCAGGCTGATCCATGTTGTTGCAAATGACAGGATTTCCTTCATTTTTATGGCTGAATAGTATTCCATTGTGTACATATACCACATTGTCTTTATTCATCCATTGTTGGATACTTAGGTTGATTCCATATCTTCACTATTTTGAATAATGCTGCAATAACCCTAAGAGTGCAGATATCTTTTGATATACTGATTTCATTTCCTTTGGATATATATACAGTAATGGGATTGGTGGATCATGTGGTAGCTCTATTTTTAATTTTTTGAGGAACTTCCATACTGTTTTCCATAATGGCTGTACTAGTTTACAATCCTACCAACAGTGTGCAAGTGTTTTCTTTTCTCCACATCCTTACCAGCACTTGTTTTCTTTTGTCTCTTTTAAAATAATAGTCACTTTAACTGGGTGAGATGGTATCTCATTGTGGTTTTGATTTGTATTTCCCTCATGGTTAGTAATGAGCATTTTTTCATGTATCTGTTGGCCATTTGTTTATCTTGAGAAATGTCTGTGAAGGTCTTTTGCTCATTTAAAAATCAGGTTAGTTTTTTTTTGCTATTAAGTTCCTTATATATTCTGGATATTAACCCCTTGTCAGATGTATAATTTGCAAATATTTTCTCCCATTCTTTAGGCCACCTCTTCACTCTGCTGTTTCCTTTGCTGTGCAAATGTTTATTAGTTTCATGTAATCCTATTTGTCTATTTTTGCTTTTGTTGCCTGTGCTTTTAACTTCTTAAATTATATTGCTGTGTTTGCTCTCCTGTTTTCTTTGTTCTTCTGGTCTACTATTTTAAATAATCCCTTTACTATTTAATGAGGTTTTGATTACATGTGTTTATATTGTGCCACATTAAACCAGCATTCAACCCTAGATTTGAATGCTTCCTCTGTTATGTTTCTGTGATGGGACTTTGAAGAAGTTACTTAAACTCTATAGGCCTCAGTTTTGGTCAATTTAAAGGGGAAAAATAGTATTAAATTTGTATTCCTTTGGCTATTAATGAAATCGAACACTTTTCCAGAAGTTTATTGCTCACCTGTATATTTTCTTTTGCTCAAGAGCATTGTCTGCTTTTTTCCTGGAATATTGGTCTTTAAAAATCTATTTGTAAGTATTTTTTAATATGTCAAGGTTATCAACTTGGTAACAATCATGTTTACTGAAAATATTTTCCCCCAATAGTTTGTCTGCCTTTGATTTTGTTTTGTCTATGGAGTTTTGTTTTGACCAAAGAAAAGTCCTTCCCAATCCTGTTTTTGGAAATATTTACCAATATTTTCCTCTATTTGTTTTATAATTTCATCTTCTACACTATGTAGTGGATGTTGTGTGCCACTCAGGTCCCCTCTTGAAGACTTAAGCTCTCATTCCCGAATTTCTTGAGTGTTGGATGCTGATGGCTCATTGTTCAATCTCTCTCCCAGAAATCTCACTGAGCCAAAGGGAGATGCCTCACCCTACACTATGCCCTTCTGGGGTAAATCCCACATTCAACACCTGGTTGATGTCAGGGAACACAGGCCCTTGTCTCAATTTGGGACAGCTGTGATGGGCTATCCCAGCTCCCCAGCTCCCTGTGGAGTCAGCTGAGCTCTGTGTATTAGCATGTATTAGAGGGACTGCCCGCCTCCACTCTGCTTCACTCTATCTCCCAGTGCACTCAACACTAAATGCCCTATACTAAGACTTCTCCCCAAGGTTTCCTGAGAAACCAAAGACAAAGAGTTCAATCCATTTGTAATTTACCTTGATACACTGTGTGTGATGAAGCTCTAACTTATTTTTTCCAAGTAATTAATTCTCCCAATACCATTTACTGACTTATCCTTTGCCCAGATTTTGAACTGCTACCTTTATTATATTTAAATTTTAAAAACATAATAAAACTGTTATAAACCAACCGTTTCAGGGCTATCTAATCTGTTACCCTAATCTGTTCTCTTATATTTGTAATACAATATTTTGATTAACATTACTTGATGACATGTTTTGATTTTTGGTAGAGCAAACCTGGCCCCCCCTCATTACTCTTGTTTTTCAAAAATATCTTTACTACTTTTTTCTGTTTATACTTTTAGATCAACTTTGGACTCATTTTCCATAGGTTAATTAAGAATTCCATTATTAGAATTTTGATTTGGATTTTGATAAGGCTGTTTATTATAACTAATTTGGGAAATCCTGGCAATATTAAATCTCCCTTTGAGATAGAATGTGATCTCTCTCTTCATTAATTCAAATCTTCTTTTATGCTTCTTCTTGCAGTGAGGCTTTATAGTTTTCTTTATATGTTGGTTAAATATTAAGTTTTTCTGTTGCAATTATGAAAAAAATTTCTTTATATATTCCACATAGTCACTCCCGGTATATAGGGGAAGTATTAGGTTTTTATTAACTTATTTTAGTGAGGTATAATTTACATATAGATAAAGAACAAGACAAGAATGTTACCTGTCACCACTCCTATTCTATGTCACACTGGAAGCCCTAGTTAATGCAATAAAGCAAGAAAAGGAACTACAAGTATACAGATTGAGAATAAATAAAACTTTGTTTGCAGATGACATGATTGCCAACGTAGAAAATCCCAGAGAACTGACAAAAAACAACAACAAAAAATACTGGAACTAATAAGCAATATTAATACACAAAAGTCAGTTGGTTTTCTATATACCATCAATGAACAATTGGAATTTAAAATTAAAAACACAACACTATGTACACTAACACCAGAAAGAAAAAAGAAAGGAAGGACAGAAAACACTTAGGTATAAATTTAACAAAATATGTACAAGATCTGTATGTGGACAATGGCAAAACCCTGATGAAAGAAATCAAAGAAGGTCTAAAGAAATGGAGAGATATTCTATGTTCATGGATGAGAAGACTCAATATTGTGAAGATGTCAATTCTTCCCAACTTGATCTATAGATTCAATGAAATCTCAATAAAAATCCCAGAGCAAGTTATTTTGTGGATATTGACAAACTGATTATAAAGTTTACACGGAAAGGCAAAAGACCAATAGCCAATGCAATACTGAAGGAGAACAAAATTGAAAGACTGACACTATCCAACTTCAAGACTTATGATAAAGGTTCAGTAATGAAGGCAGTGTAATACTGATGAAAGAACAGAGAAACTGATCAACAGAACAGAAGAGAGTCCAGAGACAGACTCACACAAATAAAGTCAACTAATCTTTGACAAAGGAGCTAAGGCAATTCAATGGAGAAAGGACTGTTTGTTAATAAATAGTGCCAGGACAACTGGACATCCACATGCAAAACATGAATCTAGACAAAGAGCTTACATCTTTCACAAAAATTAACTCGACATGGGTCATAGACCTAAATGTAAAATGCAAAACTATAGAACTTGTAGAAGATAACATAGGAGAAAATTTAGGTGACTTTGTGATGAGTTTTTAGATACAACACAAAAAGCAAAGCCTATGAAAGAAAAAAAATGATAAGCTGGACTTCATTAAATTTAAAATTTCTGCTCTGATAAATTCAAAGAATAAAAGACAAGCCATCGACTGGGAGAAAATATTTGCATACATTCAATAAAGGACTTGAATCCAAAATATACAAATCTCTCTTAAAATTTAATATAAGAAAATTCAATTAAAAATTGGGCAAGAGATCTGAACAGATACCTCACCAGTGAAGACAATACAGATAGCCAATAAGCATATGAAAAGATGTTCAATGTCATATGTCATTAGAGACCTGTCAATTAAAACAACAATGGGATACCACTACACACCTATTAGAATGGCTAAAATCCAAACAAAACAAAACAAAACAAAACAAAACAAAACTGATAATACCAAATGCTGGTGAGGAAGTGAAGTAACAGGAACTCTCATTCAGTGCTGATAGGAATGCAAAATGGTACAGCCACCAAGGAAGAAAGTTTGGCAGTTTCTTAGAAAGTTAATCATAGTCTTACTATATGATCTAATAATTGTGCTCCTAGGTATTTACCTAAATGAATTGAAAATTTAAGTTCACACAGAATCCTACACATGAATTCTTATAGCTACTTTATTCATAATTGTCAACAACTAGAAGCAACCAAGATGTCTTTCAATAGGTGAATGAACACAGAAACTGTGGTACATCCGTATGATGAAATATTATTCAGCAATAAAAAGAAATGAGTTATCAAAGCACAAAAAGACATGGAAGATCCTTAAACATACTGCTGAGTGAAAAAAGCCAGTCTGAAAAGGCTATATACTGTATTACTCCAGTTTGCATGCAGCAAAATTCATATATCTTAAATGTGGATTATACATCTGTTAATCAGCATTCTAATCAAGATACAGAACATCTCCATCACCTGTCACTGGAAACTTTATATTCCTTTTCAAGCAATATTGCCTTTCAGAGCAAAACTTATTATGAATAGAATCATTAGCTATTAATTTTTTTGTATGTTAACTGTAACTATATATTTTGCTAATGTCTCAGTTCTCATGGGTTAGGATCGTTCAGGAAAACAATAATGTTCCTTTGAATAATAATTTGGTATTACTTTCATAAGTTTGTAACTCTTATTTTTGTCTTTCATCATATTGCATTTATTTGAGTGTCTGGAATTGTTTGAAGGTTATCTAGTAATCATGGTGGTAGGCATGCTTGTTTTGATCCTGGTTTTAATGGTAATGACTACACATAATAAGAGCTATTGGTGTTAGGATAAGAACATATCCTTCTACATTTAATTGAGAGCTTTTATTCCCCTAAAGGAATAAATATTAAAAATTATCAAATAATTTTTCTGTAATATTTTGACATGGTCATCTAGCTCTGGGTCTCCTTAGATCTCATGATCTATATTAATGGCAATCCATGGATTAATAGCAATCCATCTTTGCATTCTTAGAATAAACTTCATTTGATCTTGATGTATATAATTTGACAAAACTGTTTCAGATTGCTGTATCTTTATTTATGATTAAGATTGGTCTGTAAGTTTGTTGGGTGTGCATGTGTGTGTGTTTAAGGTTTCAAGTTTGGCTTTGGAAACTCAGTTACATAAGCTGTATAATACAAACCAAGAAGCTTTAAATATTTTCAGTGACATAGGCCTCTTTATATATCATTTGAAATACTTGTTCACTAAACTTTTATTTTTAAAAGCCTACTTGTAAATAGTAAAAAACTTCTTTTTGGGAATAATTCTTTGACAACTTAAAAACTTAAAAATACCATCCATGCTTATAATTCTGACTTCCTATATAATTTTGGTTGATTTTTTTCCTAGGAGATTTTGAATTTTGTTGAAAATTTTACACTAAATATGTAATACAAAGTATAGTACAAAGTGTAGCAATTGCTTTAAAGTTTTCTCATCTGTAATATACTTTTCTCATACCAAATTTTTTTGTTTTGCCTTACTAAATTCACGTTTTCCCTTACTACACTGAAAGGTGCACATTTTACTATTTTGTTCCCAATCAACTACTGGATAATTCATAAGTGTGATTGTTTTTCTAATTTCTAATTATATTCCATTTTCTCTTCATATCTTCTTTAAATTCATTTTGTTATCTTTTGATTTTTTTTGGGCTGAATTCATAGGTAATTTATCTTCATTCTTCCTTATTAAAAGATGAAAGCTTTGTCTGGAAGGATATATATCTTTTTGCTTTGCATTCAGAATTTATTACTAATGCATCTTCTTTCCTTCTGTTACTTATGCCTTGAGTATTTCTATAAAATACTATATTGTGATCACTTTTCAACCATAAGTTTTGACATGTAGCTTTTGGACTGATGTTATTTTCTGTGCAATCGATATTTGAATTTTTAACTTTTTCTAATATCTAATATTTATTTAGGGTAAGTTTGCTTTAATGCCAAAATAGCTGTGAGATTTTTGTTTAAATTTTTTATTTTTTAAATTTCTAATCCTAGTTTTTATTGCACTAAGGAGAAGTTTTACTTTTTTGAATTTAAGGGTTTTTAATTTTTTGGTCCAGTATAGAATAATTTTTAATAAATGATCCATGGATATTTGAAAACAAGATTATATCATCTGTAACAGTGGTTCCCAACATTTTGGCACCAGGGACTGGTTTCATGGAAGACAATTTTTCTGTGGATGGAGAGTGCAGGGGTATGGCACTCTGTAACTACTATATTTTCAACATGGTTTGGTCAGAAAAAGGTTGTGTATAAGTAGACCTATGCAGTTTAAACGTATGTTGTTCAAGGGTCAACTGGATATTCACTTGCCCCAGTCTGCAGTCCAACCTTGGACTCTCAAATCTAGTTGATTTTTTTTCATTTTGCATATATTAAATCTCACTGTTTGTGATAAACATCTTATAAGGGTTTGGTAAATGCATACCATCAGCTATCCACAACCCTAGTAAGAGTTTATACACCCTAACATTTCACTGTACAGCCTATTTTTAGTCACCCTGACCTTCCTCCCCCAATCACTGACAAGCACTGATCTATTTTCTGTCCATATAGTTTCCTTTTTTTTTTGTATCTGGCTTCTTTCAGTTAACAAAATCTACTTAAGATTTATTCATGTCTTTGCACAAATCAGCAACCTTGTTCTCTTTTATTGCTTAATAGTGTTCCACTGCATGATTGTACCACAGTTTGTTTACTCATTCATCTGCTGAAGGACATCTTGGTTCTTTTTTTTTTCTTTTTATTATTATTATTATTATTATACTTTAAGTTTTAGGGTACATGTACACAATGTGCAGGTTAGTTACATATGTATACATGTGCCATGCTGGTGCGCTGCACCCATTAACTCGTCATTTAGCATTAGGTATGCCTCCTAAAGCTATCCCTCCCCCCTCCCCCCACCCCACAACTGTCCCCAGAGTGTGATGTTCCCCTTCCTGTGTCCATGTGTTCTCATTGTTCAATTCCCACCTATGAGTGAGAATATGCGGTGTTTGGTTTTTTGTTCTTGTGATAGTTTACTGAGAATGATGATTTCCAATTTCATCTATGTCCCTACAAAGGACATGAACTCATCGTTTTTTATGGCTGCATAGTATTCCATGGTGTATATGTGCCACATTTTCTTAATCCAGTCTATCATTGTTGGACATTTGGGTTGGGAATCCAACTTACAAGGGACGTGAAGGACCTCTTCAAGGAGAACTACAAACCACTGCTCAAGGAAATAAAAGAGGATACAAACAAATGGAAGAACATTCCATGCTCATGGGTAGGAAGAATGAATATCGTGAAAATGGCCATACTGCCCAAGGTAATTTATAGATTCAATGCCATCCCCATCAAGCTACCAATGACTTTCTTCACAGAACTTTAAAGTTCATATGGAACCAAAAAAGAGCCCGCATTGCCAAGTCAATCCTAAGCCAAAAGAACAAAGCTGGAGGCATCACGCTACCTGATTTCAAACTATACTACAAGGCTACAGTAACCAAAACAGCATGGTACTGGTACCAAAACAGAGATATAGATCAATGGAACAGAACAGAGCCCTCAGAAATAATGCCACATATCTACAACTATCTGATCTTTGACAAACCTGAGAAAAACAAGCAATGGGGAAAGGATTCCCTATTTAATAAATGGTGCTGGGAAAACTGGCTAGCCATATGGAGAAAGCTGAAACTGGATCCTTTCCTTACACCTTATACAAAAATTCATTCAAGATGGATTAAGGACTTAAACGTTAGACCTAAAACCATAAAAACCCTAGAAGAAAACCTAGGCATTACCATTCAGGACATAGGCATGGGCAAGGACTTCATGTCTAAAACACCAAAAGCAATGGCAACAAAAGCCAAAATTGACAAATGCGATCTAATTAAACTAAAGAGCTTCTGCACAGCAAAAGAAACTGCCATCAGAGTGAACAGGCAACCTACAAAATGGGAGAAAATTTTCTCAACCTACTCATCTGACAAAGGGCTAATATCCAGAATCTACAATGAACTCCAACAAATTTACAAGAAAAAAACAAACAACCCCATCAAAAAGTGGGTGAAGGATATGAACAGACACTTCTCAAAAGAAGACATTTATGCAGCCAAAAGACACATGAAAAAATGCTCACCATCACTGGCCATCAGAGAAATGCAAATCAAAACCACAATGAGATACCATCTCACACCAGTTAGAATGGCGATCATTAAAAAGTCAGGAAACAACAGGTGCTGGAGAGGATGTGGAGAAATAGGAACACTTTTACACTGTTGGTGGGACTGTAAACTAGTTCAACCCTTGTGGAAGTCAGTGTGGCAATTCCTCAGGGATCTAGAACTAGAAATACCATTTGACCCAGCCATCCCATTACTGGGTATATACCCAAAGGACTATAAATCATGCTGCTACAAAGACACATGCACATGTATGTTTATTGCAGCACTATTCACAATAGCAAAGATTTGGAACCAACCCAAATGTCCAACAATGATAGACTGGACATCTTAGTTCTTAACAGTTTGGAGATATTAAGAATAAAGCTACTGTAAGCTATTAAACATTCACATGCAAGTTTTTGTGTGAACATATATTTTCAATTTACTTGGATAAACACGAAACAGTGAGATTGCTAGGCTGAATAATATCTATATACTCAGCTTTATAAGAAACTTCTACAGTGTCTCTAAAGTGATTGTATCATCATTTCTTTCCATCCTCAATTAATTAGAGTTCCTGTTGCTCCACATTCTCACCAGCATTTGTTGCTGTCAATGTTTTAGCCATTCTAACAGTTGTGCTGCAGTATTTCATTTTGGATTTAGTTTCCTCTTCTCTAAGGACAAATAGTCTTGGGCACTTTTTTTATATGCATGCCACCCATATATCTTTTTGAAATGCTGCTTTGTATCTTTTGCACATTTTTTCTTGACGTGTAATAATTGCACATATTTATGGGCTATAGAATGATATTTCAATACATGTATACAATGTGTAATAACCAAATCAGAGTATTGCCATATCCATCATCTCAAACATCTATCATTTCTTTGTGTTGGGAACATTCAAAATTCTTTTCTAACTATTTGAAAATATACAATAAATTATTGTTAACTATAGTCACTCTGCAGTGCTAATAACACTAGATCTTATTTCTCCTATCTAGCTGTAATTTTGTATCTGTTAACCAACCTCTCCCTATTCTCTTCTCCCTACTCCCACCCTTCTCAGGCTCCAGTAATCAAAATTCTGCTCTCTACTTATATGAGACCAACAATTTTAGCTCCCACATGACTAAGAAGATGCAGTATTTATCTTTCTGTGCCTTAGTTATTTCACTTTACATAATGTCCTCCAGGCTCATTTGTGTTGCCATGAATTTTCATTTTTTATGGCTGCAGAGTACTCCATTGTGTGTGTGTGTGTATATATATATATATATATATACCACATTTTCTTTTGTAACTTTTAATTTTTAACTTTTGTGGTTATATAGTGGGTGTATATATTTTGGATTACATGAGATATTTTGATACAGACATGCAATGCATAATAATCACATCAGGGTAAATCAGGTATCCATCCTGTCTCAAGCATTTATCCTTTGTGTTACAAACAATCCAGTTATACTCTTTTAGTTATTTTTAAATTGTATAATTAAATTATTTTTGACTAGAGTCACCCGGTTGTACTAGCAAATACTGGGTCTTATTCATATACCTGTTTGATGTGTGTATGTCTTCTTTTGAGAAATACCCATTCAGATATTTTGCCCATTTTTTAAATTGGGGTATTAGATTTTTTTCCTATGGAGTTGTTTGAAATTTATATATCCTGATTATTAATCCCTTGTCAGATAGATAGTCTGCAAATATTTTCTCCCATTCTGTGGGTTGTCTCTTCACTTTATTAATTATTTCTTTTGCTGTGCAGATGCTTTTTAACTTGAAGTGATCCCATTTGTTCTTTTCGCTTTGGTTGCCTGTGCTTGTGGGGTGTTACTCAAGAAATTTTTGCCCAGTTCAACGTCCTGGAAGGTTTCCCCAATGTTTTCTTTTAGTAGTTTCATAGTTCGAGGTCTTAGATTTAGGTTTTAAATCCATTTTGATTTGATTTTTGTAATATGGTGAAAGATGGGGGTCTATAGTTTCATTCTTCTGCATATGGATATCCAGTTTTCCCAGCACCATTTATTGAAGAGATTGTCTTTTCTCCAGTGTATGTTCTTGGCCCCTTTGTCAAAAATGAGTTCATTGTAGATGCACGGATTTTTCTCCAGGTTCTCTATTCTGTTCCACTGATTTATGTGTCTATGTCAGTAGCACGTAGTTTAGGTTATTATAGCTCTGTAGTATAATTTAAAGTCAAGTAATATAATTCCTCCAGTTTTGTTCTTTTTGCTTAGGATAGCTTTGGCTATTCTAGATCTTTGTGGTTCCACATATGTTTTAGGATTATTTCTACTATTTCTGTGAAGAATGTCATTGGTATTTTGACAGGGATTGCATTAAATCTGTAGATTGCATTGAGTAGTAAGGGCATTTTAACAATATTATTTCAATCCATGGACATGGCATATCTTTCCATCTTTTGGTGTTCTCTTCAATTTCTTGCATCCGTGCTTTATAGTTTTCATTGTAGAGATCTTTGGTTAATTCCTAGGTATTTTATTTTATTTGTAGCTAATGTAAACGGGATTACTTTCTTGATTTCGTTTTCAGATTATTCACTGTTGGCATACAGAAATGCTACTGATTTTTGTATGTTGATTTTGTATCCTGCAACTTATTGAATTTATCAGTTCTAATAGTTTTTTTAGGTGTGTATGGAGTCTTTAGGGTTTTCCAAATATAGGATATCATCTGCAAACAAGGATAATTTGACTTCTTCCTTTCCAATTTGGATCTCCTTTATTTCTATTGTCTGATTGCTCTAGATAGGACTTCCAGTGCTATGTTGAATAACAACGTGGAAGTGGGCATCCTTGTCGTGTTCTAGATCTTAGAGGAAAGGCTTTTAGTTTTTCCCCATTCAGTATGATACTAGTGATGGGTCTGTAGTATATAGCTTTTATTATGTTGAGGTATGTTCCTTCTATACCCACTTTTTTGAGGGTTTTTATCATGAATGTTAAATTTTGTTGAATGCTTTTTTAGCATCATTCGAAATGATCATATGGTTTTTGTCCTTCATTCTGTTAATATTATATTTTACATTAATTGATTTGTGTATGTTGAGCCATCCTTGCATCCCTGGGATAAATCCCATTTGGTCATGATGAATGATCTTCTGAATATATTGTTGAATTCGGTTTGCTAATATTCTATTGAGAATTTTTGCATCAATATTTATCAGTGATACTGGCCTATAGTTCTTTTGTTTTTTTTGATGTGTCTCTGTCTGGTTTTGGTATCAGGGTGATACTGGTCTTATAGAATGAGTTTGGAAGTATTCTCTCCTCTATTTTTTGAAATAGTTTGAGTAGAATTGGTATTAGTTGTTCTTTAAATGTTTGGTAGAATTGAGGAGTGAAGCCATCAGAGACTGGGATTTTCTTTGCTAGGAGAACTGTTATTACAGGTTTGATCTTGTTATTTGTTATTAGTCCATTCAAGTTTTGGATTTCTTCATGGTTCAATCTTGTTAGGCTGTATGTGTCTAGGAATTTGTCCATTTCTTCTAGATTTTCCAATTTATTGACATACAGTTGCTCACGATAGCCACTAATGATCCTTTGAATTTCTGCAGTATCAGCTATAATCTCCTTTTTCATCTCTGATTTTATTTGGGTCTTCTTTTTTTCTTAGCTAGTCTGGCTAAAGGTTTGTCAATTTTGTTTATTTTTTCAAAAAAACAACTTTTTGTTTCATTAATCTTTTGTATTGTTTCCTTCATTTCAATTTCATTTATTTCTGTTCTGAGCTTTCTTATTTTCTTCTACTAATTTTGGGTTTGTTTTTCTCTTGCTTTTCTAGTTCTTTAAGATGTAATATTAGGTTGTTTATTTGACATTTTTCTTCTTTTTTGATATAGGCACTTATAGCTATAAACTTTCTTCTTAGTACTGCTTTCACTGTATCATACAGGTTTGGTATATTGTGTGTCCATTATCATTTGTTTCAAGAAAATTTTCAATTTCCTTCTGATTTCTTCATTGACCCACTGGTCATTCAGGAGGCATAATGTTTAATTTCTATGCATTTGTATAGTTTCCTAAATTCCTCTTGTTATTGATTTCTAGCTTTATTCCATTGTGCTCAGAGAATATACTTGGTATTATTTCAATTTTTTGGATGTTTTAAGACTTGTTTTGTGACCTGACACATGGTCTATTCTTTAGAATGATCCATATGTTGAGGAAAGGAATATGTATTCTGCAGCCACTGGATGAAATATTCTGTAAACATCTATTAAGTTCATTTGGTTTATAGTGCATATTAAATCTGATGTTTCTTTGTTGATTTTCTGTCTGGAAGATTTGTCCAATGCTGAAAGTGGAGTGTTGAAGTTCCCAGCTATTATTGTATTGGGGTCGCTTTCTTTAGTTTTAATAATCTTTGATTTAAATATCTGGGTGCTCCAGTGTTGGGTGTATATATATTTAAAATTATTCTATCCTCTTGCTGAATTGACTCCTTATCATTATATAGTGACCTTCTTTGTCTCTTCTTAAAGCTTTTGTCTTGAAATCTATTTTGTATAAGTATAGCTACTGCACTTTTTTGGTTTCCATTGGCATGGAAGATCTTTTTCCATCCCTTTATTTTCAGTTTATTTTTGTCTTTATAGGTGAAGTGTGTTTCTTATAGGCAACTGATAATTAGGTCTTGGTTTTTTTTTTTTAATCCACTCAGCCACTCTATGTCCTTGATTGAAGAGTTTAGTCCATTTACATTCAATGTTATTATTGATAAGAAAGGGTTACTCATGTCATTTTGTTATTTGCCCCCTGGTTGTTTTGTGGTCTTCTCTTCCTTCTTTTCTTCCTTCTTGTGTTCTTTTCAGTGAAGCTGGTTTTCTTTGGTGTTATTATTTATTTCTTGCTTTTGATTTTTTGTGTATCCATTAGCTTTTTGATTTGAGGCTACCACGAGGCTTGCAAATGCTATCTTATAATCCATTATTTTAAGGTGATAACAACACTCAGCATAAACAACCAAGCAAAAATAAGACTATTAAAATTGTATGCCTTAATTTCATCCTCCTGATTTTAAGCTTTTTGTTGTTTCTATTTATATCTTATTGTGCTGTCAATGTCTTGAAAAATTGTTGTGGTTATTATTTTTGATTGGTTCATCTTTTAGTCTTTCAATTTAAGATATGAGCAGTTTTCACACCACAGTTACAGTGTTACAGTATTCTGTTTTTCTGTGTACTTACTAATACTAGTGAGTTTTGTACCTTCAGATGATGTCTTATTGTTCATTAATGTCATTTTCTTTCTGATTGAAGAACTGTATTTAGCATTTCTTGTAGGACAGGTCTAATGTTGATGAAATCCCTTAACTTTTGTTTGTTTGGGAAAGTCTATTTCTGCTTCAGGTTTGGAGTATATTTTCACTGGATACACTATTCTAGGATAAAAGTTTTTTTCCTTCAGTACTTTAAATACGTCATGCCACTCTCTCTTGGCCTGTAAGGTTTCCACTGAGAAGTCTGCTGCCAGATGTACTGTAGCTTCATTGTATGTTGTTCTTTTCTCTTGCTGCTTTTAGCATCATTTCTTTATCCTTGACGTTTGGGAGTTTAATTATTAAATGCCTTGAGGTAGCTTTCTTTGGGTTAAATCTGCTTGGTGTTCTATAACCTTCTTGTACTTGGATATTGATATCTTTCTCTAGGTTGGGGAAGTTCTCTGTTATTATCCCTTTCAATAAACTCTCTACCCCCATCTCTTTCTCCATCTCCTCTTTAAGGCCAATAACTCTTAGATTTGCCCATTTGAGGGTATTTTCTAGATCCTTATAGGTGTGCTTCATTGTTTTTTGTTCTTTTTTCTTTTGCCTCCTCTGACGTGTATTTTTAAATAGCCTGTCTTCAAGCTCACCAATTCTTTCTTCTGCTCAAGTCTGCTATTAAAAGACCCTGATACATTCTTCAGCATGTCAATTGCATTTTTCAACTCCAGTATTTCTGCTTGATTGTTTTTAATTATTTCAATCTGTTTGTTGAATTTATCTGATACAATTCTGAATCCCTTCTCTGTGTTATCTTGAATTTCTTTGAATTTCCTCAAAACAGCTATTTTGAATTCTCTGTCTGAAATGTCACACATTTCTGTTTCTCCAGGATTGGTCCCTTCTACCTTATTTAAGTTCATTTGGTGAGGTCATGTTTTCCTATATGATCTTGATTCTTGTTGATGTTCTTCGACGTCTGGGCATTAAAGAATTAGGTATTTATTGTAGTCTTCACAGTGTGGGCTTGTTTGTAACCATCCTTCTTAAGAAGACTTTTCAGATATTCAAAAGGAGTTAGGTATTGTGATCTAAGCCATATCTGCATTAGGGGACACCTGAAGCCCAGTAACACTGTGGTTCTTACAGACTCATAGAGGTACTGCATTAATGGTCTTGGATAAGATCTGAAAGAATTCTCTGAATTACCAGGCAGAAACTCTTGTTCTGTTCCCTTAACTTCTCCCAAATAAATGGAGTCTCACACTCTGTTTTGAGCCACCTGGAGCTGGGAGTGGGGTGACTCAAGTGCCCCTGTAGCTACCACCAATGGGAGTGTGCTGGGTAAGACCTGCAGCCTGCACAGCACTGGATCTTACCCAAGGCCTGCTATAACTACTACCTGGCTACCATTTGCTAAAGGCCCTGGGGTTCTTCGATCAGCAGGTGGAGAAGTCAGCCAGGTTTGTTTCCTTTCCTTCTGGGCAGCAAGTTTCTCCAGGCCCCAGGTGGGTCCAGAGGTGCCACCCAGGAGGAGGGGCTGGAGTCAAAAACCTCAGAATTCTACCTACCTGGCGTTCTACTGTACTGTGGCTGAGCTGGCACTCAAACCACGAGACACAGTCCTTCCCACTCTTTCCTCCCCTTTCCACAGGGAGAGAAGCCTTACCTCACAGCCACTACTACCACAGGCCCATGGGGAGTGCTGCCAGGCTACTGCCAACATTTACTTTAAGCCCAAGGGCTCTTCAGTTGGCTTGTTGTGAATGCTGCCTGGCCTGGGGACTCACCCTTCAGGGCAGTGGGCTCCCCTCTGGCCCAAGGCAGGTCCAGCCATGCTATCCAAGAGCCATGGCCTGGAATCAGAGACCCTAAGAGGCCCCTCGCTGCTCTGCCCCTCTGTGGCTGAGCTGGTACACAAGATGAAAGACAAAGTCCCTTTTACTTTTCCCTCCACTTTTCTCAAGCAGAAATAGTCTCTCCCCATAGCTACCACAGCTGAGAATGTGCTGAGTCTCACTTGAAGCCAGTAAGTCTCAGAGTTCCACCCAAGACCCATGGCAAAGTACTGGGTATTGCTGCTGGTTATTTAGAGCCCAAGGACTCTTTAGTAGGCAGTGAGTTCCCTTCAGGCCCAGGGTGTCTAGCAATGCCATCTGGGAGCTAGGGACTGGAAAGAGGGCCTCATACTCTGACTGTTGCCCTATCCCACTCTGATGAGCTGGTATCCAAGAGGCAAAACAAAGTTCTCTTAACTCTTCCCTCTCCTATTCTCAAGTGGAAGGAAGGGGTCACTTTTGGAGCCATTAGCTGTGCAACTGGGGTTTGGGGAAGGGTGGGATAAGCACTCCCCAACCCTTAGGTTGGGGGAAAGGTGGCATAAGCACTCCCAGCTGGTGTCTCAGTAGGTCGTGTGCCTTAAAGTCCACTGGTTCTGAGCCCATTTTAGCACTAGAACTTACCTAGGAATCGGAGTCTTTGTGACCTAGACTGCCTTTCAAGTTTATTTAGGGCCCAAAGGCCTTTAGCCCTCAGTGGTGCGGCTTGCCAGAATTCAAGTTCCAACTACTGGGATGGGCAATTCCTCTCTGACTAGGGCTGGTTTAAATACTCCCTTGATGGGTGGGTGTCAGCTGAGTTCAGCCCAGTTTTGCTTTCTGTTGTGACAGGGCAGCACTGAGTTCAAAACACTGTCCCACAATTGCTGCACTCTCACACTGAAGTGAACAGATTCTTTCTCCGTGCCGTGCAGCTCCTGGCAGAGGATGAGGGAAGGGTAGCATCGGTGATTCAACACTGTGTTTCCTATCCTCTTCAATGACTCTTTCAGTGATATGAAGATAAAACCAGGTACTGTGAGTGCTCATCTTATTTTTGGTCCTTTTGAAGGTGCTTTTTTGGTGTAGATAGTTATTAAATTTGGTGTTCCCGCATGGGGGAACAATTGATAGAGCCTTCTATTTGGTCATTTTGCTCTGCTCATTCTATATACCACATTTTCTTTATCAAATCCTATTTAATTTTGATTCCATAATTTACTAAAGACTAAATGTGATATGCTAAGTTTTTCACAACAATTATATTTTCTCCCACTTTTTTGTCTTCAAATAGCTTTTGCTTTTGTATTTCTGTGCTATGTTATAGTACATTACACATTCATTGTGGATTGCAACTTTTATAAAACAATCCTCTTTATCCAAAGCATTTTCCTCTGGAGTTTTATTTTAACCAATATTAATAGTGCCACTACTACCTTGTTCTGACTTTTGCTTTTTTGATTTAAAAATATATTTGTTTTATTTTTGTCTGATTTTTCTCTATCTTTATTTGTAAATCTTTTGTGTCATTTGAGTTAGGTGAATGGAGCACATGGCTATGTTTTGTTTTAAATGAAAGTCTTTGTCATCCAATGGAGAACTTTAATTCATTTACATTTATTGACATAAATGTTGGTAGGTCTTATTTCTCTCATCTTGCTTTACAATTTCTATTTTACTGCTTGTATTGCTTTTATTTTGATGCTTCCTTATTTCATTTTTAAAGTATATGTACTGCTATTTTCCTAACATAATTACATTTCCCTAATTACAAATATGAAACTCTGAATCTCTTCCTTACCAATCCTATGTAAAATAAGAAATTTATCAAGCTGGTGGGCTTGATAAAGGGCTTACCCATTCCTGTTTCTAAACAAACAATTATGCTTATTTAAACAATCTGTTCCAAACAACTACCAGCAAAAATGTGAACTGTTCTTCATTAGTCTACTAATTGAATTTTCTAACTATCCTGATGCCAGGAACACCATGTATCAGTTATGCCTAAAATGTCATTTAAAAATAAAATTGCTTGAGGACAAATCAGAAATTAGCATCTTTAACTATTTAACTATTTAATTACTTTAAGGGCACCTGGTCGTAGTTTCCACATTCTACTTCCTTCTCTGTTACAGACTTGAAAGCGTGTGTCAGATCCCTTCACTATATCTTCAGACCTGCCCCAAGGAGTGAGGAAGGGCAACACCAAGAACTTCTCTCCAAGGACCATAACCTGCAAACCCCATCTCACCTCCTCCTGCCAGATGGACACAGTCATTGTCCTCCTGGCTGATCCCATGTCCATGTCTTGCTCTGGCTACTTTCATACACCCATAATGATATTTTCCATCTATTCAATTTTTTAAAAGCTCAGCTCAAACCTCACAGATTTTCCTGACAATCTGCTTCTCTCAATGGCCTTAATTTAAGTGAGGGTTGTGAGTCTTACTGGGTCTCGTTTTTTGTCTTAAATAATAACTATTTATGGGTACCAAGTGTCTCCTCAATTTGGCTATGATCCTTCAGGGCAGAAACACTGTCTTATCTTGTGATCATGGAGTCACAGGATTTCATGGCTAGGAAAATTCTTAAAATTAATGCTAGATTGAGGATCAGGTAGTATGTGGTCTGATTCTAACTCAACAACTTTCAGAAACTCACTTCTTTTTTCTTTTTTTTTTCCCCAGGGGGAGGTACCATATTAACTGATGAAACTCACTTCATTTCTTTGGACCTGCAAAATGAGGATGGGCTCTAAACCACCTCTAAAGTTAATATTCTATGATTCCATGATAAGGCTATTTGTCATTTATAAAAAAAAGGAACTTCCACATAGCCCAGAGAAAGGAAATGACTTTTTCAAGTTTACAGAGTCAATTAATGGACAAAATATAATTTGAAATTCAATCTCCTGATCCCCAGTCTATTGGGAGTTCTTTCAGAATGTCCCTTGACTCTCTCTCAAAGTGCCAGCATGTACGAAACCTTGTTAAGGATGGATGCTCAATGAAAATACATAAATTGACTTAATAAGAAACTAAACTCTCCAGAAAGATGCAGTTGACCCAAAACTCTGAATATCTTTTATGTTTAAAACTTTTTTTGAACAAAATTGTACAGTTACTTCTCTATTTCAACTCTTAAGCCTTTTATGCCATGTCAAAGGTTAGCTCTCTTTTCTCTCTGTTAATAAAGTCTTATTCTTGACTTTGGAACTGTATGCCAAGCTAAGGGGTCCTTTATTGTTTATTTATTTTTTGATTCTCTACTTTTGATTCACACATCTTTTCTACAAGAAAGACAATTTATAGCAGGGGCATATTACTTTCTTTGGGCCTCTGTGCCCTTATCTATAGCCAAAAGGTATGGAAATAAATGTTTTCTAAAGGTCTTTCTGGCTCTAAGTTTATTTGATTTTTTTTTTTTTTGAAAGAGGGGCCAGGGAATGGATAAGCAGAGTAAAGAAGGTGAAAAAAGTAGTCTGAGACATGGTTAAAATGTACAGAGTTTATTTTGGAGAGTAATTTCAGAAAACAGGTATAGGGGACTGGAAAGAATGAAAAGGTGAGGGAGAGAAAGAACATCCAAGGGTGTGTTGTTTTAATGAAAATTTAAATTTAATAGCCGGTGTATGGCTACTATACTGGACAGTGCAGGTCTAGAACTTTCATCATAGAACTAGAGGCATGGCTTCCCTCAAAAAAGCCACAAGCTCCCACAGAAGAGACCTTCACCCTGCAAGGAAGAAGTGCTGCACCCACACACAGCTTGCTAGGGCCTTGTCACCATGGCATATGCAGCCATTCCACCCTGGCCGCAGATGGGGTCATGATGAATTCATGTCAGGGACTGAGGAGATGGTCTAATTCTTTGAGAAACCCTCAGGGATCTGATACTTGGAGCACTACAAGGGATAAACTCTCTTTCTGTATGTCAATTTATCTTCCTGAAATAGTTTGTGAAAGTAACACAAATGGTCATTCACTTTCCTAATGGTTTCTTGGTTAAAGGAACATGCTATGCAGTGTGAATGATCAACTTAAAGGATAGGAAGAAGACTGAATCTAGCTGATTGAAAATGACTAAAATAGAATGGCTACAAGGTATAACCCTCTATCTCCCATTTTGAGAAAAGTCTTGAAATATACCACCACCCGCGATTTAAGTTTGGGGCTATAAGCATTTCCTAATAAGGCTAATTACCACAGCATCAGAAGAATCTTGTTCTAACACTATTTTACCTACCTGCCTAAAAGCCAGTGTCCACACTGAGATGGATCTCTCTGGTCCCTGTGTGTCACTGTTGGTATCTCCTGCCACATATTACAACTCTCCCAGCTTTCCCTGTTTAGTGGGCGTTAACTAGCTTTCAGAGCCAGACTTTAAGGTAGAAATAGATGAAACCATTTTCCTTCCTCATACACTGTCCTTCCTAACATAAGGAGTGGCTGTTCCAGTGGCAAACTGGACACCTCAGCCACTTTGGATCATGATCTGCCTGGATAAGTCAACTGGGGGACCTTGGGAGCTACAGGGAGCCATCTGGAGATTCACTGTACCATTTATCTTCTGCTCCTTGTGCACCCCTCCCCTATAAGGCTTCAGATGATATTTTTGTCCTCTTGGCTAATTAAATGGGGTGAGGTCCTTAAGCTAAACTTAGAGAGTGTCTAGGTAAGTATGTGTGTGTGTGCACATGCACACATGTGCACAAGTTTTCTTCCAGCCACTATGTAACTCCATAAAAGGCACAAGAATGTGCTGTAGAAACTCAAGGTTGCAGTCCCCTAAGTGTGACTATGGTCTATACGTTCAGACCTGGCTATATCAGGTCTGACTATAAGACCAGATCACAGTCCAAACCCTGTAGCCAGAAAATTGAACTCAAAGTTTCAGTACATATTTTTGACATAAGCTGACTTCTGGTCTGGCCTCTTGGGTCTTGAGGCCTCCCCATCCTCCATCACTAGAATTCCCCTGACAAGTACTAATAAGATTGCTTCTTCTCAGTTCTTGAGTATGTGTATTATTGAACACAGAGGGCCATGCCTGGGAAAATCAGATGAGAAATGATCATCAGTACGGGTCCTTGGGAGTCCCAGTAGATACGTAGCTTGTAGTCTATAAATGGCACTGACATAGTTGCTCAGGGCAGTTTCTATATGCCTTGTGCTCTGCAGAGGGTTCTGATAGGCTAAGAAAGGCAATATTTTGACTGTTCAACCCATATACTGTAGTCCACACTGGATAGTTTGCCATTGGTTTTAGGAAATACAGTCATTTGTCTAGTTTCTCTGCCTCTATTAATGTTCCATCAGAGGAATGTTCCATTAGGATGCTAATGCTACTTTGGGCTGTAAAATAATCAACAATGGGAGAGACCTGTTAACCCTGGATCAAATCCATATACTCACCCTTGAGTATCATTTCCTTCCTGTGTAACCAGCACTTTTTTGTTACAAATAAGACATCTGATGACAGTGAGCGTCTCCAAACCAATCAACCACCCACACCAAACGTCAGTATATTCCCTTTAGTAAAATGTTTTTCTAGCCTGCAGCCTCATTTTGTTGAGGCCTACCATGATTTCTTCCATATTTAAGAGCTGACAGACACATGGACAACTGCTTCTTTTTACTTTATGACTTTTTGATTTTTTATTAGAGGTTTAAGTAAACCTCTATGTAGTATCATGAGCCTCCCATGCACCAAACATTATCAGCCCCCAGTCAGTCTAGTTTCATCTAAATCCCCATCCACGTCCCTCCTCTCCTATGTTGTTTTAAGGTAAATTCCATCAGATGATTATAACTATTTTATATATTTTATTTATTTGATCCTCTTTCTCTGCCATGTTATGTTTGTTCTGAGGTAAATCCCAAACATCAAACTTTTAAGGAATTCCTTTCTTCCTCTTAGCCTGATATACTCTGTTATAAAGTTATTTGTTCAACTAGTTTCTATAGAATTGAACACATTAAAAAAACAGATGCAACTTGGTCAGCATCAAAATATGAGTTAGAATCCATGAGGCCAACAAAGCTGGCTCCGTTGTCTAGAAAAAGCTGAATATAATTGGAAGACACAAGCACTTTATTTTGCTAAACAATAGAACAAAGCAAATACACTATTACCACCACCAACAACAAAAACATAAACACAAGATATACTCTGTGTAATCAGACACTTTCTTGTAAAACCAGATGGTTTTACTACCCAAGACTTTCTCCTATGTCATTCTAGAAAAGGATTTTTCCAAGAAAACTAACTATAACCCACATATCAAAATAATACATATTCTCATATTCTCTCTCTTACACACACATATACACACACTCCACCTCCAAACCCACACCCATCCTTGAATATTGTTTCCCTCCTGCTTAACCTTTTCAGATGGAGAATCTGGATTTAGACAGGAGAGCTTCCTCTCCACCTCTTTGCCTCTCCAGGAATCCCCTCCCCTGCAGCTGCTCTCCATAGCAACTGGCAGAGGAGTCTCAGCAGCAGCTACTGCACTGCAGGCTTCCGCAGGGGAAGCATGGCCAGCAGAGAGGAAGCTTCTTATCTATTGAAAGGAAACTTATTTTTTAAAAAGTTGTCTTCATCAAGGGAACTGATCCAGCACATTTCAGGGTAGGTAAATAGCTAGAAGTATTTATGGCATTTTTAATGTTCCTTTTCCTCCTGTATGCTGTCACAGATTTTTTTTTCCCCAAAAGCAAGAAACTGCCAGATGCAGAGCATAAAAAGACAGGTGGAAACTCATTCCTTAGAGAACCTGTATTGCATCTTTCCCAATACCAAGATTCTTGATGTAGGAGATTTTAGACTTAATCCTCTCTAGGTAGAGGGAATATAACCACACACTATCCTATAACCCTTCTCTTAAGGAATCTAGATCACAGCCTAGAAACATGTATATTCAGCAATTAAGTGTTCACCATGCAGTGCAATTTTGGGTGAAGGCTAAACAGAGGGTGCTGGGTCTTCACTTTGCAATTTGCTTTTTCTCCTGCTCTTGTGTGCCTGCAGGCTATGATAAGAATTGTTGAAACTTTTTCTTTGCCTTAAAAAAAATAAATAAATAAAAGGAGGCTTTCTGAGGAAAGGAAAGGATAAGTAAAATCTCTCCCAAAAGACCTTCTTATGTGATTAGCAAAGCTGCTCAAAGATGAACCTGCAGGGAAAAGGAGCCACTGGAGGTTGGGTTTCTGCCACTCCCAGGATTTCCCCCTTCCTTTTCACTGGAGCTTTTCTTTGAGGACTGAAATCCTGACTGCTGGGACAAGACACAGGAAAATTCTGCCAGTCACCTGCCAGGCTGTCATAGGATCTAGGCAGCAATGAGCTGAAGCAGTAATGTATCACCTGCTTAGGGAAAAATATTTACCTTTCTCAGCAAAGAGCCCCAACCTCTTTCCCCAGCTTCCATCTCTGATTCTAGTGAAGGCAACTTGGAAAATGGTCCCAGGCATTAGGCAATTTGGGGTGTTAATGTTTTTTTAAAGCAGACACTCCCCTTCCCAACTGCAACTACCACAGAAACCATAAGCCTGAACTGAATAGAAATGGGGTTTTCACAAAGTACTAGTGTTGCCACATACATTCCTAGACATGTGCATGTCACAATTTCTCAAACACTTATTTACTATATTCCAGACATCACACTAGATTCTGAAAATGGTTAAAACAGTTCAGACACTCTTAGGCAGCCTGCAGGGGTTGGGGGTGGGTGTGAAGACATGCAGATAAATAAATACCACCATGATGTAATAAGGTTTAAAACAGAAGCATGGAATTAGCACGATGAGACTGAAAAGAGAGCAGTGAATAATTACCTCTAACCATCTTCCTCCTTGATTCCTTCCAACCACTCCCAATTATTTGGGGGAACCTGTGGCATAGAAGGTTCAGAAAGCATTGTTCAGGGTTCATTCCTACGTTACATCTAACCTACTGCAAACTTGGAAACTAAAAGTAAAATAAACATGTGGTTCCACCATCCACTGTTCTCTGGGGATGGATTCTGTCTGCAGCTGCATGACAGTCTGACAGCATGAGATGAGAGAGGGTGGGATGAGGTTAGGAAAATCCACCTCTGCTATCTGCCTGGAAATGTCTGATAACATTGTTCTCACCCTGCTTGAGTAGAAACAATCAGAGTCCCTCTGCTTCTCACAGAGTGATAGAGAGGGAAGACACCCTGCTGAACCAGGCTGGGGCCACCATACAGTATAAAGGCCACTGAGTGCCCATGTACTTTTGTGACTTGCAGAGACAGAAAAAACTAATGAAATTACTGGGACTTTCATTTATCTTTACTAGGCTTTTAGTCTACCACTGTACCACCCTGAATGTGCCTGATCTCACCAACCCGACTTTTACATCCAGGTGACAGGCTCAGAGTTTTTTTCCCAACGATACCTTATTTTCTTGTGATCAGAAGGTCATGACATGGTCTTATACTCAGGCACAAATGATTAATTCCCTATTAGGCGCACATCGTTGTCCTAAACAGTTCCTTCTGACCTCATGACATTAGGATACAACATTTAAAATGATGAACAGAAGAGTCTTCTGTTTGGGAAAGCACACATCTAACTGTAGTTCTGAATGTAGGTATGTATTTCCCTGGACTTGCACTCTTAGACTCCAACACAACACATTGACATGAGATCAGAGACAGATGAATGGAACTAAACAGCAAGCCCCCAAAAGATGAAAAATTAGTCCACAACAAAGGTGGTATTAGAAAACAAGGAGAAGAATAATTTCCCAACAAATGGCATTGGGGCTACCAGTTAAGCATGTGGGAAGAAATACTGAGATACATATTTCACTCCATACTCTTGTTATAGCTACCTCCCTCCTGCCTGCACTTTTTCCTTCACTGAATTTCACTGCTGCTTTTCACAACCTTCTTGACTCTTCTTTTGTCTTTGCTTGTCCTGACAGACTTTAGAATCCTTTGACCCTGCCCGCCATCCACAGAAATGAGCCTTACCTCTGCTCTTTCCTTTCAGAAAGGTGGGATCCCTGCCCCTGAGCCTCTGTAGCCTTGAACTTTTGCAATGAAGTAGCAAGACTGACAAGGGCAAAGAAGATGTAACTGCACATCCATTCTGACCTTGAGACCAGTCTGAGGTGGCAGCACCTCCTCAAACACTTCAACAGAAGCAACAGCCCTCAGGCCCTCCTGCCAATGGACATTTTCTGGGGGGCTCTTATCACTATTCAGGATTTGCCTGGCATTAGTACGACCTGATGCCACTCTGGCTGTGCAGAGCTGACTGGGACCTGAGGGCAGCCTGGGGAAAAGTCAACTCCAACATGCAGTCAGGCCTAGTTGGATAACTGGTATTTACATACTTCTGTCTTCATAATAACGCTAACACCATGAGGCCCAGGCCAGGGACCTGAATTAACCACAAAGAAACTTTAATATGGTCAAAAAATGTGGCTTTCTTCAAAGAAAGCCCAGTGCTCTGACAATATCAATTAGAATTATTTTTCCTCTTGACCTTGGCACTAGTCTCAATCATTCTTTATAAATTCCTTTCCCTGGGTGACTGGCATTTTTCTTCTGAGCAGGGACATGTTTGTCTACTCAGCATCCTTCACAAAGTAGACAAAGGCACCCTTCTTGTGGCAAACAGTCACACACACTCCCAGCCTGGGGAGTCCACCTAGGTTCCTATGTTCAGTGAAAAACCTGAAAAGCTGTACCTGAAAGGCTTCTGAGGCATTCATGTTTCAAAGAAGCATCTGTTAAACTCATTCATTCTGCAAGTATCAAGAGAGCACCTAACAGAGGTGGGAAAATAATACTTCTCATGCCCCAACTATACTGTGGGCACTTGAATGTCTTCTTTCATTAAATTCTCTAAGTGGACATATTATTTCACAGATAAGGAGGCTAAAACATGTCAAAGGCTCCATAGTTAGTAATCGATGAAGACAGAATTTGAACCCAGGACTTTCTGACACCAAGACCATGTTTTTCCCATCTCACTATTTTGAGAACACCAAAAGCACAAAGTACGGTTCCTTCCTTTAGGAGATGTAGTCCAGTGGGGAAGATAGATGTGATCTAGGAAAATGTCAGTCACTCCCACTATAGAGACCACTTCTTCATCGATTCATTGTTGGGTCTTAGTAGACCAGTATATTTAGGAGCCAGATTCTTGGGAAGAACCCTTGTTTATACTATTCCATTTGATCATCACAACAACTCATAAACGCCCAGTAAGGTAAAAGGCTTTACTCAATATTGCATAGCTACTAAAGAGAAGGTGAGACTCCCGGTGAAGGTTGTTCTAATTCCAAAGGACTAATTTCTTTCATTATATCAAATTGCCTCCTGGGATCCTTGGGTGACATGTCCTTGGGGCTGGTTGCATAAAAGCCAAAGACCCAGAACAGGAGAGTCTACAGTGAGCAGGAAGTCCAATGTCTAGGTCAGCTCTATAAACCAGGGCAGGAAGGGGCACTAGTACATGTGTTTTGACCATTAGACTGGGGTGCGTGCCCAGGCTTGCCCCAGTCTAATGGAAGAGACAGCACTTACGAAAGTGGCAGGTGGTCAGTAAATTCCACATTCACCATGGTGAAAATTTTGTTTTGTTTTGTTTTGTTTTACTTTTTGTTGTGGAAATTCTTATGCATCTATAAAATTGGGAATAAAACTATAACCACCCTCATGAACCCATCACCCAGCTACATCAGTGATCAACAATGTGGTCAGTCTTATTTATTTATACTCCCTTCAATGCATTATTCTAAAGTTAATCCCAGACATCATATTTCTTCTGGAAATATGTTAGTATGTACCTCTAAAATGACTCTCTTTTAAAATGTAAACATAATGTTATAACACCTTAAAAAACCCAATTCTTCAATATTATCAAATGTTATTAGTATTCAAATTCCTAGCCATATTTCATACATTGATTTTATATATATATACACACATATACACACTTAAAAATTATATATTTTTTATTTTTATTTATTTTATTATTTATTATTTTTTATATATATTATTTTCATTTAAAAATTTTTTTTAGAGATAATCTCTCTGTTGCCCAGGTTCACTGCAACCTTGAACTCCTGGGCTCCAGTGATCTTCCTGTCTCAGCCTCCCAAGTAGCTAGGACTACAGGCACATGCCACTACATCTGGCTAACATGTATTGATTTTAAACAGTTTGTTTGAGTCAGGTTCTGAATAAGGTGCAAATATTGATATTTGTTGTCTCTTAAGTAATTTTTATTTTTACTTTTTAAAAATTTCATGAGTTTTGGCAGAACAGATGGTGTTTGGTTGCATGGAAAAGTTCTTTAGTGATGATTTCTGAGATTTTGGTGCACTCATCACCTAAGCAGTGTAGCCAATGCGTAGTTTTATCCCTCAGCCACCTACCGCCCTTTTTCTTGAATTCCCAAAATCCATTATATCATTCTTATGCCTTCACACCCTCATAGCTTAGCTCCCACTTATGAGAACATATGATGTCTAGTTTTCCATTCCTGAGTTACTTCACTTAGAATAATGGTCTTCAAACTCCATCCAGCTTGCTTTGAATACCATTATTTCATTCCTTTTTTATGGCTGAGTAGCATTCCATGATGTACATATACCACATTTCATCAACCAACCTCTTGTTGGTTGATGGGCATTTAGGCTGGTTCCATATCTTTGCAATTGTGAATTGTGATGCTATAAACATGCATGTGTTTGTATCTTTTTCATATAATGACTTCTTTTTTTTTTTTTTCCTGAGACAGAGTCTTGCTCTGTTGCCCAGGCTGGAGTGTAGTGGTGCGATCTCAGCTCACTGTAACCTCCGTCTCCCAGGTTGAAGCAATTCTCCTGCCTCAGACTCCCGAATAGCTGGGATTACAGGTGCCCACCACCATGCCCAGCTAATTTTTGTATTTTTAGTAGACACAAGGTTTTACCATTTTGGCCAGGCTGATCTTGAACTCCTGACTTCATGATCCATCCACCTTGGCCTCCCAAAGTGCTGGGATTACAGGCATGAGCCACTGCGTTCAGCCAATGACTTCTTATTCTTTGGGTAGATACCCAGTAATGAGATTGCTGGATCAAATGGTAGTTCTACTTTTAGTTCTTTGAGGAATCTCCATACTGTTTTCCATAGTGGTTGTACTAGTTTACATTTCCACCAACAGTGTAAAAGTGTTCCCTTTTCACCACATCCATGCCAACATCTGTTATTTATTGATTTTTTAAATTATGGCCATTCCTGCAGGAATAAGGTGGTATCTCATTGTCGTAATGACTTGCATTTCCCTAATAATTAGTGATGTTGAATATTTTTTCATATATTTGTTGGCCATCTGTATATCTTCTTTTGAGAATTGTCTATTCATGTCGTTTGCCCACTTTTTGATGGGATTGTTTTTTTCTTGCTGACTTGTTTTGAGTTCCTTGTAGATTCTGGATAGTAGTCCTTTGTCAGATGCATAGTTTGTGAAAATTTTCTCCCACTCTCTCGGTTGTCTGTTTACTCTGCTGATTATTTCTTTTGCTGTACAGAAGCTTTTTAGTTTAATTAGGTCCCATCTATTTATCTTTTTGTTCAGTTTGCTGTTGGATTCTTGGTCATGAACCCTTTGCCTAAGCCAAAGTATGGAAGAGTTTTTCTGATGTTATCTTCTATAATTTTTACGGCTTCAGGTCTTAGATTTAAGTCTTTGATCTATCTTGAGTTGATTTTTGTATAAGGTAAGAGAGGAGAATCCAGCTTCATTCTTCTACATGTGGCTTGCCAATCATCCCAGCACCACTTATTGAACAGGGTGTCCTTTCCTGACTTTATGTTTTTGTTTGCTGTGTTGAAGATCAGTTGGCTGTAAATATTTGGCTTTATTTCTGGGTTCTCTATTCTGTTTCATTGGTTTAAGTGTCTATTTTTATACCAGTACCATGTTGTTTTGGTAACTATGGCCTGGTAGTATAGTTTGAAGTCAGGTAATGTGATGCCAACAGATCTGTTCTTTTTGCTTAGTATTGCTTTGGCTATGTGGGGTCTTTTATGGTTCCATATGAATTTTAGGATTATTTTTTCTAGTTTTGTGAAGAATGATGACAGTATTTTGATGGGAGTTGCACTGAATCTGTAGATTGCTTTTGGCATTATGGTCATTTTCACAATATTGATTGTACCCATCCATGAGCATGAGGTGTGTTTTCATTTGTTGGTGTCATCTATAATTTCTTTCAGTAGTGTTTTGTAGTTTTCCTTGTAGAGATCTTTCACCTCCCTGGTTAGGTGTATTCCTAAGTATTTTATTTTTTTGCAGCTGTTGTAAAAGGGGTGAGTTCTTGATTTGATTCTCAGCTTGGTCACTGTTGGTGTATAGCAGTGCTACTGATTTGTGTACATTGATTTTGTCTTCTGAAACTTTACTGAATTCATTTATCAGATCTAGGAGCTTTTTGGATGAATCTTTAGGGTTTTCTAGGTATACAATCATATCATTGGGGAACAATAACAGTTTGACTTACTTTTTACCGATTTGGATGCCCTTCATTTCTTTCTCTTGTCTGATTGCTCTGGCTGGTACTTTTAGTACTATGTTGAACAGAAGTAGAGAAAGTGGGCATCATTGTCTTGCTCCAGTTCTCAGGGGAAATGCTTTCAACTTTTCACTGTTCAGTATAATGTTGGCCGTGGGTTTGTCATAGATGGCTTTTATTACCTTGAGGTATACCCCATCTATGCCGACTTCGCTGAGGGTTTTAATCATAAAGGGATGCTGGATTTTGTCAAATGCTTTTCTGTGTCTATTGAGATGGTCATATGATTTTTGTTTTTAATTCTGTCTATGTGATGTATCACATTTATTGATTTGTATATGTTAAACCATCCCTGCATCCTTGGTATAAAACCCACTTGATCATGGTTTATTATCTTTTTGATACGTTGTTTGATTTGGTTAGCTAGTATTTTGTTGATGTTTTTTGCATCTGTATTCACCAGGGATATTGGTCTGTAGTTTTCCTTTTTTTTATGTCCTTTCCTGGTTTTGGAATTAGGGTGATACTGACTTCACAGAATGAGTTAGGGAGGTTTCCCTGTTTCTCTATCTTTTGGAATAGTTTCAGTAAGATTGTTATCAATCTTTTGAATGCCTGATGGAATTCAGCTGTGAATCCATCTGGTCCTGGATTTTTTTGCTGTTAATTTTTTTATTACTTTTTCAATTTCACTATTTGTTATTGGTCTGTTCAGAGTTTCTGCTTCTTCCTGATTTAATCTAAGAGGGTTGTGTATTTCCAGGAATTTATCTACCTCCTCTAGATTTTCTAGTTTGTGCATGTTAAGGTGTTCATAGTAGTGTTGAATGATCTTTTGTATTTCTGTGGTGTCAGTTGTAATATCTCTCGTTTCATTTCTAATTGAGCTTATTTCAATTTTCTCTCTTCTTTTCTTGGTTAATCTTGCTAATGGTCTATCAATTTTATTTATCTTTTCAAAGAACCAGCTTTTTGTTACATTTATCTTTTGTATTTTTTTTGTTTCAATTTTATTTAATTCTGCTCTGATCTTTATTATTTCTTTTCTTCTGCTGGGTTTGGATTTGGATTGTTCTTGTTTCTCTAGTTCCTTGAGGTGTAACCTTAGATTGTCTCTTTGTGCTCTTTCAGACTTTTTGATGTAGGCATTTAATGCTATGAACTTTCCTCTTAGCACCACTTTTCCTGTGACCCAGAAGTTTTGATAAGCTGTGTCACAATTATCATTCAGTTCAAAGGATTTTTAATTTCCATCTTGATTTCATTGTTGACCCAAAGATAATTCAGGAGCAGATTATTTAATTTCCATGTATTTCTATAGTTTTGAGGGTTCCATTTGGAATTAATTTCCAGTTTTTTTCCACTGTGGTCTGAGAGGGCACTTGATATAATTTTGACTTTCTTCAATTCATTGAGACTTGCTTTGTGGCCTATCATATGGTCTATCTTGGAGAATGTTCCATGTGATGATGAAAAGAATGTATATTCTGCAGTTGTTGGGTAGAATGTTCTGTAAATATCTGTTAAGTCCATTTGTTCTAGGGCATAGTTTAAGTCCATTGTTTCTTTGTTGACTTTGTGTCTTGATAACCTGTCTGGTGCTGTCAGTGGAGTATTGAAGTCTGGTGCTGTCAGTGGAGTATTTTTGTGTTGCTGTCTATCTCACTTCTTATGTCTAGTAATAATTGTTTTATAAATTTGGGAGCTCCAATGTTAGGTGCATATATATTTAGGATTGTGATATTTTCCAGTTGGATTGATCCTTTTATCATTATATAATGTCCCTCTTTGTCTTTTTTAACTGTTGTTGCTTCAAAGTTTGTTTTGTCTGATACAAGAATCGCTACTCTTGCTCACTTTTGGTGACCATTTACGTCGAATATCTTTCCCCACCACTTTACCTTAAGTTTCTGTGAGTCCTTATGTGTTAGGTGAGTCAAGACAGCACATACTTGGTTGGTGGATTTGTATCTATTTTGCCATTCTCTATCTTTTAAGTGGAACATTTAAGCCATCTTACATTCAATGTTATTGAGATGTGACATACTGTTTTATTCATTGTACTAGTTGCTGTCTGAATACCTTGTTTTTTTGTGTTATTGTTTTATGGGCCCTGTGAGATTTATGCTTTAAGAAGATTCTATTTTGGTGTATTTTAAGGTTTTGTGTCAAGATTTAGAACTCTTTTTAGCATTTCTTGTAATGCTGGCTTGAGAGTGGCAAATGCTCTCAGCATTTGTTAGTCTGAAAAAGACTTTATCTCTCCTTCATTTATGAAGCTTAGTTTTTGCTCAATACAAAATTCTTGGCTAGCAATTATTTTGTTTGAGGAGGTTAATGATAGAACTCCCATCCCTTCTGGCTTGTAGGGTTTCTGCTGAGAAATGTGCTGTTAATCTAATAGGTTTTCCTTTATAGGTTACCTGATGATTTTGCCTCACAGCTCTTAAGATTCTTTCCTTGTCTTGACTTTGGATAACCTGATGATTACGTGCCCAGGTGATGACCTTTTTGTGTTGCATTTCCCAGGCGTCCTTCGAGCTTCTTGTATTTGGATGTCTAGATCTCTAGAAGGCCAGGAAAATTTTCCTTGATTATTCCCCAAAATATGTTTTCAAAACTTCTAGATTTCTCTTCTTCCTCAGGAACACCAATTATTCTTACATTTGGGTATGTAACATAATCCCAAATTTCTTGGAGGCTTTGTTCATTTTGTTTTGTTTTTGTCTTTTTCTCATTGGGTAACTTGAAAAACTTGTCTTTAAGCTCTGAAGTTCTTTCTTCTACTTGTTTGATTCTACTGTTGAAACTTTCCAGTACATTTTGTATTTCTCTAAGTGTGTCTTTCATTTCCAGAAGTTGTGATTGTTTTTTTTTCTTTATGATAGCTATTTCTTTGGAGCATTTTTTATCCATATCCTGTATATATTTTTTAATTTCTTTAAGTTGGTTTTTACCTTTCTCTGGTATTTCCTTGAGTCACTTAATAATCAACCTTCTGAACTCTTTATCTGGCAATTCAGATATTTCTTCTTGGTTTGAATCCACTGCTGGGGAGCTAGTATGGTCTTTTTGGAGTGTTATAGAACCTTGTTTTATTTAAATGTAGAGATGGAGACTATGTTGCCCAGGCTGGTCTTGAACTCCTGGGCTCAAGTGATCTTCCCACCTCGGCCTCCCAAAATGCTGGGATTACAGGCATGAGCCACTGCGCCCAGCCAGAATCTTGTTTTGTCATATTATCTGAATTACTTTTCTGATTCCTTCTCATCTGGGTAGACTATTTCAGTGGAAAAATCCGGAACTCAAGGGCTGCTCTTCAGATTCTTTTGTCCCATGAGGTGGTCTCATGAAGGACCCATAAAGGTCCCATGAAGGGTCCCCTTCCCCTAGGGATGGGGCTTCCTGTGAACTATACTGCAGTGATTGTTGTTCTTCTGGGTCTAGCAACCCAGTGGGGCTATCAGGCTCTGGGTTGGCGCTAGGGAATGTCTGCAAAGAGTCCTGTGATGCAATCCATCTTCAGGTCTCCCAACCATGGATACCAGCACCTGTTCTGGTGGAGGTGGCAGGGGAGTGAAGTAGACTCTGTGAGAGTCCTTGGTTTTAGATATGTTTAGTGTACTAGCTTTCTTGAATGCTAGTTATGTTAGCATAACTAGTGGTCCTGGACAGACTCAGGACCACTGGTCAGCCAGAATGTTGCATGCAATGGAATTAGATGTTTTCTCCTTCCTTGCAGCAGGGTTGTTCTGTCATGAGTTGCTGTAATGTCCTGAGTTTGTTGGCCTACAGCCAGGGGGTCGTGCTTTCAAGAAAGCACCAGCCGCAACAGAAGGGGAATATAAGCTTGCCCTAAGTTGGCCAGGATAAGTATTCAGGTTTCTGAGGCAACGGTCAGGGTCATAAAGCTCCCAAGAGTTTATGTCTTTCGTGATTGGCTACCGGGACAGGTAGAGAAAAATCATCAGGCGGGGGCAGTGTTAGACAGGACCCAGCTCAGACTCTTCTTGGGCAGGGCTTGCCATAGCTACCATGGGGGATAAAGGGGTGGTTCTTGGGCCAATGGGGTTATGTTCCAGAGGGGATTAGGGTTGCCTCTGTCACCAGGGAAGTGGGGGAAAGCCAGTTGTGATGGGCCTCACCCAGCTCCCATGCATTTGGTGAGGCCAGTCTCTCTCCCACTGTGGCCTGCTAACAGCGCTGAGTTTATCTCCAGGCAGCCTGTCAGCCTGTACACAGGACTCAGACCTAGCCCCAGGCTATATATTTCCCCCTGAGGTTTTTTTTTTTTTTTTTTTTTGCCTATCTCGTAGAATTTGCTGCTTCTTTAAAAGGATCTAGTAATTATTTTGGTTTTCCTGGTATGCTCCTGCAGTGCTTCCTGGAACAAAATTCCATGGTGTGAGTCTCCACATGCTATTCTGTCCATCCAAGTGGGAGCTGCATGTCAGTCCTGTCTCCTATTCACCATCTTCCCAGAACTTCCCCTCTTAAGTAATTTTTAATCTATATGTTATTTTCCCTTTCTCTTTTTTTCTTATAATTTATTTGCTGAGAAAGACAGGTCATTTGTCCTGTATAGTGTCCCACTTCAGATTTTGTTGAGTACACCCTCATCTGGGAGAGATTTTTAGAGTAAAAAATGAGGTACTTATAAGAACACGGCTAGGTGTCATGGAAAGTTTATAGATTCTGGAATCAGAGAGATCTGGTTTTAAATTCTTGGACTACAACTAGCTACACGAATTTCAGCAAGATACTTAATTTTTATTTTCCAATTACCTAATCTATAAAATGGGTTTGAAAAATGACAGTGCCTAACAGATGGTAATTCTAAGGAAAAAATGTTAAAAAGAAGCAATTATGAGCCTATAATATCCTTGAGATGTAAACCAGTTACTATCCCCATTTTTCCTCCCTTATGCTGTCACTGGAGTGGAAAGTACCAGTGTAGTGTCTTCCAGGGGCGTTCACTCCAAGGCAGAAGTCTCCCTCTGGGCAATCTGTGGCTTTGTTTTACTGGCACAAAAGAACACTACTTGGCGTGTCACTTTTAAAGTTTGAAATCAAATGTGTTTCTTAATTTCCCTTGTGTCACACAGCAAAGCACCACCAGCAATCTGAACTGTAAGAGCTTGTTTGTGACAAAGATCCCACAGTCTGCTTCACTTGATAGATAGGGAAATCCAGAGAGTGAAATGACTGGCCTCCTGCCTCCCACTTTGGAACCCATTTCTATTCCAAAATTAGACTACTGGCTAAATTTTTCTCCTTTCCAACTGAAGCACCATCCTTCAACACATATATTGTCCTTTCTGGTTTTACATTTTTTTCATTGCATGTATCCCTATCTAACATATTATACATTTTACTTCTTTATTCCTGTTCACTAGTGTTCCCCCTCTAGAATATCAGTACCATGAGGGAACGGATTTGTTCGGTTTTGTTTGCTACTATGTCCCCCACTCCTAGAATGGTGTCTGGCGTATAGAAAGTACTCAATTCGTATCTGCTGGATTGAGTTATATCGAAAATAAACCCTTTTGGTTCTGACTATTTGGGGCATTCACACCAAATAACATCTCTAGCCAAGATGACATTAAAGGTTGCAAGCAATTACTATTTGTTAATGCTCGTCACATTTCTATTCTGCTCATTTTCAAAATTAGATCTGGTGTTTATGTTCCTGCCTATAATTTAAGTTCTGTTTCCAGTCTGTTATTCTGTAAGCCATCTGGGAAATGTGTAAATCTATTACCCACAATTCGTAGAATCTCATTTCTTATAAAAATCATATTACTGATATATGCCAAGATCTTCAAGATTTGGCAAGAATTTCCCTTTTTCGCCCTTTGAGATAGTGTCATTGCTGACTTAGTAAAGGTGGTAAAAGCTCAGCATTTTGCTGAGAGCCTGTCAAGTATCTTGTATCAAGAGAATAGTATACACAGTTTTTTTAAAAGGCCATCATAGTAATACAGTAACAGCAATGCATATATTCCTTGGGGATACAAATCCCCTTCAATGTCCCTATCATTGAATTAGATGGGTAACAATAGGGCTGTGGATACACAGAGAATGTTTGTCAGTCCAGGAACTTGGAATGCTTTTCAATCACTCATAATAACAGCTGTAGTTCACATTTGAATAAATCCTCACTTTGACAAGCACAAAGGTGTCTACAAACCTTCCCATCCTGGCCACACTGGAATTTTCAGTAGCATTCTTTTATGCTAAAAGAGGTTGCTACAGATCCCTTTTACTTACAGAGGGAATTTTCTCCCACCCACAATTTGATTTCCCTGGGCTCTATCTTCTGGCTTGGTATTCAGATTTTCCTGCTCTGTCTATGTCAACTCACTTAGACGGTTATCTGGCCTTTCAATTTGGCATCATCCAAGGCCCTGTTCTTCAGCTCACCCTGAGGTCTTGCCCACTACAAACTGAGGACCAGTATGCTAACCTTGGGTCTGATTTGGGTCCCTGGGGACCTTGCCAGCTAGGCTGTTTGGATAGGGGGAAGAATCTGACATTTTGGCTCATTCTCAAAACATTCCAGAGTTACTGGTAAGGTATAGAGTTTGGCCACACTTCTTTATCCACAAAGAAAAGATGTTTATACGTGTTTTTAAATCTTTCTCCTCTCCCTGCCTTATAATGGGAAGGTCTTCAGTATCTAAGGTTCAGACCTTTTTTGACAAGCACTAGGCATAATGATGTTCAAGTGATAGCTCAGCACACTTTCACTGGGATAAACCTAATGACCACACAACTCCCTAAGTGATGATGCTAAAGACATAGCCTCTTCAGTGTATACCCTTACAACTGGTACCCACTGGGTACCAACTTTCTTTTAAAGGTATTTTAAAAATGTACTTTTTTCAGTTTCCATTGTAAAATGTGTTCATATAATATGGAGGATATCTATACAAAGAAGGGAACCAAACTGAGTGCCCGTAGTCTCACCACTCAAAGGGAATCACTCAACCTAATGATTTTTTGCAAGAATGTGGGGTACATATTTCATTTGTTTTATTTCATGTTTATTTATCTCCCTCTTCCCCATATGTGTGTTTCTATGTATTCTCCTTATTTTGTGTGATGAATGGAATACCTAATGAAACAGTGACTCCAGACCAGCTGATTACCGGAAGAAATGTTTGTCTTTTTATTAGTCTCTCTTTTTATTTTATTATTTGTGTTACAAGAAAGGCTGCAGGGCTTTAAGTTGTCTCCGGATCTTAGTAGTGCGGAGGTCTATTTTGAGGACATGTGCTAGCTAAAGCTGCAGAGTATGTATACATGATTTTTATGTCTCAATATAAATGTATAACACCAATGTTCACTCAATTATGTATTCCTTACTCATTTAATGTTAATCTATAATATAAAATAAAGTGATTTTGCAAACAAGTATTTGTAGGGGTTGTCCATTGCCAAAGTTGGGTTAAATTTAGTTTTCATTCCCTAAAGATCTAAAGTTACAAAATCCATCTCTCGGCTACTTCCTTGGTCTTTATTTCTGAGACAGACTTAACTACTTTTGCTATAGCCACTGTGGCTGTTGGGTTTGGTGAAACCAGCACATCAGCAAGACTTCCTGCTGGGGTAGCTGTGAGCCTGGAAGAGGCAGAAGCAGTGGAGATTGTGTTGTTAGTGTCCCCATCTTGTCTGGCTCTTTATGGAATCTGTGTTTGGCTGATACCACAGACCCAAGCTCTCATGGGCCTGGGGGGCTGCGGTGAGGGGCCAAGCATTTCTGTGGGGACACAGGCTGGTCCAGGCCTCCTTCCATAGACCCAGGTGTGGTCCTCAGGGCTTTCTGTGTTTCAAAGTCATTTAAGGTAATGAAATGCACAAAAGATTGGAGGGAGGAGGGACCCTCCCCAGGGACTTATAAAGCAGGACTCAAAAGCTCTGAGTGGCTTCTCTTTATTGCGGGTCACCTATCAATTACTATGTGATCTTAGGCAAGTTACTGAATCATTGGTTACTTCTTCAACCATAAAAACAGGATATTAATCCACGCCTTTACTTTCTTCAGTAGAATAATAGGACAAGGACAACAATACTTAACCTCTATTAAGCACTTCCTGTATGCATTGCTCTAAGCACTTGATCGATGTTATCTTTAGTTCTTACAACAACCTATTAATAGGGATCCACTATTGTCTCCATATTACAGATAGGAAAACCGAGACAAAACAAGATTAAGTAACTTTGTTTGAGATTATACAGTCAGTGGATGGTGATGCCAAGTTTTAAACTAAGGCATTTTGGCTATATTGCCTGAAAAAAGATGTTTCCAAGAGTGTCCTGAAAGGCCAAAGAGCTATGCAAATTCAGGTTGTCATTGTCACTGTTATTTCTTTCAGAGAGCTATATCAATAGTAATAAGCTTTTGGTGTTGGAATGAGCTATTTCTAAGGACTAGGCCATTTCAAAATCTGAACTGATGCTGTCTGTTCTTGTCCCATAGACTTTTGGGCAAAGCTATCCATCCACCAATTACCAGGATGGATTCCATGCTACAAAGCACCAGCAGATCCCAAACAGTCATAGACATCTGAGGGACTAGGTGGAGAAATGGTTTTAGTGTGCACATTACAGCTCTCAGGTGACCTTGGCTATAATGCATAATGGGAATACTTAGACTTTAGAGGCAAAAGTGACTTGGAGAATGAGGGTTCTTAATGAGGACCAGCTATACAACCATTCTTTCCCAAAGCATGCATGTTCCTAGGAAAATTATCAGTCTAAGAATTGGAGTTGATCTGGAAATTGCGTTCCATCATTGAAATCACAGCTAATAATCTAAAAGCGCTTTTGAAGGCAACTGATCCTTCTATTTGGTTGTGCCTTCAATTAGTATCTACATGATTTAATAACAAAGCTGCCATCCTCTCCTATTAACTGGATGAGAGATACTGATGAGAGATGGCATACACTTTAGAGTTGTCATCATCCTTTTTATTTTCCCAAGCTATTAGAAATATTTTTTCCAAGTATTACTCTTTCCAGTAAAGTCCGAGCTACTTTTCTTTCAAGATGTTCATTTATCTTCATTTGATGAAACAGAAAAAAATAAACTCTTAAAAATTCCTGCAGGAACACAGCTCCATCCATTTATTCATGAACAAGCATGGCAGGAATCAAATCAGAGAAGTTTTTTTGACTAGAGATATTAATAAGACAGCAGAAAGGAGTTATTTTTGTACTAGATTATAGTGGATAAGAAAACTGTCATCCAATCGGTAGCAGCTTTCTCTAATTCTAATCATCCATGCATTAGGGAAAATCCTTAAATACACATTAAAAAGGTCTTCAGGCATTAATGCCATTATAAATGCTCTCTTCACAGGGGTTAGCAATTACTGTGTTGCAAGCAGAAGAGCAGTTCCTCTCTTTTCCAGGGACACTGAGAAAAATCTAAATGTGCTGGTCCAAAAAAGAAGTCCAAGGACTTACTAAATGCAAGGGGAAGATAGTAATTACACAGTGGGGAAACTGAACAACATCTTGATTGGGTGATGAAAATTAACATCAATGAAGGGCAGATGGACATTGCATGTGTCCAGAAAGGGTGCACTAGAAGGATATGTCATCAACTAAGTGGTATTCCAACTTGGGAGGCACAGCACGAATGGAATCAGGAGGAAACGCCAGACAAAGAAAAGAGAAAGAATATTTATTTAAAAATGTATCTTAAAGCACATTTTAAATTATTAAAAAATTTGGCCAGGTGCGGTGGCTCATGCCTGTAATCCCAGCACTTTGGGAAGCCAAGGTGGGCGGATCACGAGGTCAGGAGATTGAGACCACAGTGAAAACCCGTCTCTACTAAAAATACAAAAAATTAGCCAGGCGTGGTGGCAGGCGACTGTAGTCCCAGCTACTTGGGAGGCTGAGGCAGGAGAATGGCATGAACCCGGGAGGCGGAGCTTGCAGTGAGCTGAGATTGCACCACTGCACTCCAGCCTGGGTGACAGAGAGAGACTCCATCTCAAAAAAAAAAAAAAAAAAAATTATACATATGTATTTGCAGAAATTATCCAGAAATTTTCAAAATGTATTTTCAAAACTGTTAATGCTATAAATGGCAAAGGAAGGCTAGACAAGTGTTCCAGATTAAAGAGAAATGAAAACTAAGTAAATTTTGTGGTCCTAGAATGGGTCTTTCTCAGGAAGAAAATACGTTATAAAGCACATACTGATGGATAAAATTAGAATATGGATAACAGATTAGATGAAAGCATTGTAACAATGTTAGATATAGTAAAGATATAGTAAAGTTGGTAATTCTACTGTGGTTATGTAAGAGAATGTCATTCTTAAGACAATAAAATGAAGGAGGGAGGGTTCCATTCCAAGATGGCCCAATAGGAACAGCTCTGGTCTGCAGCTCCCAGCGTGATCAATGCAGAAGACGGGTGATTTCTGCATTTCCAAGTGAGGTACCTGGTTCATCTCACTGGGACTGGTCGGACAGTGGGTGCAGCCCATGGAGGGCGAGCTGAAGCAGGGTGGGGCATTGCCTCACCTGGGAAGCGCAAGGGGTTGGGGGATTTCCCTTTCCTAGCCAAGGGAAGCTGTGACAGACTGTACCTGGAAAAATGGGACACTGCCCAAATACTGCGCTTTTCACATGGTCTTAGCAACCGGCAGACCAGGAGATTCTCTCCCGTGCCTGGTGGATCCCACACCCACAGAGCCTTGCTCACAGCTAGTGCAGCAGTCTGAGATCGACCCACGAGGCTGCCACTTTGTGAGGGGAGAGGCGTCCACCATTGCTGAGGCTTGAGTAGGTAAACAAAGCGGCCAGGAAGCTCAAACTGGGTGGAGCCCACCGCAGCTCAGCAAGGCCTACTGACTCTAGGATTCCACCTCTGTGGGCAGCGCATAGCTGAACAAAAGACAGCAGAAACTTCTGTAGACTTAAACATCCCTGTCTGACAGCTCTGAAGAGAGCAGTGGTTCTGCCAGCATGGCGTTTGAGCACTGAGAATGGACAGACTACCTCCTCAAGTAGGTCCCTGACCCCTGTGTAGCCTAACTGGGAGATACCTCCCAGTATGGGCTGACAGACACCTCATACAGGTGGGCACCCCTCTGGGACGAAGCTTCCAGAGGAAGGATCAGGCAGCAATATTTGCTGTTTTGCAGCCTCTGCTGGTGATACCCAGGCAAATAGGGTCTGGAGTGGATGTCCAGCAAACTCCAACAGACCTGCAGGTGAGAGACCTGACTGTTAGAAGGAAAACTAACAAACAGAAAGGAATAGCATCAACATCAACAAAAAGGACATGCACAGCAAAACCCCATCTGTAGGTCACCATCATCAAAGACCAAAGGTAGATAAAACCACAAACATGGGGAGAAACCAGGGCAGAAAAGCTGAAAATTCTAAAAACTGGAGTGCCTCTTCTCCTCCAAAGTATCGCAGCTCCTCGCCAGTAATGGAACAAAGCTGGATGGAGAATGACTTTGACAAGTTGACAGAAGCAGGCTTCAGAAGGTTGGTAATAAAATTCTCTGAGCTAAAGGAGCATGTTCTAACCCATTGGAAGGAAGCTAAAAACGTGAAAAAAGGTTAGACGAATGGCTAACTAGAATAAACAGTGTAGAGAAGACCTTAAATGACCTGATGGAGCTGAAAACCATGGCACGAGAACTTTGTGACGCATGCACAAGCTTCAATAGCCAATTCGATCAAGTGGAAGAAAGGGTATCAGTGACTGAGGATCAAATTAATGAAATAAAGTGAGAAGACAAGTTTAGAGAAAAAAGAGTAAAAAGAAATGAACAAAGCCTTCAAGAAATATGGGACTATGTGAAAAGACCAAATCTACATTTGATTGGTGTACCTGAAAGTGACAGGGAAAATGGAACCAAGTTGGAAAATAGTCTTCAGGATATTATCCAGGAGAACTTCCCCAACCTAGCAAGGCCAACTTTCAAATTCAGGCAATACAGGGAACACCACGAAGATACTCTTCAAGAAGAGCAACCCAAAGACACATAATTGTCAGATTCACTAAGGTGGAAATGAAGGAAAAAATGTGAAGGGCAGACAGAAAGAAAGGTAAGGTTACCCACAAAGGGAAGCCCATCAGACTAACAGCATATCTCTCAGCAGAAGCCCTACAAGCCAGAAGAGAGTGGGGGTCAATATTCAACATTCTTACAGAAAAGAATTTTCAACCCAGAATTTCATATCCAGCCAAACTAAGCTTCATAAGTGAAGGAGAAACAAAATCCTTTACAGACAAGCAAATGTTGAGAGATTTTGTCAGGACCAAGCCTGCCTTACAAGAATTCCTGAAGGAAGCACTAAACATGGAAAGGAACAACTGGTACCAGCCACTGCAAAAACATGCCAAATTGTAAAGACCATTGATGCTATGAAGAAACTGCATCAATTAACGGGCAAAATAACCAGCAAACATCATAATGACAACATCAAATTCACACATAACAATATAAACCTTAAGTGTAAATGGGCTAAATGCCCCAATTAAAAGACACAGACTGGCAAATTGGACAGAGTCAAGACTCATCATGTGCTGTATTCAGGAGACCCATCTCACATGCAGAGACACACATAGGCTCAAAATAAAGGGATGGAGGAAGATCTACCAAGGGAATGGAAAGCAAAAAAGAAAAAAAAAAAGCAGGGGTTGCAATCCTAGTCTCTGATAAAACAGACTTTAAACCAACAAAGACCAAAAGAGACAAAGAAGACCATTACATAATGGTAAAGGGATCAATTCAACAAGAAGAGCTAATTATCCTAAATATATATGCACCCAAAACAGGAGCACCCAGATTCATAAAGCAAGTCCTCAGAGACCTACAAAGAGACTTAGACTCCCACACAATAATAATAGGAGACTTTAACACCCCACTGTCAATATTAGACAGATCAATGAGACGGAAGGTTAACAAGGATATCCAGGACTTGAACTCAGCTCTGCACCAAGTGGACCTAATAGACATATACAGAACTCTCCACTCCAAATCAACAGAATATATATTCTTCTCAGCGCCACATCACACTTATTCTAAAATTGACCACATAATTAGAAGTAAAGCACCCCTCAGCAAATGTAAAAGAACAGAAATCACAACAAACTGTCTCTCAGACCACAGTGCAATCAAATTAGAACTCAGGATTAAGAAACTCACTCAAACCTGCACAACTACACGGAAACTGAACAACCTGCTCCTGAATGACCACTGGGTACGTAACAAAATTAAGGTAGAAAAAAATTAAGGTTGAAACCAATGAGAACAAAGACATGACGTACCAGAATCTCTGGGACACATTTAAAGCAGTGTGTAGAAGGAAATTTATAACACTAAATGCACACAAGAGAAAGTAGGAAAGATCCAAAATTGACACCATAACATCACAATTTAAAGAACTAGAGAAGCAAGGGCAAACAAATTCAAAAGCTACCAGAAGGCAAGAAATAACTAAGATCACAGCAGAACTGAAAGAGATAGACACACACAAAAAAACCCTTCAAAAAATCAAAGAATCCAGGAGCTGGTTTTTTGAAAAGATTAACAAAATTGATAGACTGCTAGCAGGACTAATAAAGAAGAAAAGAGAGAAGAATCAAATAGACGCAATAAAAAACGACAAAGGGGATATCACCACCGATCCCACAGAAATACAAACTACCATCAGAGAATACTATAAACACCTCTATGCAAATAAACTAGAAAATCTAGAAGAAATGGATAAATTCCTGGATACATACACCCTCCTAAGACTAAACCAGGAAGAAGCTGAATCTCTGAATAGACCAATAATAGGCTCTGAAATTGAGGCAATAATTAATAGCCTACCAACCCAAAAGAGTCCAGGACCAGACGGATTCACAGCCGAATTCTACCAGAGGTACAAAGAGGAGCTGGTACCATTCCTTCTGAAACTATTCCAATCAATAGAAAAAGAGAGAATCCTCCCTAACTCATTTTATGAGGCCAGTATCATCCTGATACCGAAGCCTGGCAAAGACACAACAAAAAAAGAGAATTTTAGACCAATATCCCTGAGGAACACTGATGTGAAAATCCTCAATCAAATACTGGCAAACCGAATCCAGCAGCACATCGAAAAGCTTATCCACCACGATCAAGTCGGCTTCATCCCGGGGAAGCAAGGCTGGTTCAACATACGCAAATCAATAGACGTAATCCATCACATAAACAGAACCAATGACAAAAACCATGATTATCTCAATAGATGCAGAAAAGGCTTTTGACAAAATTCAACAGTGCTTCATACTAAAAACTCTCAATAAACTAGGTATTGATGGAACATATCTCAAAACAATAAGAGCTATTTATGACAAACCCACAGCCAATATCATACTGAATGGGCAAAAACTGGACGCATTCCCTTTGATAACCAGCACAAGACAAGGATGCCCTCTCTCACCACTCCTATTCAACATAGTGTTGGAAGTTCTGGCCAGGGCAATCAGGCAAGAGAAAGAAATAAAGGGTAATCAATTAGGAAAAGAGGAAGTCAAATAGTTTCTGTTTGCAGATAACATGATTGTCTATTTAGAACACCCCATCGTCTTAGCCCAAAATCTCCTTAAGCCGATAAGCAACTTCAGCAAAGTCTCAGGATACAAAATCCATATGCAAAAATCACAAGCATTCCTATACGTCAATAACAGACAAACAGAGAGCCAAATCATGAGTGAACTCCCATTCACAATTGCTACAAAGGGAATAAAATACCCAGGAATCCAACTTACAAGGGATGTGAAGGACCTCTTCAAGGAGAACTACAAACCACTGCTCAACGAAATCAAAGAGGACACAAACAAATGGAAGAAGATTCCATGCTCATATATAGGAAGAATCAATATTGTGAAAATGGCCATACTGCCCAAGGTAATTTATAGATTCAATGCCATCCCCATCAAGCTACCAATAACTTTCTTCACAGAATTGGAAAAAACTACTTTAAAGTTCACATGAAACCAAAAAAGGGCCCGCCAAGATAATCCTAAGCAAAAAGAACAAAGCTAGAGGCTACCTGACTTCAAATTATACTACAAGGCTATAGTAACCAAAACAGCATAGTACTGGTACCAACACAGATATACAGACCGATGGAACAGAACAAAGGCCTCAGAAATAACACCACACATCTACAACCATCTGATCTTTGACAAACCTGAGAAAAACAACAAATGGGGAAAGGATTCCCTATTTAATAAATGGTGCTGGGAAAATTGGCTAGTCATATGTAGAAAGCTGAAACTGGATCTTTTCCTTACACTTTATACAAAAATTAATTCAAGATGGACTAAAGACTTAAATGGTAGACCTAAAACCATAAAAACCCTAGAAGAAAACCTAGGCAATACCATTCAGGACACAGGCATGGGCAAGGACTTCATGACTAAAACACCAAAAGCAATGGCAACAAAAGCCAAAATAGACAAATGGGACATAAGTAAACTAAAGAGCTTCTGCACAGCAAAGAAACTACCATCAGAGTGAACAGGCAACCTACAGAAAGGGAGAAAATTTTTGCAATCTACCTATCTGACAAAGGGCTAATATCCAGAATCTACAAAGAACTTAAACAAATTTACAAGAAAAAAACAAGCAATCCCATCAAAAAGTGGGCAAAGGTTATGAACAGATACTTCGCAAAAGAAGACATTTATGCAGCCAAAAAACACATGAAAAAATGCTCATCATCACTGGTCATCAGACAAATGCAAATCAAAACCACAATGAGATACCATCTCACACCAGTTAGAATGGCAATCATTAAAAAGTCAGGAAACAACAGATGCTGGAGAAGATGTGGAGAAATAGGAACACTTTTACAATGTTGGTGGGAGTGTAAATTAGTTCAACCATTATGGAAGACAATGTGGTGACTCCTCAAGGATCTAGAACTAGAAATACCATTTGACCCAGCAATCTCATTACTGGGTATATACCCAAAGGATTATAAATCATGCTACTATAAAGACACACACACACGTATGTTTACTGTGGCATTATTCAAAATATCAAAGACTTGGAACCAACCCAAATGTCCATCAATGATAGACCGGATTAAGAAAATGTGGCACATATACACCATGGAATACTATACAGCCACAAAAAAGGATGAGTTCATGTCCTTTGCAGGGACATGGATGAAGCTGGAAACTATCATTCTCAGCAAACTATCACAGGGAGAGAAAAACCAAACACCGCATGTTCTCACTCATAGGTGGGAACTGAACAATGACAACACTTGGACACAGGGCGGGGAACATCACACACTGGGGCCTGTCATGGAGTGGGGGGCTGGGGGAGGGATAGCATTAGGAGAAATACCTAATGTAAATGATGAGTTGATGGGTGCAGCAAACCAGCATGGCACATGTATACCTATGGAACAAACCTGCATGTTGTGCACATGTACCCTAGAACTTAAAGTATAATTTAAAAAAATGAAGGAGGGAAAAGTCTTTTCAACCAATGATGCTGGTATAACTACAAAGCCATATGCAAAATTAATGAACTAGATTCTTACCTCACGCTATATACCAAAATTAACACAATATGGTACTTAAATGTAAGAGTTAAAATTATAAGACTTCTAGAAGTAAACACAGAAGACAATCTTAGTGACTTTGTGTTGGGTAGAGAGTTGTCAAAAATGAGAACAAATGCATAAACCATTAATGAAAAACTCAATAAATCGAACTTCATCAATAAAAATTAAGAAGTTTTGTGCTTCAAAAAATACTATTAAGAAAATAAAGATATAAGCCACAGACAGAAAATATAAGCCACAGGAGAAAATATCTGCATAACATAGGTTTGCTAAAGACCTATATCTAGAATATATATAATGAACTGTTACAACTCAATAAAAAATTGGGCTCTTACACCCCAATTAAAAAATGGGCAAAATATATGAATAGACATGTCACCAAAGAAGACATATGGATGGCAAATAAATATACTGAAAGATGCTCAATATTATTAGTCATTAGGGAAATGTAAATTTAAACCATAATGAATATCACTTCATATTCACTAGAATGGCTGTAACAAAAAAGACAATACAAGTATTGGTGCTGATGGGGAGAAACTGTAATATTTATATATTGCTGATGGGAATGTAAAATGGTACAGCCACTTTGGAAAACAATTTGTCAGTTTTAAAGAGTTAAAACACAAACCACACAACACTGCAGTTTCACTCCTAGGAATCTATTCAAGAGAAGTGAAAACATGTACACCCAAAGACATGTATATGAATGTTCATAGGCATCTTTCTTTCTCTCTTTCTCTTTTCTTTCTTTGAATCAGAGTCTCGCTCTGTTGCCTGGGTGGGGGTACAGTGGTGCGATCTTGGCTTACTGTAACCTCTGCCTCCCAGGCTCAAGCGATTCTCGTGCCTCAGCCTCCCGAGTAGCTGGGATTACAGGCGTGTGCCATCACATCTGGTTGATTTTTGTATTTTTTAGTAGAGAGAAGGTTTCTCTATGTTGGTCAAGCTGCTCTTGAACTCCTGGCCTCAAATTATCTGCCTGCCTCAGCCTCCCAAAGTGCTGGGATTACAGGCAGGAGCCACTGCACCCGGCCTAACATTATTGTTAACTGACAAAAACTGGACACAATCCAAATTTCCATTGCCTAGTGAATAGGTGAACAAATTGTGGCATATCCTTATGATGGAATATTATTACATAATAAAAAGGAATGAAATTTTGATACAGGCTATAATATGAATAAACCTCAAAAACATTATGCATAGTAAAAAAGCCAGATGTAAGAGACTATACAGAATGTATAATTTCATCTATATGAATAATCTGGAGAAGGTAAATTTACAGAGAAAAATGCAGCTCAGTGGTTGCCTAGGGCTGGAGGTGGGAGTGAAGTGCTATAAATGGGCATGATAAAGAAACTTTTTGGGGTGATAGAAATGTTGTATAACTGGACTATATTGAGGGTTACATAATCTCACACATTTATGAAAATAATTTAACTGTATACCTACAATAGGTAAATTTGACGATATGCAATATATACTTAACTAAAGCTGTTAAAAATGTCAGCCAAGTTTAGAAGGAACATGCAATATATGAGACTTCTCTGTCAGACAATTCTTTATGATCATGGCTGAATAAGAATGTCCATAAACCACTGTCTTAGAGTGAGATGTCCACAGCCGTATTATATACATGAGGGAAAAGTAAAGAATTGAGCATTTCTTGAACTCCTTTTATGCACTAGGTATTATGCTGGTTCATTTTCTTACATTGTCCTATTTAAACATCATGACAGCCAACAAAATTGAGAATTATTCCCATTTTGCAGATTTGGGCTCAGAGAAGTTGTTAGCATGGCAGAGCCATATTATTATGGGTTGGTGAAGCTGGATCTCAAATCGTGAGACTTACTGAAAATAACAGCTACCACATGGCTATGCTGGACTATGTAGCATGAGCCTAGGAAAAGGAAAGTCCCAAGCCAAGAATAAAATCAGAAGCTACATTAACAGAAAGAGACTCCAATTTCCTGCTTGGGCAGGAAGGAAACAGCAACCACATTACTATAGAATCATTTGTCTTTCCAATAGATTTTTTAATCAATTAAAATTGGACTTATTTGATATCTCGTTATGATAGCAGAAAGTTTTTCAAAGTGAATTATCACATTATTACATGTGATTTGATCAATCAATCTTGGGTAAGTTAACAATATTCATTTTTAAGGGTGTGTGTGTGTGTGTTTATGACTAGGGCATGCTTTCATGTTCATTAAGATAACATAATTCATGAATGAATAATGAATAAACAATGACCAGATTCCTTTGGGGCTTAAGATTTTTTACTTTAGAAGGGGGACATTAGGAAGTTATTTTCAGGATACTGAATCAGCAGCTTATTAAATTACACTAATTTTCTACACATAGTGAAATGCTTAGGAAGGTACCAGAAAAGAATTGTTTATGGAAAACCTTGATAAGGTTCATTATCCATGAGATTTGTTGTTATTATGAAACACTGCCTTTGAAGGTCCAAACTTACCCACTTACCCCATTTGAGTGCCATCTGGTCCCTGTGGGGATCCTGACTGACATGATTGGTATATGACAGGCTGTGTAACATGTACATACTCAAAAAATGGTGGTTACTACTCAAAAACATCAAAAGTGCTTCAAAGATAGCCCTAAATAATATATAAATACAGTGATTATTATTGAGATATGTACCATCACTAAAAAATCAGTGAAGAGTTACATAGTAAAGTTGAAGATGAGTGTCATGGAAAACCTCCCCATAGAATAGCTTTATTCTCAAACATGTCTTTGGTTCTTATCATATTTCCTGGAGCACTTCAGGCTTTACCAACAGATGGGTTTAAGAACCCATCAAGAGACAGTTTAAAAACAGAGCAGAGGAAATGGAGTCCACTGTTTGATCTGCAACCTAACTTCAGACTTAGGGTTCACCAAGGCGTGAAATAAGTGGAGCATGAGGCTTCAACCACTCTTCTTATACTGGAGAGCAGGCATGGTGCACGTGTAGGGTGGCCCGAAAATACCCAAATGCTGTAGGATAACATTGATCTAAAGGGTCAATGTTACCTAACAATTCGAGTAAAAATATTGTAATATTGAACTGAGATTAGAATAGAAAATTCAAGAGATATTGGGCGGGTGTGGTGGCTCATGCCTGTAATCCCAGCACTTTGGGAGGCTGAGGTGGGAGGATCACGAGGTCAGGAGCTCGAGACCATCCTAGCAAACACAGTGAAACCCTGTCCCTACTAAAAATACAAAAATTAGCTGGGCGTGGTGGCAGGTGCCTGTAGTCCCAGCTACTTGGGAGGCTGAGGCAGGAGAATTGTGTGAAACCGGGAGGCAGAGCTTACAGTGAGCCGAGATCATGCCACTGCACTCCAGCCTGGGAGACAGAGCGAGATTCTGTTTCAAAAAAAAAAAAAAAAAGAAAAAGAAAATTCAAGAGATATTTGAAATTTTACATTTTTAAGTGTTTTTGGAATATCTGCAGTTCACCAATGGTGTAAATTCCCTCCTAGGTAAAGTTTGGTAAGCTGTGTGTGTGTGTGTGTGTGTGTGTGTGTGCACGCACACGCATGCACTCGTGTGGTTCCACTGATGTGTCACAATTTGGGTTTCAATAAGAAAATGAGCAGCGAGATGCATGGCATCACACTTCCAGGCTTCAGACAACAAAAGTGGCAAGATCATGGATTCACTAGATTTAAGAGCCAGTTTGAGCTTTAGACAATGATAGTGGCAAGATCACAGATATGTGAATTTATAGATTCCCCCATTTCCCCTGCATCCTTCCTTCCTCAGCCATTTTACAGGTGGGAGCACTGAGGCTTAGAGATGCAGTGAAGTTCTTAGGGTTATCCATATTACATCAGAGGCAGAGGAAGGGCAGGGAGCTGGGTTTCCCTGTCTCCATGGTAGTTGGGTGGGTGTGTTTGTGGAGAGCTTCCTGAGTTGCACCCATGCTATATGCAAATCAAGACACGAAATGGCAACAAGGAAGACTGATAATGTAAAGCTTAAACCATGATTTTACCCAACATTGAGTGTATTTGTGCTGGTCTTTGAATATCAGGAATATGGGATGAAATTCAACGAAAATGATAGTCGGTACAGGCTTGCAGAGAGTATAAAACTGAAAATGACTGTGTTAAATGCTTTTCTATTACTTGTTTTTTTCCCTAATCCCATCCAAATCATCACTTTTATCTCCTAAATATGCGTTGTTAAGAATCTCCCAAAGTAATTATTAACAAGTGAGCCAGCCAGCGCTTGTAAACCATTTTACAAACACAAAAGGCTCTGCAAATGTTTATTCTCATTACCGAAACTAATTCAACAATGGCATAATATACTATTTCCAGATAATGCTTTTCAGCAATGCCCACTGTGCATGATACGAAATGACATAGTTCATGCCTGAACTCTGGTTAAACCCGTGAGGTGAGCTGAGAAAAATGCATTTTTCACTTTCTTGCATTGAGACAACCAAAATGACCAGATAGGAGTCCTGCACTTCTTGGAGTTATTCTTTCAAGCCTGTGACTCATGGACTACATGCTGCTGTTGCATAAAATTCTTTAATGTTCATTAGGTCCTAAGAGCAAATCTTGAAAGAAGAATGAAGTGAGGCGCCTTGCTTGGCATGAGAACTGATTGCAGACTTGCAGGATGTGTACTTGGCATCAAAGGGACAGGGAATAGGAGATCTTCCAATAATACTCTTTAAGATTCCTTACACGCACCGTGAACATCAGCCCCTAAAACAGAGATGCCTCTTATGTCTCAAAACAGAGAGTAGAACTTGTGCGTGTGTGTGTGTGTGTGTGTGTACTGGGGTCCGTATTAATTGTATTTTTTTTTTTCTTTATTCTTATGCTGTGCCATCTGAGGCCTTCTGCATCTGGGTAGGGGTTGACCCTTCCAGGGTTAGATAATTCCTAGAGATAGTAAACTTGTCTGCAAGCACACCTTTGATGTGCAAATCCACCAAACCAGAGTTCATATACCTCCCACCCCCTATCTCCTTTAATCAGCCTCTTGCAGTCCAGGACACTATCCCTCAGTCCTAATCACCCCAGGGCTAGGTACCTGGCAACTAGGGACAATCCTTATAGCCCAGAGCCTATGAAAATCATTCAAACTAAACCTGTCTACCATGGTTACCCTGCCTTACCCATTTCTATTTATAAAAACCATAAAAAGGCTCTCTGCATCCTCATTAAACCTGGCGCTTCCCCATGTGGCCCTGCATGGTGTGCAGTACCTCCTCTTTCCAGGGATCTGTGAGTATAAACTTCTTCCTTCATGACAGTCATTTCCATGTCTGCAAGTCTTACCACATCTGATGAAAACAAATCCCAGCTACATTTTTAAAAAGAGGTCCCTTACCCAGTTGCAGCCACAGTAAAAAAAAGGGGTGGGGTGATAAACCTAATTCATCTGAACACATCCTCAATTCCCCTCTTTGTCTGGGACTCTTGCTGCAGGACTGGCTGTAGGTTGCCAGGCAACACCATCAGGTATGCTGCATACTGCCTACGGACATTAATCCCTCTCTTTCAGGTCTTATTTACTTACTCATTTTACATTCTTAAAATGTGGTCAGGACCACCCCCCACCCCCCCATACCAGCCACAGAGTATTCTTGCTTATTTAAACAAACATTTTGGAGGTTTTCAATGCTTGATAAATGATACAGTGACCTATGGAGTAAGGGAAGGTGTGGACCAATGAAGTAGTCTACCGATTCTAACTATGCCATTAACACACTTCATTGAGGCCTCTCTGGCTCACTGCAATTTATCTGAACACTTAGGGGTAGAAATCAGCTATTTCTATTTCTTCTTACTCTGACATTCCACTTTTCTCAACTCTGACTTTCAGATTTATCACTTCTATGTGATAGGAAGACTGTTTTAATAAAATGTGCTAATGGGATATGGTAATTACATTTATAATTGGGAAGAATGGGGAACAGATGTATGATTGTTAAAACTGGGATGGTCCAGGAGAAGAACGTCCCTCTGCCAGAAGAGTGTGTGTTGTGTTGAAGATGTATGATGGCCTGGCTCTCCCAAATGGAAATTGTCTTCAGTTTTTGATATTATGATATCATTCTAAGCAAAGAAGAACAGTGGGCCTGTGTCATATATGAGAAAACACAAAGAAATGCCCTGTGAGATATCAAGACCTCTGACAATTTTGGCCCAACATCAGCTGGAAAACCTTAAGCATGATGAGGGCATAACCTTCATGAGCTCCTCTGCTCCAAGTCATCTTCTATATAAACGTACTGCAGAAGGGAAAACCTATGCTTGCCATGCAAACACAGCTTCACAACAAGTCCCCTTAGCACCCGCTTCCAAAGGGACTGCCAACTCCAACCCCATCTATACAGAAATTCTAGAGAACACGGCTTGACCTCCAAACCAAACTTCTGTCTATAGGATGTCAAAACATCCAGGTTGAAGGAGAAAGACTAAGCTCAACTGGTTGGTTAATCTATCTGCCACTAAAGAGCTATTCTGTTTTTATTTCCCTACTGAAATAAATAAAAACAGTTTTTCTTATTTGAAGAGTGGCTTTACGGCTGCCAAGTCAACCAGCAGACAGTAATTGAGCACCAGCTGGCTGCAAGGTATCATCCAACATCTGAAGCCTTCATCTTCACTAAACTGTGAGCTTTATATAGTTTCCCCTTATTGTTCCTAGATTACACTGGCCATGAATCAAGCACTAACAAACTCATGAAAAAGTGTTCCTTCTCCCCACAGTTCAGATTTCCCCAATGGGAATTCATGTAAGACTGTCACCTCTGTCTGTCAGCTCAAAACGGCAAGTGTGGCAGGCAGATCTCTTGGAAAACCTATCCTAAACAAATAATCCAGAAGAATAAAATGCCACAGGCAGTCAATGGTCTTTGTAGTTTTTTATAATTATAAAAAACTATAAGCAGTTTAAATATTAAACAGTAGAAAGGTGGTTAAGTAAAATGCCAGCATAGCATAGTGGTTATGAGCACAGCTGAGCACATGCCCATCTCTGTCACTCACAACTGTGTGTCCTTGGGCAGGTAGCCTAACCTCTCAGCCTTGGTTTCCTCACCTGTAACATGGGCATAATATGGTTGAGTGTGAAACAAATTTATAAATATTATGAGAATGAACTGCAGTTCATTAATATTTATTAATGCAGTTCATTAATATTTATTATAATATTTATGTACCTGATACACAGGAAGCACTACGCAAGCATTTGATAAACAAAGTGGTACCTTTTCTAGAAGAAGAATTTTACAGCTTTTACAAATTATTATCAAGAAACAAGAAAAAAGTCCCATAAAATCACAAGCACTCTAGGTAAAATATGAATATGAAAATTCATTGGGGGACTAGATGAAATAAACATAGTTGTATTGGGTTGAGAGGATCTTCTGCTTTCCAGACATTCTGTATTGCTTTTGTAAGTCAAAGAAGTTTTGATGAGGCTTGGAGAGGGCTAGGGGAAGGCGTTGAAAGAAACATTCTTCTTGGGCCTCTGATTGAAACAAATCACTTGGTCCTTCTGGCAGAGCTGGGAGGGTTGTCTGCTCTACCCAGAGAGTTAATAGAATCCTACTAATAAAAACTATCTTCAAAGAGAAAGACAGATGAAGAGAGAGGTTTCAGCAGCCAGAAGCCAGGAAGAGAGTCTAAAGTCAGTGGGGCTGCCACCTCCTTTCTACCTGCTCCAATTCTCTCCAGTAGCATGGCCCATCAGGGGAGGGCAGGAGCTCAGAGCATCTTGGCAGATTAGATGGCTGGACAAAGAGATCAAAGCATCTGAGACTTACAAGGTAGGGATGCATTACTCTCATTTGTCAGGGACTTGTGCACATTTAGTGAAATAAGTATCTCCAGTAATGGGAAAGAGGTGTCAATACCAACATCAACACAAACTACCAACGTCAAGGCCAAACATTCCTTCCTTTCCTCATTCTCTGATCTCAGTATCTTTTCAGCTTTCGCCTGGAGGGGTGCTTGTTCTGCAGTGTAAAGCAACATGAATACAGCAGTGTGTGCCCTGTGTGTTCATGTGGTCCCCACCACTCCTTTTGCTCTCTTCTTACAGTTCTTAAGGCTAGAAAGAAACCTTAGAGATTGCCTCAGCCCACTGGCTCTCAAGACTGACCCATAGCCTACTGCTGAAGTGATTGAGAATCTCCCAGGGAACTTAAAAATAAAGTTCCCTGGCCTTATGAAGTAGTAGTTCTGGGGTGGGGCCCAGGATTCTGCATTTTTAGTTTCCCCCCACCCCCAGGTAAATCCCAGTTATGTGTGAGAATCAGAAATCATCTAGATCATGTTTAGTGAGAGGAAGCGACAAACCTGAAGCTTTCCCTCTTTCTTCTTTCAATCACTATTTTCTTCTCTTCTTTCACTGTACTTCCTCCATCTTCCTCTACATCCCTCAAAATCTGTCTCTTTTTCTGAGCTGGGATTTGCATTTTAACTACAAAAATGAAAACCCTCAGTTGGGGGAAAGAAAGCTGACAATCTATTTTTGCTAATAAACATGCTGGCGCTGTGTCAGCGTGGTCCAATACCCTGACATCTGTCTCAGGCAGAGGGAAGTGTGCCTGAGCCACGCACACATCGTCCTGGCAACTACAGCGAAGACACAAATGAAATACTCTGAATTAAATTCGAGTGAGCTATAAGCCTAATGAGCATTATTAGCGTATCTGCATGCATTTAAGAAAAAGCTTCTGTTAGCCTGATATTGTTCGGCCCTCCTTCAGAGACCAAGAGGATCTGAGAATTTAAGCTCAGACCTGGGCCTTGTTCTATTGTCTTGATTGGTTATCTGGGGACTAGACCACCACCATCCCCCCAACCATTAAGAAAGTGGGGATAGTTGATATCACTAGAGGGGCTATCATTCTCACTGGCTTGTACCCTCTATTCTTCCTTCTACCTGATGAGAAAGTTGTCTGCAGAGATTCTATACTTGAGAATTAGCTAGACATGCTTTGCATTCTAACCTAATTTCTGACAGTCACCCTGGACACTCCCTCTATGTGTGCTCCTAATCCTTCTATGCCAGCTGTCAGCCCCACTGTCCATCAACAGTCCCCAAGTCCCCCCTGTCCTACTCCACCACTCACTGACACAAGGGTTGCTTTGGCTTAGGCATGTTCCTTCTCCAGCCTGTCCATCTCCCTGCAAGGATGGGGACAGAGATCTGGACAAATATAAGGCTCAATGAAGACATCAGACTACTGCTCTTTATTAGTGTGTTTTTTTTTTTTTTTTGGCAGCCTAGCAACCTGGTATTAATAGCTTAATACTTATGTGATACTTCTTCGTTAGCCTGGCTAGTTGATATTTCGGGTCTGGGAACACAGGGAAAAACATGTGATTTCTTTGTGCATAAATATAAATCCCCATGAGGGTTCTAAGTACCTTGACTCTGGTGTGTGTGTAATTCCTGTTTTAAGAATGCAAGTGTTATTTTGCATTTAATGAACTCAAAAAAGCAAGGGCTGTGGGGGCAGATACTCTGAGATTTAAATCTTGGCTCCACCAATTTGACAGCTTTAATGATTCTTCTATTACTTCTGCTTTGTTTTTTGCCTGCCTTTGATGTATAGGAAAATTCTTTAGGAAACTTAAACATGACTAACAGAAAACCAAAACAAAAAAAGGGGGGTGCTTTTCCTAATGTTTGAACTAGACATTAAGGGTAGACACGCGCTCAGACATTAGACATGCTAGAAACAGCAGGAATGAAAACAAGACAAGGATACTTTTTTGGGGGGAAAATAGTCAATTTGGACAAGAGCCCTTCTCAGTTTTAAAATGATCCATCTAGCTCTTTCATTTTAGTAAGAGAGGTTGTTCCCCAATAGACAGTCCTGTTACCCTTTTTTGGCTACAAATTATTTTCATTCAGGGGGCCTTGAACTGTGTACCCCACCATCATGTGGGTCTTCTTTTCTTCAGCGGGCCCAGCTGCAATGCTGATGTTGCTTATCCAACATCATCACTTCTGGCCTGTAATTATGTTTTCCCATGAAATTACAAGGCAAAGTAATGTAACCAAGTTGCCCAGAAGCCAGGGGTGGCCTTAACATTGCACTCACTATCTCCCTCCCAGCTCTCTCAATGTCCCACAGGATCAGGAAGAATCTGGACTGGAGGTTGGAACATCTTGGATTCCAAGCCTGGTTTTACCAAATAATGCTTTTGGGCAAGTCACTGCACACTTCTGCTCTTCTGAAAAGTGAGGAAGGCCTTTCTAGATAACGGTAATGATAACAACTCACCCTGACAAGGGGCTTTATAGTTCACAAAATGCTCTCAGGATGTTTCATTTCATGCTGACTACTTTCCAGGTAGGCATATGAGTCATCAGCCTCTCCAATTACAGAGAAGGAAACAGTGGGCCCAGGAGTTCCCTAATGGGCCTAACACCACATGCTAGATGATGGTGAGCAGGGAAACTAAAGTTCTAGGTTCTCAGCTCCTTGCTCTCCTTACTTCTCCATCCCTCCCACCAGAAAAGCTTTGCTCAAAGCCTCCTTCCAGATCTCAAATGCTATGGTTCTCAGGGTTCCGGGCAAACTTTGTCTAGTTTCTGCATAAAAAAATTTGGATAACTTATATCAATCTCCAAACTTGCCCTTTTAACGAAATAAACATTTAAAAAAGTGCTTATGATCTAAATGCTAATAATATGTGACTGCAGCATCTCAAGTTTTATTTAAATTCATCCTTTTACCATAATTTGTTGTTACAAAAGTACCTAGTGGGGAGGGGATACTTCATAAATCAGTGGCGAAAGACTTCCGTTTACTTGATAGATAAACCCCAAGTACTTTTCTCCACTGTAATACTCCCAGGTTGGTGAAATTTGATTTCAGGCAAAGAATTTACATTATTCAGTTAGTGGTTCTGTTCTCATTAGATTGAAATGGCACATACATTACTTTCTTTATTAAAAATTCTTCAGGAAATAGGACATATGGATGCTTTAAATCTCATAAATCTGAAATTACCCCAATTGTGAATCAGCCAACATCATTAAAGGGAATGTGCTGGCCTACAATTTCCTGAACTTCACCATCTCAGTAGCAGCCATTTAATAAAAGCTGATGTGCATTTAGTTTTAATTAGTTTCCATCAGTAGTTACAGAAGTTTAAAAAATAATTAAGCAAACCAATAAAAATACATCTCAATATTGCTACTTGGGAATTAAATTGATTCTATCCTTCTGCAGATAAGAGAATTATCATAGGAGGCAAATCCCCCATCTCCAGAAATAATCATTATATTGGCATTTAAATTAAATTATCCAGAAAAAATCATATTTGAAGGAAGTAGAGAAAACATCCTGAGATGAGTCATCATGAGGTGATGGCTCTGGGACATAAGGCTGTGTGTTTTTGTAGTCTCATAGTTTTCTTTAGCTTCTCAACCCTAAATTGCATTTTTAAAAAAGTAAATAAACAACACAAAAATGGTGGCTTCACTTTTTATTACCTAATTCTTCTGAGAAGTTCTGAGAATTTTAGTGCCATGTTGCTAGCAGCTCAAAATAACCCTAGGGTTGGAAGATTTCTACTGTACAATAAAGCTTTCTTCCTTATATTTAACACTATCACTTATTTTCTGCCTGAAGATGCCCTGCATTTTTTATAAGGATGAAAAATATAAATGCTTATTATCCAGAAAAGCACTTCTAGTAAATTAAATTCATTCAAACCACATCAAATAAGGCAAAGAGGACCAAACACTTACAGAGAGTGGTACATTAATATTCAGTCATAACAAATTTGAGACTTTCTGCACAGTAGCCTGGTCTGTCTTTGGCAAAGGATGGCAGTGTTCCAGTTTGCAACATCTCCCCTTGGTGTACGGAAGCTGATTTCTATGTTGCCAGCTGCCACTGGATGCAATTTTAAAATTCAAGTTGACAACCTCTTAACTCTTCTGTTATACTCTAATTGAGGTGATGGTCTCTGCTTCCAATCTGAACTAGACAAGACACTGTGAGATAAGAGGAATCTTCAATATGTAAGAAAAAACCTCACACACAAGATGTAGGCATGTTCTACTTCAATTTCATGTAAGTGGAGAAAAAGAAAATGGACTTAAGCTGCACAAAGAATGCTCATGCTTGATGAGTTAGCCAGCAAAACCACTCAACATCCTTCTTAGGAAGGAACTAAAAATAAAGGGTCCTAGTTATGCTTGAAAGTTGGCACTGGCATAAGGCAGGAAGTTGGTGAGATGAATCCTTAAGATCCACTCGAATCCAGGAATGTGTATTTTATTATTAATCTTTGGTCTTGAGTGCATCTAATTCAATACTGGACAGTGTCAAAACCTCATTCATTTAATAGCCAACACCTGTCAAGGGCTTACTATGTGCCAGGCTCTGTGTTAGGCTTGGGAACAGATACAAAGAAGAAGGTTTCTACCCTTGTGGAGTGTGATAAAGGCTTTCATGAAGAGAAGTGCTAAATTTGATCAGAATTCAAAGGTAGGCATGACTGATCTGTGGACTCAGTGTTGAAGAAAGTTGGAGGCTGGATGCTTTGATGAATGGCAGATGGTTTAAATGAATACTCTATCAATGAGAATTAACATTTCCTAAAAGATATTTACTGGTAAACTAATTCCTCTTTGTGTCTCAGAAAAAGCAACTTGTCTTACAAGGTTAAATTATGCACAGTTCTGTTCCCTATTGTTCTTAAGAATATTATGTTTATAGAATGTTACTCTTTTCTCTCAAAGCTCCATTCACCTAAGACATCACTTGTTATTCCTGGTCTCAGAAATAAAAGCATGCTAGTATACCAACTTTATAGACAGGGAAACTATGACCTAGAGAATGTCTCATTTGGCCAGTTATTTGGCTTAAGTTGGTGTAAGCAAGTGGCATATGAAATAGAACTGGAAGCCAAGCATCCTCTATCTCAAGCCCAGAGCTCTCTACAAAGCTTTGCTTGATCAAACTGCTAAGTTCAGAATTTTACAGCAGGGGAGTTGTGGCTAGGGCATCTGTGTCTCTGAGAAAAGGAGAGGACTTTGGTGCTTTAGAGTTTGAAACAGATGCTTTAAAAAAAACTTTATAAAAACTGTCTCCAGGGTCCCCATAGCAGGCAGGCTCCGAAACAAAACCACACGTGCCTACCACCTAATTGCAGAACACTTGGGTGGGCTGTTCATGCCTGACACATTTTATAAGCAGCAGAATTCCAAGTTCCACGCATGTTGTTTATTTCTCTTATGATGACAATCAGTGCCAAAGCTAACAACAAGCAAGAGGCAGACAATGGTAGGATCAAAGGAGAGCTTGAGATCAACCGAAACCCTGGCAATGGGCCTAATGAGGACTGGGCAAGGAAAATATCACTTTGTGAGGTTAAAACAATAGAACTGGAGGGGAGCTTAGCAGTGAAACCTTTATTTGAAGAAATCTTATGAAGAATCTTGATATTTATAAAACAACTTCCGTCCTACCTGAGCAGTTTTTTGGAGCACAGTTTGAAAACCTTGAACTTGCCACACATATTTCCTTATCCATACTTGCACACATGGCATTTTATATCCCATGTATGAAAACATTCTCTTCTTCCCTTTACCAATCTGGTAAACTTCTATGCAACCATCAAGATTTCCACAAAGTGTTTTCTAACAGAATCATCTGAGGCACTTCTTAAGAATACAAATTCATGGGCCTCATCCCAAATGTACTAAATCTAGATTTCTCTTGTTATCAAGCTCCTGAGGGGATGGATTCAGATGTGCAGTCAGGGTTGGGAACCACTGCAGATCCTACTCATCTAAATGATTTTCAACAAGACATGACTTACAATGGGATTAACTCTGAATGTTTTGGGAAGGGAGGAAGGCAGTAGAGAGATCGTGTATGTCTGTACTTTGCCAAGAATCTGGAGCTGAGAAAGGCCAAGATAGACGGGAAAGGAATTGAAACGGCTCCAGGTACCTTGAGGAACCCTGTCTTCTGCATCTTAGGCAGTGTAATATAATGAGTTTGATGGCTTCATTAAGGACAAGTTCAGGGACATAGGACATCTAAGGGGCTTATAATAATAATAAAAAAAATTCCGACTCTCTCTTGGGTGAGGCTCAGAGAAATTCCATAGCTCCATGAAGGTTGCAGCTGTCCCATTAAAAAAAAAAAATCACTGGTAAGCCTGGTGTGCTGGCTCACGCCTGTAATCCCAGCACTTTGGGAGCCCCAGGTGGGAGGATCACTTGAGCCCAGGAGTTTGAGACCAGCCTGGACAACACAGGGAGACTCTGTCTCTACAAAAAATAAAATTAGCTGGGTGTGGTGGTACATGCTTATGAGCCCAGCTACACGGGAGGCTGAGATGGGAGAACTGCTTGAGCCTGGGAGGTTGAGGCTGCAGTAAGCTGTGATGGTGCCACTGCACTCCAGCTTGGGAAACAGAATGAGACCCTGTCTCAAAAACAGACAAACAAACAACAACAACAGAAACAAAAAACTCCATGGTGGTAATTTAAACTTGTTTTTTTTTTCTGGTATTTCCATTTATATGGGCTTTATAGGGTGACAGAAAGAAAACAACCCACTGCTTGTTTTGATTGATGGTTCTAAATTGCTATTAGAACATTTCTGGGATTGAACTCTGTATGTTATACATGGCTTGATTAAAAAATTCTCCTTATGGCCCTTTGCTCCCATCTTCATAAAATATCTCCATACAAAAGCAAAATATTAGGTTATTATATGAGCAGCTGGTGTTAACACAGTGTTGATCCCATTTAAAACATCTAAGCATTTTAGTTAGTGTCATTTACCATCTGAAATCATAACATGACTTATTTGTATAAAATCTCTGGGCCCTTCTTCATTTCTCATTGCAAATGAGGTATAGGGCTGAGCTGGTGTGATTTTTATTACCTTTGTTCCCTCATGCTCCAAGTTCAGGTTCCACTAGAAAAAGTGAAGGTAATCCACAGAGAAGAAAAAAAGTTACACGCCATTTTATTTTGCTTTTTCATTAATCACTCTATCTGATGCAGGCTAGTTCTTGTCAGTTTCCTATTTGTTGTATAATTTAACTTCAGGGTTCTGTTTCTGAATCGGTTTTTTTGTTTGTTTGTTTGTTTGTTTGTCTTTGAGATGCAGTTTCACTCTGTTGCCCAGGCTGGAATGTAGTGGCACTAACTTGGCTCACTGCAACCTCCGCCTTCTGGGTTCAAGTGATTCTCCTGCCTCAGCCTTCCAAGTAGCTGGAATTACAGGAGTGTACCACCATGCCCAGCTAAGTTTGGTATTTTTAGTAGAGCTGGGGTTTTGCCATGTTGGCCAGGCTGGTCTCAAACTCCTGACCTGAGATGATCCACTCAGCTTGGGCTCCCAAAGTGCTGGGATTACAGGCATGAGCTACTGCACCTGGCTGAATCGGTTTATGAAGAGAAGAACTAAGTCTCATAGAAAAGGGTTAGAAAACAAAAAAGAGAGAGATAACTAAGTGGTTGATAGTTCTCTCACCTCTTTCAGGTCTTTACCAAATTGTCAGCTTAGGGATGCCTTCCCTGGTCACCTTGTCTAGAATTTCACCTCCTCCCTGCCCTCCACATTTCCTATCCCCTAGCCTGCTCTGTCCCCTTCTTCTTAGCACTTACCACAATCTAATAGGATGCATGCTTACTGTTAATCCTGTTTATTGTCTGTCTTTCCTCCCAGCAGACTCATCGGGGCAGGGACTCTGTCTTGTTCACTGCTATATGCCCCCATCTGCACAGTGCTTGGAACATAGTAAGCGTTCAACATGTATTGGTTGAATGGATATGTGAATAAACACACATTGCTTCTAATGAGGGGGGTGAACCAGCTTAGGGAACAAATATTTGGATGGTCCATGTTTTAGCTTCCACATCTTAGGTGGTATAATATAATGCAGGGATTCCCAAATGTTTCTGATTCACGTGGCCCTTGGTTAGGTCCAAAAAACTTAAAAATTTATATCCTAACAACTTAGTAGCCATTTGAAAAAAATTACATATAAAGTGAGAGAAAAATGGTTTCATTCTTAAATCTGCCCTTACTTCCTAATGGGATATGTATACTTAAAGGGCACTACACAACTTTTCAAACCTCACAGTCAGATTGCACACCATCACCCACAGTTCCTGTTCCACGTTGATTTTCACATGGTGCTTGCCCTCAATGACAAGTGCTGAAAACCCAGCTTGCCAAAGAAATGATATCATCAAAAGGAAGGTAGTGAGATCTAATGTGGAAACTGTGAATTTGAGCTAGTATGGTAGTTCACGTGGTGTCTGACTGATGTCGAGTACTGCTGTGCTTCCATCCACAGTCAGTTCACTGTAGTACCCTAGGGCACCTTGGTGCAGTTTCACAACCTTGAGTACAGTGGCTGAATGCAGATTCTTTGAAACTGTGTGAACTTGGGCAAATTTTCCCATCTATAAGAAAGTGACAAGAATAATATCTACCTCAAAGTTTTGGTTATTCTTTTTATTATGGAGAAATTTCAAATGTACATAAAAGCGTGCAGGATGAAATGATGGCCCCCCAAATCCCATCGCCAAGCCCCAAGAACCATTAAATCATGGCCAACCCTGTTCCAGACATACTTCCATGCTCCACTCCCCATAGTTAGGACATAAATTCCAGATCTCATCTGGAAATATTTCTATATTTAAAATATGTAAAAATTACTATTACTATATGGGGACTGCCATGGTGCCTCATGGCTGTAATCCCAGCACTTTGGGAGGCCGAGGCAAGCAGATCACTTGAGGTCAGGAGTTTGAGACCAGCCTGGCCAACATGGTGAAACCCCGTCTCTACTAAAAACACAAAAATTAGTCAGGTGTGGTGGCACACACCTGTAGTCCCAGCTAGTTGGGAGGCTGAGACAGGAAAATTGCTTAAACCCAGGAGATGGAGGACAGAGAGCTGAGATTGCACCACTGCACTCCGGCCTGGATGACAGAGCAAGATTCCATCTCAAAAAACTCCCAAATTATTATATGTAAAAATACCTCTTAATGAATTAATATACATAAAGCATTAAGCACAGTGCTGAGCATCCTAAAGTGTTAGGTACTATATATAAACACTCAATGCCTCCTCTGCAGGGAAGCATCATCAGACAGGTAGGAGGTGGAGTGTTTCATGTGATTTTCCACAACATAAAGGTACACCCATGATCACAGGGAATAGGCTTGCTGCAAATGCACGTACCACTAGTGTATTTGAGCAAACATTCTCTCCACAAGGAACTTCTATTCACCCCCCATGGAGAACACATGATGTTCTAAAGGCATCTGATTTAAAGAATACATATAAACAACCAAATCACATCAAGTTTAGTCTGATTTCTTTGTTCTGGGTAGAAATGTTCTTTGGGTGGGGGAAAGCTTAAGGCCATATCCATCTATCTTAACTCCTGCTTCTTTGGATGCAGTGAGGTTTTACTTAATTAACTGTATCAGAATGCTGCTTATCTGTTATAGCACAAATTCAGAAGTATTAGGAAAAATCAGTTTAGGGCAGGAGGTTGAACTTTCCTGAAACTGTACTGCATACACATTTGATTGTGAGGAAGGTGGAGCTACTAATTTATCTAGTTGTTCAGGCATGAGGTGTATAAATGACCATGCGGGCAAGAAACAAATGCTCTTTTCTACTAACAATTTCACATAATTCTCCCTCGGATCCTGGGGCTTGATTAAAATGCAACTGAAATTGTCCCTCTTTTGGGATCTCCAGGTCCATCATGCTGAACCCAGCCTAAGGCTCCCAGTGAGCAAGGGATGATGTTGGGAACATAAAGTATATCTTTGATTTTTATGCTACAGCTGCAAAATTCTCCATTCAGTGCTTCTGAATTTGCTTGCTCTTGAACCTAAGTGATTGTCTGCGTTCAACAAAGTTAAACAAATTATTGATCTGTATATTTTTATTTTGAGAGTGTTTGGTAACCAATCTAAAAGATGCCCTAACTAAAAATTTTTTTGGTTTTATTTAGTTGAAGAGCAAATTTTAAAATTAAACCATCTATAGCAAACATCTATTTGTTTTAGGTGATAAGTATATCTTAGAAGATGTTTTGAAATCTTATCAACATATCTTCTCTCAGTGTTCATTTTATCATAATTTCTATCTAGCATCTCCCAGAGACAACTGACAATCCCATACAAAGGAGCAAGGAAAAACATTCTTTGGCAAACAGAATGAACTGGCTAGAAGTAACTCTATTAACCTCCAGGACAACTTACAGAGGGTCGGGATTCAATAAAATCACATTTGTCAGTAGCTTGTTCAGGGAGTAGATATGCATGATATACTGTATTAGATACTTGACTAATCCATGGTGCTTTGTTTAAACCCAGTTTTTACTGGGTTAATAGAATCATTAACTGAGGTCACTCATACCCATAGATATACTCAACCTTGATCTTTTTTCTAAAAGGTTTTATAAGTAAGGTTTGGGAAGAATTTTAATCCATATTCTTTATGAGTGATCTGCTCATTAGCCCTAAACCTCACTACATAAAAATGTCTGGAGCAGGTGAGTTATTAAGAATACCAAAAACCATCTTGCCAGCCAGCCACAGCCTCAATTCCAGTAGCACCAAGGCAGGTCTTTGAGGGACCTGAGCCTCCTACTTGTCCAAGCTCCCTGCCTGTTTTTAGAGCAAAGAGGAGCACGGGATTCAACTGTTGGAAGCGGAAAAATAGAGAATACTCAAATGTGGGTATAAACTAGTTGCAAATCTAAGAAAATAGGGTTAGAGAAGCAGATAGCAGAAAGAGACTACCTAAAAAAATCAAACCAATCCAACTCATATTGGTCTGTTTTCTGCTTTCCTGATAAGAGAAGTTTTTTTAGTTACTAAGGCAGTGGGGATCTAGAGATAGGATCTATGTAAGTGTTCAATGGATATACAGGTGTGCTCAGGACCATTTAGTGGCCAACGGCCCAGATATTTCACTACTGTTTTGTTCCCCTTGCTATTATCCTATGTAGCCCAAGGTTCATAGAGGTAGGAACATGTAAATCACATTTGAGAATTTTCAGAATTGTTGAAAAGCCGAGTGTGGGCCTGGTGCAGTGGCTCATAGCTGTAATACCAGCAATCTGGGAGGCCAAGGTGGGAAGATTGCTTGAGCCTAGGAGTTTGAGGCCTGCCTAGGCAACATAGTGAGAGTCCCAACTCTACAAAAAAAATTTTTTAATTAGCTGAGTGTGATGGCATATGCCTGTAGTCCTAGCTACTTGAGAGGCTGAGGTGGGAGGGTCCCTTGGGCCCAGGAGTTCAAGGTTACAGTGAGCTATGAAGACACCACTCTACACCAGCCTGAGCAGCAGAGTGAGACCTTGTTTCTAAAAAAATAAATAAATAAATAAAAGCTGGGCGTGGTAAATTAGAGATGACCACAAATTCTTTGCTGCTTCTCCCAATTATGTGTTTGTTCTATTTCTACAGGTTTGTGTGGCTCAGAAGAAGAGAGTTTTATCACTTTACATCATCCCATTGAGATACTATAGAAGGAGTTTATTGAAAATTTATGGGGTTCCACTCTGGAGGTAATGTTTGTCTTGATGTTTGATATTTCATTTATTAATTCAACACACATTTAATGAAAACCTATTGTGTTCTGTCACACAAGTGACCAAATGCTTAGGGAATGATGAGGTAGTTGTGAAAGTCTTCATGTGTGTGCTATAACTGGAAATATTATTGGAGGGGACACCATTGGGTCAAGATAGCTTTGTAAGTTCATGTCATGAGGTGCCCCCTCCACCTCAAACACATAGCAATGCCAGTTATAATACAAAAATAGAAAACTAAAAAGATATGACTGGACTCCAAAACAAGATAAACATATCCAAGGGCCAGAATGGAACAGAAAGGCAAAGCAGTGAGGAGGGGCTGAAGCAGCTGGGTGCCCAGTCTGGAGGCAGGCAGGCAGGCAGTGATGGTGGTCTAGCTATTGCAGGAAAAAGGGACTAAAATGACTCATAAAAACTAGGGGATTGGGATTAGGCTCATGGCCTCATGTTTGGGGCTAAGATAGGGCTCTTTTGCTTGAAAAAGTAGAGTAGAAAAAATGTGCCATTGCTTGCTACTGCTAGGGGCTATAGCTTTTAGCAAGTGGTATGTCTACAAAAGAAGAAGAAAGACATGGTCTAATCAGAAACTGAACCAAGCTGCCTGTGGGTGCTTCAATATTAACAACGTCTCTCTGAGGCGAGAGCTTCAAAACACCATTTAAAGACATAATTCTAGACTGCTGTCCCAGTGGAGAATACTGAAAACCACTAAATAGGAAGGGTGGACTTCCTTCCCAACTCTGCTTCCCCCAGCCACAGAAAAAATAAATTATCTTCCACTTAAAATGAGCTTGAAAACCAAAATTCTAAAACACAGGAGGAAACCTAATACTAACAAAATCAGTGATTGCTTTTAAAATTTATTCTACGTCTGTGTTATCTAATATGGTAGCCACTAGCCTTATGGATGATTTACATTTAAATAAAAATTAATTAAAATCAAATGAAATTCAAGGGCTCAATAGCCACCATATTGGACAGTGCAGATATAATTTCTTTCATTGCACAGTACTGTAGATGAAATATATTTTACAAAACAATTCAGCAAGGATTTTAAAACAAATTTATGATGCTCAAAAGATAAATGAAGAAATATATTCCACTTGAAAAAAGAAATTATAAAACAAAGAATACCAAAATAAGGCAAGAACAAATAAATAAGAAAGCGTTGGTACACATACTCATCAAAGTAAAAAAAAAAAAAAAAGAAACAAAAAACTTGAAACATGGAATAAGCCTTAGGTAGTGATTCAAGAGAAGACAAAACTGAGGAATTAATCCAGGATGTAGCACAAAAAGAAAAACTGAAATGATCTTGCAAAAACTAGTTGAGAAGGAGGGTTGTAGATAATTTTTGGTTTGAATAAGATAGTGTTTTGTCATTAATCTGGGATGGTCTGAACAATAGAGGCAGCAATTCAGAAAAATAATATGCAAAGAAGAGAAGCAAGCCGTTTTTTGGAAGAGGTAAACTCAAAACAGCTGGCTGATCACCAAACAGTTCTTAGTCACAGCAGCCATGGGAGCTGGGATTCATCATTTCCAGGGATGTGCTGGCTGTGACCTTTCAGGCTCCTATCCCATGCAAAGAGGACAAGGTAGGAATGTCAGCCATTGTGTAGTGAAGGTGGCCATTTGAAGACAGACTGAAGGAACAAGGAGAATCTGTTGTTGGTGCTTAGAAACTAGTTTGCCTGAGAGAGGTAGGCCCCCAGGTAGGAGGCCTAAGCACTGTTGGCCCCTTGAACAAACGGCCCTTTCTATGCATAAATTACTTAGGACTCTGGGAAGTATGAGACACTCAACAGAGGGTGTGAAGGTGGAGGAAAGGGCTAACCCTGCAGAATCCAGCATGATTCCACCTCGCTGACAGAGACTGAAGGTAGTGTCAAGAGCTGAGCAATAGAAATGGCTGGAACATGACGTGCCCTGCAGGGGGATATATGCTGCCTCTTCCTGCTGTCTTGGAGCTGGTGACTAAATAGAGGAGCCCAAACTGAAGGATGAGAAAGACATGGCTGGCTGCAGGGCAAGCTACACCCTCCTCTGACCCTGAAGCACCATGCAATCTCTAATAGCCCAGTGGTCAGGAAGACTTCCTGTCAGAATGCTTTAGAACTGTGCTTTCCAGTATGGTAGCCACTAGGCACATGTGATGACTAAGTGCTTAAAATGTGGCTTGTCCACGTTTGCTACCTGGAAACATTCTGCACAAGTCTTGCCTCTTACATCTCTTGGTTCAGAAATGCTATTGCTGAGTTTTCTGAGTATCTGAGAGACACTAAATATGTGGCATATGAATTATAATTTTCAAAAACACAGACAGCAACACCAGACACCAACTACAATTTTATCTTTCTTTGAAATTTCAAAGTTTGCATGTGCTATCTCACTGCCATTGTTAGAAACATCAGTTATCAGCATACAGTACTATAATTGCTGAAGGTGTAAGAAATTAAGCTTCATCTGGACTGACCCTATGACAGAGCTTGAAAGGTGTTTTTGGAAGAGTTCCCTGATTCAGTCTCTTATTTGTCTCACTTTCAAAAAGCAGACTATAGAGGAAAACTGCTAACTTTCTGGTTGCTCAGATTCTGAAAAAATAGCACTTTCCTGTAATTAAATCGTAAGGAGTTAATTGTAATTAAATTGCACAGCACATGAGAAAATCTGTCACTTCTCAGAATTAGCTCTGAGAATAAAACTGAAATGACAGGGTAATTAAGACCTGAAATGCAGAGGTTTTCAGATGGTTCTTGTCCAGGATGGAATACATGGTTATTTCCTGAAATCTTCGTTGTGTTATTTTCCCTCACGCTGGTAGATAATCAGAAAGATTACCACACCTCCATGCATAGGATGCTGGGTTATTAATCTAGGGAAGAAATTTTTTCTCTACCTTTTATTTGCTTAAATCCAGAGGTAGATATAAACCACTGCCACCTCACTCTTTACAAAAATCCTATTTAAAAATATTTTTAAATGGCATAAATAATTATATTTTTAACATTTAAAATCTAAGTAATGCAGATAAGACAAAAATTCTCACTACTCTTGCTACCCCTCATCTACTCTGCTTCCCAGAGTAAACTGTTGCTACCTATTTGTGTGGCCTTCCTGAGTTTTCTTGTTTACACACATAGATGTCTACACTAAGATAAGCCTGCACATAAATAACACCATATTATATGCATTGGTTTTCATTTATCCATATGTTTTGTAAAATGTTCCATGTTAATACCAATGAACCTTGCTCTTTTTAACTGCTCCTTAGTATTCCCTTAAATAGTGGTACTTTTTTTTTTTTTTTTAAATCAAATCATTCCTTTCTTTATGAGAATTTACGGGTATTATGCCCCACTTTTCATTATTACAAACAATGCTGCAATGTACTTCACCTCTCATAAAGAGGCGTGGAGACAGGGAGTAAATACATTTTTAACTTTACAAAAAACAGAAGGAGAAATAAAATTATGATGGGCAAATGGAGAAGCACAATAGCAAAACAATGGCATGTTTTCAACTGGTGCCAGGTACAGGGGATTCTTCTTGGGTACCACCTGAAAACTTGAATTAAACATCCATGAATTAAAATGACAAGCTGAAGAAAGTGTTCTAAGCCCATCAGAGATGAAGAGTTTACGCAAGGATGTAAGAAACAAGATGACTGTGTAAAGAAACATGGATATGTTGTGGTGGGAGAAGAATGTAAATGAGATTGTGATCCTGTATCTCTGGAATCCAGCAGGGAGCCCCATGTAGCTTTAAATACAACAAGGAAAACCTGGGAAGGAGAGCCTTGTAAATCCCTTTTAGAGTCCCTTTTGATTCTTATTTGCTTAATTACTCTCTTGCCTCAAAGGAAAGCAGCAAAAGTAGGTTTGGCAGAAAGGCCTGTGGCCAAGAAAATTCAGCTGGAGTCAAAATCAAAATTTTTCTAAAAATACTCTTTTGTCCTTGTCTATCTTTTTTATTTTATTTTATTTTATTTTGAGACAGACTCTCGCTCTGTCACCCAGGCTGGAGTACAGTGATGTGATCTCGGCTCACTGCAAGCTCCGCCTCCCAGGTTCACACCATTCTCCTGCCTCAGCCTCCTGAGTAGCTGGGACTACAGGCGCCCGCCACCATGCCCGGCTAATTTTTTGTATTTTTAGTAGAGACGGGGTTTCACCGTGTTAGCCAGGATGGTCTCGATCTCCTGACCTCATGATCCGCCCACCTCGGCCTCCCAAAGTGCTGGGATTACAGGCATGAGCCACCAAGCCCAGCCTGTCCTTGTCTGTCTTTTGGGATAAGCCATCATGTGCTGGGATATTCAACCAATTTAGTCTTACTAGTAGAAGGAGTCATAGGGATGATCAAACCCACCCTCCTACATGGTAGAGAAGGTAACCAAAGCCCAGAGAGGGAAAGTGACTTGGGCAATGTCACAGAGCTGCTTAGCAGCAGAGCCAAGAGCAGGAGAAATGCTACCCTGAACCAGCCCTCTGCTGCTCACTGTAGGATGCCTCATTATCACCACCCAGCATGCCTCATTATCACCACCCAGTGTGCCAGCTGCCGCTGTACTTCCGCCCCAAAGTGCCACCTCTGCTCATCACTTTCTTAGCCACGTGACGTAACAGTTTTTGTTTAAAGTAAACTTCGCTGTCCTTGGTTACAATGCAAAGAAAAAGATGCTTAACAGCTGTAATTGTACTTAGCTGTGTATGGTGTCTACCACAAAGGTTAACTTTTATCTGACGTTATAACTCTGCATACTCTTGAAGCATGGTTTTTTGGCAAAACCACATACACACACCTGTGTGTGCACACCCTATTTTTTCTAAAGTGGTTATTTATTTTCCCATCAAAACCAAATTTAGAAACTCCAACAGAATGACCAGGCCCTGGCTCTCATTTTCCCGCTGTGATATGACTATATTTAAACATGTGAATCCTCTGATTCCCATCCTCTCTTTTTTTGCCCTGCAGTTTAAACATTATTTACTCATTTCATTCAAGACTGTATTTCCTTCGTTGTGTTTGACTCTGATAGACTGCAAAAAGGACTGCAGTTCTTCCCTTCATAGTATTTATGCCCCTTACAGTGTGACTCTGAAATTCTTTCCCATCAAGAGGTGAAGTTTATTTTCTCATTCCTTGAATATAGGCTTGCCTTGTGACTTGCTTTGGTCAACAGAATACGGTAGAAGTGACAGTGTGAAAGCTTTAAGGTTGGACCTCAAGAAGTCTCATATATTTCCAGTCTTTATTCTCTGGGACACCTGCTCAGCCTCCATGTGAATAAGCTTGAGCTAGCCTGCTGTAGCATGTGAAACCATGTGGATAAAGTTAAGTAGTCTCAAATGAGGTCATCTGAGACCAGCCATCCCTGCAATTCACTTGGCAGCTGAGCACAGAAGCATGAGTGAACCTAGTCAAAACCAGAAGGACTACCTTGCTGAATCCAGTCCAGGTTGCTGGCTTGTAGAACTGTAAGCCAAATAAATGATGGTTGTTTTAAGCCACTAAGTTTTTGGGGGCATTGTTATGTAGGAAAAGCTAACTGATATAGATCCCTTTATTTGTGTCCACAGGAATGTTAATTAAATTGGGCCTCACAGAACAAATGGATTATGTTTCCCACTTAGTTCTGTATATTATCTACATGAGTAATGAAAATTTAGAACAAAAATTTTCTTGAAGGGAATGGGAAAATGGGAAAAACTGATGAACATTTGATTTTCACTTTCCCCCTACACTCAGCCCACCCCAACATCTACAGCCTGTGATTAAGGAAATAAATAGAAATGCACAGGATATAGGGCATGCCATTAATCAATGCTAGGATAGTAAGACAAGAAGCAGAAAATTTTCTCTTTACACAAAACCATACAAAATATATATTGGGAAAAATCATCTGGGGACAGGGTGAAAACCCTGTAAGTTTTCCTACATGTTGACTTTCCTGATTTTTGCTGCACTGTTTCTTTCCCTCTGTCTTGGGGTCTATCTCAGATAGGCAGCATCTCGTCTGCCCTGCTTCAGACTCCTTAGCAGGGGAGAAGAAACACCACCTCACCTGACTCCTCTGACTGGGGATCTTTTAAATCCTTCTTAAGCTCTAGACACTAAATTTTGGGGCTTCCTTCATGCCACATTTAACATATTAAAATGTGCCCACATCTCAAAATTTAATATAATCTACACAGAACTCTTAAGGGGCAAGTTGCACTTGAGTAGTTGGCATAATATTATATTTTATATCCAGCTAATTACACATTTTAATATCTACTTTGCAGTTTCCTTTTTGTATCCTGGAGTCATTCTGTTGTTAATGTTCAGGTCTGAAACATTTTCGTAGGCCCTGACAAGCTCATAGATTCTATTCTGGGCTTTGTGCCTGTTAGTGCCTAGCAGGAAAGTTACCCTGACCTAGTTAATCAAACAACAGGCATTTACTGAGCACCGAATATCTATAAAGTGCTGTGCTGGAGTCTTCATCAGATTCATTCATTAGGCAGCCATCTACCATGTCCAGGCACTGAGTGTGGTACATGGCTGCTGAGAATGAAGATAAAGTCCCCTCAATTCCTGCGTTTGAGGGGTCTGCCTTAGCCAACCAAGGGATGGCCCAAAGTAGAGCAAATTCAAGAAATTGTGGAGTTACGAGAGGCCCCAGAATATTTTCCTTTAACCTACCCGAGGGTGAGCAGGGTCATTTAGGGTCATTACTATCTGCCACTTCTGGCAGCGAAGGGAGACTGGACAGGCTGTCCTAATTCTTACTTGCAAGTGACCTTGGGTTATGTCTTTACATTCCTTTCTCATCAAAACTAGGATGGTCTCATGATAGACATGGTGGTCTCCAGACTCAGATAGAAAGCAGGACTTGGGAGTAACAGGTGTCTCAAAACTCATAGCTGATTGTCGTACACCACAGTGATGATGGTAGAGGTAGCACAGAGGATTTCGTCCATGCACGTAGACCTGTGCTGAGGCAGAAGTTGTGGCGAAGTGCAAGTGCTTACTTTGACACAGGGTGTTTTAACATCCACTAGAGACTAGGCTGGTTTGTCCAACCCTCACAAAATATACTCGATAGTCTGAATAGAAAACACTAGGCCTTGAAGGGCCTGGTTTTAAGTAAGGCCCCTTAGGCCTCTTTAAAGGCGCCACCTCAAGAATCAACTCAAGGGTGGTGTTTTACCTCAGAGCTCCTCAAACTTTCATGTATGTCCTCAAACTTTTCATGAATGCTCCGGACAATTTACATGTTGTTAAAATGTAAATTCTAATTCATTAGTTCTGGGTGGGGCCTGAGAGTCTGCATTATTCGTTTTATCCCTGGTGATGTCAATGCTGAACTACACCTGGGTAGCTAGGCTGTACATTACATAGCCCCTTACAGTTTACAAAGAGCCTCCATGTATAGTCACGTGCCACATAAGGACATTTTGGTCAGTGAAGGACTGATATATGATGGTGGTAACATAAGATTATAATACTGGATTTTCATTGTACCTTTTCTATGTTTAGATATGTTTAGACATACAAATATTTACCATTGTGTTATAATTGCCTACAGTATTCAGTACAGTAACATGACGCACAGGTTTGTAGCCTAGGAGCAATAGGCTATTCCATAGAGCCTAGGTTGTGTAGTAGACTGTACCATTTAGGTCTGTGTAAATACACTCTACAATTTTCACATAATGGTGTTAGCATGATGAAATCACCTACACACATTTCTCAGAACATATCCTGTTGTGAAGCAATGCAGCACTGTACTTTATCTCACTTGTTTAATCCACCAACTATATGGAGCACCAGTGTCCCCATTTTACAAATAAAGCAATAAGCTCGGAACGGCCTGCTTTAAAATCACCAGCTACAAAGTGGCAGAGCCAGCATTCTAATTCAAGTCTTTTGATTTCTAGTTCAGCATCATTGCTATTCACTCACAGCCCCAGACATTTTTTTCTCTTTACTTTTACTTCCCATGTCTTGTGAGGTCATTTGTCTGAAGGTTAAAGTCCAGAGTTAATTCCATCCTTTTCAAAACTTTTGAGCCTATAACCTGACCTTGCTTCTCATGCTGTGTGGCAGCTGTGGAAGAAAAGATTTTCAAAAGCATTCTTGAAAAGGTTTGCCGTAGTTTTGTTCAAAGTGATTATGCCACGAGGAAATGAATCATGCTTGGAAATACTGCTCGAAGTTGCCAGCTGAATAGGCTTTCCACTGGGGTTTGCAATAAGAAGGTTTCAAATGGGGCAGAGCCTGAGTCTCTGGTCCACAGATTTGGTGACAGATTGCTGCTCCTTGCACCTGATGAAAATACAAGACTCTGGAGCCATCAAGTCATGGTCCTTCCATGGAAACAAAGACATATTTAATTTTGGGGAAGTATCTATTGCATGCCACTCAGCAAGGTGCCTTGCAAACATCACCTCCAATCTTAGCAGAAAGGCTGTGAGGTAAGTTACAGTGCTCCATTTTACAGATCAGGAAACTAAGGCTCAGCAAGGTTACATAGAACAATGCAGGGCCCGGCGGAATGCCAGGGCTGACTGAGTCTGGTGCCTGGGCTCTTACCACTATACCAAATCCTGAAACTGAAAGTCAGTGAAGTTCTAATTTGGGCAGCTCTTGATTCAGGGAGTCAGGGATCCTCACCTCTCCCATGGCTATCTCTTTGGAACAGCTATCTTTGGATGGTGTCATGCTGTTATTCTTTTATCTTTTATTTAAACAGTTTATAGAAAAGTTACAAGAATAGTATAATAAACTTTTGTACTCTTTACAGAGATTTACTAATAGGTAACTTTTTGCCACATTTTAAAGTGGATATGCATAACTGTATTATTTTTTTCTGAGCCATTTGAAACTACAAAGAAACCTTTCACCCTTAAAAACTAGGAACAAAGGCATTCTCTTACATAACCACAGTACAATTATGATCAGAAATTTTAACAATTACAAAACTACTGTCTAATAATAAATGACCTATATTCAGATTTTACCAATTGTCTCAATAATGTCCTTTATAGGAACTTTTTTTTTTTTTTTCTGGTCCAGAGTTCAATCTAAGAACACATACTGCATTTGTTTGTCATGTCCTTTTAGTCTCCTTTGATCTGAAACAGTTTCAGTCAGGTCACTGCTCTTGATCCAGCACCTCACACGTCATTAGAAAGGGTGGCACTAAAGTTTGAGGGACCCTGAGTGGACCCCACTGAATGAACAGATATCATGTCATCCTCGCCATAGTCTGTCAAATTTGCCACCTGCTTCTGCTGACTCTCTCTGGGATACATAAAGCCCCATCTTGGCAGGGAATGCTGGGAATGACGCTGTTTACAGAAGCCGAAGCCACTTTTGATGCAGGCTCTGAGCCTCCCCAGCCCTGCACCTGGGTGAGCCAGATGGTTCTTAAAGCAGCACTTCCTCTTGGCACCTCTTAATTTCTGAGGCATTTAGAGAGAGAGTTATGCTCTCAACAAACGCCCACCACTTCCCACCCCATATTTTAAAAAATAGAGATAGTTCCTAGTTCACTCTCTTCGGTTTTCTTTCTGGAATCCTTGATAGAGATTAAGAAACTCCCAAATCAGGGGCTACGTGATTGGTGTGTGGCTATGACCTGACAAGATTCTTAAGGGCTTTAAGACAGTCAGTTAAGAACACCTGTTAGATTAGCCTTCTGCTGTGATCAAGGCCCACATCAGGATTGCAAATGCCATACCTGTAGCTGAATTCTTTGTCATTCCTAATTTTTTGGATTCTAGAATCAAAACAACCAGATTTCCATTCTCCTTAACCATCCAGCCTGCTTTATATGGTCTTTCTGAGCAAACGTGATACAAGATGAGAAAGTCTTCCCTTACACTCCCTTGGCTGGCCCCACAAGAAGCAGTAACCACTTGCTGAAATGGCTTTTAACATGGTAGAGGTGCCAGAGTTAAAACAAAATGCAGGACACCCAGTAAAATTTGAATTTTATATGAAATTCAAATATTGTGTGGGACACGTTTACACTTAAAATGTGTTTGCTATTTATCTTAACTTCAAATTTACCTGGGCATCCTATATTTAATCCAGCAATCCTAAGTCTCCATGGGCTCCACGGGTCACCCTTTCAGCTTGCTGGAGACAATTACCACTACTAAGAGTCAAAACAAGGGAGACAATTTAACCAGAATGCCACGTCCATGGCTAGTCAAAGGACAACTGCACTGCCATAGTAATGCTGGGCCAATTTCTGACAAATGAAGCAACTAAGCAAATATTGAACCTAATACTGAACAGTTTTTGTGATACAGACTCACAATCCTTTATCTGCAATTTCAAAAGGCAAATCCTCTGAAAAATGAAAGTTTTTTTTTCCTGTAACTCACTTGGCAGCAATACCCAACCTATATAAAGCTATTTATTGTCTTTCTTTATCTCAGTGTGTATTGTCATACTTTTTGCTACAGAAATATTTATTTGTTTGATCATGGAGTGCTGCTCCAGATCCCCCTGGGGTATTAATAAATAATAAATACTGTATTTCATTTTAAAACATAAAAAATTCTAAATTATCCATCTAACCTCAAGAGTTGCAAGTCAAGGATTGTGACATACAGAAAAAAAATTAATAGCCAGAAAAGAGTTCGGGCTGCATTATCCAATACAGTAGCCATCAGCCACATGTGGCCAAACTGAACCTTTGAAATGTGTCTAGTCTGAACTTAAATGCAATGTAAGTGTAAAATACACATTGGATTTCAAAAACTTAATATGGAAAAAGTATGTGAAAAATCCAATTACATGTTAAAATAATATTTTGCATATACTGGTTAAATAAAATACATTATTAAAATCAATTTTACTTGCTTTTTATTTTTAATGTTGCTAAAATTCAGAAAATTAAGAATTACATATGTGGTTCCTATTTTATTTCTAGTGGACAGTACTGCTTTTAAAGAGTATCTAAGGAAAAAACTCCCATTTTCAGTTGGGGAAACTAGATAAGAAAGTTACTGGGGTCATGTGGGCAGTTAGTTGTAGAGTCGGAGCTAAACCTTTGGTCTTCTGTCTCCTGATCCAGCACTCTTTCCCCTCCCCCATTAAAAGAATTAAGTCCTCTATACTTGGTGTTGGAATTCTAAGACCACTTTTAGAGTTTAATTGAGTATTTATGGTTTTTGCTGATGGAAATAGGAAAATCAATCAATCAACTTGGAACCAATGGTTTTGAGATATTTCTTAGCAGATCTAGAGCAGTGGACTTCATTTAGAGACTCTGAGGTAAGCTCCTTCATCAGCTCTGCTGGCAATGGCTCAGGTGTAGAAACTCACACCCAGCAGGGAGGGTAGGGAATGTGTCTAACCCTCTGACTGGCAAATGGTACAAAGGTCCACTGCCTGCAGAAATATGACCCTTGACCCAAGGCATTCACTTAATTAGATACTTGTCACCCAGGGGAATGGTTGTTATTATTGCAGTGGGCAGGTTGTCATTTGTTCAGCAGTAACTACAGCTCTCCTACAGGAGGCAGTGGGAAAGGACTTCTTGCCCAACAGCACACCACTGTCTTTAGATAAATTCACAGAGAAACAAATCTACAAGGGAAAAAGAATGAAACACTTTAGGGGACAAAACAGTCACCAGCTACTTTGGGGGACAAAACAAAGCCCCCAGCTAAGTGGAAACCATTCTGTGAAAGTTAGGTGCAGATTCCCTTTTGACACCTCCAAGCCAGGCTTGGGAAGATCTCCAGGCACTGTGCATGCATGCAGAAGTACACTTGGTCTCTCCCATCAGAAGAGAAAGGAAAGGTTTGAGGCAAGAGAAGGAAAGAAGGGAGTCACTCATCAGCCACAGTTTAAATCACGACATACTGTCCTAACAGGATTCTCTACAGCCTTGACAGAAGCACAGTTTATGAAAAACAAAACAAAATGAAACCAAAGTCAGAAGGCTTGTCTTCAGCATACTGGAATAACCAAGAACAATCTGAGATGGGTCTTGTAGATGGGAAGGCAATGGGGCACCTGCTGTGCAGATAATTTTAGCTGTTTGAGAGCATCATTACCTGTGTTCATACAAACTCGCTGGGAAGCACTGGGGTGAAAAGAACTTGGCCTAGGAGTCACATAGGACTGGGTGTGAATTTTGACTCAACTGAAAAAGTACTTAACCTCTCTTAGCCACAGTTTCTTCATTAGTAAAATAGACAAGAAAATAAGCCCCCAAGGATTGCTGTCAGGAGTAAATGAGATGTAAAACCCTTGAAGAATATCTATCCTATAAGACTGCTTGGTCTGACTGTTATGCCTGACCCTAAGTCTTCTCTCTCAGAGTGGTAGTGAGTTGTCCATCTTTCCTCTCCTCTATTCTCTTCAACAACACCATGGAGGCATGATTGGCTAATCTATTTCTTCCATTTGCCATGACTTGTTGCAAATGGACAAAATAGAGCATCTTGAAATGGAGCATTTTGTAATTTAACTGATTTAATGAGTCAGAAATTACTCAGCACATTTTAAAACACAGTATCTGATTTACACCTTGACTAGCATTTAAAGCCTGCAGTGCTTCCACCACTCACCTAGGACTCACACTCCTGAAGAAGGGACTCTCCAAAGTTCAGGGAGAGGGACCCTTTGAAGTCAGTACCCACTCCTACTTCCTACCTCAGTCCTGCTGAGTACTTACTGTGGGGAGAGAAAGGGAAGGAAGGTGTGGGAGGTAGACGTGGTGTTTAGTTTGTCTATCAATAGGAAATAATAGCTATACTTCTTCGGTGATGGATAAAAATCCAAGGCTTCTGATGAATGAACAAAAGAAAGAGTCTAAGAGTCTGGATACCACTGTGTTCACTTGGTAGGGAAAAAACCCACATTTACTCTTCATTCCATTGGACACATCATAAGACAATTTTTATCCATAAGAAAACACATACATATTTAATTTTCTCCACCTTTAAGTCTCTTTTTAGACTAGGGTTATTTACCTGTGGTTCATTGATGGGTTAAAGGGGCTCATTAACCCACTAAAATTAAGGGCAAAGTTCTTGTGTATGTGTAGGTTTCTATGAAGAGGAAGTTTTTATTTGATTCTCAGAGGGGTTTGTGACCCACCCCTAAATGTACACACAATGACAAACTACTGGGCAAACCACCTCAGAGCCTGGTCCCTTCTCTGTCTGTAATGGGGGCTCTTTTCATGGTTATCAATGGGGATGCTGTTGACATCTGGGGCTGGGTGATTTGTCATTGGTAGAACTGTTCCACTCAGTACATGTTAAGCATCCCTGGCATCTGCCCATTAAATGCCAATATCATTTCCTAGTCATTGTGACAGCCAAAAATGGTCCCATACATTTCCATATCCCTCTTAGAGGGCAATACCTCCCCTGGCTGAGAAGATCAGTTTCACCTTCCCCATCTTCTCTTTCTTCATCAGAAAAATGCAGGAGGTGAGTGAGATGACCTCTAGGTGCCCTTCCAGGTCTATGATTCGGTAGTATCTCATACATCACTCCCAACCCCTGCCCCTAGTTTAATGCTTGTTCCTAGTCATCCCACTATGCTGACAGATGTGTGCCCCTTGGGTGGACCTGCCAGGTACCATAAAAATTGCAAAGAACTGAGGCCTTGGTCCTAGACTTGGCTCTGCCCGTGGTTAGCTGCGTGACTTTAGGCAGTCCTTTAGCATCCCTGGCTTTAACCTCCATCAACTGTAAAAAGGATGAGTTGATTTAGAAGGTCAATGCCAGCTCTAAAATGGGATGATTCTTTGCAGTAATGACCATAGGGTCTATGAGATTTCTGTACACCAAGGAAGTTCCTAGAAGTCTACTCTCAGATATTAAAATAAGTCCTCCTTTAGGAAACACACACACACACAAACACACACATGTACGTGTATGGTGTTCTTATAAGGCTGAGTCAGAGCAAGATACTCCACATACCCCTCTGCCCCATTACCCTAAGTGTTAGATGACACAAATGAGATGCCTAAGAGAAAAAGTCCTATGGGAAGGAATATCCTATTTGGCCTTATTGACCAGAATCCAAGAATCTGCACAGCCTTAAGGAAACTGTGAGGCACAAAGCTCAGCTGTTAACTCCTCTAAGAGGCCTTCTTTAGCTCCTATAGCAGAGTTAGGCGCTCAAAACATAATTTAAATGCATTTTTATTGATTCATTAATTTTGCCAATAGCTGTTATTTGCTAATCTATTTACCTCTGTATCAAGTACATGAGGTCTTTGAAGACAGAGATCATGTAAAATTTCTCTTTGCCTTGTTGATACAAGCCTAGCACAGAGGCTGAAACATAGTAGGGACCCAGATAAATGCAAAAAAGCAGGAATAAGGCTGGCCCATGGGCTAGAGAGAAATGAGATGATTAAAACAAGCTCAGCATGCTTCTAGGTGGGGCTGGCTCATGACTTGTAAATGTAGGCTCCAAGCTTTGTCTCCTCTGACTCCTATAGGAGAGTCAGAGCAGAGTCTGTTGTGTTAATCACTCTCTCCCTGCAAACAAGACACTTCCTGAACTCACATACTATCTGGGCAATCCTGTGAAGCCACCATATTATTAATTCCTGCTATTTCTCTCTCGTGAACAGCATCTAATGGCAGAAAGACCTTCTGCATTTTTCTCCAGAGACTTGACACCATATAAGAAATTATTTCCAAGAAATCACTTTTGAAATACTGAATTCAAATTTTCCTAGTCAAAAATGACAGCCTTGTAGTAGGAAAGTTTGTGGACCTTGTGAGAGAGGTTTTGAACATATATTGAAAAGGTAAAAAAATTAATATTTTTCTAATGACAAATGTGATGTGGTTGTTTCCAACTCCGCAGACAATTTGCCTCCACAGGGTTTTCAAGCACTGCCTATTCTCTGGTCCTCCTCCTGTTTCCAGATTCTTTCCCTTCTACAGCAGAACTCTTGACCTCCTCTCTCAACCAGTGAGCTGAGTCTTGCCTGGTATCTACAATTGTCCATTTTGGCCCCTTGGGGATGGTGAGGAGGGCATGGTGTTGGGGGAAGGGCATGGCAAGATTGGCCAGATGTTGGGGTAGAGTTTGTGGATCGAAAGCAGGGTAGTGTGTTCATTTGAGGTAACTAGGAGTAGCAAAAACCAAAGAATAACAGAAGGTAGTGCCAACACAGTGGTTGTGTCAAGAGGATGGCTTGGGGGCTTTGGAACTTCAATAATTTCATCAGCAATCCCTCTGCCCAAGCTGCACCAGAGAGAGTGAGGGCTGAGATTATGATCCTTTTCCTGACACAGCTGTATGTTGCTTTGGTGAGCCTGGAGGGGTAGGGGTGTGTGTGTGTGAGAGAGTGTGTGTGTGTGTGTGTGTGTACATTCTTTGAACAGGCAGTCTTTTAAAAAAAAAAACAGGGAGAAAATCCTGGCAGCAGAAGTTGGCGATTATGACCAAGGAATGGAGCCAGGCTGCAGCCATATTTGACTGCCAAGATCCTCTTGAGGGCAGAAGATGCTCATGATACCTGCCTACTTCTGGGCAGGACTCAGAAAATCCCTTCTATGGATTAGGACCAGTAGCCTCCAGGCTTCTTCCCAGCTCCATCCAGCAGCCAAAAGCAGCAGCAGGTGGTAGGAAGGACACAGGGTTAGGAGAAAGATCTGGATTCACCTTCTAGACTTGCCTCTGCAGATCAGCTATGTGACCTAGGGAAAGTCACAAACTCTCAGGGTTTTAATTGGTTTATCTCCAAATAAAGATACTAAACAGGTTTCAAGGTCCTTTAGAATCTTAAATTTATTCAAATAATATTTATTGAGTGCCTACTATGTGCCAGGTACTTCCTCTAGGTGCTGGAAATACAGCAGCAAACACAAAAGACTAAAATACTTGTCCTCAGCTTGCATTCTAGTGGAGGGAGGCAGAGGATAAAGATAATAATAACCTATACTGCAGTTTAGAAGGTGACCAGTATTGTGGGATGAAATAGAGCAGAGTAAGTAAGGAAAGGAGGACTTTGATTGGGGGAGGGGAGAATTGCAAAATCTCTAATATCTTATTTTCTGGAATCTCAGAGAATGCTTTCAAAGGCAAACCTCTGAGAAATGGGGATATGATGCCTATTAAGCTGAGATAAGCAAAAATAGGAAAAAGAGGTTTATCTTTCATAAGATTTGGGAATATTCTTTTTTTTTTTTTTTTTTTTTTTTTTTTTTTTAAGACCAAAAGAAGATGTATATTTCTTTGAGGAGATGGACTGTTAGGAAACATGTAGCCTTACTATGGAATTTTTTTTTTTTTTTTTTGAGGATGTAGAATTTATTTATTTTTTTTTCTTTTATTATTATTATTATTATTATTATTATACTTTAGGTTTTATGGTACATGTGCGCAATGTGCAGGTATGTTACATATGTATACATGTGCCATGCTGGTGCGCTGCACCCACCAACTTGTCATCTAGCATTAGGTATATCTCCCAATGCTATCCCTCCCCCCTCCCCCAACCCCACAACAGTCCCCGAAGTGTGATGTTCCCCTTCCTGTGTCCATGTGTTCTCATTGTTCAATTCCCACCTATGAGTGAGAATATGCGGTGTTTGGTTTTTTGTTCTTGCGATAGTTTACTGAGAATGATGATTTCCAATTTCATCCATGTCCCTACAAAGGACATGAACTCATCATTTTTTATGGCTGCATAGTATTCCATGGTGTATATGTGCCACATTTTCTTAATCCAGTCTATCATTGTTGGACATTTGGGTTGGTTCCAAGTCTTTGCTATTGTGAATAATGCCGCAATAAACATACGTGTGCATGTGTCTTTATAGCAGCATGATTTATAGTCCTTTGGGTATATACCCAGTAATGGGATGGCTGGGTCAAATGGAATTTCTAGTTCTAGATCCCTGAGGAATCACCACACTGACTTCCACAAGGGTTGAACTAGTTTACAGTCCCACCAACAGTGTAAAAGTGTTCCTATTTCTCTACATCCTCTCCAGCACCTGTTGTTTCCTGACTTTTTAATGATTGCCATTCTAACTGGTGTGAGATGGTATCTCATTGTGGTTTTGATTTGCATTTCTCTGATGGCCAGTGATGGTGAGCATTTTTTCATGTGTTTTTTGGCTGCATAAATGTCTTCTTTTGAGAAGTGTCTGTTCATGTCCTTCGCCCACTTTTTGATGGGGTTGTTTGTTTTTTTCTTGTAAATTTGTTGGAGTTCATTGTAGATTCTGGATATTAGCCCTTTGTCAGATGAGTAGGTTGCAAAAATTTTCTCCCATTTTGTAGGTTGCCTGTTCACTCTGATGGTAGTTTCTTTTGCTGTGCAGAAGCTCTTGAGTTTAATTAGATCCCATTTGTCAATTTTGGCTTTTGTTGCCATTGCTTTTGGTGTTTTAGACATGAAGTCCTTGCCCATGCCTATGTCCTGAATGGTAATGCCTAGGTTTTCTTCTAGAGTTTTTATGGTTTTAGGTCTAACATTTAAGTCTTTAATCCATCTTGAATTGATTTTTGTATAAGGTGTAAGGAAGGGATCCAGTTTCAGCTTTCTACATATGGCTAGCCAGTTTTCCCAGCACCATTTATTAAATAGGGAATCCTTTCCCCATTTCTTGTTTTTCTCAGGTTTGTCAAAGATCAGATACTTGTAGATATGTGGCATTATTTCTGACGGCTCTGTTCTGTTCCATTGATCTATATCTCTGTTTTGGTACCAGTACCATGCTGTTTTGGTTAATGTAGCCTTGTAGTATAGTTTGAAGTCAGGTAGTGTGATGCCTCCAGCTTTGTTCTTTTGGCTTAGGATTGACTTGGCGATGCGGGCTCTTTTTTGGTTCCATATGAACTTTCAAGTAGTTTTTTCCAATTCTGTGAAGAAAGTCATTGGTAGCTTGATGGGGATGGCATTGAATCTGTAAATTACCTTGGGAAGGATGGCCATTTTCATGATATTGATTCTTCCTACCCATGAGCATGGAATGTTCTTCCATTTGTTTGTATCCTCTTTTATTTCCTTGAGCAGTGGTTTGTAGTTCTCCTTGAAGAGGTCTTTCACATCCCTTGTAAGTTGGATTCCTAGGTATTTTATTCTCTTTGAAGCAATTGTGAATGGGAGTTCACTCATGATTTGGCTCTCTGTTTGTCTGTTATTGATGTATAAGAATGCTTGTGATTTTTGCACATTGATTTTGTATCCTGAGACTTTGCTGAAGTTGCTTATCAGCTTAAGGAGATTTTGGGCTGAGACAATGGGGTTTTCTAGATATACTATCATGTCATCTGCAAACAGGGACAATTTGACTTCCTCTTTTCCTAATTGAATACCCTTGATTTCCTTCTCCTGCCTAATTGCCCTGGCCAGAACTTCCAACACTATGTTGAATAGAAGTGGTGAGAGAGGGCATCCCTGTCTTGTGCCAGTTTTCAAAGGGAATGCTTCCAGTTTTTGCCCATTCAGTATGATATTGGCTGTGGGTTTGTCATAAATAGCTCTTATTATTTTGAGATATGTCCCATCAATTCCTAATTTATTGAGAGTTTTTAGCATGAAGGGTTGTTGAATTTTGTCAAAGGCCTTTTCTGCATCTATTGAGATAATCATGTGGTTTTTGTCTTTGGTTCTGTTTATATGCTGGATTACATTTATTGATTTGCGTATATTGAACCAGCCTTGCATCCCAGGGATGAAGCCCACTTGATCATGGTGGATAAGCTTTTTGATGTGCTGCTGGATTCTGTTTGCCAGTATTTTATTGAGGATTTTTGCATCAATGTTCATCAAGGATATTGGTCTAAAATTCTCTTTTTTTGTTGTGTCTCTGCCAGGCTTTGGTATCAGGATGATGCTGGCCTCATAAAATGAGTTAGGGAGGATTCCCTCTTTTCTATTGATTGGAATAGTTTCAGAAGGAATGGTACCAGCTCCTCCTTGTACCTCTGGTAGAATTTGGCTGTGAACCCATCTGGTCCTGGACTTTTTTTGGTTGGTAAGCTATTGATTATTGCCACAATTTCAGCTCCTGTTATTGGTCTATTCAGAGATTCAACTTCTTCCTGGTTTAGTCTTGGGAGGGTGTATGTGTTGAGGAATTTATCCATTTCTTCTAGATTTTCTAGTTTATTTGCATAGAGGTGTTTGTAATATTCTCTGATGGTAGTTTGTATTTCTGTGGGATCGGTGGTGATATCCCCTTTATCATTTTTTATTGCAGCTATTTGATTCTTCTCTCTTTTTTTCTTTATTAATCTTGCTAGCGGTCTATCAATTTTGTTGATCCTTTCAAAAAACCAGCTCCTGGATTCATTTATTTTTTGAAGGGTTTTTTGTGTCTCTATTTCCTTCAGTTCTGCTCTGATTTTAGTTATTTCTTGCCTTCTGCTAGCTTTCGAATGTGTTTGCTCTTGCTTTTCTAGTTCTTTTAATTGTGATGTTAGGGTGTCAATTTTGGATCTTTCCTGCTTTCTCTTGTGGGCATTTAGTGCTATAAATTTCCCTCTACACACTGCTTTGAATGCATCCCAGAGATTCTGGTATGTTGTGTCTTGCTTCTCGTTGGTTTCAAAGAACATCTTTATTTCTGCCTTCATTTCGTTATGTACCCAGTAGTCATTCAGGAGCAGGTTGTTCAGTTTCCACGTAGTTGAGCGGTTTTGAGTGAGATTCTTAATCCTGAGTTCTAGCTTGATTGCACTGTGATCTGAGAGACAGTTTGTTACAATTTCTGTTCTTTTACATTTATTGAGGAGAGCTTTACTTCCAAGTATATGGTCAATTTTGGAATAGGTGTGGTGTGGTGCTGAAAAAAATGTATATTCTGTTGACTTGGGGTGGAGAGTTCTGTAGATGTCTATTAGGTCCGCTTGGTGCAGAGCTGAGTTCAATTCCTGGGTATCCTTGTTGACTTTCTGTCTCGTTGATCTGTCTAATGTTGACAGTGGGGTGTTAAAGTCTCCCATTATTAATGTGTAGGAGTCTAAGTCTCTTTGTAGGTCACTCAGGACTTGCTTTATGAATCTGGGTGCTCCTGTATTGGGTGCATATATATTTAGGATAGTTAGCTCTTCTTGTTGAATTGATCCCTTTACCATTATGTAATGGCCTTCTTTGTCTCTTTTGATCTTTGTTGGTTTAAAGTCTGTTTTATCAGAGACTAGGATTGCAACCCCTGCCTTTTTTTGTTTTCCATTTGCTTGGTAGGTCTTCCTCCATCCTTTTATTTTGAGCCTATGTGTGTCTCTGCACGTGAGATGGGTTTCCTGAATACAGCACACTGATGGGTCTTGAGTCTTTATCCAATTTGCCAGTCTGTGTCTTTTAATTGGAGCATTTAGTCCATTTACATTTAAAGTTAATATTGTTATGTGTGAATTTGATCCTGTCATTATGATGTTAGCTGGATATTTTGCTCGTTAGTTGATGCAGTCTCTTCCTAGTCTCGATGGTCTTTACATTTCGGTATGATTTTGCAGTGGCTAGTACCAGTTGTGCCTTTCCATGTTTAGCGCTTCCTTCAGGAGCTCTTTTAGGGCAGGCCTGGTGGTGACAAAATCTCTCAGCATTTGCTTGTCTGTAAAGTATTTTATTTCTCCTTCACTTATGAAGCTTAGTTTGGCAGGATATGAAATTCTGGGTTGAAAATTCTTTTCTTTAAGAATGTTGAATATTGGCCCCCACTCTCTTCTGGCTTGTAGGGTTTCTGCCGAGAGATCCGCTGTTAGTCTGATGGGCTTCCCTTTGATGGTAACCCGACCTTTCTCTCTGGCTGCCCTTAACATTTTTTCCTTCATTTCAACTTTGGTGAATCTGACAATTATGTGTCTTGGAGTTGCTCTTCTCGAGGAGTATCTTTGTGGCGTTCTCTGTATTTCCTGAATCTGAATGTTGGCCTGCCTTGCTAGATTGGGGAAGTTCTCCTGGATAATATCCTGCAGAGTGTTTTCCAACTTGGTTCCATTCTCCCCGTCACTTTCAGGTACACCAATCAGACGTAGATTTGGTCTTTTCACATAGTCCCACATTTCTTGGAGGCTTTGCTCGTTTCTTTTTATTCTTTTTTCTCTAAACTTCCCTTCTCGCTTCATTTCATTCACTTCATCTTCCAGGGCTGATACCCTTTCTTCCATTTGATCGCATCAGCTCCTGAGGCTTCTGCATTCTTCACGTAGTTCTCGAGCCTTGGTTTTCAGCTCCATCAGCTCCTTTAAGCACTTCTCTGTATTGGTTATTCTAGTTATACATTCTTATAAATTTTTTTCAAAGTTTTCAACTTCTTTGCCTTTGGTTTGAATATCCTCCCGTAGCTCAGAGTAATTTGATCGTCTGAAGCCTTCTTCTCTCAGCTCGTCAAAGTCATTCTCCGTCCAGCTTTGTTCCGTTGCTGGTGAGGAACTGCGTTCCTTTGGAGGAGGAGAGGTACTCTGCTTTTTAGAGTTTCCAGTTTTTCTGCTCTGTTTTTTCCCCATCTTTGTGGTTTTATCTACTTTTGGTCTTTGATGATGGTGATGTACAGATGGGTTTTTGGTGTGGATGTCCTTTCTGTTAGTTTTCCTTCTAACAGACAGAACCCTCAGCTGCAGGTCTGTTGGAGTACCTGGCCGGCTGTGTGAGGTGTCAGTCTGCCCCTGCTGGGGGTTGCCTCCCAGTTAGGCTGCTCGGGGGTCAGGGGTCAGGGACCCACTTGAGGAGGCAGTCAGCCCGTTCTCAGATCTCCAGCTGCGTGCTGGGAGAACCACTGCTCTCCTCAAAGCTGTCAGACAGGGACATTTAAGTCTGCAGAGGTTACTGCTGTCTTTTTGTTTGTCTGTGCCCTGCCCCCAGAGGTGGAGCCTACAGAGGCAGGCAGGCCTCCTTGAGCTGTGGTGGGCTCCACCCAGTTCAAGCTTCCAGGCTGCTTTGTTTACCTAAGTGAGCCTGGGCAATGGCGGGCGCCCCTCCCCCAGCCTCGCTGCCGACTTGCTGTTTGATCTCAGCCTGCTGTGCTAGCAATCAGTGAGACTCCGTGGGCGTAGGACCCTCTGAGCCAGGTGCGGGCTATACTCTCCTGGGGCACCGTTTCCTAAGCCCGTCGGAAAAGCACAGTATTCGGGTGGGAGTGGCCCGATTTTCCAGGTGCCGTCTGTCACCCCTGGAAGGGGAACTCCCTGACCCCTTGCGCTTCCCGAGTGAGGCAATGCCTCGCCCCTGCTTCGGCTGGCGCATGGTGCACTCACCCACTGACCTGCGCCCACTGTCTGGCACTCCCTAGTGAGATGAACATGGTACCTCAGATGGAAATGCAGAAATCACCCGTCTTCTGCGTCGCTCGTGCTGGGAGCTGTAGACTGGAGCTGTTCCTATTCGGCCATCTTGGCTCCTCCCCCGGGAATATTCTTAATTAGCATCCCTTCCCCCAACACCAGCTCACTCCAGGAGGAGGAAGTAGACCTTATTTTTAATACTCACTCAAGGTTTGGTGTGGGAGTATTGATATGAAAGTCCTTGAAGTTCAGGAGGGGGTGGTACGATTGAAAACTTCCCTACCTACTCCTTGGGAACCCCAGGGGAGGAGGTATTTATAGGTGACAAGCAGCTTTGAGCTCTTCTCCCTAAGGCTCTATAATTACTGGCAGTCTCAGATTTACTAGTCAGAAACATGTCTAACCACTCCAAATAGCAACGATAACTTCATATCATGTGAGAGTCCAATTAAAAACTGACTCAATAAATGAGCAATAACTCATTGGAAACTAAACTATCAGGGGTTGGAACACAGGACGGAGTCAGGCAGAAGGGCCAAGGAAAAGGTACCAGTTTCCCTTTCACTTTTCCTCTATCTGGACATACGCCAATGAAGCCATTTAATCTCTAGCAGCTCCTGGAGCCAGTGACCCCAGTGCTCTCTGATGAGTTTACATAAAGCACCTCCTGATTAGTAGTAGGGACAACAGTTCATGCCTGGAGAAGAATGAGACTAAGGCTCTGGGAGGTCTGAAATCATTAGCCACCAAAGCATTTGAACATGCTGCAAGAGGAAACTCTCCCTCCTCCATCAATAAAGTATTCTCATTGTGTCAATGCTCATTTATCAGTTTTTAAAAGGTAGATCTGTTTCTTGCTGCCTCCCTCCCTCCCCCTCTTTCTCTATTTCTCTTTGCAGAACTAGCAGCATATTCATCTGAGTTCTGAGATCCAGCACTAATTGATTTATATAATTTTCTTAACTGTAAAGAGGTAGGTGGAAGAATGGAGGGAGAAAAACAAAGATTGACACATGGCCAATGCTGGCAGATGGCACTTGCCAGCCAGCAGACCAGGGGAACGTCACAAGATGCACTTGTGCTTAACAAGTTAAAAAAAACTACTGGATGGTGGTTCCTGTTGACCATATGCAAGTAATTTCCTGGCAGACATTTACTGTGTGAGGCCCAGTAGTTAATTGGCTCCCACATCTAATCCCAGAAAAGACAATGCTTGGAAAGGTCATCTGGAAATCAGGACATTTTCCAGAATGTGCATTATCTTGTAGCTTTCCAAATCTCTGTTTATCACATTATTCCATTCCCCATGGCCCCTTTTCTGAAAATTTAGCTATCTTGTTCTTCAGACTCTGAGACAAAAGAAATAAGCTGGTTGGAAAACGATGTAAAGTTTAGAGCAGAGAAGTATTCAGTAGGTTTCCTCTGCTGGCAACATTTATTTACATGGTTACCATTTATAATAACAGAGAAAGCCCTTCTGTTATTAGATCATACCATATCATTACTGATGCTGTGAATGCCCAAAGCTCTCTGGATCTATTCTGTAGATTTCAGTAAAAATTTACAATATGCATTCTAGTTTTGAAGTAGAATAAACATGACTTCAGAGTCGGTCTTCTCTCCTCTGTGTTCCTAATTATTTCTACAACGTCCTCTATAATAGCACTTCTCAAACTTTTAGGTCCATATGAATCAGATTCTATTATGTCTAACCTGACGCCTGGGAGTCTGCATTTCTACAGTCTCCCAGGTAATGTCAAAGCTGCTTGTCCATGTATCACATTTTGAACAATAAAGGACTATATTTCTATGCCACAACTGCCCTGATATGGGCCCACATGATCTTGCTGGATTTTTCTGTGACAACTAACTGGCCCTTCTGTTCCAAGGACCTTTCTCCATACTGTCCAAGAAGCCTTTCTAAAATGTAAATCTGACATCATCAATTCTCTTCTTACTCCCTCTGCAATGGCTTCATGATGCCCACACATGAAGTCTCAGCTCCTTATTGATGGTCTTTGGGCTCCTTCAGGATGGGGCTCTGCACCTAGCCAGCTTCTTCTGCCATTCCAGATCATAAGCTTGATGGCTTGTGTGGTAGCCAGCTTCAAGATCTACTCAATGATCCCTGTTTCATGCCTTTGTGTAGTCCCCTCCCATGCTGAATAGGGCTGATCTGTGTAACCTCTAGGATTCTGTGTGACTTCCAAGGTTATTACATAAAAGATATTTTGGCATTCACCTTGGCCTCTCTTCAATCATTCACTCTGGGAGAAGACAGCTGTCATGTCACAAGGACATGTGAGTAGGTCTATCAAGAGATACACATGGTAAAGAACTGAGGAGGGCTCCTGTCCATTGCAACATGAGTAAAAGATTTTATCTAGCCCCAGTCAAGCCTTCAGATAACTGTAGCCCCTGCTGACCCCTTGACCATAACCATAACCACATGAGAGACATTTCAGTAGAATCTCCAGTTAAGCCACTCCTGAATTTCTGATCTATGGGAATTGTGAGGTAATAATTTTTTATTGTTTTAAACCACTAAGTTTTGGGGTAATTTGTTATGCAGCAATAGTTGACTTCTCCTATTCAAAGTATATAGTTTCCCACATAGTGCTGGCCCTTCTTCTTGGGATATCCTTCATCTAGGATAACTCCTATTCATCCTTTGAGATCCACTCTCTAGTTGCTTTCTCCAGGAAGCCTTAATTGATGTTTTCTTGCAAGATTTGAGCAGATGCCTCTCCACTGGGCTGCCATGATGCCCTGGGCATGTCTCCCTTCTTGTATTTGCTATAATGTGTAGTTAGTATCTATATGTCTGACAGTCCTACTAGACTCTGTGAGCTCCTTAGAGGCAAGGGACTATATCATTTTGGTATCCTCAGTGCCAGAGTACCTGGTACATAGTAGGCACTCACTACATGTTGGAATAAATAAATGAATGAGTCAACTGCACTGGAATGGTGGCTCTATAGCAACTATATCCCTTTACCTTGGGAGTTCTTTTTTTTTTTTTTTTTTTGAGATGGAGTCTTGCTCTGTTGCCCAGGCTGGAGTGCAGTGGCACAATCTCGGCTTCACTGCAAACTCCGCCTCCTGGGTTCACGCCATTCTCCTGCCTCAGCCTCCTGAGTAGCTGGGTCTACAGGCACCTGCCACCACACCTGGCCTTTTTTTTTTTTTTTTTTTTTTCTGGATTTTTAGTAGAGACGGGGTTTCACTGTGTTAGCCAGGATGGTCTCTATCTCCTGACCTTGTGATCCACCCACCTTAGCCTCCCAAAGTGCTGGGATTACAGGCATGAGCCACCGTGCCCGGCCACCTTGGGCGTTCTTCAAACAACTGTCACTACTTGCCTGACCAGCCATGTCACATGGGTCAGCCAATATGCAATCCATTGACTGTTTAATTTCCGGTTCTTGCTCACACCACTCACTGACTGACTGACTTTAGTGCACTTAATCAGGAGAACATATCAGAATTACCTGTGGAGATTTAAAAACTATACAGTAAACCTTCATTTAACGTCATCCACAGGTTCTTCGAAGCTGAGACTTCAAGCAAAACAACTTACAACAAAACCAATTTTATTTTCTCTTCTACGCTATGATGAAACAACACTGAATGTGTCATTTGAGGACCTACTGTATGTGGTTTTGCTTAAAGTCACAGTTGCCAAAAACCTATGGACAATGTTATGTGAATACTTCCTATATTCTTATCTCAGTCCTGATCCCAAAGATTCTAAGTCACTAGTCATGTGGTAAGCTCCAGACACGCATATTTTAATTCTATAGGTGACTTTTCATACCAATGTTGATATTCATGAATTTGATATCTAATCTACGCCCCAAAGGAGATAGGTGGTTTATAAGAATACAATTAGTAAAACAAACAAACAACAACAACAAAAAATCCCCAACAGCAACCCCTAAAACTCTTCAATAGGGAAGTACATTAACAAGCACAAGTGATGATAAGGCTGGGTGGAGGAAGAATATTATCCAGAAAATCTAGGCTAGGGAAACTACTGCAAGTGAACTATTTTTTTTAGAGCTTTCTTGGAGTCAAGGCAAAAAAGAGATCTGAATATATTACACAATTATCAATATTTGCAAGGAGTAGCATATAAGTTTGTCAGTAAAGACAACCTTTGTCCTAGTATTGAATTATAAGAGGAATTTATCTTACAGGTCTTGATATAAGAGGCACTGGACAACACAATGAATGGTATCTTTGGTAAACTTTTTAAAAACAAAAAAGTATAGGAATGTTTCACATACAGCCATTTTTAAGAAAAAGTCAAAAGCATAATGTTAAATTTTAGGTTGGTGAAGGTATTTCTACAAAGAGCCAAATAATAAAGTATATAGCTTCCCTGTTATCTGCCTTGATATAGGAGAACTATGGAATCTGGAGGGGAAAAAGCATGCATATTCCATTTATTTTCAATGATCTCATTCAGGCTTTTTGCAGAAGCCCAACAGCAGACACCTCTTCATTCCACCTCCTTACTTGGAAGTCCAAACTTGGGATATTCTCTCACTGCAGCTCTGCTTGTCAAGGATGGCAGGTTGAGATGGAAAGGTTAGAGGTGTGGATTAAGTGCGAGCACATTGGTTCACAAAGGCTCCCACACATTGGGTTCAGAATCACTGCACTGCAGCCTCAGCAAATGATAGGAGGATAGGTATATTTTATCTGCAAGTGCTAGTGCCGAGAGTGCTGCACTGTAGTGCAGGCTACAGTGATCACATTCAACCCAAAGTATGTGTTCTGCCTACCAACAGGTTGGGAGCTCAAGGACCCATTTTTAAATGAATTATTTCAAAGCTTCAAGGTAGAACATCAAACCTCAAAGACATAAAAAATGTTAGAGACAGGAACAAAAAGCTGTCTGGAGGAAGTAAGTTAATAGAACACATAACCAAAGGATCCTGTCTTGCCTATGTCTGGCTATGATGATTCCTAGCAGATCTATGTTAATCGGATCCATCTGGGTATATGTAATCTTTGATTAATGTGAGTGTTCAGAATGATCAGCAGTGAGGCAGCTGTAGTCAGCATTTCAGTGTCTTGGTCACCATTTTGTTGGTGTTTAGAAATGACTGTGGTGAGTGCTGGTGCCCAGCAAGAGTCATTCCTGACCTCTGGACTGCTGCTACAGTGGAGTGTGTCCTTGGACGCCACAGTTCCCAACATCTACTGCCTTAGCCTTCCCAGTGATTTTGGAAGCATATAATTCCTTATATGCAATCCCTTTCTGCTTGAAACACCTAGAGTGATTTCTGTTTCCTGCACTGTTTTCCTGACTGACATGCCTGCATTATTTCATTTGGTCCCTTCAGTAAGCCTATAGGGTAAGTAACTTCACCATTGCTTGTTTTACGAATGACCTTCAAACCCTGTTCTTTTTATGGTAAGTGCTTTGCATATTCATGAACTCATCTTTTCTCCACAAATTTATACTTGCTTCATGGACTGTTCCAAAAGCCAGTGCATGCACTTAGACTATCACTACTTTTTTTTGTGCGTGATGAATTTGTAACCAAAGCAGACAGAAACAATATAATGACAACTTGCAGAGGAATGATGCTATCTTTGCTACAAAACGGTGTTACACCTGTGGACATCAGTTCAATCCAAAGTTAGTTGGCTTCTTGCTGAGAATATCACAGTTTCAAGTTAATAGAATAAACTTCTAACCACAGATGTGCAGCTGCAAATGTGGCTCCTGCTCATGAGCAATCTGGATAAGATAACATAGATGGCTGAAGTAATCCATTATTAACTGGGAAAATAGCGTGATAGATAGCTTTCTTCGGGTGAATTTTTTTTTTGAGACTGAGTCTTGCTCTATTGCCTAGGCCGAAATACAGTGGCATGATTATAGTTCACTGCAGCCTCAAACTCATGGAGTTTGAGCAGTTGGGACTAGATATGTGCGACCACACTCAGCTAATTTTTTTAAAAAAAGTTTTCTTTTTTTGTTGTTGTTTTTTTTAAGAGATGGGTTCTTACTACGTTTCTCAGACTGGTCTTGAACTCTTAGCCTCAAGTGATCCTCCTGCCTTGATCTCCCAAAGGGCTGGGATTACAGGTATGCATCATCACACTTGGTCTGTTATTTACTTCTTGAAAGTAGAATATCTAAAAATTTTCACTTCTACTTCCCTGATACTCCATAATTCACCTCTGAGCTGGACAATGATTATTTCCTTTGCAGGATGAAAGAATGACTATTCCATAAACAGACAAAATAACTGCTCTGAAAAAGGCTCAAGTTAAAGGAAGAAAACAATTATTTCTGAACTGGATGTGCCTTTTGCAGTAGCTCTCCTATCCCTTGTCCTCTCACTGCAGCTGTGTGGTCTGGAAAAAGACAGCATGGCAGACTGACTTCTCCACCCTGCCCAAATGCTGCCTGCACGTTTTGATTACATAGTTTTGGGATTATCTGTGTCCTTCTCTCTCTTCCATTGCTAATTTTGGCCCACTTCACTGTTTAGAAGTCTGTCCTTCCTAGGGTTGACATGAATGGTAAAATTCAAACTTAAGCAACAAATTTGACTTTTTAGTGTTATTAGAATCTCTAAGTATTATCACTCAAGAGCTTCTTTTCACCTTTCCAACAGGTCAGGGAACAAGGCTACAGTGTTCACAGATTTGGGGAAAAATTTCATTGTTATACTTATGGGATTCTCCAAGCACTGAAATGGTTTATTTTACTTTAATTGTGATCAGGATAGAATAGAAACATAGCAAACAGTCCCAAACAAAGTATACTAGAAGAATTGATAGAGCTTTTAAAGGCAGCAAACACTCAGGTAATAACTTAGCTTCAGATGGCATGTTCTTTGCTACCTACTTGCTTATGCAGAAAATGGAATTCACCTAATTTCTCACTTGCCACTCCAGTTCCTTCCCTTTAATTTACCACTATAGTATTTCAATTATTTTTCTCTAAGAAAGTAAAAGCTTTCCAGTTCACCACACAAGGCTGTCTGGAGTCTTACAACACATATGGTCTCTACCTCACCTGGGGCATTCTCAATAGGTCAGAATTTTTGCAAGGGAACACAGCAATTGGTTTACAAAGTGTTATAAACCATTGCCTATGATCTACAGCAACAGAGAGCTTCCAAAAATACACAAGTTTTAAGTATTTCAATACAGGTTCCCATTTTCACTCCATTAGCAGGGTATTCAGGACAAAAATTTGATTTATAATCATATACTTCAGGAATCTATTCTCAAGAGATTCAGAAAAGACACCTGTCAGAAAAGGGAACATATTTGGAATTGTCAAGATTTCTGCAAAGCAACTCTTTTGCGCGAAAGGGGTGCAATTACTAGACTGTAAGTTCTTTGAAGGGAGCAACCATATCTTCTCTTGTGTGCATCCCCCGCCTAGTGGGGCTTGGCACACAGCGGGGACTTAATAACTAGCTAATGAACTGACTTCTCAGGAATTCACAAGTATTACAACACCCTCATCTCTAATGACAGTTAGCCTCTAGGACACGTCTCCCTGCTTTTCCACATGCTGTATCTTAGTTGGTGGGTGCACAGCAACCCAAAGCAGTGAAGATAAAAGCTCAGTGCTATGTCTCTCCCATTTTTGTTTGAGCAACCTTTCTACGTTACTATGGTAACATGTGGTACCAGGATGCTCTATAAATGAAAGTAGGGAGGAGGAGGAGATCATGAGATTGATGTAGTTCATAGAAAATCTGCCCACAGGGCAACCTCCTTGGCAATCTGCAAAACTTGTGCATGTCCTATTTTATAATAAATACATTTAAATAATACATGACACTACACAGAATAGATACAATATGTTGAAACAGATCCACTGAGCCCAGGAAAACTGCATTAAGTATGAAATTATAAGCAAGTGAATATTTTAAGACATTTGAAAAAATACCAGTGAGAATTTAGTCCACAGGCAGATAAGACACTCACTCATTTCAACACATAAAGGTAATAGCTGCAGAATTCCAAAGATGAGTGTATGAAACTATGCTGAGTGGAGGCAGAATATTAAACTGAGCTATAACCTGAATGGTAAAGTACATTGGCAACTGTAGTTACAAAGGGCAGGGATAACCTAAGGAAACAAATACATACGTTAATGATACTTGCCCTCTGATATGTGCAACTTCAAGGCTGTTTATGACCAACGCTAGAATTTGAGACAGGTGAGGGAGAAAGGGCATGAAGTAGCTGACACCTGAACCACAAACTCATGGTTTTCCACACCAGCTTTACACTGTGCTAACTATAACATATTAACATCCAAGCTGGGAATGCATCTGTCTGCCTGAAGCAGCCGCTATAATACCATAGAAAACCTTCCATCCTGCAGATCATTTTGTGTGAGGACATTTGAAGAAAGCCACCATGGCTTCTTGATTTATGGCTTCATTAAAATGTTTGGGCTTCAAACCTCCAACAACGTTTATTGGAATTAACAGCTTCTTAAAATGGAAATCTTCAATGATAAATTAATGCAATTTGGATCTTGTGAGAGGGAAAAATAGAGTGCTTTCAGACACTCTTTACAATCCTCCAGGAAAATAGTAATACTTTCAGCTACTATATGCCAGTAAGTCTCAGGAGTGGGCAGGTGAGAAGAAGTAAGTAAGAGTATGAGGACCACAATCACCGATGCACAGTCAGGAAGAGTGAAGATGTCTGCTTTCTTTTCAGAAATGCATTTTAAAAGGGGTCTAAGTTATTACTGCTGTAGAAAAACCAAAACCAATCCAGAAATTAAAGGGCTGCTTTGTTGATTACAGACATTAACTAACTTGATGTCCACAGAGGTCTCAATCCAAAGGTGTGACTTCATGGTGGGCTGTTTGTGAAAATTCCCATAAGGAATAAGAGTGTGAGCATCTGAGGTAGAAATTTAATTTATCTTTTTATATTAAGAACACTTATCTATGCCTAGCAGATATTACATATTTGATGAATGAATAAATGAATGAAACGGGTACTACTTCCAGAGATGGCCCCAGTTTTGTCCTTGTGATTTCTCACTGTCTGTGTGTTCTAACCACAACAGGATCCAAATATGATGCTGTTGTTGCCATCAGCACTGAGGTCACAAAAAGCTCATTATCTCTTTCTTTATAATGAGCAATTTTGGACCTAAAACCTACCTGGTTAGGACATCTTTTACTCTGTTGACTGTCCGGGTTGACTGAACTTGCCTCTCTCACTCTATATCATCCAATTCATGAACAAATCCTTTTGACTTTACTTCCAAGATGTTTCCTGACTCTCACACTGCCCCATATCCATGACTACCACCTTAGTCCAATTTGTCACCATCTCTTCTTGCCTGACTACTGTAATCAGCTCCCAACTGGAAACACTGCCTCCACTCCTAAACTCCTACAATCAATTCTCCACAAAGCAGTCAGTTATCTTTTCAAGACATAAAGAATATCATGTTATTTATCTGTTTAGAATTTTCCAATGGCTCCTCATTACACTTAAGATAAAACCCAAACTTCTTACTTTTGCTGCCCAACTGCATGCATACCTCATCTCATTCCACTGGTTCTCTCTCACCACTATGCTCTGACCACAATTGGCCCTCTTTCCTATTCCTCAACAATCTCAAGCAGGTCCCTACTTCAGGGCCTTTACCTCTGCTGTTCTTCCATCTGCAAATTCTTTCCTATTCACCTTGGCAGGTGTCATTCACAAAGCAACCTAATGTCATCAATTCTGAGATGCTTTCTTGACCACCCAATCAAACTAGCTACTAGTCACATGCCATCATAATAACCCCATTAATTCTCTGCTTAGTAGGGATCTCATGCTGATATTAATTTTTTTTTTTTTTTTTTTTTTTTACTATTGTCTAGGCTCCCTAACTAGTCTATATGCTCCAGGAGGGAATATATCTTATTGTCTTATTAGCTACCTAGAATGATGACTGGCACACAGTAGGTATCCAATATTCTTAGTGAAAAAATGAAAAGAAGACCCAAACAGTCACAGCTAAGCAACTTTACAAGCAAGAAAATATTAATGCTTTACTGAAGCAAAGACAGTAAACACCTGGCTCAAGGTGCAGATGAACTGGTGCGGTTGTTTCCACATCTGGCAGGAGCCTCACTAATCTCTTTGTGCCTACAAAACCAGTTCTTACTCTTCTTGGCTCTGGGCCCTGCAGATCCTTTCCTGGGCTCTGTTACCACAGGCCTTCACCTATCTGGACTCTGAAGAGCCTTCTGTGGGCATCCACCTGTTCTGCACTGACACAGGAACTGCCTCCTTGGCTCTTTGGGCCAATTAAAGAACTGATCTCCTGAGAGACCCATTCCTCCAAGGTTTGTCCTGTTTTTAAGAATCACACCCATACTCCAGGTATTAGTAAACTTTCCTTGCCTCTGTGGTAAGATATCATCACTAGTGGCCACTGGGCCCTGTATCGGGACCCAAAGGTACCCTTGTTCTCCCATTGAAAAATTCTATTTCCTTGAACCCATTATTTCTCCTAACTGCCAATACCAAATAGCTGAAAGAACACCGGGCTTGCAGTCAGAGGCCAGGAATTAAAATCTTAATTCAATTATTTATTTGCAGCCAATTTAACCCTGAGTATTATTTAACCTTACTGAGTCTCGGTTTTCTCATCTGTATAATGGGGATAACACCACCTACCTCTTAAGTAAATATGCGAAAGCAGTGGGGCATGCACTTTGTAGGCACTCCACATCTGAGCCAAGGAGGGAGGCTAGTCCAGAACCTGTGGTCTTGCCCACTTCTCAATGGCTTCCTCTAGTGGTTCCTCAAGCATTCATAGGAAAGAGATAATTCCAGAACTCCAAAATAATTTCACAACACCAAAAACCCTTCTTCGGTCATCAAAACACAATTCTTATAAAGGAAAGAATGACATCTCACCACAGGCTACAGAAGCAAGCATTAGAAGCAAAATGAAAGAATCAGTCCAGGTTTATTAAAGTACGACGTGAAACAGATGACAACACTTAATTATGTAAGACTTCTGACTTAGTGGTGGTAACGTATCAAGGCCAATAAGGTCTCCTTGGCAACTGGGAGAAATGTTAGTGGACTTGCTACCCTATATTAAAAAAGCTACCCATCAGGACAGTCTTAGACTGAAGGATAAACCAAAGGAAAAATGAAAGGATTATTGCATATGGGCCTGCAAATACTAAAACAAAAGCAATTATTTTCAAATCATTCTCTCAATCTTAACGTTTCACTTTTCTACATGTTGTCAGTGAATTTTAAGCCACTTGGAGGCAGAGATCAGTGAATTGTTGCCTATATAACAATTCTAAGAATAAACTTTTTCTCTTGGATAACATTTTTCAGGCCATGAGGTATGCTCACCTGGTTCCCTCCCCAACTCTCTCTCTGTCTGAATGAAGAGTTCTTTTTGCTTCATGCAAAGTCTTGGGGATGACCACTGAGTCAGAGTGGATACAGTCCGAAGAGGATGAGGAATAGCAGTATGAGGCAGTGGTGATGCCGAACAGCTCTGAATGCTGACTGGCTCTAGGGAATGCACCTCTCTGCCCTCTGAGCTGCAGGGACAGGGAGATGAGATGGCAGCAGCTGCCTCAGAGATAAGGATGTGAGACACAAACACCTAAGGAATTCCTTTGGACTTTCATCACCCCCCTCCATCCAACTTTATCAAAAGCGAGGTGGTGTGGGCAGCTGGCTCCTTTCAGCCTGGGCCCACCACATGGTATGCTTTCCTGCCTTCACAACATGACCTTCTTGTAGCTTGATGGAAACAATGGTGAGGATCTTAGTCTGCTGGGGCTGCTATAACAAAATACCATAGACTGAATGGTTTATAAAGAACAGCAATTTACTTCTCATAGTTTTGGAAGCCGGGAAGGCCAAGATCAAGGTGCCAGCAGATTCAGTTTCTGGTGAGGGCCCGCTGGCTGGTTCACAGACCATACCTTCTCACCATGTCTTCACACGGAGGAAGGGGTGAGAAAGCTCTTTAAGGTCTCTTTTATAAGGGCATTAATCCCATTCATAAGGGATCCACCCTCATGACCTAATCACCTCCCAAAGGCCCCACCTCCAAATACCATCACATTGGGCTTCAGATTTCAACATATGAATTTGGGGGGATCATAAACATACAGTCTACAGTGGGTTATAAACGGTATTTTCACCATGGGACTCAGGAGCATCTGAATCCTGTCCTACCCATCTCCCTTTAAGGGAGATACATAAAGCAACCCCTCCTAGAGCCTTTCATATTGGGGATCCTTCCCTTTAGCAAAAATTGTCTGGGCCTCTGATTTCTTCCAAACAGGGATAGCTCAGTGTTATACACTAAGTAGGTCGCTGCGTGAAAAATAAAAAAAAGTCCCTGCACCTGTCTTTCTCAACATAGAACTGGCTGAAGTTTACAACTAGGCAGTATCTACTCCACTTAGTTTAGATACACTACTTAACTCTACCAGAGTTTCATCCCTTTTCTTTTGCTCCTTTACTCAATAACAGCTCTCAAAGATGGGGAAGGAAGAGAGGCCTATCTAAGTTTTTAATATTAGTCTAATTTGCCAACTTAAGCTTTCAAATACCATTGAATAAATGACAAGTAGATTCACTGAATTTAGAGAGAGAAACACAATACTTCTTTAGGTTTTGTTTCAGGGGGATCAAGTTTTAAGAGGCAGTGAAATGAAGTCGGGTTCAACTGTTCCAAATTTCTAGACATGAGCAAAGCTTAAGCCATGCAACAATGTATTGCTTTTCTAAGGATTATTAATAATGCATTTGTAGCTACTCAGAGACTGGCAATAAACTTTCAGAGACTGAATAAGAATGTAATCTGTCCACAGCAACATAGACAAATTACTTTGATAAATTCTTTGCGAGGGTGCCTCATCTCCTGCAATTCTTGGATTGGTTACGAGTCTACAGTTAAACCTTCAATAACTCCCACAAGCACCTCATTACTCATAATACTGTGACATCCTGAGTTGTAAAAGAGGTGCTGTTATATAACACAGGCACTGTATAGCAGCCTTAGGTCATGAATATTAAGAGACAATCTCAAATGAGATAATATCTATAAAGACCTCCTGTCGTCTCTACCCAAGAAATAAACTAAAAGAAGGCAGTGTCCTTGCAGGCATTTTGATATCAAGGATGGTAAATGCAGGCACTGTTTCCCTTTCAGTTTCATGATTGTCATCCCTCTCACCAAGCCATGACTTTAGAACTATGTTCATGGGTAAGACTGACTCAGTAATTTTACTTCCTCATATTATCATTTTCTGGCTTTTGCATTAAGGTTATAGTAATTTCATAAAGTGAATTGTGGAGCACTTAACTGGCTAGTTTGGTCCATTCATATTTACTGTGCTAACTGACATGTGGATTTATTTCTGCCTTGTCCTACTTATCCAGATTTCTCTATATCTATTTTCCCCTTCTTGATTGCCTTCCTTTGGACTGAGTTTTTTCTTTCTTATTCTAATAGTTCTGTTTTACTGGTTTGGAAGTTATGAATTCTATGTCTTATAGTAATTTCCTTGAAATTTTGCCATGCCTACTAAAACTTGACTATGCCTAAGTTAATTGATATATTTTCCATCCTAACAACACAATGAATTTATAAGACTTTCATTCTCTTCATCCCCTCCCAACATAACTGCTATTATTGTCTAGTATATTTATTCTGTGTTGTTTTTCATTAACTCCACATATTAGACATTATTATATGTTTCATATAGAAAACGTTTGCTTGGGTTGACTACTATGTTTGCCAATTTCTTTGCTGGCTATTCCTTCTTATCTTTAAGACCTTGTTTCTCAGAAGAAATGTTCTTTTTCCTGAGGCATATCTTTTAGAAGTGCAAATGAGTGTCCATCTGTGAAAATGTTCTACTTTAAAAAATATCTGAAAATGTCTTTATTTTACCCTCATGCTTTAATGATTATTTGATTAGATCTTTAATTCCAAGTTGCTGGTTGTTTTCTATCAGCATTTTAAAGATATTATTTCACTGTCTCCTTGATTCTGTGGTGGCTGTTGAGAAGTCAACCATCAGTTAAATATTATTCCTTTATAAGGAACATTTTCCTCTGGCTGCTTTTAGGATTATCTCTTTATTTGCAGTTTTTATAACCAGGCATGCATGCAGTTCTTGCTGTTTGTTTGTTTGTTTGTTTATTTATTTATTTATTTATTTATTTATTTTTGAGAAGGAGACTCACTCTGTCAGCCAGTGCAGAGGCTGGAGTGCAGTGGCATGATCTCGGCTCACTGCAAGCTCCACCTTCTAGGTTCAAGCAATTCTTCTGCCTCAGCCTCCTGAGTAGCTGGGACGACAGGCGTGCATCACCATGCCTGGCTAATTTTTATATTTTTAGTAGAGATGCGGTTTTACCATGTTGGCCAGGCTGGTCTCGAACTGCTGACCTCAGGTGATCTATCCACCTCTGCCACCCAAAGTGCTTGGATTACAGGTGTGAGCCACCACGCCCAGCCCTTATTATTTTTGAGACTCACAGTATTCCCAGAATCTGAGTATGCATATCTTTCATACATTCTAGAAAATATTCTAAGCCATTATGTTTTCAAATACTTCCCCCCATTGTCTCTTTTCTCTCCTTCTTGAACCTCCACTTGTACTTACGTTAGGCCTTCTCATACTATCTTCCATATCTCAATTACCATTTCTCATTTATTTTATTTTATTTTTTTACATCTTTTTTTTATTATTATTATACTTTAAGTTTTAGGGTACATGTGCGAAATGTGCAGGTTAGTTACATATGTATACATGTGCCATGCTGGTGCGCTGCACCCACTAACTCGTCATCTAGCATTAGGTATATCTCCCAATGCTATCCCTCCCCATACCCCACAACAGTCCCCAAAGTGTGATGTTCCCCTTCCTGTGTCCATGTGTTCTCATTGTTCAATTCCCACCTATGAGTGAGAATATGCGGTGTTTGGTTTTTTGTTCTTGCGATAGTTTACTGAGAATGATGATTTCCAATTTCATCCATGTCCCTACAAAGGACATGAACTCATCATTTTTTATGGCTGCATAGTATTCCATGGTGTATATGTGCCACATTTTCTTAATCCAGTCTATCATTGTTGGACATTTGGGTTGGTTCCAAGTCTTTGCTATTGTGAATAATGCCGCAATAAACATACGTGTGCATGTGTCTTTATAGTAGCATGATTTATAGTCCTTTGGGTATATACCCAGTAATGGGATGGCTGGGTCAAATGGAATTTCTAGTTCTAGATCCCTGAGGAATCGCCACACTGACTTCCACAAGGGTTGAACTAGTTTACAGTCCCACCAACAGTGTAAAAGTGTTCCTATTTCTCCACATCCTCTCCAGCACCTGTTGTTTCCTGACTTTTTAATGATTGCCATTCTAACTGGTGTGAGATGGTATCTCATTGTGGTTTTGATTTGCATTTCTCTGATGGCCAGTGATGGTGAGCATTTTTTCATGTGTTTTTTGGCTGCATAAATGTCTTCTTTTGAGAAGTGTCTGTTCATGTCCTTCGCCCACTTTTTGATGGGGTTGTTTGTTTTTTTCTTGTAAATTTGTTGGAGTTCATTGTAGATTCTGGATATTAGCCCTTTGTCAGATGAGTAGGTTGCAAAAATTTTCTCCCATTTTGTAGGTTGCCTGTTCACTCTGATGGTAGTTTCTTTTGCTGTGCAGAAGCTCTTGAGTTTAATTAGATCCCATTTGTCAATTTTGGCTTTTGTTGCCATTGCTTTTGGTGTTTTAGACATGAAGTCCTTGCCCATGCCTATGTCCTGAATGGTAATGCCTAGGTTTTCTTCTAGGGTTTTTATGGTTTTAGGTCTAACGTTTAAGTCTTTAATCCATCTTGAATTGATTTTTGTATAAGGTGTAAGGAAGGGATCCAGTTTCAGCTTTCTCCATATGGCTAGCCAGTTTTCCCAGCACCATTTATTAAATAGGGAATCCTTTCCCCATTTCTTGTTTTTCTCAGGTTTGTCAAAGATCAGATAGTTGTAGATATGTGGCGTTATTTCTGAGGGCTCTGTTCTGTTCCATTGATCTATATCTCTGTTTTGGTACCAGTACCATGCTGTTTTGGTTACTGTAGCCTTGTAGTATAGTTTGAAGTCAGGTAGTGTGATGCCTCCAGCTTTGTTCTTTTGGCTTAGGATTGACTTGGTGATGCGGGCTCTTTTTTGGTTCCATATGAACTTTCAAGTAGTTTTTTCCAATTCTGTGAAGAAAGTCATTGGTAGCTTGATGGGGATGGCATTGAATCTGTAAATTACCTTGGGAAGGATGGCCATTTTCACGATATTGATTCTTCCTACCCATGAGCATGGAATGTTCTTCCATTTGTTTGTATCCTCTTTTATTTCCTTGAGCAGTGGTTTGTAGTTCTCCTTGAAGAGGTCCTTCACATCCCTTGTAAGTTGGATTCCTAGGTATTTTATTCTCTTTGAAGCAATTGTGAATGGGAGTTCACTCATGATTTGGCTCTCTGTTTGTCTGTTATTGGTGTATGAAGACCAGAAGTCATTTTCCCCTTAATCCCCTTCCCGGAGTCCAGCAGATTGAAAATGTACCAACTTTGTTTTCTGAAGCTAATCAATATAGGTCCAAACTCTATATGGAATTCAGGACAGGTAAATGGGAAAATAAAATACTATAACCTCAAATACTCCATTTTCATTTTGGTTTAAGTGCTCTGGTGTATACAAGATTTAACATAGAAGAAACTAAAATAAAACCTTGTTATACAATCAAAAAAAAAAAAAAAAAAAAAAAGAATGTTTGTGATTTTTGTACATTGATTTTGTATCCTGAGACTTTGCTGAAGTTGCTTATCAGCTTAAGGAGATTTTGGGTTGAGACAATGGGGTTTTCTAGATATACAATCATGTCGTCTGCAAACAGGGACAATTTGAGTTCCTCTTTTCCTAACTGAATACCCTTTATTTCCTTCTCCTGCCTAATTGCCCTGGCCAGAACTTCCAACACTATGTTGAATAGAAGTGGTGAGAGAGGGCATCCCTGTCTTGTGCCAGTTTTCAAAGGGAATGCTTCCAGTTTTTGCCCATTCAGTATGATATTGGCTGTGGGTTTGTCATAGATAGCTCTTATTATTTTGAGATATGTCCCATCAATACCTAATTTATTGAGAGTTTTTAGCATGAAGGGTTGTTGAATTTTGTCAAAGGCCTTTTCTGCATCTATTGAGATAATCATGTGGTTTTTGTCTTTGCTTCTGTTTATATGCTGGATTACATTTATTGATTTGCGTATATTGAACCAGCCTTGCATCCCAGGGATGAAGCCCACTTGATTATGGTGGAGAAGCTTTTTGATGTGCTGCTGGATTCTGTTTGCCAGTATTTTATTGAGGATTTTTGCATCAATGTTCATCAAGGATATTGGTCTAAAATTCTCTTTTTTTGTTGTGTCTCTGCCAGGCTTTGGTATCAGGATGATGCTGGCCTCATAAAATGAGTTAGGGAGGATTCCCTCTTTTTCTATTGATTGGAATAGTTTCAGAAGGAATGGTACCAGTTCCTCCTTGTACCTCTGGTAGAATCTGGCTGTGAACCCATCTGGTCCTGGACTTTTTTTGGTTGGTAAGCTATTGATTATTGCCACAATTTCAGCTCCTGTTATTGGTCTATTCAGAGATTCAACTTCTTCCTGGTTTAGTCTTGGGAGGGTGTATGTGTTGAGAAATTTATCCATTTCTTCTAGATTTTCTAGTTTATTTGCATAGAGGTGTTTGTAGTATTCTCTGATGGTAGTTTGTATTTCTGTGGGATCGGTGGTGATATCCCCTTTATCATTTTTTATTGCAGCTATTTGATTCTTCTCTCTTTTTTTCTTTATTAGTCTTGCTAGCGGTCTATCAATTTTGTTGATCCTTTCAAAAAACCAGCTCCTGGATTCATTTATTTTTTGAAGGGTTTTTTTGTGTCTCTTATTTCCTTCAGTTCTGCTCTGATTTTAGTTATTTCTTGCCTTCTGCTAGCTTTTGAATGTGTTTGCTCTTGCTTTTCTAGTTCTTTTAATTGTGATGTTAGGATGTCAATTTTGGATCTTTCCTGCTTTCTCTTCTGGGCATTTAGTGCTATGAATTTCCCTCTACACACTGCTTTGAATGCATCCCAGAGATTCTGGTATGTTGTGTCTTGGTTCTCGTTGGTTTCAAAGAACATCTTTATTTCTGCCTTCATTTCGTTATGTACCCAGTAGTCATTCAGGAGCAGATTGTTCAGTTTCCATGTAGTTGAGTGGTTTTGAGTGAGATTCTTAACCCTGAGTTCTAGCTTGATTGCACTGTGATCTGAGAGATAGTTATAATTTCTGTTCTTTTACATTTACTGAGTAGAGCTTTGCTTCCAAGTATGTGGTCAATTTTGGAATAGGTGTGGTGTGGTGCTGAAAAAAATGTATATTCTGTTGACTTGGGGTGGAGAGTTCTGTAGATGTCTATTAGGTCCGCTTGGTGCAGAGCTGAGTTCAATTCCTGGGTATCCTTGTTGACTTTCTGTCTCATTGATCTGTCTAATGTTGGCAGTGGGGTGTTAAAGTCTCCCATTATTAATGTGTGGGAGTCTAAGTCTCTTTGTAGGTCACTCAGGACTTGCTTTATGAATCTGGGTGCTCCTGTATTGGGTGCATATATATTTAGGATAGTTAGCTCTTCTTGTTGAATTGATCCCTTTACCATTATGTAATGGCCTTCTTTGTCTCTTTTGATCTTTGTTGGTTTAAAGTCTGTTTTATCAGAGACTAGGATTGCAACCCCTGCCTTTTTTTGTTTTCCATTTGCTTGGTAGATCTTCCTCCATCCTTTTATTTTGAGCCTATGTATGTCTCTGCACATGAGATGGGTTTCCTGAATACAGCACACTGATGGGTCTTGACTCTTTATCCAATTTGCCAGTCTGTGTCTTTTAATTGGAGCATTTAGTCCATTTACATTTAAAGTTAATATTGTTATGTGTGAATTTGATCCTGTCATTACGATGTTAGCTGGTTATTTTGCTCGTTAGTTGATGCAGTCTCTTCCTAGTCTCGATGGTCTTTACATTTTGGCATGATTTTGCAGTGGCTGGTACCGGTTGTGCCTTTCCATATTTAGCACTTCCTTCAGGAGCTCTTTTAGGGCAGGCCTGGTGGTGACAAAAACTCTCAGCATTTGCTTGTCTGTAAAGTATTTTATTTCTCCTTCACTTATGAAGCTTAGTTTGGCTGGATATGAAACTCTGGGTTGAAAATTCTTTTCTTTAAGAATGTTGAATATTGGCCCCCACTCTCTTCTGGCTTGTAGGGTTTCTGCCGAGAGATCCGCTGTTAGTCTGATGGGTTTCCCTTTGTGGGTAACCTGACCTTTCTCTCTGGCTGCCATTAACATTTTTTCCTTCATTTCAACTTTGGTGAATCTGACAATTATGTGTCTTGGAGTTGCTCTTCTCAAGGAGTATCTTTGTGGCATTCTCTGTATTTCCTGAATCTGAATGTTGGCCTGCCTTGCTAGATTGGGGAAGTTCTCCTGGATAATATCCTGCAGAGTGTTTTCCAACTTGGTTCCATTCTCCCCGTCACTTTCAGGTACACCAATCAGACGTAGATTTGGTCTTTTCACATAGTCCCACATTTCTTGGAGGCTTTGCTTGTTTCTTTTTATTCTTTTTTCTCTAAACTTCCCTTCTCGCTTCATTTCATTCATTTCATCTTCCAGGGCTGATACCCTTTCTTCCATTTGATCGCATCGGCTCCTGAGCCTTCTGCATTCTTCACGTAGTTCTCGAGCCTTGGTTTTCAGCTCCATCAGCTCCTTTAAGCACTTCTCTGTATTGGTTATTCTAGTTATACATTCTTCTAAATTTTTTTCAAAGTTTTCAACTTCTTTGCCTTTGGTTTGAATATCCTCCCATAGCTCGGAGTAATTTGATCGTCTGAAGCCTTCTTCTCTCAGCTCGTCAAAATCATTCTCCGTCCAGCTTTGTTCCGTTGCTGGTGAGGAACTGCGTTCCTTTGGAGGAGGAGAGGTACTCTGGTTTTTAGAGTTTCCAGTTTTTCTGCTCTGTTTTTTCCCCATCTTTGTGGTTTTATCTACTTTTGGTCTTTGATGATGGTGATGTACAGATGGGTTTTTGGTGTGGATGTCCTTTCTGTTAGTTTTCCTTCTAACAGACAGGACCCTCAGCTGCAGGTCTGTTGGAGTACCCGGCCAGCCGTGTGAGGTGTCAGTCTGCCCCTGCTGGGGGGTGCCTCCCAGTTAGGCTGCTTGGGGGTCAGGGGTCAGGGACCCACTTGAGGAGGCAGTCTGCCCGTTCTCAGATCTCCAGCTGCGTGCTGGGAGAACCACTGCTCTCCTCACAGCTGTCAGACAGGGACATTTAAGTCTGCAGAGGTTACTGCTGTCTTTTTGTTTGCCTGTGCCCTGCCCCCAGAGGTGGAGCCTACAGAGGTAGGCAGGACTCCTTGAGCTGTGGTGGGCTCCACCCAGTTCGAGCTTCCCAGCTGCTTTGTTTACCTAAGTGAGCCTGGGCAATGGCGGGCGCCCCTCCCCCAGCCTCGCTGCCGCCTTGCTGTTTGATCTCAGACTGCTGTGCTAGCAATCAGGGAGACTCCGTGGGCGTAGCACCCTCTGAGCCAGGTGGGGGCTATAATCTCCTGGTGCACCGTTTCCTAAGCCCGTCGGAAAAGCACAGTATTCGGGTGGGAGTGGTCCAATTTTCCAGGTGCCGTCTGTCACCCCTGGAAAGGGAACTCCCTGACCCCTTGCGCTTCCCGAGTGAGGCAATGCCTCGCCCCTGCTTCAGCTGGCGCATGGTGCGCTCACCCACTGACCTGCGCCCACTGTCTGGCACTCCCTAGTGAGATGAACACGGTACCTCAGATGGAAATGCAGAAATCACCCGTCTTCTGCGTCGCTCACGCTGGGAGCTCTAGACCTGAGCTGTTCCTATTCGGCCATCTTGGCTCCTCTCCCCCTCATTTTTTTTACTTTCTTATTTCTCCATAGTATATTCCAAGTAATTTCTTAAGCTCTGTTTTAGTACATTGATATTTTTAAAGAAGATGTTTAATCTGCTAGTTAAGCCATCCACTGAATTTTAAATTCCAATAATTACATGTTTTTAATTTTGTAAGTTGTAGCTGGGTCTTTTTTCAAGTTGAGTAGTCTATCATCTCATAGTCCTCCTCCCCTATTTCCATCTTTTTTTCAGTATTTTTATATAGTGTAACAGACTGTCTCTTTCTAAAATGGATGCAACAATACTCTGGCTCCAAATGCCTTCTCAGAACCTTGCCAATCTTCATTAAGAAATGAAATATATTTTCCCTTCCCTCAAGCCTGGCTAGGCCATGTAATCTCCTTAATGAGTAAAATATTGTGGAAGTGATGCTACATGACTCTGAAGGTAGGTTAGAAAGGATTATATGACTTCTATCTGGTTCTCTCTGCACACACCCTGGGAACCAATTACCATACTGTGAAGAAGTCAAGGCCACATGGAGAGGCCACATTTGGGTGTGTGGTTGATAACTCCAACTAAGGTCCCATTCACAGCCAGCATGAACCACCAGAAATATGAATGAATGAGCCTTCAGAGTATTGCAGCAGTCAGCTGTCAAGTCACTTCAGCCTTCAGGCCATCTAGCTGAGGACCCAGACAACATGGAACAGAGACAAATCATTCTTCCTATATCCTAAGTTCCTGACCCACAGACTCCATGAGCATAATATGTGGTTGTTTTATGCCACAAAGGTCTGGGGTAATTTGTTAAACATTAATAGATTATGAGAATATCAATTAGTTCATATTCAGTATCTGATAATTCTAAGTTTTTGGCAGTCTTAATCAATCAATCATCAATCTCTTTTTTTTCTCCTCTCCCTTTTGCTGACTCTTGCTTATCATAGCTTGTTTTCTCATGTATTTGGTAACTTTTTATTGAGATCACATGTTCAACTGACGTTAACATGCAAGTATCTTGAGGCACCTTGGTTGAGAACCTTTTCCTACCAAGAGAATTTCCATTTGTTTTAGCTGGGTCCCAGAAGGTGTTACCAACTGGAACTATTTTTATTTACATGGCCTCTTAGAGTTATTCATATTGCATATTTAATAGGAATCAAAACCAAAACCACAAGAGGGCAGGCCTATGGTTTCCAATTCTCAAGGGAGCCTTTGTTGCTACTATTTTTTTCTCCACTAAGAGCCACTACTGACCAATAGGTTTGTTCACTGGCCGCCTTTGTTGTAGAGGAAATTTTCCTAGGTACATTCATTCAACCTACAAACATTTATTTAATAATTTTATTAATTTTGGTAGAGTGAGATCTTGCTATGTTGCCCAAGTTGGTCTTGAACTCCTGGCCTCAAGGGATCCATCTGCCTTAGCCTCCCAAAGCACATCGATTGCAGGTGTGACCCACTGTGCCTGGCTTGAATACTTTTTAATGTCCTTTTATAGGAATATGACATATGTTCCTTTACATGACATATTTAGGAACCCCAGTAGTGCTGCAGCCAGGTTGACAATTTAGTCTTTAAAATTATCTAATTAGTTACCTCCCAAATTTGTTGGAATTATTTTGAAGCTATGTGAGATCAGGCATGTTATCTTTTTCCTTTTGTTTTCTTTAAAATTCATAATGACTACAACAGCGCAACATGCCCAAGAGATGCTCAGAACACATTTTTGAAGATGGCTGTCAGCCAACCAAGGGAAACCTGGTAAACAATGAAAGCAGGTAAAATTAAATTAACCACTGGCAACATGAAGGCTTCCTACAGATTTAGAATTCAAAAACCCTATCAGAAAGGGTGGTATGTGTTTCCGTTTTCTGTACAAATCTAATAATACCAAAAGAGTTAAAGAATTTGATAAATTTAGTAAGCAGTAACAACTGGGATGGACTAACTTGAAGAGACCACATACTGTTGTAATTTATGTTTCTTCTTTGGCCTTTGGTGGGCTTTTCCCATGTTATATGACTCCAGTGTGCAGATCTGATGACATTCTGGGCTAATTTTTATTGGTTTTTTTTTTTTAGTGCAAAAACACATCCATTTAAGAATTCTAGAATCAGAGACTAGGAAGAGTCGAAACAACCTTACAGATCACTTGATGCACTTTATATAGGTGGGTAAACTGAGACTTCTTATAAATGGGTAAACTGAGGTTCAGAAAGGTGAAATGATCAACAAGTTGGTAGGAGAGCCAGTATTAGAATCTATCTTTTCTGAATCTCAGACAAATGTTTCTGCCACCAAGCCACTCTTCTTGTCTTATATGATATTTCTTGAGTAAAACAACAACTGTAATAGGTTTCTCTGTATAGTCAACCCTTGGTATACTTGAGGGACTGGTCCCAGGACCCCTGAAGGAAACAAAATCCACAGATGCTCAAGTTCCTTGTAATAAAATGCCATAGTATTTGCATGTAACCTACACACATCCTCTTGTATACTTTAAATAGTTTCTCGATTACTTATAACACCTAATATAGTTGGCCTTCTGTACCTAGAAGGGATTGGTTCCAGGATTCCCCTTGGATATCAAAATTTATGAATGCTCAGGTCTTTTATATAAAATTGGGTAGTACAGTCAGCCCTCCATATCCACAGATTCCACATCTGCACATTCAACCAACTGCAGATGGAAAATACATATGGTGTTTTATGTTTCTTTGAACACCATATGCAGGAATGGAGATCACCTAGTCTAAGCCTCCCACTTTACAGATAAGTGATCAGAAGTTCAGAGGTTCAGAGAAGTCTCCAAATCTACTCATTTAGTTCTCAAAATGTCATAACTCCTTGACCTCTTCATCTTTTCTTTTTTGTTTCTCTACTTTTCATTATACTCTCAACTCTCTTCCTCTTGATTTTTCTTGCCTCTTCTCTACAGAAACATGAAATATCTGCTTAAGAAATAAGACTTTCTTACATACTATTTTAAGAAATGTTGATCAAACTTGAATTAGCAAAACCTAAAGAGCAAGTTAGCAGCTAGATTCCAGTGTGAATGTATAGTTGCAGGCTCACGAATTGTGAGTAAAATGCTATTGTTTTCCTAGTTACTCCATTGCTAAAATTTTCATTCAGATTCTCTACATATTAGCCACACAACACCTGGAGGACACAATTTATACAGCTTACAATGTGAATGGTGCCCCCACAGTTGTGCAGCATACAACCTGAATAACCTTAGATGGTAGTCCTGTTTTCATTCACCTCACATGCCCAGAGTTTTTTAGTTCTTTTAATACTACCATAACAGAGAGTTGAAATGAATCATGTTTTTCTTTCTCTTTCAGTCTTTTCAATCTGTGAATAGCAATATTTACCCCCATGAGTCTATCAAAACTTGAAATTAAGGTGGTTCTGGTCAGTCATTCATTATTTCAAGGGCACCCACATCAACAGATACATCGATGGTGACAGTAACAACAGAACTCCATAAGAGAAAACTATTAAGAAAACAATGCTGTAGGAGTTTCATAGCAACAGTGATTAGAATTAGTTATGTCTGAAAAACATACCTATTACCTTTATTTTACTACATATCATAGGCCATCAGAAAAATCCAATGCTTGACAGTCTGTCTTATTTCATTAGTTTTCTTTGCACCTAGAGTTTTAAGCTTAGAGCTAAGAACAGAGATGACTAGTTGGCTATCCAAGATTCACATTTCCTTCCCACAGTGTAGATTTGCTCTTAGAAAGTGGCTTCCCAAATCTACACAACATTTCCTAGTCCTCTTGCATCTAGATAGGACCACGTGACTAGACAGAGGGATAGGAGCAAAAATTTATATGTATCACTTCTAGTCAGAGGAGGATACCTATCCAATATCTCTTCCCCTTCTATGATAATCTTGAAGGCCGGCATTGAAGATGATGGGATTCTAAGTGGGAGAAGCTTGAGTCCCTGATTACATCTTGCAGGAAACCCAGACAACCAGAAATGTTTGTTTTGAAATTTCCTATGAGTGGGAAACAAACTTTTCTTATGTTAAGTCATAGCGATCTTTGAGTTGTTATAGCAGATGGCCTATACTGACTAAAACAATAAATATCTGTTGGTTGGCTGTAGGAAACTCTTTAGAGACCTTATCTTAATATATTATAACCTCTGCAGTGTCTTTTATAGTAAGTGCTTAATAAATGTCCATAACAATTTGCTTTGGAGAAGGATAATTTTTTAAAGCCATCCTTCTTGAGAGTTAAAAATTTTATTTGTTTTATTTGACTTTTAAGGGATATGCGCAGGATATAGCACATATAGTACTTGCACATATAGCAGACATTGAAATATTTGTTGAATAAATGAAACTAATGCTTATCTTTTTGTCTATCAATCTAATTCCATGTCCCTTTGGGTTACAGAATGGCTGATCATGGACTGGCTGAGATCCTAGGAAAGTTCACCAGCCCAGACTACCCAGCAAAGCTATATGAGTCAAAGACTAAACCTCAAATGAAGTGAAACAAACAAGCAAGCAAACAAAATTCAAGAGATTCTTGTCTTAGTAACATGCTATACAATTTTAACACAAGTGGCTCAATACCAAAGAATTCTGCTTTAAGAGATGGGAGAGAAAGAGAAAGAAAAATGGGAGGCAAAGTAAATTTAGAGTTGAAAGGATGGATAAATTTAAAAAATACACCGTCGCCCCTATGGTTAGAGGTAATAGTTATGTTGTAAATTATTATATTTGCTGTTCAGTATTATTTCCATATCAGAACAGAAATCCCCCCAAATCATATGGTAGCCTGAAAAACACAATTGTTTAGCATTTCATGATTTGCAAATATAGCACAAAATCCTATTGAAAAACTACTAAGGCTATTTCTGCTAACTGTACAAATGGACTTGCTAACATCAAGAATAGAGTTGACCCTTGAACAATGCAGGAATTAGGGGTGCAAATCCCCTGCACAGTTGAAAATCCACATATAACTTTTGACTCACCCAAAACTTAACTACTAATAGCCTACTGTTGACCAGAAACCTTACTGATAACAAAACAGTTGGTTAGCACATATTTTGTATGTTATATATACTGTATTCTTACAATAAAGTAAGCTAGAGAAAGGAAAATATTATTAACAAAATCATAAGAAAGAAGGAACATATTTACTATTCATTAAGTGGAAGTAGATGATCATATAGGTCTTCATCCTTGTTGTCTTCACACTGGCTTCATGTAGGCTGAGGTAGAGGGGAAGAGGAGGGGTTGGTCTTGTTGTCTTAGGGGTGGCAGAGATGGGAGAAAATTCACATATAAGTGGACCCACATTGTTCAAGGGCCAACTGTATAATGCATGAGAAGTCTATCTCCTAGCATAGTCCTATCTAGAACTAAGCCAGAGTCCTATATTTCTAGATCATTTGATGTTACTCTACTGAGACCTCAAGAGCATAATTGTTTGAAGTTTAAAAAGTACGCATAACTACTCCAGAGGCCAAGTTGTGAGGACTGCTTGAGCCTAGAAGTTCAAGGCCAGCCTGAGCAACATAGTGAGACCCTTTCTCTTAAAAAAATAGAAAACACATAATAATTTCATAAACTGAAATTTCCTTTTCTTATTAAAAATGTTTCTATTATATGCATGATAGTCACTTAAATTACCGTATTACTCAAATAATTTAAAAGCTCTTTGTTCCTTAATGTAGTGAAAATTTATTCACCACAAAAGTTAATTTAAAATTATGGTGATTTATATGTTCATCTCAGCGCTATTCACCATAGCAAAAACATGGAATCAACTGAGGTGCCCATCAACAGTGGACTGGATAAAGAAAATGTGGTACATGTACACCATGGAATACTACACAGCCATAAAAAGAATAAAACCATGTCCTTTGCAGCAACATGGATGGAGCTAGAGGCCATTATACTAAGTGAATTAATGCAGAAACAGAAAACCAAATGGCACATGTTCTCACTTATAAGTGGGAGCTAAGTATTGGGTACTCATGGACATAAAGATGGCAACAATAGACACTGGAGACTACTGGAAGGCGGAGGGAAGGAGGAGCAGTAAAACATCGGTTTACATCCCTCATGCTCAGTGTCCCCTACTCTAGTTTTTTCCCCTCAACCCCTTCAAAGCTTTTCTATAATTAACCACAGTGTGACAGAAATAGTTTAAGGGTTAACATTCTCTGCCCTTTACTGCACTGATGCAGCCCAATAGTTTTCCATACTTATTTATTTCCTCAGTTCCATTTCACCCTCTGAAACACAGTGGGGCTGTCCCATTACTGTCTCTTCCTCCTATCACATCAGCTTGAATGAAGAGGCTTAAGTTCCACAACTAGAGTATCAGACTTGATGCAAATTGTGAATATTTCTTTTGGCACTGTGAAGCAGATGTCATGATTATACATGCTTCCTTTCTGGCCTTTCCTACCTCTAGCCTCCCAGCCCCAGCTGGTACCTGGAATAAACTGGATGAGGAGGAGGCCCACCAGCACCCTGAAATACCTCTTTCATCATCTGGTACCCCCCTCAGTGACCATGCAAAGGTAGCAGCTTTTAATCAGCAGCAGGAGTGAGTGCAGCATTCTCTGAGGGCTAGATGAAGACTAATTTAATTCAAGAAACAATTAAGCGGATACATATTAGGAGCCAGATTTCTTTCCCCATCCTTTTTCACAGTTGCTATAATAATCTAAGACTTCTAAAAATATAGCCATAAGGATGGCACAACCAGAGCCTGCTAACCAAAAAATAATGAGGCTAAATGAGCTACAGATTCCTTAGCTTATAAAAGGAATAACCCACTGCCACAATGGGTTGCAACATTTCCTTTCCTAAATATTACCCAGCCAATATCTGATTTGAGAACCAATACCTCTATCCTGCTACTGTTTGTTTTATTTTTTTAAACAGACCCAGGGAAGAAACAAAAAGACCAACCACTAAAGCTGCTAAAACAAGATAAAGGATACTGCAAGGGAAAGGCTGGAGCAGTTCACTGGCTGAAGTTGTAAAAACTCCATCAAGAGACACACAATCAGATGGCACAACTGTCTCCAGTGGGTCACAGTTTTCCAAGTACAAGGGCAGTGCCTACCTGAAACATGGGAAGCTGTGGGATTCTGGAAAATATACTGGACTTGGAGTAAGACAATCTCAGTCCACGTTCCTAGTTCCAGGATTTTAGGCATAACACTTGGCTTTTGGGGCATTGTATTTTCTTTACAGTAACATGGTATTAAAATGATGCCTATCAACAGGCTTGTCAGGATGAGTCAACAGCATATTAGATGGGAAAACACTATAAAGTACAAAAGGCTTGTTATCGTCAGTCTCCTTTGGTTGTTATATTGGTTAAGGGGACTAACTGTTGCCTCTCTCCAAGTTCAGAACTAATTCAAACATACATAGAGGAGTCAGAGGTGGATCAAACATTATTTTTATTACTAGTTAAGTTGGATTTAAGAACATGGCTTGACTTATAGCTTCCTATTGTATCCTGTAACACACTATTTTTTCATATTCTGCCCTTTCTCCTTGATTATACTATAAGCTTTTGGAGAGAAGAAATTATGCTTTATATCTCTCTGCATCCCTAGAGTTTTTCACACAGCCATAACCCCAGCAGGTGTGCTATCTGACAAAGGAGACTGCATTTGTACCACAGTTTTCTGTGTGAAGCCTTTTTCTCCACTGGCCTGGGAACTCTTGGAGGGCAGGGTTCATGTCTTTTCATTCCCAGTGCTTAGCATAATACCTAGCACATAGTAGATTCTTTATAAAAGTGTGTTGAAAGATCATGAAAACAGAAGGGTACCAAAAGATCTGGTGCCACCCAGGGGCTGCAGAGAGGGATTTATTTATTTTTTATTTTTAGGATTATTATAAATAACAGTGAATATAAATACGGATTGCAAATAGTCCTTTTGGTGATTTCAAAATTTTTTGGTTGGCCTCTGAGACAGGTGGCATCTTAATGAAAGAGGGGAAGCTCCCCATCTGGGAAGGCTCAGAAGAAGGAATAGGGCCTACCCTATTTCCTTAACACTCAGGACACTAGGAAGCCTTGCAGTTTACTTGTATCCAAGTGAGGCGATTTGCCTGTTCTGTTATCTACTTTGAAATGTTGGCTCCTAAAACATGGGCAGGTAGCTTAAAAAGATGTCTGAAATAAACACTGGATTGAAGGCAATGCTAATAATGAAAGCACAAGTGAACAACAAGCAAAAGGCAGGCTGACACTTCTATTATTCTTGATATAAACTTTTCTTCAACCATGTTATAAAGTAAAAAATAATGATGAACTAAGCAGAGAGGGATTTAAAGGAGGGCTGTCTTCTAAGGATCCCATTCTTGACAGTTTGTTCATTTGGAAAATAGCACTACCTGCAAATTATTGTGACTGAAGGTTTTATTTGAGACAGTTTTCCCCATGAGAAACTTCAGCTTCTGTTTACTTGTTAGGCACCCTGGCTATCGGGGCATCTGAGCCCTGGACATCTTAATTAGAGTTGGTCTGCTAATGTCCATAGCAGAGAGGAACTGTCACTTGGTAATTAACTTAGAGCCATGACAGAAGCCTGTGACATCTGATGTTTCAGAATATAACAACCCTTGTTCTTCTCCCAAGGGATGCATACACCACGAAACAATTTCCTTTGGAGTTGCTGGTAGAATCTGCTAACATAATATCTAAGATAAGCTGGTATGCAGGGGTGAGGACCTGTAAGGGGTGAGGACCTCAAAACACTCTTGTGAAGTATGCTGCTCCTCAGTTCAGGGCCTTGCAGAGGATCTGAGACAACAAACCTTCCTGTACAGATAAACTCTCAGTGCCTCAGTGGGGTGAGTGCATGAGATGTCGCTTATGCAGCTGTGGCCACCTGGGCAGGGTTGTTGTGGAGTCAGGTCCTCTGCTTTATGTGATTCTTTCTGTGTTTTTTAAGCCCTGAGCTGTGCTTCCAGAGATGTCTGCACCTGTGCACTGCATTTTGGACTATATGCTCTGTGGACGCTTTGAGAATCCCCTAACTTTGCTTTTTTTTTTTTAAGACAAATCAGAATAAAACAATTCAACTTTCAAGGTATTAAAAGGATTCACCAACTCCTATCTCTTAACACAATGGCCAAAAAACTGCTGGACTCAAGGCACAGTCATGTATTCCCGGCATAAGGCCTGCCTGGGTGTTCTAACTCAATGAGCCCCACATGCCAGACTATTTCCACAGAGCTGATATGGGACAGGAAGGGCTAAGGAACTTCAAAACTAATAGTTTGGTGCAACTGATATGGACCTGTGCAGTCACTGACCACATGTAGCACTGAGAACTTGAAATGTTACAAGTGTGACTGAGGAACTGAATTATTAAAACTTATTTTTAACTAAATTTAAAAGGTGATAGCTAATTCAGTCACTAGAAACATTTTAAGTATGTAAGTCTACTTTTCCAATTGTAAGTTTTATGAAATCTAAATGCCAACTATTTATGAAAAAAATTCAGTGTCTAAATTGAAGATGTGCTATAAATGCACATTATATAGGAGATTTAAAAGACCTGGTCTGAAAAAAAAAGAAAGCAAAATATCTCACTAGATTTTTCTATTGATTATATGTTGAAATAATGTTTTGAATATATTGGTTTAAATGAAAATATTATTTAAATTGCTTTTGCCTATTTCTTTTCACTTTTTCTACTGTGGCTACTAGAAAATTTGAAATTATATATGTGCCTTGTGTTCTATGTCCATTAGACTGGGCCAACCTAGACCATAATTCTCATTCTCTCTAATGAAGTCTCACCCAACAATATGGACAACTCGAGAAACCTGCTCATTGTTCCTCTGTCCAGTTCATTCCACTTTAATGCCATGTTTCTTTGGTCTCCCATGTGCCAGGCATTGTTCTAGGCTAAGAATACAGCATGTGGGCTCTTAACTGACTGTACGCAATAAACAAAGAACAAAAAAAAAATTGTATAATTTCAAGTGCTGTGCAGAACTTAAACTAGGGAAAAGTAATGGAGAGAGACTGGGTGATGTGTTTATGCTGAGTGGTGAGGGGAACCGCTGTGGGGAGGTCCTGGGGCTGTAATCTGAACAGCAGGGAGCCACCCATGCCAGGCTGGGACAAACTGGTCAAATAACTTCGCAAGGAATAAGTTGAAGTGCTTGAAGAAGGAAAAGAACATCAGTGTGACTGGAGTACTGCTGTGCAGAGGGATGTAGGAGAGGACGTCCTAGCATGCACACTGCACTGAGAATCTGGACTCATGCTTAAGCCTCTTCCCTCACATCAACTAGGCTTGGATCCTGGGTAAGTCACTTCTCCACTCAGGATGGCCTCCATTTCCTCATGCGCTAAACACAGTGACAATTACTAAAGGATCTTCCTTTCAGGTCTGACAGCATAGACTTTTTGTGACTCTTCTGTATATTCTAAGGAATAAAAGTCCTGTCCTAGAAAATTAAAGAAAAAGGAAACAAACAGAAACACTCTGACCCTTTAAAGATTTAGCAACTGCTTATCTGATGCTTACCTTTCTCTTGCTCTCCCTCTTCTTTAAAAAAATGAAAATTACATGACATCTAGCCAACCCACTCTCATATAGCATCAAACGGTAAACTTCTAAATTCCCTGTTGTACACACAAGAATGTTTTCCTCCAAAATCTAGACCATCTTCCTCACAAATACAATCAGATGTCCTGCACAGAGACTGCCCTCCTTTATAATTAGACTACAATTCCTATGAAAGTCGATATTTTCTAGTTTTCAGAACTTTGTTTTTGAAGTATTCCTTGAACTTTGGGAAATTTGGATTGTCAGGCTGGCAATGATTCTGCCAAAAGTTTCTTCTGTGGCAAAACATTATCAAGGAGACCATATCTATAAAAGCCACATCTCCAGGGAAAGAATAAAATACCTAGTCATACTCATTTATCATTATGATTTAATAATGCAAAAGAGAGGCCCATGGGACTACATCCAGGGCGAACTTCAATTACATCTCTAACCCAGGGGCATATGACAAATGTTTAATAATCAGCCCTTCACCAGCCATCTCCAGCCCTTACATGGAACCTCCATACTGGTTTTCAGAGAATGAGACTTAGGACAGGGGTTCGTAGAGGAGAGGAGGAAGATGCAATAAGTTGTATTTGTAACATGATACATGAGAACCAGGAACAAGGTCCTAGCAATGGAAGGGAGATGAGGTTTTACTTTATATTCAGAGAGATGGGAGGAATAGGGGAGCACATGATGATGATGGTAAGAATAACATCAGCCCAACATTTATAGCACTGTTTAAAATGCTTTGTATATATTAAATGAATCAAACATGTTAACATGTAGGTCACTAATTTAAAATGTTTAAGCAGAGCTTGGCACATCTTCAGTGCCCTTAACCAATGACTGAGAGATCTGAGATTATAATACTCTGTCACCCGATGAAGACAAGTCCAAGGTGTGACCTATAATCTCACCAGAACTCTCAAGACAGACTGCAACAAAGTCAATCTCTGTGGAGTTTTGCTTGATACTCATCCTTTCTTCCCTTTCCAGGCCCACTACCCTTTTCCCCTATCAGTTATTCCTGGGAAACCTTCCTAATAAGTCACTCCACAGGACTCTTGGTCTCAGGGTTCTAGGTCTGCTTCTAGGGACCGCCCAACCTATGACACTCATTAAAAAAGACATGAGGCTGTGCGCGGTGGCTCACGCCTGTAATCCCAGCACTTTGGGAGGCCGAGGCGGGTGGATCACGAGGTCAGGAGATCGAGACCATCCTGGCTAACATAGTGAAATCCTGTCTCTACTAAAAAAGGTACAAAAAATTAGCCGGGTGTGGTGGCAGGCGCCTGTAGTCCCAGCTACTGGGGAGGCTGAGGCAGGAGAATGGCGTGAACCCAGGAGGCGGAGCTTGCAGTGAGCCGAGATCGCGCCACTGTACTCCAGCCTGGGTGACAGAACGAGACTCCGTCCCCCCCCACCCCCCCGCCCAGAAAAAAAAGACATGGATATTTCCCCAATCAGACCAATTTTAGTGTGAAATATGAACATTCTTCCTTATGAAATTTCTATAGCTAGGTTATTTAAATGAGGATTATATTTTTTTTAGCTCAATTATTTTACACTTAACTGCAGGTCAAAATAACAATAACATCAATTAAAGAACGTAACTATATTTGTCTAAGCCTCCTTTTCCTCCTTCAGGGATTCTCCTGTGTCATAGTGAGAACTGGTTAGATGTGACCCCATGTGTTTATACAAGCAAGCTGCCCAGCCACTCTCACTTGCTTTTAAACAGAACTCCTCAGGCTCAGGGGCTGTCCCCACCTCATAGTGACCTCCGGGCCAGCAACTGGAATCTGAACAATTACCATCCCTTCTCAAGTGGCCCACTCTAGAGCTTCCAACCCTTGCATCTCATTCATCTTCCACTGCTTCCAGAGATGCCCAAGCATGATATTGCTTCCCTGGCACAATATTGCTTCCCTGGGTGATCCTTGGACCCTTGTTTCTCTGCCTTTTGGGCAAAGTGGGCACGTTGTAATTTCTTCATCTAACCAAGGAATTTCAAAGCAAACTGCTGCATTTTTTTCATCTCAGAGGGTTCTGGGGCTCTCTCCTGAGCTGCTGTATACTTAGCTGACCTCAAGCTGCCAGCACAGAGCCTGGGCTCTGTTCTGTGGAAAAATAGTTGTGTGACTTTGAGAGAACATCTTACACTGTTCTCTCAAAGCACTTACACTCAGTATTAATCTGACTCACTGATCACAGGACAGGGGATTCTCATTCTTGCCTCTTCTCATGAAACACAGAACAATCATGCATCTAGTGCTAGCACCGGTTGGCAAGGGCAGGAAAGAGACCCTGTGCACCAGTGCTACATGTGAGCACAAGAATCATGTGTAGAGCAGTTCCTGCCCATCAGTGTACATCTCACCTCATCTGAAGCTCACATGCCTATAGCACTCAGTCCCCACACACCCTTCCTGGGAGCTTTTAGACCAGCTCAACACATTGGTTTTTAAAACACTCATCTCTCTATCCCTGCCAGTTGTAGCCTTCTCTTGCTCTCATTTTATGGTTAAACTTCTCCAAAGAACTGTATAAACTCATGGTTCCATCTCCTCACCTTCTACTTACTTCTTGGCCTGTACTGTCCACTTACTGAGCACATTTTCTGAACTCGGCACTATGCTAAGTGTGTCATATATTAATAACTCTATGAACAACAGCAATATCACAGTGTAGTTGATTGAATGGTGGTCTCCCAAAGGACATATCCACATCTTAACCCTGAAACCTCTGAATATGATCTTACTGGGAAAAATGGTCTTTGCAGATATAATTAAGCATCTTGGGATGAGCTTATGATAGATTATCCAAGTTTGCCTTAAATCCAATGACAGAGGAGAGACACATGGAAAAGAGGAGAAGGCCATGTAAAACGGAGGCAGAGATTGAAGCCTTAGAGCCTTCAGAGAGAGTGTGGCCCCACCTCAACACCCTGATTTTGGACTTTTGGCCTCCAGAACTGTGAAAAAAAATTCTACTATTTTAAGCCACAGAGTTTGTTGTAATTTGTTATAGAAGCCACAGGTGGCTGGGGGCGGTGGCTCACGCCTATAATCCCAGCACTTTGGGAGGCTGTGGCAGGTGGATTACTGAAGGTCAGGAGTTTGAGACCAGCTTGGCCAACATGGTAAAACTCTGTCTCTAATAAAAATGCAAAATTAGCTGGGTGTGGTGGCATGCGCCTGTAATCCCAGCTACTTGGGAGGCTGAGGCAGGAGAATCACTTGAACCTGGGAGACGGAGGTTGCAGTGAGCCAAGATCGTGCCATTGTACTCCAGCCTGGATAAAAAGAGCGAAATTCTGTCTCAAAAAAAAAAAAAAAGCCACAGGAAACTAATACAAACACCCATTTTACAGACAGGGAAACTGATGAAGATACTCTGGAGGACATGAGCAATGAGGCTGCCCACAGCTCACAGCTGAGTGATATCCTGGTACAGTTGGAACAAAGGCAAATGATTCATCTTCAAAGAGCTGCTAGGATGCTTGCAGCAGATAATTGATTCCCTTGAGCAGAAAGGCTGGAAAACTTCTGAGGGGAGGAGCAAAGAGATGAGAAAGCTTGGTGATGCAAATGACCCAAAGGAAGGGAAGGGAAATGGATGAACAGGAGAGGGAGAAAAGAAAGAAGATGCTGCAAAGGCAATGTATCTTAGGTTTGGGGGGCTTTTGGGGTTCTAGCTTGAAGAATCTCCAGTGTCCATCACATATATAAAGGCAAGGATTAAGTGTTTCAAAAATGTTTCAGATATTTATTACAAAGACAATATGAAATTGCTGGAAAAAAACTCTTTTTTCATTTAAAAAATTCTATTTGAATTTTCCTTCTTCAGAAAAATCTCCCAGAATTATACCAGATTTTAACAAAGACAACAGTTCTGTTTGTTAAAAATAGCCCCAGTTCATGAGGTTTATGTGTATTAATGAGCATTCTACTGAATTCAAATCTGGGTGAGGACATCTAGAGTACCTTTCACATTTCTTTTTCTTTTTTTTTTTTTAAATAAGATTTGCCAAACAAAAATAAGATTTGCTTACAATATTACAACAAAAGTAATGTTATTTAATGATAGCAATACAGCAAACCTATGTTTGAAAGGGATTTTCAACACATGAAATGTTTTTATACCCTACCCATTTAACTCTCACAACAATCCCTAAGGTAGACATTATACTGGTCATCTGTGCATTGTAGTTGAGGAAAATGAGGGAGCTCTGGGAGCTGAAGCACTCTGTGCAGTCATATAACTAGTAAGAGACAACATGAGAGCTTGAAATTCTATGCTTTCTCCCACCATATATTTTAGCAAAAATACTTTCCTACAGAAAATTGGGTTTACTCATTAAGGGTTAACATTTGAATTTACGTAAGTCAACAGCTCTCCTAAGTATGAGCACTACTTCCCTCACCTACATTCTTCTGCCAACAGTGTAATGGAATGTACTTAAATTCATAAAATTGAATTTCTTTAAAATATTTATTCTTAGTCCCCATTGGCATTGTTTACAATGAGAATGTCTTATTAAAGTTTTGTTTTATCTGCAGAAGAGAATTGTTGACTTATGCAAATTTAAAATCACTACCTAAAACATAAGACATTAAATCAACATGACACTTTTAAGGACCTGGTATGCCTAAACTTCCTGGGTTAATATCACCTTGGAAAGAGTCACTTCCTCAAATTTTCTACGTGAATGACTTACCCCTCAGAAGTAAAGAGATCTATTCTCCCTAGGGAACTTTTGCAAATCCCTTCATAATCAAGCCCCCCAAAAACAGCCTCTAATTTTTGATTTGCAAAAGAATTACACAGCATAAGAAAAAAAAGTCTTATAAAATCAAGTTCTAAAATGAGACAGCTGCAATAAACAGTCAAGACCAAGAGTTACTCAAAAGGTGTTTTCCTTTTGCTTTATAACCCTAGCCAGCCCATTCCTTGTGCCCTTCTCATTCTTAAAACAGAGTAAAAACTAACTTCCAGTACATCCTGAAGAATAACTGAAACTTCAAGTTCTAACAGCTCCTAATCCCACAACACTTGAGAGGAATTCTGCTAGCTCCTTCCCTGACACCTTCTCTCCATTCTCCTTCCTAACAGATCCTGGTTTTATTCCAGAACTCACTTCTCCATCATGTAGCCCAAGTGAGGTAGGGAAGCTAAAAGCATCTCCTGCTCCTGGATAGCCCTTCATAAGTCTACAATAGTGATTCTCAAAGTTTCTGGACCAAAGCTTCAGCATTACTAGAGACTTAGACATGTAATTCTTGGCCCAGCCCCAGATCTACTGAATGAGAAACTCTGGGGGTGGCCCAGTGATCAGTGTTTAAATAAGCCCTTAAGGTGATTCTGTTGTGCACTAAAGTTTAAGAACCAGAGATCAAAGCTAGTGACCCCACCCCTGGTTGCACATCAGAATCACTGGATGCCCCAGCCCCATGCCCAAAGATTCTGATTTAATTGCTCTGGGATGGGGTCTGGGAAAGTGGATTTATTAAAAAAGTTCCCCAGGTGATTCTAGTGTACAGCCAGATTTGGGAAACACTAATCAAAGCCAATTAAGTTAATCTAGTCTAAAATACTGAATTTTAGTGTCAATGAAGTGGATGCCCTCCAATATCCATAAGGCCAACTGATGACCAGAAGTGTCATTACTGTTACTGCAGCCACTGCTAGTAGCACAAGGGAACTGCAGGCTGATGAACTGGTCTATGCCACTAAATGCTGTTTATTTCCTCAAGAGCAATGAGTCTTTGACAGCTCAGGAATGATGAATTTGTAAGGGGTGGGGGACACAAAACCCAGCAGCTATTTAGCAGTGGTATGTTTTGGATGGAAAAGGACGAAAATAATTTGGAAAATAATTTGTGGTATGCCAGGACTTGAACTCAAGCAGTCTTAATCACTGTCCATGAAGGCTGTGACCAAGCAGTGTAAAACACAAGGGAAGACAACTTCACTGGGGAAGGTGGAGGAGGAAAGGAAGACCCCATAAAGAATGGTGAAGTTCCGTTCATCTCCTCACACTAGGGAAATGACTCTGACTCTTATGTATACAGAATGGCAATATCTGTATGATTGCCTGTAACATCTAAAAGGTCATATATTTTTGGAGTCAAAATTTGTTTGGACCTAAATACTATGTCATTTATAATTCATATCAACTTTCCTTCCTCAACTATAGGAAAAATTTCCTCTCATTTATCAGGAGAAACAAGCCATGAAGACAAAATACATGAGCCAGCTTCAGCTAGAGATGACCCAGCTCCTTGAATCTCTCTCTAGTTTCTGAAGGGAAATTCTTTTGTTCCATGAGGCCCACCTAGGGTGGGAGCTAGAACTACAGATGGGTTTGCTGAGACCTGATACTAAAGGAGAATTTAGTGGCAGAGGCTCAGAAAGTACACGTCCCAGTTAGCCACAATCCAAATAATTCTGTATTTTATCTATACATGTGTTTCCATATTGTAAGATGTAATTGATAGTGTGTGATTGCTTAAGCAACATTTTGTCTTTTTTAGTGGTTCATAAAATAACAGTGGCTCTTACAACTAAAGCATCTTAGATTTGATGAAATATGTTAATTAAATCAAACATGTATGACTCCCATTATGAATCAAGCTCCCGATTAGACTGGAAACAAAGGAATGGATGATGAAATAGAATTCCCATGCCTGAGAAGCTAGACAAAAAGAAAACAAGCACATGTATAATCAGAGCTAAATATTTTGTGGTGGACAGAGTATGTGTTATGATGGCTGGAGCACACTGTGGTTGTCTATTGGGTAGAATTGTGTGGTGTATGTGTGTGAGTGAGGGAGGAGGGATATGAAAGGGAGAAGGGATAAGAGATGAGGCTGGAAAGGTAGTCCTGGACCAGACTATTAATGACTCTAACACTAACCTAAGGAATTTAGGATTTATCCTTTAGGTCAGAGGTTCTCAAACATTTTGGTCTCATGACCCCTTCATACTCTTAAAATTTATTGAGGACTCCCCAAAGAGCTTTTCAAAATATAGGTTATATCTATTGGTATTTACTATATTAAAAGTTAAAGCTGTAAAACAAAAAATATTAACTCATGACAAACTCATTACTTTTAACAAATAGCATTTTTAATGAAAAAGCATTTTCTAACACAAAAAATTAGAAGGATGGCATTGTTTTATATTTTTGTAAATCTCTTTAGTGTCTGGCTTATGAAAGACAGCTGGTTCTCTTATCAGCTTCTGCATTCAATCTGTTGAGATATGTTATTTTGGTTGAAGTATAGTATATGCAAAAAAAATCTGGCTTTATAAATATGTATAGTTGGAAAAAGAAGGGCCTCACAGACTTCTTGTAAAGGCCTCAGGGGTCCCCAGGGATTCTTGGACCACATTATGAGAACTGCTGCTTTTGGTAATGCAAAGCCATGGAAAGATTATCAGATGACAAACAGCTAATTTGGCAGTAATGTGAAGACAAATTAGAAGGAGAAGACCTGAGAATAGGACAATAAACAGAGGACTATTAAAATGGTCCAGGAAAGAACATAGGAAGCTGTTCTCTAAAGTTGAGACAATGGGGATGCAGAGACATGAATGGATTCATGTGTTAAGTTCAATAGAAGCTAGTATTGCTAGTATCCAAATGCATCCAGGGTAGGGTGGGAGGCAAGTCAAGGATGGCTTCATGTATTGGGGGTTGCAAAATCTGGTTGGATGGTGATGATACAAAGATGTACATATAGCATAAGAAGATCATTTCTGGTGTTAGCTGGACAAAAAAAGGAGGAAGAAATGAGCCAGCAAGGGAAATATGCAGATTCCTGACCCATGACTCTGAGAGATACAGACAAATGCGCAGACCCTAGGAAGCTTACCTCTTTAAACTACGGTACTCAATGCTGTTTAAAACAATACCAAATCACTTCAAAATGCAAATATCTCTGACAGCTAAGGAGGGAGGAGCTCCTTAACTCTCCTTAACCAGTAAGCACATCTTGGTATTACTTAGTTTCGTCAAATTGCTTTCCATCTTAATGGAATACATGAGAACTTCAGATCACAGACCACAGGAGGACATCTGAGATGAGAAGGTAGCATGTTGGAGGCTTTGGGTCTAATATGGGACAAAAATAAGCATGAAAGAAGAAAAAGAGAGGGGAAATGTCAGTCTCTTGAAGAAGATATAATTACGTGGATCCTTCTAGTTTAAGAAGTAACTGGAAGAAAGAATAGTCACTGGGTAGCTGGTAGGCAAGAAGGAATGGTTAGAGTTGAAAAGGCACCAAAGAGAGTTCTCTCACTTTAAAGTGTTTTCAAGGGTTCCACTCAGTTCCAGAGATCACATGAGAAGCAGCTCATCCCATCAGAAAATAGGTTTCAAGTGGAAATGAACTCCCAAGCAGCTTCTCATTAGGCCCAGAAAAATCTACAGACAGGTAATATGGATTTGTGTGTGTGTTTGTGTGTATACATACATATAATTCAAATCTGAGACTGAGACATGATCTCCATGCCCCAGGTAAAGATGGCAGAAAAGGGGGTGTATTTTCCTTCTAAATTCTATAGGGTAGGGGTCCAAATCCACACCAGTAGTTCTTTTTTCTCCTTCTTCCCCTCCTTTTCCTAAGATAGGGACCTACAGACAGTTCTCTGAGTTGAACAAAAAATTACTTTGTGTGATTTGACACAGACCAATAGATGCAAAGGGTGCATGAATGAGCGAGCAGGGTGTACTACAGTAACAATACAGAACATGATTTAAGAAATTCAAATGTCTGGGTGTATAGCAAACACTGAAGTTACAAAACATAATCACTGCTTAATTCTAAGTTCTGATTTGAATAGATATTGATATGTAAAAACATCATATTCTCATAAAATAATAATTGCCTTAGTCTTCTTAACAAAGTAGCACAACAATTTTCCAGTACACAGTACCCAAGCAAACACCACATCTGCTAAATCAAGACTCAGATTCAGACCCTCCTCAGCAGTGGCATGGTCTTCAGGGATTGTGATGACGCTCTTTACCTTCCATTATTAAAAACTTTTTCAAAAAATTGTGATGTGGCTTTGCAAAAGCAGTCTTGATCATGTCAATTCCTTTCTCTGTAGAACAGGGTCAATAATAATGCCCCACTTGCCTTATAAGGTTGTTGTGAGGACCAAATTATGGGAAAATGCTTTGCAAACCAGAAGGTTCCACACAAATGTTAGTTACAGCAGAGCTCCTGGTTAGATTGTCCTTATGTTTTCCAGGCAGGAAGGCCAGTAAGAAAGCTGGCATTTATGTAGGACTTCTATACGGCATGTCATCTCATTCAATATCACCTCAGGTAGTGAGCGATCACATCCCATTTTACATCTAGGGCTCACTGAGGCTTAAGTAACTTACCTAAGGTAAGTCACCTAGAAAGTGGTAAAACTAGGATTTGAACCTGTCTGCTGTCTCAAAAACACAAGTATTCTTAGCACTAGCTTTAACATCTAATTGATTATTTAGGTCTCAGAAAGAAAAATGAATGACAGTATCTGGTTTCTATATAACCATAAAGGCTCTCATCACCACCCTCATACTCAAGCTTTCAGCTTTTCCAAGATATCATGTAAAATGTGTTAAATCTTCTGAAAGGGCTAAAGCCAGTGGGATGAAACACTCAGTACCACATTGTGGAGTAGAGCTCAGGAAATAAAAACAAAGGCAGAGATAGTCAGTTGTTAACAAAAGTAAACAATTAAAACCTCAATAGCATTGCCTGCCAAAGACTGCATCCCTTAGCCCCAGTTGGGCACGTACAAGCCTCAATGACTATTGATTATGATTCAGTGATCTAAAGACATCTTTTTGTTTTGGTCTTACTGTCTTAGTCTGTTTAGTGTTGCTATAAAGAAATACCTGAGACTGTGTAATTCATAAAGAAAGGAGGTTTATTTGGCTCACAGTTCTGCAGGCTAAACAAGAAGCAAGGCACCAGCATCTGCATCTGATAAGGGCCTCAAGCTGCTTCCACTGGTGGTGGAAGGTAAAATGGAGCCAATATGTGCAGAGATCACGTGGTGAGGGAGTGATCACATGATGCAAGGTAGAGGGAGGTGCCAGATTCTTTTAAACAACCAGTTCTTGGGGCATCTCTCAAGGTAACAAAAGAGTTAGAACTTGCTCACTTTCCTTCTCCCAGAGAGGGCACTAATCTATTAATGAGAGACCCACCTCCATGACCCAAACACCTCTCACTTAGCCCCACCTCCAAAACGGGATAAAATTTCAACATTAGACTTGGAGGGATCAGATATCCAAACCCCAGCACTCATCTAACATCACTCACAAGATGCAAACTTTACTGCTTATGGGCTAGAACTGTCCCTATCTTAGCTATAAGGGCAGCAGAGGTACCACACTGCTGATTTTTCCTGTGTGTGGTAGGGCACCATGGCAGAATGAAGAAAAGGGCACATATGCAGGGGTCAGAGAGACATGGCTGTGAACTGAACTCACTGAGCACCCTGGGCCAGTCCTTGCTTATCCATCTGTAATGCTTCTTCATCTTGAAGCATCTGCCTCTGGAATAATTGAGGAGACTTAGGTAAACTGTCAGCAAATCCTTGTGAACACAGTAGGCACTCAGGAGGGGATAGCTTCTATATTAATAATGACTTATGAACTGGCTAATGTCCACTAGTAATTGTTTTTGTTTTTTTAAACAAATAGATATTCTCTGTAGCAGACTAAAGATAACTGTTATAAGCTGTTGCTCCTCTTTTCTTTGAGAAGTGAAGCCTAATTCCTCTTCCCCTGAGTTACTGTTGGTCTTACTTCCTCAGATAGTACAATGTGGCATGAGTATTATTCTGGGACTTTCAAGATTAATTCATAGTAAGTCTTCTAAGCTTTGCCCAAGCCTCATACTGGTAGCTGCCATATAAGAATTCTGACCAATCTGAAGCCACCATGTCGTGGGGGAGCCCAAACTTTCCATGTGAGATGACCTCAGGGAGCCCTTGGCCATTAGAGTCATTCCAGCCTAGGTCCCAAACACTCTGCAGTGGAGACAGTAGGTTCTGCTAAGCCCTGCTCAAATTACAGATTCATGAGCGAAATAAATAGCTGTTATTGCTTTAAGCCACAAGGTTTTAGACTAGTTTGTTATGTAATAATGAAAAACCAGAATACTCAATCATGATTTTTTATCCAAATTAAAAATATATTTTTATATACTTTTATCATAATGAGTTATATAAAATATATGAGTTATATAAAATAACATATTGTGTGTGTTGATGCTAGTTCTCAAGTCTATTTCAGACACAGACTAAATGTCTTAAAAACATTTTGTCTGTGGACAATGTTAACATACACATAACTTAATAACTGGCTGACCAGTGACATATAGGAGCTATTGTGTGTATATGCATGTCAGTAATCAGGGTGGTTTAGTGAGGGCCACTACCTACCTCCTAACCAGCAGGAAACTACATATTCTGGACTGTTTGCATTTCCCGGCAAGCTTTGCAAACACCAAGATGTTAAGACACAGTCGTTTTCTGTAGCTAGCCAGATGATGTTTGAACCCCCTTCAGCATTCAGAGTTGCTCAATATAGGAGGATGGACCTCGTCATAGGATAAGTCTTGTCTCTCTGGACTGCAGGATAATTTACTGATGCCTTTCAAATAACATATGACCCTAAAATATTACGCAAACTTTGGTGCATACAATCGGCATAGGTGAACTCAACAAACATTTTGCTGTTCCAAAATCTACTCTGTTGTTCCTTATTTCCTGTTTTTCTGGCTACAAAGCCTTCCTCCTCTTCTCTGAGGGGTATGTGTGCATGTGTGTATGTAAAATCCTATTTATCCTTCATATGTCTCCTCTCCCATCAAGGCAGAGTTAATTATTCCTTGATGACATTGCTTCTTTAATCTTTAAAGCCTATTCTTTAACAAACAAGCTTATCATTTTTTAAAAAGCAACTGACAGTCCCATAGAACACATGGAAAAGGAACATGAGAAAGTCCCTATAACACTTGGCGACTTTCCACCAGGCTGAAACGGGCTGACGTGATATGTGTTTTAGGGATTAGAATTCAGCAGAAGAAATGAGTCAATTAAAACACCCGGCCAGAATGCTGTCTGTAGATAAAGTGCTTTGCACTGGAGGTACAACATAAGCTGAATTACTAAATTCTACAGGCTGACTGACTGGTGATTTGCATCTCAATATCTTTTCATTTTATTCTCTCAACAAAAGTTAACAAGGAGCCACTCAGCTTAGGAAAGATAGGTACTTCATTTACCTTAGCAAGAACAAGACAAACAATGAACTCACAATTTTCCAACTCACTGGCTTTGGTTTGACCTGGAGCGGGTAATGCCTATTGTCTTAAGTGGGTTAACTGGAACATCAAACCCACCAATTGGTTTTGGCTTTTACGTTCATGCAGTAGCAATTCTAATCCCAAAGAAAGTACAATTGCTACATGGCAATTGGTGCTTTGTAGCACTATACCCAAAACACATGAGTGATGTGCAGAAAGAAAGTCATAATTGAACACTATTCCACCACAAAACCAAGAAGTCACATTTTCACCACTTGTTATTTGAGAACCATGTATAACTATGCATAACATTTTAAGCCAAAGGCTCTATGGCAACAGGTTCTATGTGTTAAAATACAGAAGATACAACCTACCATTTCCTCTTCATGAGGAATCTACAGCAGGTCATCCTGGAAGAACACTAAACCAAAGGCAATAATGTTTTTGGACACTCGTTCCCAAATTAACTATGCTTAACACATCAATTTAGAATTATTATAATGGAGTTTAAATAACTGATGTCCAAGTTGTAACTATAACTGATGTTAAAACTTCCCTTTGGAATTTAGGAAAAACTGACAAGCATTAACATTAAAACAGAGATCTTAGAATGACTTAATGCTTGATACTTCATCTAGATGAAGCAGAGTTAAACTTTACTGTCCTCTTTCACCGATCCAACCCTGGTCTCCATCCAAAAAGTAAGTTGTGGGCACCCAGCAAATAATAACATTAGTATATTTTAGGAAAGAAGAAATACAGTGTCAACTTACTTAACAGTTGGCAATAGAGGGCCTGTAAACTTCTCTTCATGGTATCATCTGGTCCTGCTTATCCTCCAGTTTATTCATGATTCTGTCTAGGAAATTGGGAGAAGAAAATTGTTACATCTGAGGAACATAATTTAAAAATCAGAAATAACTCCACTCAATAGGATCTTGGTTGTAATGCCTAACTTACCCAATTTCGAAGAGAAAAAATCTTGGGATAAATACACCACAGTTTAATTTACAATGGCTTATGTTATAAAATTACCAACTAATCAACTGGTCGAACCCTGAAACTATACAACCCACTGAAGGAAGCTCATAGGGGTAGCTAGTGAGAATCTGGGTTCAGAATTGAAGACTTTTTATGAATCTCTCATGAATCTCTGTAATCATAGGAGAAACAAAAAATTTCTTTTCTCATCTCATTTCTGCTAAGGTGCTCACAAACAAGCAAACACCCAACTAAAACAAACAAAAAACAAGCCAGAAAGCTTCGCCACACTTGAAACTGTATTATTTAAAATAACTTTTCTATTATTTTTTGATTACAAGGATACTTCTGGTATGGACTATTTAGAAAAAGTAAACAGAAAATACAGATAAAAATAAACAAGAAAACATATATTATCCATAATTCCACAAATAAGAGGTGATTACTGCTCACATTTTAGAGTGTATCTCTTTAGCCTTTTGAAGGTGCACTTCTATTGGTCTGTTTCATTTTATATTTAATTTTTAATTTAATTTTTCTCCTTAGCAGCAGAAATAGCTTTGTGTTATTACTATTACTTTACAATTTTATTTTACATGGCAAATTGTGTTTTTTTAAGATAATTCCTAGAAATGGAAACATATTATGGAAGGACATAAATAAAGGCTTTTTGAAATAAATATGTTACCAAATTGCTCCTCACCAATACTAGTATATTAGAATAACCATTAGACTACACTCTACCCAAGGAAGAAATTAACAATTTCATCTCTGTTGAGAGGCAAATATTTGGTCTCAATGTTTTAATTTGCATTTTATGTTTATTGGTCATTTGTATATAAAATTTTTAAAATTTACATTCTTTAACAATTCTCTACTAGCATGCCAGTTTTTTGTTTTCTCATGACATCCCAGGTAGAACTATCTATAATTTTTTTTTTTACTGAGATATAACTCACATATAAAATTCAGCCTTTAAGGTATACAATTCAGTGATTGGGAATATATTCAAAAGTTGTCCAACCATCACCACTACCTAATTCCAGAATGTTTTCATCACTCAAAAATGAAATCACCATGTTTACTATAAGTCACTCCCCAATTTCCCCTCCTTTGGCAACCATTAATCTATTGTCTCTATGGATTTGGCTATTCTGGACATTTTATATAAACAGAATCATATGTGTCTGGCTCTTCCACTCAGCATAATGTTTTCATTTTATTTTATGTTTTTTTTTTTTTGAGACGAAGTCTCACTCTGTTGCCAGGCTGGAGTGCAGTGGCGCAATCTCAGCTCACTGCAACCTCCACCTCTTGGGTTCAAGTGATTCTCATGCCTCAGCCTCCTGAGAAGCTGGGATTATAGGCACACACCACCACATCCAGCTAAATTTTGTATTTTTAGTAGAGACAGGGTTTCATCATGTTGGCCAGGATGGTCTTGATCTCCTGACCTCATGATCTGCCCATCTCAGCCTCCCAAAGTGCTGGGATTACAGGTGTGAGCCACCACGCCTGGCCTCAGCATAATGTTTTTAAGGCTCATCAATGTTATATAACATTCTAGGTTTTCAAGTGTTTTTTTTAATAAGAATTCTACCTACTTCACAGACACTCTACCATGGTTAGAAAGGCCTTCCTTAGTCCAAGATTATATAAATACTTGCCCATATTTTCTTCCTGATATAGTTTGGCCATGTCCCCACCCAAATCTCATCTTGAATTCCCACATGTTGTGGGAAGGACCTGGTGGCAGGTAATTGAATCATGGGGGTGGGTCTTTCCCGTGCTGTTCTCGTGATAGTGAATAAATCTCACAAGATCTGACGGTTTTAAAAATGGGAGTTTCCCTGCACAAGCTCTCTCTCTTTGCCTGCCACCATCCACATAAGATGTGACTTGCTCCTCCCTTGCCTCCCACCATGATTGTGAGGCCTCCCCAGCCATGTGGAACTGTAAGTCCATTAAACCTCTTTCTTTTGTAAATTGCCCAGTCTCGGGTATGTCTTTATTAGTAGCATGAACACAAACTAATACACTTCCAGTATTTTTTATTTCATTTATTATATTCTAAATACTTTCCTATTCTTAGATATTATAAGCCAAAAATAAAATTCTAAGCACCCCAACTGACTAAATGGCTCCCTCCTCTCAGCCAAGGGAATTCCAAAGAAACCTGAAAAACTAGCTCAGGCCATGATGGGAAGTGGGGGCCAGACATGCCTCATTATACTTTCTTCCCTTTGGATTTGAGGCAAAACGGACCAGCATTAACATTAAAACAGTGATCTTAGAACTCACAGAACAGATTGTTTGTAGTAACAAGATACCAAATTCCAACCTGACTTCAGTTTAGCATCACATGACAGATAGCATGCCCTGAAAAATATCAAAGTATTTTACCCAAAAATATATTTCTTTGACATATTTTAAATGCTCCTGCAAAGCTATCTCTTGTAAAGGAAATTTACATACTGTAGAGAATCCCCTTGCCTTTCCAGGTCTTTTTCTGATCTGGAAAGATTAGCTGAGAGTCTAGCACCTTTTAAATGACTGAATAGGAAACATTTGCCATCTATTACCTCTAAGGGCAGCCATTTTATGTGCATAATGAGAATCTTGGTTTCCACCACCCATTATCTTAACCCAGACGCTCCTTTCTATTGATTCCAGGTCTTCAAATAATATTAATAACTCCTTCAACAAACTGCCAACCAGAAAATCTCTGAACACACCTATGACCTGTAAGCCCTTGCCTTGAGTTGTCTCACCTTTCTAGACCGAAACAATGTATACCTCACATGTATTGACTGATGTTTTATAAAACTTATAAAACCAGGTTGTAACCCAACCACCTTGGGCACATGTTCTCAGGACCTCCTGAGACTGTGTCGCAGGTCATGGTCCTCACATTTGGCTCAGAAGAAATCTCTTCAAATATTTTATGGAGTTTGGTTTTTTCATCAACAGTCTGTTTCTGGACTTTGTATTAAGTTTTATATTTTTCTGTTTGCTCATTCTTCAACTAGAACAATAAGTGTTTAAATTAAACCACTGGTACAGTGAGTTCTATATTATTACTCTTTTTAAAAAGATTTGTTACTTGAGATTGCTTTTTTTTTTACCCCCCTCCAAAATTGACTTTAAGATCACTTTATTAAAATCCAGAAAATGTACATTGGGATTATAGTCAGAATTACCTTCTATTTGCTTTGTTAATTTGGGAGAGACTGACTTGATCTCATCAAAATCCAGCTGGGGTGAGGAAGAACATAAGTATTCCAAAACTTATTGCTCTGGAAATCAGAAGAATTCCTTTCAGGGGCTGGGAAGTGCTCTTCTTTGGGGGAGGGGGGTACAACAGCTCAATGACTTTTTTGGCTAGGCAAATTCGTCCCCCACCACCAGTGTGATTTGTATGAGGAAGAAAAAGAAAGAGACAGCTAAAGTGCTCTACATTACACAAAAATTAATTAGGGGCTGGGCGAGGTGGCTCATGCCTGTAATCCCAGCACTTTGGGAGGCCAAGGTGGGTAGATCACGAGGTCAGGAGATCAAGACCACTCTGGCTAACACGATGAAACCCTGTCTCTACTAAAAATACAAAAAATTAGCCGGGCATGGTGGCACGCACCTGTAGTCCCAGCTACTCAGGAGGCTGAGGCAGGAGAATTGCTTGAACCCAGGAAGTAGAGATTGCAGTGAGCCAAGATCATGCCATTGCACTCCAGCCTAGGTGGCAGAGCAGGACTCCAACTCAAAAAAAAAAAAAAAAAAAAGTAGGAGGTTTGAGTTTCTAGAGGCTATGGCTAGGAAAAAGGAGTTAAAGGGTTTAGAAATTAGAGAGGCTGAGGAGATGATACACAAGAAATATTGAGACAGGAGAGGCAACTCCAAAAGATGGTAGTAGGTGGGACCTAAGGATGAAGGATAAAGTGAGAAACTCCCCACAGGAGATGCCCCATGAATGTTAAGATGTCTAATATTTAATTTTTCATTGCTTCTTGCTTTATGCACATACACACTATATATGTATTAGTCTGTTTTCATGCTGCTGATAAAGACATACCCAAGACTGGGTAATTTATAAAGAAAAAGAGGTTTAATGGACTCACAGTTCCACACGGCTAGGGAGGACTCACAATCATGGTGGAAGGCAAAAAGCATATCTTACGTGGCAGCAGGCAAGAGAGAAAAGAGCCAAGCAAAAGGGATATCCCCTTATAAAACCATCGGATCTCTTGACACTTATTCACTACCATGAGAACAGTATAGGGAAAACCACCCCCATGATTCAATTATCTTCCACTGAGTCCCCCTTCCCACAACATGTGGGAATTACAGGAGCTACAATTTAAGATGAGATTTGGGTGGGAACACAGCCAAACCGTATCAATATGCTACATCTGTATTCTTTTCCACAATGCTCATCCACCACTAGTATTGTCAAAACCTCAGTAAAAGTCTGACACAAAACAGCCTTGTATTAGTGATGCTTGACGAGGCAATGAAAGAGAAGAGACCATGTCTCAAGTCAAGGGCGACCCACGAGCAGTCAGAGGCAGCAGCCTTAGGAGCCACAGCAATGGTTAGTGGGTATCTATGGAGCATTTAGAATGTGGTAGGCATTCAATAAATGCTTAGTAAATAAACAATGAATGAATGAATAAATAAATGATCAATAACAAGAGAACAGAGAAACAGTTGTGGTTTAATATATTGATCAAGGGGATCATAAGCCCTTCAATAGTCTCTGGAAATTCTTAAAGATTTTTGAAAAAGTGACAGACTTCCCATAATACATGGAACAGGTTCACCTTATTCAGTTATCAAAAACAACTGAGCCTATAAATCTAGGAGATTTGGGATCAAATGGGTTACACAGGGCTATCCCAACTAGAAGCACCATTTGGCTATTTATTAAAAATTAATCTTAATTAGGTCTTCTTGTAGAGTTTCAGTGTTCTCCTTTAAGTTCGACAGTCCTGTCAAGTTTTATAGCTTTTAGACATTTTATATTTATTTTTTCACAGTGATAGAATTTCTGTTTCCATTATATTTCCTAATTGCCTCTATATAAAAATGACTGACATTCATTTTGTGACCTAACTGAACTAACTTACTATTCTAATGATGGTTTCTCAGCTGAATCTCTTGGGTCAATTGTGCTGCTTTGGATAGATGGCAAGCCACAATTAGATTCCATCAAAAGCCTCTTTTAACCATATAATAGAAAATATTAATCACATCAGTCTGGTCCCTCAGAGAATAATTTACGAGGATGATAAAAATTTGGGGGATGAAATCCTAAGAAAGTACAGAGTTACATCCAAAAGCATTGCATAAAGGAAAAACAACCCACCCTTGCAACCCATGCTCCAGGCCCATGCCTACAGACCCAATAACAGGTCTACTACAGTAGTTTTAAGCTCCAGGTTCAATTCCATACACTCGGGTACCAGGCTGACCACCTGCTGACCCAGATATGAAGCCAGGCTGCCCGAAGACTCCAACAGCACACCTGCTCATGGACAACATCAGGTGACCTGCTCAGAATCTCTGGACAGGTTGACTGATAAAGGGCTTTCCCAAACAAAGCAAGTCTGCAAATACTGGAATAAGTCCCTATTTCTTCAAACGCACAGACACCAACACATGGCAACAAGGATGAAGAACAATCAAAGAAACATGACACCACCAAAGAACAAAATTATGCACCAGTGACCAACCCTAAAGAAATAGAGACTTATAAACTGCCTAACAAAGAATTCAAATAATTGTATAACCAGCCTGGGCAACAAGGCAAGACCCCATTTCTTACAAAAAAATTTAAAAATTAGCTGGGCATGGTGATGTGTGCCTATGGTCCCAGCTACTTGAGAGGCTGAGGTAGAAGGATTGCTTGAGTCTGGGAAGTTCAAGCTGTAGTGAGCCATAATCATGCTCCAGCCTGGGTGACAGAGTGAGAAAAAAAAAAGTACAAATAATCGTGTATGAAGGAAGTTAAGTGCAGAGAAACAATTCAACAAAATCAGGAGAATAAATGACCAAAATGAGAAATTTAATAGAAGTTGAAATTATTTAAAAACAAGAAAACAAAGTAGACAATTCTGGAGCTGAAAAGTATAATACAATGAAAGAAATGAAAAATGCAATAGAAGGCATCAACAACAGAAATGGTCAAGCAGAAGAAAAACTTGTGAACTTGAAGACAAGTTATTTGAAAATATATAGTCAGAGGAGAAAAAATAATAAAAAGGAATGAAGAGAGCTTGTGGGATTAGTGGGGCAACAACAAAAGAGCAAATATTTGAATTATAGGAGGTTTAAGAAAAAGACAAAGGAACACAAAGTTTAAAAATAAATAATAGAAAAGTTTTCAAATCTGGGAAAAGATATAAATATCTAGGTACAGGAAGGTCAAAGGCCTCCAATAAGATTCAATTGAGACAAGACAGATGATATATTATAATTGAACTGTTGGGTCCTGAAAGCAGCAAGAGAAAAGAAGCAAATAACATAAAATGGAGTTCCAATAAGGCTGCAGTTTCTCAGCAGAAACCTTCTAGGTGAAGAGAGAGTGGGACGATATATTCAAAGTACTGAAGGAAAAAAATTGCCATAAAAACCCCTGAAACCAGCAAAGCTGTCCTTCTGAAATAAAGAAGAGATAAAGACTTTTCCAGGCAAACAAAAGCTGAAGGAGTTCATCATCACCAGGCGTGTCTTACAAGAACTGCTAAAGGGAGTCCTCTAGCTAAAAGAACACTAATTAAAACAAGAAAACATATGAAAGCATAAAATTTACTGGTAAAAATAAGTGCATAGTCAAATTCAGAATACTCTAATACTATAATGGTGGTATGTAAATCACCTTTATCTTTAGTATGGAAGTTAAAATATAAAACTATTAAAATAATAAGAGCTATGGTAATTTGTTAAAGGATACACAATATAAAAGATGTAAACTGTAACATCAAAAATTTAAAATATAGAGAAGTGGAGTAAAATTGTAAAGGTTTGTTTTGCAATCAAAGTTAAGTTGTTATCAGCCTGAAAAAAGGCTTTTATAAGTTGCTTTATGTAAGCCTCATGGTAAACACAAAGCAAAATACTATAGTGGATCCACAAAAGTTAAAAAAAAAAAAAAAAAAAAAAAAAAAAAGGAATCAATGTATGCCACTAGAGGAAGACACCTGATCACAAAGGAAGGCAGCAAGAGGAAGAAAGGATCAAAGGATCTACAAAACAACCATGAAACAATTAACAAAGTGACAGTAGTAAGTCTGTAAAATAATAAGAAATATGTATTAGACCCTTCTCCTAGTCATTGCACAAAACTCCTTATAATTTACTGAGTGACAGGAGTGCCAGGAGAATCTTTTGTTCTAATATTTGGTCTTGGCACCAGTTCCTGACACAAAGCCCCTGTGACCTTTGTTATTTCCTGAGTGATAGGAGCATTCGACACAGAGTTCCCAAATCCCTTGGAATTCCTCAGTGATAGGAGCATCTTTTTTTCTAATGAGGCAATTCTTGGTGGGCTCCTGGGTGGGGGCTGGTCACCAGAAAAATCAAGCCATGAATATAGCTTGCAGCTTTCAGCTCCATCCTACATTCTCCAGAGAGAAGAGAGGAGCTACAAATTGAGTTAATTAATCAATGAAATTGAGTTAATCAATTAATTAATTAATCAATGAAATTGAGTTAATTAATTATGAAGGCTTATGTGATGAAGCCTTCATAAAACTCCAAGAACTACAGGGTTTAGAGAACTTACTGGATGGTAAACACTTCCATATGCTGAGAGGGTGGTATACCCCAACTCCACAGGGACAGAAGCTCCTATGCTTGGGACTTTTCTAGACTTTACACTATTTATGTCTTTATCTGGCTGTTCATCTGTATCCTTTATTATTTCATTTATTAATAAACTGGTACATGTAAGTAAAGTGCTTTCTGAGCTCTATGAGCCACTCTAGCAAGTTAATCAAACCCAAGGAGAGGGTAGTGGTGGTCCCAATTTACAGCCAGCTGGTCAGAAGTATAGGTGACAACCTACTACTTCTGATTGACATCTAAAGTGGGGTGCAGTCTTGTGGGACTGAGCCCTTAACCTGTAGGATCCGATCCTACCTCCAGGTAGCTACTGTCAGAATTGAATTGAATTATAGGATACTCAGCTGGTGTCCATGGGAGAATTGCTTCATGTGTAGGGAAATACCCTCACACATTTGGTGTCAGAAGTGTTGAGCAGTGTGAGAGTAAAGGTAAATAAATACATAAATTTATTCAAATGTATTTATTTGAGTATTTTTTATTCAAAAGTGGCATAACGTAGAATAAATGAATAAACATTTTTCCTTCTAAAAAGTCCTTATCTATAATTACCTTGATTATAAATGGATTACATTATCAAATCAAGAAACATAAGCTGGGCATGGTGGTGCACATCTGTAGTCCTAGCTAGTCAGGAGGCTGAGGCAGGAGGATCACTTGAGCCCAGGAGTTTGAGACTACAATGAGCTATGATCATGCTGCTGCACTCCAGCCTGGTCAACGCAGTGAGACTTCATCTCTTAAAAAAAATGACTGGATGAATAATAAAAAAAGACTCAACTATATACTGCCTACAAGAGACTCATTTCACCTTTAAGGACACATACAAAATGAAAGTGAAGGGATGGAAAAATAATCCATGCAAACAGAAATAAAAAGAGAGCAGGGTAACTATACTTTTATCGGATAAAAAAGACTTTTAGTCAAAAACCACAAAAAAATAAAAACAACCGAAGAAACAAAAAACATCATTATATAAGGATGAAAGGTTCAATTCATCAAGAGGATGTAACAATTATAAATACATATGCATCCAACATTGGAGCACCTACATACATAAAAAATATTAGTAGATCTGAAAGGATAGACTCTTAATAATAGCAGGGGACTTCAAGGCTCCACTTTCAACAATGGACGGATATCCAGACAGAAGATTAAGAAAGAAACATTGACTTAAACTACATTTTAGAGCAAATGGTACAGACATATGTAGAACATTCCACCTAAGAGCAGCAGAATACACATTCTTCTCAAGCACACATAAAACATTTTCCAGGATAAACTATATATAACACAAGTCTTAAGTTTAAGAAGGTCTATATCATATGAAATATATTTTCCAACCACAATAGTATAATACTAAAAGTCAGTAACAGGAGGAATTTCAGAAAATTCACAAACACTTAGAAATTAGACAACATGCCCCTGAGCAACCAAAGAATAAATTAAATGGAAGAATAAAAATTATCTTGAGACAAATGAAAATAAGCACATAACACACCAAAGCTTGAAGGATGCAAAACAAAAGTGGTTCTAAGAGGAAAATTTACAGCAATAAAAGCCTACATCAAAAAAGAAGATTTCAAATAAATAAACTAACATCATACATCAACAAAATAGAAATAAAAGAACTAAGCCCAAAGTTAGAAGGAAGGAAATAATAAAGGCCAAAGCGTAAATAAATGACAGAGAGACCATATAAACAATAGAAAAGATCAATGAAACTGAGAGGAGGTAATCAATAAACTTTTAGCTAGACTAAGAAAAGAGAATACTCAAAGTTAGAAATGAAAGAAAAGACATTACAATGAATACTACAGAAATACAAAGGATCATAACAGACTACTGTGGACAATTATATGCCAACAAACTGAATAATCTAGAAGAAATGGATAAACTTCTAGAAACATACAACCTACTAAGAGTGAATCATGAAGAAATAGAAATTCTGAACAGACCAGTAACAAGTAAGGAAATTGAATCAGTAATTAAAAGTCTCCCATTAGAGAAAAGCCCAGGGCCTGATGACTTAACTACTTAACTCTACCAAACATTTAAAGAAGAACTAATACCAATCCTTCTCAAACTCTTCCAAAAAAAACTGAAGAAGAGGGAATAATTACAACTCATTTTTAGAAGGCTAGCCTTACCCTGATACCCAAGCCAGACAGGGATACTACAGGAAAAGAAAATTATAGGTCAGCATCCTTGATGAATATAGGACACAAAAATCCTCAACAAAATGCTTGCAAACAAAGTTCAACAGCACATCAAAAGGATTATTCACCAAGATTAAGTGAAATTTATCCCAGAGATGCAAGGATGCTTCAACATACACAAATCTACTAATTAAAGAATGAAGAACAAAAATCACATTATCATTTCAAAAGTCAGAGTGTTTGAAAAAATTCAACATCCTAATATGATAATAAAAACTCTCAATAAATTAAGTATACAATAAAAGCAACTCAATGCAACAAAGGCCATATATGACAAACCCACAGCTAACATATGCAACAATGTAAAATTGAAAGCTTTTCCTTTAAGATCAGGAACAAGACAAAGAAGCCATTACTGTCACTTCTATTCAAAATGGTACTAGAGTCCTAGCCATAGCAGTTAGGCAAGAGAAAGAAATAAAAGGCATCCAAACTGGAAAGAAAAAAATTAAATGTCTCTGTCTGCAGATGACATAATATTATATATAGAAAACCTTAAAGAATCCACCAAAACACTGTTAAAACTGACAAATCCAGTAAAGTTGCAGAATACAAGAAACAAACACACATAATTAGTTGCATGTCTATACACTAACAACAAACTATCTAAAGAGAGCAATAAACCAATCCCATTTGCAATAGTTATAAAAAAATACTTAGAAATAAATTTAACCAAGAAGATGGAAGACCTGTACACTGAAAACTACAAACTATTAATGAAAGAAATTGAAGACATAAATAAATGGAAAGACATCCTATGTTCATGGATTGGAAAAATTAATGTTAAAATGTCCATACTAACTAAAGAAATATACAGATTCAATGCAATTCCTATCAAAATTCCAATGACATTTTTTACAGAAAGAGAGAAAACAATCCTGAAATTGGTAATGAACCACAAAGACTCCAAATAGCTCAAGTAATCTTGAGCAAAAAGAACAAATATGGAGGCATCACACTACCTGACTTCAAAATACACCACAAAACTATAGTAATCAAAACTGTTTGGTATTGACATAAAAACAGACCTATGAAACAGAACAGAGAGCCCAGAAATAAATCCGTGCATTTATGGCCAATTGATTTTTGACAAAGATGCCAAGAACACATTAATAGGGAAAGGACAATCTCTTCAATAAATGGCATTGGGAAAATTGAATATCAACATGCAGAAATAATGAAATTAGACTCCTATGTCACTCAATATACAAAACTCAATTCCAAATAGATTAAAGACGTAAATATAAGACTGAAACTATAAATCTACTACTAGAAGAAGACATATGGGAAAATCTCCATGACATTGGTTTGGTCAATGATTTTTTGGATATGACTCCAAAGCACAAGCAACAAAAGCAAAAATAAACAAATCAGATTACATCAAACAAACAAGCTTTTACCCAGCAAAAGAAACAATCAACAGAGTTATGAGACAATCTATGGAATGGGAAAATGTATTTGAAAACTGTGCATATGATAAAGGATTAATATACAAAATATATAAAGAACTCAACTCAATAGTAAGAAAACAACCAGATTAAAAAATGAGCAAAAAAACTGAATAGACATTTCTCAAAAGAGGACATACCCATGGTCCAGAGGTTCATGAAAAAATGCTCAACATCACTGTACACTAAAAACAGAGAGATACAAATCAAAACCACAATGAGATATCAACTCACATCCGTTAGAATGGCTATTACCAAAAAGATGCAAGATACATTTTGGCAAAGATGTGAAGAAAAGGGAACTCTTGCACACTGTTGATCGGAAGGTAAATTAATACAACTATTATGGAATACAGTAGGGAGGTTCCTGAAAAAATAAAAACTAAAACTACCACACAATCCATCAATCCCACTACTGGGTATATATTCAAGGAAAATGAAATCAGTATGTAGAGATATGCATGTCTATGTTCACTGTAGCAATATTCACAACAGTCAAGATATGTAATCAACCTAAGTATCTGTCAACAGATGAATGGTTAAAGAAATTGTGGTATATATATACACACAATGGAATACCATTCAGCATTTAAAAAGAAGCAATTCCTGTCATTTGTAACATGGATAAACTTGGAAGATAGTAAGTGAAATAAGCCCAGCACAGAAAAACAACTACCACACGATCTCATACATTTAATCTAAAAAAGTTGAACTAATAGAAGCAGAGTAGAACGGTGGTTACCAAGGGCTTGGGGAGAGGAAGTTGGGGAGACATTATTTGAAGGATACAAAGTCAGTTAGGAGAAATAAATTCAAAAGATTTATTGTACAACATGGTGACAATAGTTAATAATAACATATTGTATTCTTGGAGATCACTAAGAATAGATTTTAAGTGTTCTCACCATAAAAAATATGCAAGGGAAAGCATTTGACCACACATATGACATAGTGGCACAGGTGGGGACTTCACTGATTATTAGCACAAGAGAAACACGGGGAAGTGAGTAACCTGGACCATACCTTACTTAAGGAGAGTGAGCCTAATAGAACCCTGCTTCTCAAGCTTAAGTGGGACAGTCATATATCACTTGCACTGAGTCAGGAGGAATACTTCTCAATTTTATAGAACACTAAAAATGTTCTAATTAAAAATGTCTACGGTGTCAGAAAATAGCCATAAAGAGCCAAATGAAAAGCTCTGATATTTGATATGCAAATTGACTTGAAATGACAAGTACATGAAGAGCAAGTAAGGAAGAACAGCCAGGAAATCTCTGGGGAAAAAAAAAGCAAGGTGGTGTGGGGGCAACTGCTGGCCTTATCAGACACTAAAACATACTCTAAAGCCCTATAATTAAAAGTATTTTATATTGGCACACGAGTAGGCCCAATGATATATGAAAATTTAGGATTGATAAAGGCAGCATATCAAATCAGTTGGGGAAAATATAAGCATTTAACAAATGTTGAGATACTGGTTGAGCAATATGGAAAATGGTAAAACTATACTCATTCCAAACACCATACCGCAACTTAAATTCCAAATCGATCAGATATTTAAATGTAAAAAAAGCATAAAAGTACTAGGAAAAAAAATACAGGTATATTCTACTATTATTTGTGAGTACAGAAGCTTTGCTAATTCTGACTCAAAATCTAAAGCAATAAGGAAAAAGATTGATAAACTTTATTATACATATAAATTCAGTAAAAATACAAAGTAAAAGTAAAAATGAAAAAAAACAAAAACTCTTCAACTTATAACAGGCAAGGGGTTAATATCCCTAAAATTTCTTTGTGATCCCAAAATAAATACTTGCAATGCTTTCATGGTCATTAGTGGACACGCATAGAGTGGCAAAAAATTTCAGTCAATCAACGCATACATTCCCAGCTTAAGATGAACAAGGTGATGCTCCATCTTTCTTGTTTCAGCTCTTTACTGGAAACAAATGTCCTCTCCATGGACTACATTTTTATGCTTTTGTGTTGGTGATTTTACTATTAAATATGGCTTGCAAGCAAAGCGCTGAGGTGCTGTCTAGTGTTTCTAAGCACAATAAGTTGTGATGTAGCTTTTACAGAAAATGCTGTAGATTAGCTTCGTTCAGGCATAAGATACAGTGCTGTTGGCCATAAGCTCAATGTTAGTGAATCAACAATATATACTAAATAAGGTGTCTTTAATCAGAAACACATAAAAGAAAGGTACATACTGATCAGTTGATAAAAGTTTGTGAGAGGCTCAAAGGAACCTAACCTTCTATTTCTCTTATGAGAAATGGTTCCAAATTAGATAATTCAACATTCATGGAGACTATATACAATAGCAGTCCCCAACCTTTTTGGCACCAGGGACCGGTTTCGAGGAAGACAATTTTTCTACAGACCTGGGTTGGGGGACATGGTTTTGGGATGAAACTGTCCCACCTCAGATCATCTGGCATTGGATTCTTACAAGGAACATGCAGCCTAGATCCCTCACATGCACAGTTCACAATAGGGTTCCTGCTCCTATGAGAATGTAATGCCACCGCTGATCTGACAGGAGGTGGAACTCAGCTGGTAATGCTCCCTCACCAGCAGCTCACCTCCTGCTAATGCATCCTGGTTCCTAACAGGCCATGGACTGGTACCGGTCTGTGGCCCAGGGGTTGGGGGATGCCTGTTATATAACATAACTACCGTGAATAACAAGAATTGACTGTAGTTGAATTGAGATTTAAAATATTTTGTGAGACAAAGCGTGATGATAACCAACAACCTAGGCCAATAGTAGAGCCAGAAATGACCCAAAGACAGAACAAGAGATTTCCGTCTCCCTAGGAAAAGAGAAGATTTGATTAAGTTGGTGGCCAACGTGCCTTAGAGAGCCCTCAGGGAAAATAAAAGACTAGGAAGGTTGAGATATAGAATATAACCCTTCCTTTGGATCTAGTTCCTTGCAGTGGGGGCGAGGAGGACAGAAGTGACTAACATCACAGATTTGTGAGGAGGTTGAGAAAGGAGCATATGCCTGCTTTACAGGTGGGGACATGGACACCAAGAAGTCAAGGTCTTTGCTCAAGATCAAACCTATTATCTACGTGCCTGTAAACTAGTTTCTTGAGCTCTGATCCTTGAATTTCCTGTAATAGGGGTAAGAATGGTACTAGATATACTTGCTGCAAAGATGGAGACAAGGCATGTCAAGCACTTGGCCCAGGGCCAGGTACACAGTAAGTTCTCTGTGCAAGTTAGCAACTATCGCCCAGTAGCAGAATGCAAGACAAACTGGGCCAGAGCTCAATTTGAGAGATTTGTCTCTGTTAATTGTGAATCCCCAAAGCCAGAAATGACCCAAAGGCTTTTGGGCCATTCCCCAAATAGCCCCTTCTGTTAAATCTAGTGTCATATTAAAACTGGACTTATTAATTACTCTTAGGGGTATAAATTGAATTTTAAGGGTCTTATTTATAAGTTATACTTCTGCCTTCTTTAAAAGGAATCTGAGGAAGCTTACAACTAGATGCAACTTGTATAACAGAATTAATAACACACCAAAGCACAATAATGACTCTAGAAAGAAAGGTCCAAAACAATGTGGCAAAAGGGAGGATTAATTTTACCATAAGATGGAATGGAACAATACATTTCCCTTGGAGCTTCCTGGAAATGAAGGCAAAAAGGATAGCTAGTATCATTTGTTTCTGGCTACATAAACAGAAGTACATTTTTTATTTTGTTCAGAAACACAAACCTCATCTGTCACTAACTGTGAAGAAAAGATCACTAGACAGATCTTTTGACAAACATTAGCATCCTCAATAGCAGTTTTATAGAATATGAACAGAATACTCTTGTTATGGCTACTCCTTATCAACCCAGAATAAAAACTAAAGTCATTGTGTTAAGTAGTAATTCAGGGAAAGCATTTCAATGAGTAGTGCAAGCACAATGGCAGGCCTGCCACTTAGTAGCTTTGCTCTGTGACCTTGGGTGAGTTACTTAATTTCTCTGGAGCCTCAACTTTCTCATTTTTAAATGAGGCTGATACCTAATTAGAGCACTGCTTGAATTAAATGTACTAAAACACCTACCATGTGTCTTGCACATCATATGTCTCTCCCTTTCTCCTGAGCTAATAATGGTGTACAGACATGCTGCTTTTGGTTATTTGCGATAGACAGAACTGGAAAAACAGAAGGAATGTTTTCCTTCTGAATAATTCATGAATAATTCATAATAACATGATATTATAATAACATAAATATTAATATTAATATAATATTAATGATAACATGAATAATTCAGCATGTTATCTCAGGGCCTGAGCATCTTGTTCCATGAGCAACAGGTTACTTCAGGAAGGCAAATATAAATGTCTCTCAGGCTTACTTATAGCATAAGTCACAAATGAATGCATGTGTCCACAGGGCTGGGTTTGGGTTATAATGGCATTTTTAGTCAAATTATTTTGATACAGATGCTTTGCATATTAAACGCAGGAATATCCTTCACTTCCATAAAGAAACAGTTGTTCTCTCTCATTTTCTTTCTCTTCTTTCTTTTTTTTTTTTTTTTTTTTTTTGAGACAGAGTCTCCCTCTGTCACCCAGGCTGGAGTGCAGTGGTGCAATTTCAGTCCTACTGCAACCTCCGCCACCCGAGTTCAAGCCATTCTCATGCCTCAGCCTCCCGAATAGCTGGGATTCCAGGCATGCACCACAACATCTGACTAATTTTTGTATTTTTAGCAGAAACAGGTTTTGCCATGTTGCCCAAGCTGGTCTTGAACTACTGACCTCAGGTGATCCACCTGCCTTGGCCTCCCAAAGTACTGGGATTACAGGCATGAGACACCATGCCTGACCGTTCTCTCTCATTTTCCTTGAAATCTGTGCTAGTCCTAGTCTATCTTTTAAATTTTTATACTTTGTACAAGAAATATTTCACTGTCCTCTGAACTTATGATCAACAGTGTGGGTACAATTACAATAACTGTCACTTTGTGGCAGTTCTGTGAGATTACAGGAAGTATAATGAACTAGAAAGCAAATGGGAATAGTGGTTTTTTGACTCACACCAAACAGATCTTTTCTCTTGTTTTTCTTAAGAAAACAGAAAATTCTCTCAAAAATTTTCTCCTAAGTTTTTAAGAAAAGTCAGAAATCCGGATATTTAGATGGAATTTCCCTATTTTAAAATGCTGGCAATTAATTCATGTAGGCCAAGACTACAAGCCAGATAAAAGAGGACTGTGTAATTCCTGATTTAGAGAGGCTTTCATAATGCAGAATGTACACGGGCACTTTTCTAGAAAACTGAGGAGCAAAGTACCTGTTCCTGAAGGGATTTGTACTGAGGGAGGAGGCAGAGCAGATCCCTCCCTGCATTCTGCAAGTCCTCCAGCCAGCCTGGAGTCTAGGCTATCACTCAGGATATTTTCAAGGGGGAAAAAAATCCCACCTGTAATAGAGCTCCTTTCTGCTCTTCTCTTTCACATTTCCCTTTCTAAAAAATAAAATAAAGGAGGTTATCAGTTCCACCAAGATGCAGAATTCTAAACAAAAGGGCAAAAACTGTTAATCTCCTGCTAAGGAAAAGCCTACAAAAGGGAATCAATTAATGTGAATTCTACTTGAGGACTCAGAAGTAATTGCTTGAGTGCTTCTCAAGAAAGGCTGCTGGAGTCTATTTGCATTTGTTGAGGGAGGGTGTTCTGCTCTCCACAGCCACTGAGGTCAGCAATGGGGTAAAAATAGTACCAGGAGTTTTGAGGCTTATTAGAATGACACAGAACCTCCTTCTTCCGGCATTAAAGTGAATTAGGACCATTTATCTCCTTTGAGGAGACAGGAAGTTGCTTGTGCAGGGTGAAGAATACATATCATACTTCCCTTTTTATGGTTTTGGTGTTAAAGACTGAATATTGAGGTCAGGGAATTAAATGATATTGTAGAGATGCCAAATACTAAAGGTGCATGGTCTATCATTTTGACTGCACTGCTTATGAAAAAGATTATTTCTTGTACACAGCAAACTCATTCATTTTTCTTTTTTCTTTTGCAATGCCTGAAAAACATCTTCAGAAATTGAATTCAGGGACCTAAAAATTATGTGTATTTCCTTTGGGCAGCAGTCAGTTTTCCTGAAAGATGTGCTGATGTTTTTACAGTAGAAAGGGAGGTAAGGTCATAGAAAGTAGGCACAGTTCTTACCAGAATGTTTTACATGTGAAAAGAACATTTAAACCCAAGAGGCATGCTTTGAAGAGGCAATACACTTCAGCATGTGAAATTATTCATAATATTATAGTCATTAATAAATTTTAATTTTTTGCTACCAAGTGGCATGTTGATTAAAAATTAGTTCATTTTAATTTTGACCTTTAACCTCAAATTTGCTTTTTTGGGGCCTCATTCCCCTTTCTTAGTTCCTCTCATTCCACTTGAATCCACATAAAAACTTCTTTAAGTCTTAAGCTAGTATAAAGATGGTTTTAATATGTGTTTCTGGTTTAATCTTTCAAAATACATCATTTATGTCAAGTGGTTCCACAGGGTTGGCAGGCAGTCTGTTGAATATACAGCTGGAATAAAAATTATAGTGAAATGGAAAGTACGTGAGCAAGAGTAGGCTGGGCCAATATTAAACAGACACAGCTATCATCTGAAGAGTATGAATTAAGTTCACTGTTTGGACTTGTGCAGGAATGCTTCGTCCCACAGTGAAGTTCATGATATTCCCAACATTTTGAATGAATTTTATTTTTATGTCTTGCTCCAGGAAGCATGCATAAAATAATACAATAGCTTTATATCATTATGTTGACAATTCAACCTTGCTCTGATGACTGGAAGGCTAGAAGAAATATCTGAAAGTACCAAGATTGGTAATTTCCCAAACTAGCTGATGGCCAGAATCTATTTCAAACATATATCCCTAGGTCTTTCCCTTAGGAATTCTGACTCCCAGGTTATGGGATGGAGAAATTTTAAAAGGCTCCCAATATGGCTATTATGATCAGCAAGTCTTGGAATCCAAAAACCTAATCTAGCAGTTCTTAACGCTGAGTGAACACTAGAACAATGACTGAACACTAGAACAATGGAGGAACATAGCAATGCTTATGCCATGCTACATCCCAGATTAAGGAAATCAGACTCCCTGAAGGAATGTAGGAAGCTTCCAAGTGATTCTACTGTATAGTTGGGTTGAGAACCAGGAATCCTTACTCCAGCCTCAGAGAGTACTAGAGCCACAGTGAGTCCAGGCCCACTTATTCTCTTCCCTGAAAATGACAGTTTTACGAGAGATGGAGGAAGTGGGATGATAAATGAAACCACATTTGCAAGTTATATTCAAAACAGCAAAGGAATGAGTCAGTGTTTCTTAAACATTTGGATCCAATGCCTTTCACGCAATTCAAGTTTTAAGCAACATGAGCTTTTGGTGATCTTTCACCCAATCTCTGACTCTGATAAGCCTCTCACTTGTCCCTACTGCTTGATTCATAGGGATGTCTTGAAGAATAAGGAGACAGTGACTGAAAAGGAGAGAGATGAGGTTCAGGGAAGTGAAGAGGGTGTGGGAAGCCACCCCCAGACTATGAGCTTGGCATGAAGCTGAAACCACCCTCATCTCTAAATCATTCATTCCCAGGGTGGAAAAGTGCTCCTTTTTCTGAAGATGGCCTTCATAGAGAAGATAGACTGAGAGAAAACAGTTGAGGCTGCAAATTCTGAGTGGGGGCAATGGAGGAGAGACTACACCAAAGGAACCTCCTTCCCCGCTGGGGACCATAGCCAACTGCACAGAGAAGCGGGGCAGGAAGATGCAGTACACACAGCAGTGAGCCAGGAGATCCATTTCCTTGGAAAATACTGAGTGCCACAACTTAACATGCACTGTGCCAATAGGAGGGGCTGGGGCTGAGAATAAAAACAAATGAGACATGCTCCCCATCTTTAAGAGCTTGGAGCTTGGCATGGAGAGAGACTATCTTGTCAAAAATCACTCTATAGACAGCTTTGCCTATGTATTTGTCTAATGCACTTGTATTAGACAAGGTATATCATAGCGAATTATATTCTAACAAATTAGAAAATGGGGCAGGCATGGTGGCTCATGCCTATAATCCCAGGTCTTTGGAAGGCCAAGGCAGGAAGGCTGCTTGAGGCCGGAGTTGAGACCAGCTTGGCAAAATAGCAAAACCCCATTTCTTAAAAAAAAGAAATTAGCCAGGTGTGGTGGCCTGTGTCTATAGTCAGAGCTACTTAGAAGGGGCTGGGGCAGCAGGATCCCTTGAGCTAGTTTGAAGTTTCAGTGAGCTATGATTGTGCCACTGCACTTCAGCCTGGGCAACTGCGAGACTCTGTCTCTTAAAAGCCTTACCCTTCTTGAGTCTCAGCATTACTATCAATAAAGTGGGTATAACGTCTACACTGCAAGGTAGTTTTGAGAATAAAATGACATGAAACATCCACACAGAGTCTGGAACGCAGAAGTACCAGAATCATGCCCTATTTTTTCTTTAAAAGAAAAATTGTTGTCTTCTAGAGTAGCAAGACAAGGTTTCTGAAGGAGGTGGAAATTCAGCTAAACCTTGAAGGTTAAGAGTAATGGAAAATGCAAAGGCACAGAGGTAAGACAGTGAGGCAGGAGTTTGAGAATGAGTACATTAAACAACAGGAGATCTACCACTGGCTGCTGTAAAATCCTTCCCCAGTAAAGTTTTGGATGTAATGTGACTGGCTCTCCAGCTTCTGAAACAGAGTTGGGCCAATGTTCTTGTCTTCTAGAGGAGGGGAGAATATATTCAGGAGAGGACAAGACTGACAGGGAAGTAGCTGGTGGTAGTTGGAAATCAGCAAGATGGGAGCTGGGTCCCCAAAGCACAATCTTCCCAAATCAATAGAAGAAATAAATGCCTACTAACGATGGGATAGCTGGAAGCCCCAGCCAGCTACAGGATCCAGAATCATCCCCATCAATGTTTACACAGCATTAGATTACTAACACTAGGTGGTGGCAAACCCAAGTTTACACCTGAATAGATCTGGCTCCTGCAGCTAGATCCTCAGAACTCAAGGCTGGCTAACTATGTAGGCTGGCTTTCATCATTCCATTAACTTCACAGTAATGTTACCATGTGGTCTACACAAGTGGTTCTCAAAGTTTGGTCCTCAGACCACAAGCAGCACCCAGGAGCTTGTTAGAAATGAAAATGATCAGCTTCTACCTCAGACCCATTGAATCAGAAATGCTAAGGGTGGGACCCAGTAATCTGTGCTTCAACAAGCTCTCTAGGATGTATACTAACAGGATGTAAAACAGGGTTTTACACACAGGAATTTCTGGGCCTATTATGCTATGGCAGGGTTTTACTGTACAACTGTGACCTTGGATAAATAATACACCTCTATAGAGGACCAAGAAAATGAAGAAAGAGGTAGCTGGAGCAGAAAGATCTATCTCCAAGGTCCCTTTCAATTGTAACATGCTATAATTTATTAGTTCACCAGTGGGGGAAATGTTTACAGCTCATTAGTTCAAACAGATGGGTAGTGTTGGCATTTGTGGATCTTGTTGCATGCATTGAGTGTGGTATGTTTGAATTCTAATGGCTAATTTTAACATGCTACACATCTTCATTATTAGACTTATTAGGCTATTAATGTTAATGCTATATGACTGACCCCCATATGGAGGGGAGCATTAAAACATGAGCTTTGTATGAGGAAAACCAACAATTTAATTGCAATGGATTTCTTGTCTCTGTTGTGGTTACATATAATCATTAAGAACTAGACCTTTCACTGAATTAAAATTCTAAACAAAGGCAGTCAGAATTGATTTAGACAATTAAATCCTGGAACAACTACTTTCAAATAAACCTCTCATCCAGAACCTAAAAAACTTTACGATGATAGCCAATACTTACAGGTAAATCAAACATGTAAGCCACTTCACCTGACAAATCAGCTCAAATCAGAGGTCCAGGGGAGGGCTGGCAAGATGGCCAAACAGGAACAGCTCTGGTCTGCAGCTCCCAGTGAGATCAATGCAGAAGGTGGGTGACTTCTGCATTTCCAACTGAAGTACCTGGCTCACCTCACTGGGACTGGTTAGAAAGTGGGTACAGCCCATGGAGGGCAAGCAGAAGCAGGGTGGGGCGTCACCTCACCTGGGAAGGGCAAGGAGTCAGGGAACTCCCTCCCATAGCTAAGGGAAGCCTTGAGGGACTGTATCGTGAGGAAAGGTGCATTCCAATGCAGATACTATGCTTTTCCCATGGTCTTCGCAACACCAGGGCCCTGAGTTTCAAGCACAAAAGTGGGCAGCCATTTGGGCAGACACCGAGCTAGCTGAAAGAGTTTTTTTTTTTTTTTTTGTTTGTTTTTTAAATATTCCAGTGACACCTGGAATGCCAGCAAGACAGAACCATTCACTCCCATGGAAAGGGGGCTGAAGCCGGGGAGCCAAGTGGTCTAGCTCAGTGGATCTCACCCCCACGGAGCCCAGGAAACTAAGATCCACTGGCTTGAAATACTTGCTGCCACCATAGGAGTCTGAAGTTGACTTGGGACACTTGAGCTTGGTAGGGGGATGGCGTCCACCATTACTGAGGCTTGAGTAGGCGGTTTTTCCCCTCACAGTGTATACAAAGCCACTAGGAAGTTCAAACTGGGCAGAACCCCACCGCAGCTCCACAAACCCTCTGTAGCCAGACTGCCTCTCTAGATTCCTTCTCTCTAGGCAGGGCATATCTGAAAGAAAGGCAGAAGACCCAGTCAGGAACTTATAGATAAAATTCCCGTCTCCCTGGGACACAGCACCTGGGGGAAGGGGCGGCTGTGGGCGCAGCTTCAGCAGACTTAAATGTTCCTGCATGCCAGCTCTGAAGGGAGCAGTGGATCTCCCAGCACAGCGCTCAAGCTCTGCTAAAGGACAGACTGCCTCCTCAAATGGGTCCCTGACACCTGTGCCTCCTGACTAGGAGACACTTCCCAGCAGAGGTCGACAGACACCTCATACAGGAGAGCTTCAGCTGGCATCTGGTGGGTGCCCCTCTGTGACGAAGCTTCCAGAGGAAGGAACATGAAGCAATCTTTGCTGTTCTGCAGCCTCTGCTGGTGATACCCAGGCAAACAGGATCTGGAGTGGACCTCCAGCAAACTCCAATGGTCCTGCAGCAGAGGGGCCTAACTCTTAGAAGGAAAACTAACAAATGGAAAGGAATGGCATCAACATCAACAAAAAGGACGTCAACACAACAATCCCATCCAAAGGTCACCAACATCAAAGACCAAAGGTAGATAAATCCACAAAGATGAAGAAAAACCTGCCAAAAAGGCTGAAAATTCCAAAAACCAGAACACCTTTTCTCCTCCAAAGGATAACAACTCCTCGCCAGCAAGGGAGCAAAACTGGATGGAGAATGAGTTTGACAAATTGACAGAAGTAGGCTTCAGAAGGTGGGTAATAACAAACTCCTCCGAGCTAAAGAAGCATGTTCTAACCCAATGAAAGGAAGCTAAGAACCTTGATAAAAGGTTAGAGGAATTGTTAACTGGAATAACCATTTTAGAGAAGAACATAAATGACCTGATGGAGCTGAAAAACACAGCACGAGAACTTCATGACGCATACAGAAGTATCAATAGCTGAACTGATCAGGCAGCAGAAAGGATATCAGAGATTGAGGATTGACTTAATGAAATAAACTGTGAAGACAAGATTAAAGAAAAAAGAATGAAAAGGAATGAACAAAGCCTCCAACAATATGGGACTATGTGAAAACACCAACCTACATTTGATTGGTGTACCTGAAAGTGACGGGGAGAATGGAACCAAGTTGGAAAACACTCTTCAGGATATTATCCAGGAGAAGTTCCCCAATCTAGCAAGACAGGCCAACATTCAAATTCAGGAAATACAGAGAACACCACAAAGATACTCCTTGAGAAGAGCAACCCCAAGACATATAGTCATCAGATTCACCAAGGTTGAAAAGAATGAAAAAATGTGAAGGGCAGCCAGAAAGGTCAGGTTACCCACAAAGGGAAGTGCATCAGACTAGCAGCAATCTCTAGGCAGAAACCCTACAAGCCAGAAGAGAGTGGGGATCAACATTCAACATTTTTAAAGAATTTTCAACCCAGAATTTCATATCCAGCCAAACTAAGCTTCAGAAGCGAAGGAGAAATAAAATCTTTTACAGACAAGCAAATACTGAGAGATTTTGTCACCACCAGGCCTGCCTTACAAGAGCTCCTGAAGGAAGCACTAAATATGGAAAGGAAAAATCAGTACCAGCCACTGCAAAAACATACCAAATTATAAAGACCATCCACTCCACAAAGAAACTGCATCAACTAATGGGCAAAATAAACAGCTAGCACCATAATGGCAGGATCAGATTCACCCATAACAATATTAACCTTAAATGTAAACCAGCTAAATGCCCCAATTAAAAGACACAGACTGGCAAATTGGATAGAGTCAATTGCACATGAGCCTCATGTGCAAAGACGCACATAGGCTCAAAATAAAGGGATGGAGGAAGATTTACCAAGCAAATGGGAAGAAAAAAAAAAGCAGCAGGGGTTGCAATCCTAGTCTCTGACAAACAGACTTTAAACCAACAAAGATCAAAAAAGACAAAAAAAAAGGGCATTACATAATGGTAAAGGGATCAATGCAAAAAGAAGAGCTAACTATCCTAAATATATATGCCCCCAATACAGGAGCACCCAGATTCATAAAGTAAGTTCTTAGAGACCTACAAAGAGATTTAGACTCCCACACAATAACAGCGGGAGACTTTAACACCCCATTGTGAATATTAGACAGATCAATGAGACAGAAAATTAACAAGGATATTCAGGACTTGAACTCAGCTCTGGACCAAGCGGACCTAATAGACATCTACAGAACTCTCCACCCCAGATCAACAGAATATACAGTCTTCTCAGGACCAAATCACACTTATTCTAAAATTGACCACATAACTGGAAGTAAAACACTCCTCAGCAAATGTAAAAGAATGGAAATCGTAACAAGTAGTCTCTCAGACCACAGTGCAATCAAATTAGAACTCAGTATTAAGAAAGTCATTCAAAACCACACAACTACACAGAAACTGAACAACCTGCTCCTGAATGACTACTGGATAAATAACAAATTTAAGGTAGAAATAAATAAATTCTTTGAAACCAATGAGAACAAAGACACAATGTACCCGAATCTCTGGGACACAGCTAAAGCAGTGTTTACAGGAAAATTTATAGCATTAAATGCCCACAGGAGAAAGCAGGAAAGCTCTAAAATTGACACCCTATCATCACAATTAAAAGAACTAGAGAAGCAACAGCAAACAAATCCAAAAGCTAGCAGAAGACAAGAAATAACTAAGATCAGAGCAGAACTGAAGGAGATAGAAACATGAAAAACCCTTCAAAAAAAAAAATCAATGAATCCAGGAGCTATTTTTTTTTTTAAAGATTAGCAAAATAGCTAGACTGCTAGCCAGGCTAATAAAAAAGAAAAGAGAGAATAATCAAATAAGTACAATAAAAAATGATAGAGAGGATCAGTCACCACTGATCCCACAGAAATACAAACTACCATCAGAGAATACTAGAAACACCTCTACACAAATAAACTAGAAAATCTAGAAGGAATGGATACATTCCTGGACACATACACCCTCCCAAAACTAAACCAGGAAGAAATCAAATCCCTCAATAGACCAATAACAAGGTCTGAAACTGAGGTAGTAATTAAAAGCCTACCAACCAAAAAAGCCAATGACCAGATGGAGTCACAGCTGAATTTTACCAGAGGTATAAAGAAAAGCTGCTTCCAGTCCTTCTGAAACTATTACAAACAATGGACAAAGAGGGACTCCTCCCAAACTCATTTTATGAGGCCAACATCATCCTGATAGCAAAACCTGGCAGGGACACAACAAAAAAAGAATATTTCAGGCCAATATCCCTGATGAAGATCAACGCGAAAATCCTCAATAAAATACTGGCAAACCTAATCAAGCAGCATATCAAATAGCTTATCCACCACGATCAAGTTGGCTTCATCCCGGGGATGCAAGGCTGGTTCAATATATGCAAATCAATAAACGTACTCCATCACATAATCAGAACCAATGACAAAAACCACATGATTATCTCAATAGATGCAGAAAAGGCATCTGACAAAAATTCAACACACATTCACGCTAAAAACTCTCAATAAACTAGGAATTAATGGAACGTATCTCAAAATAGTAAGAGCTATTTATGACAAACCCACAGCCAATATCATACAGAATGGGCCAAAGCTGGAGGCATTCCTTTTGAAAACCGGCACAAAGACAAGGATGCCCTCTCTCACCACTCCTGTTCAACATAGTATTGGAAGTTCTGGCCAGGACAATCAGGCAAGAGAAAGAAATAAAGGGTATTCAAAGAGGAAGAAAGGAAGTCAAATTCTCTCTGTTTGCAGATGACATGATTGTCTATTTAGAAAACCCCATTGTCTCAGCCCAAAATCTCCTTAAGCTGATAAGCAACTTCAGCAAAGTCTCAGGATACAAAATCAATGTGCAAAATCACAAGCATTCCTATACACCAAAAATAGACAAACAAAAAGCCAAATCATGAGTGAACTCCCATTCACAATTGCTACAAAGAGAATAAAATACCTAGGAATACAACTTACAAGGGATGTGAAGGACCTCTTCAAGGAGAACTACAAACCACTGCTCAAGGAAATGAGAGCAGACACAAACAAATGGAAAAACATTCCATGCTCATGGATAGGAAGAATCAATATCATGAAAATGGCCATACTGCCAAAAATAATTTACAGATTTAATGATATCCCCATCAAGCTACCATTGACTTTCTTCACAGAATTAGAAAAAACTACTTTAAATTTCATATGGAACCAAAAAAGAGCCCACATTGCCAAGACAATCCTAAGCAAAAAGAATAAAGCTGGAGGCATCACGCTACCCGACTTCAAACTATACTACAAGGCTACAGTAACCAAAATAGCATGGTACTAGTACCAAAACAGATATATAGACCAATGGAACAGAACAGAGGCCTCAGAAATAATACCACACATTTACAACCATCTGATCTTTGACAAACCTGACAAAAACAAGCAATAGGGAAAGAATTCCCTATTTAATAAATGGTGTTGCGAAAACTAGCTAGCCACATTCAGAAAACTGAACCTGGACTCCTTCCTTACACCGTATACAAAAATTAACTCAAGATGAATTAAAGACTTAAGTTTTAGACCTAAAACCACAAAAACCTAGAAGAAAACCTAGGCAATACCATTCAGGACATAGGCATGGGCAAAGACTTTGTGACTAAAACACCAAAAGCAATGGCAACATAAGCCAAAATTGACAAATAGGGCCTAATTAAACTAAAGATCTTCTGCACAGCAAAAGAAACTATCATCAGAGTGAACAGGCAACCTACAGAATGGGAGAAAATTTTTGCAATCTATCCATCTGACAAAGGGCTCCAGAATCTACAAGGAATTAAACAAATTTATAAGGAAATAAAAACAACCCCATCAAAAAGTAGGCAAAGGATATGAACAGAAACTTCTCAAAAGAAGACATTTATATAGCCAACAAACATACCATAAAAAGTTCATCATCACTGGTCATTTGAGAAATGCAAATCAAAACCACAATGAGATATCATCTCATGCCAGTTAGAATGTCGATCATTAAAAAGGAAAGAACAGATGCTGGAGAGGATGTCTAGGAATGCTTTTAAACCATTGGTGGGAGTGTCAATTAATTCAACCATTTGGAAGACAGTGTGGTGATTCCTCAAGGATCTAGAACCAGAAATACCATTTGACCTAGCAATCCCATTACTGGGTATATACCCACAGTATTATAAATCATTCTACTATAAAGACACGTGCATATGTATGTTTACTGCGGCACTATTCATGATAGCAAAGACTTGGAACCAACCCAAATGACCATCAATGATAGACTAGATAAAGAAAATGTGGCACATATACAACATGGAATACTATGCAGGCATAAAAAAGGATGAGTTCATGTCCTTTGCAGGGACATGGCTGAAGCTGTAAACCATCATTCTCAGCAAACTAATGCAGGAACAGAAAACCAAACACCATGCATTCCCACTCATAAATAGGGGTTGAACAATGAGAATATGTGGACACAGGGAGGGGAACATCACACACGGGGGCCTGTCAGGAGGTGGTGGGGGGCTAGGGGAGGGATAGCATTAGAAGAAATACCTACTGTAGATGACGGGTTGATGGGTGCAGCAAACCGCCATGGCACGTGTATACCTACGTAACAAACCTGCACATTCTGCAGATGTATCCCAGAACTTAAAGTATAAATTTTTTTTTTTTAAATTAGAGGTCTAAAATTCAGGTCTAAAAGTTGAAGAAAATTGGGCTATACCTCAAATAAATCAGAGTGGGGATGAGCCTAAAATTTAATAAACAACTAGCCATCTGTTTTCCAGTGCTGCCCTGACTTAAGCTGTGGATATATACAGACATTTTGATACAGGCTTTGTAAATTAAAATGTAAGTTCTGGGAAGGCAGAACTTTCATGTGTCTTGACTGCTGCAGTATCCTCTGTACTTGGTATAAGTTCAGGCACACAGTGGTTTTTCAGTATATTGGTTAAATAAATGCCTGAATGATCCTCCAAAATTAACATAAGGGGTGCTGTCCAAGTGAATTTTCTGTGATGATACAAATGTTCTATAAATTCTACTGTCCAATAGAGTAGCTACTAGCTACATGTGGTTACTAAGCATTTAAAACAAACATTTCTAGTTTAACTAGGGAACCAAATTTTATTTATTTTATTTATTTATTTATTTATTATTATTATATTTTAGGTTTTAGGGTACATGTGCGCAATGTGCAGGTTAGTTACATATGTATACATGTGCCATGCTGGTGCGCTGCACCCACTAACTCATCATCTAGCATTAGGTATATCTCCCAATACTATCCCTCCCCACTCCCCCCACCCCACAACAGTCCCCGAAGTGTGATGTTCCCCTTCCTGGGTCCATGTGTTCTCATTGTTCAATTCCCACCTATGAGTGAGAATATGCGGTGTTTGGTTTTTTGTTCTTGCGATAGTTTACTGAGAATGATGATTTCCAATTTCATCCATGTCCCTACAAAGGACATGAACTCATCCTTTTTTATGGCTGCATAGTATTCCATGGTGTATATGTGCCACATTTTCTTAATCCAGCCTATCATTGATGGACATTTGGGTTGGTTCCAAGTCTTTGCTATTGTGAATAATGCCGCAATAAACATACGTGTGCATGTGTCTTTATAGCAGCATGATTTATAGTCCTTTGGGTATATACCCAGTAATGGGATGGCTGGGTCAAATGGAATTTCTAGTTCTAGATCCCTGAGGAATTGCCACACTGACTTCCACAAGGGTTGAACTAGTTTACAGTCCCATCAACAGTGTAAAAGTGTTTCTATTTCTCCACATCCTCTCCAGCACCTGTTGTTTCCTGACTTTTTAATGATTGCCATTCTAACTGGTGTGAGATGGTCTCTCATTGTGGTTTTGATTTGCATTTCTCTGATGGCCAGTGATGGTGAGCATTTTTTCATGTGTTTTTTGGCTGCATAAATGTCTTCTTTTGAGAAGTGTCTGTTCATGTCCTTTGCCCACTTTTTGATGGGGTTGTTTGTTTTTTTCTTGTAAATTTGTTGGAGTTCATTGTAGATTCTGGATATTAGCCCTTTGTCAGATGAGTAGGTTGAGAAAATTTTCTCCCATTTTGTAGGTTGCTTGTTCACTCTGATGGTAGTTTCTCTTGCTGTGCAGAAGCTCTTGAGTTTAATTAGATCCCATTTGTCAATTTTGGCTTTTGTTGCCATTGCTTTTGGTGTTTTAGACATGAAGTCCTTGCCCATGCCTATGTCCTGAATGGTAATGCCTAGGTTTTCTTCTAGGGTTTTTATGGTTTTAGGTCTAACGTTTAAGTCTTTAATCCATCTTGAATTGATTTTTGTATAAGGTGTAAGGAAGGGATCCAGTTTCAGCTTTCTACATATGGCTAGCCAGTTTTCCCAGCACCATTTATTAAATAGGGAATCCTTCCCCCATTGCTTGTTTTTGTCAGGTTTGTCAAAGATCAGATAGTTGTAGATATGTGGCGTTATTTCTGAGGGCTCTGTTCTGTTCCATTGATCTATATCTCTGTTTTGGTACCAGTACCATGCTGTTTTGGTTACTGTAGCCTTGTATTATAGTTTGAAGTCAGGTAGTGTGATGCCTCCAGCTTTGTTCTTTTGGCTTAGGATTGACTTGGCGATGCGGGCTCTTTTTTGGTTCCATATGAACTTTCAAGTAGTTTTTTCCAATTCTGTGAAGAAAGTCATTGGTAGCTTGATGGGGATGGCATTGAATCTGTAAATTACCTTGGGCAGTATGGCCATTTTCACGATATTGATTCTTCCTACCCATGAGGATGGAATGTTCTTCCATTTGTTTGTATCCTCTTTTATTTCCTTGAGCAGTGGTTTGTAGTTCTCCTTGAAGAGGTCCTTCATGTTCCTTGTAAGTTGGAGGGAACCAAATTTTAAATTTTAATTCATTTACATTTAAACAGCTACATACGGCTAATGATTACCATATTGGACAACATAGTTAATAAAGGCTGGGACAAATGTGGGGGCTAGGGAGGAAACAACAACATAAGACAAAACCAACGAGTGTGTAATACAGAAAACTATTATATACAATTTCTGACCCTGGGAAGTCGTTCATATAAGAGCAGATTGGGTGGGCAATGCTTCTTAGGCTCTGGATTCTCTTTGCTTTCCTTTAAATCCACTAAAAGTTGTGGCAGCAGCTGCTGAGGCAGGAGGACTGGGTTTCAGATTCAAGGAGAAGAGTCTGTATTCTTCTCCCACCAGGGACAAAGTGGTGTTTAACCCATGGACATCATGGCCACTGTAAGAACAACTGCTGGATGGCTAGGGACAGCAAGTGCCTGCAGAAGCATAAGCAGTGAGGAGCTCAGAACTCCTCTGTTGGCTGAGCTCGCTTTGTGGTTCAGGTGTGCATTCATTCAAATATTTTCCAATTCCATGTTCCACATTTCCAACTGAGATACTGGGTTCATCTCACTGGGGCTTGTTGGACGGTGGGTGCAGGACAGTGGGTGCAGCCTACCGAGCATAAGCAGAAGCAGGGCGAGGCATCACCTCACCCGGGAAGCGAAAGGGGTCAAGGAATTCCCTAGCCAAGGGAAGCTGTGACAGACAGCACCTGGAAAATCGGGTCACTCCTACCCTAATACTGCACTTTTCCAACGGTCTTAGCAAACGGCACACCAGGAGATTATATCCTGTGCCTGGCTTGGAAGGTCCCATGCCCACGGAGCCTTGCTCACTGCTAGCATAGCAGTCTGAGATCAAACTGCAAGGTGGCAGTGAGGCTGGGGGAGGGGCGCCTGCCATTGCTGAGGCTTGAGTAGGTAAACAAAGCAGCCATGAAGCTCGAACTGGGTGGAGCCCACCCCAGCTCAAGGAGGCCAGCCTGCCTCTGTAGACTCCACCTCTTGGGGAACGGCATAGCTGAACAAAAGGCAGCAGAAACTTCTGCAGACTTAAACGTCCCGGTCTGACAGCTTTTGAGTAGTGGTTCTCCCAGCACGGAGTTTGAGATCTGAGAACGGACAGACTGCCTCCTCAAGTGGGTCCCTGACCCCCGAGTAGCCTAACTGGGAGGCACCTGCCAGTAAGGGCCGACTGACACCTCATACGGCCGGGTGCCCCTCTGAGATGAAGCTTCCAGAGGAACGATTAGGCAGCAACATTTGCCGTTCTGCAATATTTGCTGTTCTGCAGCCTCCGCTGGTGATATCCAGGCAAACAGGGTCTGGAGTGGACCTCCAGCAAACTCCAAAGGACCTGCAGCTGAGGGTCCTGACTGTTAGAAGGAAAACTAACAAACAGAAAGGACATCCACACCAAAACTCTATCTGTATGTCACCATCATCAAAGACCAAAGGTAGATAAAACCACAAAGATGGGGAGAAACCAGAGCAGAAAAGCTGAAAATTCTAAAAATCAGAGCACCTTTTCTCCTCCAAAGGAATGCAGCTCCTCGCCAGCAATGGAACAAAGCTGGACAGAGAATGACTTTGATGAGTTGAGAGAAGAAGGCTTCAGACGATCAAACTTCTCCGAGCTAAAGTAGGAAGTTCGAACCCATCGCAAAGAAGCTAAAAACCTTGAAAAAAGATTAGACGAATGGCTAACTAGAATAACCAGTGTAGAGAAGTCCTTAAACGACCTGATGGAGCTGAAAACCATGGCATGAGAACTACGTGACGAATGCACAAGCTTCAGTAGCCGATTCAATCAAGCTGAAGAAAGGGTATCAGTGATTGAAGATCAAATGAATGAAATGAAGCGAGAAGACAAGTGTAGAGAAAAAAGAGTAAAAAGAAACGAAGCCTCCAAGAAATATGGGAATATGTGAAAAGACCAAATCTACGTCTGATTGGTGTACCTGAAAGTGACAGGGAGAATGGAACCAAGTTGGAAAACACTCTGCAGGATATTATCCAGGAGAACTACCCCAACCTAGAAAGGCAGGCCGACATTCAAATTCAGGAAATACAGAGAACCCCACAAAGATACACCTCGAGAAGAGCAACGCCAAGACACATAATAGAGGAAATCTTGAGGAGAAAGGATTTCTTTGCAAAATGAGATAATTAAATGAGTGTCATTTAATTTTAATTTTTACAAAAGATATGCCCTTTTTTTCTCTACCCAAACTAGTAAAGACTGTTTGCTGTTCACATGATGTAAGGTCTAAAATTGAGGCTTCAGTTCACATGTAAGATCCTCTAGCCAAACTGCCCTCCTTATCCAAAGGACCAGGTGCAGTTCCTGCTTATCCCTGAGTAGTGGTTTGCAGTTACTTGTCAGCCAGTAGAATTATTCAAAGAAATCAATTTTATCCTCTTGAGGGAACCAGGGGGTACCCCATCCTCTTGATCCTATAAAATGGCCTCTGGTTGTTCCCACTGTTACCATATGCAACTCCCATGTGGCCCTGAATGGTGTAAAGCGTCCTTCTCCCAAAGCTATGAGTATATATGACTACTAAATGTCTATTGACCACATCTATCCAGTGTTAGGAGTTGTGTGTTTTGCCATTCTCACAATCCCCATAACCCTAGGGTGGGAATCCCTCTCTCGCCAGTGGGTTTAACTAGAGGTGATTAAAACAAGTTATACGAAAATTCTTCATAAATAATTCATCAGTTGCTGATGAGCCAGGTATCATTTATCAATACTCAGGACAACGCTCACCCTTCTGAGCTCTCTCTTGTACCTCAGGGGCATGATGCCTGGAAACTACATCTCTCAGAGACTTTTCTCTCAGGATTTGCATTAATCCCACCATTTGAAGACACTTGCATGTCATTAGAAAGATGAAAGAGAAGGAGAAGCCATTATTCTCCAGTGTCAGCCAAGGGGTAGTGGTAGACAAAAGATGGAAGGTTTTGTCAGAGGCTTCTAAGTGTCCACCAGAGAACCAGTCATTAGATTACAGAAAGGAAGTAAGACTTTTGATGGTCACTTCCTTATGACTCTCATGTCTGAGTTTCTGAAATTTGTTGTAGCAGATACCTCTGTACCCTGGCTCATATTTTCTTGGCTTCACCTCTGATTTCAGCCATGACTGCACAGTTTCATACAGCCTTCAACTCATATCATGCTGGAAGTATCCTACCTCAGGTGCAGGCTCCACATTTCTACTTTCTGATGTGGAGTTTCTCCAACAATGCAGATGCCATGGGAGTTAGTTGGGCCCACATACGTGTGTACAGCTCAGAAATACAGGGAGTTAATATCCCTGGGGGCAAGTCCTAGGAGCCAATAGAGAAATCCTCCTACCTTCCACACTTTGGGTGGACAATTCTGGAAGGTACTCTGTGTGCTTCTCATTAGATTTTGATAGAATCAAGCTCCGCCCTACCAAATGCAACCTCTGTAACACACCCCTATGTTGGCCATTCCTTTTTCCTCATTCTACCACTGTGGATCCCTGGTATCACCTCCCAAATAAACCGCCTGCTCATAACTCCTTGCCTTAGGCTGTGCTTTGAAAGGATCCAAGCTATGATGATAGCCCTTTCTATCTTCACTCCTCCAGCCTTCCAAAGGTAATACAAACCTTTAATTAACTGTACTGAAATGTTTCCTATTCCTCAGAGAGTGGCTTCTGTTTTCCTGAACAAACTATGACTAATATACTGCAGTTACATAATAGTCTATGTTATATCATTTTGTTTATGTTACTCTGTGAATGGATATTGTGTGCCTGCATCATCTTACTTTTGTTATCATCAGCACATTGATTTCCATAGAAGACATTACTAATACATCGTTTTACTAACAGTCATTCTCTCAATTTCCTAATTTTGTCTAACCTGACAATGTACCTAACCCAAATCTTAATTTCTCAGCCTCTCTTATTGGTAGCAGGGACACAGTTCTGGCTAACGAGAAACGAGAAGTCTACCTGGGATTTCCAGGTAAGTTTTGCCTGTTCTCCTTCCCTGTTTCTCTTCCCACCTGGAACAATGACATGTGATAAACTTGCCATCCTACAATCACAAAAGCACCATGAGGACAAAAATCACTGAAGGAGCCTTGGGATGTTAATGGCATCTTGGAGCTGACTCAGCAGCCCTGAATGTTGGTCTACTCACTTCTCGTTACTTGAGATGGATAAATGTCTATTGTGTTAAACCACTGTGATGGTTTCTCTGACACTGCTGAATGCAACCCCCTACCTGATGCACCGCATTTATACTATTAACTTTAGATTTCCTTTGACTAGACTCTCAGAAGAAAACTGTCACATCAAAAGAGGTATAAACATGTAAATTTATGATATAGCTGCCAAATTACTTTCAAAAAGGACTACATCAAGCTACATGGCTACCATCATCATTTGAAACTATCTATTCTGGAAAGAAATATTGTACTTGTTTTCTAATTATCTTGCTAACTGGTTTCCATTTTGATTAGCAATCTCGTATACCACTGGTAGGCTCCAAGCTCATAGGCTACATGGTGATAACAAGCTCTGTGGGAGCCCTGTTCAAAATATCTTGGTATTTTTCCTACTCAAAAAAGCAGCACATATAATATTCCTACAATGATTGTATTACAGGGTATCAGGACAGCCAGTGTGACCTCCTTCAAAAAGAATTTCCTTGCTGCTCCAATTAGAACACAGTGGTCAAGGAGGCCATAGACATGCGAAGATTAAAAACAATGAGAAGATGACAAGGAGACCAGTGTGGCCAATGGCTTACCAATAGCTAAAGGATTTGCTATATCTATAAAAGGTGGACAAAGGTTGAAAAGTCTCTTCAGCATTCCAAATGAAAGAAGAACTGTCAGATAGCAAAAGAAAAAGATGAGACATATCTATCTGATTGCTCCAGAGCTAATGTGGCCTGCAAAGAGTACTGGCATGGAAAGGGAAATTAAAGAAACAGTGGTAAAGAGAAGACCACAGCAATATAGGTGTGCTCACCATATATAGGTTTGTCATGTACTGTTTGTGTTCAAAGCTCCACTTCAGATTATATCTGAGCTCATTTTCCCACTTTATTAGCAACTCTAAGAGGAAAGATCCTTGGCTAAGTCATAACAACACTGCTTCCTGGCAGAGACTCTTAGAATGTCACTGGTTCACTTATTCATATGAATCCATTCGTTCACTCATTCACACTTTTCCTGCATGTCTACTACCAATAAGTGGTACAATATATCCCCTGGACTCCAGGAGCTTACCCATCTAGGAGTGGTAATTGACACATACAGTAATAATGACAACACAAAGGCACTGTAGGTTAGGAGCCACAACAGAAATACTGTATGCTGCATTACAAGAGAATAGGAAAAATTTCCTCCAGACAGGATGACTAGAGAGAAACCCACATAAAGAAGATGATAGCTGAGCTGAACCATGAAGGGTGGAAAGGATGTCAAGAAGAATGTTTGGAAGAGAAAAACAATAAATATGATAGAAAAAAAGTAGGGTACAAAATTATGAGATCTTGGATCTCGTCTTAGTCTCTCCCTTAGGACAAGATATTACACGTTACTTAAATTTTGTGAGCCTCAGTTTGCCTACCTTTAAAAATGAGACACAGTATTACCTTCAGGGATTGCTCATTACAAGTATTACATTAGATAATACATGTGGAAGTATCCTATAAATTACAAAGAAGTATAATTCGTTGTCTTTTCTTATTATGATTGTTTTTATTATTCTTCCACATACAGCAAACAGGATTAACAAGTTCAAATGTGAAAAAATTCAGGACATGAACTTTTTGTTTATAAGAAATATTTTATAAATAATAACAAGGTTGTTCTTTCCAGATTTAAGACCATATATGATTTACATAACAGATGTTTAAATAGTCCTTCTGTCCTATTGTCCTTTGAGAGACATGCACACACGTCAAGTGTTAGTGCCTGGGGGCAGACACTGTATCTCACTATGTCAGTATACATGGTAACTATTATGCCATATCTGAACAGATCTCTGTATTTAAAATTTTTACATTTTTATGATTTTGGGATTTGCTGTATAGGATTTAAATAGTTACAATTTCATGAGATTGCATTTAAAACCAGGAAGGAGATCTAAAGCCTTTAACATAAGAAAGCTGCTCCTTATTCGAAAGGAAATTGGTCCCAACCCCTGTTGTGTTTTGCACACACCTAGGTAGTCTCTTTGGCCAGTAGAGATGGTAGAACTTAAATAAAGTGAATTTGTTTCCCTGCTGATCAGAAAAAAAAAAAAAAAAAAACCATGGAATTTCACACTGAAAACGCATCATGGGGCTTTTATTTTCATTTTTGATTCTGGTAAGTTTGAACATTCAGGAAGGTAATTTTTTAAAAAACTACCAGAAAAGGCAACTTATTTTTCTTTGTTAGGATGAATCTAGTTTCTACAGAAGAGATGCAATTTGAAAAAACAGTATTAATGAATTCAGAAAACTGTCCACAGAAAACTGGCATAAACAAACCCTAGAAAAGTCAGAATCTCAAGGAAGTGTCCAGTGAAATTGCTTATATTACTAATTTGTGGGGAAAAAATATAAAGTTAAATTAAGTAGAAGTTGATATGATTTAGGAATTAATGTTCAGCTGGGCGTGGTGGATCATGCCTGTAATCCCAGCACTTTGGGAGGCTGAGGTGGGCGGATCATGAGGTCAGGAGTTCAAGACCAGCCTGACCAATATGGTGAAACCCCGTCTCTACTAAAAATAAAAAAATTAGCCGGGTGTGATGGCACACGCCTGTAGTCCCAGTTACTCAGGAGACTGAGGCAGAATGATCACTTGAACCTGGGAGGCGGAGGTTGCAGTGAGCCAAGATCGTACCATTGCACTCCAGCCTAGGTGAGAGTGAGACTCTATCTCAAAAAAAAAAAAGAAAAAAAAGAATCAATGTTCCTACTATTCCTAAGCATTTGTATTTCATTAAACCTTACAATATTTTATAAATAAGATTGATTTCAGCTAATGTTTATATTTAATCAGTTTCATAGTAAACTCAATTTTTATACAAAAAGCCTAATTATGTAAAAAAAAATGCCCATCTCCTTATTCCAGTTGATCAGTAATATGAGAAAGAGACCTGAAAGTATACCTAAAGCCCTGCCATTTGTCTGGGTACTATGTTGGAATTGTAAGTAAAAGCAAAGGAAATGAACATTTATTGTGCAATGACTGTGTGCCCAGCAACATGCCAGATGGGACTGTTTCACTGATGGCTTCACATAGGCCTCATAAAATAGGTATTGGCAATCTTTTTTGGAGTGCTAAGAAAGTTTAGGTTACTCAGGGTCATAAAGCAGAGCCATGATTCCAACTCAGGACTTTGCTAAGCTCACTGTCCTTCTATCAAACCATGCTTCTTCTTGCAAGATAAAAAAAATGTAGAGTTTCTTAAAAATTAGCCTTGAAAACCCAAACCTACCAAATGCCTACATCATCAGTAACCACACAGGCTCCTCATAAATGCTTTTCATTCACTGAATTATCTCTGAACATTTATTTCTTTAGGCTTTCTAAAAAGTGACCAAAAGAACATCTTTTATCTTTGATTTTTACAGTTTTTTTTTAATTGAGGGGAAAGTGCAACTGTTAAAAAGCCTTTTTATCTTGACTTAATGACAAAGTTTTGCCTCTTGTTTAGCCTCCCACACTGAAGATTAGATCCACACATTTCTGCTCCCTTAGTCATAAAAAAGGAAATGTTGCTTTGTGAAGCAATGCTCAAATTCTTTCTAGAGCCTTATCTCCTAGTTTAAGAATGTACTGTGACCTAGGCTAACTAACACTTCAGGTATGGATTCCTGAAAAAGGTTTCTCATGGATTTTTCTACCTTTCTGCTGAAGCTACTGGCTTCTTTTTCTACACACACACACACACACACACACACACATACACACACAGTGTAAACTTCTTTTTCAGGAATCCATACAGGCCTCCTCTTGACTAGTATATGAAGTTTCCTCAGCATTGCCCGATCTCACCTTTTCTTGCTTCCCAACGCATTCTCCTTCCTCATGAAGCTGGCCTCCTCACCTGCTTCCTCCTGTGCATACTCACAAAGAAGCCTGGAGCTGCTCATTTCCACCTCAGTATTAACTCCCCACAGGAAATGTCCTCTCTCCTTCCCTGTGGCGATTCAAACATATTTCCTTCAAGACTTTCCTCCTCCAAAACCCCTTCCTGCTGTAATTCCTCCCTAGCTAGCTACTGAAATGCTAGCTTCCTAGGCATTCCACTTTCCTGATGCATTTCTCCTCACTCCACATTCCTCTCAGTTCATTATTCTGTCTCCTCCTCTGACTGCTCTTAAATGGACATTCCTGCCTATCCTAGGCTCCACACTCTTTTCTTCCTCTAAACACTCTCCCTAGGCAATTACTTCAAAACTCTCAAATCTTAGTTACCTCTGCATTAGTGATGCCTCTAACTACAGACACCTCCCTGAGCTTCCCACATGCCTGCCGGACAACTCCTCGGAAAAGTACTGCTCAAATCTCCTACTCAATGTGTCCAAAATAAGAGGAGTAAACTAGTTTCAATACATATTTCAACTGCTTCTATATTTCGGTAATGGACTTACTCTTTCAATAACCCAAGCTGAAACTCTTGCCCTCTACATCTTACTAGGAAATAAACCTCAGTGTATCCTACCCTTGCAATTGTAACTCTTCCTCCTGCATCCAAACACTGGTTCTTCAAGCTGTCAGAGCTTGTGCAGCTTTGGCCATGGGACATACATGGATCTCAGCAAAATAGCCAGCTGGAGCTATTTTGGGACAGAGTGGGATAGGGGCAGAGCTGGGAAACTAATCTGATTGGAAAGATTGGTCTTGAGAAGTTGGGCCACTCTGGCATGTCAGCACCACAGAGACATATTCAAGCAGTCTGGGTGCATCAGTAATCAGGTTTTAAATAACAGGGTGGCAGCATCATGATTTTACCCCATCAATTCATTCACAGCAGGGTCCACGTCCAGCAGCAGGCACTTGTAATAGCCTCCCACTGGTTTCCTGCCCTCTACCTCCTAGCTTCTAAAAATCCAATCTGATTCCTACACTAGTACACCTCAAATTATTCAGTAGCTTTCCACTGGGCAATGATAACATATGAATCTTGACTAGGTAGAAGCAGGAAGTTGGGAACGAGACTTTAATGGCCAGTGCAAGATTGACAAGAGAATATTTTCTTTACCTGTACCACAAAACTGGCAGAGTTCCAGATAGAGGTGATATCATCTGCGTGGGTCTCAGAGTGAAGATGACATTAAACAGAGCTGAAGCCCATCCTTGTTGGCATGTGGCATGAGTGAAAAATATACTCATATGATTGTCACCTACTGTTATTTTGTGGTTGATTGTTACCATAGAATAAACCAGTGTACCCTGCCAGATATAGTGACTTTCATAAACATTTCTCAAAACTTCAGAGGAGAAGGGGCTTATTTCATACTAACATAGGTGAAAGTTTGCTTACTAAGCTGAAATAATGAATAGTGAGAGAGAAAACTTGGTGAATTGAAGACCTGGTATTAAGGCTCTGGAGGGGACTGTGATTTTCTGAAACTAATTGCCTACTCTGAGTCTGCCCCCCTCTATATATTCTTCTTAAAAGAACCACTTTTGCATGGTTGTATTGCTTATAGATCCTCCCACCCCAATCCTTGAGTTCTATTCATAATAGTACTATTCAAAAATATAGTCTGTCACTTCAATTAACTTCAATGAAAAATGATTTAATGTTTTTAATCATTAAGAATAAAAATGAACCACATTGGTACTCTGGGGACTTTTTTTTTCTTTGCTAAGAACTACCATTTAATTGAAATACCAGCTCTTCAATAACTCTGACCAAATCATAACATATCTGGCACCAATGGCTAAAGAATATCTTGAACTATTAGTTTAGATCCTCATATAGAAGTGATTACCTCTAGTAACATTCCGTATGAGCCAATATTCGTCTTTGCTCATAAAAGCAAGGAAGAAAAACACAAATATATTGTCTGAATACTTCAAGCAGCTAGCACAGTACCCAGCACAGAGTATGTGACCAATAAATGCCAGGTCTCTTCTTGTACCCAGCCCCTGACCTGCTGCTTTACTGAAGAGATATGGCTGATCAGACTTACTGTCATTTGGCAAGTGATTTCTCCACAGCTCTGTTGTTAAAGCAGCTCAGTTTTCTCAACCAGAGTAATCAGATGTCCTTTATAGGACTGGTTCCACCACCTTAAAGGGTTTAGTGACAGCAGAAGGGGGTCACTGACTTAGCAGGAAAAGAGGATAGTAACATCCAATATAGATTAATTTAATTACCTCCTCCTTCACCCCATTCCTGGGGGCCTGGCAATATCCAGGAAAGTTCAGCAAATGAAATTTCTTATTCTTCTACCCTTGAGATATCTGTGGCATAAAAATGAGGTCATTTTCTTGGTAGGAAAATGATATCTTGCATGGTCTAAGTATTGCTTCTTCCCCTGATATAAATAAAATCAGGATTGCCATATTAAAAGTCCTAAAGGCCTTTGCCTTGGACATTAGCCCTCTGGCTCAGATGCTCTAAGAAAACACTGCTACCAAAGGTCACTTCCACATTCACAAAATTGCAATTCTTAAAAACAGAGAAAAAATAATTTCCTTTTCATATGATATCAAAGTTAAGATTTCTGTTGCCATGGTGATGAGATTTTTTTTTTTTTTTTCCTTGCAGTGCCAGCCTTTTCCTGGCAGATGAAGTCAGTACTACGATCAATAAGAAAGCAATACTTCATTTTCTACATCCCTCTTGGGGTACGGGCTTCCAACCAAAAGCAAAGAGAGCCATATTTGATGGTCCCAAAATGTCCATGGACAGAAATTTACATACCCAATAATAATGCCAAACTATGCCTTTATCATGCTTTGCTGAAGGATTTGATGAAAATTTATGTATACAAGCCAAAAACTCACATGCATGTAAAACAATCCATAGCTCCTGTTAGTTCCTTGTCAATTTTCTTCCCTACTTTTGGCCGCCTTTAATAAGTCCTTCATGTATCTAAATGGTTCCTTAATCAAGAACCAACTTGAGTTGAGAATTTCTTAGATCCTGAATTTTGGAATACAGTCAAGGGGCATAAACCAATCTCTTTAGAACACTGTGTCTCAAATTGTCAAGTAAGCTTCTGTTAACTAGACATCTTGGTGATACTTTGTTCCATTATTATTTAAGCTGAAATCTCTCTAGCTTTTAAAAAATCATGTGGTTATCTTCTGGTCATCTTGAAGCCCTAGAATTCTCTCTTCTTCCACACAGAGGAAAGACTTGGTAGCCAGGAACAATCATTCAAAGCTTTTCCCAATGTAATGGATGAATGGATGATATCCCCTCTTCCCATGTGTATATAATGAACAGTTGGCATTTACTCCCTGTACAATTCCACTTTAAAAATATGGTGATTTAAAGAGGGTCCATGTTTATACATGTTTACCCTTCATAGCAGGAAAGTCCTCCTCTCTATGTAAAGGTCATCTCCTTCCAAAGAAAAGCAAATAGAATAATACAGAAGCAGATGGATATTTGCCAAACCACTAGATCAGTAAAATTAAATGCCTTGGTGACATCACAGGTAGATTTCTCTGGGACTAGGAGTACATATGCAAGTACAGGTAGTAAGAGGAAAGAGAACCAAGGGAGAGTCAATATGATGTGTTTACCAAACTTGTTTCTTCCTTCTTCAGGTCACAGAGCTAAACTACATTTCCAAAGTTCCCTTGCAGTTAGGTGGGGCCATGTGACTGAGTTCCAGTCAATGGCCTGGATCCATACCCACCCACTCTACCCTGCATGATGCGCTACCCACTAGCTTTCTCACTTTCCTGCAGGTAGACACTGAACTCAGCAGAGAAATGCTGATTTCAGAAGATGGCAGACCTACATTATAGATGAGTTCTGGGTCCCTAAATGACTATACGGAACAGGAACCCTCTCCAGCTCACCTCCTGTCAACCTGCATTGGGCCCAGGATGTTAACAATAAATAAATTTTTATTATGTCAAACCACTGAGATTTTGGCTTTTTATTAAAGCAACTAGCATTACTCAGCCTGATTAAAACAGGACGCTATTGGATACTCAAATATGGTTTCTCCTGTGAGCTTAGCCTACCTTAGGAAGCCAATAGTATCCTGAACTAATCCTAAATTAGTTCGTATTAGTATTTTGAAGCAACTCTTGGTAGACGGACAGTGTTTATTGCCCTTTGGGCTCATGGTCCAAGGAAGCAATATTCTTAATAGTACGAACCTGGAACTGGTGGCCAAAAACATAAATAAAAATTATCCATATTCACTTCCCCAAACCCTCCATTCCTAGGGAAAAAAAAAAAAAAGGAACAAAACAGAACTTAGCATATCACCTCTAAAAGCTGGAACCCACCCACAAATGTCATTTCAGGGCAGGATGGGAGAGGACAAGAGAAGGAGAAAGGGCCCCCTATAATATCCAATCTCTTTCAAATTATTCATTCATCATTTATATGAGGAGATTATCCTACTACAACACCACTTTTCATTTTGCAAATGTGTAGTGTGCAGACTTGTCTGGTTCGATGGGAAAGGTTTCCAAGAAAATTAAATGTCAGAGCTGCTTGGCTTATTGGTTTTGCTCTCTATAAATTCCCTTTTTAACTCAGCTTTGAATAATAACATTCCTCAGTGTCAATGTGACAAATTAGCTTCAATCTTAATGGTGTGTGAGAATCAAGAAAGCAGGCAAAGACTAGCTATGGTTCTCATCTAAGCAAGGCAGCAATAAAAAATTAACTCTGAAAGATAGCCTTTAGTGGCTCTAGGAAGTAGAGGTACATGAGGTATCAGATTTTTTTAAACAGCCTATTATTTGTTCCTTTTTTTTTTTTGCAGCAATCGGTACTCTGATATGCATAAAGTTTAAAGCAATCTAGAAGGAAACTCTCCTGAAAGTGGATGGGAACCAGGAAACCAGTCATGTTGTCCTGTTCGCTCACACTCCCTCCCTCCCTTCCTCCCTTCCTTCCTTGACAGATTCTCGCTGTGACGCCCAGGCTGGAGTGCAATGGCATGACCTTGGCTCACTACAACCTCCACCTCCTGGGTTCAAGCAGTTCTCCTACCTCAGCCTCCCAAGCAGCTCAGGCTCCCAAGCAGCCTCCCAAGCACCTGCCAACACGCCTAGCTAATTTTTGTATTTTTAGTAGAGACAAGGTTTTACTATGTTGGCCAGGCTGGTCTTGAACTCCTGACCTCAAGTGATCCGCCCACCTTGGCCTCCCAAAGTGCTGGGACTACAGGCGTGAGCCACCATGCCCGGCCCAAGACCACTTTTTATGCTAATCAGTTAGTGACAGCCTTGGAGACTCAGGCTGAGAGTTTCTCCCTGCTACTTCTCAAATCTGCAAGAGCTCCATGTAACACCAGTCTATTACGGAACTTCTCATGGTTTCTAAACACTGAAGTTGGTAGTGGAAGGGTGATGGTGAAGATTGAGTTTAGGTGTAGATACAATATTTTGTCAAAAAGATTTTAATCTTTTAAAAATCTCTCCTTCTAGTTTACATATTAAAATATAAGATAAAAGTTAAGAAAATAGTTCTGCATATGTGAATCATATTATTTTAGGCTCTCAGAGATGAAGGCTAGTCTATGTTATCTGCGTATGGAGGACACACATAAGCATGTGGACTCAAAATTCTTTTCCAGTAGAATAAAAGAATGTTACAACTGTGAAGGGCTTACAATCAAATATAGTACAATTCCTTCACGTTATAGTGTGAGAAGACAGGCCTGTAAAGTTTAAGTGACTTGCCCAAGGTCTGGTTTTCTGACTGACAGAAAACCAGACTGACAGAAAACCGGTGTGTTTCATATGACAGAAAACACACACACACACACACACACACACACACACGCATACACACATACACATTCACATATGTGTAGGGAAGGAGAGGAGAAATGATATATATTAATTTGCATGCTAAACCCTCAGATGTCTGGGAGCAATATGATATTTAAAATATCATATCCTCAAAGCATGCATCATCCAGCAAAATTATTCTTAAAGATTTGAAACCTATGATTAGAAAAGCTTTTGCCAAGGTTTTATCAAAAGGAAATTTGGATTGGGAAGACTTATTTCCTCACATGTTCTTTCCAGGGATAATGACACAAATCAATGGAGGACACATTTCCCAGAGATATGTCACAATATGCTCTCAGACTGACATTTCTGTTTCCACTTACAAATAGACTGGGCTAAGTTTTAAACTGGGTTTTGATTCCTAAGCCTTTTCAGGATATTAAAAATTGACCCCAGCATAGTAGCTGATGCTATGTCTTTTAAAACCAGTTTACATTATGCAGCTTTGTAGGCATGTTTCAGAGATAGGACAGTAAGGAATAAATTATAAGTTGCGTTTATAATAGAACAGTAGTATCAGCTCAAATGGTTTCTGGGAAGTTAAGCAAGACTTCTCTGTTAAGCAACCATTCTCTCTTTGGTACTTTGAAAGTAAGATTCAAGAATGTGTCACAAATGGATCACAAATAGTAATCAATACTGTGACGCCACCTTTAACGGTTCCTAATGAAGTGAACAGTGTTAGTTCTAGAGAAAACAGTAACACAATGAAACTAAAGAAAATGGGTTATTTAACTTGATCACCCAGCCTGGAAATAACGTCAGCTCTGTTTTTGAGACTGCATCCTCTGACTGATTAGAAATGCAAGGCCCCAGCTGGGCACGGTGGCTCATGCCTGTAATCCCAGCACTTTGGGAGGCTTAGACGGGTGGATCACTTGAAGTCAGGAGTTCGAGACCAGCCTGGCCAACATGGCGAAACCTCGTCTCTACTAAAAATACAAAAATTAGCCAGGCGTGGTGGCATGTGCCTGTAATCCCAGCTACTGGGGAGGCTGAGGCAGGAGAATCACTTGAACCTGGGAGGGAGAGGTTGCAGTGAGCTTGCAACAGAGCAAGACTGTCTCAAAAAAAAAAAAGAAAAGAAAAGAAATACAAGTTCCCCAATTCATTGGCCAAAGGCAGTGGAGGCATCTGCTCATTCTTGGGTGCAAGTTTTCTGACAGCTGGAGAAATCAATGAGCACTCACTGAAGTCTTGCTCCCTGCTCTACGGCCAGGGGTTGGCCTGTAGAATTTCTGGCTCTACAAACCTGACACACATGCAGAATGTCAAGAAGCTTACCAACTCTCCCTTCATCCTGCTCCACTGCAGACTCAGGTGCCATAGAGAGTTGAGATTAGGCTACTAGATGGGTAAATGATGTCTGAGCATAGAACGGGAGAAGCCTGTATGGTACTGGACATGAAATAGTTAAACAACAGCATCTTTGGAGATAGGCAGAAGTGAAGGCAGGGTAAGAGGCAGAGAGAAATGCAGTAGTTAAACCAAAAGCATCCACATGTCCATTCAATGAAGGAGACAATTGTTTCTAGCTTGGACCCCAGTTAGGAAGTTACTTTTCCCACTGAGAGAAGCTTAAAACACCTTCTCCTATTTAGTCTATTTTCAGAGCAGAGACACTTCTGGAGAATTTGTGGCAGGAAGCAGGCTTTCTAACAAATATGGTAATAACAAATTTGGTAATATGGTACTTCTAACAAATACGGTAATAACAAATATTTCTAACAAATATGGTAATAACCATATTATTACCATATTTCTAACAAATATGGTAATAACAAATTTGGTAATAACAAATATGGTAATAACAAATAACAAAGCAGGCTTTCTAACAAATATGGTAATAAAGATAATATTTTAAAAGATCTTTGATAAGGTGTATAAGTAGAATCTAGGATAAATTCTATAGACAAGAAAGAAAAATCTTATTGTTTACCATCATGGGATCAGGAATATAACAGAAAATGATCAGCAGAAAAATCAGTGTTCCACTAAACATCCCTTTACAAATTAGCTATATAATTTATGGTTTGATTAATTTATTACAGAATATATGTGGAGGGTTTGCAAAGTTAACCTACAATACATGCAACTAAATACAATTAAAAAGATGTCAACTGTAAGTGGACTTTCCTTTTGAGCCTTCATCTGCTGTTACAGAGATCAATTTGCATTTAACTGTCTTGCTGAATTAACTCATTCCTTTTCTACATCATACTTACTGATTCCCCCCAGAACACTGAGAACCTAAAAGTAACAGGGTTTCTCTCTGGGATGTCTCCACACTGTCTGCTTTCAAGAGTCAGTTTTGTCTCCAAGTCTGTTTACATCCATTTCTTTTGTTCTTTTAATTACATAATATAATTTAAAAACACTGCCAAATGAGAAAAAAATGACTGAAGGGAGTTGTCTGTATGAAAACTAAGTTGAATTATTTGAATAGACTTAATTAAGGCAAGTTTTCTTTAACAACACTTTCAATTAGGTGTCAAGGCAATGGCAAAAAAAAATTTTAACTGTAGAAATCTAAGATTCTGCACTCAAATTTCTTTGCAAGTATCTTAAAGAGTTCTTTGCCCAGTAAAGAAAATGCAAGTAGAAATGTAGCTGATGCATTAGAGGATGATTTATGCAAGAAATAAGAAGCAAAACTCTAATTGGAAAACCAATACGAAAAGAAAAATCTTGGCCCTGAATTAAAATATTGCTAATGTACATTTACATTAAATTAAATTTAAATGTTACATATATAAATTATTTCTGATTCTGTCTTAATCATTTTTTAAAAATTGGTTCTGATCACATCTGATATAACAGCTTTTACCCTAAGTAAGTATCCCAGCCAGCTTCAAATTTGGTCTAATAATTTAAATAGTCCCTTTAGAAAATATTCAGACTCCTGATAGCATCCCCTCTTCCTGTAATGGTATTTCAGTCCTCCCGGTGTCTGGTGGGGAGTTGGGAGTTATGTATGCCGTGCCAGTTCTTTTGTCTGTACTGCCTGGCATCCACTGGCCTGCAGTAATGCCCTTGTTCCCTTATCATCATGTGCTCTTTTGGTCTCTGATGGTAAAATACCAGGCTGGCCCTGTCTTTCACTTCCTGCAATGCCCCCAAGTAGGTATGGCCATCTCCCGTTTGCTGGTTCAGCTTCCCTTAGCTGTGGCTGGCTGCAGACCCTGGAGTCTGTTCCACAGCACTGTTCAGCCCTAACATCTGTTATGATGCTGCTGCTCACCTTAGCATCCCAGCTCTATGGAAACTGAGCTGCTTCACCTGGGCTTGAAGGGCCTTGCACAGGTTCCTGCCTACTCCCTGTCTCAACAAGAATGTAGGGTAGAATCTTGTACCTGTGCCTGTGGTGTTTTCCTGAATTCCCCAGTCTCCCAACATCAAAGCTCACGGAGAACTCTGGAGATGCTACTTGTGCTCACTTCTGTCTTCTACCCCCTTTTCGTTCTCCTTCCTCTCCATCCTTACCCTGGCCAGGACAGAGGCAAGCCTTTCTTTTTACATTATATCATCCTTCTTCCTGACTCCAAACTTCTTCACACTGTAAGAGAAGCCTGTGAGCCTTCCCTCCAGGCTTATCTTCTCTATATCTAAGGAGAAGATAAATATACCACGACTTCTCACTCCCCAGTGCCACTGCCTCCTACGCTGGAGTACTAAGGCCACTGTGACTTAGGAATCATATGCCTTAGGAATAAGATAAGACTTTAAGAGGAAGAGGGAAATGTATTGGTTTAATATTTATGAAAACACATTTATTATTTGTTTTCATTTATATATTTACTTATCATTGCACAGTGATGGTACAAACATTCCCGACTATAGGTTGAGCACCCCTAATTTGAAAATCTGAAATCCAAAATGCTCCAAAACCTGCAATTTTTTGAATGTCAACATGACACTGAAAGATCATGCTCAAAGGAAATGCTCCTTGGAGCATTTTGGATTTCAGATTTTGGATTAGGGATGCTCTACTGGTTGTATGTAAATATTTCAAAATCTAAAGAAAGTCCAAAATGCAAAACACTTCTGGCCCCCGAAATTTCAGATAAGAGATACTCAATTTGTAATACTTTTGTTATTATAAAATCTCCTCTACCTTCAGTTAAGAACTAATACCTGTTGCTATTATATATAGATGTCTGGACTGGACAGTACAGTGAGAATGCTGGCACCAGAGAGGAAAAGCTGAGTTAGATGCACCACTGGCTGAAATACTATCTTCTCAAGACACATTTTGACCTGGGTGCTATTATTACACAAGAGGTATCTTCCTTGAATTCCAGAAGACTTCATCGAAAGGAGAGGTGGATCCCACCAAGCCTCTAGCTGGGCCTTATGCTTCTGGGATGAAGGAAAAATAAGGTCTGCTTGCTGTAGCAGTTTTTCCAGCACACAATGGGCAAATAAAGACATAAGCCAATGTTTAAGGTTACTAAAACATGAAAGGAAATTGCCTTATCATGAACCTTCAAACCAGCAGACATAAAGACCTCAACGTGACATCAGTATACTATCACCTAACGATCAGGGGATTCCCAGGATTCCCTTCTCATGTTTTGCTAATGCTTAGGTGCACCCAGTGATAAACCCATACTAGAATCTCAGGCGGCTTTCTCTAAAGGGTGATACTCAGCAGGTTTTTAAAAGGAGCCTACTCACATTTAAACTCAGAGCAGCTCTCCAGGGAGAAATCAAACCAATGTATTTTCCTAGATCAAAACAAAATTTCATCTTTTATATTTGACTTAGGACTATTGGTCCTGAAGGGAAAAGTTAACCTTCCTTGCCTTCAATGTAGTCTGGTTAATCGATCTACCACTGGGAAGAAAGGACTCTGCTTCCATTAAAATTGGAATAAAAAGCCAGCATGCAGAAACTATTAATCTTGACACATCTGACAGATAAATAGCAGCTTGGTGGCAGATCAAGCCATGTTTCCCAGACAGGTTGAGATCTACAGGACAGACTATCAGATAGGGAAGATCTGGGGCTTAATGGCAAAGATTATTGCCAAAGGCCCATTTTGGCTTAAAATATCTGTGACTCCATACTCTGGGCAAAGAGACCTCTCTGAATATTTACAATGTTTCAATGTCAACCATCTTCAAATTTTCAGGGCCTAAAGCATAAAAGCTGAAGTTTAATTTTAATCACATTAAGCTATTTGGTAACAGAATTTCTCCAGCCTGGACTCCGTACTACTTTCAGTTGACTAGCTGGTTAATCTCTGTTGCAATTACCAAAGCCCAAGATTAACACGATGATAATGAATGTCTCCTCCTCGGCTTAACTAAAATTTGTGCTTCTGAATCTAGTCTGCTAAAATTTTAATTTTCTTGGAACATAATTACTTTTTCTCATTCCTTGACAACCCCCCATATGTTCCATTTAAATGTGCCTGAAAATCTCTTTGCAATGGGATTTCTTCATAAGAGGGCAATCAATCTCTGTCTGGGTCTGGGCTATGGGAAGGGAAACCTTAGTGATGAAGTGACTCTAAACATTAGATCTAATTTAAAAACCATGCAGATTCTGTCCTCAAAAGGAATAGAACTAAGGAAGAAAGATGTCAACTAGAGGGAAATTAAACACACAGACATACACTTTCCTGATATGGAAAAGAAGTTCATGGTAGTCACAAGGAACTGTGACTAATGTAGTCCCTAGTGATTGCTGGAGAAGAGTTCTCTCTTTTCCTATGATGAAGATAAATGTAGAAATCTGGAGTAATGTGGCATAGGTAAGACCACTCAGGCTCTTCTTTTCTGGGACAGGATGATGGTTCACAGATGAGCCTCCTCTATACTTTTACTGATATGGCATTATCACCTTCCTATGCTGCCCAGCCTCCTGTGTCAATAACAAGGCTGATGATGACTTTCAAGTGTACAATTTATCTAATATGGATTATCTTTATCGAAAGACAATTGAGAAAAGGTCACCAATTCTCCAAATAAAAATAAATCAAGCACTTTGGGAGTGCTGTTTTTTTTTTTTTTTTTAACACAACTGCCCAATAGCCAGTACAACATGAAAGATTAGGGGGAGCATTAATGATGTATGTGTGAAAAGCTTGTTAAAAATCTAAGACTGAAGTTTGAGTTAAAAGTTGTTTGAAATTGCAATTTACTGGGAGGCCAAAGATTGAAAGAAGTAGAAGATTCTTCTCTCAGGACATGAGTAGTAAGTTGTATGATGATGGTGTGTGTTTTGTTTGCATGAATGACAATTTGTAAATGTTGAATTCTAGGCTCCAACAATCACTATCAACAGAAGATCAAGCTGCAAATATTTATGTTTTAAAACTTACATTATAAAGCTAGTTAAATCTTTCTAACAACTCATGGGAACATTTTACCTAAGTTACCATTTACATTATATAGAAAAAGATTCATTTAAACACAAATTAGGTATTAGGAATTAGTTTGGGGAAAGGTTTTTTGTGGATTCTCTCATATTGCAAAAGAAAAGCTATTTGCCTTCTGGGGAATTGAACTAAATCCTAATCTAGTATTTAAGACTAGAATGCTAAAAACAAAAATATGAAGGAAAATAAAACCCTTTATTATTACATTGATTTGTAAAAACATTGTTACTGGAAATTCATTGGGACTTAAGGCCTTCTTCCAGAAAAAAAGGACTTAACTGTCAGGCCTATATTAGGTTTTAAACCTCAATGCCATGTATTTGTATTTATTAAAAATTGTTTCAATGAAAAGTATGTTAGCAGTATGAACTTCTGGTCAGTTGGAAGTTCTTCCATTTGAAAACCGCGATATTCCCACAGAACTGTTTGAATTTATTTATTTTCTAGTCCCTCTCCCCCACATTGGATAGAATGAAGCTAGAATTTTCCCTTTTGATAAAAGAACAAAAAAGAGCATGTTATTTAAAAATTGATGTTTAGTAACTAGTGATAAACTTGAAATACTAGAATATATTATAAGCCTTAATCCAAGGGAGTCTTATGAAAATGAATTTCTTAACTATCTTTTGAACATACATTCATAATGGTTTTGAAGATATTTTAAGTTATATATTTTTCTCTTTTTTTCAAAGCTGCTTCTTATATTGAGGCTACTTTTTACAATTGAGGTGTAATTCATAAGGGGCTGCATTTTTTTTTTTTGATAAGGCTTGTAAGTATGGCTAGACGTTTTGCTCTAGTCTCCTAAGAAGGGCCATTTTATTTTATTTTATTTTATTTTTTATTACACTTTAAGTTTTAGGGTACATGTGCACAACATGCAGGTTTGTTACATATGTATACATGTGCCATGTTGGTGTGCTGCACCCAGTAATGTGTCATTTAACATTAGGTATATCTCCAAATGCTATCCCTCCCCCCTCCCCCCGCCCCACAAAAGGCCCTGGTGTGTGATGTTCCCCTTCCTGGGTCCATGTGTTCTCATTGTTCAATTCCCACCTAGGAGTGAGAACATGCAGTGTTTGGTTTTTTGTCCTTGTGACAGTCTGCTGAGAATGATGGTTTCCAGCTTCATCCATGTCCCTACGAAGGACATTAACTCATCCTTTTTTATGGCTGCATAGTATTCCATGGTGTATATGTGCCACATTTTCTTAATCCAGCCTATCATTGATGGACATTTGGGTTGGTTCCAAGTCTTTGCTATTGTGAATAGTGCTGCAATAAACATACGTGTGCATGTGTCTTTATGGCAACATGATTTATAATCTTTTGGGTACATACCCAGTAATGGGATGGCTGGGTCAAACGGTATTTCTACTTCTAGATCCCTGAGGAATCGCCACACTGACTTCGACAATGGTTGAACTAGTTTACAGTCCCACCAACAGTGTAAAAGTGTTCCTATTTCTCCACATCCTCTCCAGCACCTGTTGTTTCCTGACTTTTTAATGATCACCATTCTAACTGGTGTGAGATGGTATCTCATTGTAGTTTGATTTGCATTTCTCTGACGGCCATTGCTCTGATGGCCATTCTAACTGGTGTGAGATGGTATCTCATTGTGGTTTTGATTTGCATTTCTCTGATGGCCAGTGACGATGAGCATTTTTTCATGTGTCTTTTGGCTGCATAAATGTCTTCTTTTGAGAAGTGTCTGTTCATATCCTTCACCCACTTTTTGATGGGGTTGTTTTTTTCTTGTAAATTTGTTTGAGTTTATTGTAGATTCTGGATATTAGCCCTTTGTCAGATGAGTAGATTGCAAAAATTTTCTTCCATTCTGTAGGTTGCCTGTTCACTCAGATGGTAGTTTCTTTTGCTGTGCAGAAGCTCTTTAGTTTAATTGGATCCCATTTGTCAATTTTGGCTTTTGTTGCCATTGCTTTTGGTGTTTTAGACATGAAGTCCTTGCCCATGCCTATGTCCTGAATGGTAATGCCTAGGTTTTCTTCTAGGGTTTTTATGGTTTTAGGCCTAACATTTAAGTCTTTAATCCATCTTGAATTAATTTTTGTATAAGGTGTAAGGAAAAGATACAGTTTCAGCTTTCTACATATGGCTAGCCAGTTTTCCCAGCACCATTTATTAAATAGGGAATCCTTTCCCCATTGCTTGTTTTTCTCAGGCTTGTCAAAGATCAGATAGTTGTAGATATGCGACATTATTTCTGAGGGCTCTGTTCTGTTCCATTGGTCTATATCTCTGTTTTGGTACCAGTACCATGATGTTTTGATTACTGTAGCCTTGTAGTATAGTTTGAAGTCAGATAGCGTGATGCCTCCAGCTTTGTTTTTTTGGCTTAGGATTGACTTGGCAATGCAGGCTCTTTTTTGGTTCCATACGAACTTCAAAGTAGTTTTTTCCAATTCTGTGAAGAAACTCATTGGTAGCTTGATGGGGATGGCATTGAATCTATAAATTACCTTGGGCAGTATGGCCATTTTCACGATATTAATTCTTCCTATCCATGAGCATGGAATGTTCTTCCATTTGTTTGTATCCTCTTTTATTTCCTTGAGCAGTGGTTTGTAGTTCTCCTTGAAGAGGTCCTTCACGTTCCCTTGTAAGTTGTGTTCCTAGGTATTTTATTCTCTTTGAAGCAATTGTGAATGGGAGTTCACTCATGATTTGGCTCTTTGTTTGTCTGTTATTGATGTATAAGAATGCTTGTGATTTTTGCACATTGATTTTGTATCCTGAGACTTTGCTGAAGTTGCCTATCAGCTTAAGGAGATTTTGGGCTGAGACAATGGGGTATTCTAGATATACAATCATGTCATCTGCAAACAGGGACAATTTGACTTCCTCTTTTCCTAATTGAATACCCTTTATTTCCTTCTCCTGCCTGATTGCCCTGGCCAGAACTTTCAACACTATGTTGAATGGGAGTGGTGGGAGAGGGCATCCCTGTCGTGTGCCAGTTTTCAAAGGGAATGCTTCCAGTTTTTGCCCATTCAGTATGATATTGGCTGTGGGTTTGTCATAGATAGCTCTCATTATTTTGAGATACGTCCCATCAATACCTAATTCATTGAGAGTTTTTAGCATGAAGAGTTGTTGAATTTTGTCAAAGGCCTTTGCTGCATCTATTGAGATAATCATATGGTTTTTGTCATTGGTTCTGTTTATATGCTGGATTATGTTTATTGATTTGTGTATGTTGAACCGGCCTTGCATCCCAGGGATGAAGCCCACTTGATCATGGTGGATAAGCTTTTTGATGTGCTGCTGGATTCGGTTTGCCAGTATTTTATTGAGGATTTTTGCATCGATGTTCATCAGGGATATTGGTTTAAAATTCTCTTTTTTTGTTGTGTCTCTGCCAGGCTTTGGTATCAGGATGATACTGGCCTCATAAAATGAGTTAGAGAGGATTCCCTCTTTTTCTGTTGATTGGAATAGTTTCAGAAGGAATGGTACCAGCTCCTCCTTGTACCTCTGGTAGAATTCGGCTGTGAATCCATCTGGTCTTGGACTTTTTTTGGTTGGTAAGCTATTTATTATTGCCTCAATTTCAGAGCCTGTTATTGGTCTATTCAGAGATTCAACTTCTTCCTGGTTTAGTCTTGGGAGGGGGTATGTGTCCAGGAATTTATCCATTTCTTCTAGATTTTCTAGTTTATTTGCGTAGAGGTGTTTGTAGTATTCTCTGATGGTAGTTTGTGTTTCTGTGGGATGGGTGGCGATATCCCCTTTATCATTTTTTATTGCATCTATTTGATTCTTCTCTCTTTTCTTCTTTATTAATCTTGCTAGTGGAGTGGTCTATCAATTTTGTTAATCTTTTCAAAAAACCAGCTCCTGGATTCATTGATTTTTTTTAAGGGTCTTTTGTGTCTCTATTTCCTTCAGTTCTGCTCTGATTTTAGTTATTTCTTGCCTTCTGCTAGCTTTTGAATGTGTTTGCTCTTGCTTCTCTAGTTCTTTTAATTGTGATGTTAGGGTGTCAATTTTAGATCTTTCCTGCTTTCTCTTGTGGGCATTTAGTGTTATAAATTTCCCTCTACACACTGCTTTGAATGTGGCCCAGAGATTCTGGTATGTTGTGTCTTTGTTCTCGTCGTTTTCAAAGAACATCTTTATTTCTGCCTTCATTTCGTTATGTACCCAGTAGTCATTCAGGAGCAGGTTGTTCAGTTTCCATGTAGTTGAGTGGTTTTGAGTGAGTTTCTTAATCCTGAGTTCTAGTTTGATTGCACTGTGGTCTGAGAGACAGTTTGTTATAACTTCTGTTCTTTTACATTTGCTGAGTAGTGCTTTACTTCCAACTATGTGGTCAATTTTGGAATAAGTGTGGCGTGGTGCTGAGAAGAATGTATATTCTGTTGATTTGGGGTGGAGAGTTCTGTAGATGTCTATTAGGTCCACTGGGTGCAGAGCTGAGTTCAATTTCTGGATATCCTTGTTAACCTTCTGTCTTGTTGATCTGTCTAATGTTGACAGTGGGGTGTTAAAGTCTCCCATTATTATTGTGTGGGAGTCTAAGTCTCTTTGTAGGTCTCTAAGGACTTGTTTTATGAATCTGGGTGCTCCTGTATTGGGTGTGTATGTATTTAGGATAGTTAGCTCTTCTTGTTGAATTGATCCCTTTACCATTATGTAATGGCTTTCTTTGTCTCTTTTGATCTTTGTTGGTTTAAAATCTGTTTTATCAGAGACTAGGATTGCAACCCCTGCCTTTTTTTTGTTGTCCAATTGCTTGGTAGATCTTCCTCCATCCCTTTATTTTGAGCCTATGTGTGTCTCTGCACATGAGATGGGTTTCCTGAATACAGCACACTGATGGGTCTTGACTCTTTATCCAATTTGCCAGTCTGTGCCTTTTAATTGGAGCATTTAGCCCATTTATCTTTAAGGTTAATTTTTTTATGTGTGAATTTGATCCTGTCATTATGATGTTAGCTGGTTATTTTGCTCATTAGTTGATGCAGTTTCTTCCTAGCATTGATGGTCTTTACAATTTGGCATGTTTTTGCAGTGGCTCATCCCGGTTGTTCCTTTCCACGTTTAGTGCTTCCTTCAGGAGCTCTTTTAGGGCAGGCCTGGTGGTGACAAAATCTCTCAGCATTTGCTTGTCTGTAAAGTATTTTATTTCTCCTTCACTTATGAAGCTTAGTTTGGCTGGATATGAAATTCTGGGTTGAAAATTCTTTTCTTTAAGAATGTTGAATATTGGCCCCCTACTCTCTTCTGGCTTGTAGAGTTTCTGTCGAGAGATCAGCTGTTAGTCTGATGGGCTTCCCTTTGTGGGTAACTCGACCTTTCTCTCTGGCTGCACATAACATTTTTTCCTTCATTTCAACTTTGGTGAATCTGACAATTGTGTGTCTTGGAGTTGCTCTTCTCGAGGAGTATCTTTGTGGCGTTCTCTGTATTTCCTGAATTTGAATGTTGGCCTGCCTTTCTAGATTGGAGAAGTTCTCCTGGATAATGTCCTGCACAGTGTTTTCCAACTTGGTTCTATTCTCCCCATCACTTTCAGGTACACCAATCAGACGTAGATTTGGTCTTTTCACATAGTCCCATATTTCTTGGAGGCTTTGTTTGTTTCATTGTATTCTTTTTTCTCTAAACTTCTCTTCTCACTTCATTTCATTCATTTGATCTTCCGTCACTGATACCCTTTCTTCCAGTTGATCGCATTGGTTACTGAGGCTTGTGCATTTGTCACGTAGTTCTCGTGCCTTGGTTTTCAGCTCCATCAGGTCCTTTAAGGACTTCTCTGCATTGGTTATTCTAGTTAGCCACTCGTCTAATTTTTTTTCAAGGTTTTTAACTTCTTTGCCATGGGTTCGAACTTCCTCCTTTAGCTCAGAGTAGTTTGATCATCTGAAGCCTTCTTCTCTCAACTCCTCAAAGTCATTCTCCATCCAGCTTTGTTCCACTGCTGGTGAGGAGCTGCATTCCTCTGGAGGAGGAGAGGTGCTCTGATTTTTAGAGTTTCCAGTTTTTCTGCTCTGTTTTTTCCCCATCTTTGTGGTTTTATCTACCTTTGGTCTTTGATGATGGTGACATACAGATGGGTTTTTGGTGTGGATGTCCTTTCTGTTTGTTAGTTTTCCTTCTAACAGTCAGGACCCTCAGCTGCAGGTCTGTTGGAGTTTGCTGGAGGTCCACTCCAGACCCTCTTTGCCTGGGTATCAGCAGCGGGGGCTGCAGAACAGCGGGTATTGTTGAACAGCAAATGTTGCTGCCTGATCATTCCTCTGGAAGTTTTGTCTCAGAGGATTATCCAGTCGTGTGAGGTGTCAGTCTGCCCCTACTGGGGGGTGCCTCCTAGTTAGGCTACTCGGGGGTCAGGGACCCAGTTGAGGAGGCAGTCTGTCCGTTCTCAGATCTCTAGCTGCGTGCTCGGAGAACCACTACTCTCTTCAAAGCTGTCAGACAGGGACATTTAAGTCTGCAGAGGATTCTGCTGCCTTTTGTTTGGCAATGCCCTGCCCCCAGAGGTGGAGTCTACAGAGGCAGGCTGGCTTCCTTGAGCTGGGGTGGGCTCCACCCAGTTTGAGCTTTCCGGCTGCTTTGTTTACCTACTCAAGTCTCAGCAATGGCGGGCACCCCTCCCCCAGCCTCGCTGCCACCTTGCAGTTTGATCTCAGACTGCTGTGCCAGCAATGAGTGAGGCTCCGTGGGCGTAGGACCCTCTAAGCCAGGTGCAGGATATAATCTCCTGGTGTGCCGTTTGCTAAGACCATTGGATAAGCACAGTATTAGGGTGGGAGTGACCCGATTTTCCAGGTGCCGTCTGTAACCCCTTTCTTTGACTAGGAAAGGGAATTCCCTGACCCCTTGTGCTTCTCGGATGAGGCGATGCCTTGCCCTGCTTCGGCTCACGCTTGGTGCACTGCACCCACTGTTCAGCACTCCCCAGTGAGATGAACCCGGTACCTCAGTTGGAAATGCAGAAATCACCTGTCTTCTGCGTTACTCATACTGGGAGCTGTAGACTGGAGCTGTTCCTATTTGGCTATCTTGGCTCCACCCCCCCGGCATTTTATTTTTTAGGGTCACTTCTAAAGTTATGTGGTCATTAACTTTGGAGACCATTTTGCATATGTGTGCTGATACAAATTAAAACCCAAGTAGACCACATTGCATGCTACCTCATGAATGTTGACAATGGAAGGAATACCTTGCCTTTAATATACCTTCACTTCTGAACTGAAAAGTTGAGGAAGAAATTTAATTTTCTTTTTTCCATAAGTCAAAAAAACTTAACAGCTAGTGTGCCCAGTTTTCTGGTTAACCTCAGCAGATGAACAGATAATGTTAATTCAGATTGAAGAAATGATCTGAATCTTGGTTTGTGTAGATTTACAACCTACATGCAATATTATCTAAATCAGATAGCTTTTACAAATTTCACATGTGTACATAGGCTCCCTCCCACCTTCTTCCATATTCATTAGTTACTGAACTTTCTAAACTGGCATTGAAAGATTACCATGTTTTGTTGCAACAGTTTTACACACTTAATGCAGAGCAACACATGTTATTTTTCTGAGGCAAACCAAAGCTAAGTTTCTCAAAGTTCTTGCTGCCTTCTTTTTGCTGCCTTCTTGAGCAGCATTTGATATTTGATGGAGGATCTCAACTTTTTTACATTGGTGTGGTAGTCTGTTCTCATGCTGCTGATAAAGACATACCCGAGACTGGGCAATTTACAAAAGAAAGAGATTTAATGGACTTACAGTTCCACATGGCTAGGGAGGCCTCACAATCACGGTGGAAGGCAAGAAGGAGCAAGTCACGTCTTACCTGAATGGCAGCAGGCAAAGAGAGAGAGCTTGTGGAGGGAAACTCCCCCTTATAAAAGCATCAGATCTCATGAGACTTACTATCACGAGAACAGCACGAGAAAGACCTGCCCCCATGATTCAATTACCTCCCACCAGGTCCCTCCCACAATACACAGGAATTGAAGATGAGATTTGGGTGGTGACACAGCCAAACCATATCAATTGGTAATAGATAAAAATAAATCAGATTGCAAGTCCTTTTTTAAAATCTTAAACCATGTACCAAGTTTTTGGTCCAAATTGTGTATTATAAGTTAAACCTAAGTTGCATTCTATTAACCAATATGACTGTATTTCTGTAAGCATAGTTATGTTGAAATATAGTTTTAAAAAGCACAAAAAAACCCCTGCCCAATAGCACCATGCAACATTCTTTACTTAACACAAGATGTGCATAGCAAAACCATAATGAAAGTAATTTAAAAAATCTATTTCAGGGCTTCGTTTTATTTCCTTTATTAGCCAAATGGCACCTACCATGTCATTATTGTCAAATTCTACTAGAACCTCATTTGTTAATAGCTACTTATGTGATTCAAAGCAGTTTTCCAACATCATTTCTAATGACTTCATAAATATTAGCCTTGTAAACAGTAAAGATTTAATAATTTCTATAAGAAGCAGGAAAAGGTAATGTTTAAGAACAGGACCCTGGAACCAATCTTTGTTCTATCATTTGTAAGCTACATGCCCTTGAAAAAAATTACTTAACTCTCTCTGAGTCAGTTTCCTCATCTGTAAAATGAAAACATGAGGACGACTGCATCCCTGTGAGGTTTAAATGCATAAACCTTACAGCAGTGTCTGGCATGCAGTAAACACTATGTATGGGTTATCATTATAATCGTTATCATCAAAGTATGTAAAGAATCCCTAGCAGTAAGTGTCTAGGTATGTATAAATCATGGGAACTTTTCACACAAAAGTGGTAAATGAGACAATAAGGTAGACAAGTGAGAGACTCATGGTTCTTGCAGGAAATTGTGAGAATGTTGCCACTGGTGATTCTTGATTCTCTAAACGTTGAATCCTCATAAATAGAATACTTAGTGATTTATGCTTGGCTCATTTAAGAGTTAGGTTTTTTCAAAAAATGTGTAACTTAATGGAGTCCTCGCATAACTGTAACTGAATAGACATCTATTTAAGTAAAGGTTATGCTCTTTTTCTTCCTGCCCCATGCAGTGCTTCTCAAATCCTTTTATTGAAGAATCTCTAATAAAAGATGCGAGTAAACTAATATATATCACCCTAATCCCACATTCTGGAGTCCTGAGGTACAGTGGAAAGTGACCTCTCTAAGCAGGAAATGTCCCTGAAATCTCCTATTTCATCTTTACAAAAATGTGCATTTTAAGCCCATGGTGGTGTGCACCTGTATTCAGCTATTTGGGACACTGAGGCAGGAGAATCACTTGAGTCCAGGAGTTTGAGGTTGTAGTGAGCTATGATTGCACCACTGCACTCCAGCATAGGTGACAGAGCAAGACTCTATCTCTTAAAGACACATGCATATTTTGCTTTATATTCCACAGTAGGCAATATGACTTTAATATAAATATAATTTTAAAATTATATACTAGCAATAAAACTTGTTTATATTATTGTGCCCCTAACATCCTTAAGCAAAACTGATACTCTCTGAAAGCACATCACATGCATCCATTTATACTAAAGCTTTGCTAACTTCTTTCATTTACCTAGTATGGGTAGACAAACTACAATGTCAATACACAGATTAACAGAAAGCCAGTCATCACCATCACCATCTATCTGGTGGTGAATTATCTAAATGTCAGAGAGAGAAGTTAGGCGGAACCAATGACCTCAGGCTCACAAATGAGTAAATAAAACAATGAAAAAATATCTACTCGTGACCAGCTTGCCTTTCAGTGATACATCCTGCTAATAATATCTGTTTTTAGTTGCCTAATCTTCATCACTTGTCTGAATGTCAGGAACATGGGCTGGGTGATACGGGGTTTAACTATTGATTCTCCAGGGGTAGGCAAATCAAACTGACCACGCCTAAGATAATGCATTTGCCAAAAAATTAAACCCCCACAATTCAGCAACAATATCTATATTTTTGAAGGCATCTATTCCTAGAAATATATATTAACTGATATATACTCATATATCTCCTATCATACCTTGGAGATATGTTTCTTCTTTCATTAAAAAAAGTAGTGTATTTTAACAGATTTTGATCTTTTTAAAACTCTGACTTTAATATTTTGACCATTTCTTTGTTGAAGTAAAACAATGTTTAGTGCTTGTACACCACCAATACCTAAATGCTTTTTTTTGGATGACGTCTTAGAGTGTGTTAATGTGTTTCTAAATATTGGCTACATTTTAAACTAAGTATTTTTACAATTAAAATTTTGTTACCACATTTTACTAGTTTTGGTTTAACCATGCTTTAAACCTGTGATTTTTCTTCTCTTCACTCATACCTTAGCTGAGAGTTGGGAGATCCTAGAGTTTACAGCAGGGTTTTGAATAGGTAGCATCTTAGAAAATTTCAAGTTTTTTTTAACTGAACAGAACCAGAATGATGGCCTAAAACATTTAGGTGGCCTCCATTGTCTTTTCTGTTTCATACAAATTAGTCCTCTGTTTGCATACATGGACAATGTGAATATTATGGGAATATTAGTTTTTCTATAACAGTTACGTAAACTGAGCTAAAAATGCTTAGTTTGGAATTATTTCTTTTTTTTTTTTTAATCTCCCAGGAAGCACACATTACTATTCTTTACAACCAGATGGAAAACAACATTAAGTCACCTCTTACCATGAAGTTTTAAGGAAATGTTATTTCAATAAAAATGAGAAAGCTGTGGTGTAAAAGTTATCCCTCTCTCCTTATCTCTCTGTTAACATTAGAGCAGTATTGAAATAATGAATGCATTGTTAATGAACCCAAGAAAATAAAAATGATAGTATCTGATCCCGCCCTTGTTTCCAGTGCATCTGCGCTGAGATGGTCTGTTGTTATTCAACCAGCTAATCACCATCTTTTGTTCGCATCACTGTGTTTTTACTCATTGGGGCTAATCTACACAGCCATCTGGTATTTGATAGATAATTGCTTTTTCTAACTCCCACAGAGCCTGAAAAGCATCTCAGGGGAAACTGAACTAGATACATTCTTCTCAGGTAGAGCAACAACTGGAGCCAAGATGGAGGGAAGGCTACAGTGATAATTTTCAACTGGGGTACACATTTTGTTCCAGGTTATAATAAATCTGGAGTTACATGGGAAATGATAGCTTTGATAATATTCCATAGTATGATTTGTTCTAGAATCTGCTTCCATTTTCCCTGGCAGCCTCATCTCCTTCCAGAACAACTGAATCAGCCAGCATCTCTAGGGCTGGGCTCAGAAATCTGCAGCATTCACAGCTCTCTCATGTGATTCCACTGCATAGTCCAGACACTAGGAATAAAATAAGAACAACACAGTCCCTTTGCTGTATAGATATTTTAGAGTTCTGTTTATAATAGGATTTTGTTTACAATAATTACCTTTCTGACTACAAAAGAAATACATGCTTACTGCACAAAGCTTAGAAAATACAGAAAGTCCAAAGATGAGTACAGAACTATATCATCAAATGATAAACAAAGTTAGTATTGCATACTGCTATGGTTTGAATGTGATCCCAAAGTTCATGTGTTGGAAACTTAATCCCCAATGCAACAGTGTTGAGAAGCGGGACCTTTAAGAGGTGATTAGGCCACGAGGGCATGAATGGATTAATGCTGTTATCTTGGGAGTAGTGCGTCCGGAATTGGTGGGTTCTTGGTCTCACTGACTTCAAGAATGAAGCCGCGGACCCTCGCGTGAGTGTTACAGTTCTTAAAGACGGTGTGTCTGGAGTTTGTTCCTTCTGATGTTCAGACGTGTCCAGTGTTTCTTCCTTCTCATGTTCAGACGTGTCCAGTGTTTCTTCCTTCTGGTGGGTTCGTGGTCTCGCTGACTACAGGAGTGAAGCCGTAGACCTTTGCAGTGAGTGTTACAGCTCATAAAGGTGGCGCATCCGTAATTGTTAGTTCCTCCCAGTGGGTTCGTGGTCTCACTGGCTTCAGGAGTGAAGCTGCAGACCTTCACGGTGAGTGTTACAGCTCATAAAGGCGATGCAGACCCAAAGAGCAAAAGAACAAAGCTTCCACAGAGTGGAAGAGGACCCAAGTGGGTTGCCGCTGCTGGCTCAGGTGGCCAGCTTTTATTCCCTTATTTGGCCCCGCCCACATCCTGCTGATTGATTCATTTTACAGAGAGCTGATTGGCCCATTTTACAGAGTGCTGATTGGTCCGTTTTACAGAGTGCTGATTGGTCCTTTTTTACCAAGTGCTGATTGGTGCGTTTACAATCCTTTAGCTAGACAGAAAAGTTCTCCAAGTTTCCACCCGACCCAGAAGCCCAGCCAGCTTCACCTCTCAGTAGGTTCCTAAGAAAAGGATGTGTTCAATCCCCTTCTCCCCCATCTCTCTCTCCTGCTCTCTTGCCCTTCAAGTCTTCTGCCATGTGAAGATGTAGCAAGAAGGCCCTCGCTAGATGTGGGCCCCTTAAGTTTAGACTTCTCAGCTTCCAGAATTGTAAGAAATATATTTTTCCTTATAAATTACCCAGTCTGTGGTATTCTGTTACAGTGTGTAAACCAAAAATAAAATCCTACCTGCCCCCACAACTGACTGAATAGGCCCCCTTGTGGCCAAGGCAACCCCATAAAAATCTTAAAACTGAGTTCCCAGCCAGGATGGGATGGGAGGCCAGACATACCTCATTACATCCCTTCCCTTTTTCAGTTTAGACACAACTGGCCAGCATTAATGTCAAAATAGAGATCATAAGACTGACAAAACAGACTCTCTGTGGCACTAACATACCAAATTATAAACAGGACGTAAGGCCATGCCAGGAAAAGGTTAAGTCACACACTCCTACCCTTGGAATAAACTGAGAGGTGACAGCGTGCTGGCAGTCCTCACTCGCTCTCGGCGCCTCCTCGGCCTCAGTGCCCACTCTGGCCATGCTTGAGGAGCCCTTCAGCCCGCCGCTGCACTGTGGGAGCCCCTCTCTGTGCTGGCCGAGGCTGGAGCCAGCTCCCTCTGCTTGCGGGAAGGTGTGGAGGGAGAGGCACGGGCAGGAACTGGGGCTGCATGCGGTGCTCACGGGCCAGCGCGAGTTCCGGGTGGGCGTGGGCTCGGCGGGCCCCACACTCCGAGCAGCCGGCTGGTGCCACCGGCCCTGGGCAGTGAGGGGCTTAGCACCCGGGCCAGCAGCTGCGGAGGGTGCACCGGGTCCCCCAGCACTGCCAGCCCACCCGTGCCGCACTCGAATTCTCACTGGGCTTCAGCCACCTCCCCGTGGGGCAGGGCTTGGGACTTGCAGCCCACCATGCCCGAGTCCCCCCACGGTGGGCTCCCACACGGCCCGAGCTTCCCTGACGGGCACCACCCCCTACTCTGCAGCCAGTCCCATGGACCGCCCAAGGGCTGAGGAGTGTGGGCGCACAGCACGGGACTGGCAGGCAGCTCTGCCCATGGCCCTGTAGCAGGATCCACTAGGCAAAGCCAGCTTGGCTCCTGAGTTGGGTGGGGACTTGGAGAACTTTTATGTCTAGCTGGAGGATTGTATATGCACCAATCAGCACTCTGTGTCCAGCTCAAGGTTTGTAAACAGACCAATCAGCACTCTGTGTCTAACTCAAGGTTTGTAAACGCACTAATCAGTGCTCTGTCTAGCTAATCTAGTGGGGACTTGAAGAACTTTTATGTCTAGCTAAAGGACTGTAAACACACCAATCAGCACTCTGTGTCTAGCTCAAGGTTTGTAAATGCACCAATCAGTGCTCTGTGTCTAGCTAATCCAGTGGGGACTTGGAGAACTTATATGTCTAGCTCAGAGACTGTAAATGCACCATCAATACCCTGTCCAAACGGACCAATCAGCTCTCTGTAAAACAGGCCAATCAGCTCTCTGTAAAATGGGCCAATCAGCAGGATGTGGGTGGGGTCAGATAAGGGAATAAAAGCGGGCTGCCTGAGCCAGCAGTGGCAACCCGCTCGGGTCCCCTTCCACACTGTGGAAGCTTTGTTCTTTAGCTCTTTGCAATAAATCTTGCTGCTGCTCACTCTTTGGGTCTGCACTGCCTTTATAAGCTGTAACACTCACCGCGAAGGTCTGCAGCTTCACTCCTGAGGCCAGCGAGACCATGAACCTACCGGGAGGAATGAACAACTCTGGATGGGAGGAAGGAACAACTCCAGACACGCCGCCTTAAGAGCTGTAACACTCACCGCAAAGGTCTGCAGCTTTACTCCTGAAGCCAATGAGACCACAAACCCACCAGAAGGAAGAAACTCCAAACACGTCCGAACATCAGAAGGAACAAATTCGGGACACACCACCTTTAAGAACTGTAACACTCACGGCGAGGGTCCAAGGCTTCATTCTTGAAGTCAGTGAGACAAAGAACCCACCAATTTCAGACACAAAACTGTTTATTTATGAGTAAAATAAATGATTTTTTTCCAACTTCTCTTTTTAGTTTAGGGGTGCATGTGCAGGTTTGTTACATAGGTAAATGTGTGCTATGGTGATTTGTGCACAGATCATCCCATCACCTACGTATGAAGCCCAGCATCCATTAGCTATTCTTCCTGATGATGCTCTCCCTCCTCCCAACCCCACTCTCCAACATAAACTATGTTTTAATTGTCACAAGGTTTTTCTTTTTCCCTAGCAGCTACAAACACTGGCCTTGATATAAGCAACATTAAAACAATTACAACTCATCCAGCTCACAGATGCTAACTGAACCCCTGTTCTATCAGCCATAAATACAGCCTTATTGGACAAGACTGATTTCAGTAACTTTGTCCTGATGAGAAGACCACCAACCATGGACTGATTCTGGCTGCTTCACAGATGTTGCCCACTTGGGTGCCTTCATGCCCTGAAAAGACCTTTTGACATACAGGGCCTAATTGTAATATATTTAAATGTTAAGTGTCCACCCATAGTGAACATAGGTGTATGTTACATGCATGCTTATCTAATACACATGTGTTAGGACCACCTTCATGAATATTCATAGCCCCCTCTGTAACCTGTTCAACATATATGCTTAGCAAACCTGTTTAGCATAAAGCTCCTATCCCAAACCCACCTCCTCCGAAGTGGGTCTTGGTCAGAGGCAGGCTTCTCAGCCTGTGCGATGGCCACCTTGCAAGCTATAATTCTTAAGAAAAAATAAAGTCTCCTCTCTTTTTCTAAATTTATAAATTGTGTGTTTTTTAAGGTGCCAAAACAGACTGAAACACATATAAACCTGCAAATACTTCTTTTTCCAAAAAGTGAGATACGCACAAAACAGTCTATAGTCTCTCTTTTTTTTTCCTCCACTTACCAATATGTCAGGAGGAGTTTTTAACGGGACATTGTCTTTTTATAGATCTGTAATCTGTCTTACAGTATATAAATTTAAAATGCTCTTCTCTGTCACTTCGAATCATCCAATGTGCGGTGCATTTAAGTCTGCCCAGGCCTAATCTCCCTTTGGTATTTCGTCCCTCAGGAGGATCTCAAGAGCTGCCTTTTAGGTTCCAAAGGAGAACATAAGCCTTCACAAAGCCCCTCCCTCACCAGGAAAGGGTGGTCTGAAGATTGTCCTCAATCCATGCCTTACAGCCACTCTGCTCTGCTTCTCTTTTGAGCCTGAAGAGTGATACAGAAATACACCATGTAAACAGAGATGTTTCTTTATAAGCCTGTAGTCTTTCTGGGTGTTCAATGATGACACAGAAGAATAGCTTCTAAGAGAATCAAATGGCATTTCATATAATTTATTTTTAATAAGTACTTATATTCCTTGGATCAAAGGCATTAGTGTTTATACTTTGTTACTGTAAGTGTACAAATGTGTAAAAAATATTTTCCCACTAGATAATGTACATTCTCCATCTGTGTAGCTATGCACTTTTTTCAATATGGTGCTCTGGTTGGATACATTAATGCTCTCCCATGTGGACTTTAAATTATGTACATTATTAATGTTTTTTTCCAATAAAAATGAGACCTCTCTTGTGAATATTTAAAGTTCACAAAAGAAGTGACTCTTCTATCATTTAAGGTGCACAAGAACCCCCTAACATTATCTCATTCAAGGGTCACAAGAGGCCCCTAACATAGCCAGGGTTGTCATACTTGGCTGCAAGATCTTGCCACAGTCACCATCGTGTCAGCAGTGCCAAGCACAGTGTCTGGTGCACAGGATTCAGGAACAGCTGAACAACATCAGGTTAAGTGTTTTGACCACATCATGTGGACAGTAAGATGGCAGAGTAAGGATGCTCCCAAACCTAAGATTCTCACTACAAGTTCAGTGTTGCTTCTACTATATCGCACTGTCTCCTGCCATTCCAGCTCCAATACAAAGATTTTCATTCAGACCCACCAATCATATGACACAGGGTGTTCTGTGTCCAGCTTAGAGACTCCCCACTTATTCAAATTATCAGGCTTAAGAGACAGGCTAGGCTAGAAACTGTGTTAAAGCATCGGTGTGTGTTCAATTACCCGAAGAACTACCCTTAGTCAGAGGTGTTCAGTCAAGTCAGTAAGAAATCCTGGCTCCCATCACCCTTGCTGTGACTTGACACTTGGTCTTGTCTGCTGAGATTAATAAAAGTATTTTTGTCATATAGTAGAAAATGGCACTAAAAATATAGTCCATGCGAAGGCAGATACATAGAGATGGTTGTGACAGCTGTTATATAAATTGATCTGATTTAAGAGTCCAATTCTACCGCTTACAAAGAGAAAACAATATTATGAAGAGTTAATCAGACTGTGTATCTTTGATAGGAAGTTATAAAATGGAAGCCTAGGTAAGGGCAACTAGAAATAGGCAAGATCCTAGCTCGGAATATTGTGAAAACTGTAAATTAGGAACTTGAGAGTGAGACAAGTAGCTGTCAGAGAACAACCAAGTGTGGAACAAACTGGGGCCTTCACCAGCAGCCTAAGCTGTGGGAAACTCGGTAGCTAGGGATGATTTCAATGCAGAGGGAGGAGAAAGATGACAATAAGAGGAGGATGCTACACCCAATGGCAAAATTATCAGAAGACTCATAGATTCAGGCCCCTGAGCATCAACTCTCCCACCTCTCAGTGAGGCACAGAGGTCTAAAATATCCTCTCTCCATAGTCTTCAAGGCTGCAGCTGTAGTTCACTAACATCTGATTTTCTGGTAGACAAAGGTTTAGGGGGTTAGAGGAAGGAGTGTGAGCCCCTGTATAACTGTCTCCAAGGCACAGTCCCCACTAGCCTGGCTAGGGCAAACAAGAGCATCTCTCCTTCCTCCATCCTTCTGCTGTCCACCACAACAGCTATTATCACTCATGATTCTCTGCTCTCCTCATTACACCCTCCTTGACCCCTATGGTATATAAGGACTATTTGGACAATGCACCCTTCAGTGGCATAAGTTGGTTGGATAACACCACGCCATCCCAGGGGAACATGTGTAGTTCCCACACTTCTCTTGGCTGTTGCCCTCCACTCTGTCCTGCCTCTTCCCCACTGGACAGGGAAGACAATGGCCAGTGTATAAGTTAATTTACTCTAGGGGGGATGGAGAGAGGAAAAAGAAAGTAAGGCAAGAAGCCAGTAGCCCATCTCAGAAAAAAGGGTTCCCCAATCTGTCCTCTGCTTTCTGAGTCTCTTTCCCTCATGAATATTTATGTGTAGCCCTTTAGCTTGGCACTCTCTGGGAGATGGCAGCTGAGAGGCTCAAGACTGTGGCCAGTAAAAGCAATGGGGAACTGACAGGCATGCAGTTAGAAAGCAAGCAACAGACATTAAACTCAAATTCCTTAGATGCAGACTTCCTACTAAAATCTATATGGGGTGGGAGAAAACCCCAGCCCCAGATGTTACTATTATGTCCATGTTACCTTTTGGAAACCACATACACAGCAAACTGTTTCATATGCTGCCAGAAATAAACAAACAGAATGCAGCTGGGAACTCTGAGCTGTGCTACTCTGCAAATCATTTTACTGCATACAAATGACAGCTATTATACAACTGGGATCCCCCAGGGAAATAATTTCTATTCCCAACTCCGTTTATAACCTGATGAGTCAGTTGAGGTCAGCAGGTTGAAGCAGTGTATTAATGAAGCCAAGGGCTCAGAAAAGATGCTCTGGCAGACCTGGATATTTTGCACAGTAAAGACCTGCTTTTCCAAGACCACATCCTGTAATCTTAAAGATCTGTCTTGCAAATGTGTGCTGGACATAAGAAAGCTGAACAGAGGGCATTGACGGCTCCGGAAGCCAGAACCCACTATTGGAGAAACAATTCAGAGATAAAAAGTGACCAGGACACACTCCTGTCTTTAATCTGACTCCCACTTTAGGAATCAGGGTCACTGTTACCACTGTGTAGTGAGATCATTTTTCATCTTGGTCTGCTCACTCAGGCTGACTAGTATCATGTTCTTTTCCTTGTCTCTAATAATTCCCCTTCCCTTTTAGGTCCAGTTTCTAACCTAAAGTAGTTACAAACAAAATAATAAAGCAAGTCAATAAGGTTCCAAGGGAGGACCTATAGAGTAAACAAATGGTTTTAATGCACAAGCTTTGTGATAGTAGAGATCTCCTTCTATTCTGGGTTCAAAGCTTTGTAGCGGGATACCAAGATTAAAGAGATCTACCTTTTGTATATCTGGAAAAAAAAAAAAGTCTAGGATTCTATGCTCCACAAGTGCAGCTATTTAGGATAGTCTTAAGTACTCTTCAGTTTAGAATACATTCATATCTTTAATCAGTTCCCTTTTTTTTGCTATATGTCTAGCAGGTTAAAAAACTATCAACTTGAGTATTCCCAACCTCACTTCCACCACCCCCAACTTCACTCTAGGTTTCAATGTGCCTGTGTGACTCCTGACCTTTTCTGAATGCTGATTTAGAAACTGGGGCCAAGAAAGAGGTAACAACAGCACCTGAAGACACTTAGCCAGGTTTTCGAGGAGCTCTTTGGTTGGGGGTTGGCAAACAGACAGAAAGACACAATTGGCAGAGCTGCCATGTGTGTTGAATGCTGCGAGTATCAGAAATGGTGAGACAAGATTTCAACAAGTTCTGTTATAGGTGAAAAATACACGCTCTCACTTTGGGCTTTTTTTTTTTTTTTTTTTTTAAGGGAATGAGTAAAAGTTGTTTTTAATCATATTTTTCTGCCACACAGTTGTTTCTTTGAACATATCACTGGAAAGAATCAGGACTCAATGGAACCCCAGTTACATTTTCACATTTTTGTTTTTATCTAACAAAATAATAATAGCTAACATTTATTTAGCACTTACCATATATCATTTATTCATTCAATAGCTATTAATTGAACACCTATCTACTATGTTCCAGGCACTATTCTAGGCATTGGAGATACAATAGAACAGGACATGAAAGGTCTCCGCCTCATGAAGCTTATTTTCTAAGGAGAGTAGAGAGACAATGGACAAATATACAAGAGGCAGAAAGAGTGACAGAGTGGCTACTTTAGACTGAGTGATGAAAGAATGCCTCTCGAGGATGTTAAGGTGAGAGCTGATGGTGTGAAGAGGCCAGCCATGTAAGATCAATGGACAAGCATTCCAGGAAGCAGAAACTGCATGTACACAAGTACCAATGCAAGTACTTGAAGTGTTAAAACAGAAGGTTGGTGTGGCTGAATCAAAAAGGCCTGGCACAAAATGGTGCCCAAGGTAGAGGTGGGACCAGATCATGTGGGGTTATGCAGGCTTGGGTTTTATTCAATATGCCAAAAATTGAGAAGTCACTGGAGGATTTTAAGCAAGAAATCGATATGATAGAATGTTCATTTTTAAAAGATCGTATTGGCAATAGGTACAAAACTGCTTTTGAAGATTGCAGGGAGGGGTGTGTAAGCAGGAGGGCCAGTTAGGAGGCCATTACAGGGGCTCAGGTGACAGTGTAATATCAATGTCAGACATCATGCTTTGCATCAAATCCTTAAACCACCCCCCAAAGAAGTCTACAAAATTGCACAAGGACAAAGGCTTGGCACCAAAGGTGGTGCTGGACTGACCCAGATACCAGATACACAAGAAGTGGAGCAGGATGGCTGGGCTGAGCGGCTTGCAGAAAGTAGGCAGATAGGTCCTCAAAGTCAACAGAGGTTTGAAGGCACAGATAGATTAGCAGTGACAGCAAGGAATTGCCAACTGATTAGATCTATCCTGGGAGAAGCTCCATCAATTTTTCTGTAAATGGAAAGCATTTGAAAGTGGCAGCCCAAGGTGGCCAGGCCAGCCTGGCTATGCCCTATTGCAATAAACCTGGCCCCAGCATCCAAGGCTAAAATATTTAACCTAAACCTGGAAAAGCAGCATTCAATCTGAATGAGTCCTAGGACTCAGTGATTTGACAAACACAGAGTGGAACTTAGGCCTTGTCTGGTTCCTGAGAGAGGGACAGAGAACATCATTTAGACCCAAGGCCAACTCCTTAGGTGTGCCTATGTTGAGGTCTGGGAACACACACATGTTCTCACAGTCTCACACCCAGACCCACTAACCAAGGAAACATTGCTATTGGTTCCTCATGTGATTCCACTGAGCAGCGTCAGTTCCTCTTCTCGCACCAGCGCCGCTTTCTAGAACCAGCTCTGAGGACTTTAACTGAGGCTGAGTGACCCACAAGAGGAGCAGCAGCCCTAAAGGAAGCCTGCCTACCTGGAGGGTGCCTTCTGCCTCAGATGGGCCAGAAAGCCAGCCCCCTCTTAAGCACACCACAGGAAAACCCTGTAGTCCTCCACAGAGAAGGCGTCTGTCAACAAAGAAGGTGACTGTGAACCTAGCATGTTCTGTTTGATTCTGGCCTCTCCCCATGCTTCTTCTCAACATGGATTCTTACTTGCCGTGACATCAGGAGTCAAGCCATTACATTCTCTCTGCACCTTTGCTGGGTCCTCTTAAACAAAGCAGGACAAAACAGAAACAGATTTCACATTGTTTATGAAGAAAATTTCAGAAAAAGTGAAAATGAAAACAGAAGGGATACAGGATGGGCATAGAGTAGCAGTTAAAGAAGAGAGGTCCTAGAGCCACACTGCCTGTCTTCAAGTCCCAGATCTGCCACTAACAGTTGTGTGACCTTGCATAAGTCATTTAACATCGCTGTGACTCAGCTCCCTCATCTACAAAATGCAGATAACAACAATATCCGCTCACAGGGCTATGAGAAGTAAGTTAACATGAATATGTGGAACAGTCCCTGGCCCAGAGTTAGAGGTACGTATGGGTTATCATCATCATAGTGGGCTTCTTAAATCTGAACGTAAACCTGTAGTGCTGCTCCCGGAAAAAATTATACCAGAAAGACACTGAGTAAGGTGCAAGAGCCCTCAAAGATCAGGTCATCAAAGGGGTGGATCCTTTGGAGTGAACGGAGGAAAGTAAGTTAGCTACTCAGAGCATGGATAAATGCAGCCAAAGAGAAGAAAGAGAAATACATAGATGACAGATGTATTAATGTTTTAAAACAGCTAAATTCCAGGGGAATGGGCTGTGGAGACTTACCTAACCAGATTAGCAAAACTAGAATAAAAACTAGTTTATAGTTGGAAAACCATGAAGTATATCATAGTGATAAATTCCTACTCATCACTATCGACTGGTGTGATAAGGGACACACAGAGCAGCTCGCCTACTTCCTTACAATAGTGGGGAATCATAGAGGATGATCTATCAGAAACCATGGATGTCATGAGTGAAGATGTGGGGAGACAATGAATGTAATGTTTTCCCTTTTTATATGGAAAGCCTGCATTTTTGCTGTCCTTCTCTGGGTGATTCATCACATTCACCAACAGATATAGCATGCTTGTGACATTTTCCCTGAATGGGAAAGGGTGGGAATTTTTACAGCCTGCTAAACATACATACATGGCCTGAACTGTTATTCTGCTGTGTTAGCCACCTATTCACAAACCTTGATTGGCAGCTGGATGACATTAGCCAGCTGTGGGAAAGGCCAAAGGAGACAGTAACCATGGACATTTAACTTTGTGATAGCTCCTCTCATGATTGACTATTTAATTAAATTAAATCTCCTGTCCCTCATCCTTGAGATGCTAAGTTCTCCAAGTACTGCTGGAAGATGGACAGTGCTCCTTCACATCTCCTGCCACAAACACTGCACACACTTAGGCTCAGGAAGGGGACTGCATGCAAAGTTCTATCACACTTCACTATGCATGGCAGAATGATGGGCAGTTTCTCTTTGACTCTGGCATTTTTTGATTTTCTATGAAACAAATGTCAAAGATGTTAAAGAACTCAAAGGTTTGCTTCCTTAAGTCAATCTATGTCACAACAATTTCTTTCTTTTTTTTTTTTAGACAGAGTCTCACTCTGTCGCCAGGCTAGAGTGCAGTGGCACAATCTTGGCTCACTGTGACCTCCGCCTCCTGGGTTTAAGTGATTTTCCTGCCTCAGCCTCTCAAATAGCTGCGACTACAGGCACATGCCACCATGCCTAGCTAATTTTTGTATTTTTAGTAGAGATGGGGTTTCACCATGTTGGCCAGGATGGTCTCGATTTCTTGACCTCGTGACCCACCCGCCTTGGCCTCCCAAAGTGCTGGGATTACAGGTGTGAGCCACCACACCCAGCCCATCTAACCAGTTTCTAACATACATGAGACATCACAGAGATAAATATGGAGGGCAGAACCCACCTCTGTTTTTTTGTGTTTGTTGTTGTCTGAATCTGTTATATAAAAAGGAGTTAAAAGGACTCACAGGATTGTTAAGAGGCTTAAAGGAGATAACCCACTTGTCTAGTACCTGGCATATGGCAATGTAGGCTTTACTCCAAAAAGAAGGGTTAATCTGTTCAGTCTAAAGAGACTAAGCACTCAAAAGGCCATGTTGTAGTCTGCAGTGCTGGCACTAACCAGCCTTTCAACAGAGCCACACTGGGCTAATTGTTATCCAGAACCGGGGGAGCTCATTCCCCTGGCTTACACACACCCTGAGAGAGCTATATTCAACAGGATACACGTAAATCCTCATTATAACTGATGGCTTGGATCATCAGAGTTACTGTCACACTGAATGCTTCCTATATTCTTTAACGCAGATAAGAGTTTAATATAAAGTAGCTGTGTTTTAGGCACCCTCCAAGAGAACTTGCTATCCTTAACTTGTTAAAAGTACTCTTAAATGGAATACCATTCCCTCCATGGCTCTCAAGCACCAGTTTATGGCCACATGTTCTAAGATGGGTCCAATTTTCTCTGAGTGAGAAAAGGGTGTCAAGGAGAGTAAGAACTTAAAATCTGAGCAAGAGTTTACTTTTCCCAAACTTATAAGACTCAGGTTTAATTTTGTGGTAATAACTACAGACTTGTTAAATATATATATGTGTGTGTACACACATGAAGGTAGCTTGTCTTTAATTATATTCAACCACTCTTCCAAATATTGTTATGATCTGCATAGAAACTTTGTCTTGACCAGTAACTTTTCCCTCCAATTAAACTTTTGAAAAATAGAAGTAGACAGAAAAGCCCAGTTCTAGTCCTGGTCTGTAGATACCTTAAATACTTAACAGAAGAGAAAAAGACATGACTGGGTTGAGGCCAACATCTTTTTTGGAAAACTGGAGTTAAAAACGGTAGCAA